>NC_086108.1:56199106-57449106 GCF_963921235.1 Mobula hypostoma | reverse complement strand
CACCATCAGCTTTGTCCTAAAGCACAAGAAACATTTACAATTTTATTTCTAGAATCTGAGCTTTAGCTGTTATGGCTCCAAGCAACCTCCTGGTCCCAACATTTCACCTTGACCCCTTCTTTTCTCCCATAATCTCCTCAGGACTTTCCAAGTACTGGATATCAATATTAACAACTTCCTTCTTCTTTGAAACCTCCTCCTTTGCTTCCTGAACACTCAGATGCTTTCTCTTGTACTCACTAGTAATATAAACAATTCCTTCAGATGATTCTCCCTTTTCAAACCCTGTTCCTTAAAATGCGCTGCTACTCTTTCCATCCCTTTGAAAGTATACCTCATCTTTATCTTCTCTTGTAAAATTCACCCAGTCTATTTTTATTGCATCTGTAGGGATGTGATGTTGAGGCTCTATAAGGCACTGGTGAGACCTCACTTGGAGTACTGTGGGCAGTTTTGGTCTCCTTATTTAAGAAAGGATGTGCTGACGATGGAGAGGGTACAGAGAAGATTCACTAGAGTGATTCCAGGAATGAGAGGGTTAACATATGAGCAATGTTTGTCCGCTCTTGGACTGTATTCCTTGGAGTTTAGAAGAATGAGGGGAGACCTCATAGAAACATTTCGAATGTTGAAAGGCATGGACAGGGTGGATGTGGCAAAGTTGTTTCCCATGATGAGGGGGTCTAGTACGAGAGGGCATGACTTTAGGATTGAAGGGCTCTCATTCAGAACAGAGATGTGAAGAAATTTTTTTAGCCAGAGGGTGGTGAATCTATGGAATTTGTTGCCGCTGGCGGCAGTGGAGGCCAAGTCATTGGGTGTATTTAAGGCAGAGATTGATAGGTATCTGAGTAGCCAGGGCATCAAAGGTTATGGTGAGAAGGCAGGGGAGTGGGACTAAATGGGAGAATGGATCAGCTCATGATAAAATGGCAGAGCAGACTCGATCGGCCGAATGGCCGGCTTCTGCTCCTTTGTCTTATGGTCTCATGGTAAAGTGAGGATACACTGAACAAAATGTCTGTGATTGTTGAATCACTTCAGTTCATCATGCTTCACATTTTTACAGCATGACAAGTGGAATTTGTCATCCTCTTCCACCTCTGTTATTTCATGGTTTACTGTATTGTTTCTTCCCTTTCTTGTATAATACAGCCAGCATTTCTCCAGCCGTGGTTACACCTCCCACAAGCTTATGTCATCTATGTTATACACAAGGTTCCACTATCAGTTTCTTCTGAATGGTGACAGCTTTTGGCATGGGATAAACTTTAATATTTGTTATTTACATTCAGTTATACCTTAGCACCTCACCCCTTGATCCCCAAAGTGCTCTTGCAGCAGTCGTTCTACCCATTAAAATCTAGCTGAGTTGAAACTTGCTCCAATCAAACTCTACTGATTTCATCTTCATTCCTAACTGTTCATTGGTGGATCTCCATGAATTAATAGTGCTTTCCATTCTAATACATACTCATTTCTGCATTCAAGGCATCAGCATAACAATTTTTCATTTGCAAAATTTTGCTTGCTGCAACCCCAAAATAATTCCCATTTTCAAATTCCTTTTCATGCTTTGTCATCCAATATGATTTTAACATAGAACATTACTGCACAGTGCAGGCACTTCAACCCACAATGTTGTGGTGACTTTTTAACCTACTCTAAGATCAGTCTGACCCTTCCCTCCCATGGCCTTCTATTCTTCTATTAGATGTTTATTTTGAAACTGATAGTTCTTTTTTAAGAGCTGACTTTAGACGACTTTCTTCCATGTTTGTGCCATTTTTTTGGAAGGACTTTTCAGGAACCATTGTGGGCAATAAGATAGCAGAAAGAGAGCCCCTTTGTATATCACCCATGGAAGTCGCTTTAAATAAGTAATTGTAACTTTCTTAATGCCTTTGCCCAATATTCCTGTTCTACCCTTTCTAAACTTCATCTCATCCAGAAGTCCATTCACTTGTTGGTTCAAATGCCCTAAGCCTATTATCCTGACTAAATATTCTCCAATGCATTGATTTCTAATTCTGTGCTCCCTTTCTCAAGGTATCTCCCTCTCTTTCTAACTTCCTTCCTACTTATCTCTTCTATTATATGCTTTATTCTTCATTTCTAGTTCTGTAACCATTCATGCACTCAATCTATTCTCTCTTTTTTTCCTTTGCCATAACTATAAAGGTAGAACTCAGTGACCATTGGCACTACTCTCTTGCAGGCCTTATTTCAATTCTTTGTACATTTTCCAATCTCTCAAAGCCCGTGCATATCAATATAACTTTGAGCGTCCATATTTCTTCCTTTTCAAGATTTTCTACGCCAAAAAGAAACCAGTTCAAGGCAGTTAGCACTTTTCCCCATATAACTAAGAAGATAAATGCAAACAGTGAATGCTAAAACAAGTCAGGAGGATAAATGTATGAAAGAAACTCAGTAAGCATGTGATTTTAGAAATTTGGAAGCAAATCACAGTAATTTCATTAAACACAGCTTAGAACCTAATACTTTGCAGAGTTGTAATTGTTGAGGATCATCAAGCTTAGGTTCTTGTTATGCAGATGGTGTACTGCTAGTTTCCATTGACCTACTTTTCCACTCGTCTCAATGTTGCTTGTTTTGTAATTTCTCGCACAATCATTCCTTACAAAAGGCCATACAATCTTGATATTGTTCCAAAGAAGGTATTTCTTATTAAGGGCTTATTAATTCTAGTGTTATTTTAAAAAACTGCTGAAACTATGACCAATTTAAATGGAAAAAGTCAACAAATTAAAAGTTTTACAATATGTAATGCTTTAACAATCATGCCCTGGAAGTGAACATTAACTCTATTAAACCAAGTAACAAACTAAACAGTTCTTGTTAGTGGCAATTCAAACAAAATTAACAGGCAGCATCCATCCATGTTCTCATGTGCTGTTGGGCAAAAGGGTGGAATTCATATCAGTGAAACTGGATTAGAATTAAACCTAATCTCCATTTTTGGCTAGTGTGTGGCAGCATATACAAGCAGATAGCAATTGTTGTAACATCCATGTTTGATTAGTCTCACTCTACTCAGTTTCTAAGAATGCCTCTCCACTAGTGGCATGTATTTGTTCCCTTTGTAAAAGAAATCATCTGGGGAACAGGGGAAACAGGTAAAAAGAGAAAACTACATTTGAATTAAAATTGTAAATTAATTTGCTGTGATGTGTGAAATTGTAATTATTCACAAACTAATTAAAAAAAATATTTTCCACCTAATTGTGAATGTGTCGTCTTTACACTATACAGTATATTCAGGACAAATGTTTTAAAAGGTGCACATTTGTAGTTTTCTTAGCAACGAACAAGCTGGTTTATCTGCTTTCAGTCTGAAATTATTATTGAAAATTTTGAAATGAAAATTTAAGAATCTTGATTTGAAACTGACTATATTAATATGATAAAGGGGAGATGATATGCCAGTTGGACCATTTTGATTCTGTTTTAGACCTACTTCTCCAAGTTACTAGTATCACAAAACACTGTCTTAATATCTCAACATAGGATATAATTGTTAATGTGATTATAGTCCAAATTAAAAGTTATAAATTTAAAAAGCCGCTGTGTACATACATCTACTGATGCTTCTGGACACATCTTCAGTGATGTTCCTGGAATCATTGGGTGTTTCGGGTCTTTCAACATCATACACCCTCCTCCAGGTGACCCAGCCGGGGCTGATCAGACACCAGCTTGTGTCCAGGTGGCTAGCTACTTATGACTCCATGGCTCCCCTCTTTTGAGCCACAGCCATCTTGAGGTCCTCTCTGCCACATCGGTCGTACTGCGGATGGCTCTCCTCTTCCTCTCTCCCTCGATGCCCAAATTGCTGAAGGCTCTAACTAAAGAACGGGCTACGATCCCCTACAACCAACCTCCACTGGGAGACACCTCGCTCTCCATCCAGCCTGCTGACAGTTGCTCACCAGTCCTGCGTACTTGGAGAGCTTCCTTTCAAAGGCCTCCTCCAACCTATCTTCCCATGGGACTGTCAGCTCCAGCAGCACCACTTGCTTAGTAGACTCAGACACAAGGACAATGTCTGGTCACAGGTTGGTGGCTACGATATGGTTGGGGAACTTCAGCTGCCCTTGGAGGTCCACCAACAGCTGCCAGTCCCTTGCAGAGGTCAGAATGCCTGCAGATGTTCTTTTGGCAGGTATTGGCTGCTCCCCAGCTCTGACAAAGGCAATGGTCTGCTTGGAGGGTCGGGACCGTTTCGCCCACTCAACTCCTGCGCTGACGGTTTCAGCGATGGTCTTCAGGACCTGATCATGCCTCCATCAGTACCGCAGATAAGTCTGCCTTGCCCAAATTAGTTGAGGTATTTCACATTCATATTTCTATAAACATGAGAAAATCAGCAGATACTATAAATGGTAAAGGATCTCGGCCTGAAACGTCGACCGTTTACTCTTTTCCAGAGATGCTGCCTGGCCTGCTGCGTTCCTCCAGCATTTTGTGTGCACTGCTTGGATTTCCAGCATATGCAGATTTTCTCTTATTTATGACCAGTTAGTAATAATATGATTTACAGTATTAAAATAATGAACAAGTTCCTGTTCATTCAGTAATTTGATTGGTTTGTTCGCATTTCTAATTCAACTGTTTTCCAATTGTTATTTTCCCTGCTGCTTCTGGCTCATCCTTAAACAAAATCAAAATTGAAAGTCGGGCAAGTTGCACTGCTGCTAGTCCTCCATGACTATGGCCTTCAGACAAGTTGCTTTAAGTAATTCAAACTCACCATACTTTACATGGTGGGCTCCAGACGCTGTAAGTGATGCATTTTTGAAATCAGTTTATACACAGAGCAGCATTGCCAATTGAATTTTGTGCTCATCCTGCTTTACAAGCTCAAGTTGGGAGATGTATTAGCTGTTCTTTGTATTCATTACCAGTATTCATACACACCAGTTCAGATACAACACAATCAGGCAGAACCAGCTGGAGAATGTGGTGTCCTGAACCTGTAATTCAGTTGAGAACTGTCCTACGATAAGAATTGCCAGTTTACAAAAATGTTGATTATGATGTGCACACTTGGCCCTTTGTACAGAATTGAATTTCAAAACTCATGAGATTGCTGAAACCAAATGATAAACTGTTTTTAACCCATCCTATTACACCATATTTCTAATATACATCCAGACATTTCAAGTGCAATTCAGATTCCTACTTGAACCACATTTGGTTCTGTTTTGATTTGCACTCATCATGACCTTAATTTCTGTCTTTTTACTTTGGATAAAAGCTCCTTTCCACAACACAAAATATGAGATTAAAGATCTTTGTTTTCCTTCCATGATAGTACATAACAAATTTATTGATAACAGATGTTCCACATTACACAAAAGTTTAAAAATATAATCTTTTGTTGATCAAGGTATCTATAACAAGTTTATCTCCAGTACTGTGGTGTCTGTCTTGACAGAAGCTCTGGTTGCCCTCACCACCTCATCCAACTTGTCATTATGTATTCAAGTCCGATTAGTGAGTGTTGACAGATCCTTGAATTACGACTTGGTGAAAAAGGAAAAAGTAGTGTGATGGAATTGCAGAACCAATACAGAATTCAAATTCCAATGTGGCAAGTGATAAATCTGGATGTGATCACTTTCTGGAGTTCCACCAGGGAATATTACATAAAAGTTTCTAGTCTCTCAAACTTCACCTACTTCACCAAAATCTCTCCTCGGGAATCACAGCACAATCCCACACGAGGTGATTGACTCGTAATATTTTCAGAAACTCAGTTAACAGTATGACTATGACTGCTCCATCCATAACCAGATAATAAATTAAGATAGAATGGCAACTGTGAAAAACAGTTATAGACACGGAATGCCACTTTGAATTAGTACCTTCAACAGGTTTCGCTTAAACTTTAGTGCTATAACTTGTAGTGGAATAACCCAGTATTTCTGTAGTACTGAGAATTCCTTCCTCGGCCCCATTACAATCCTCACAGCTTTGAACCGTACAGAAGAAAATTTGTGAATATTTCAGGATAACTAAGTCATTTTACTGTTGTGATAGCATCATTTCGGAGTATCCAAGATCATTATAAAATGAACTAAAAAGACAGAAGTAACAGTATAGAAGTATTCAGAAATTCTACCAAACAACCATTGGGCTGGTTTACTTCATCTTTACATACATGATCTCTTTGTTAGATCTGCAAAAAAAGAACGATTAGTTTGAGGATAGGAAATGCCAAAGCAGGTCATTAACTTTAGGCATTTGTTACAGTCAAATACAATTATGCTCCATCTTGGACTAAGGTAATTGATGCACACCACATGTAGTTTATTGAAATGATTCCACGCTGCAGACATGAAACCTTCAGCAACCTGAACCAGCTAATTTATTACATGTGCACCTCAGGTAACAAATAAGAATCCTGCAGAATCACAAAATTTTGTTTATTTTGAACCAGGCCCTCAAGTCATATTAATTGTTGTATGCCTTTTCGAAAATTGAGCTTGCTGGCCATCCTTAATCAACAAAAGCATAATTCCAACTCCATTTTTTCTTCATTGGGTCAATTTCCATGTTTACGTTCTCAATATAACCTGCCTTTCTATACGAGAACGAAACCAAGGTTTCTGTTTGAAGATATTTAAACACCGACCAATTATCTGTAATATAGAAACAGCACAATTAGATTTAATAATCAGAAACATAACATTACATTTCCTTCAAAGCCCTGTACCCTATCCCCGTTATATGCGTCGACAGACGATGCAGATTCATTGCTATGCGTCGAACCAATTTCTACCAACTTCTCCTTGTATGCGTCCAAAACTCTCAGTTCTGCGAGGCTGTTAGGATGAGAAGCACCGCTTTCCCGACAATACAAGTCATGTGCGCATGCCTCACAGTCTCACTCCCGCCATTCTCGCATTGGTTTTGGCGTGTGGATGTGCGATCTTGTGCTCTTAAACTTTTGTTGTTATTACCTACGGTTCACTGATTTTGTGCTTGAAATATTTAACTATGCCTCCTTAGCATCCTATGTCAAGTCCTGGGCCATCAGCCAAGCAGCAAAGAACCGCTTTAACACTTGAAAAAAAGTTGGAAATTATAAACAGGGCAGTGTCAGGTGAAGGTAACACAGCTCTGGGATGCTACTTCGGTCTGGGTGAGTCCAAGATCAGAAACATAAAGAAAAATGCTGAGAAAATAAAAAGTGCAGTGATTGATTCATCACAAGTGTCTTCAAAGATTGTTACCAAAGTGCATAACCTGATTATGACAAAAATGGAGAAGATGTTGAGTTTGTACATTGAGCATGAAACAAAGAAAAAAACAACACTCAGTTCTGATCATCTTCGTGTGAAAGCTTTAGAAATTTATGGTCGCCTTTGTTCAGAGGCTAGTGAGGAAGTGTCAAGTGATATTGTTAGCTTTAATGCAAGTAAGGGATGGTTTTCTAAGTTTGTTAATCGTCACGGGCTTCACAACTTAGCTGTGCGTGGTGAGCAAGCTAGTGCTGACCACAAAGCTGCTAAACGCTACCCTTTGCAGTTGCGGGCTATGATAGCTGAGTTAAGCATCACGCCAAAGCGGGTGTTTAATGCAGACGAGAACGGGCTTTTTTGGAAGCGTATGCCGAAACGCACTTACGTAAGTAAGGATGAAAAGACAGCGTCAGGTTTCAAGGCAGCAAAGGATAAGTTGACTCTGCTTATGTGTTCCAACGCCGAAGCAGACTGTAAAATGAAGCCTCTCTTAGTTTACCATTCACTAAACACCCGTGCTGTTAAGGGTTTGAGTAAGAATATGCTTCCTGTTGGTGGGGAAGGATTCTCAGATCTTGAGACTGCTGACGTGGTAGAACTACTGGATTTTCATGATGAAGAAATAAGTGTGGATGACCTTCTGCATTTAACTCAGACTGAAGGTGATAACGATGAAGAAGAAAGTGTCGAGTAGCAGGTGAAGGATTTTACGGTGAAGCAACTGGCAGAATTTTTTAAGGCTGCGGAACACTTGGCACAAATGGTGATGGACATGGACCCAAGTTTAGAACGAAGTCAGCATTTCAGTCATTCCCTGCAGTCAATCCTTCTTCCCTACAAGCAAATTTATGCTGAAAAACAAAATTCTGCCAAGCAAACAACCCTCACCACTTTCTTCAAACCGGTGTCATCTCCTGCTGTCGGCAGTACTGAGAGTTTTATGAGTCTTCCTTCACCCCTTACTGTCCTTGATGATCCTGACGACACACAACCATCCACCTCATCCATGTAAAGCTGCCCGACACCACTGCACATCCACTCATCTCCCGGAGCCAACACACCTGCCACTGTTGGTGAATACCGTACACCCTAGTATGTTAACTTTCTATGATTTATTACATTGAATATTACCTTAAATTGATGAAATATAATATGAATGTTGCCTTGTGGTACTGCTTTTGTGTAATATTGGTATGAAAATGTGAATAAATTACAGATAAAACATATTTAGGAAGCCCTCCAGAATGCATCCCTATTTTCTCTATTTAAATAATTATTCACATTATGCGTTTTCCACTCTATGCGTCGACTGCGAGGAAAGCATCCCCTGCATATAACGAGGATAGGGTGTACTTATTTACTTAGTCACGAAACAAGTGCTTTCAATTTGGCAGAAACTTTGATTCTATAGAATTGGGTGTAGTTAAATGAAACAAATAGGGTAATCTTTAAAACCAAGAAATACACAATGGAACTAGAAAGTTCACGTGACAGAGAGTACATCAGGTTCACCTTTTCAAGCTGCTAATAGACTCATGTATTTATGATATTTGCAGATTTTTAGCAGTTGCATAACAAAAGGACTATGATATTTTTAAGTTGCTAAGAACATAACTGATTTGCATTCAGCATCAATAAGAACCAAGAACTGATTGTGGACTTCAGAAAGGGTAAGTCGTGGGAACGCACCTCAGTCGTAATAGAGGGATCAGAAGTGGAAAGAGTGAGCAATTTCAAGCTGCTGAGTGTCATCATCTCTGAGGATCTATCCTGGACCCAGCATATCAATGCAGCTACAAAGAAGGCATAACAACAGCTATATTTCATTAGGAGTTTGAGGAGATTTGGAAAGTCTGCAAATTTCTACAGATGTTCCATAGAGCACTTTCTAAGTGGCTACATTACCGTCTGATATGGGGCTGAGGCTACCACACAAGATCAAAATAAGCTGCAGAGATTTGTAAACTTAGTCAGCTCCATCATGGACACCAGCCTCTATAGTATCCAGGATGTCTTCAAGGAGCGATGCCTCAAAAAGGTGGAATCCATCATTAAGGACCCCCATCCCTCAGGACATGTTCTCTTCTCATTGCTACCATCAGGAAAAAGGCATACTCTCAGTGATTCAGGAATAACCTCTTCCCCTCTGCCATCAGATTTACGAATGGGCATTAAACCCATAAACACTACCTCACTACTTCTTACGTCTATTTTTGCACAGCTTATTTAATTTAACTATATATCACACTGTATTTCATGTTTTTTTCTTTTTTTATGTATTGTATTGTACTGCTGCTGCAAAGACAACAAATTTCACAACATATGCTGATGATATTAAACCTGATTCTGATTTACAACCAATTCTGAAAGTGAATCCATATTAAATCTATCACAGGTGAGCTGAATGGTTAAGATTTTGAAACTGAATGGAGTTTTACTGCAGGAGGAGGAGGAGGAGGAGGAAAATGTTATTACAAACACAGAAAACAGGAGAAACTCAAACCACAATGCAAACTATACAAAACATAAATGGCTGGAATCATATCAGGCAAGCAATGTTTGTGGAAGAATTGAATTGAATTAGTTGGAACATTCAGGGGAAATAATATTGCAAGTAATTTCTATTTTGAAATGAAATCTTCGGAGTGCCTTTCATCTACAGCCTAATAATGGATGGGAGGATTCCAACATGGAGAGAATATGATTACATAGAAATTCAGCAGATGGATCAATAAAGCAATAATCTATAAACTTGGTTTGTTAGAGGGCATCACCATGTTCATCTTTCTCCTTTCCAAATGTCTCAAATTGCTTTACCTCAATGGAACTTAAATGAACTAAGATGTTCACACAAATCAGAATGTTCAGGGCAGTAATAATTAATCCAGGCTAGTAGAATTACAATTCTGTTTGTGCTTGGATAGTTTATGTAAGCTGCTATAGTAATAATGATATTTCAAGAAGTCTCAGTACCTTTGAGTAATAGAGGGGAGAATAATTCATCCTGTTTATTCATTCTGAGGTGAGTCCCATAGGGAGGATTACATCTGCGGTTAAGTAGGCAGGATCAGTATTTGTCTTGCACAACTGAAGAGTTTGTTACTCTGTGGAGCGACATACACTGACATATGAAGAATGAACTATTTGATTGCAGGAGAACTACAACTGATGCCCTTGGAATAATTTCCTAAGCATGGCCTTGCTTTTAGAAGACAGCAGAAGGGAAAATCATCAAAACTTATACTGCTAGGTTTCATGCTTACTTATTTCCAGACGCACAGATTTACTCTAGTTCACCAAAATACTTCTTCTGTGATATAGATGACATTACATCTGAAGTAAAAATAAAAACTCTCAGGGACAACATTCAGATGATCTCGAAAAAGTCCTGATCTCTGGAAAAGTTAATAAACCTAAGAGATGCAGCTCATTTGCCAGCTTGGAACATAAAATAAAAACACATATTGTAAGTAACCCCTGGGCTATGATACAGAGTGAATCCAGATGCTGCAGGAATATCTCGGCAATGGAAGAAGAAAAATGCAGAAAAGAAACTTTAAAGAAATAGAGGCTTTGGTGAAAGTGCGAGCTTACCGTCCGAGTGTCTGCAGGAAGTATGACGCCATCATCCCAAATCCGAGAGGAAGAGTGAAAAGCGGAGCTCTCGACCTCCAGCCTACAGAAAAGAGACCTATCCAATCAGAAGTTTCTAAGCTTGGTTGAACATGGTGATGAATATCTATTCTGGTACAGTCAATTGAAAACTAATATATCTTAATTCTATGAAAATGAAAAATACGAAGTCTGTATTTCAATCGATGGATGTTTCATATACAGTGATGCATAGTGGATAAATTATTGTGCCATTAACCTGTGCTGAAGAATTTGATTCAATTCACATCAAGGAAGCTGTTAATAAGTATAATTATAAATCTGGAATATAATAAAAAGTATCTGTCTTAATAATAATGACAACAATAAACCCTAATTTAATTCATTAATATCCTTCAGGGAGAATATCTGCTATCCTTAACCATTCTGGCCTGTTTGTTATATCCACAGCAATGTGGTTTACTTTTAAAGTGCAATTTGAAATTACCTTGTGAAGCACTTTGTTCTGGGAAAAGAGTCTCAGGGCGCAAAGCAAACCAAATATAACTTTAACATTTACGTGAAACTAAAACTAAATTAAGTTTGATGGCCCAGAAACAAACCTGCACACTTGATTATATATTAAGTAGATCATTTGCTTTTGTTGTTAATATAAATGACAGATTATTTTTTTCTCCACTCAAACAGACTTAGTACTAACTTTTCTTTCATGATCTTCCACTGTCCTTCATCTGGGATCTCTCCATCATTTTCCAGGAACTTAGAGCAGTAACTGGAGTTAACCAGTCCAATCCTGGCATTAGGCCACAGAAAAAGGAAGTTTGGATCAAACGATCTACCACACTGAAACATAAAATTAAAAATTTCATTGAAATATTATTCATGAGTCAGAGTGTACATTGTATCAGATGGTGGACAATCCAACTTTCTATTAGTTATCCCTCAATTCTTACAGGCAGAAAAAGATCTGTAACAATGGGCTAACATAATGGCAAAACCACCATGTGAGACCAAATCCCATTACAGAGAAGGAAAACCCCTAGTGAGACGTATAGGGTTTGAAGCCATGAAGGCAATGCAGAGCAACCGAATAGAATCCATATAGCATGTAAAAAGCCCAACTCATTCATGCTGACCATGGTAACCACCAAGCTAGAAAAATAACTTGATTTCACCCCCAATGTATGTGCTCCGTTCAGCAGAATGAGAAAAATAATTTGTGCTCTGTTTACTTTCTTGCTTAGTTGTCTGAGAACAATTTAAATATCCATAGCACAATAATGAGCAGCTAACTGATTGAGCACTGAACCCAGATTCTTTCTGCATTGTATAGTTCAAAATTTCACCTGAAATCTTACTGAAGATTTAACCCCAACTCAAAGGGAAATATAGGAATATAAATTACATATTTAACAAAATGAATTGCCAATATATTCATATACCTCAACAAAACATCTTTCCATATAGAAAAGTAATTCACTTATACAAATATCATACAGTAAAACTTCTAGAATATACCATGGCAAAACTTTCACCACCATAGCATCCTCCAATTACAATGGTTATCTTGGGAACAGAGGCACATGCCACAGATGCTATCATGGAGCCTTGGGCCTTAAGTTGGTTTGTAACATCTTCTGCCTATAAAGACAACCATTAAGGAATTTGTCACATTGTACAAAATTAATGTGCACATAAAGCATGATATAATCATTGCAATGTTTAATATCCTTTACTTTAGACCTCCAACAAGACATAAAGAACATATTTTTTCACATTGTGCAAAAGAATACATGCATCATTACTTTTAAAATACTTAGATTATTGTTCATTTCAAGGGAAAGCAGACTTGGAAAATCAGTATTTTCAGTATTAGTAGGTCTTTGATTTCCAGTTACTGTAAAACAAGGATTTAATATACACATTTCCTGTGTTAACTCTTGACCACCTACTACTGATAACCCCAGAGCTAAGCTGTCTTCACACTGACTACAATTTCAGTGTCCTCATCCAAATACTGTGTCTAAGCTGCTGTACATAGAGCCCTCAACCAGAGTCTATGAAATATTAATAATCCTGTTAACTTCACAGACCAGACAAAGAGTGTAAATTTAACTAATTTTCAAAGATTCAAAGGTTCATTTTATTATCAAAATATGTATGTAGAATACAACTCTGAGATTTGTCTTCTCCAGATAGTCAGATAATACTCATGGCCATAGAAGTAGTTGAAAGAAAGACACCAATCACCTCGCACAAAAAGGAAAAAAAGAAACAACAGCTCGAAAACCCCAAACTCCAACCACTCCTTCGCACAAAAACTAACAGATCACGCACATGGAGAAACAACAAGAAAATCAAACTCCAAACTCCTCGCCTGTCAATCGACAACAAGAAAGAATGGGCAAGAACACAAAAAAGAAATAGAATTGAAAGATGCCAATGTGAACTACAGTTAGTTTGAACTACAGTCCAATCCATAAATCCCAGAATTTCAATAACATCTCCAAGAGCATCGACTCGAACCAGCAGCCCCTCCGAGGGAAACAACTGAAACCAGTGGCCGCTCTGACGGCTGTGACTCGAACCCAGCGGCCTCTCCAAGAACTGCTCGCTCTCCTCCACACTTGCCTTAATGTTTCAATCTTCCTTGACGCTTTAATCGGTGAGAAATGTAGTTGATCACAGCCCCTCATCTCGTCTCTGAGCCTCCCCTCATGGTAGCTTGTGCTTGCATTTCTCTCCTGGAGTTTTCTCATGGACAGCAGAATGCTAGCTCACTTGATCGAACTACAGAGTGTAAGTCACAGGCTCCAAGAGTTTCAAAAACAAAATTAAGATAAAAAGAATAAGTAGAAGATGTAGAAAAACTGAAATAATTGACTATCTGGAAGATGTCGCCTGAGGAATCGTTGTTTGCTGGCGCCATCTTGACCGGAAGCTCTTAATCATAAGGTATTTGAATCTTCCAGTGGCATCAGCGCTGGACTTCAGGGCGAGAAGTCCCTAGTTCGAATCCGGCCGGCTCCCTTGCACGCTCTCCATCCGTGCCTGGGTTGAGTGTCAAGCTAACAACTCGACCTCGTAAAAAAAAACCTGGAGAGGGATGGGCTCCGCCAGGTTTCAGATGTCCAAGACACGACGTACGATGAGCATACCAAAAAGATCGGTGCAAAAGCTTGTCATGACGGCACCCTAATGACTCCACCACACACACACATTTGAATCTATTAAGATGATAAATCCTTCGATTTGTGCGCTGTATCTGTATTCATAGGTCCAGACTTCGGTCTAATAATGGCAATCGAACCATATACTCAATTCTTTCCCTAAGTCTGCGTTTGTAATGAAGGAAGGGTTAACCAACCTGTAATGTATACAACACCCAAGATCAAAGAAGTGAGGAAGAGTATTCATAAGGAAACAACTTCAGTCCTAACTACATGTAGAGAGAAAGACAGTCAGTTACCCTTTATTATTGAAACCTCCCCAGTAAAATCCCATCTGAATCTTGGAGTCTTGTAATTTTCATTCTACTGCAGATTTCTCACTAGGTGAATACCCAGTGAAGAGAACCAAGGACTGGGTAGGTGCATACTTTTGTGCTTCTCATGTAGCTGGAATGTTTAAGTGTCTCAGCATAATTATGTTTTGTAAAAACTCCGTCCTTTTATTGTGGTTTTGTCTCCTTCAACAACCTGACCATTCATGTCCACTGCTGCTTAACTACCACTTTCCACATCTTTTTGTTGCTGAGGATAGACTTGGTTAGTGGTTGTCACTCTACTCTCCACCATAACCCAGGCTACATTAGGCCATTCTAAAGCTGAAATAGGCACTAGCACATCACTTGTACCGGAAAAACCTGACAGGTTGAAAAAAATGACATTTTCAAGCATCTATACATACAGTAAAGACATAATTTCTTCAACTTTTCACCATTCAGCTTTCTCTTAAACCTCTCTGGAGGGCATTGACTCAAGATCTGGTACACCATGACAGATCTTCAACATCTGCCTAATGATCACTGCTTAACTGTGAGCTAAGACAGTAAAGATTCTCAGGTTATTTGACTACTTCTTAAATGAAAAAAGGCTACTGAATTTCATGGCACTTTCAACTCTCAGTTATTCCAAGCTGGAATCCAAAATGCAATCCAAATCTTTTCTCATCTTGAGATGGAAAATCATACCTATTCCCAAATCAATTCATTTCCATTCTGCCAGAGATCATTGTTGCAGATCATTGGATTAATCCAGGCTCGAATTGGTCTTTGCACTTCAGGTATATACTAAATATTTTTAAAATATTGGATTAATTTTAACACTAATGTGCTTTACTTTAAAGAATAATCTCCCAAAGCATTAATAAATAAAAATATAGAGATTAACTCTTGATGCTGTTACGTTTGCTAGCTACCAAAATGATTACTCTCACGTTTTCAGGAAAGAAATAGAACCGCAATCCAGATACATCAAATATTACTCTTGTACCTTGGGTATTGTCCCTGCGATTGAAACATTTGGTCTTGTATTCTGAAGAAATATGATAGGAATGCCTCTCTGGTCACAAAGTTGTACAAAATGGCTGCCTTTTAGTGAGGCATTATGAGTGAGTTCTCCGTTGTTAGCCACAATTCCAACAAGGTGACTGAAAACAAAACACATTGTATTCACAGTCAGGTATCACAATGTGCACATAACTGAGCATAAGTAATAACAGTTAACACCTCACTGCAAAAACCAGAAAAGGAATCTTGAGGAGATACATATTTAACAATTAAGCCTCAACAGTTCTTTTGATTCCAAAGATTCACTATCTCAGGGTGAAGAAATATCTTCTCAACGTTGTCTCTAATGATAAACACAAGAGATTCTGCAGATGCCAAAAGTTCAGAGCAACATATACAAAGTACTGGAAGAACTCAGCAGGTTAGGCAACATCTGTGGAAATGAATAATTGACATTTTGGGCCAAGACCCTTTATCAGAACTGGAAAGGAAGGAGAAAAAGCCAGAATAAGAAGGTGGATGAAAAGGAAGAAGTAGAAGCAAGAAGGTAATGATGAAGCCTGGTGGGTGGGGGAGGGGGGTGAAGTAAGAAGCTGGGAGACGATAATTGGAAAAGGAAAAGACTGGAGAAGAAGGAATTTGATAGGAAAAGAGAGTGGACCATGAGAGAAAGGGAAGAACGAGGGGCACCTGGGAAGAAAAGGGAAGGGGAGGGGGAAAATTACCAGATCCTTACCTTCCCTACCCACTCTCCAGTTTCTGCTGGGATTGCTCTCTCTGTGATTCCCTTGTCCATTCATCCCTCCCCACTAATCTACCTCCTGGTAATCGCTACAAGCAGTAGAAGAGCTACACCTGCACACTTACTTCCTCCCTCACCTCCATTCTGGGCTAAATGAGACAACACTATACCTCCAAATCTGTTGGAGTTGTCTACTGTGTTCAGTGTTCAGTGTTCATGGTGCGGCCTCCCCTACATTGGTGAGACCTGTGACGAGAATACACATAGATTAAGATGTTAGCTGTCCTGTGCTGGCACCAGTGGGATCAGCAGTTGGTCTGCCACCTGTCTTCAGGAGAAAGAGAGATAAGGAAAACAATGGAGCAGCATTTGGAGATGTTAATGAAGGGACGGGAGAGTTTAACGGAAGGAGAGCTGTCAAGATCGGCTCCCCCTTTGAACCCTGAACTGTGTGAAGTGATGGACAGGCGATACCCCAGCAGGGGGATAAAGAGGGACAGGCTCGCTAAGGCAAGACGCACACGACACCACGAGGTAACGAGACACTGGAAGCAGTGCGCCTCCCATAAGTCAGTGGGAAGTTTTGGAGGGCTGGTCGCGGGACCAAGCCATAGACACACAGGGTGGAAAGGTACGATCGGCGGGAACCTGGTGTGTGTCCACCCTTACCTGGGTGCTGGGTTCACCGCAGAGAAACGATTGTATCTGGAAACGGAGGGGTCATGGTCGGTGACCTCAGAAGACATCACAAAGGGCTCGCCCGAAAGCTGACTGCGAAGAATATCGAAGGTCTGTGTGGAAGCCGTTTGAATATTCATTCGTTTTGCTCTCTCTCTCCTTCCCCCCACTGTCCATCTCCCACGGCAGTGATTACTGCGAACTGAACTGAATTCAATTGAACTGAACTTTGCGTCACTTTGAAACTGGTCATTTACCCCTAGACGACGATAGAGCTTGATTGATCCTGTTATCCTAATTCTGTGTACATGTGTGTTTATCATTGCTGAACTGTTGCATTTATTATCCTTTTGATTAGAGTACTGTGTTGCTTGTTCCTTTAATAAAACTTTCTTAGTTCTAGTAATCCAGACTCCAACTGAGTGATCCATTTCTGCTGGTTTGGCAACCCAGTTACTGGGTACGTAACAGACCCAAAGTAGATTGGGGACCGTTTTGGCGAGCACCTTCCAATTCCCATTCCCATTTGGACATATCAGTCTATGGCCCCTTCTACTGCTACCACAACGCCAATTTCAAGTTGGAGAAGCAACACCTCATATACGATTTGGGGGCTTTGAACCTGATGACATGAACATCGATTTCTCCAACTTCTGTTACTTTTTCCTGCTCTTCCTTCCCCTTCTCCTCTCCTATCAGATTCCTTCTTCTCCAGCCCTTTAACTTTTCCACCTATCACTTCCCAGCTTCTTACATCATTCCCCAATCCCACCACCTACCTGGCTTCACCTATCACCTTCTAGCTTACACTCCTTCCCTTCACCCCACCTTCTTATTCTGGCTTCTTCCCCCTTCCTTTCCACTCCTGAAGAAGGGTCTCAGCCTGAAAGTCGACTGTTTATTCATTTCCATAGATGCTGCCTGACCTGCTGACTTCCACCAGCAATCTGTGTGTGTTCGTCTTGAATGACTAACTCCCTATTCTGAGACTGTGAATCCAATAGAGACACTAGATTAGAAAAAATATTACATCTACCTTCTTAGGTTTTGTACATTTCAGTAAGATTGCACTCATTTTCAATTGCTAATAAATTTGGACCTTGTCAGCAGTGTCCACATCATACAAAATGAAAAAATAAAAGAAAACTATGTGGTTTAGTACCAAACCATATTCTGGTTGTTACTGCTGCTCCCATGCTTCTCTCAGACTGAGATTCCTAAATGAGAAGCTAGTAACAGATATCTATAGTGCTGGGTATTCCAAATGCATCAAACACAGAAAATCTTCAACTTCCTTCTAACATCAAAGAATCTACAAGCAATGGCAAGAAATTTGCCTCTGTTGCTCTGGATACTCACAAATATATTTTCAAGCCCAATCCACATTTTGACATTTTGGGGATCTTGACGATTCCTAAATCTTTTAATTTTTCCTAAATTAAAGATGCTAACTGAATATTTCTTGCATTGAATCAATTCCTATATATTGCACAGGGATTAATATTATACCCATTAAATGGTAAAGGACTCATTTATCAAATCACTTTAAAAAAAAGAACAAATTTAAATGCAACATTATTCACCAAACCAGAAAACCTAGGTGCAAATATGAACATATCTGACTACTTTTTCATTACATTCCACATGCCAGTGCATGAGGGCAGAAAATGTAGGGTAACTAAGTTTGTAAATCTATACATTACAGTTTTGGATTTTTTAAATTGCGATGTTTTTTAAAGAATTAATAAATGTATATTACTTCATTTTTCACTAATTTTTTTTCTGTTTTACTAAATTTTGCATCCTTGTGCAAGCAAATTATAGGCATCAATAATGAGCTCTCCCACAAATTAAAAAATATATTGCTTCATATTAAAAATTTGTTCCCATTAATTCATACATTTTCTGAAACAATGAAATGTAATCATTTATGTTCATTTTTGAAAAACGTAAGAGAAATGAAAACTTTTACAGCTATATAAGAAATTTTGGCAGAACATTTACACCAAAAAAGGATATCAAATATAAATAATACCAAATCTTAGAAGCAATTCAATATACATCTGCTATTATTTGAATATTTAATATTTATGACTAAGGATTCATTTCTATGCTGTAAATGCAAAGTGTAAATTGGCACGCACATTCACAAAATTTTAATACCAGCTATAATGAGTATGAGAAAAAAATATATAACAGTGTGTTAGTATATGACAGCTTTGTCAAACTGAATTAAAGTGTACTTGTTTTATTGGCTGCTATATTTCTTTCTAGTTCACTTTACTGGATGGCCAAAACAGAACATGTTCAATTTTGGCATCTTTCACTCCAGTGTGCATATATTTTTGATAAAAGGAAACATCAAAATACATTTTTGTTTAACGTCAAAATATATTCTACTTGAAGATTCCATTCACAAGGTTGTTCTTGCAATATTCCAACTTATTTATGACAAATTATTTCATTTTGAATGTACAATGTTTATAAGAGGATGATGCAACTATTTTATGCTGAACTCAGATCAAGAAATTTAACCTGAAAGATCAAGATAGCAGTTCATGTTCTATTGTTTTAAAATATTTTCGGTTTGCTTTGACTGAGATACTGATTACACAACCTAGAATAGTACAATCCAAGTTGAATCACTTTGTGTTAGATTATTGGGCTAGTTAGTGTAGCCATTCTGATTACTGCTTCAGAGCTAGAGAAGTGCAAAAGTAAGCAAAGACACATCTCCAACAACAGCTCAACGATTCAAACTGAAAACTATGTATATAGTGTTGCCAAGAGAAGATGCAATCACATTCTGCTGTAACATATTCCGTGATTGAATGACCTCCAAATGCTCATTATCGCAATTCGCACGTGCTTAGTTACTGAAGAAGAGTTATGGGATTACAATTCAGAGAGATCTGACTCTTTTATGAGACTATTTAAGAAAACAAACAAAATAATTGTGATAATTGTTAAGTGCAACAGATCCACCTAAGGAGCCAAAAAGTATTACAGTTTGTTGTAATGATGATGTGAACGAATTGGTATTATTAGTATGCAGATTTTGTCAGAGAAATAATTGGCAAAAATTAACTGTTAAAGCAGAATTTTCCCTGTTGCCTGACTGATACAAGCTATCCTGCATGATATGATATATTCTGAGAGAAACAAGCAATTGGGCCTTGGAAACAGGCCTCTCTCCACCTATTTGGTCCACGCTGACCAACATTCCTATCTAAGCTAGTCCCACTTGCATGCATTTGATCTGTATACCTCCAAATTGTTCCTATCCATGTGCTTAAACTGTTCCTACCCTTGTCCAAGAAAAGATCAGCTGGTGCTTTCACTCTTGATCGGCATGCGTTGACTTTGGTTAAAGGTGTTAGGGCAAAATTTATCTGAAATATTTCACGCTGTACAGTACTAATCCCTAGCTGGTTCCCATTGCCAAGCTCTTACGTGAATTAGGCAGCATCACATTTTTGAAACCACATCCTCATCAGAGATCAACAAGAAATATTTGTTTCTCTCCTTATTGATGCTACATGACCTGCTGAAAATTTCCCCTCAGTTTGCACTTATTTCAGATTTCCAGCATCTGCGGTATTTTGATTTTCTATTAGGAGAAGCACATTTTTCCTGTGTGATCCTATTTACTAATCTATGCTTGCTTGCAACTGGAAGCCGGAAGCAGTTTAAACTAATTAAATAAGGTTCATGAATTTTGGCACTCAACTCTGGTGCTCATATCCTCTCTTAATTTGCAAATATCTATTACACTGGGATTTTCATGTTATGAAACAGATAATCCTCAACTATTACAAAAGCCTTTATTTACCAAGGTGAAGTGTCAAGAATGACAGGGCAGCGTATAGGCAAACTGAGAAACCGAAGAATGGGTAAGGTCAACTGTGAAAGATGACTGAAGTACCTAGCTTGTGCGATAAACCCCTGAGGATTAGAAATATTAAATAGGGGAAGAAAGTAAGCAGCTCTAATTAATCCTGGGAAAGGAATAAGTTACACTAAGAATCTGTAATAAGTCTTTCCTTGCACAGAGAAGTGTAATAGGGAACAAAAGCAAGTCTAACACACTGCATTTGATATCTATAAAAAATCTCTAAAATATTATTGTCAATACGGAAAAAGATTTGGTACTAATTTATGATTTGTCACAAAGAGGTCTAGAGTATCAGCTGTACTCTGTAACATTCAATTCGGTGAGGAGAAGAAGGAGTAGAAAGGAAAATATTATATCCCCAGTAATACTATTTTTCTTTAATTCTATCCAAGAGCATGTGAGACTTGCTATACGTATGCCTGCAAATAGGAATAATATACAAGTTGTGGATGTGCTTATTTAAAATAAAAAATTGGGCTTGGAACTTGTGTATCACTCTCACTGCTCAGAACATAAAAGCACCATAAGATCAACCACAAGAAACAAGAGCAGGGATCAGCTACTCAGTTCCTCGAGCTGGCTCCACCATTCATCAATTTCATTGCTGATCTTCTATCTTAGTGACACTTTCCTGCACTATGCCTCATCCTTTGATTATCTTAAAATCCAGAAATCTATATTAATCTATCTTTGAATTAATATAAGCTGAGCTTCCACAGCCCTCTAGCATTGAGTATTTTAAAGATTCACCACCCACTGTGCGAATAAATTTCTCCTCATCTTCCCTGCATCCAGCCTGTCAAGCCTGTAATTTAAATCGGATCACTTCTCATTCTGCTACGGCTCAGTCTGCTCAATTGTTCTGCATGCAGCAAACCTGCCACCTCTGGAATCAGTCTGATAAGTCTAGTTTGTACTTCCTATATGGCATGTGCAGACCAAAACTCTGCACAGTGCTCCACAGTGTGATCTTACCAAAGGCTATGCAACTGCTGTAAAATGTCCTTACACCTATGTTCAAATCTTTTCATAATAAAGAATAACATACACTTTGCCTTCATATTTTAATACACACAGTCTTTTCCCAGGGTTAGGGGATCAAGAACCAGAAGGCATAGGTTTAAGATGAGAGGGGAGAGGGGCAACATTTAAAAAGTACTTGGACATAGATAGGAACAGCTTAGAGGGATACAGACCAAATGCAAGCAAGTGGGACTAGCTTATACAGGAGTCTTGGTCAGCATGGATCAACTGGGCCGAAAGCCCTGTTTCCATGCTGTATGGCTCCATGACTCTAATTGCTTGTTGCACCCTCAGTACAAGCATACCGAGATTTCTTAAGAATGTCAACATCACTTAGTATCTTCTGTTTAAAAATACTGTTTTGATGACCTCACATTGAGCCACATTAAATTTCATCTGTCATGTTTTCACCCACTTTCTCAGCTTGTCCATACCCACCTTTTCATAGCTTCCTTTTCCCCCAATTCATTTACTATCATCAACAAGCTTAGAAATATTACACTTGAACACCTCAGCCAAATGGTTAATGAAGGGTGTGAGGAGCTGGGACCAAGCACTGATCTCTCACCAATATCAACCTTCTTGCCAAAGAAGGCTCAATTGATTCTCACAATAAATGAAAATCGGCCTGACCTGCTGAGTATTTCCAGCATTTTCTGTTTTTATCTCAGCTTAATCCTACATTTTATTTTCTGTCCAATAACCAATTTCTACTTTCTGAGAAGTTTGCAAAGATCCAGAATGTCATCTAAAACTTTGACAAATTTCTACAGATGTTTGCTGGAGAGCATATTGACTGTTTGCTTCACAGCCTGGTATGGAAACACCAATGCCCTTGAACGGAAAAGCCTACAAAAATTAATGGATACAGCCCAGTCCATCACGGCTGAAGTGCTCCCTACTATTAAGCACATCTACATGGAGCGCTGTCGCAGGCAAGCATCATCATAGACCCCTACCATCTATGCTATGCTCTCTTCTCACTGCTGCCATCAGGAAGGAGGTACAGGAGCCTCAGGACCCACACATCAGGCTCTTGAACCAGAGGGAATAACTTCACTCACCCCACCTCTAAACTGTTCCCACAACCTACGGACTCACTTTCAAGGACTCTTCATCTCATATTCTCAATACTTATTATTTATTTATTTATTTATTATTATTTTGTTTTTCTTTTGTTTCTTTGTATTTATGTGAAAGCCCGCAAGAAATTTAATCTCGGGGTTGTAGTTGGTTACATACAGTATATGTACCTTGATAATAAATTTACTTTGAACTTTGAATAACCAATCCATATTAGTATTTTCTTCCTAATCCTATGTGTTCTAACCTTGGACTCATAGAGTTACACAGTACAGCACAGAAACAGACCTTTAGCCCATGAATCGTGCCCATCAATAAGCACCCATTTTACTCTCCCCACTTCTCATCAACTCCCACCAGACTGTATCACTGACTGACACACTAGCACAATTTACAATGGCCCGCTAACCTAACAAACTTTATGCCTTTGGGAGAAAACCCAAAGCACCTAGAGGAAACTCACGCTTTTTGGAGTGGCCATTGTGAGATTGCCCAGTATAAAGGTGGAAAGTCAAATCATAAACAAGAGAAAATCTGCAGATGCTGGAAATCCAGGGAACAAACACAAAATGCTGGAGGAACTCAGCAGGTCAGGCAGCATTGTGTGTGTGTTGTAAAGGTGGGAAGTTGAGGCTCTGACAAGTAAGGACAGGTAAGGTTTTATTTTCCTGTTCATCCAGTTTACTCAGTGTAAGCAGGGTGACAGTTAAAGCACTGGAATGCTACTTCTGCAAGATGTGGGAAGTCAAGGACACTCATTAGTCTCCCTGATGCTGACATCTGTGGTAAGTGCATCCAGCTACTGCTCCTGACAATCTGGATGCTGAAAGCCTTACAAATATGATTTTGGAACAACAAAAATGTACTGGAGGAATTTAGCAGATTATGCATCTGTGGGAGGAAAGAAATTGTTGATGTTTCAGGTCAAATCCCTGTTACCAGGACAGTGACAAGCTGACGAAACTTTTACTGAGGTAGTCACATCTAAGGTGCAGGCTTCAGATAGATGGTTGCCCACCAAGAAAAGTAAGGGGATTAGGCAGACAGTGCGGGGTCCCCTGTGTCTATTCCTCTCAGAAACATGTATATGCCTCTTTAAATATTGTTGAGGGGATGTTCTTTCTGGGGCCAGTAGTAGTAGTCAAGTTCCTCGCACTATGAACAGATCTGAGGCTCAGAGGGAAAGGGTGCAGTTAGACTGGGGGAGAGTGATAGGAGACTCAATAGTGAGCTAGTCAGACAGGAAATTCCGTGTCCACAGAAGAGATGCCAGAATGGTGTGTTGCCTCCTGGGTGTGAGGTACAAGGATATCTCTGACTGGTGCAGAACATCCTCAAGCAGGAGGGCGAACAACCAGAGATCATTGTACATATTGGTACAAACAACAAAGGTAGAACAAGAAATGAGGTCCTGCAGTCTATGTACAGGGAGTTAGGCAAGCAGTTAAAAAGCAGGACGTTGAGAGTAGTGATCTCCAGATTACCCTGATGCCTCGTGCAAACAGGGTCAGAAGCAGAAAGAGGCCAGATGAATGCATGGCTGAGGAGTGGAGGCAGGGACAGGAATTCAGGTTCTTGGACCATTATTATCTCTTCTGGAGTACAGGTGACCTTACAAGAGGGATAGGTTGCACTTGAACTGGAGAGGGACCAATATCCTTGCAGGTAAATTTACTGATGTGTCACAGGAGACTGAAAAGCTTGAGCATGTAGATATTAAGGAAGAGGATTTGCTGGAGTTTTGGAAAGCATCAAGTTGGATAAGTCACCGGGACCAGATGAGATGACCCCAGTCTACTGTGGGAGGCGAGGGAGGAGATTGCTGAGCCTCTGGCGATCATCTTTTCATCATCAATGGGGACAGGAGAGGTTCTGGAGGATTGGAAGGTTGTGGATGTTGTTCCCTTATTCAAGAAAGGGAGTAGGGATAGCCCAGGAAATTATAGACCAGTGAGTCTTACTTCAGTGGTTGGTAAGTTGATGGAGAAGATACCGATGATTAGGAATAATCAGCATGGCTTTGTCAAAGGCAGGTCATGCCTTACAATCCTGATTGAATTTTTTGAGGATGTGACTAAACACATTGATGAAGGTAGAGCAGTAGATGTAGTGTATATGGATTTCAGCAAGGCATTTGATAAGGTACCCCATGCAAGGCTTATTGAGAAAGTAAGGAGGCATGGGATCCAAGGGGGCATTCCCTAGTGGATCCAGAACTGGCTTGCCCACAGAAGGCAAAGACTGGTTGTAGGTGGGTCAATGGAGGTCGGTGACCAGTGGTGTGCCTCAAGGATCTGTTCTAGGACCCCTAATCTTCACGATTTTTATAAATGACCTAGATGAGGAAGTGGAGAGATGGGTTAGTAAATTTGCTGATGACACAAAGGTTGGAGGTGTTGTGGATAGTGTGGAGGGCTGTCAGAGGTTACAGCGGGATATTGATAGGATGCAAAACTGGGCTGAGAAGTGGCAAATGGAGTTCAACCCAGTTAAGTATAAGGTGGTTCATTTTGGTAGGTCAAATATGATGTCAGAATATAGCATTAATGGTAAGACTCTTGGCAGTGTGGAGGATCAGAGGGATCTTAGAGTCCAAGTCCATAGGACACTCAAAACTGCTGTGCAGGTTGACTGTGTGGTTAAGAAGGCATACAGTGCATTGGCCTTCATCAATTGTGGGATTGAGTTTAAGAGCCGAGAGGTAATGTTGCAGCTATATAGGACCCTAGTCAGACCCCACTTGGAGAACTGTGCTCAGTTCTGGTCGCCTCACTACAGGAAGGATGTGGAAACCATAGAAAGGGTGCAGAGGAGATTTACAAGGATGTTGCCTGGATTGGGGAGCATGCCTTATGAGAATAGGTTGAGTGAACTTGGCCTTTTCTCCTTGGAGCGACAGAGGATGACAGGTGACCTGATAGAGGTGTACAAGATGATGAGAGGCATTGATCGTGTGGATAGTCAGAGGCTTTTTCCCAGGGCTGAAATGGCTAGAATGAGAGGGCACAATTTCAAGGTGCTTGGAAGTAGGTACAGAGATGTCAGGGTTAAGTTTTTTTAACGCAGAGAGTGGTGAGTGCGTGGAATGGGCTGCCAGCGCGGTGGTGGAGGCGGATACAATAGGGTCTTTTAAGAGACTCCTGGATAGGTACATGGAGCTTAGAAAAATAGAGGGCTATGGGTAACCCTAGGTAATTTCTCAGATAAGAACATGTTCGGCACAGCTTTGTGGGCTGAAGGGCCTGTATTGTGCTGTAGGTTTTCTATGTTTCTATGAGAGTTTAAACTCGATTGACAAGGGTTGGGACTCTGAAAAGGAGAAAGTCATGAGATAAAGCAGTAGCCTACAAGAGTAAGTTTAGTAATTAAGATAGCCAGAGGGATAGTGTAGGGAGGGAAATTAATACTCAGCTAAACTGCATTTATTTCAAAGCACATACTTAACAGGAGGCAGTCGAACTGAGAGAAAGGATTGGGTCTGGGGACTGGGATGTCATAACCATGACAGAAACTTGGCCGAGAGAAGGCAGGGATTGGCAACTCAATGCTCCAGGATACAGACCATACAGACATGACAGAGGTAGAAGTCAGTGAGGAGAGGGTTGATGTCTTTTTGTTAAGGGGGATGTCACTATAGATCTTAAAGCCTGTAGGCCAAACGCAACAAATTGTGACTGGCTGGCTAGACAATGCAGTTAGCTGAAGGGTCTGTATCTGTGATGTATTGCTCTATGACTCTACAGTGTGTGAACTCCAGAGAGATAGCACTCAATTTCAGGACGGAATCCAGTTTGCTGTACTGTGAGACCATGGCTCTACTAGCTGCACCATTGTACTATTTTTAATCGACCAGTCTCCCATAGGAGATCTTCTCAAAAACATTTCAAAAATCCAAATATCAAGAACATTAACACCTGAAGGAAGACAATAGCTAAAGCCATTAGAAATTAGTTGTGAAAGCTGTTGGTTAGATCTGCAAGAGGTGTGAAAAAAAACATCTGTTTCTGGCAGTAAAAGGTTCTAGTTTATTTTGAGAGCTGTGCCTCATTACTACACAGACATCAAACTGTACACCCTGAACAGATATTCTATAGCAGCACACTTACCAGCACAATATTACATGTCACTGGGGACAAGATTGAAAGATGGTAGCTTAGTGCTTTGGGTGTGTAGAAAGCAGATCAAGGAGGAGTGGGTAACAAGGTACCTTTATTTTTTTGGCATTCTTGTTCCTTCTAACACCAATATCATCACAAAATTAAATATTCATTTACGACATGAATTGTCACTTTCTTCTTAATACCACCTCCCCTCTAGCTTCAACTGAGCAAAATAAAATTGGTCCTAAAGAAGGATCTTCACCCAAAGCGTAAACTGTTTGCTCATTTCCATGGACACTGCCTGACCTGCTGAGTTTCTCCAGCATTTTGTGCATGTTGCTACAGAAATTGTGTATACTAACCGTTCACATTCTGTGGAATTGTCCATCGAAATCACCTAGAGGTACTACATAATTCATAGGACAATGATTTAGATAGTGAAAGCACTGAAGGGAATGCTTCCACTTAGCCAGAATGGCGCACAATGATTTATTTCCACTATGCCCCATTTCTATCAGACAAACCAGGTTAATAATCAGTCCCCATTTCTGAACAAATAAAAGGATTGCTGCACCTTTTGATTAATAATCTTCTTTTCACTTGTTTAAATATGCTAGATGATGTAGTTCTCAGCACTGTGTTACGGGAGGAGCATTAAGTACAGTTATTGTTTTTTTCAATAAGATAGGAAGTGAAATCCAGTAGTCAAGAACATCAAATGTAAAGGAATAAAAGAAGATGTAGCGACATCAGATACCTTAGAAGTAAAATGAAATTATTCAGCAAATAATATAACAGAAAAGTCATAAGACGATAAGATATAGGAGCAGAATTAGGCCATTTGGCCCATCGAGTCTGCTCCGCCATTCCGTCATGGTTGATCCATTTTTCCTCTCACCCCAGTCTCCTGCCTTCTCCCCCTATTCCTTCATGCCCTGACCAACCAAGAATTTGTCAACCACTGCCTTAAATATACCTACAGACTTGGCCTCCACAGCTGCCTATGACAATGAATTCCACAGATACACCACTCTCTGGCTAAAGAAATTCCTCTTCATCTCCATTCTAAAGGACACCTCTCTACTCTAGGGCTGTGTCCTCTGGTCTTAGACTCTCCACATCCACTCTATTAAGGTTTCAAGGTTTCTCACCATTCAAAAGGTTTCAATGAGGTCGCCCCTCATTCTTTTGAATTCTAGTGAACACAGGCCCGGAGCCATCAAATGCTCTTCAAATGAAAAGCCATTCAATCCTGGAAATCATTTTCATGAACCTCCTTTGAGCCCTCTCCAGTTTCAGCACATCCTTTCTAAGATAGGGGGCCTAAACCTGCTCACAATTATCCAAGTGAGGCCTCACCAGTGCTTTATAAAGTCTCAACATCACATCCTTACTTTTATATTCTCGCCCTTTTGAATGCAAAGATCGCATTTACCTTTCTCACCACATACTCAAGCTACAAATTAACCTTTAGGGAATCCTGCACAAGGACTCTCAAGTCCCTTTGCACCTCAGTTTTTTGTATTTTCTCCATTTAGTAAATAGTCAACCTTTTCATTTCTTCTCCCAAAGTGCATGACTATACACTTCCCAACACTGTATTACATAAAGTACATAATGCTTGGTTAAATTCAGTATTATTTTAAATAAAAAAGAAGAAAACTGCAATCTATTATTCCTTACCCTTTAATTTGAGCAAAGCCAGTTACCAGCGTGGTCCCATACAAAGCTTTGAACTCCAAGAATTTACTTCCATCCGTCAAACGACTTAGTATCTGTAGAATATTAAAAACTTTTAACATCCAGTATTTCATTACTCAAAATGTGGCTAAATTGATGCTACAAGGAAATGGACATAAATTAATTTAATATAATAGCGAAAACTATGTCTTTTTTCATTCATTACTTCAAACGCAGAAGACAAATGAAAAATAGCATAAGTTCAACATTATGCCATTTTCTTTTCACTTTGATGGGCAGGATGGCCATTCTGCTTGAGTGCTTTGCATATGCAGATTCTGCTCAATCCAGTGAGTTTTTCCAGCTTTTAGGGGTTTTTTTGTTCCAGATTCCAGCATTTGTGGCCCTATTATTTTTATACTATAGTGACGAAATATACTCAATCCTTGCTGTGATTATCTGATCTCTCTTGGTTATTGTTGGGTTATGCTCTTGCTCATTACCCAATGTCTCTTAGTATTTATTGCATACATTCTCCTAGATAAAGTAACACATGTATTGTTAGAAATAACCTCATGTGGTTAATTAATTTGAGAAGTAGAGTACTGGAAAGGAAAACAATTGAGCTAAATAATCTAATGAAGTGCAAAATACATTTTCTGAACGAGCGGTACAAAAAGAATTTCTCCCTCATCATCCTTCGAAGATTGAAAGACCAGTCAACAAGCAAGTGAGGTAATGCAGTGATTAACTCATTCTGAACATAGTAGATATCAGACCAAGAGTTAATGGAGATATGCATATCTGAAGCTGAGTGTTTTTTGTGACTGTACAAACATTCTACCTACTGCTCTTGCTGATCAGTTTGGAGTACAGGGATTCCAGAAAGACCCACATTTACACAAAACTTTCCAGGATCTTAGGACAATCCAAAATATTTATGATCAACTCAATATTTTTTGAAGCATTGTCACCGTTGTAATATTGAAAGTGTGGTGTTTGGTGTTTGCAGAAAAAGTAATGGAGTAATGACCAGATGATCCAAGTTTAGTGATCTAGATGTTCAATATTGGCCAAAACTCAAATGAAAATGTAAGAAAATGTCTCAGGAAGTACAGGAGCAGAATTAGTCCATTCACCCCATTGAGTCTGCTCTACCATTTGATCATGGCTGAAATATTTTCACTCTCAACCCCATTCACCTGCTTTCTCCCTGTAACTTCTGGTACCTTTACTAATCAAGAACCTATCAACATCTGCTTTAAATATACCCAACGACTTGGCTTCCACAGCCAAAGCAGGTACTTAAAGGATGCTCCAAATCATGTTGGCCAGCTACTGTTTATTACTCTGCAAGATTTGATTTAAAATTATGACAACAAATTTTGAATAACTAGTAATTTTCTAATACACCTTTAAACTGCAAAGAGGAGGAAACAAGTTAGTTTCAATCACAGTTGGAATATGGTATGTGACAATGCAATAAAAAGGGATACTAACATTACTCTAGAAATAAATAGGCATGTACTGAAACATTGTCAGCTCATGCCTGTAGAGCAGGGGATCCCACTCTTTTTTTGATGCCATGGAGCCCTACCATTAACCAAGGGGTCTGTGGACCCCAGCTTGGGAACCCCTGCTCTAATGTGACTGGAGCTGATTTGAATCATCCACAATCACTTTCCATCTGTCTATAGAGACAGTTAACAAAAATAATCTGTAACTCAACAGGGAATTACTGATGAAGCAAATGCAGGAAATAAATAATGTAGGTGATCTTAACTGTACGGAAAACAACACTGAGCCCCAGAGAAGTTAGGTAAGAAAAAAACTGACAGGCTAGGAGGAACACCTCCTGACTCAACAAGGCCTTTCCATGACTTACAAGGCACAAGTCAGGAAACTGATGGAATACTTTCCACTTGCCTCTATGATTCAACTTCAATAACCAACAAAAAACTCAACGTATGTCTTTTATTAGGATGTAAGGTGTGCTGACAAGGCCACAATTTACTGCCATTCCCTAATTATCCTTGAGATGATGATGGCAAACTGCCTTCCTCAATTACTTACACAAAGTAACCAACATGTTTGATATTCCAATCACAGTGTTATCAACACTCACTTCCTCCACCATGACTGTGATGTTTATCTTCTTCAGTATGGACTAATGCGATGATTTCTTAGATGGATTTTTCAAATCAATTAACTCAAACACCTACTAGGATATAGATAGCATAGATGCAGGAATGCCACTATGTTCACATTACTTCTTATATCACACATATTGTTACTTTAATACATATCCATTCCATGATGAAAATCCTGGCATTCTCTATCTATACTACCCCACAGAAATACCTTCGCCACACGCACCCCTGTGATTTATGTTGGGAATTTAGCATCTTCTTTTCATGGAAATCTCAGAATGAGCAATAAAATGCTGAGCTTGCTGGGACTGGTCAGATCTCATGTACAAATAAAAATAAAAGATCACTTCTGGCCTGGCTCCGTGCGTTTTTGCGGCATGGAGTTGAGATTCTTAATAGCATCATAAATGCTTCTTTCCCACTAGGTTCTCCAACTTTTAAATCAGTAACTATCTTCCCAAACCGATCTTGCTACCTCTCGTCTATCTCTTGATTTCTATTTTATTTGCTTTCCTGCCCAGTCCTTTAATATCTAAAGATGTAACATATTCATATTCTCACGAAAAAATCTCCCCATATTTGTGATTTTGTACCTGCATCAATTATACTTCATAACTACCAAGAAAAAAATTAAGAACAAGTATTTGAACCCTTATTACAAGCAAAAATATGAATTAGGAACAGGAGTAGGCCACTCAGCATCTCAATCCAGGGCAGCCATTAATAGGATCACAGCTGATCTGATTATAACCTCAACTATTATGCGCTACTCACAATGGCCTTTCACCCCCTTTGCTTTGAAAAAATGTCTCCCGCTACATCTAGTACTCTTTGAAGAAGAGTTCCAAAAAAAATGACAATCCGATAAAGTGGGCAGTACTTTATATTTAAACAGTGACCTAGTTCTTGATTCTCCCAGGAAAACGAATACAAGACTTTCTTGCTAAGTAGTAAATCTGTCTACCAGTGAAGGATAGACAATATGATCTTCTTCTCTTTGTAAAAAGGAGCAACTACTGACCCCTGTTGGATATTGTGTGCTTGTAGATGAGGACGCAAGCATCATTTATGACTGTATCGTGAATTAAAAGCAAACTAAAGTCTATTTTCTGTGAGACTGGGCTCAGTGGCTGCTTAAAGTCCCGTTCTTCAACTCTTACTTATTACAGGGGCTTGAAAACACTTTATCTGTAAGCAGAAGAGAGATGCCAAAGAAAGAACATGGGCAACATGGTAGTCTTGCAGTTAGCACAATGGTATTACAGCTAGGGACACTGGAGTTCAATCCCGGCACCCTCTATAAGGAGTCTGCACGTTCTCCCCATGGAATGCGTGTGTTTTCTCCAAGTGCCCTGGCTTTCTCGCACATTCCAAAAATGTACCGGTTAGCAGGTTAATTAGTCGTCGTAAATTGTCCCAAGGTTAGATTAGGGTTAAATCAGGGGTCGCTGGGCAGAGCAGCTCGAAGAGCCAAAAGGGCCTGTTCCATGCTGTACCTCTAAATAAATAAACACTAAAATATAGTCCGTTTGTTGTGCCCTTGCTTCAATTCTTCCTTGCCTGCCTGCCTGCTTGCTGGTTGTAAGCAAAGGAATATTAAAAGCATGAAATCAGCTTGTCTCTTAGCCATCACGCCGACAACATACAGTAAATTTAAATGGGTTACTGCATTTGTGGTTAAAATTTCTATTGTACATTGACTAATTTTATAGAGTGTAGAATGCTCTACTTAAACTCATGTCTTCCCTTTGTATGTGTTTGTCTTTTCTTACCCATTTCATGGTGAAATTAAAGCAAACTTAAAGGTTGTTTTCTAATACACTCACAGCAACAATTAAAAGAAAAAAATAGAGAATATTTTTCAGAGCAGATTGGTGCTACTGCAAGAGCACTGAATGCTCATGGAAAAGACATGAGTTCACTAATTCCACATCACAGAAATATCAGACCATTCAGGAAATTTCTGGTGTTTCCACTCTGAGCTCATTACCTGACATCTCACAAATTTTGTGAAATCAAAAACCATTCAGGAATGGAAACCTTTTGGGCTTTCAATCCTCACCTATGTATCTGAGTTCAACTCCAGGACATCTAATGATGTACTTTAAGTTCCTGCTCCATACCTCAAAAAGCAGCGCAGTTACCCATTGAACTTCAGAAGCTGGATCATGATCTACATGCTAAATCAGTAGGTTATGGGAGGTGACCGTTTAAGAGCTGGTAAGACATTTTTGTATCCAGTTGGCTAGATCCACTGTGATCTAACCTTCTGGACCAACCTACCAGTTGGTATCCTATCAAGGTCATTCTAAAATTCATGTAGACAACATCTACCACACTCCTTCATTGAGCATCTTGGTCACATCTTCCAAAACTCAATTAAGTTTGTGAGATATGGTTTCCCCTACACTGAGTTAAGCAAAGTATCTATAATCAGTCCTTGACTCTCCAAATTAATTCAAATCTTGACTATGTAATTCTATTTTCACCTTCTATATTGGCAAATACCAGAAAAGTGTTACCAAATACCTGTCAGGAGCAGGTACTCCTACTAAATAAAACAAATCTCTGTCCAGGGCAATGATTTTCAAATTGCTAGCTCAGCCTAGTTCAACTAACTTCAAACTAAAATTGAACCAGGCTCCCTTTGCTGTTTATTTCATTGGATGCTTAAGTACTTGTAACCTCCAACTGCTCAGGCATATACAAACTCACCAATTCAATGTTTAAGGTATGTGCATAATCTTTTGGAGCAAGACCATTTAGTTCTTCAGCTGCATACAGCGGCTCTTCAAAATCAGTTGGCATGTTTGTTGGAAGTTCAAAATTTAAACCGGCTATGATATTCCTGGTACATTTGTATGCTTCTTCCTCCGTAGCTGCAAAATGATCAATGCAACCACTAAACCTGAAAAAAACAGAAAAATCACCAGTTGTATAATTTAAATGATGGACTGAGGAGGGCTAATTAAATTCAAAACATAAGCAACAGAATAATAATAGGATGGGAAAAAGAATGAATTGTAAAATAATAATGAGCAGAATCATGCTGTCTATGCCTGGTGGTTTAGAAGAAAACTGCCAGTTGTCAGCCATTCTCAAGCAAATATATCAGAGATTTAGTGTGTGACAATGCTGTCAACCCCACATCTTCAGACACATGAATTTACAATATGTAGTAGTGCCCCAATGATGGTTTCACTAAAATACAAATATATTATCTCCACTACATTTCTACACGTATGAAATATTGCAAAGGTTTGTCCATTTCTGTCATGTAATGATGCTGAAAAACTAATTTATAGCTTTATATCAAATAGACTGGATTAATGCAATACACTTTTTACAGGCCTTCGAAAACAATTTATTGAGGATCTTCAACTCAGTCAGAATGCCGCTGTTAACTTCTAACTAAAACCAGGATGAGGAAGTATATCACTCTTGTCCTACCTACTCTACAATGGCTTCCTGTAACTTTTAGAATTGATTTTAAAGTTCTCTTACTTGTTTTTAAAGCTCTCAATGGTCTGGGACCAGAGTACATCACAGAATCATTTTCATTTTACAATCCTGCTCAAGTTCTAGGTCTTCTGCCAGTCTCTTAAATTTAAACTATCTCCCTCAAAAGATAATTGGAAGGTGAGTTTCTCTGAACTACACTCCTGAACTATGAATTTAATACATAAAACTGAAAGTGATGCAGACTTAGTTGGTACTTTTAAATGCCAGCAAAGGCTATTTATTTAACTTTGCTTTTAGCCAACATCTTTTTTCTTCTATTTTCTTGTTTGTATATTATTCCATTGAACTATATTATCTGTATGAAAAGTGCACTGTAAATAAGTTATTATTATTATTATTTTACCCTTTTTCCCCATTCTGTTCCTCTTCATCAATCAAGGAAGACTGTTAAAGCTGACCTTAGCTTTTGAAATCAGCAGACAGTTCATGACCCGCTTCAGAATACAGAAAACAAAAATCTAGGCTGCCCTCTAGTGTCACAAATGTATTCCAATGTTTGAGTTAATATTACAGTGACAACCTTGACTGCCTACTCAAGTGAATACAAAAAGAAGAGAATTTTAAAGGGAAGTACAGAAATTTTCCCCGGTTTCTTGGTCAGCATTTATCCCTCAATCAATACGCTGAAGTAGATTACCTGATAATTATCCGATTGCTGTTAATGAACATTTGCTGTGTGGAAAGTGTCATATTTCCTACATTCATGTAGCCACAATACCTTACAAGTAGTAAATTATCTATAAAGTGCTTTGAAGTTTCCCAAGGTGATAAAAGGTGTAGTAAAATAAGCAAGTATGTTTTCTTTCTTTCTTTCAATTACCACCTCACCTTATTGTAATTGTGGTTCATGTACAGACTCAGGTATAATCTATTAAAGGCTTGACCTCTCACTCTGCAAAAATCATCAATAACCAAGAAAATAATGATCTCCCTGTAATTTCCTTTTTTACCATTGTCCACAAATCATTTTCATTATTGTCTATCTAATCAAGAACAGTGTGGAGCTCATTAACTCATCTATTACTAAAATTAAAACTACCTTTTCAGTTGTCTCTGCTCCATCCACCCTTACTCTTACCATCAAGGAAAACCTTCCTCCATCAAACTCCTCTCAGTCAACACTTAAACTGGCCCCCATCTACACTGCTATGTTTCCATTTCCCACATTCTCTTCAGGTTCACCATATCCAGGTGACCTTTCTGCTCCCACAACTTCATTCTAATTAAATAGCTGATCAGACCACATTCCAGCTTGTTCTCAATTTTCTTTTCTTTTCAAATCTTTTTATTGTTATATTATACAGGAAAAATAACATGAGTACATTGAAGTAACAACACTTATGATGCCTCAAAAAAAACATTATCTTAAAGATTGAAAAAAAATTTTGTGATAACAAAAAAAGCCTACTAAGCAGAAAAGTGAGAGAAAAAAAAAAGAACCCATCAGGTGTACAACCCCGGAGTCACGCGTCATACAAAAAGCTTCTAAAAATAAACATCAACCCGCCAGCAAGAAAAGAAAATATACTGAAAAATTTACAATTAGATCGTGGAAAAATTATATCAATTAACTCAAATGATAATAATGAGCAAATGAGCCCCAACTTTTCTCAAAATCAAATAAAGATTCAAAGGTTTGACTTCTAATTTTCTCCAAACTAAGACATAGCATCACTTGAGAGAACCATTGTGACAAAGTGGGAGCTGATATATCCTTCCACTTCAACAAAATGGCCCTTCTAACTATCAATGTAACAAATGCAATAACATGTTGGTCAGACACAGAAATACCATGAATATTTTGAGGAATTATTCCAAAATGCACAGTTAATTTATTAGGTTGTAAATTAATTTTAAGTGCTTTAGAAATTGTTGAAAAAAACAACTTCCAGAACCGTTCCAATATAGAACAAGACCAAAACATGTGTGTCAGTGTAGCTGTCTCAGTTTTACATCTATCACAATGACTATTAACATCAGAAAAGATTTTAGAAAGTCTCTCCTTTGTCAAATGACAACGATGTACAATTTTAAATTGAATCAATGAATGGCTAGCGCAAATTGAAGAAGAGTTAAACAACTTCAATATCCGCATCCAATCCTCCGTCATAAAAGTCAAATTAAGTTCCTTTTCCCAATCCTGTTTAATCTTAGATAAAGGACGCTTATCCCATTGTAATAATAAATTATAAATTCTTCCAATAGAACCCTTAATCAAAGGATTCATACTCATAATAGTATCTGACAGGTCAGCCTCCAATATGTAAGGAAAATTACTTAAATATTTTTGTAAAAAATGTCTAACTTGAAGGTATAGCAGAAGTGTGAGTATGAAAGAGAATATTTATCAATTAATTGTTCAAAAGACATCAATCTATCTTCTTTAAATAAATCCAAAAAAGAATTAATACCTTTATTTTTCCAAAGTAAAAAAATTGGATCACTCAAAGAAGGCTTAAAAAGGTAATTTCGGTAAATTAAACTACAAGGTTTAAATTTTTTAAGATTAAAAAAATTGCAGAATTGGAGCCAAATTTGTAAAGAATACTTAATCACAGGATATAGGATTAAATTAACAACTTTAACTAATTGCATAGGTAAAGGAGCTCCCAATAATGAGGTTAGATAAAACTGTTTTACAACTTTCAGTTCCAGGTCTACCCAAATTGGCCGATCACTCTTATCAACCCAGTATAACCAAAAAGACATATATCACACATTAACAGCCCAATAATACATTCTTAGATTAGGCAAAGCAAGACCTCCATCCTTTTTCAATTTTTGTAAATGACATTTACTAATTCTTGGTCTTTTACTATTTCAAATAAAAGATAAAATAATAGAATCTATCTGATCAAAAAACTTCCTAGTCAAAAAAACAGGAATACTCTGAAATAAATATAAAAATTTTGGTAAAATCATCATTTTAACTATATGAACACGACCAACAAGTGAAAATGTAAGTGGACTCCATCTACGAAATAAATACTTCATAGAGTCTAATACCGGAACAAAATTGACTTTATAAAGATCCTTATATTTTTCAGTAATTATAATACCTAGATATCTAAAAGAGTCTGTAACTTTAAAAGGAGTATTATCATATATAGAGACAAAATCATTTAAAGGAAACAATTCACTTCTAAAAAAATTTATTTTATATCCTGAAAAACCTCTGAATTCATTAAATAATTTTAGCAAGACAGGAATGGATTCGTCAGGGTTAGATATATAATCCCAATAAATCATCAGCATAAAGAGAGACCTCATGCATGATCTCATTCACGAAAACCCCATGGATATTTTTAGCCTCACGAAGAGCAAGGGGTTCTAATATGAAATTAAACAACAAAGGACTTAATGGACAACCTTGCCTTGTCCCCCGTGAAAGCTGAAAAAAAGGAGTCCGACAATTGTTAGTGACAACAGTAGCAATAGGGACTTTATATATCATTTTAATCCAATTATTAAAATTAGCACCAAAGCCAAATTTCTCTAAAACATTGAATAAATATTTCCATTCGACTCGGTCAAATGCTTTTTCAGCATCCAAAGATACAACACATTGTGGAGTTTTAAAAGAGGACGAATATATAATGTTAAATAGTCTCCGAACATTTGAAAAAGAATAGCGACCCTTTATAAAGCCTGTTTGATCTTTAAAAATAATTTTACCCAAAATATTCTCCAAGCGATTGGCCATTATCTTTGACAAAATCTTAGCGTCAACATTCAGTAATGAAATAGGTCTATATGAAGCACAGTCAGTAGGATCTTTATCTTTTTTAAGAATTAAAGAAATAGAAGCCTCATAAAAAGTAGAGGGTAAGTCACCCTTCACAAAATTCCAACATATACGGAGAAAGCAACTTTCCAAATTTTTTATAAAATTCTACAGGATAGCCATCAAGTCCTGGGGACTTACCAGATTGCATTGAAAAAATAGTTTTATGAATTTCGGCTTCAGTAATTTAAGCATCGAGACTTTTTTGATCCTCAGCCGAGATTTTAGGAAAAATAATCTTTTGTAAAAAAGCATTCATTTCAGAGGAATCTAATGGACATTGAGATTTATAAAGCTCAGCATAAAAATCTTGAAAAATCTTATTAATTTCTTCATATTCCTGAGCTAAGGTACCATCTTTCCTACCAATTTTCATGATTTGCCTTTTGGCTGCAGCCATTTTTAATTGAGATGCAAGCAGTTTATTATTTTTATCTCCAAACATATAAAATTGGTTCTTTAACTTAAGCAAATATCCTTCAATGGGATGAGTTAATAACAGGTTATATTGTGATTGAAGTTCCACCCTTTGTTTAAATAAATCAGTATTGGGGGAGATTGTATAGGTATTATCTAAATCTTTAATTTGTTTTGAAATTCTATCTAATTCTGCTTTAGTTTGTTTTTGAAGTTTAGCTGAATAAGAAATAATCTAACCACGTAAAAATGCTTTAAATATATCCCATATAACTAATTTAGACATACCCCCTAAATCATTAAAAAGAAAAAATTCTTTTATCTGGGTTTCAATGAAACTTACAAAGTCAGAATTTTGCAATAATATCTGAGACATGCGCCAAGGTGGGCGGGCAAGAATGACATCATCAAATTCAAAAGACAAACTCAGAGGCGCATGATCAGATATAGCAATAGCGTCATATTCGCAAGTTTTAACACTAGGCAAGAAGCAGGGATCGATTATAATATAATCGATCCTCGAATATTTTTTATAAATATGTGAGAAGAAAGAATATTCTCTATTATCGGGATGGAGATACCTCCACAAATCAATCAAACCAAAATCAATCAAAAAGGAATTAATAAATGACGCAGATCGATTTGGAAGTCGCTGATTGGTTGAGCTCTTATCAATTATAGGATTTAGGCAGCAATTAAAATCCCCACCCATTATCAGCATATATTCATTTAAATCAGGCAGTAAAGCAAATACCTTTTTAAAAAAAGAAGGATCATCTAAGTTAGGACCATACAAATTAACCAAAACAACTTTTCTGTTTTAGATTGTTCCTTTAACAATTAAAAATATTAGGATTAATAAAAATAGACATGCCTTTTGTTTTACTCTGAGAAGTAGAGTGGAATTGTAAATCATTCTACCAACTAAAAAATCTATTTTGATCTCCCGCCCTGATATGTGTCTCTTCAGCAAAAATTATATCAGGTTGGAATCGGTTAATAATTTTAAAAGTCTTTTTTCTTTTATTAGGATGATTCCAACCACGTACATTTCAACTTTATTACATTAATCAGTTTAAATACCATACTATAATTTTATTCTACTTTATACATGCACAGAGCACATACCAATACAGGATGATCAAAAATGGCGGTGATGAAGAATACAACCAGATAAAAAACAACGCATACTCCGGAACCACCCAATGGGAAAAAACTCCTAACTCTAAATCCACCCACACCCGGACACCCGAAAAAGGCAAGCAATCTATGATAGAATTCAAAGTTACAGACTGCCCTGTCTGTGGTTTCTTTCCCTCCCCCCAGTTAGTAAAAAAGTAGAGTGACCTTGTGAAAAAAACAATAAAGTCTCAGCAAAAAAAGGTACTTACATTCCATCGACTAATAAACAAGAAAGAACCAAAATAATATTATCTCTTAGAGAGAAAAACCAGCGCCATCTTCAAGTTTAATATTAATTCCCTATAAAAAGCTTTAAATTCAATTATAAAATGTTATAATAAAACAGAAAAAATATATAAAAAGCCCTATTAGTAGGAAAAAAACTACCAATTAGCTAATTAAAAAAAAGAAACAAACCAAGTATTAAATTAAAGGAACAAATCCCCTTATCTTCTTCTCTCAGTCGTAGAATTTCAGAGATCATTTAGACAGAGATACTTAAGCCATAAATCTTTCCAAAGGAAAACCAACAATATGCAATGATGAACAACTTTCCTTGTCTTCTTTAATTAGTCTCTCAATGAAGTATACAATTGACCTTCATAAATCTTCTTTCCAAAATGTGAATAATATACAGATAGCCAAACAGCCTTTCAGATAGATCATTCGACAGCAGCATCGGTAACAGCGGCGGGTATAGCCTGAACAAAGTCCAGTGCAGCTTTTGAATCAAAAAAAGTACAAGGAGGAGAATTAGCAGGAAAAATTTTAATTCTTGTCAGGTACCTCAAAGACGGAAAAAGTTTTTTATCATATGCTTGTTTCATTACCAGGGCAAACCTTGATCTTTGTTCCATTATCTCTCTTGGATAATCTTCATAAAAGCGGAGCTCAGATTCCATAAATCTAAAAACTCTCTGTATTCTTGCCTGTCGCATTATTTGATCTTTAATTTTAAAGTGATGAAAGCAAATCAGAACAGATCTTTGTTTACTAGAATCCTTCAATTTCGAGATAAACGTCCTGTGTGCCCTTTCTATAGCAGGCGGCTTTGACAGAACGGTAGGAAATAAAGTGTGGAAAAGCTTACCAAAGTAATCCGTTAGATCTCCATCTTCAGCTCCTTCTTGCAGCCCAACAATTCGTATATTCCTTCATCGAGACCTAGTTTCCAGGCCTATAATCTTATTTTGATATCTTTCCAAACAAGTTGTAGCTCCAGACAACTTTTGCTTAGTTATCTTCAATTCCTCTTCATGTGAAATAACTTGAGTTTCCAGGTCTTTAAGTTTCCCAGAAATGACTTCATTTCATTACTATTCTTTTCCAGGTGATCTTTAATTGATCCATTCTGATCCTTAATTGAATTCAGTGTCCGAATGATATCTTCAGCCCACGATGGCATTTCATCAGATCTTTCCTTTTGCACCTTACCTTTCCTATTACCTTTATCACTAGGTTCAGGTAAATTCTTCCCACTTCTTTTAGACATAGACATATTGATCCCCCTCAAGAATCAGCAAGTAAAAATTTTAAATTCAAAGCTTAAACTAGGGGGAGAGAAAGGAAACTAAGAGCAGCACAAAAATACTGCTACTCCATTTGCAGACAGGGGCAGTCCTCCTCGTTCTCAATTTTAGCAGACATATAAAAATTTTTCTTTCTTCCTTTCCACTACACTCCACCTCCTATCGATGCAGCTACAAAAAAGGCACGACAACGGCTATACTTCATTAGGAGTTTGAGGAGATTTGGTAAATCACCAGGACACTTGCAAATTTCTACAGATGTACCGTGGAGAGCATTCTAACTGGCTGCATCACTGTCTGGTACGGGGGGGATGGGGAATGCTGTTGCACAGGACCGAAGTAAGTTGCAGAGAATTGTAAACTTAGTTAGCTACATCATGGATACCAGCCTCTGTAGTATCCAGGGCACCTTCAAGAAGCAATGCGTCAAAAAACAGCGTGCTTCATTAAGGAACACCACCACCCAGGCCGTGCCGTGTTCTCATTGCTACCATCAGGAAGGAGGTACAGAAGTCTGAAGGCACATACTCAATGATTCAGAAACATTTTCTTTCCCTCTGCCATCTGGTTTCTGAATAGACATTGAACCCATGAACAGTACCTCATTACTTTTTTATTTCTATTTTTGTACTACTTATTTAACTATTTAATATACATGTATATACTTACTGTCATTGACAGGATTTTTTCGATTATGTATCACATTGTACTGCTGCTACAAAGACAACAAATTTCACGACACATGCTGGTGATATTAAACCTGACTTTGATTCTTGTGATTCTGATCTCCAGTCTCTTCACCCAGCTATGAGAAGGGCATCATTAAGCTAGAAAAGGTGCAGAAAAGATTCCCAAGGATATTGCTAGGACCAGAAGGTTTTAGTTGTAAGGAGAAAATGGACAGGCTTGGATATTTTTCTCTGGAGCCCGGGGGGGGGGGGGGGGGCGGGTTGAGGAGTACCCTTATAGGCAAATATAAAATCATGAGGGGCATGGATTACATGAGTGACCACAGTCTTCTACCAGGGGATGGGAGTCTAAAACTAGAAGGTACAAGTTGAAAGGGGAAGGATTTAGAGGAGATCTGAGGGACAACAATTTTCACTAAAGCTGTTGGGTAGATGGGAAAATCTGCTAGAGGAAACTATAAAAGCATGCTTAATACCATATTTAAAAGACACTGACAAGTACATGGATACGAACATACTAACTGGTTGGTTGCATTACCATGTGATATTGAGGCTCCAATGCATTGCACAGTAAAAGGCTGCAGAGGGATGTAAACTCAGTCAGCTCCATCACAGGCACAAGCCTCTCCACCATTGAGAACATCTTCAAAAGGTAGCATCCATTAAGGATCCTCAGTCTCCAGGACATGCTATCTTCCGAGGAGCCTGAAAACCCACACTCAATGCTTTAGGAACAATTTCTTCTCCTCTGCCTTCAAATATCTGAACAATTCATGAACGCTACCTCACTGATCTGCGTTCACACAATTATTTATTTTAACTTACAGTAGCTTTTATGTTTGCACTGTACTTCTGCCACAAAACAACAAATTTAAAGACAGTGATCATGAACCTGATTCTTATTCTGACAGAGGCATACGGGCCAAACACGGACAACCTAGTTAGCATAGACGAGTTAGCCCTGAGGACCTGTTTCCATGCTGTATAACTTCGTGACTCAATAGTAGTCAGATTCTGAGTAATGAAGATCACGGTCCACAAAAGCAAAGGACTGTTGGATTTATTTATTAAACCAGCTTCTTCAGAATTATTTGTCAAACTGACTAGTTTTCAGTCAATTATTTTTAGAAAACACAATTAATTTTTCTTTTAATCTTCTTTCCATTTTTTAAGGACTTCTGGCCTGTCATTTCAAATGACTGTTCCTAACATGCAAACACTTGCAGCATCAAATCAAAAACTGAACCAATGCTACACAGGTTTGTGTGCTTTATTAGGTGTTTCTGAAAGTAAGACATATTTTGCACAGGTGATTGAACTAGAAATTCTACAAAATTACTTTGTAGAATCTTTTTGAAAATTCTATTAATTCTCCATATGATTTATTTAATATAATTTTGGTGAGAAATTCATGTTTGGAAAATACTTCTAAGTAAATAACTGAAGCAGCAATTGAAGTTTTTGACACAGATATTTAAAAATTGCTTGCCAGCCCATAATTAACTATTGGCTGCACCTAAATATTGAGGATAAAGTATGTGCAAGTCATGAACAGGTTTTGTTTTTACAGGCATCCGTAAATCAGAAATACACAATATTCACTCAATATGGTAACCATACCCTCCACAGTATTGTAATGAAAAGCATCAACTGCACGCAAACCTGCTAAGAAAGAAAATTACTAAAGGTGGGGGGGGGGGAGAGAGAGAGAGAGAGAGAGAGAGAGACAGATGGTGGGGGGAGGAGGGAGAGAGAACGAATGAGAACTTGTTCTGCCAATTATATGTATGTATGTTGGACTTTTAAATTTAATCACATAATAAGAGCTTATTTTTATATACAGGTGTTTGTAAAGGGTAGTCATAATCCAGGAACGGCCTGCACTTGGTACTTACTTTGCATGTAAAGTTGCACCTCCCAGTTCCTCGGGGGTAGTATCTTCCCCTGTTGCTGCTTTAACTAGTGGAGGCCCAGCAAGGAATATTGTCCCAATCTTGTCCACTATGACTGTTTCTTCTGCCATGGTTGGGACATATGCCCCACCAGCTGTGCATGAACCACACACAACTGCCACCTATAAAGTACATTCAAAAATTGAAATAACTGCATTCAAACTAAATTACATTCCTAATCAGCATATAAATGTTTTATTTACTCCTTTTGTAAATATTCTTCCTTTCCAACTTTCCTGAAGCTGAAAAAAGTGTCCTTGATCAGCGCTGAAAAGTCTTCGATAGTGATTTGTTAGTTAGTTTAAAACCTTATCTGGTTTTATTTTACAATGATTATTAGTTCCTATAAGACAAGGGGATATACAGTAGTTGCATTCTGCAAATTGGCTGGAACATTTCCTTCATCATAAGAACGGCAATGTCTTAAAAGTACTCTATTGACTGGAAAGTACTTTGAAGTTGATCTAGTCATTTACTACTGATTCATAAATCCTTTGCACTACCAGAAAAATAACAATTCCATTCCCATAGAAATGTGATTTTAACTCTTAACCATGTCTGGAAGTGTTAAGTAAAGGGTTAAAATCTTGAAAGCTAATATCGTGCTGCATTCCCAGCCACCCAAAATATAACTACAATGTTTCAATCCATCAAGGTAATGTCAAAGATCTACTTAAAACTGCAACCGCATTACAGCAGCATCTTAACTGCTTGCATCACTGTCTGGTATGGAGGGGCCACTGCAGGAACAGCAAAACAAACTGCTGAACGTTGTCAACACAGGCAGCTCCATCATGGGCACTAGTCTACCCAGCACCGTGGACATCTTCAAAAGGCAAGGCCTTGAAAAGGTAGCATCATCATTAAGGGCCCCCATCGTCCAGGACATGTCCTCTTCTCATTGCTACCATCAAGGAGGAGATACAGGAGCCTGAAGACACATACTCAACATTTCAGGTATAGCTTCCTTCTCTCCGCCATCAGTTTTCTGAATGGACAATGAACCTGTGAATGTTACCTCACTGTACTTTTTTCCTCTCTTTTTGCACTACTTATTTAATTTAAAATTTTAAGTCTATATTTTTATTTTATAGTTGTTTTATTATTACAAATTGCAATGTTCCTCTATCGCAAAACAACAAATGTTATGAGATATGCCCGTGATATTAAACATGATTCTGTTTCTGATTCTGAAAAATAGTGGCTTGAGGACAAAACATCATCAACTCAAAGGTGAAATAAAAGACTTATATAATTAGAATGAAAATGGATAAAACGAAATAATCCAAAGATGGTAGGACTCTAAAACTCAATCTTTAAAAGCTGGGAAAGGAAAAAATCCTCATCACATTTGAAATCATATACATACACACGCAGGATTACTCAAATATTACTGAAATATTAAATGCACAACACTCCTCCCTGCTCAGCTATAAACTCCAATTCAATATAGAATGTGTCTCCATTGGTTGGCATCCGTCTGACTCGAAGGACAATGGGTGATGATCATCACAAGCCTGGGCAGAAGGTAGGAGGCCCTAGGATGCCCAGTTGTAGTCAGAATACTGCCTTTATCACTTTTATGCTTCCTCTGAGCAGCATGGTCCTTCCTTGGTCCAATCTGCTTTCTAACCGGAGGCACAGAGGTTGGCACTAACACCTGTTTGTCCTTTGTTGGGGAACAGCTCATTTGTTCAGCATGAAGACAGTTGTTATATCATCCAGTAGCTTTCTTAATTCGTCTTCAGATGGCTTCTTTGCAGGGGATGCAGCATGCAAATAGTGGATGGATCCCCATCAAGTTCGAGTTGTCTCAGCCAATCATGCCACACAATATACCTTGTTGCCCATGTTAAGTTTTGTCACTCTTTAAACATTAAACTAATTCAAAGGAATACACTGGAGTCTGGGAATAGGGGTCTAGTTCAAGTTTACTTTAAGCAAGGTGCACATGTATCATGCGGTAGCGTGATTACATATGCAATTCATGTATTTATACATATAACCTGTAATGAATTATTTAAACAACCAAAAATGCTTAATCAAACAATACATATATACAAGATTACTCAAATATTATTGAAATATTAAATACACCATAGCCATAAGTCAAGTCCATTCTGGGGCAGATTCACCTGGATCAAATCAATACTGTAACTGGCAGGAAGTTCACACCAACAATAAAATCTGCAGATGCTGGAAATCCAAAGCAACACACACAAAATGCTGGAGAAACTCATCAGGCCAGGCAGCATCTATGGAAAGGAGTAAACAGCCGACGTTTCAGGCTTAGACCCCTCATCAGGACCGGAAAAGAATAGAAGTCAGAGTAAGAAGGTGGGGGGTGAACTACTCTTTTCCATAGATGCTGCTTGACCTGCTGAGTTCCTCCAGGATGGTCACTCACTGCTTTGCGCTACTCAGAGATATGATTACCTGTATTCAAGACAATGTGTGTTGTTCTTTTCTGTGCCTTGTTGCGCATCAGGAAGCAGCCTTGCCATTTCTTCAGCATTTTTGTCTGTTTTTTTTACAAGGCTGAGTTGCTACCTCGATGCTCTACACAGCATGGCTGGAAAGCGTGCAGGGAGCCAGCTGAAATCAAACCTGGGATCAGTCACCATGAAGACTGGTGCAGATGCCACCACACCATCAGCTGGCATATGTTAGATGGGTGGGGGTCAATTGTCTCATGAGTTTAGATCAGGGGAAACTCTTTGAAGGACATCGTGCTCAAACCTAGTAGATGTGTTCTCCAAAATGGGTCTTGGGGAAGGAGCCTGCACTGGAATACAACTGATCTACAAAAGATAAAGGGTATCAGGTGTAGGAACCTTGATTTTCAAGATATTGAGGCCCTAGTTACAAAAAAAAAGGCGCATTGCAGGTATAGGCAGATAGGAACAAATGATGTACCTATGGAGTATAAGAAATGCAAAAAAAAATTAAGAAAAAAATGAAGAGGGCTAAAAGAAGACATGAGTTTGCCTTAGCAGACAACATGAAGGAGAATCCCAAGCAATTCTGCAGTTAAGAGCAAAAAGATTGCAAGAGACAAAATTGGTCCTCTGGAAGATTAGAATGGAATCCATGTGTGGAGCCAAAAGAGATGGGGGAGATCTTAAATGCCTCTTGCATCTGTATTTACTCAGGATATGGATGCAGAGTCTATAGAAGTAAGGCAAGCGGCATCAACTTCATCGACTCTATAAAGATTACAGAGGAGGATTCAAGATGCGGTAGTAAGTTGGATTAGACATCGGCTTTATGGGAGAAGCCCGAGGGTAGTAGATGATTGCCTCTCTGCCTGGAGGCCTGTGACTACTGGAGTGCCACAGGGACTGGTGCTAGGTCCATTGTTGTTTGTCATCTATATCAATGATCTGGATGATAATGTGGTTAACTGGATCAGCAAATTTACAGATGACATGAAGATTAAGGGTGCAAGGAAGACTATCGTTGCTTGCAGCAGGATCTGCACCAGCTGGAAAATTGGGCTGAAAAATGGCACATGGGATTTAACGCAGACAAGTGTGAGGTGTTGCATTTCAGTAGGACCAACTAGGATAGGTCTTATACAGTGAATGGTGGGATACTGAGGAGTGCGGTAGAACAAAGGAATCAGGGAATACAGATCCATAATTCACTGAAAGTAGTGCCATATATAAATAGGGTTGTAAGAAAAGCTTTTGGCACATTGGCCTTCATAAACCAATGTACTGTATTGAGGACAGGAGATGAGATGTTATGTTGAAGTTGTTTAAGACATTGCTGAGGTCTAATTTGGAGTATTATGTGTAGGTTTGGTCACCTACCTACAGGGAAGATAAAAATAAGTTTGAAAGCGTACAGAGAAAACTTACAAGTATGTTACCGGGTCTGGAGGACCTGAGTTATAAGGAAAGATTGAATAGGTTAGGGCTTTATCCCTTAGAACACAGAAGACTGAGGGGATATTTGATAGAAGTATACAAAATTATGAGGGGTATAGATAGAGTAAATGCAAGCAGACTTTTACCACTGGGTTTAGGTGGGACTACAACTAGAGATCATGGGTTAAGAGTGAAAGGTGCAAAATTTAAAATTAATCTACAACCTAACAAATTAACTGTGCTTTTTGGAATAACTCCTCAAAATATCCACGGTATCTCTTTGTCTGACCAATATGTTATTGCATTTGTTACATTGATAGCTAGGAGGGCCATTTTGTTGAAGTGGAAGGATATGTCAGCTCCCATTTTGTCACAATGGTTCTCTCAAGTGATGCTATGTCTTAGTTTGGAGAAAATTAGAAGTCGAACCTTTGAACCTACGTTTGATGTTGAGAAAAGATGGGGTTCATTTGCTCGTTACTATCATTTGAGTTAATTGATAGAATTCCTCCACGATCTAATTGTAAATTTTTGGTACATTTTTTTTTCTTGCTGGCAGTTTGATGTTTATCTTTAGAAGCTTTTTGTATGACGCATGGCTCCGGGGTTGAGCACCTAATGGTTTTTTTTTCTCACTTTTCTTTGCTTTAGTAGGGTTTTTTTTTCTTTTTTTTTGTCACCAAAATTTTTTCAATCTTTAAAACAATGTTTTTTTTCTTGAGACATTGTAAGTGTTGCCTACTTTGATGTACTCTTGTTAATTTTGGATAATAATAATAAAAAAGATTTGAAAAGAAAGAAAAATTTAAGGGGAACATGATGGAAACTTCTTCAGTTAGAGGGCCATGAGAGAATGGAATGAGCTACCAACTCAAGTGGTGAATGCAACCTCGATTTCAATGTTTAAGGTTGGATAGGTACATGGATGGTAGGGGTATAGAGGGTTATGGTCCCAGTGCAGGTCAATGGGAGTAGGCAATATAAATGGTTTGGCAAGGACTAGATGGGCTGAAGGGCCTGTTTCTATGCTGTACTTTTCTATGACTCTAAAGAGCCATGAGACCTATCCAAGTCAACAGGTTGGAAACAGAAAGTTTTTGGATCGAATTTGAAGTCAGCCAAGCTAACTTCTCTTCTCTGTTTTGTATGTTTGTTGTATTTTGTTGAATAAGAGACATGATTATCCCAAGAAGGCAGGGAACTTAAGTCAAGCATCCCTCTACATAGATAATGTTGCCATCTTCTGATTCAACCCACTATCAATCTTCAAAGTTCAAAGTAAATTTAATATCAAAGTACATATTTGACCTTGAAATTCATTTCTTGCAGGCATACTCAATAAATCCATAATATAATAATAGCCATAAAAGAATCAATGAAAGACTAAATCATCTTGGGTGCTGATACTGTAAGTGTTTGTAGCCAGTTAAAAAGGGCATGTTCTTTGGCAACCAATTTAACTGATCCTTTGTACTTTTCACCACCAGGTCAGATTACCTCAAGGTGCTGGAATTGTGCTTCAGGGTAGTTGGGGCATAAGGCAAAAACCACCTGGAGTGAATAGGCAAGATGAAATAGAACACAGAACTAGAGAAAGAGAGAAAATTATACTAATATAGCCTTCATCCTGATTGTCTTCTTTGTGTGTGGTTGTATCAAGCCTGGTTGCTCATATATACAGTTTTATCTATACATGGTGTTGCAGAGGATGGGCCTGGCAATTGTGCCATGGAATGTTCCATTCAGTACTACACCACCTGTCCATCATGGAAAGGTTTCTACTGATAAAGTTGTTTCACCACAAGTCAGTCAGGCAGTGATCTACGTGGAATGACTTTGAAGCTCTTTACGCAAAGGAAGTGCTGGATCTTGAAGAATAATTCCTTGGTCGGATAATCTGGTTAAACGTCTCATCGTTAAACAAGGATCAAGAGCTATGTCTCAGTGAGAAGGCCCTCCAGCACAAACCTCATCCCACCACTGCAGACTGAGAGACGAGCCGTGTGGTAACCACTCAAACATTTCACAGATGGAAAGTTTGAGAATGAAATATTAAAGAAACATTCACCTGTTGTAAATTTTGTAATGAAGTGTAAGGAAATACTTGGCACACTGAATGAAGGTAATGGTTTGTATAATTGTATCATTTAGAAATGTATTGTAGGCAAATAAAAACTGCTTCATTGACTGGCATAAATATGAAGGGCTGAATAGCTTCCTTTGTCATATATTTTCTATGACTCAATAGCAAGTTCAATGTTAAGTCAGGATATTTGTCAGACAATCTGCTGCAGAGCAAAAGGTCCATGATGGAAGAAAGCTACCAGCCAGAAGAGATCATGATTAAAGAAAAAAATATTTTTGCTTCAACACTTTGTTGGTGGGAGTGCTTCAAGCACTCTTTAGAAAATCCCAGCCTCCCACATCAATAAACAATCCCGTTCTCAATTTTGAAATAATTTTGGCAATCTCAAAGGAAACCATTTCCTCTATTTGTGCATCACAGAAGAGGGCAGGGATGAAAAATGAGTTACCTGCGGAATGCCTGCAGCAGACATAATTGCTTCATTGTAGAATGTTCTACCTCCATGGTTCTCATCTGGAAATATCTCTGCCTGAAAAGGATACATGCACAATTTCTTTAATATGTCCAAACTCCAACAAGCCATTGAAGCAGATATCTGCATGTTAATGCATTTTGAAGAACACTCTCCATAACAGTAGTGCCCAAAATGTAGCTCAGAGCCTATCTGTGGGATCCAGTATTCCTGTCTTTTTCTATATTCTTGGACTCCTTACTGACTGTCGCCTGCAACAATGCTGCTGTAATTCAGCACTTGATCCACTGCCCATTTTGTTCTTGAAGGAAAGTAAGATAGAATCAGTGGGAGTGATTATACTTATAAGTCAGAATACAGTGTATTTTATCCAATTTTATTATTTGATACAAAGAAAATCCATTTACACTGGATCTTCCAAGATCTCATGACAAAGTGTCTTACAACCATAAAAAGACATTTTTGTCACTTTAATAACTTAGGAAGTGTTGCAGCCAGTTTGCTAAATGTGTATTCCCACACGCAATGTCATAATGATAGATACACTGTTAACTGGGGCTAGCATTGACAAGGACTGTATACCATAGGGTCACCAGTGCCTTTAGTTAGTAGATGGTGCCACACTTTATTGCCTCATCCAAAAGGCATTATCTTTCCACACTGCACTTAGATCTTTTTGGTACTCAAAACTCTGAAATCAGATTTAATTTCACACTTCCTATGTCAGCAACAAATATGTTTATCTTTGAGTTATCTCTGATAGGTCAATCCTTCACGGATATCTTTTCAGTTTATACATATTTATTTCCTATAATTAGCATTAATAACCCATACATTTTCCTCTCTCAAATGTGGGTACTTTAGATAGGTTCCATTTAACAAATGCCGAAGGAGCAAGCTATACACTTGTGGGTGTATAATCTAATCCCACTATTCTGAGGTACAGAGACCTACAGTAACAAAAGACCTATGACCAAAAATATTCCTCAGCATATAGATAATATCTTGTAAAGCCTCCTGACTGTGCAATCCAAGAAGTACTCTACCTGAAGTGGTAAAAATGCTCCTCCACTGTCCACCAAGTATATGCAAGGTAGTCCATTTTGAATTGCAATGTCTTGGGCTCTCAGCTGTTTCTTCACTGTAACTGGGTAAACTGTCCCTCCTTTGACTGTTGCATCATTCGCAATGAATACACACCAAATTCCACTGACTTTACCTATTCCTATATGAAATCAATGTTGTAAAATAAAAGTTATGTTAACATTTTTACATATTGAAGTTAAGACTGATCTACTGAACTATTTCAAGGATTCAAGACATAATGAAACCCTTGTCTAAACAGAGAGAAGCCAAAATAAGCAAAGTGTTTCGTACAGATACAATGCTGATGTGTGAATATCAAACAAAGAGTGATTTGTGATATTATCACAGTATTCTGGTGATCCTGTTTACTCTTGTAAAATATTCTTTTGGACAAGACAACAGTTACATTAAATATGAAACTACCATTTTATGTATGTTTGTAAGAAAATTAAATAAAATTATTTTTTGGCCTACTGAGCATTTCACACAGAAAATGAGAGATTATTTCAAGATTACCTTGACATGTAGTTATTGTGCACAACTTCAAGCATTAGTTCTTATAAAATAGTTGGACCTTGCACTTTGATCACAGGTGCAATCCAACCTATCCATTATTCCTGGCATACTGCAATTAAGAATTACTTAAGAAGAAGAATGTTGTGTTTAATCAGAATTTGTAACCAATTTGATATTGCCAGCAATGTACATATATTCTGTAGTTCTACCTATGAACTTTGGTAAAAGCTGAATATTTCTATTTACTATGTATTGTTGTTGTTTGTATTGATAACTTTGTTTTTTATTAAATTTTATTTCCTTTTTGGCAATAAACAATATATTTCAGTGAGTGCAATAATATTTTCATGCTTCATTAAATGACTATATGAAAATGAATTCTCCTAATCAGGAGGAATATTGCAGCTCAGTTCAAGTCCACGTCTATTTACACATACTTCAACAAGATTCAGAAATGAATTCAAATGGAAGCAAAATTGATGACACTTTACCTTCTTCAATCTGAAGATACACAGTCTAAACTCTAAATGAATCATCATCAATAGATTTTGGCTATTCAGGGAATCAAATGATAGAGCATAGCTCAGTGACTCCCAAAGGGGCAGTTACTGTCCTAAGGGGGTGTTAGGGAAAATAGAAGCCGTTGAGGGCATTCAAGATTCTTTGGGTGGGGGGTGCAGTAAGCAGTACCCCTAACTTGAGGTAGGAGATCTGACCGACCGTTAGTAGAGCAGGCACTTCCAAACAAAAACAGGTTGAGGCACTGAAACACAGGAAGAACCATAGCTCTGCAGGCGGTGAACACACGTTGTCACGAAGCGTCTGAAATTCGGCAACCTCATCCGACCTTACCAACCAAACAGACAATATTGAGGACGCATAAATTGGCAACCAGGGTGCCCAACAGTTCCCCTTGACTCGTGTCACAAAACAAGTTCATGCAACTCAACAGTTCATGAGTCAAGTACACCCTCTCAACTTTCTCTACAGATCTATGGAAAACAGGTCACACAATGATACAGCACATACAGGAACCAAACAGTGAAATAGAGCCAATCAGTGAACCTGCTGACCTGAGGATTCCACTTGAGGTGTTCAAGAACCATTTTTGGGGAATTATGAGATCTTACATGATTGGTCAATCGTGCTAACTGGAATAGTATAAAGGTAGCTTGCTGAAAACCAGCTCTATCCTGACTAACATTCAGATTCCAATCTGAATCCTTGTGAATGCAATTTTCGCTGTCGTGATCGTCATCTTAGCCTCGCCATTCCTTTGGAGGCCGCTACCATTGTTCCATCCATGTCAACTCACTGCCGTCATCAACATCCAATAGGCATTCCCAGTTTGCATTAATTTTTTATTTTAATTTAGCCCGTTAGTGATGGTTAAATACATACGGCGTGATCTCTATAAGTCTGAAGGTGGTGAAGCCTTGAATTCTTATCCTGCTAAGAAACAGAAACTACAGAAAGTGTGTCAATGCAACATTGCATACCTGGAGCATGGTTTTGTTCTGTTCCCCTCAGATCAGCAACACCCCATGTCAAAACTGTGCTGTCTAATGAAGCCATAATTGCAGGAACACTTCCGTAAAAGACATCCTGAAAAGGCTACTTATGGTATTACTCAGTTCCAGAAGATGAAAGAAGCAATTGAAAGGCATTGCACACTCAGGTCATTTGCCAAGAAAGCTATAAGGACCTTGATAGTGGTTTTGTTACTTCTTATAACATTTCCAAAATGATAGCAAAGTGTGGAAAATTTCATACAATTGGTGAAAGATTAATAACGCCTGCGGTATCAGAAGTGCTCACCACTATTCTTAAATGGATACCAGTATTTTAAAATCAGTTCCTCTAAGTAATAACTCTGTAGCTCGTCATATTAATGAACTGAGTGAAGACATTGAGTATCAGTTATGCACAGAACTACAAAAAACAGCATTAGGCATATAACTGGATGACTCAACTGTGTGAGACAACAAGGCATTGCTAATGGCATATGTACGGTTTATCAAAAATGGTAAAGTTTATGAACAGATTCTCTTTTGTAAAAGGTTAAAAACAAACATCAACAGAAAATCAATCTACAATGCACTCAAAATGTATATTGAGGATAAAAGTATTCCAATTAGGAATATGATTTTTTGTGCAACAGATGGAGTATCATATATGACAGGTCACCATACTAGTTTAGTGGCATTAATGAAAAAAGAAAATACTAGCTTGTTTACAATCCATTGTGTATTTCATCAACATCTCGTAGCCAAAAACCTCAGCCAGTGACCTTTTTCAAGCACGATTCTTGTAATATCTGCTATCAATAAATTAAAGCTCAAACATTAACTAGCAGAATTTTTCACCAGTTATTCAAGATAACAATGAAGAGTTTGAACACTTGCTTCTTCACACTGAAGTGTGTTGGCTGTCAAAAGACTGCTGATTAAAGCGTTTCTTTGATCTTTCTGACACTGTGGTTGAACTTTTGCTCAAAGTCGACAAGAGCTTGGGAAACAAGATTGAACTTCTATGTGGAGATGTGGCATACCAAGCCGATCTGTATGACAAAATGAACATTCTAAATATGAAACTGCAGGGTGGGAATTGCAGCGTCCACTTTAATCAGATAATTGGAAATATACAAGCAAAATATTGGGAGAAAAATGTTCTCACAGTTGCCCTGCATGGAAAGTATGGCACTCTCTTTCACAGACGGCAATTTGCTAGAGTACTGATTACATCTGCAGTCACTGAAGAAGGATTTTCAGAATTGATTCAAGGATTTGAACAATCTGGAAATTCCAGACTGGGTTATTAACTCATTGCTTTGCAAGGTGGAAGAACAGGAAAAGATCTTGCAAGAAGAAATTATCAAAATTCAGAATGATGAAGAAGCAAAAATGCTTTTCAAAAATGTCAACTTTTGTGGTATGTGTCTACACTGTCATACAAAGTCTCCTGGTCTTTGGAGAAGAGCCAAACTGCTTTTCATTGCTGAAAGAGGCTTCGGTGCTGTGAACCACATACTCACAAAAAACAGAAGCCACTTGGACATTGTTAAGTATGGGGACTTAAGGCTTTTGCTGTCACAACTTACACTAGATATTTCAACTCTTGCTAAAACCATCAAGCTCAAGGATCACATTGATATTAAAGCTTCTGTACAGTGCATGGGTACTGTGTAAGCTATGCTTGAAGACAAATAAAAATTTAAAGCAGAATCATTTTTCTCATGTTAGCACATGGTAGATGAGCTTTTATGCTATGGGGACACTGCAAAGTAGATTGTGCCTAAGAGTGGCCTTGGTAAGTATGAAAGTGCTTTAGGGAGACGTTGGGCTAAAGAAGGTTGGGAAACACAGGCATAGTTGATGTAAAAGTTCAGACATAATTTGATTAAATTACAGATAAGGAGCAAGGAGTTGTATTAGCTATTCCTGTTCTTATTTCTTATATTCTTGACTCTGTTACTCCCTCCCTTAAACCAGATACTTCACTTCAGATCAATAACAAAACATTCTTGATCTTTAATCTGTTGATCTGCAAGTACAGGCTATAGGGAGACTGAGAAAAATTTAAATTTGATACTAGCATTGACATGGGGAAATTGACCACATGTTGCTGTCATGGAGAGAAAGAAGATTTCCAAGATATATCTTATAATAACTCTAGCAAGCATGCAACAGCAGTAGGGAGAGAAGCAACTTCTGGAAATACCTTGTCTTTGATTTAAACAGAACAGCCTCCACTAATCTGGACATCATAGGGAAGGCATTAACAAATTACAATGTGATCAATATTGTTAATGGCTGCAGAGGAAACAAGGAAGGATGATAGTTCACCTTGGAGATTTACTATTTACTGAGTGGTTAATTAGCTTTGAAGTGTTTAGGAATATTCTGAAGTTATGAAAGATACATTTTAAATATAAGTATTTCTTTAAAATACTTCACTGCAACTTAGACAACACATTGGAAATTAAAGGGTGGGCAAAGACATAATCAGATTTTAAGGACGAAGGCTATCAAGGCAGACTATTCGTGAGGGGATGAGTAAAAACGTAAGTCTGAAAATGCTGAGGGATTGTACCTACAAAGAAAAAAAATTATGAATAGGAAGAGACATTCGGTGATTTGTAGTTTTGAGTAAATCAGGACATGGGAGCAAAGATTAGTTTTCATATGTTCAAAGAAAGGATGAACAGAGACACAAAATAAAATAGAGAAATGCATAGGATCAGGGTCAGGGAAAATGAACCACCATTACTGCAACAATAATAACATGGGTGAAAGTGAGTAAAGGGTTGACAGGTGCAGTAGTATTATGGCAAAGGTAGACCTAAGGGCAACATGATTCAGAGTTGAAAAGTGAAACTGAAGGAAATTCATCCTTTTAAGATTCACTGGTTGGTTAGTATTTATCAATATATATCTGTAAGGGTAATTGTTATTTCTCAAAATCAATATAGCATAAATAGTGTACCATTAATAAAAAATATTTTTTCTAGTTTGGTAAAAATAGATTCTTGACATGGCCAAACAGCAAGAATGCTAATTATTAGAGCTAGATAAAATAATGCTACTTTATAATCCAAGAAAAAATGACTTTCCAGAGAGAAATCAGACTAATATTTATAATGCTCCTTTGTAAAAATTTGACCTCAATAATATTACCAGTTAAACAGCCTGCAGCAGGAATATCTCCATATGGCATTCCCATTCCAGCAAAAGGAGACAGTTCCAGGATCTCTTCTGTGTCCAGAAGCAACCGTAAACGTTCTCGGACCAATAGTTTTTTATTCTTCTTGGTGTGTCTCAGAATCGCTTTTTCATCTCCACCTTTCTGCACGCGTTTCATCAGCTCCAAATACCTGTTTCATGAAGCATACAATTGAAACAAAGGCTCTCACATCAGAATAGAAGTGCTAAAGAAGGTATGGGGATGGGGAGCAGGAAAGAATAATTGGCCTGGGTTTCTAATCTAGTCTCTTTTACACTTACTGGCAAAAGTCATTTAATATCAGATAGGCTAAAATTGTGTCCATTCACAACATCCCCTAGGTTAAAAAACTTGTCACAACCATTACTTAACCCATAAAGCAAACAATAGATGTTTTTTCAAGTTCCAGAGTCCTTCAGTCAACCTCTGAACTGAATCACAGAAAAGTAGAGGTAAAAGAGAAAAATAAATAAAATAGAAATAGAGATAGAACTGTGAAATTTTACCAAAAATATTTCAGTAAATTATTAATTACAAATTAAGCCTTTCGAGTCATCCAATAGCTATGTTTTGTCACTGAATAGTAGAATGAAACAGGCTCAGTGATCTCTGATTTGGTCCACGTACATTCTCAATTAGTTAATCACCACCTTACCAGCCCCAGTACTGACTTTGAAATCCTTCGAAATGTAATGTGAAATCTAGTAGAGAAAAGTAGAGTGGAGTTCCTGGATGCATTTCATCACCCAGTGATCTTCATTAGAATGGTCATATAATCATAGCTATTGGAGATTATTGCCATGAGCACCATGAAAATGCATAGGTAAAGCAAGTGCTGCATATAATAAATATATTATTGTTTTCTGGTAAGCCCACACAGAATTGCAAGTGGATACCAGCTGAGCATTATTGGTATAAAAACAGTTGTGATAGTAACATTGTGTTTTTAATATTGAAAAATGAAATTATTTTTATTATAAACAATCGATAATTATGTAAAACACTAACTTGGAGATACGTGTTTAATTTTTTTAAACAGTCCAATTTATGAATTATAATATATAACATAACTGATATAAATACTAGCATGTAAAGACTGAAACTTAGCAAGTCCACTAATGCTGGATGCTGAAAATGAGTATCAGAAAATTGAATAAATCCACCTAAGAGAAAATGCCTATTAATTTCAACAAGCAGAAAATGTATGTTAAAATATTTAAATAAAACATCTTGGTATAAAATAATAAAGGAGGGGACCATCAGTTGATAAAATGATAATGGGAATCTAACATATGAAATCAATTACAGCATAAAAGAAACCAATGGCCTTATTGATCTTGTTCTCCTCGGACTTCTTCAAAAGAATGTTGCAGTTTTGTTTCATCCAATAATGTTGATTCCCAGCAACTCACAATATTAAAATAACGTCAATAAATGCTGCAACGGAGACAGAGGCGGAATTAAGATGGCCCTAAACAGCAACTCCTTTGCTTGCATCTTCGGAAACAGCTCTATTTCCATTTTTAATATCTTTATTTTACCCTTTCAGGGTTCTTTTGAAGATCCTGACCTGGAGTTACATGCTGATTTCGGTTCTTTGAGGGAATGGGATCCATTCTCCGGGTTTCAGGACCAGCCGTTGTTTGGCATGCCAAGCGGTCAGCCTGAGAGGCAGCCTAGTGTTTGGAAGCCTAAGATCTCAGAGCTCTGAAGATGGGTGGATCGAGGGTCAGTGTCATGGCAGGAGACTCGTGTGTCGTTGAGGAGGCCGGAAATCTTTCGCTGTGGGCCTGAAGACCCAAGATCTTTGCGAACTTCAGGCACAGAGCTCACAAAAAGCAACGAAATGGACTTTTTAATATCATAAACCAGCGGGTTGTTGTTATGTCTCCCACTCACTGTGAAAATAGGGGACATGTCCCTCTCCCTTATTAAGGGAGAGAGAACCTGTGGGTTACTGAATACCAGATGAAATGCGATAGGCTTTGGGATAACTGCAACATCTGTGTCTTTGCTATTGCTTAGCTCATGCTTGTGCTTGGTAGCAAGTGCGCTTTTTGTTTTGTCGGTGGGGGGATTGTTGCTCACCGTCGCTTACGCATGGATGGGGGGAGCTGGGGGGGGCTTTGGGGTTCTCATGTTTAGCTGTCATTCATTCTTTGGGGCAATTCTCTGTTTTTTGTGGATGGTTTGCAAAGAAAAAGCATTTCAGAATGTATATTGTACATATTTCTCTGACATTAAATTGAACCTTTGAACCCACAAAATAAAGTAGATAGATCCACTTGGCATTCCTACATCTTGTGATCTTTGTTTTTCATTTCTCATGAACTTCCATTGATCCCTAATCTTATAATCACAGGAAAAGTGGAAGAATGCAACCATGACAATGATTAAAGAAGACAACCACAACCACCTTCCATTCAGCATCTGTAAGACCAAGGAATTGATTGTGGGCATAAGGAAGGGGAAGTCAAGAGAACACACACCAGTCCTCACCAAAAGATCAGCAGTTTCAAGTTCCTGGGTGTCATCATCTCTGAAGATCTTTCCTGGGCTCAGCATATTGATGCAATTACAAAAAAAGCACAACAGTGGTAATATTTCATTAGGAGTTTGAAGAGTCTTGGCATGTCACCAAAAACACTTGGAAATTTCTACAGATGCACCATGGAATGCATTCTAACTGGTTGCATTGCCATCTGCATGGAGGGGCCACTACACAGGATTGGAAAAGGCTGCAGAAAGTTGTAAACTTAGCCATCTCGATCGTGGGCATTAGCCTCCCCAGCAGAATCACAATCAGAATAATGATCAGGTTTAATATCACTGGCGTAAGTCGTGAAATTCGCAGCATCATGGACACTTTCAAAAGATGATGTCTCAAAAAGCCGGCACCCATCAATAAGGTCCCTCATCACCTCTTCTCATTGCTACCATCAACGAGGTGGTACATGAACCTGAAGACACACACATTTCAGGAACAAATTCTTCCCCTCCACCATCAGATTTCTGAATGGACAATGAATCCATGAACACTACTCACTTTTTTTTTGTATGTGTGAGTGTACATGTGTGTATATACATAACCAAAACAACAAATTTCAGGACATATTCCAGTGATATTAAACTGTTTACTGCTAGGAGAAACAAAATGACACAAGGGCCAGGCAGGCCCTTACATTCTACATAGGTTTGGGAATTATGCATGGATTAACTCATGGAACATCCTTTGATCATTTCAATAAAACCTCTATTTAGCGAAACATAACTTTACCTTTTACTGTGAATCATACTGTTTTGTAAATTAGATTCAAAGACATGTTGATGAATTGGATGAAGTTTCCCATTTAAAACAGGATACGCTTTTGTTAAATACGTTCTTACCAAACTATTAAACATTAAACTGTGAGGGAAGGAAAGTAACTTCATCCATAGAATTGTTTTCCCAAGAATATGATTTCTGAAACAAATGTTGGCTGTCCATGATCTTCCCACATCAGAAGTGTAATACGTTCGTCCTTTTTTGTAGCTATTACATGTTTCCTGCTGTGTTTTCAGATATTCTTTAAATATGAAACTGGATTTTGGTGTAGATCCTGAACCAAATCGACCTGCAAACCTCCTAGACAGAAAAGAATGAGTACAAATAAAATTTAATAATGAAATTATGGCCTTTCAAGAAGGTCAATGATAACACATTAGAATTACAACTACATAACATCCGCAGCTATCTATATACCTCTTCGATATTTAACTCTTCCACCTGACTCTAGCATTTTGATGTCTGCCTTTAAGAGGATGGACCATTGTCTCATTACTCTTTGACAAATTGTAAATTCTACATAATAATAAATCAGTGCATAATTAACTAATCATACCAAATCCGTTTCCCATCATCAAAAACAGCTGCAAATACTAGCTTAGGGAATGGTTTCCTTATCAACAAAAACACTGCACTTCTTTAAAAAGTGTTGATAGATGTTTAGCTATAGAGGGAAAGAAGAATTATTGAGTTACCTTGGGAATGTGGCACAAAGCTAAAAGACCAGCCATGACCGTTTCAATGACAGAGTAGACACAAGGGACCTAATGACAAAGTCCTGCTTCTGTTTCTTATATTTATGTTCCAGATTTATTAAATACACAGAAATATATTCTGATAGAAAAACTTGAAGTAAGTTTAGACTGAGTTACTGTTTTACAGTCAAAATTCTTGATCTATATCATTTACGGATACATAGCTATTAACAGTATTAGGGAACCATTGATTTTTCAACAAAGCCTGTATTTAAACTCTTCTACAATAAAAGAAGGTTTTAAATTAACTAACACACATAAAAGTTGCTGGTGAACGCAGCAGGCCAGGCAGCATCTCTAGGAAAAGGTACAGTCGACGTTTCGGGCCGAGAGCCTTCGTCAGGACTAACTGAAAGAAGAGCTAGTAACTTACTTTTTTCTGTTCATGGGTAATCAATAGCTAAAATCTAATTTTTATGAGTTTAAAATTGGATTTGCAGCAAACCTTAAATAAAATTTCCAACATATTTAAAAATTGGGTTATGCAACATTTGGAGTATTGTGTTTGCTGAATTACAGGAAGGATGCTATGTGTTTGATATTGGAGCCCTGTTTGGAATGGTCATCGCTGACCGTGTACTGTGGTGTTTGCCTAAGAGTTCATTGATTGGTTCTGTTAAAATGCTAAAATAATTTGATTGCCAACATTTGAATTGAACACTATTTGTTTGGTCTGGTTCGCGCACTTGGAACACGGCATAGTCAACCTGCAAGCAGTGACCTTAAAGTCGGGACAAAAAGAGAAATTAAACTTACTGAGAAAGCCTTAGAGAGTAGAATTGAAAGTGATTAAAAGGAATTTAAAGCCATTGTAAAAAAGATTAAAGATTTAATAGCATCAATTTGAAATTTTATGCAAGAAATGCAAAACACCTCACAAGTGCAGTCTTATTTAGAAGATTTGAAAAATCTTTATGACTCTTATTAATACAGTCACAGCAGAGGCTGAACAATGGCTGAAACAAACATGTAATGTTGAAGCCCATGTTGCAGAAACAAATGAAAATATTTATCAAATTCCAGGGCATGCTTTGACAATATATAAAGCTGATGATTTATAGGATGATGTACACCCAGACAACAGTGCATCTTTTGTGCATGCAGCAGATTCTATTGCTACCAGAACATCCCATGTGTCTGTTATCTTCTCGGCACACATTAGAACGGTAGCTGATTTAGCTGAGTTATGTACAAGGTGACCAATATTGAAGGATAAACATACATTGGAAGAAAAAAATGGAACAGATGGAAGAACCGCTTCGGAAAGGAAAGCAGCAAATGGAAGAACAGCTTCCGAGAAATGAAAAGCAACTTTGGAAAGGAAAGAGGCAGCTTAAGTTACAGGAAGAAATTGCAGCCGAGATGGCAAAAGTGAATGCGCTGAAGGCATCAAGTGCTGTGGGTGCTAGAGGCGTTCCAGAAGGACAGTTCTATGGTGTGAGATCCTATGTTGAGATGGCACTGAGTAAATCCAACATACTCGATATCAATATGGTTACATTTGTTCCTCAGATGTCTATGAGCCACAAGTTAGAACCCCAGGGGGTAGTTCAGGGTGTTCAGCCACAGCCTGTACTAACAAGGCACTCTGAACCTATATCATATCTAGCAGCACAAGGTGCTTCTGGGGACATTAATTTACAGTATAATACCCATGTTTCAGATGATAGTGCTCTGGAGGCGATAAGGATGCAAAAGGAAATAGCAACCTTAGTAGTGCAACAATGCATTGCATCTCTGCCTGGGAGAGATTCTAATCTTTGATGATGATCTACTGCAATATTATGCATTTATGAGGGCTTTCAAGAATAGCATTGAACACAAAACTGGCGATTATGGCCACCGTCTCTATTTCCGCGGAGAGTTCACTGAAGGTCGCCCAAGTGAGCTTGTCAAAACTTGACAGTAAGCAAACCTGGAGCAAGGATGTCTAAAGCCCAAAGCTTTACTGTAGGAACATTTTGGTAATGAGCAGAAAATTGCAGCAGTCTACATGGAAATATTCATCCCAATGATTTGTAAGTGTTAACACCCAATCATCTGTTGTTTCTGAGGACCTCACCATCCTTACCACCAGGAGAGTTCCAAAAGGAAGATGCTTATGCTCATCATAAATGGAAGCAAGTCCAATACATGTCAAACTTTTTTTGGAAATGGTGGGTCAAGCAATATTTACCCCAGCTACAGGAACATCAGAAGTGGTCAAGTATAAGATTCAATTTCCTCCAAGGAGATATTGTGCTATAGGTGATGACACTGCGCCCCGAAACTCATGGATCAGAGAAAGGATCATCCAAGTTTTTTCAGACAGAAGAGCATTTGCGCAGCAGGTACTCATCAAATGAAGACGAGCTGTTTGGATCAGTCTGTAACCAAGACCTGCATTCTACAGGAGGCAGTGGTTTGAAGAGCTACAGCTCTAGAAGCTTCCTGATTCTATCCTGTTGGAGAATGGTGGCAAACAATCACTCTGTACTGGGCTATGTGCTGGTTACCTCTGGCCTAGATAATTGTTGCATGACTTAATAAAGAGGACATTCGTGTGAATGTTAAGCATTCATGCTTCCTATGTTTTGTAGTTACAATTATAGTACTATAAGTAGGGGGCTGGGATGTTGGAGCCATGTACCTGATTTCTATCTGCATTGCATTTTGTGTTGTGCTTTTATAATTTTTAGTAGTTGTTACTCACATGGCTGGGTGCGTGGTAAAAGCATAGAGTTTAGTTATGTCTTCATGCTTTGGTTAGAGTCAGCTAGAGCCGGGTGTGATATCTTTTTGTTGAAAGCATAACTCTGCTTAAGTGGAATCAACTGTCCTGTTGTAGATACTATTTATTATAAATTACTATAAATTGCACATTGCACATTTAGATGGAGAGTTAACATAAAGATATTTACTCCTTATGTAAATGAAGGATGTAAGTAATAAAGTCAACTCAATTCAATTAACTTCTCTTCATTTTGTTTGATTCCATTTAATATCAGTAGTTTTAGTATCATTAGTTTTATCAGTTGAAGACTGCTTGATTTGCTAGTTGCTTAATAAACAATCAAAAACATTTCTTTGACTTTGAACATTATTATTATTATTGGATATGAAGGCGCATCATACAGAACGTGTTTGGTCTTGAACAGCGGTGTTGGTTTGTTCGAGCAGCCACTACATTTAGAAAGAGATAACCTGCAGAGCCTATAAAAAGTATTCGCCCCCTTGGAAGTTTTCATATTTTATGATTCATAATAGATTTAATTTGGCTTTTTTTTGACACCAATCAACAGAAAAAGCCTCTTTCGTGTCAAAGTGAAAACAGATCTCTACAAAGTGATTTGAATTAACTACAAATATAAAACACAAATAATTGTTTGCATAAAAATTCACTCCTTTAATACGACACACCAAATCATCACTAGTGCAGGTTGAGTCAGTGGTGAGGACGGTAAATTAAATGTTAGCAATCATTTCGAAAGGACCAGGATATAACAGCAAGGATGTAATGTTCAGCCTTTATAAGGTACTTTTGAGGCCTCACTTAAGACAATTGTGAGCAGTTTCAGGCCCCTTATCTTAGAAAGAATGTGCTGATGTTGGAGAAGGTAAAAAGAAGGTTCACAAAGATGATTCTAGGATTGAAAGGTTTTTCATATGTGGAGAATTTGATGGCACTGAGGCTGTACTCACTGAAATTTGGAAGTATGAAGGGTTCTCATTGAAACCTAACGAATGTTGAAATGCCTCGATAGAGTGGTGGGGAGAGGATGTTTCCGATGGTGGGGGAGTCTAGACCAGAGGACACAACCTCAGCATAGAGGGACGTCCATTTAGAATGGAGATGAGGAGGAATTTCTTTAGCCAGACAGTGGTGAATCAGTGGAATTTGTTGCCACAGATGGGTCTGGAGGCCAGGTCATTGGGTATATTTAGGGCAGAGGTTGATAGATTCTTGATTAGTCAGGACATGAATGGTTACAGGAAGAAGGCACGAGATTGGGGCTGAGAGGGAAATGAATCAGCCATGATGAAATGGCGGAGCAGATTTGATGAGCCAAATGGCTTAATTCTGGTCCTACATGTTATGGTCTAAATGATAATGAGGGCACTACATTCAATGTTATCTATCTGGATTTAGCAAAGGCTTTTAACAATATCTCACTCATATTGCAGGCCGAACCAAAATCACCAAAGAGATAGGAACCAAATGTTCATAGTATAATTATGTCTGGAAGGCTATTACCAGTGGACTTCTACAGAGTATAGTCTTCAGTCTAATACTTATTTTTGTTATGTATTAATGACACAAACTTAGATCTTGAAGGCATGATAAAGAAACTGCAAGGGTAATACAGTAAGTGAGAAATGTTAGACTGCAGGAATATAGAGATGATCTGGATCAGCTGGTCAGAAATAATTGCAAATGAAATTTAGTACAGAGGTGTATAGTTCGGCTCATCTTTTTTCCTCCAGTCCTTCCGAAGGGTCTCAGACCGAAACATCGACTGTACTTTTTTCCATAGATGCTGCCTGGCCTGCTGTTTCCCCCATAATTTTGTGTGTGTTGCCTACATATTTATTGTTTTGTTTTCATCATTTAAGGCATTTTGGATTTTGGTTAAGCATCAATTTCTGCTGATGAAAGGACCTGAAACTAGATCTCAAGAAAGACTCCAAGATAAGATAACTTTTCTAAAAGCAGCTACAAAATTCAAAGTGCATTTAGACCTCAGTACTGATATATAACTTGTTCAGCTCACTTTCTCTCTCTCACACACACAGATTTTTTAGGCCTCCTTTGACAGCTTAAAATACTTTGACACTTGTTTTTCTTTATTCCTTTACAACAGTAATCTCTCATCTCTTTTCTTGAAGGCACTTACTAATTCTTAAATGAAGTGATATTTCAACCTCCCCTAAGCAGCCTTTTCTTTTCTGCAAATCTGAGCAGCAAGAATTTAAGGTTTTTATAGAGGCAGCACAATCTGTACACAACGTTCACTGGACAAAAACAGGAATGTTGGCAGATTTCCAATTCCAAAAACAGACTTAAAGTCAATTATCTGATGAGCTGTCACCCAGTCAGAGATTAAATGACTCATGAGATCAGACTAGCACCTTCCAGATTTGTGTGACTCACCCATTAACTCACTTATTCAGCCAGACACCAAGGATGTCTTATTGGAAGTATAAAACATTTGGGTAATAACACAGATACACGGCCTGATACACCTTAAATCAACAGAATCAGTGCATAGATCACAAACATTAAAAAAAATTGCAAGATATTCCTGGGAAAGACAGAGGTGACACATCAAGAGTATTTAACATCGGTCATGACTAGAAAGAGGACCTAGAAAATGTGGTAAAGAGCTGGTAGTGATATTAGACAGGATAAAATAAAGAGCATGCCACAAAAAGTTTGGCAATCCTCAAAGCTGAGAAGTCAACTGGATGAAATGCATTCTAGACTATGGGGGAACAGATGGACATTGCTAAACACTCAGCCCCAACGTTATGCTATATGGGTACATGGACCAAGAAGAAAGGAAATGATAACATTGAAGAATCATTGAGCTGAAATTTTATCTCTGCTCCTGTCTCCATATATGATGCCTGGCCTGCTGAGTATATGCAACATTCTCTGTTTTTGTCTCATTGTTACAGATCTATTTCAAAAGGGACAGGCATAACTACCGCGACTGCTGGGCAACCAGCTCAAAGTATCTACTGTGTAAGCAATAACAATTTAGTTAACTTGTGTGTGTTTATATAGGGAAATAAATAAAAGTTGTCAATTATCAAAATATAAATTGCATTGCAATGACTTGTATTTCTGATTAAATAACAGGGAAAGTAATGTGATTGATGGCATTGTGGCTCGTAGGTGCCATTTCATAATATAGATCTGGTAGCAAAATTAAGGCATTGGAAACCATGGCTGTAAAGATACTAAACTATGAGAGGAGAAGGAGAATACTACTTAATGGTTGTTTTTGAGGATGACATTCCGCAGTGTTCTGTGATGGGACGAATGATCTTTTTTCACATATACAGGAAGCCCCTCGGTTACCTGAGGGCTCCAATCCTGAGAACTGTCTATAAGCCAATTTCTCCATAACATCTGTTTTTTATAGCTACACATATCATATCACTCTATATATACTTGCTATAATTCTTTCATTTCACTGAATAATTATCAATAGCAATAGCCACATTTAAACTCATGAAATATATAACATACCCACTCATGAACACCAGTACACGTTATTATTAATAGCTCCAAAAATGCTTTAAAAATGTACATAACATCAGATTTCTGTGTCATATTATTCACAACTTAGGGAACCTATGTATGTTAACAGCATAGAAACAGGCCCATCAGTCTAACTTATCCATGCTGACCAAAATGTCAATCCACTGGAACTGGATGAACTCTGGATCATTCGGGAGGCTGATAGAAAAGTAGTTATACCCAAGGTCCAGGAAGGGGAAAGTCAGTGCAGAGTACCCCTGTGACTAGCCCTCTCAATAACAACACCACCACTTTGGATACTACTGGGGGGAAATGACATAACAGAGGAAAGTCACAGCGGTCAGGTCTCTGGCGCTGAGTCTCGCTCTGTGACTTAGGAGGGAAGGGGGAGAAGAGGTGGGCTGTGGTGATAGGGGATTCATTAGTTAAGAAAACAGAAAGGAGGTCCTGAGGACAAAAACAAGATTCCCAGATGGTATGTTGCCTCCCGGAGGTCAGGGTCTGGGACATTTCCGACTGATTCCTGCAAAGTGAGTTGAAGGAGTTAGGTACTACGTTACAGGACAGGGCCTCCAACGCTGTAATTTCAGGACTGCTACTGCTGCCACGTACTAGTAAGGCCAGAAATAGTAAGATCATACAGTTTAACACTTGGCTAAAGAGTTGGTGTAGGAGGAAAGGTGTAAGATTTTTGGATTATTGAGCTCTCTTCAGGGAAGGTGAAACTTGTACCGCAGAAACAGTTTGTACCTGAACTGAAAGAGGACTAATATCCTACCAGGAAGGTTTGATAGTGCTGCATGGGGGTTAAACTAGAGTTGCAGGAGGATGGGAACCAGAGTGCCAGAGCAGATAGTGAAGAGGTTGTGCAGAAAGATGTTCTTAAGACCTTAAACGAAGTCAGAAACCAAAAGGTTGAGCATGGTGCAATTAATGTTCTGAGCTGCACATATTTCAATGTAAGAAGTATTGTAGGAAATGCAGATAAACTCAGGGCATGGATCAACACCTGGAATTATGATATTGTAGCCATTAGTGAGACTTGGTTGCAGGAGGGGCAGGACTGGCAGCTCAATATTCCAGGCTTCCGGCCAGGCAGCATCTCTAGGAAGAGGTACAGTCGACGTTTCCTAGAGATGCTGCCTGGCCTGCTGCGTTCCCCAGCAATTTTGATGTGTGTTGCTTGAATTTCCAACATCTGCAGATTTCCTTGTGTTTGCATTCCAGGCTTCCGTTGTTTTAGATCCGACAGAGCGGGAGGGATTAAAGGGGGAGGGGTGGTGTTACTAGTCAGGGAAAATATCACAGCAGTGCTCAGTCAGGACAGACTGGAGAACTTGTCTACTGAGATTTTATGGGTGGAACTGAAGAATAAGAATAAGACCACATTAATGGGGCTATATTATAGACTACCCAACAGGATTTAGAGGAACAAATTTGTAGAGAGATCACAGAACTTTGCAAGAAACACAAGGTTATTACAGTAGGTGATTTTAAATTTCCACATGACTGAAACTCCCATACTGTAAAAGGACTAGATGGAACAGAGTTTCCTTACATTGGCCTTTATTAAGTATAAGAGCTGGAATGTTATGATGAGGTTGTATAAGGCATTGGTGAGGCTGAATCTGGAGTATTGTGTTCAGTTTTGGTCCCCAAATTACAGGAAGGATATTAATAAGGTTGAAAGAGTGCAGAGAAGGTTTACAAGGATGTTGCCGGGACTTGAGAAACTCAGTTACAGAGAAAGGTTGAATAGGTTAGGACTTTATTCCCTGGAGCATAGAAGAGTGAGGGGAGATTTGATAGAGGTATATAAAATTATGATGGGTATAGATAGAGTGAATGCAAGCAGGCTTTTTCCACTGAGGCATGGGGAGAAAAAAACCAGAGGACATGGGTTAAGGGTGAGGGGGGAAAAGTTTAAAGGGAACATTAGAGGGGGGCTTCTTCACACAGAGAGTGGTGGGAGTATGGAATGAGCTGCCAGATGAGATGGTAAATGCGGGTTCTTTTTTAACATTTAAGAATAAATTGGACAGATACATGGATGGGAGGTGTATGGAGGGATATGGTCCGTGTGCAGGTCAGTGGGACTAGGCAGAAAATAGTTCGGCACAGCCAAGAAGGGCCAAAGGGCCTGTTTCTGTACTGTAGTTTTTCTATGGTTTCTAATCAGTACATCAAAGTCCCAACAAGAGAGTAATACTTGATCTCCTATCAATGAGACAGGGCAGGTGACAGAAGTTTGTGTAGGTGAATACTTTGCATCTAGGGATCGTGATGCCATTAACTTCAAAGTAAATATGGAAAAATATACGCAAACAACAGGAATTCTGCAGATGCTGGAAATTCAAGCAACATACATCAAAGTTGCTGGTGAACGCAGCAGGCCAAGCAGCATCTATAGGAAGAGGCGCAGTCGACGTTTCAGGCCGAGACCCTTCGTCAGGACTGGCGAAGGGTCTCGGCCTGAAACGTCGACTGCGCCTCTTCCTATAGATGCTGCCTGCTGCGTTCACCAGCAACTTTGATGTATGTTGCATGGAAAAATATACGTCGGGTCCACAGGTTGAGATTCTAAATTGGAGAAAGGCCAATTTTGATGGTATCAGAAAGGATCTAGCAAGTAGATTGAGTCAGGCTGTTTCTGGCAAAGGTGCACTTGGTGGGATTTATCCACCCTAAATGGCCTCAAGGTAAAGCAGCACCAAGATCATTGTCCCTATACAGATTATAGAGGAGGAGGTGTTTGCTGTCTTGAGGCCAATTAGGATGGATAAATCCCCAGGTCCTGAAAGATGTTCCCTCAAATCCTGTGGGAGGCAAGTGTAGAAATTGCAGGGGCCCTAGCAGAGATACTTAAATCATCCTTAGCAACAGGTGAGGTACCAGAGGATTGGAAGATAGCTAATTTTGCTAAGCTGTTCAAGAAAGGCTCTAAAGATTAACCACGAAATTGTTGGCCAGTGATCCTGACACCAGTGGTGAGAAAGTTATAGGAAGGCGTTCTAAGGGATTGGAAATATGAGTATTTGGATAGACATGGACTGATTAGGGATAGTCAGCATGGCTTTCTACATGAAGGTCATGTCTAGCCAATCTTATAGAATTTTTTAAGGAAGTTACCAGGAAAGTTGATGAAGTCAAGGCAGTGGATGTTGTTCACAATGACTTCAGTAAGGCATTTGACAAGATCCCACATGGGAGGCTGGTCAGAAAGGTTCAAACACTTGGCATTCAAGATGAGTTGGTAAATTGGATTAGACATTGGCTTTGTGGTAAAGGCAGAGAATGTCATAGATGGTTGCCTCTCTGACTGGAGACCTGTGAGAGATGGAGTGCTGTAGGGATTGTTCGTCCAGTGTTGTTTGTCATCTATCAATGATCTGGATAATAATGTGGTTAACTGAATCAGCAAATTTGCAAGTGACACCAAGATTCAGGGTATAGGGAATAGCGAGGAAGACTATCAGAGCTTGCAGTGCAATCTGGACCAGCTGGAAAAATCAGCTGAAAAATGTTAGACGGAATTTAATGCAGACAAGTGCAAGGTGTTGCATTTCAGTAGGACCAATCAGGGTAGGTCTTACACAGTGAACAGTAGGGCACTAAGGAGTGTGGCAGTACAAAGAGATCTGGCAATACAGGTCCATAATTAACTGAAAGTGGCAGCACAGGTAGATAGGGTCATAAAGAAAGCTTTTGGCAGATTGGCCTTCATAAAGCAACATATTTAGAACAGGTGATGGGATGCTATGTTGAAGTTGTATAAGACATTGGTGAAGCCCAATTTCAAGAATTGTGTGCAGTTTTGGTCACCCACCTACAGGAAAGATGTAAATAAAAGTTAAAAAGAGTACAAAGAAAATTTACAAGGATGCTGCCAGGACTGGAGCACTTGAGTTGTAAAAAAAGACTGAATAGGTTTGGAACAAGGAAGATTGAGGGGAGAATTGATAGAGGTATACAAAATTATAAAGAGTATAGATAGGGTAAGTGCAAGCAGGCTTTTTCCACTGAGGTTGGGTGGGACTACAACTAGTGAAAGGTTTAAGGGGAAACACGAGGGGGAAACCTCTTCACTCAGAGGGTTGTGAGAGAGTGGAACGAGCTGCCAGCGCAAGTGTTGCATGCGAGCTCAATTTCAAATTTTAAGAGAAGTTTGGACAGGCACGTGAATGGCAGGGGTATGGAGGGCTATGCTCTGGTGCATGTCGATGGGAGTAGGCAGCTTAAATGGTTCAACATGGACTAGATGGGAAGGGCCTGTTTCTGGCTGTACTTTTCTGTGACTCTATGACACTCTGGTCCATTTGCCTGTATTAGGCCCATATTGTTCTAAACCTTTGCTGTCCACATACCTGTCTAAATAACTTTTAAAAACTGTAATTGGACCTATCTCTACAGCTTCCTCAGGCAGCTCATTCTATATACCAAGGACCCTGTGTGTGAAAATATTTTCCCTCAGTTCCCTTAGAAAATCTTTCCTCTCACACTTTATATCAATGTTTTCTGTAGTTGTAGACTCCATCATCAGTACTTTGAAGTTTAAAGGTTTGCAGATGATACAAAACTTGGCAATGTCATATCTCAGGATGATAGGAAAATACTTTGCAAATAAATAGACATGCGACATTTAAGATGCAATGGAGAAAATAGCAACTGGTATGTTTGTAGGAAGAATGAGGAGAATCAATATAAATAAGTGGTACAAGAACAGATAAACATGGGATAATATGCATAGCCAGCTGGGCAAGTTTAAAAGGTTGAATTTTTAAACACTTAACAGGGGAGCAAACAAAAAGCAATGTTGAGGACAACAAAATTATGGTCAAAGAAGGTAGAGGAGCATCTATTGACTGCTTTGAATTTGTGAACTCAAACATATTCTGGGATTCTTCTTCAAATCTGGATGAAAATGCCATAGCTCAATCCGACTTTGTCAAAACCTGCGTGGATGAGTATGTGCCTTTGGGAACAAACCAAGTCTTCTCAAACCAGAGGCCCCGCATGAACCAGGAAATTCGCAGTTTGCTGAGGACTAGATCTATTGGTGTTCGAGAGCAGTGATCCAGAATCCTACAAAAAGTCTAGGTACAACCTATGGATGTCTACAGTGAGAGCAAGAAGACAATTCCATGTGAAGCTAGACACAATCTAAGCACAATGCACAGCAGCTGTGGCAGGTTTGCACACCACTAGTTCCTATGAGGAAGTATCAAACAATATAAATTGTTTTGATACTTCACTCCCTGATGAGCTCAATGCCTTTTATGCACAATTTGAAAGGGCGGAAAATACCATGCCTGTGTGACCCGCACAGCATTTGGAGACCTTGAGATCTCCATCTTGGGGACTGACATCAGAACATCCTTCAAGAGGGTCAACCCTTGGAAAGTGTCCAGTTCCAATGGTGCACATAGCAGGGTACTGAAACTATGTGTCAACCAATCGGCTGCAGTCTTCAAGGACATCTCCAATCTCTTACTGCTGCAGTCAGATGTTCCCACCTGCTTCAAAAGGACAGCAATCATACAGTCAGCTCCCAAGAAGAGCTGGCTCAACATCTATCACATCTACTATGATGAAGTACTTTGAGAGGTTGATCAGTAGTCATAGCTACAATTCACTTTTCCCTGAGCAAGGACCTGGAGCCACTGCAACTTGCCAACCGCCATAACAGGTCTATAGCAGATGCAATCTCACTGCCTATCCACTCGGCTTTGGAGCACCTGGACAACAGCAAAACGTAGCAACACACAAAATTCAGGGTGAACTGAGCATGCCAGGCAACATCTATGGAAAACAGTAGTTGATATTTCGGGCCAAGACCCATCATCAGGGAGTGTCCTGATTGTAATCCTGATGAAGGGTTTCGCCCCCAAAACATCAACTGAACTCTTTTCCATAGATGGTGCCTGGCCTGCTGAGTTCCTCCAGCATTTTTTGTGTGTATGGGGTCTTTCTTTTTTGTTCAATTTAAAATGGCTTCTTTTGTTATGTTATACTGGGGAATGCTGAGAAAGTCTCTAACTAGATTTGGATTTCCAGCATCTGCAGATTTTCTCTTGTTGGTGAATAGCAAAACAAATGTCAGGTTGTTGCTTTGCTGGGCATTCAACACCATCATCTGCTCAGTACTAAATGATAATCTTCAATACCTAGGCCCCTGCACCTCCCTCTGCAACTGAATCCTCAACTTCCTTACTGGGAGTCACAGTCCAGTGCAGATCAGTAATAACATCTCCTCCTCGCTGACAATCAACACAGGCGTACTTCAAAGGTGTGTACTTGGCCCACTACTCTACCCTCTATACTTATGACTGTATGAATAGGTACAGTTCAAATGTCATCTCTAAGTTCACCAATGACACTACCGTTGTTGGCAGAATCTCACATGCTGGTGAGGCAGCATACAGGAGTGGTTGATTGGCTGGCCAAGTGGTGTGTAACAACAATCTTGCACTCAGCATCAGCAAGGAATTGATTACAGGCTTCAGAAAAGGGAAGTCAGGAGAACACACACCAGTCCTCATTAAAGGGTCAGCAGTGGAAAGAGTGACCAGCTTCAAAATCCTGGGTGTCAGCATCTCAGAGGATCTATCTTGACCCAACACAATGACACAATCACCAAGGAGGCATGCCAGTGACTCTACTTCATTTGGAATTTGATGAGATTTGGTAAAGATTCCTGCAATTTTTTACAGATGCACACTGGAGAACATTCTGCCTGGTTTCCTCACAGCTTAGTAAAGAGCTACCAACACACAGGAGCTGCAAAGGGTTACAACTCAGCCAATTCCATCACAGGCACTACGTTCCTGGAGGAGGTGGTACAGGAGCCTGAAAACTCACAACATTTTAGGAACAGCTTCTTCTCCTCTGCCATCAGATTTATGAATTCATGAACCCATGAACATTACCTCAATTTTCATCTTTTGCACTATTTATTTTTGTAACTTATAGTAATTTTTGTCTTGCATTGTACTGCTGCCACAAAACAAAGATGCCAGAATAACAATGTAGGGGAGGGGAAGAAGGACAAGGTTAAGCCAGGTGGGTGGGAAGGGTGATGAAGTAAGCAGGGAAGTAATGAGTGGAAAAGCCAAAGGGCTGGAGAAGAGAGTGGATCATGGGAAAACGAAAAGGTGGAGGCTCACCAGGGGAAGTGATAGGCAGGTAAGAAGGAGAGGTGAGAGGCCAGAATGGGGAATAGAAGAAGACAGATGGGAAAGGGAAATAAATTTGGGGCAACACGGTAGCATAGTGGTTAGCTCGACACGTAATAGTACCAGTGGCCTGGGCTCAATTCCTGCTGCTGTCTGTACAGAGTATGTACATTCTCCCCATGACTGTGTCAGTCTCCTCTGGGTGCTCTGGTTTCCTCCCACAGTCCAAGGGCATACAGTTAGTAGGATAATTAGTCAAATGATTAAACTGGGATTAAATGGGAGGATTGCATGGCACCGAGCTTGGAGGGCAGGAAGGACCGGTTCTACGCTGTATCTCAATAAAATACATTTACCAGAAGCTGGAAGTAACAATGTTTATGCCATCTGGTTGGAGGTTACTAAGATGGAATATGAGGTGTTGCTCCACCAACCTGAGAGTGGCCTCATGGTGACAGAAGATGAGGCCATGGACCAATATGGCAGAACGGGAAAGGGGATATGAATTGAAATGCTCAGCCACAGCAAAATTCTACTTTCTGCAGATGGAGCTCATGTGCTTGACAAAGCCGTCCCCCAACCTGCGTCAGGCCTCACCAATGCTGAGAAGGCTACAATGGGAGCACTGGATACAGTAGGCAACCCCAACAGGTTCAGAGGTGAAGTGTTGCCTCACCTGGAAGAATTGTTTGGGGCCCTGAATGGAGGTGGGGAGGAGATGAATGCGAGGGTGTAGCACTTCTGTCTCTTGCACGGATAAGTGCCAAGAGGGAAATTAATGGGGATGGATGAATTGACAAGGGAATCATGCAGTGAGTGATTCCTGTGGAAAGCGATGAGTGGGCAGGAGTTAAAGATGCGCTTGGTGGTAGGGTTTTGTTGAAGGTGGCAGAAGATGCGGAGAATAATGCGTTGGATGTAGAGGCTCATAGGCGAGGACAAGAAGAATTCTATCCCTGCTAAGGTGGCGAGAAGATGAGGTGAGGGCAGATGTCTGGGAAATGGAGGAGATGCAGGCGAGGGCAGCATCAACAGTGGAGGAAGAGAAACTCTGGTCTTTAAAGAAGTAGAGCATCACTAATATTCAAAAATCAATGTAAATTTATTATCAAAGTACAGATATGTTAACAATTACAACCCTGAGACTCATTGTCTTGCAGGCATACTCAATAAATCCACAATAGAATCAATGCAAGGCCACACGAACTTGGGCATTCAACCGGAGTGCAAAAGACAATAAACTGCAGGTAAAAAAGAAAGAAAGAATAATAATAAATAAATAAGCAATAAGTATCAGGAACATGAGACAAAGAGTCCTTGAAAATGAGTCCAAAGGTTGTGGGAATATTTCGAAGATGGGGAAAATGGAGTGAAACTATCCCCTTTGGTTCAAGAGCCTGATGGTACAGGAACTTTAGGACTCTCACGCACCACCAGGTTCAGGAACAGTTCCTGAACCTGGTGGTGCACGAGAGTCCTAAAGTTCCTGTACCATCTTCCTCATGGCAGCAGCAAGAAGAGAGGATATCCTGGATGGTGGGGATTCGCTGCTTTCCTGCGACTATGCTCTGTGTAGATAGGTTCAACGGTGGGGAGAACTTTACCCCGATGAATGGTGGGGAGAGATTTACCCCTGATGGACTGAGCCTTATCATGACTTTTTGTAGGATTGTCCATTCAAGGGGATTGGTGTATCCATACCAGCCTGTGATGCAGCCAGTCATTACACTGTCCACTACATACATATAGAGGTTTGTCAAAGTTTTAGATGTGATACCGAATCATCTCAAACTCTTAAGTAGAAGTTCTCCCATGCTTTCTTCATAATTGCAGGACAGGTCCTCCAAAATGATAAAACTGAGGAACTTAAAGTTGCTGACCCTCTCCTCCTCTGATCCTCCAATGAGGACTGGCTCATGGACCACTGGTTTTCTCCACCTGAAGTCAACAATCAGCTCCTTGGTCTTGCTAACTTTGAGTTGTAGTTATGGCGTCACTCAGCCTGGATGTCCTGGAAAGGAAAACCTCATCCTGAGCACAGCTATAGCAGACAGAAAGTAACTGAGAAAAGGGAATGACATTTTTTACAGGAGGCAGGGTGAGAAGAGGTATAATTAAGATAGCCAAGGGAATTGGTGGGCTCATAAAAGATATTGGTAGATAGTTTGCCTCTTGTGGTAAAGACAAAAGAGGTTAAGAAAGGGGAGAGAAGTGTCAGAAATGGACCAAGTGTATTTATAGGTAGGGTGGAAGTTGAAGGCAAAGTTGATGAAATTCAAGATTCAAAGATTCAAGATTCAAAAAACTTTATTGTCATTCTAACCGTACATCAGCTCTACAGGGCAGAATGAGACAGCGTTTCCCAGGAGCAGTGCAATCATAACATAACAAACGCAACACTGAATAATAAATATAACAATAAATAGTAAAACACAACAGCCACACGTCAGTTAAAATCAAGTTATAAATGTCCAGTGCAAGTTAAAAGTGTCCAAAGCAGAGTCAGGTAGAGCACCTATTTAGCAGTCTGACTGCCTGTGGGAGGAAGCTGTTTAGTAGCCTTGTGGTTTTAGTTTTGATGCTCCTGTAATGTTTGCCTGATGGCAGAAGAACAAACAGTTCATGCAGAGGGTGTGAGGGGTTTTTAATGATGTACCGTGTCTTCTGGAGGCATCGACTCTGAAAGAGGTCTTGGACAGAAGGTAGGGAGACCCCAATAACCTTCTCTGTCCCCTAACCACCCACTGCAAGGCTTTTTTGTCGACAGCACTGCAGCTGGAGTACCAGGTTGTGATGCTAAAGGTCAGCACACTCTCAACCACACCTCTGTAGAATGTAGTTAAGATGTTAGTGGGGAAATTAATTAACTCAACAGAGGTACATGAAGTAGCACCAATGCTGTCATCAATGTCATGCAGAAAGAGTTGGGGAGCATTACCAGGGAGGCCTTGGAACGTGGACTATTCTATGTAGCCACTGAAAAGGCGGTATAGCTGGGGCCCATAACTATACCTTGAGATTGGAGAAAGTAGGAGGAGCCAAAAGAGAAATTGTTGAGGGTGAGAACCAGTTCCTCCAGACAGAGGAGGATGGCGATGGAGAGGAACTGGTCAGGTCTGTTGACAAGAAAGAAGCAGAGAATTTTGAGGCCTTCTGGATGGGTGATAGAAGTGTATAGGGACTGGACATCCATGGTGAAAATAAAGACAATCAGGACCAGGGAATTGAAAGTTACTGAGGTCGAGAGCATGTGAAGTGTCACAGATGTAGGTGGGAAGGGACTGAACCAAGAGGTTAAACTGGAGTCGTTATGCAGACACAAGTTCAGTAGGGCAAGAGCAGGCAGAAGCAATGGGCCTACCAGGACTGTTAGGTTTGTGGAGTTAGGTTCAAAATTCAGAGCAAATCAGAGGGAAAAATTACATAGTCTGGTTGGAAGAGTGGAGTATGTTTCCTCTTGTTGAAGAAACAGAATTTGGAATCACTGTTTAAAAATAAGAGGTTGCCAATTTGAACAAGAAATGAGGAAAGCTGTTTTATTTTCCTCAGAGGGTCATGAATTTATGAAACTCTTCCTCATGAGCAGTGGATGCAGGATCTTTAAATATTTTTAAGAGACACCAATGCTTGGTAAGTTATGGGGTGAAGGGGTACTGCAGATAGAAGGAAATGCAGAGTTGAGGGAACAATCAGAATAGCTTGCTCGGATTCCAATTCATGCCATAATGTACACAGCAGTTGTAAATATATATGGATCACTGTGCAGGTATGAACCAAAATCAGGTTTATTATCACTGACATATGTCATGAAATTTGTTGTTTTGTGGTAGCAGTACAGCAGAATACATAAAAATGACTATAAATTACAAAAAGAATATACAATAATTAAATAGTGCACAATGGGAACAAAATAGTGAGGTGGTATTCATGGGCTCATGAGCCATTCAGAAATAGACAATAGACAATAGGTGCAGGAGTAGGCCATTCACTGTGATCATGGCTGATCATTCACAATCAGTACCCTTTTCCTGCCTTCGCCCCATATCCATTCACTCCACTATCTTTAAGAGCTCTATCTAACTCTTTCTTGAAAGAATCCAGAGAATTAGCCTCCACTGCCTTCTGAGGCAGAGCATTCCACAGAACCACAACCCTCTGTGTGAAACAACATACATCAAAGTTGCTGGTGAACGCAGCAGGCCAAGCAGCATCTATAGGAAGAGGCACAGTCGACGTTTCAGGCCGAGACCCTTCGTCAGGACTAACTGAAGGAAGAGTGAGTAAGGGATTTGAAAGCTGGAGGGGGAGGGGGAGATGCAAAATGATAGGAGAAGACAGGAGGGGGAGGGATAGAGCCGAGAGCTGGACAGGTGATAGGCAAAAGGGGATACGAGAGGATCATGGGACAGGAGGTCCGGGAAGAAAGACGGGGGGGGGGTGACCCAGAGGATGGGCAAGAGGTATATTCAGAGGGACAGAGGGAGAAAAAGGAGAGTGAGAGAAAGAATGTGTGCATAAAAATGAGTAACAGCTGGGGTACGAGGGGGAGGTGGGGCCTAGCGGAAGTTAGAGAAGTCAATGTTCATGCCATCAGGTTGGAGGCTACCCAGACGGAATATAAGGTGTTGTTCCTCCAACCTGAGTGCGGCTTCATCTTTACAGTAGAGGAGCCGTGGATAGACATGTCAGAATGGGAATGGGATGTGGAATTAAAATGTGTGGCCACTGGGAGATCCTGCTTTCTCTGGCGGACAGAGCGTAGATGTTCAGCAAAGCGGTCTCCCAGTCTGCGTCGGGTCTCACCAATATATAAAAGGCCACATCAGGAGCACCGGACGCAGTATATCACCCCAGTCGACTCACAGGTGAAGTGATGCCTCACCTGGAAGGACTGTTTGGGGCCCTGAATGGTGGTAAGGGAGGAAGTGTAAGGGCATGTGTAGCACTTGTTCTGCTTACACGGATAAGTGCCAGGAGGGAGATCAGTGGGGAGGGATGGGGGGGACGAATGGACAAGGGAGTTGTGTAGGGAGCGATCCCTGCGGAATGCAGAGAGAGGGGGGGAGGGAAAGATGTGCTTAGTGGTGGGATCCCGTTGGAAGTGGCGGAAGTTACGGAGAATAATATGTTGGACCCGGAGGCTGGTGGGGTGGTAGGTGAGGACCAGGGGAACCCTATTCCTAGTGGGGTGGTGGGAGGATGGAGTGAGAGCAGATGTACGTGAAATGGAGGAGATGCGTTTAAGAGCAGAGTTGATAGTGGAGGAAGGGAAGCCCCTTTCTTTAAAAAATGAAGACATCTCCCTCGTCCTAGAATGCAAAGCCTCATCCTGAGAGCAGATGCGGCGGAGACGGAGGAATTCACCCTCTGTGTGAAAAAGTTTTTCCTAAACTCCGTTCTAAATGGTCTACCCCTTATTCTTAAACTGTGGCCTCTGGTTCTGGACTCCCCCAACATCAGGAACATGTTTCCTGCCTCTAGCGTGCCCAATCCCTTAATAATCTTACATGTTTCAATCAGATCCCCTCTCATCCTCCTTAAATCTGATGGCAAAAGGGAAGAAGCAGTTCCTAAGATATTAAGTGTGTGCCTTCATGCTCCTGTACCTTCTCACTGATGGTAGTAAAGAGAGGAGGACATCTCCCGGATGACAAGAGTCCTCCATGATGGATGCTGACTTCTTGAGGCCCTGCCTTTTGAAGATGACCTTGATTATATAATGTTAACTGCCACTACTTCAAAAAGCACAGATGACAAGTGACGGGAGTAAACGTAAGTTTTGAGATAGGGGAGTATAGAAACTTGAGCAAGAAAACCCCTTTCTGAAAAAAAACGTTGATTTTTGTTTTCCCACCATGCATAAGATTTTTTAAAAAGGTTCACAGATGGGTGCTGCCTGGCCAACTAAGAGGGAGATGAGAGAAACCATGACTAAAGGGCATCCCAGTAGATGTTGTCTACATGGACAAGGTGCTGCATGGTAGGTTAGATCTTGGCTGACCTAACAAACCGGAAACAAACTGGGCTTGTGGAAGGAATCAGAGGGGACTGCTGGAGGGTTATTATTCAGATTGAAGGCCTGTGACGAGAAGTGTGTCTCAATAAATCAATGCTGGATCTTCTGTTTGTCATTTATATTAACAATCTGGATGACAATGGTGTTAACCTAGCTGCTGGTGAAGGGTCTTTGCCCCAAATGTCGACTGTCTATTCCCCTCCATAGATGATGCCTGACTTTCTGAGTTCTTCTAGCATTTTGAGAGCTGTTAGCATAGCTAATAAGTTTGCATATGTCACCAAAACTGATGTGGTGGACAATGAATAAGGTTATCTAAAATTACGGCTGGATCTCAATGAACTAGCTAAGTAGGCCAAAGAAAGGCAGATGGAATTCAACCTGGACAAGAGCATGGCTTTGCATTTGCTTTGATCAGTTACACCAAGACAGGACATACATAGTAAATGGTAGGGCCCTGAAGAGATTTGTGGAACAGAGCGACCTAGGAGTACAGGTAGACAAGTGTCTGAAAGTGGCAACACAGGTAGACAGGATAATGAAGAAATGTTTGGCATTTTCTGCACTCTTTAAGCTGGAAAGGGGACAAAACATATTCAACAGCATTTGTTAACCGGGAGGTTGTATAGTCTGGGACATATTCCCCCGTAAAGGATGACGTTATAGGGATACATCAAATAATGAGGGGAGTAGGGAAAGTGGACGGCTGTAGTCTTTTCCCAAGGTAGGGGAGTCTAGAAGAACGCATAGGTTTAAGGTGAGAGCAGAAAGATTGAAATGGGACCTGTGGGGTAACTTTATAACGCAGAGTGGTTAATGAGCTACCAAAGCTCTTGGGGTAGGTATAATGGCAACGTTTAAGAGATTTAGACAGGTACACAGATAGGAAAGGCCTAGAGGGATTTGGGCCAAATGCAGGCAAATGGAACAAGCTACAATAAACATCTTGGTCGGCATGGACTAGTTAAACAAGAATGAGAAGTCCAATGTCAACATAAAATTTACCCAAAATTTAATGTCAACGTGCATATTTCTCGAATGGCTCGAAGTTAAAACGATAGGCAAAGCACTTTTGTGTAAAACAGTTTACTCTACTAAGACGCCTCGATTTGCGAGCACCGACAGATAACGCAGCTGAAGCTCCAACAGGAAAGTGGCCCAGCGGCAGCAGCTCTTCAACTAACGCGGGAATTGGGCCCGTCACTCCACTTACACTGCAAGTTCACGGATCATTTCCACCGACCGCCGACAGATTCCGGTCGTTCCGCCCGCCGCGGGGATAACTGAGCCGGCCGGAGCCGCCGGAAGTCAGCGGGTTCGCCAGCGCAGAGCCTGAACCTGAACCTGAACCTGAACCTTGCCCCGAACCCGCTCAGCCACGAGTGCTGCCCAGTGTCCCGACCCCACGTACATCTGAGATCTGTTCCCGCACAATGTTCGTCCACACCCCTCAAATATTTTCGCCCTAATTACACAAAGGGGTAATTTAAAAGCAAATGACTTATCTCACCAACACTCAGTTGGTTCTTTTTTTTGGGGGGAGGTAACGTTTAATGGTAAATAACAAACCGACATCAAGTACATTACCGCCACCTACTGAGTTGGAGTGCGGAGCAAAGTGACAGGAAATAGACCCACTAAATTCCTCTGCCCAGAAAAAAAATCAAAACGTCTAATGCTTTTCGGAAAGTCAAATATCCACCTACATACATTACGATGGCAGTGATATCCTAATAAACTTTCCATGTTAAACTGTGTCTGTCCCAAAGATCTCAATTTGGCAATTAGATGTTTCCTTTGCACCTCATAGGAACAGCGTTCAAACAATATATGCTGCACCGTTTTGTTTTGACAAGTACACTCCCTACAGGTGCCAGTAATATGCATATTAATTCTGAATAGGTAATTATTTATATCCTTAATTTTAAATGATCGTTTGACAAGAATCATTTCCTCGTTTCCTTCAACCCCAACATGGGCAGGAACATATATGAAATTCATACACAGGCCTCGACCCTGCAGCCTCAACAGATGTTGTCCAGTCGCAAGAAAAAATGTCTGGCCTACAATTTGAAGTACCTGTTTTAATAGATGTCAAGACTGAGAATGAATCAGAGCACAGAAATACATACACAAAAAATGCTGGTGAACACAGCAGGCCAGGCAGCATCTATAGGAAGAGGTACTGTACCTCTTCCTATAGATGCTGCCTGGCCTGCTGCATTCACAGACACCCCACCCTGCAAAAACTCATTTCAGGGAGGTAGCCCCACCATTTCAGGGAGGTAGCACCTCCCCCCCCGCAACCAGATATTCCACCACCCGACACCGTTGACCTCCAAGGGTGTATGTAATATTTTGTTTAGTGACTTTGTCAAATCTGTAAACCAAGTTAGGTATATGCAGCAAATGTGACATTAAAATATGTACTTATATATTGACAATATTCTTGCGGACCGGTGGAGCCGGGGGCGGGGGGGCGCTGGGTGTTAAACGCGACTGGAGTGTATAGATGATAAGTCACTTGTAAGTGGCTAATACACTCAATTTCGTTTCTGAAGGGGTTTATCTAACGAATTTAATATTGAACACACAGCACATATTTTCCTTGCACGAATGTAGTGATAAGTCAATTTTAACAGTGGTCCCAGACCTCCAGGCCACGAAGAATACAGCGGTGGCCGAAACGCCCCCAGCACATCTTTAAGAAAAAAGCCGAAATAAACAAGCTAATTGATTAGGTGCCACCCGGCACGTAAATGTCAGCCCAGATCAGAGGCGATGCAACCGGCAATCGCCTCTGATCTGGGCCGACATTTACGTGCTGGGCGGCACCTAATCAATTAGCTTGTTTATTTCGGCTTTTTTCTTAAAGATGTGCTGGGGGCGTTTTGGCCACCGCTGTATTCTTCGCGGCCTGGAGGTGGGGGACAACTGAATTACTGTATAAGTCACTTATAAGTCAATAGCATCATAACATTTTAAGTAACGTTTGGATATTAAACACACAGCGCATATTTTCCTCATATGAATATATAAAATCATTGCAACATACCAATATCGCTGAGTCAGTGGGAGCCCTGGGCTTATTTCCCTGCAACAAAGATGGTCCCATCGAGGGGTGATGGGTGACAGCAATACTCGAAGGGGGTTCCTTATGTCCAGTCTATTCTACAATTTAGTTTTCATTGCATTCATTGCAGAAAACTCCGCTTCGCAGCGATATGATGTTGGAAATGGAAGCAACGTTTTCAGTGCTTTCGTGGCTATCTCAGGATATTCAGCCTCGACTTTGATCCAGAATGCCGGCAGAGGTGTTATGTCAAATATATTTTTCAGCCCACCGTCATTTGCAAGCACGAGGAGTTGATCTTTTTCCCGTGCTGACATGGATGATTCACGGGGGACATTCACAAATGGGTCACAGACCCATTCCTTTGCACGTCTTGGGTCACTGATGACCTCGTGTGTGTTAAAATTCAACAGTGCGTGACAGGGAATGAGGAAAGGTGCAGCTGACTCGTATCGTTTCATATCGCTAAATCATATTGTTTCCTCATGGCCTGGTGGTTGGGGACCACTCTTAGCACGAAGAGAAACCAATCAGGATGCTCGCTCTCCCTCACAAAAAATCTATTTCCGGGATATTGTATATAATTTCCGGGCATCAAGGAGCCACTATCGATATGTGGGAGACTCCCGGAACTTCTGGGAGAGGTGGGATGTCTGCGTCAGCACCAGCATTTTTTGTGTGTGTTGCTTGAATTTCCAGCATCTGCAGATTTCCTCGTGTTTACAGAAATACATAATCAGGCTGTACTTGTTTGATCCATTCCAAGGCTAAAATGATAGCAACCATCTCAGACATGAATACTGATACTTAGTCTGATAATCTTTTCTTAATAGTTACCTGAAACTTTGCAACAGAAACAGAAGCACCTGTACGACTTGTCACTGGATCTTTTGCACCATCTGTGTAGATATGAAAGAATCCATTATATCTGCCTTGCATTCTTGCTGTGTCATTGATAAGCATTGATCTTTTCCTAAAAGCTCAAATCAACCACAGGCAAAGGTAAAACCATGGAGGAGTTGACAGAAAGGGGTCCACTGGGACCATAATGCACGTTGAACAACACAAGATTTTGTCCCCATTCATTTCCCATCCAGCCAAAACTGAAGGCCTTATGAATACAGTGCTCCCAATACTCTCTTATGTCCTCTTATATTAACCCAATAAAGCAATACTAACTGTAACCTGCGTAGATGTAAAGGTATTTCACCCATTTCTACCAGTTATGCTGAAAGTGGGGATGATTTAATGGCACCACAACATAATCTCACTTCTTGAGCTTGAACTTTATCTAGGGGCTTTAAGACCACTTGGTGAGGTTGACCCATAAGCAACACATCCGTAATCAAAGAAAGATATACATTTATTTAAGTGACCTCCTACTCGCAACCCAATCACACCAAGCTAAGCACCTGAGCACATTAAGAAGTTTTTACACTTCTCCAGAATTTTATTCACATGCACCCTCCATGCCTTTTGTCCATCAGCGATTCAGGGACAGCTTCTTCCCCTCTGCCATCTGATTTCCGAATGGACATTGAACCCATGAGCACTACCTCAATACTTTTTTATTTCTTTTTTTACAACTTATTTTAACAATTATTTAATAGATATATAAACACTTACTGTAATTCATTTTTTCCTCTATATTTATTTATTATGTATTTCATTGTACTGCATTTTCCTAACTATATAATTTATATTCCTGCCTCTCTTCCACACTGCACCATCATCAGCATTATAACGATTTGGAAATATCTGAGCCAATATTTAATATATAATATTAAAAAGGAATGGACTACAAACACTTCCCTGTGAAGTCCCATTCTCTATCTCATACTCCTTAGAGACTGGTGTCCCCACCCTAACTTGTATCTTTCTATCACATAAAAAGTCTTGAATTCATTTGAACATTCTACCACATATTCCCATCTTGTCCAGCCTATGCAGCAATCTTGCTTTCTATAACATATCATAAGCTTTCTCTACATCAAAGAAAACTGCTACCACTCATTCATTACTAACTTTGGCCTGATAAGTATTGGATTCCCAATAACTGTGAATCCATGGTCATTTCCCCATTATAAAATCTAAATTGGTATTCAGCTAATTTTTCACTAGTTCCACAAAATAAAAAAGCCTTGTTATAACTATTCACTCCATTATCTTACAGACATGTGAAGTTAACAAAATAAATTTATATCTGATTGATCCTCACTAGGTTTCAATATAGGGATAACAACCACTAATTTCCAGGAAGCAGGAAGTCGTCCTTCAACCCATATTGTAATAAAGAATTTCAAAACGAACGTTTCAAATCCGATAACTGTGTAAGCATATTATAACAAGTATCATATTCTATAGATGATGCCTGACCAGCACCATTAATAGCCTTTTTAAGTTCAGACAGTGTAAATTTGGCATCTATGCAGGAATTGGAAAATTCCTTTTCCCAGCAATCTGAGGATTGCTTGCCAAAACTGTTTTTCTGTAAGACCTCTCTTCTTTATTTAAATTGACTAAGCACTGACATGTTTTTGCTAATAACTCAGCTCTTTCAGAGTCAGTAACTGCAACCTTCTCGCCACCATACAAAACCAGCAATACATCAAGTTTTCTATCACCCCATTTTCTGTATCATACCCCAAACTCCTCCTACCTGGATCTCTTTCCCAATGCTATCACAATAGGGTCTCCAATACATTTTCTTTGCCCTTCTCACTATTTTTCTAACTATAGCTTGAGCTCTTTTATATTGTATGAAAGATGAATAGGAGTAACATTGCCTAACTTTCCGAAAAGCTCTATTCCCTTCCTTCACAGCTCTTTTATATTCATTCATCTCCCAACAATCTGGGAATTGATTCCTTAGCTATTGAGTTGAGTACAGAGCAAAAGGTACTATTACTCAACTTGATATCCCTCAAAACCAAATCAGGAAGTCTATTTTCACATAAATCATCAAATACATCCCAAGCAACACACACAAAAAATGCTGGTGAATGCAGCAGGCCAGGCAGCATTTATAGGAAGAGGTACAGTAAACGTCGACTGTACCTCTTCCTATAGATGCTGCCTGGCCTGCTGCGTTCACCAGCATTTTTTGTGTGTGTTGCTTGAAATTCCAGCATCTGCAGATTTCCTTGTGTTTGCGTTTTTAAATATATCCCAATTTGTCTTTTTAAAATTTCATCTGGAGAATTGAGAACCTTTGCTCTGATACTCATCTATTTCCATTGTACAGATAATGAGGAAATGATCACTCCCCATTGTTGTATCATTATATACTTACCAATAACACACCATTGCTACATCCTCAGATACCAGTGTAGGATCTATAGCAGAAACGGTGTTGTTAAATAGTCTTATCCTTTTGCTCCTACTATCATTCAAGCTCACCAAATACTTTTCCTCCAGAAAGTCTTCCACCACCATCCCACTTGAATTTGTGACACTACAACCCCACATAGTACTATGAAAATTAAAATCCTCTCACCATATCACCTTATTTTTCCCATTTTCCAATACATCAGCTGTTAACCTTTCACAGCTCTGTGTGCTATCCCATTTTTGACAAAGGTAGCCACTCCTCCTCCAATGCCCATTTTCTGATCACATCATATATCAACATAAGCTTGTATCTTAAAACTTAGATAATATTTCAACAAGCTTTCCTGCGTATATGTAAGATCAGGTTAATTTGGTAAATCTTCAATGTTTTTTAAAACTCTTAGCTAAAAGGCTTCTAGTGTTCCATTGTAGGATTAAAAAGAAACATCAACCCTCCTTTGAAGGCTGAACATTATTTACTCATCCATATAACGAATCATTAATAACCTCTAGAGTTAAGTCTTTAATCTCTAGCTGTTTTTCTGAAACTTTTAATATAATTGTAATTTTCCTGTCCGGCTTTTAGTTTGTACTGTACAAATGACCACATCTGCCATGAAAGTGACAAACTTCAGTTTATCAGCAATCAGTGAATCCTTTGTTATACAATTATGCACTTTACACACTGTCCTTAAAATATCTGTAATCTGTATATGAATATGTCTCATTGACACAGCCTTCTGTACTTTCTGCTGAGCCTCTGCATATAATATGCCCATTTCCACCCAAACACACTGCACTTCCACAGGTTTCTTATATACAGGCACCCTGCATAAGCAGAGCTATCTTCTTCTCCACGGTTGCTACAATTTGGAGAACTACTCTCCAAAATTGTCATAGTCATGTCCTCCACCAGATTTTACCCTTACACACAGGACCAAATTTCTGTCATGGAAATCATCTCAGAGGGTGCGCAAACTATATAACTAGTAACCTAAATTAGCCCTAACTGCAACTCTTTTTGATCAAATTTAATCAATTCCAATAAGCTATCTGTTCCAACCGCACCACAAAACCCTTTTAAATGTTTAGCATCCTCTACTTTTCCCCCAATTAAATTATTTTTAACTTGGTCCATAGATACATCTGGAGGCACTCCTGTGATTACTCCCTAAAGCCACTGTCATTCAATATAATTTATTGGTCTTACTTTCCTGCCTGCCACAGCTTTTAAACCCAAAGCTTTTTCACATTGTTTACTATCTTTACAAAACACTAAGAGTGCTCAATCTCTTAAAGGTTTTGCACCCACAATATCTCCTAATGATTTTTTTTTTATCCTTATCTAATCTAATTGAATTGATATCAGAAACAGGACCACATTCAAACCTCAATAAAACCTTAAACTCTTCCTTCCTTCTTTTATTTAAATTCTGTCTACTGTCTTCATCACTGCACAATAAGCTACTACAATACTCAAATCAAGTCAAGTCACTTTTTAATTGTTATTTCGACCATAAACTGCTGGTACAGTACACAGTAAAAATGAAACAATGTTCCTCCAGGACCATGGTGCTACATGAAACAACACAAAACTACACTAGACTAAGTGAGACAACACAAGGCTACGTCAGACTACATAAAACAACACAGAAAACTACACTAGACTACAGACCTACACAGGACTACATAAAGGGCACAGTGCAGGGCAGTAAAATAGATAATAAACAAGACAATAGGCACAGTAGAGGACAAATTACAATATAATAATAAATGATGTAGATGTCAGTCTAGACTCTGGGTATTAAGGAGTCTGATGGCTTGGGGGAAGAAGCTGTTGTACGGTCTGGTCATGAGAGCCCGAATGCTTTGATACCTTTTGCCAGATGGCAGGAGGGAGAAAAGTTTGTATGAGGGGTGCGTGGGGTCCTACACAATGCTGTTGACTTTACGGATGCCGCGTGTGGTGTAAATGTCTGTAATGGCGGGAAGAGAGACCCCGATGATCTTCTCAGGGGAGCTCACTATCCGCTGCAGGGTCTTGCGATCCGAGACGGTGTAATTCCCGAACCAGACAATAATGCTGCTGCTCAGGATGCTCTCAATACATCTTCTGTGGAATGTGGTGAGGATGGGGGGTGGGAGATGGACTTTTCTCAGCCTTCACAGAAAGTAGAGACGCTGCTGGGCTTTCTTGGCTATGGAGGGACCAGGTGAGACTCTCCGCCAGGTGAACACCAAGAAATTTGCTTTACCTTAATGATCTCAACAGAGGAGCCGTCAATGTTCAGCGGAGAGTGGTCGCTCCGTGCCCTCCTGAAGTCAACAACCATCTCTTTTGTTTTGTTCACATTCAGAGACAGGTTGTTGGCTCTGCACCGGTCCGTTAGCCGCTGCACCCCCTCTCTGTATGCTGACTCGTTGTTCTTGCTGACGAGACCCACCACGGTTGTGTCATCGGCGAACTTGATGATGTGATTCGAGCTGTGTATTGCTGCACAGTCGTGGGTCAGCAGAGTGAACAACAGTGGACTGAGCACACAGCCCTGGGGGGCTCCTGTGCTCAGTGTGATGGTGTTGGAGATGCTGCTCCTGATCCGGACTGACTGAGGTCTCCCAGTCAGGAAGTCTAGGATCCAGTTGCAGAGGGAGGTGTTCAGGCCCAGCAGTTTCAGCTTTCCAATCAGGTGCTGAGGAATGATTGTGTTGAATGCTGAACTGAAGTCTATGAACAGCATTCGAACGTCCATGTCGACTACTTTTCCATTTCCCAGAAACTGGCCATTCGCTATCCTGCATACAACTCCCATCACCCAATACAACTTCCTGTCTTTTACCTCCTTCTTCTCCATTGCTTCCGGCCATCTCTACCCTCTCTTCCTGCCTGAGGGAAAACTCCTAACAGCAGGCTCAGTCCTTCGCTCCAACCCCAATCAGCTTCACCACATCCTCCCTGGATTCAGAACTGCACCTAGCAAGCCCCACTCTTCATCTCTCCCACTCAGTCACTCAGTCATGTAAGCCATTTTAAAGAAGTCATTGGGAGTGGCTGGTATAGAATTTACCCATTGTTTTATGAGACAATCATTCATGATTGAGGATGACTTGCTTCCAAGGAGACTGAAGAGATCGATCTAGAAATAAAGAATCATAAATTAATTGAAGATCATTTTCCAAGTAACCTGTGCAAGTGTTTGTTACATAATGTATACTGATGGCAGGTTATTCTGGAGTGGAGATGATTTAAGATTAAACAGTTTTCCACTTGTGCTGTAGATAAACTTTACTCCAGATGAAGGCTTGGAGACGAGTTGGAGCATTTCATCAAGAAAGATTGAGAAGAGGGTTGATGCTGTGACGAGAATACACATAAATTAAGATGTTTGCTGGCCTGGGCTTGCACCAGTGGCATCAGCAGTGGTCTGCCACCTGTCCTCAGGGGAAGGAGAGATAAGGAACAATGAAGCAGCATCTGGAGATGTGTAATGAAGGGACGGGAGAGAGAGCTGTCTAGAGCGGCTCCCCCTTAGAACCCTGAACTGTTTGAAGTGATGGACAGGCGATACCCCAGCAGGGGGATAAAAAGGGACAGGTTCGCTAAGGCAGGACACACACACGACACCCGAGGTAACGAGACCCTGGAAGCGGTGCGCCTCTCACGAGTTGGTGGGAAGTACCGGACCATAAACACACTGGATGGAAAGGTACGATCAGCGGGAACCCAGTGTGTGTCCACCCTCGCTTGGGTGCCGGGTTCACTGCAGAGGATCGACCGCATCTGGAGGAGGGGTCACAGTCGGTGACCTCAGGTGACATCACAAACGACCTGCCCGAAAGCTGCTTGTGAGCCATCTCGCCGGTCTGTGAGTGGAAGCCGTTTCTGAATGATCAGTCGTTTTCGTTCTCTCTCTCCCTCCCCCCACATTGTCCATCGCCATGGCAACGATTACTGCGAACTGAACTAAATTGGACTGAACTTTGTGTCACTTTGAAACTGGTCATTTACCCCTAGACAACGATAGAGCTTGATTGATCCTGTTATCTTAATTCTGTGCACATGTGTGTTTACCATTGCTGAACTGTTGCATTTATTATCCTTTCAATTACTGTGTTGCTTGTTTCTTTAATAAAACTTTCTTAGTTCTAGTAATCCAGACTCCAACTGAGTGATCTATTTCTGCTGGTTTGGCAACCCAGTTACGGGGTACGTAACAATGCGAAGACACAATCTTGTTTGACTCCTGTCCGCACTGAGTTTAAGTATGTTTATAGATCTGTTGATTTGCATTAAGGCTGTCATGTCATCACATAGTAGAAGTAGCATGTTAATGAGTTTCTCAGAAAGTCCAAACTTTAGAGGTTTTCTGCTTATTCCCTCTTAGTTAAAGTCTTTTGCAAAGTTTGCAAAGGTCTTGTTTAGTGATGGGTGCTGCTGCCTAAGCAACACACCGGAATGCTGGAGGAATCAGCAGTATCAGGCAGCATCTATGGAAATGAATAAACAGTCAAATGCTTTGGGCTGAGACCTGACGAAGGGTCTCAGCCAAAACATCAACTGCTTATTCATTTCCATAGATACTGCTTCACCTGCTGAGTTTCTCCAGAATTTAGTGTGTATTGCTCCGGATTTCCAGCATCCACAGAGTCTCATATCTTTATGGTGCTACTGCCTGACTTTTTTTGTTGGATTTATTGTGCAGAGAAGATCCTGCTTGCAGTACACCTTGATGGACAGATTTTAAATTGTGACTGAGTTCAGTTCAGTTCAGGTCAGTTCAGTTTTCGTTTATTGTCATTTAGAAATGCATGTATTAAAAAATGATACAACGTTCCTCCAGAATGATATCACAAGAAAACACAGGACAAACCAAGACTAAAACTGACAAAACCACATAATTATAACATATAGTTACAACAGTGCAAAGCAATACCATAATTTGATAAAAAGCAGACCATGGGCACGGTAAAAAAAAGTCTCAAACTCCCGATAGACTTATCATCCCATGCAGGCAGCAGAAGGGAGGAACTCTCCCTGCCATGAACCTCCAAGCGCCGCCAACTCGCCAATGCAGCACCATTGGAAGCTCCTGACCGCAGTGGGCTCTGGGTCCATCTGAAAACTTCGAGCCTCCGACCAGCCCCTCTGACGCAGTCTCTCCAAGCACCATCCTCTGGCGAGCACTTCGACCCCGCCCTGGCCGCCGAGCAACAAGCAAAGCCGAGGACTCGGGGCCTTCTCCTCCGGAGATTCTGGACCACACAGTAGCAGCAGCAGCGAAGCAGGCATTTCAGAAGTTTCACCAGATATTCCTCTGTGCTCTCACGTCCGTCTCCATCAAATCAGGATTGTGCATGGCACTACTTGACAAACAACAGACATCACCACCGGGGTGGCCACTGCGAGCTGTGTTACGCCACCATCTTCCCGCAAGAGAGAATGTAATTGAGAGTGTGTGCAATACTTGACCTCCTAATAGTGAAGGAGACAGAGCAGGTGACAGAAGTTTATGTCGGGGAACACTTTTTATCTTGTGATCATAATGCCATTAGTCTCAAAAAAATTATGGAAAAAAGATAGGACTGCTTCTCGGGTTGAGATTCTAAATTGGAGAAAGGCCAATTTTGATGGTATCAGAAAGGATCTGGCAAGTGTGGATTGGGACAGGCTGCTTTCTGGCAAAGGTGTGCCTGGTAAGTGGGAGGCCTTCAAAAGTGAAATTTTGAGAGTACAAAGCTTGTATGTACCTGTCAGAATAAATGGCAAAGATAACAGGTTTAGGGAGCCTCGGTTTTCGAGAGATATTGAGTCTCTGGTTAAGAATAACATGGAGGTGCATAGCCATTATAGGCAGGTAGGAACAAATGAGGTACTTGAAGCATGTAACAAATACAAGAGAACACTCAAGAAAGAAATCAGTAGGGATAAAAGAAGGCACAAGGTAGCTCTCAGAGACAAGGTGAAGGAGAGTTCTAAGGGCTTCTACAAATATGTTAAAAGCAAATTGATTATCTGGAAGATCAGAATGGTAATCTATGCATGAGGCCAAAAGGGATGGGAAGATCTTAACTGGATTTTTTCCACCTGTTTACTTGCAGGACGGACACAGAGTCTATAGAAGTGACGCAAAGCAGCAGCAAGGTCATGGACCCTGTACAGATAAGGGGGGGGGGGGGGTTTACTGTCCTGAGGCAAATCAAGCTGGATTAAGCTCCAGGGCCTGACAAGGACACTTGCATCTCACCTTGCCTCTGTGAGATGCAAGTGTAGAAGCTTCAGGGGCTCTAGCAGAGATATTTAAATCATCCTTAGTGACAGTTGAGGTACCAGAGGATTGGAGGATAGCTAATGTTGTTACGCTGTTTAAGAAAGGCTCTAAAAGTAAACCAGGAAATTATAGGCCAGTGAGCCTGACATCAGTAGTGGGAAAGTTATTGAAAGGTATTCTAAGCGACCGGATATATGAAAGACATGGACTGATTAGGAATAGTGGGCATGGCTTTGTGCATGGTAGGTCATGTCTAACCAATCTTGTAGAGCTTTTTGAGAAAGTTACCAAGAAAGTTGATGAAAGCAGGGCAGTGGTTGTTGTCTTGATGGACTATAGTAAGGCATTTGACAAGGTTCCACATGGGAGGCTGGTCAGGAAGGTTCAGTCGCTTGTCATTCAAGATGAGAAGTCACAGAGTGATAATAGATGGTTGCCCGTCCGACTAGTGGAGTGCTGCAGGGATCGGTACTGGGTCCACTATTGTTTGCCACCTATATCAACGATCTGGATGACAAACAGGTTATCGCACACAAAATGCTGGTGGAACTCAGCAGGCCAGGCAGCATCAATGGAAAAAAAAGTACAGTTGACGCTTCAGGCAAGGGTCTCGGCCCGAAGCGTTGACTGTAAGTTTTTCCATAGATGCTGCCTGGCCTACTGAGTTCCTCCAGCATTTTGTGTGTGTGGCTCGGATTTCCAGCATCTGCAGATTTTCTCTTGTTTGTGACTGGATCAACAGATTTGAGGAAAGCACAAAGACAGGGGGTTTAGTGGACAGTGAGGAAGACTATCAAAACTTGCAGAGGGATTTGGGGCCAGGTGGAAAAATGGGCTAAGATGGCAGATGGAACTTAATGCAGAGAAGTGTGAGGTGTTGCACTTTGGGAGGTCCAACCAGGGTAGGTTTTACACAGTGAATGGTCGGGCACTAAGGAGTGCAATAGAACAAAGGGATCTGGGAATACAGGTCCATAATTCATTGAAAGTGGTGTTGCAAGTTTTTAAATAAAGTTTTTGGTACATTGGCCTTCATAGATCCAAGTATTGATTACAGGAGTTGTGAGGTGATGTTGGAGTTGTATGAGATGTTGGTATGAGAGTGCTGAGTGCAGTTTTGGGTATCTACCTACAGTAAAGATGTAAAATAAGATTGAAAGACTACAGAGAAAATTTACAAGGATGTTGCCAGGACTGGAGGCCCTGAGTTATAAGGAAAGATTGAATAGGTTAGCACTTTATTCCTTAGGCAGTGAAGAATGAGCGAAGATTTAATAGAGGTGTACACAATTATGAGTATAGATCAGGTAAACGCAAGCAGGCTTTTCCTACTGAGGTTGGGTGAGACTATAGCTAGAGGTCATGAGCTAAGGGTAAAAGGTGAAATGTTTAAAAGGAACATGAGGGGAAACTTCTTCACTCAGAGTCTGGAATAAACTGCCAGTGCAAGTGGTGGATTTGTCTAAGAGAAGTTTGGATAGGCATACTGTATTGATGAGAGGGGTATGGAGGACTATGGTCCAGGTGCTGGTCAATGGAACTAGGTAATCAAATGGTTTGGCATGGACTCTATGACAGTGAGAGGAATCATTGGCTATTGGGAGGAGACCTGACGTGTGACAGATAGTGTGCTGTGGAAATGAGTCAGGAACACTCACATTAAATATAGTTTTGACCATGCAGACCTTTGAAATGCTCCATCCATTGAGCACTGACTGCCACTCTGCTCCACACCAATGGTTTTACTCTGACGTGTCTCCTTTCTTGGAAATGGTTTTGGTAATCAGCAGCAACTTCATCTGCTCTAAAAGCCTTGCTGTCTGTCAGCAAATGATTTTTTTTTAAATTTCAAAATGCACTTTATTCAAAAATAAAATTATGTACAATAAACCATTCAATGACTCTCAATCCTTTACAGACGTTTCCATTACAGGCTTTACGTTTGGCTATCAGCAAATGAATGGCCTTTGCAACCTCTTACCATATTGGAGATAATGCTAAGAGTGTGACAGATAGTGTGCTGTGGAAATAAGTCAGGAACACTCACATTAAATATAGTTTTGGCCATGCAGACCTTTGAAATGCTCCATCCAGTGAGTACTGACTGCCACTCTGCTCCACACCAATGGTTTTACTCTTTAGGTGTTCAGATTGTAGGTGGTTTTGACATTGCTGGAATATCAATGCACTTCCTGGTTATTGGCCCATTGCTGTATCTCATATAGTCATTCCACCAACTAAATATTCACTGGATAGTAGCTGGATCTGGGCCTTCAGGTGTCTGCAACCTGTGTGTGTTTTGCCCATGTTGTGTTTACAGTCCAGTTCCGGATGTAACGATACGCTTCATGGACAATGGAGTACCTGAAATATAATCACTGTTAGAGGGAAATTACATTTTATAAAATCGCAAATAAATGTTAATACAGTACCAATAATCAACAAAACTATTACACTCTCAAAAATGGTTCTAAAATAAGTTTGATTATAATAATTATATAAAAATTAGTTGTTACAATTTAGCTACTGTTATGTACAACAAGTGTATTTTGTCCTTATGTTAAGCAATTTCTAAGTCAACCTGCACAGGACTACATAATCTTTCCTTTTGACTTTTTCTTATTTCATTCATCATTTATGGCTCTGTGATAAGGTTGGTCAAAGTCTCCTGACGTTTGTCTGACTTATGTTCAGGGCTCTTATACTCTTATAATTTGGAGTTCAGTATTTCAGTACTTTTTTCATGAAAATGATGTCAATGTGAGGTCCCTCTGTTTGAGATCATTATTATCAAAACAACTGACCTTCAGGTATGCAAAGTCCTAGAGTTATACTGCATTATACTGCATAGAAAATAGGTCTTTTGGCCCATGTCACTCTTTACTTTTCCCATCCATGAACCTTTCCAAATGTATTTTCAACGTTGTAATTGTACCCTTCTCTGTGACTTCCTCCAGCAGGTACTAGCCTACAGAACACCTTTAGGGAGCGGTGTCGCAGAAAGGCAGCGTCCATTATTAAGGACCTCCAGCATCCAGGTCATGCCTTTTTCTCACTGTTACCATCAGGTAGGAGATACAGAAGCCTGAAGGCACACACTTGGCGATTCAGTAACAGCTTCTTGCCCTCCGCCATCCAATTCCTAAATGGACATTGAATCTTTGGACACTACCTCACTTTTTTTTAATATACAGTATTTCTGTTTTTGCACTCTTTTTTAATCTATACAATATACATAACTGATTTACTGGTTTATTGATTATTTTTATTTATTACTATTTTATTTATTATCATTTTATTTTTTTCTCTCTGCTAGATTATGTATTGCATTGAACTGCTGCTGCTAAGTTAACAAATTTCATGTCACATGCCGGTGAACTTGAGACCAGGTATCCAGAGGCTTTGCACATTACAGCCTGGGACTTTAACCAGGCCAACCTCAGAAAGGCGCTGCCAAAGTTATACCAACATGTCTCCTGCCCCACTAGAGGGCCGAATATACTTGACCACTGCTACACAGCAGTCAAGGATGCCTACTGTTCCGTCCCACGACCTCACTTCGGAAAATCGGACCATCAGGCCGTACTCCTCCTCCCAGCTTACAAACAGAAACTGAAGCAGGAGGTCACGGTGTCAAAAGTAGTGTCGTATTGGATGGAGGAAACGAATGAGGTCTTCCATAACTGTTTTGAATCAGTGGACTGGTTAGTATTCAAGGACTCGGCAGCTAACCTCGATGAGTATGCCTCAGCTGTCATGGACTTTATTTGGAAATGCACGGAGGACTGTGTGTCTCGCAAGACGATCTGGGTATTCCCTAACCAGAAACATGTAGAACATAGAACATAGACATCTACAGCACATTACAGGCCCTTCGGCCCACAATGTTGTGCTGACCATGTAACCTACTCTAGAGACTGCCTAGAATTTCCCTAGTGCATTGCCCTCTATCTTTCTAAGCTCCATGTACCTATCCAAGAGGCTCTTAAAAGACCCTGTTGTATCCGCAGTGGTGAGGAGGCTAGTGCCCATGAAGGAGCTGACTGAGTTTACAACCCTCTGCAGTTTTTTTCTGATCCTCCACACCAGTCAGAATGCTCTCCACAGTACATCTGTAGAAATTAGCCAGAGTTTTTGATGACATACCAAATCTCCTCCTAATGAAATATAGCCTCTGGAGGTCTTTTTCGTCTTTACACCAATATGTTGGGCGCAGGATAGATCTTCAGAGATGTTGACACACAGGAACCTGAAACTGCTCACCCTTACCACTGCTGATCCCTCGATGAGGACAGTTATGCGTGCTCCTGATATATCTTTCCTGAAGTCCCCAAATCAATTATTGGTCTTACTGACGTTGAGTGCGATCTTGTTGTTGCAGCACCACTCACCCAGCCAACCTATCCTGCGCCTGTACGCCTCCTCATCATCATCTGAAATTTTACCCACAACAGTGGTGTCATCATTCAATTTATAAATGGCATTTGAGCTGTGCCTAACTGCACACTCATGAGCATAAACACGCAACCTTGAGGTGTGAGAGTGGAGATTGTTAGCAAGGAGATGTTATTTTGGATCCACACTGTTCCTGTCAGTACTGCCCCTCCACCATTGCAACACCTGTTTGTGTTACAACTCTGGTACAATCATGTTTTTGGTCGGTGTACTGTGGTCAGACTCTCAAAGTTGTACAGCAAAGTAACAGGCCACTCGGCCCACCAAATCCATGCCAAGCCTTTTGCCATCTGCACTAATCCCATTTGCCCACAATAAGCCAATATCTTTCTCCGCTGACCATTGTCACCACACGTGTTTTGAACCTGCGTGCACTGCGGCTGGAGACATCAGAGTGAATTTTCCAGAGTTAATCACGCTTTCCCAATTTACCCTAGGAGTGCATTACTGTCATATCCATAGTTGTCTGGTCTGCTCCACACAGTCCAGGCTTGGATCCTGGCACTGGGCTCTGGGTGTGTCTCACCACTCTATATCAGGTGAATCACCACCCTGATTCACCGCCCCAAAGGCTGCTCAGTAGACAGGGTGTGAGGGGTAAACATGTCAGGAGACTTGGATGAATTATGAGGTCAAGTCCCTTTTAAAGGCTAGAGCTATGGCTTTTAGGTCCGGGGATACAGGTGGCTACACGGAATCCAGGCATGAACTCCGGAAGCCCATTAAGGGTGCCAAGAGGCAATATCGAGCCAAGATGAAAGCCCAGGCTAACCAAAGGGATGCCAGTAGACTATGGCAGGGTCTAAATGAGATCACTGGGCGCAAGGAAAAGGCTGGGAATATCAATAACTGTGGCGCTTCTCTTCCTGACGAACTTAACGTATTCTACGCAAGATTCGAACAGAAGAGGAGCGTCCCGCTCCCTCCGGATGACCCGGACCTGGTGGCATTGAGATTCATCGTCACCGAGGAGGACGTTAGAAGGGCCTTCCTGAAGATAAATCCAAGGAAGGCAACGGGCCCAGATGACGTCCCAGGACGGGTTCTTCGGGCCTGTGCAAGCAAGCTAGCTGGAGTGTTTGCTGGCATCTTCAACTGCTCCTTGCTTCAGTCTAAGATCCCCTCGTGTTTTAAGACAGCAACGATAATCCCAGTGCTGAAGAAGAGCAAGATGGCACGCCTGAATGACTATCGACCTGTGGCTCTGACATCAATTGCTATGAAGTGCTTCGAGAGATTGGTTATGGCACACATCAACCACAGCCTACCGGTCAACCTCGACGCTTTGCAATTCGCCTACCGGAGCAACAGGTCAACGTCAGATGCCATCCCTCTGGCCCTACATTCCTCCTTAGAACACCTGGAGAATAAGGATGCATACGTAAGGCTCCTTTTCATTGACTACAGCTCTGCTTTTAATACCATTATTCCAAATAAACTGATTCCTAAGCTCCGGAACCTGGGCCTTAGCACTCAGATCTGCAGCTGGATCTTCAACTTCCTCACAAACATGCTGTAAAAATAGGGGACAAGCTCTCCTCTACAATCACTCTGAGAACCGCTGTCCCACAAGGCTGTGTACTCAGCCCCCTGCTGTACTCTCTGTACACCCATGATTGTGTAGCCAAGTTTCCATCAAACTCAATATATAAGTTTGCCGATGACACCACAATTGTAGGTCGTATCTCGAATAATGATGAGCTTGAGTACAGAGGAAATTAAGAACCTGGTGGCACGGTGCGAAGACAATAACCTATCCCTCAATGTCAGCAAGACGAAGGAATTGGTTGTTGACTTCAGAAGGAGTAGTGGACCACATGACCCAATTTACAACAGTGGTGCGCAAGTGGAACAGGTCAAAATCTTTAAGTTCCTTGGGGTCAATATTACAAATGACCTGACTTGGTCCAACCAAGCAGAGTTCACTGCCAAGAAGGCCCACCAGCGCCTTTACTTCCTGAGAAACCAAAGAAATTTGGCCTGTCCCCTAAAACCCTCACTAATTTTTATAGATATACCATAGAAAGCATTCTTCTAGGGTGCATCACAACCTGGTATGGAAGTTGTCCTGTCCAAGACAGAAAGAAGCTGCAGAAGATCGTGAACATGGCGCAGCACATCACACAAACCAATCTTCCATCCGTGGACTCACTTTACACCGCACGCTGTCGGAGCAGTGCTACCAGGATAATCAAGGACACGACCCACCCAGCCAACACACTTTTCATCCCTCTTCCCTCCGGGAGAAGGCTCAGGAGCTTGAAGACTCGTATGGCCAGATTTGGGAACAGCTTCTTTCCAACTGTGATAAGACTGCTGAATGGATCCTGACCTGGATCTGGGTCATACCCTCCGAATATCCGGACCTGCCTCTCCGTTTTTTTTTGCACTACCTTACTTTCCATTTTTCTATTTTCTATTTATGATTTATAATTTAAAATTTTAATATTTACTAATTTTTATTATTTTTAATATTGTTAATATTTAATATTTGTAATCCAGGGAGTGTGAAGCGCAGAATCAAATATTGCTGTGATGATTTTACGTTCTAGTACCAATTGTTCGGCGACAATAAAGTATGAAGTATAATAAACCTGATTCTGATTCTGATTCCTTCTGTGTGTAAAATCTTGTCTCTCAGGCCCCCTTTAAATCTCCCCTAATATCTCACCTTAACCCTATGCTCTCTTGTTTTAGAATCCCCTACCTCGGGGCAAAACACTGTGACCATCCATCTTTCTATACCTGTTATGATTTAGTAAACTGCTGTACAATGTAGAGCCTTCCTGTGATCATTTGAAAGGCTAAGTTTTAACACAACACTAGTATTTTGAATCCCATGGGATGTTTGCTTTTACACATTAAAGAACTGGAGTGCACACATAACATTACCCTCGTCAGCAGCTGGAGATCATTCTGGCAGAATAACTTATGAGTAGCATAATTATGGATCAACTAAAATGAGAACCAGTCTTCGAGAAATAAAACCTGGACACGATTTTTCTGCCCTGCCGAAGGGTTTCGGCCGGAAACATGGACTGTACTTTTTTCGATAGATGCTGCCTGGCCTGCTGAGTTCCTCCAGCATCTTGTGTGTGTATTTCGGGTTTCCAGCATCTGCAGTTTTTCTCTTGTTTGTTCACAATTTAATTTAACTTCCAATTGATACTCTGCAGCTAGTGAAACCAATCACAGGATGTGGAACATTCTGATTCTGTTGCATTGAAACTACACTGGTGAAGACAATTCATGAATGTTTCTGCTATTAGAACATTATTAAAGGTGCTAATAATTTCATTTAATGCACAGTTCAGGACAGCTCTGTTTTGACATGCATGCCTTCTAATTAGTTGGATATTCACAAAGCCATCCTTTAATTCTGTAACAAAAGGTTTACATTTTATGTGTCTGGAGCTTGTACTCTTTGAAACCAGATTTGAATATTGAAAAGGGTTTGCCTCATTGGGATGTGCTACCATTGTAGATTTATAACCATATAAATGTAGCTCACTATTCAAAATGTTATTGTTAAATAGGTGTTTATAGCAATTGAAACTGTAGTTAATCATTCATTGTGTTGAAGAAAGATAGTGTCAAGAGAGTAAAATTATCTCAGTTTCTCTTGGACGTTCACTGTGTGAATAAAGATTCTTGTATTTCCCAGTTACAACTACTGTGTGGCAGTTTTATTCGGTCCAACAACTGTTGCAAGCAAAAGCACAGATTTAAAACCAAATTTTAGAATAGGGCAGATAAAATTGGTGACAATACACATAATTATCTCTAAATTATATCCATCTGATTTCAAAATTGTAATCTACAAATCCAGAGTTAAGGTGTCATTGTAAACAAAAACGAATGTTGCATTTGAGCTCCTTTAATCTGCTGTTTTGAATTTATTGCAATTTTCCATTCTGAATGAAGTTCACTTGCAGAGAATATAATTTAAGACTTGGTGTCATTTCTTCTTTCGCATTTGCAAAATTATCTCTCACTAAACCTCTAATTCTATGCCTCTCATTTTTCCCTTTGTAATAAAGCCAAACCTATGTAATTTTGGCCCATATTTATAGAATACTGTTGTGATATCTCCTAACTTGGTCATATTCCATTTGTTAACTCTCCCATGAATCACCTTGTTCTATTTCACTACACCAAGGTCACTAAATTAAAAAAGTTGCTGTCAAACTCAAATTTATTTGCCACTATATTTAGAGGGTGCTATTTGTTAATCTTCTGCATGTTTATACAGTATAAAGCAATAGGCCTGTTTACAAAGTGCACAGGAGTCATACAGCATGGAAGTGGGCTCTTCTATTCACCGAATTCACACCATCGAGCACCTATAAAAATCACATTTCATTCTCCCCACATCCTACCATTTACTAACATGCCCAGGGTTAGTTATGGCAGCCAATTAACCAACCAAAATCTCAACTTTGTGATGTGGGAGGAAATCCGTGTAATCACAGGAAGAATGTGTACTTCCCACTAACAGCACTGGAGGGCAGGATTGAATGTGGTTCGTTGGAGCTGTGAGACAGCAGCTGCTCAGCGGTACTCACTGTGCTGCCAACCTCTCAGATCATTTCTATCAACTCCTTTATTATCGTCTTCATCCACTTTTTTCTGTATCTCATCATTTTCTTGTGCAGCTTTTGGGTGCTGGGGTCACTTCAACATTTCAACAGGAAAAAATCTCTTAAGTACTAACTTATTCAACCATGGAAGTGGTCCCACTGATCTCATTCCTCCATTCTCCTGATATCAAAGCATATACACTTTCTGTTGCGATAGCAGTTGGGAGCATAATCCATAGCGGATTATTCCCTCTCCTTCAATTGGGAATATTGTCTTTATTCTGCAAAACTGGCTAAAAGTTCTGAGATGTTGCAAATTCACAATTCAATGTGGAAATCTAAGCATTGTGGATGGTAATACACCACTCCTTCACTGGATATGGCATTGCATTCTTCTCAGATGTAGTCAACATAGAACTAGTGATTTGATGAGATCTACATTTTCTTTGTGTAATGTAAACACCAGAATGCAGTCTAACTGAACTTCTAACATTGTACTGATAAGTGATTAGTACTGAACATCCCCTGCACAAAAAAAGCTAAATATTCTTACAGCATAATAAATACCTTCTATTTTAAAACGCAAACAACAAATCTCTTACTAACTCTTCCGTCATTTAGTCCTGACGAAGGGTCTCGGCCTGAAACGTCGACTGTACCTCTTCCTAGAGATGCTGCCTGGCCTGCTGCGTTCACCAGCAACTTTGATGTGTGTTACCTTCTATTTTAGGTATTTTTTAAGGTTTGTTTAAAAAAAGTTACAACTCCATTATCTTATATGAGCCAATCAATTCCACTTTTTTAAAATTTAAAAAAGTTAAATAAATTAGCATTTTGCAGTCTGGTTGATTATTTAGCTACCTTAATGATTCTACTGTTGCTTTATTCTGCAAATCTCCTCCAGAAAGTGCCTGATTGTGAATCACATCAGAAAGTTAAATCTACGCCATGAAACCCTCTCAATCTTTGTGGATTGGTTTCATCAAAGTTAGTGGCAATTGCTACCTCTTTGCCTCTACCTCGAATTTCCAGGGCATTGCCATCAGCTAACTCACCACAGCTCAAATCTGGACTTCTAAGCCTGCTTCACTCATTTTTTCAAAGATTGTTTGGTGAGGTTAGCATGTGTCTGTTCTGTATTTTATAACCTTGACATGATCTGATAACATAATGCCTCAATTGCTAAGGATACTTAGTGAGAAATAAAGTTCTGTCTACCCCATTTCAGAAAAAGGGTCCGAATCTTAATTTTAATTCAGATTCTGTTCCTACAATGATGTCTGGATTCTTAAGTGTTTTGAACATTTTCTGTTTTTGTTTAGTAAAGTTGGAGATTTGTTTCTGTGTGGTGCTGAATTGCCTAATTTCACTGGACAGTGGTTGGAACATTACCACGAGCCTCTTTGCCAAGGATCAGTGAGAATAAAACTTATGATTGTTATCCATTGATTCTTGTTACAAAATGTAAATGTTATGAGAAAATCAAAACCTGCAGATGCTGCAAGTCTTAAATAAAAACATAAAGTGCTGTAAAATTTCAGCATGTCAGATAGCTCCTTTCACAGATGCTGTCTGATCTGCTGAATGCTTCCAGTATTTTCTGATTTTAAGAATGTCACGTAAGTAGGCTTAACCATGAGTGGCACTCATGAGAGATTCCCGATTGTAATCAAGTGCCAATCCTGAACAGAAGTAAAGAAGAAAAATATCTGTGGGATGTGATGTGTGTGGTGGTGGAGAATCAGGGAGCATGTGATAAATCTGCTAGAAACTATATCTAGGGAAATTTTAATGGAAACAAGGAGATAATGGGGATATGTCTGCCTGTCTCGTGGAAGTAACAACTACATCTGGCTTTGGATATCAGAGCTGCACAAAATTGTAATGTATTCCCACAAAAGATGGCCTAATAGATGAGCAAAAAAAAAGAAAAAAAAACAAAGCAATGTAAATACAGTATGTTGAATACAGAAATACCACTCCGAAGATGGCACAGTTTTTAAAACAATGATCTGATGAGGTATGGGGCCACATGGAGTTGTACTTTCATACAGACTGAAAAGAGCCCACTTCACCCACCATATCCATGTTAATCAGTGGGGTCCCATCAGTATTAACCCAACCTTTTAGAACTTGGCCGACAGGCTTTATGTCTAAGTCATTCAAGTTCTCATCCAGATATTTAAGTGCTACAAGCAACCACATTTTCATCATCCTCCCTGGCAATGCAATCCAGTAATTCCCCACTCTCTATATAAACTGTCATTGTTCAGACTGTGCTGACCAGTCAAAGATAAGGCTCTTGCCACATGTGCTAATTTTAGTAGAAAATAGCTTTCATGCACTGATTGCCCTAGTACTCACTTCACATAAACCAGTTCCACTGAGTTTGCCTGGCACCTTTTCCTTTGTAATAGCAATGGCACTCTCCTGCTCCCTGACACTCACAGACCTCTGGCACACTGCTAGTGCCTTCCACAGTGAAGACTGATGCAAAGTACGTACTAAGTTCATCTGCCATTTCTTTGTTCCCCATTACTACCTCACCAGCATCATTTTCCAGTGGTCTAATATCAACTGTCACCTCCCTTTTACTCTTTATATAACAGACAGAACTTTTCGTATCCTGCTAGTTTGCCCTCATATTCATCCTTTTTGTTATAGCTTTTTTAGTTGCCTTTTGTTGGAATTTAAAAGCTTCCCAATCATCCAATTTCCCACCCACTTTCGCTACCTTACATGCCCTTTCCTTCGCTTTTATCCAGTCCTAATTTCCCTTGTCAGCCATGGCTGACCTCCCCTGCCATTTGAGAACTACTTCTTCTGTGGGACTTATCTATCCTGCACCTTGTGAACTATTCCCAGAAACTTCAGCCATCTCTTCTCTGCCACCATTCCCTGCCAGTATCCTCCTCCAATCCACCTGGGCAAGCTCCTCTCTCAGACCTCTGTAATTCCTTTTATTCCATGGTGATACTGATACATGTCACTTATGCTTCTCCCTCTCAAATTGCAGTATAAGTTAAATCATATTCTGATCACTGCCTCCTGATGGTTCCTTTACATTAAGCTCCATGATAAGATCTGGGTTATTAATCTATTTTCTCTTTTTTGGTATCACTTTATTAGACACATCCATCACTGCCTGTTTAAACTTCAACCAGCTTGGTGTGCTCTCCACAGTCAGAGCTTCAAATCTGTTCTTCACTGCTACAATGTATTTCATCCTCACATCCAATCTTTCAAGTAAGCCAGGTCTAATTTGATATTACCCTTGGACTTCTTTAACAGTCTAAACTTAACCTTCAGCTTGAATATCACTGGAACATGGCCACCCTCACAGTCCACTCCTGAATATGCCTTGGACTGTTGCATAGCATTCCTGAAATGCTTGCTGATTGTGATGTAGTCTATTTAATTGCAGTACCAATTTTCTGGGTTTCTCCAAATCAATAACCCTCTTATGTGCTGCTTGGACCATGTGTTTGATATTATCTGATCACTTGCATGACACCAGTCTATGAATATCTCAATATTAAGCAGATACTACAACTTGCCCAAGGGTGACCCGCAGGATAGCGGAGGGAAGGAGCGCCTTACACCTCCATTGGTAGAGACATGTCTCCAACCCACCACCCTTGATGTATATACCATCACTCTGTATTCAAACCCGCATCAATCCACATCAGTGGTGCATAAGAAGAGCTACCTTTTAATCAGTGTGTCGATCAAGATTTCAAAGACAGAGTTTCACTGCGGATTCTTTGAGTTGAGGAGCGACCAATCCACTAGAGGGATTCGTTAGAAAGGACCAATAAAAAAAGCACAGGAGTGTAGGAGATCAGGCTTGGGTGAGGTAAAGTATCTTGTGTTGCTCTCTCTCTGCTCCTATTTGTTCATTCCTCATCTATTAGTGTACTACAGTGAGAATGGCTCCAGGGCAGTGTTTTGTACTGTGTGTGGGATGTGGGAAGTCTGGGAGATGTCCCGACTCCCAGATAAACACATCTGCACCAAGTGCACTTAGTTGCAGCTCCTAAGAGAGCGTGTTATGGAATTGGAGCTGCAGCTTGACAACCTTCGACTCATGTGGGAGAACGAGGAGGTGACAGACAGGAGTTACAGGGGGGTAGGTACCCCAAGGTTGCAGGAGACAGGTAACTGGGTGACCATCAGGAGAAGGAGGAGAAATGCACAGCCAGTGCAGAGTACCTGGGGCCATTCCCCTCAATATTATTTAACTTATCAGATACTATTGAGGGGGACAGCCTACCGGGGGGAGCAACACTGACCAGGTCTCTAATACTGAGTCTGGTGCTGTGGCACAGAAGAGCAAAGAGGTGAAGAACACTTCAGTGTTGAAAACAGATACTTTAGTTAGAGGAACAAAGACGAGGTTCTGTGGGTGTGATAGAAACACCAGGATGGTATGTTGTCTCCCTGGTGCTAGGATCAGGGATGTCTCAGATCAGGTCCATGGCATTCCCAAGGGCAAGAGTGAGCAGCCAGAAGTCTTGGTGCATATTGGCACCAATGAAATAGGTAGACAAGGTGAGGAAGTCCTGAAGAGAGATTTTAGGGAGCTAGGTCGAAAGCTGAGAAACCGGACCTCCAGGATTGCTGCCTGCGTCATGTGCCAGTGACGGTAAGAATAGGATGATTTGGCAGGTGAATGCGTGGCTGAGGAACTGGTGCAGAGGGCAGGAGTTCAGATTTATGGATCTTTGGGATCTCTTTTGGGGAAGGTATGACCTGTACAAAAGGGACGGGTTACACCAGAACCCGAGGGGGTCCAATATCCTTGCGGGCAGGTTGGCTAGAGTTGCCTGAGCGAGCTTAAGCTAAATTTGCAGAGAGATGGGAATCAGTGACAGTGCTGAGGATGAGGTAGTTGGTTCACACACAGAAGCAATGTGTAGTGAGACTCTCAGCAAGGAGAGGCTGATGATAGGGCAAAATTGCAGTCAACAGGATGAATTGCCATGTTAAAAAGTGAACAACATTGAAAAGGGTGAATACAGGACTAAAGGTGTTATATTTGAACGTGGGCAGTATAAGGAATAAGGTCGATGAACTTGTAGCACAGTTACAGATTAGCAAGAATGAAGTAAACATCACCGAATCAGGCTGAAAGAAGATTATAGCTGGGAGCTTAATGTCCATTGTATTGAAAGGATAGGCAGATAGAGGGGATGTTGTGGCTCTTTTGGTAAAGAACAAAATTAAATCATTAGAATGAATTGGCATAGGGTCGAAAGATGTTGAAACATTGTGGATAGTGCTAAGGAACTGCAAGGGTAAAAACATCCTGACGGGGGTTACATACAGACACCAAACAGTAGGAGTCTTGCCGAAGGGATTTGGCCCGAAACGTCAAGTGTATTCTTTTCCATAGATGCTGCCTGGCCTGCTGGGTTCACCCAGCATTTTATGTGTGTTGCTCAGATTTCCAGCATCTGCAGATTTTCTCTTGTTAGTAGTAAGGATGTAGTTTACAAGTTACAATGGGCGATACAAAATGCATGCCAAAAGGGCAATGTTAAAATAGTCATGGGGGATTTCATCATGCAGGTAGATTGGGAAAATCACATTGGTGCAGGATTCCAGGAGGGGGAATTTCTAGAACGCCAACAAGATGGCTTTTTAGAGCAGCTCATGGTTGAGCCCATGAGAGGATCAGCTATTCTAGACTGGGTGTTGTGCAATGAACCAGAATTGATTAGAGAGCTTAAGGTAAAAGAACCCTTAGGGAGAGTGATGAAAAGATGATCAAATTCACCTTGAAATTTGAGAAGGAGAAGCTAAGGTCAGATGTATCAGTATTACAGTGGAGTAGGAATTACAGAGGCATGAGAGAGGATTTGGCCAAAATTGATTGGAAAAGAACACTGGCAGGGATGAAGTAGAGCTGCAATGGCTGGAATTTCTGGAAGCAATGCAGAAGGCACAGGATATACACGTCCCAAAAAGGGAGAAGTATTCTAAAAGTAAGATGATGCAATTGTGGCTAACAAGAGAAGTCAAAGACAACATAAAAGCCAAAGAGAAAGCATGTAATAGAGCAAAAATTAGTGGGAAGTTAGAGGATTGGGAAGGTTTTAAAAACCAACTAAAAAGTCATTAACAAGGTAAAGATGGAATACAAAAGTAAACTAGTCAATAATATTAAAGAAGGTATCAAAAATGTCATCAGATACATTAACTAGAAAAGAGAGGTGAGACTGGATATCGGACTGCTGGAAAACGATGCTGGAGAGCGAGTAATGGGGGACAAGGAAATGGTAGATGAACTGAATAATTATTTTGCATCAGTCTTCACTGTAGAAGACACTAGCAGTATGGTGGAAGTTCCCGGTGTCAGGTGGCATGACGTGTGTGAAGTTACCATTACAAGGAAAAGGTTCTTGGGAAACTGAAAGGCCTGAAGGTAGATAAGTCACCTGGACTTACAGGTGGCTGAAGAGTTTGTGGAGACATTAGTAATGATCTTTCAAGAATCACTCTATTCTGGAATGGTTCCGGAAGACTTGAAAATTGCAAATGTCACTCCACTCTTCAAGAAGGGAGAGAGGCAGAAGAAGGGAAACTATAGACTAGTTAGTCTGACCTCAGTGTTTGGGAAGATGTTGGGAGTCGATTGTTAAGGATGTGCTTTTGGAGTATTTTGGCCGGCTAGTGGGGTAGTGGTATCGGTGCCGGACTTCGGAGCAAAGGCTCCCGAGTTCGAATCCAGCCGGCTCCCTTGCACGCTTTCCATTCGTGCTGGGTTGAGCGTTGAGCTAGCAATTCGGCCTCATAAAAATAAGAACGCCTGCTAAAAAAATACCGTCATGATGGCATCCCAATGACTCCACTCAGAGTTAAGGTCTTTCTTCTTCTTCTTCTTCTTTTGGAGTATTTGGATGCACATGATGTAATAGGCCATTTTTTTTCTCAGGGGAAAATTTTGCCTGACGAATCTGTTGGAGCTCTTTGCAGAAATAACAAGCAGGACGGACAAAAGACAAAGGTTGATGTTGTGCATTTGGATTTTCAGAAGGTCTTTGACAAGGGGCTACACATGAGGATGCTTAAAAATTAAGAGCCCATGGTATTTCAGGAAAGATGCTAGCATGGATAAAGCAGTGGCTGATTGGCAGGAGACAAAGAGTGGGAATAAAGGGACACTTTTCTGGTTGGCTGCCGGTGACTAGTGGTGTTCCACAGGGGTCTGTGTTGGGACCAATTATGTTGTATGTCAATGATTTAGATGATGGAATTGATAGCTTTAAGGCCAAATTTGCAGACAGAATGAAAATAGGTGGCAGGTCAGGAAGTTTCAAGAAAACAGAATCTACAGAAGGACCTTTAGGAGAGTGGACAAAGAAGTGGCCCATGGAATACAGTGCTGGGAAGTGTATGGCCATACACTTTGGTAGAATAAATGAAAGAGTTAACTGTTTTCTAATGGAGAGAAAATACAAAAAAAAACTGACGCTCAAAGAGACTTGGGAGTCCTTGTGCAGGATTCCCTGAAAGTTGATTCGCAGGTTGAGTCCATGGTGAGGAAGGCAAGTGGAAAGTTAGCATTCATTTAAAGAGGTCTAGAATATAAAAGCAAGGATGTAATGCTGAGACTTTATAAAGCACTGGGGATGCCTCACTTGGAGTATTGTGAGCAGTTTTGGGCTCTTTATCTTAGAAGGGATGTGCTGAAACAGAACAGGGTTCAAAGGAGGTTGACAAAAATAATCCCAGAATTAAACGGCTTGTCATATGAAAAGCGTTTGATGGCTTTAGACCTGTATTCACTGGAATTCAGAAGAATGGTGGTGGTGGGGGGAGTGACCTCATTGAAATCTATCAAAAGGTGAGAAGCCTTGATAAAGTGGATGTGGAGAGGATATTTCCTCTGGTGGGAGCCATGGAAATTCAGAAGACAGAGCCTCAGAATAAAGGAGCATCTTTTTAGGATTCTGATGAGGAATTTCTTTAGCCAGAGATTAGTGAACATGTGGAATTTGCTGCCACAAAAAGCAGTGGAGACCAAGTCTTTACGTATATTTAAGAGGTTGATAGATTCTTGATTGGTCATGGCAAGAAGGGATGCAGGGAGAAGCCAGGCGATTGGGGCTGAGAGGGAAATTGGATCAGTCATGATGAAATGGCAGAGGACACTGGATGGGCCAAATATCCTAACTACACTCCTGTATCTTATGCTCTTATGAGTTCACAGATGCTATTAAATACAAATCTTCCTACTCACATACATTTCTGTTTTCCCATAGTCTCATCTGGATTACAAAAAACTGATGGAGTTATCAGGAATGTCTGCCTCCCCACCACTCCACCAAATATCACTAAAATACCAGTTTTCTTCTTTCAGAGAGATAATTTACAAAAGAGCGTAACCTACCCACATCCTGATTATAAATCCACAGAGGTTCAAGAACATAGCATGAGTCAGATAATGGCATACCGTGCATTGTAATTCTGTGTGGAATAGGGAGAATGAGCTGAGTAATGCTGTCTCTGCTGGCCATTAATCTGCTGGGCCCAATGTAATTGTTTGAAAGTCAGGCATAGATGGAACTGCAGCCAGTTGTGATCGTGTCTTTGTCTAATGGCATGCCGATATCAAGACTCCCATAGACAATGTCCATTCAGCCATGATGGCCAATCCTAAGCAGGTAAAATGTGCGTCATAAATGAGGCAGTGATTTAAAGAAAAAAATACACTTACTAAATAAAATAAAGATCATTCTATTAGTGTTATTAGTTGTTAGTGATTAGAAATATTGTATAATGGTAACTGGACAGCCAACGAAAGGTCAGATCCAAAGATGTGATTTTTTTTAATCTGCACTTGGGAATTTAAATTAATTAAAATAAATCTGAATTAAAATATTTCTGTTATTAATATTGTCCATGAAAATTATAGATGATCATAAAATCTAGTTAACTGATGCCCTTCAGGGAAATCTGCCATCCTTATCTGGTCCAGACTAAGTGTGAGTAAAGTCCCAGTACAGAATTTGAATTTTATCTGCCTTTCATAATAGCGTAGCATGCCACTCAGAAATGGAAAGGGTAAAAAAAATGCTGGGTAATAATGGCCACATTCTGTCAATGAATATATTTTAAGAGAGATTAAAAGGAGACACGGGAGACTACAGATGTTGTACTACAGGAACACAGCGGGTCAGTTCGCATCTGTGGAGTCAACTGAATAGTTGATGTTTTGGGTTGAGTGTAAAGGGTTGATAGCCAGTATAAATAGGCGAAGGGGAGGGGCAGGGCTTACCTTCTCAGTGCTAAACAAAATCATGGGAGGTTTAGTTGAGGTGAATAAAATTATCAGGATAGATGAGATGAAAAAGAAGGAGCTATTTCTTAGTAGAGATATTAATAAGTAGGATACATAAATTTAATTAGTAGATTGCTTGGAATGGATTTGTGGAAAATTGCCTGGAAGAGTAGTGAAGGCAGAATCCCTGATGCATTTTAAAAAATCAGTGTGAGTGCTTGAAAAGCTGCAACCTTGGAACTGAGAGTAGGTTTAACCTACATTAATCCTTTTCCATCGGACGTGCATACCGAGGGCTGAATGGATTCTTTTTAATTCTGTCAGCCTTGTGAAAAATTAAAGAGCATAAATGCTTGTTTACCTTTTATTGATTAGATTTCCCTTTCAACAATAGACTGGATCTTTAGAAATCTCACATTTGTTGTTGTAAATATTCAGTGAATAGATTAACTACAGCTGTTGATGCTTAGAAACATTGACTTTCTGTGATTCATAAGAGTTCTCTCCGTTGTGATTATTCATTAATTGTAAGTATTGCGATGAAAACCTCTTGTACATATTTTCATGCTGATTCACTTCAGCTAAAAAACCGCATTACCCATCTTGTCTCAATTAAATGGATGCTGATTACATCTGTGTCAATTTACTAGGGCTCTCTGGACTGTAGTGTTTTCATGTGTTTGGAACTAATTTTTAAACCATTCCTGCTGTTTGTCTATTTCCATGAACACAGAAGTGATTAAATCTTTTTTTGTTGTTCCTTTATCTTTTGCATTTCCTTGGGGATAGAGCAAGTTAGAATTATTAAATAATAGGAAATGGACTTGCTTGTAGCAAAATTAACAGAACAATTACAGCAGTATGTATTAATATGTCATTCCTTTCTTAACTTGAATAATTTCAGCATTCCATTGTTTTCTTTTAAATTTGCAACATTCCTTCATTTTGCCTTTAGTACTTGGCCCTTGGCAAGGAATCATCTGGACTGATCACATTCAGACATTAAGGACATTTATTTCCTCACTTCATTAAAAACATACTACAAACATTCAATCCTTCTTCAGTCACCTCCATACATTTGAACCAGATATAATAGCTGAAAAGCAGGAAGAAAGAGGTATATTGAGACGATTCCATTGGGATCAGAGTTGGGAGTATTGGAGAAAGTTCTGACAAGGTAAGGTAAGTAGAAACATGCTTGAGAGACAGGAAGGGAAATGAAGTTAACAGTTCCAATAAAGGGTCTTCAACTGATACTTTAACTCCTTCTCTATTCACTTGTTACTTGAACAGCACATATCCAGTGGTAATGTTTTTATTTCAGATGACAGAAAGATTAGAAAGCAGTTGAGAGGAAAGGGAGAAGTAATGGGCTTGGATTCAGAGTGGCAGGTACATTTCCTGGCCAAATCATAAAAGGAATGCTGATTATGTTTTTACTTGCAAAGTGAAGGCACATGCAATCGTGGAGACCAGACAGTATAAATCATTCACAGTTAAGTTCTTGGGCTCTGAGAAATGACATCAAATTGGCAGACAAAGAATCAGCTTGCAATGTCTCATATTCTGGTACATATTTGTTTGTGGAAAGATTGTGGCTATGGAACTGAATATAGGGGATTTAATCCTAGTTGGGTATTATCCAAGAGAGCTAAAAGATTAATGAAGAAGATTTATACATTGACTAAGCTGATATACCTTAGGTCTTGTAAGTAGATATATCAGTTTAGTCAATAATATCAGGTATATCATCGGCTAAATAGAAATACATTCAGTGGCCACTTTATTAGGTTCCTCCAGTATCTAATAAACTAGCCACTGAGTGTATGTTCATGGTCTTCTGTTGCTGTAGCCTTTCTATTTCAAGGTTCAACGTATTGTGGGTACAGAGATGTTCTGCATAGTTATTTGAGCTACTGTCAAATTTCTGTCAGCTTGAACCAGTCTGGCCACTCACATTTACAGGGTGTTTTTGTCTGCAGATCTGCCGCTCACTGGATGTTTTTTAGTTTTTCACACCATTCTCTGTAAACTCTAGAAACTGTTGTGCAAGAAAATCCCAGAAGATCAGCAATTTTTGAGATACTCCAACCACCCTGCCTGGCACCAACAAGCATTCCACAGTCAAAGTCAATTACATCACATTTCTTCCCCATTCTGATATTTGGTCTGAACAACAACTGTACCCCTTGACCATGCTTGCACGTTTTTATGCGTTGAGCTGCTGCCACGACATTGGCTGATTAGATATTTGCATTAACAAACATGCATACAGGTGTACCTAATAAAGTGGCCCCTGAGTGTATGTATATAATGTTGCTGGGAGGATTCTATAAGAAACTTGAAAAATGTGAAACAGATCCATGAATAAACCAAATGGCCCCTCAGACCAACTGCGCCATTCAATATCATGGCTGATGACTTACCTCACTGACGTTCCTGCCTGACTTCCAGATTCTTAATAATCCTGTTCTTTCATTGATAGAAATTACTTATAGTTGCCAAACTACTTAGGAAGAGTTAAAAGTAAATCTTATAGCAGAGAATAAGAATATATGGAGGGAAATAAATAGTCGGTGTTTCGAGTCAAGACCCGCTCATCAGGATTTTCATCAGAGGATTACAGACCCTGCCATCGAGGACATGTCCCCTTTGTGTTACTACCATCTTGGAGGAGGTACAGGAGCCTGAAGATCCACACTCAATGTTTTAAGAATAGCTTCATTCCTTCCGCCATCAGATTTTCTGAAGATTCCATGAATGCAATCCCGTTATTAATCTTTTTCCACTATTTATTTATTTTTGTAGCTTACAGCAATATTTTTTATGTCTATTGTACTGCTGCCACTAAACAACAGATTTCATGTGATATGTCAGTGATAACAAGCCTGATTCAGCTCCACCGTTCAGTGGATCAAGGCTAGTCTTTTATCTCTACACCACTGTACTGCACGAACTCCATACAGTAGCTGCACCTAGACCAGACAAATTGCTGGGAAAGGAGCCTCCCTTCCCTTTTATGATTAATGAATGTCACTTTTCTCACCAGTATCAGCTCGCAAATTGCTGACCAATAAATTGTGCAATGGAGTGATTTGAAACAGGAAGTCAAACAATGAACAGCAAAGTGCCTATATCATTACTAATACTTAACCTTAGCCTATATACAAACACAAATACAAAGGTGATTGTCTAACAATATTAATACATTCTTTTTAATAAATCACCCCTACTTCTCTAAAATTTTTGGTGACATTGAGTGTCTGATCTTATGCCACATCTCCAGCCTTCCATTTAAATTCCTCATTTCTATGACCTATCCATTAACATATAAAAATTTTAATTGGGTTCTCTTCACTTTCCTATCTGTTCCTACTCTCAGAGATTTAAACCTCACTCATAATTCACCTTGCTCTCTAGTTTCTGAGTTTATTAATTGTATTATTATCCAAAATCTCTCTGTGTAACTTCCCCACTACATAGCCCCATTGTTCCCATTGTCTCAAACCCCAGAAACCTGGATTAATAGTGGGAAATGCTTGAGAAATTTGACAAGTTCAGAAGCAACTTTGGAAGGAAAACAAAGTTAATGTTTCAAATTGATGTCCTTCCATCAGAACCGTGCAGTTAGAGATAAACAGAAATTGTGCTGGAGTGAGGGGATGAGAGGCAAGAGCTAAAAAGAAACAATTAGTATCTAAACTTACTGATGAAACACACATAAAAGTTGCTGGTGAACGCAGCAGGCCAGGCAGCATCTCTCGGAAGAGGTACAGTCGACATTTCGGGCCGAGACCCTTCGTCAGGACCTCTTCCTAGAGATGCTGCCTGGCCTGCTGCATTCACCAGCAACTTTTATGTGTATTGCTTGAAATTCCAGCACCTGCAGATTTCCTCATGTTTACTGATGAAACATATTGTTTATTTCTCATTTTAATTTATATTACTTTTCTTTAATTTCAGCTGTCTGCAAGTTTCTCTCCTCCAAAGGAAACAGATTTTTCTGTGATGTTTCCCCTTCCAACCTATGCTACCTTGCACTATCATCTGCTTTTGTCATTTTATCTTTCCTGACTTCCACTTTATCACAGATCTTCCCTCTTTGTTCTTTTTTTTGTTATGTTTTCCCTTCAAGTATAGGTGCAGCACACTTCCCCACCCCACCCCGACATGATGTTCAATCAGCTGCTATTGTGAAGATGTCACTTTAATGTCAACTGAGGTCAATGTTCAACTGTTTTTCAAGGTACAGGCAAAAACCTTGGTTATCTTGCTTTTTTAAAAAATTAATACCTACATGCCTGTGATGTTGCTGCACGCAAGTTTTTCATTGCACCTGCACCTCAACATTCTTGAGCACATGACCACAAATTCAACTTGACTCAATGCTTACCATTTTTGTATTTCAGAAGACATAGTATATTCCAAGCAACTGTTTCCATCTCTCTGCACTTCAATACAATGTAAAATCTGCAATCATATTTGAAGAACAATAACTATCTCCTGAGAGTTCAGATTTTTTTTGTCTGATGAGATCTGACAGTTATAAGAGCAAATCAGATAAACTACAATGTTTCATTCCTCCAATATTAAACAGAATTAAATTAATTTATTTTTTAAAAATTTCTACATTCATAATCAATTAATTCAGCCTTGAACCTAGGATTTCCCTAACCTCACAAGGTCAGTGTTTAAATTTATTCTCTCCTCTTCTGGTATTTCACATTTGTCTTCTCCTGAATACACCTCTTTCAGTTAGCAACACCACCAGTCTTCCACTAGGTTCTCATCATCGATCACTTCTTGCCCATGTTGCCAAACATAGCTATTAGCTCTCTCTCTCTCTTCCCATTTTCACTGCAACTTAAAACTTGTTTCCTTTCTCACTTTCTCTCTTCACAGGAACATCTCACCAAATGGACATTTTCTGTTTTTATATCGTGCGGTATTGATTTATTCACTGGAAAAGGCTCACAAAAAGACAGGATGATAGGACATGAACTCTATGTTCAAAAACAGAGCTTAATCAAAACCATTTGACCTCTTAATACTGTACATGATCTTTTGAAGTGTGGTCAGCTCCAACCTTTGATCTTTCCTCGTGTTCCAGCAACTATTTTCTCCTTTAACCTTTTTTCATTTGAAGACTTCCATTGAATCTGTGTCCACTATCCTAAGGGGCAGCATATTGCAAATCCTAACGGTATTTTAGATAAATCTGACCATCTAGTTATGAGTGAATAACAACAAGATGTTTTTTCTTTATTCTCAAGGAAAACCCAAACTTCTGCAAGCTGCCCTTTTAACAATTTCATCATCCCAGGTTTTATCACAGAATATATCTTTCATCATCCCCTCAAAACTAATCAATAAGCTTCAAGACCTTGGCCTCAATACCTCCTTGTGCAATCGGATCCTTGATTTCCTCACTTGCAAACCCCAGTCAGTTTGATTGGCAAAAGCATCTCCACCAAGCTTGAATATAGCATTGGAGCTGCGCTTAGCCACACAGTCGTAAGTGTAAAGTGAGTAGAGCAGGGGGCTAAGCACCCAGCCTTGTGGTGCACCTGTGCTGATGGAGGTTGTGTCAGAGGCTGTATCAAAGATGGTGATCAATCAGCATATGGGGGGTATTGAAAATTGGGCTGAGTGGAGCCATAATAACAACTTTATACCAATGTCAGCAAGACCAAGGAGCTGGTTATTGAATTCAGGAGAAGGAAACAAGAGGTCCATGAGCCAGTCCTCACCAGAGTGTCAAAGGTGGAGAGGGTCAGCAACTTTATTTTCCTTAGTGTTATTATTTCGGAGGACCTGTCGTGAGCCCAGCACGGAAGTGCAATTACAAAGAAAGCACGCCAGTGCCTTTACTTCCTTACGAGTTTGCAAAGATTCAGCATGACATCTAAAACTTTGACAAACTTCTATAGACGTGTAGTGAAGAGTATATTGATTGGCTGCATCACAGCCTGGTATGAAAACACCACTGCCCTTGAATGGAAAATCCTGTAAAAAGTAATGGATACAGCCCGGTCCATCATGGGTAAAGCCCGCCCCACCACTGAGCACATCTACACGAAATGCCATCGTAGGAAAGCAATATCAATCATCAGTGACCTCCACAACCCAGTACACGCTCTCTTCTCACTACCACCATCAGGAAGAAGGTGAGCTTTGGAACTCACACCACCAGGTTCAGGAATAGTTATACCCCTTCACCACCAGGCTCTTGGACCAAAGGGGATAACTTCATTCATCTTCACTTGCCCCATCATTGAAATGTTCCCACAAACTATGGATTCACTTTCAGGGACTCTTCACCTCATGTTCTCAATATTTATTGCTTATTTACTTATTATTATTGCGCCTTGTAAGGCATGAAAATGCCCGATGCAGGCCTCTCATGGTCTGAGTCGATGTTCCCTACTTATTATTTATTGATTTAATATTTATCTATTTACTTGTTTGTTTATTTATTTTTGCATTTGCACTATTTGTAGTCTGTTGCACATTGGCTGAACACCCACATCAGTGCAGTCTTTCACTGATTCTGTCATGGTTATTATTCTATGGATTTATTGAGTATGCCCACAAGAAAATGAATCTCAGGTTTGTATATAGTGACATATATGTACTTTGATAATAAATTTACTTTGAACTACAAAGTTTAAGCTTTTGCCTTTCCAAGGTTTTCAAGTCTTTTCTAAAGCATGATCCTCAAATATGAGCAGAGTGGTTCAATTGTAATTAAATCAGCATTTCAAAATAGGCTCAGCACAACTTCTTAGTTTTAATATTCTGTGTCTATTCATAAAGACTACTTATCCTTATAATTTATTTATAATTATATTACTATTATAATTTATAATTGCACCTTTAAAACTATGCCCTAAACCCATCCTTCTGTATTAAGGACCAAGACCTGGTTATAAAAAAAAACCCAATGCTGAAATTTCTCTCTGTCATAGACAACCAGGAGATGATAGTAATAGACCAAGAGAACATGCAGGCTTGTAACAGAGAGTTCTAGATAAAATTCAATGCAGAAAAATGTGACACGATACAAGGAATGATGAAAAATTGTATGAGGTAAAGGTAAATGATGAAATCTTGTATCCCGTTAAAATTGTAAGGGTCCTGTACGTTTCCCTGATGGCAGCAGAGAGAAGAGAGCATGGCCTGAGTGGTGGGGGGCCTTGATGATGAATGCTGCTTTCCTGCAAAAGCATTCCTTATAAATGTACTCAACGATGGGGAGGGATTTACCTGTGACGGACTGGGCTGTATCCACTACTTTTTGTCAGTTTTTCCATTCAAGGGCATTGGTGTTCCCATACCAGGCCGTGTTGCAACCAGTCAACATACTCTCCAAGGATGCAGTTCACCTGGAATATCTGGGTCAAACACTAAATTCTGCTAAACTTCAGTACTTCCTCTTTATCCCATTATGTCAAGGAGTAACCTTGAAAAGAAGCAACATTATCAATCTGTTTCCTCTCCTTTTCTCTACAAACTTTTCCTGATGTAGCTCCACAAGGGCATTCTTTGATCTCTTGTCACAATGCTCATTCTTCATTACTGAGCTCAAGTGTGAAATATTGACAATGTTTGTGCTTTGGTTCATCCTTTAACTCTGCCCTCTGTTCGTACGAAGCAACATTCAGACCTTCAAGATATTGAACAGAAATTGAAACCCTATAGAATTTTCTGCTCCTTGTGCCAATAGGCTAAATCCCGTTTTATTTTTTCAGCTGCCATGATTGCAGAGGTCAAGGATCTCGTCCCCTAACAGGGACCAGAGATAGGGCTTTCCTCCTCTTGCAACTCAGTTATAAATATCTTCACCAGCTAAGTTAGAGCTTGGAAAATGTTTTTAAAATCCCAGATTCTACAGAGTTATAACTTTGATGATGCAGCTTATGCATTTTTATATTTACTAGGCTGAGCGGGTGAAAGATAGGGCATATAGAGAGGCATTTACACCCAAGTTGCAGGACACAGGAAACTGGGTGACAATCAGGAGGAAGGAAGGGGTTAAACAGCCAATGTAGAGTGCCCCTGTGGCCAATCCCTTCTGCAACAGGTATACCAGTTCGGATAATCTTCTGGGTGGATGACCCAGCAGAGGAAAGTCACAGCAGTCAGGTCTCTGGACTGAGTCTTACCAGAAGGGAAGGGAAAGAGGCGATCTGTGATGATAGGGGATGCGTTTGTTAGGGAAACAGAAATGAGGTTGTGTAGATAAGAATGAGATTCTCGAATGGTATGTGGCCTCCCAGGTGCCAGGGTCCAGAATATCTCAGAATGAGGCCTCAGCATTGTTAAGAGGGAAGGTGAATAGCCAGAGGTCATGGTCCTTGTAGATTCCAATGACATAGCTAGGGAGAGTAATGAGCATAGGACTTCCAGGATCGTGATCTCAGAATTTCTACCCATGCCATATGCTAGTGAGGCCAGAAATAGGAAGATCAAACAATTTAACTCTTGGCTAAGGAGCTGGCATAGGAGGAAGGGCATCAAATTTTTGGATCATTGGGTTCTCTTCCAGGGACATGTACAGAAGAGATGGTTTGCCCCTGAACTGGAGAGGGAATAATATCGCAGCGGGGAAGGTTTGCTAGTGCTGCACCCGGTTTGGGGCGGGGGGGAGGAACCAGAGTGCCAGAACAGATTGTGGAGATGTTTTGGAGACAACTGTTGTTAAGGCCTCAGACAAAGTCAGGAATCTAAAGGCTGAGCATGGTGTAACTAATGTTCTGACCTGCGTATATTTCAATGCAAGAAGTGGTGTAGAATGGGAAATGAGCTCAGGGCATGGATCAATGCACAGAATTATGATATTGTAGCTGTTGGTGAGACATTTGCAGGAGAGACAGGACTGGCAGCTCAGTGTTCTGGGCTTCCATTGTTTTAGATGTGACAGAATGGGAGGAAGTAAAGGGGAAGGGGAGGTGTTACTAGTCAGGGAAAATGTCATGTCAGTGCTCAGTCAGGACAGACTGGAAAACTCTTCAAGAGAGGCTTTATGGGTGGAACTGAGGAACAAGAAAGATATGACCATATTGATGGGCTATATTATAGACCATCCAACAGTCCACGGGATTTAGAGGAACAAATTTGTAGAGAGATCGCCGAGTCTTTCAAACAACATGAGGTTGTGATAGTAGGTGATTTTAACTTTCCACATATTGACTGGGACTCCAATATTGTAAAAGGACTAGATGGGATAGAGGTTATCATCTGTGTTCAGGAAATTTTCATTAATCGATACATAGAAGTTCCAATGAGAGAGTTACAATTCTTGATCTTCTATTAGGGAATGAGACAGAGCAGGTGACAGAAGTTAGTGTTGGGGAACACTTTGCACCCAGTGATCACAATGTCATTAGTTCCTTCTTTTTTTTTTGAATTTTTCATTTTTTTTTGGATAAGGAATTCACAAGTATCATGTACTTTTTTCACATGTATAACCTTTTCCTTTTTTTTATATGTATAAAACTATAATTATTTATACATTCCTAAGTACACATTAAGATGATATGAAAAGAAATTAGACACTTAAATAGATAATTATGTACAGTTGAAATTCTAATCTATTAGGCTAAGTAATGATATTAGTTGTTATTGTTAAGAAAAGTAGTAATAATAGTGGATTAATAATAATTTCCATATATCTCTTCTGGACCATTTCTACTGGTCCAAAATGTTGTATGTAAGCCTATGTAACAACCATTGTAGGTGTTTATATCCTAACTTGTTCATGCTTACTCCTGCCCCCAAACATAATTATCCAATCCCTATGTACTTATTTACTTAATTTTATCATTTTTTTTATCCCTTTCCCAAATCTTTTCCTTTACTTGTGTTAATTCTCTATTTTCCAAAAAAAACCAAAAACAGTAAACATTTAGACCAGGGGTGCTTACGTTAGCAATATTACTGTGTTGATGAGAAGAACAGTATAAATCATTAGGAGATTCATCTAAAGTCTGCTTGCTTTGGGGTTATATATGCAATCCATTTATTCCAGATTTGATAAAAATTTTTCTTCTTGAATTCTCAGGGAGTAAGTATCTTTTCCATTTTAAATATTTCCAAGATAATTTTGTGCCAATCTTCTAATGTAGGTGGCATTGGATTTAGCCACTTTCTAGTGATTGATTTCTTACTTGCCGCTAAAAGGGCCCGCAGCAACTTTATATCTTTCTTCTGTTCAAGAAACAATACATGCCCCAAATAGAGCGTCTCAAAGTTCAGAGGTATCTGGGTCTTAAGTACCTTAACTAATGTTCTATGAATACCTTTCCAATATAAATTTAATTTAGGACAATCCCAGAAAATATGGAAATGATTTGCCTCCTTGGAGCCGCACCTTCTACAACACGTCACGTTTGTGTCTTTATATTTTTCCTGATATGGGGTCTTGAAGTATCTTATAATATTTTTCCAACAATGTTCTCTCCAAGTCAAAGAATTAGTCGAAGACCACTGAAAGCTGCATATTTTCCCCCAAGCCTCCTCTGAAAGTACCAACCCCGCTTCTTTCTCCCACTTCTCTTTAATATACAATGTGTTTACATTTTTAGCATGGGAGAGTGCATTATATAATTGAGAAACTGATTTACTAGATATTGAACTGCAAGCCGAATTCAGAATCTTCAAAAATTCTAATTCTACTGTTGATAGGTCTGTATATCTACAACTCTGGTTAACATAGTGTCGTACTTGAAGGTACCTAAAAAAAGTTATTGTATTCTAGGCCATGTTTGTCCTGCAGGAATTGGAAACTTTGTAATACTCTTTTATGTATAAATGGGAGGTAGGTTGTAAGACCTTTCTTTATCCATAGTTCAAATCTTTTATCTCCTCTGTTGGGAAGGAATTCGGTATCATATGCACACCATCTGAAAAGTTTTAACATGTTATTGATTCCACATGAATTAACCACCTTCTGTCATACTTTTAATGTAAGATTTATCCAATTGTTTTTAAACTTTTCCAATTGGGCCATCAAGCTATTGAGGTCTGTAGAGGAAAACTGTCAACCAATCCAAATTCTATTTCCTTCCATCTAGCCTTATAGTCCCTATTACACCAATATAACAGAGGGGTTATCTGTGAAGCATAAAAATAATTTCTCAAGCAAGGAAGAACCATACCTCCTCCTTCCTTCCCTAACTGTAAGGTGTTATATCAAACTCTAGGTTTCTTTCCTTGCCAGATAAAGCGGGAAATCCATTTGTCCCATTCCCTGAATTGATTATCATCCACCTCCACGGGTAAAGTCCGGAAAAAATACAGTAACTGAGGGAGAATATTCATTTTTATAGTATTTATCCTTGAATTTAAACTTAAAAAGGGGATAAGATTCCATCTATGCATATCTGCTTTTATCTCTGAGATTAATGGCCCATAATTTACCTGTGACAGCGTTGAAAGATCCTTCGGCAGGGTTATTCCTAAATATTTTAATGATTTAGCTTCCCACTTAAGATCATATGTATCCTGCAGTTTTTTGTATGGTGTATAATTTAGGGACATAACCTGCGTTTTCTTTACATTTATTTTATAACCTGATATTTTCCCAAAGTCATCCAACAGTGTAAACAATCCTATAAATGATTTTTCTGGTTCACTCAGATAGACTAAAACATCATCTGCAAATAACGCCACTTTCTGTTCAATCCCTGCCAGCTTGATACCTTTTACGATTTCGCTCTGTCTTATTAGTTGGGCAAGCGGTTCAATATATAGCGCAAAAAATGTCATTAGTTTCAAAGTAAATATGGAAAAGGATGGGTCTGGTCCATGGGCTGAGATACTAAATTGTGGAAAGGCCAATTTTGATCGTATCAGAAATTATCTGGTAAGCGTGGATTGGGTCAGGCTGTTGTCTGGCGAAGACAGAGGTGTACTAGATAAGTGGAAAGCCTTCAGAAGTGAAATTTTGAGAGTACAAAGCTTGTATGCGCCTGTCAGAATAAAATATAAAGAATGCAGGTTTAGGGAACCTTGGTTTTCAAGAGCTATTGAGGCCCTGGTTGAGGAAATTAGGGAGGTATGTAGCAGGTATAGGCAGGTAGGAACAAAGAGATACTTATGGAGTATAAAGAAATGCAAGAGAACACTTAAGAAAAAAAGCAGGAGAGCTAAAAGAAGACATGAGATTGCCCTAGCAAACAAGTTGAAGGAGAATCCCAAGAGATTCTACAGATAAGTTAAGAGCAAAAGGATTGCAAGGGACAAAATTGGTCCTCTGGAAGATCAGAATGGTAATCTATGTGTGGAGCCAAAAGAGATAGGAAGATCTTAAAAGGGGTTTTTTGCATCTGTATTTACTTGGGCAATGGACACGGAGTCTACAGAAGTGACACAAAGCAGCAGTGAGGTCATGGACCCTGTACAAATTACGGGGAGGAGATGTTTGCTGTCTTGAGGCAAATTAGAGTAGATAAATTCTCAGGGCCTGACAAGGTAATCCCTCAGACCCTGTGGGAGGCAAATGCAGAAATTGCAGGGGCCCTAGCAGAGAGAGTTAAATCATCCTCAGAGACAGTTGAGGTACCGGAGCATTGGAGAATAGCTAATGTTGTTCCGCTGTTTAGGAAAGGGTGTAAAAATAACCAGGAAATTATAGGCTGATAAGCCTGACATCATTAGGAGGAAAGTTATTGGAAGGTATTCTAAGGGACTGGATATATTTGGATAGACATGGACCAATTAAGATAGTCAGCATGGCTTCGTGCGTGGTAGGTTATGAGTTTTTTTGATGAATTTACCAGGAAAGTTGATGAAGGAGTGGCAGTGGATGTTGCCTACATGGGCTATAGTAAGGCACTTGACCAGCCTCCAGCATGGGAGGCTGGTCAGGAAGGTTCAGTCACTTGGCATTCAAGATGAGGTAGTAAATTGGATTAGACATTGGCTTTGTGGGAGAAGGCAGAGAGTGGTATTAGATAATTGACCCTCTGACTGGAGGCCTGTGACGAGTGGCGTGCCACAAGGATCGGTGTTGGGTCCGTTGTTGTTTGTAATCTATATCAATGATCGTTATGATAATGTGGTTGACTGGATCAGCAAATTTGCAGATGACACCAAGATTGGAGAAGTAGTGAACAATGAGGAAGACTATCAGAGTTTGCAGCGGGAACTAGACTAGCTGGAAAAATGGGGTGAAAAATGGCAGATGGAATTTAATGTAGACAAGTGCAAGGTGTTGCACTTTGGTAAGACCAACCAGGGTAGGTCTTACACTGTGAATGGTAGGGCACTGAGGAGTGCAGTAGTTCAGAGGGATCTAGGAATACAGGTCCATAATTTATTGAAAGTGGTGGCACATGTAGACTGAGTCATAAAGAAAGCTTTTGGCACATTGGCCTTCATAAATCAAAGCATTGAATAGAGGAGATGGAATGCTATGTTGAAGTTGTACAAGACATTGGTGAGCCCTAATTTGGAGTGTTGTGTGCAGTTTTGGTCACATACCTACAGGAAAGATGTAAACAAAGGTTGAAAGAGTACTCAGAAAATTTACAAGGATGTTGCCAGAACCGGAGGAACTGAATTATAAGGAAAGTTTGAATAAGTTGGGACTTTATTCCTTGGAACTTAAAAGATTGAGGGGAAATTTGTTGGAGGTATACAAAATTATGATGGGTATAGATAGGGTAAACAGAAACAGGCTTTTTCCACTGAGAGCAACAGGAATTCTGCAGATGCTAGAAATTCAAGCAACATACATCAAAGTTGCTGGTGAATGCAGCAGGCCAAGCAGCATCTATAGAAAGAGGTGCAGTCGACGTTTCAGGCCGAGACCCTTCGTCCTGACGAAGGGTCTCGGCCTGAAACGTCGACTGCACCTCTTTCTATAGATGCTTTTTCCACTGAGGTTAGGTGGGACTACAACTAGAGGTCATGGGTTAAAGGTGAGAGGTGAAAAGGATAAGGGGAATACAAGGGGAAATTTCTGCACTCGGGGTCATGAGAGTGTGGAACGAGCTGTCAGCACAAGTGGTGCATGCAACTCGATTTCAATGTTGAAGAGAAATTTGGATAGGTAGATAGATGGGAGGTATATGGATGGCTATTGTCCAGGTGCACATCAATGGAGCTAGGCAGCTTAAATGATTTGGCACAGACTAGATGGGCCAAGGAGCTTGTTTCTGTGCTGTACTTTTCTATAATTCTGACTCTACCCATTTATTTCTAAACCAGAAGGAGTTAAGCACAAATGATTACAAAGTTTGCCGGTGATCTACAATTCGGAGAATGGAGTCCACTCAAACAATAAATGTCTGGTATGAAGAATCTGAAATCCTAACAAAGGGTTAAAAGCCCATGGTAGTTCTCTGTTCTTTTCAAGACTCTAGTTAACTATGTTGTGCTTAGTTATTCTGTGTACCATGTCCCCCTTGGGCATTCACAGAAAACAGAATTCCTGCATCACCTTTACTAAATTAGCAAGTACTAAAAGAAGTTTCTTTACCCAGAGCAGGGAAACTAGGGAATAATCCATTGAATGGTGTGAGTTTCAGAGGATTTTTTTTACTCAACTACACCCCTATCTCTCACAGCTGGTGCCAAGGGACGTTGCCACATGAAAACATTGCTGTCAACAGCAATCAATATTACTTGCATTGCTACATTCCAGGCACTCCTATGGCCTCATTTAGCTACCTTACTGCTGGAAAAGCTCCCCTGTTGCGTTATACTTGTGAATAGATTTCTTAATTCAGATAAAATGTGACTGAATGTAATAATTACCTTGAAATTGAATTAAAAATTATGGGTCAAGTCAAACCAATGCCCCATTGTTCAGAACACTACTGAGGTGAAAGAGCGTGAAGTAGGAATCGCTGAGGATGGCAATTCCAAAGGAAAGACATGCTGTTCTTCCTCTGGTCTACAGTAAACTTATGTCGGTCCTGCGTATGTCAGGATATGCTGAGCAACAGATAATGGTGTACCTGTCATTCCACTTCACTGGATTCCACTGCAGGTCCAGCAATAGAGCCCAGTCTTGCTAGGATTATCCAATGTAACTCAGGGAAATGCATCTCTCATCATACGCAAGTCAGACCTGCCATAACAGTGAAACTCCTGTTCATTTGAACAGGATTTCAGGATTGGTAAGGACTTTTTTTTATTATTCATATCAAAATTTTAATCATTGCTCTGTGCTTTAGTATGCCTTTATTTTAATTTTAATACATATTGAAATATTTTCATAATTATTTACAGCATTTTAAAATATTTTAGATGTCTGAAACACAGAAAAATCACTCTCAGATTTTGACTGAAATTTATCTCCATCTCCAGCATCATTCACCTTTAAGTAAATTAAGAAACAGGAACTGGGTATCACCAGTACATGCTTATAGCATCTGTAGAATGCAGAATGTTACTCCCCATCCTTCTATAAGTGAAGATATTGTTGGAGTATATGGAATGTGGGAATCACTTCGTCCATAGCAATTTTTCACAAACACCAACATGAGAGTACCTAACATGGTTTTTTGATGTTTATTGATTTTATAAATTGGCCTGGATACCTAGGACTTGTTTTCAAAATCCTTCCACTGGATCTTTTCTATTCACCTGGACCCACAAGCTATGAAGAGACAAGAGGATACTGATTGGGCCAGACACCGATACACATGTAAGGAGTCCACAGCCTTTACAGCTATGACCAGAATAAGTGAATGTGGTGAGAATGGGTCCGGGGTCAATGGTACATTCTTTGTGTGAGACTTGGGAACTCCGGAAGACCTCCAGATGACAACGTCTACGTGAGCTGCACCCAGCTGCAGCTGCTTACAAACCATGTTAGTTTGTGCAGATGGCTGATCCCCAGCTCAAACAGGAAAAATAAGGAGATGATAGATAGGAGCTACAGAGAGGCAGTCACCCCTAAGTTGTAAGAGGCAGGTGGCTGGGTGACTGTCAGAAAAGAGAAAGAAAATCGGCAGCCAGTGCAGAGTCCCGCTGTGGCTATTCTCCTCAACGATAAGTATACCACTATGGATGCTGGGAGGGGGAACGATCTACCAGGGGAAAGCTACTGGGTCTCTGACACTGAGTCTGGCTCTGGGGGTTGGAAGGAAAGGGGGAAGTAGAGGAGTACAATGGTGATAGGGGATTCCTTAGTAAGAGGAGCAGACAGGAGATTCTGTGAATGTGAAAGTGACACCCCGATGGTATGTTGCCTCCCAGGTGCCTGGGTCAGAGATGTTTCAAAATGAGTCTACTGCATTCTAAAGAGGGAGGGTGAACAGCTGAAAGTCATGGTACGTATTGATACTAATGACATAAGCAGAAAAAGGGATGAGGTCCTGAAGAGAGCTAGGTAGAAAGCTGAAAAGCAGGACCTCAGGATTGCTGCCTGTGCCACATACCAGTTAGGTGTTGATGAAAGAAAAGTCATCAACTCCCTCCCCCACACAAAAAAGAAAAAGAAACAAAACCTGCAAACCCCAAAAACCCTGAACGGAGAAAAACGGTGACAATAACAATCCTCGACCACTTCACTTGCAGAAAAGTTCAGTGACAGTAGAATCAAAACACCCAACCCCCTCTCTTACGCACAAAGAACTAACAGATTACCCACCCACCAGTCACAAGAAAGAAACCACCAAAAAAATACCCGAAAGAGACCAATATAAAGTACAGTCCAATAATGACATAAATTTCAGAACATCAAATAGCCTTTCCATGACTCATAACTCATGCCTGGTCCGAATGTCACCAACCAGGCTGCTGACCTGGTAACCTCTGTTAGGAGCGATCGCTGACTCCCCCACCCCACCCCCCTCTGCATGCTCCTTGATGGCCTCCATTGACAGTGATAACTGACAGTCTGGCCTCTGTTGGGAGCACTCGCTGATCCCCTCCGGGAGTTAAAAACAGGCCTCTGAACAGTAACCCGGATGTGGGGGGTGAATTACAATAGGAGATAGAAAAGACACGTAAGAAGGGCAATGTTACGTTAGTCGTGTGGGATTTCAATCAGATTGGTGCTGGATCCCAAGAGAAGGAACTTGTAGAAAGCCACAGGATAGCTTTTTAGAGCCGCTTGAGTGGTTGAGCCCACTAGGGAAATGGAAATTCTGGATTGTGTATTATGTAGTGAACCAAATTTGTTTAGGGAGCTTAAGGTAAAAGAGCTCTTTGGAGCCAGTGATCATAATATGATAGAATTTACCCTGCAGTTTAAAAGGAAGAAGTTAAAATCAGATGTATCAGTATTACAAACAAGAAAAAATCTGCAAATGTTGGAAATTCAGCCAACACACACAAAATGCTGGAGGGTCTTAGCCTGAAACGTCAACTGTACTTTTTTCCATGGATGCTGCCTGGCCTGCTGAGTTCTTCCAGCATTCTGTGTGTATCAGTATTACAGTGGAGTAAAAGGAATTCCAGAGGCATGAGAGAGGTGCTGGCCAAAGTTGATTAGGAGGGGACACTAGCAGGGATGACAACAGAACAGCAATGGTTGGAGTTTCGGGGAGAAAGTTGGAAGGCGCAAAATAGACACATCCCAAAAAAGAAGAAATATTCTAAAAGGAAGATAAGGTAACAGTGGCTGTCAAGGGAAGTCAAAGACAGCATAAAAGCAAAATATATGGTATATAATATAGAAAAAAATAGTGATAAGTTAGAGTATTGGGAAGCTTTTAAAAACTAATAGAAGGCACCTTAAAAAGCCATACGCTAGCCAATAATATAAAAGAGGATACAAAAGATTTTTCAGATGTATAAAGAGTAAATGAGGGGTGAAGATGTTGGACAGCTGAAAAATGACACTGGAGAGGTAGTAATGGGTTACAAAGAAATAGTGAGTGAACTTAATAGGTCTTTGTTTCAGTCTTCACCGTGCAAGTTACCAGCAGTATGCCAGGAATTTGAGAGTGTCGGGGGCAGAAGTGAGAATAGTGGCTGTTATGAAGGAAAAGATGCTTTAGAAGCTGAAAGGTCTAAAGATGGATAAATTACCTGGACCAGAGGGACTACACCCAGAGTTCCGAAAGAGGTAGCTAAAGAGTTTGTGGAGGCATTTGTAGTAACCTTTCTAGAATCACTAGATTCTGGTATGCTTACTGCGAACTGGAAAACTGTAAATGTCATTCCATTCTTTAAGAAGTGAGGGAGGCAAAAGACAGGAAATTATAGGTCAGTTAGCCAGACTTCAGTGGTTTGAAAGACATTTGAATCCATTCTTAAGGATGAGGTTCGGAGTACTTGGATGCAAATAGACTGAAGTCAGCATGGCTTCCTTAAGGGGATATCTTGCCTGACAAGTCTGTAGGAATTCTTTGAGGAAATAACAGGCATGGTAAACAAAGGAGAATGAGTGGATGTTGTTTTCTTGGATTTTCAAAAGGCCTTTGACAAGGTGCCACACATGAGGCTGCTAAACAAGATAAGCGCCCATGTTATTAGAAGAAAGATACCAGCATGAATAAAAAATTGGCTGATTGTAAGGGGGAAAACAGTGGGAATACAGGGGGTCTATATTGGTTGGCTGCCAGTGACTAGTGGTATTCCGCAGGTGTCAGCGTTGGGACCACTCTTTTCACAATATATGTCAATGATTTGAATGATAAAATTGATGGCTTTGTGGCTAAGTTTGCAGATAATACCAAAATCAGTGTAGGAGCAGGTAGTGTTAAGTAAGCAGGAGGTCTGCAGAAGGACTTAGACCAATAGGCTAAGAAGTGGCAGATGGAGACATGTATTTTCATGCACTTTAGTGGAAAGAATAAAGGCATAGACTATTTTCTAAGCAGAAAGGACAATCAGAAACCAGATGTGCAAACGAATTTTGGAGTCCTCGTGCAGAAATCCCTAAAGGTTATCTTGCAGGTTGAATCAGTAGTAACGAAGACAAAAACAGTGTTAGCATTAATTCCGAGAAGACTAGAATATAAAAGCAAAGATGTAATGCTGGAGCTTTATAAGGCACTGGTCACTCCACACTTAATGTACTGTAAGCAGTTTCGGGTCCCTTACCTTAGAAAGGATGTGCTGGCATTGGAGAGAGTCCAGAGGAGGTTCACGTGAATGATCCCAGGAATGAAGGGGTTAATTTATGATGAGCATTTTATGGCTCTGGGCCTGTAGTCACTAGATTTTAGGAGTATGAGGGGGGGAATCTCAAGTCAAGTCAAGTCAAGTCACTTTTATTGTCATTTCAACCATAACTGCTGGTACAGAACATAGTAAAAATGAGACAACGTTTTCCAGAACCATGGTGCTTTACTTTACTTTACTTTACTTTATACTTTATTGTCGCCAAACAATTGACACTAGAGCGTACAATCATCACAGCGATATTTGATTCTGCTCTTCATGCTCCCTGGAGTACAAATCGATAGTAAATATTAAAAATTTAAATTATATATCATAAATAGAAAATAGAAAAGGGAAAGTAAGGTAGTGCAAAAAAACCGAGAGGCAGGTCCGGATATTTGGAGGGTATGGCCCAGATCCGGGTCAGGATCAATGAAACAATACAAAAACTACACTGAACTACATACGAAAAACACAAAAACTACGCTAGACTACAGACCTATCCAGGACTGCATAAAGTGAACAAAACAGTGCAGGCACTACATTAAATAATAATAAATAATAAACAAGACAGTAGGCACAGTAGAGGGTATAGTAGGTTGGTGTCAAGCCAGGTTCTGGGTATTGAGGAGTCTGATGACTTGGGGGAAGAAACTATTACATAGTCTAGTTGTGAAAGCCTGAATGCTTTGGTGCCTTTTTCCAGATGGCAGGAGGGAGAAGAATTTATATGAGGGGTGCATGGGGTCCTTCATAATGCTGTTTGCTTTGCAGATGCAGTGTGTGGTGTAATTGTCTGTGATGGTGGGAAGGGAGACCACAATGATCTTCTCAGCTGACCTCACTATCCGTTGCAGGGTCTTGCGATCTGAGATGGTGCGATTTCTGAACCAGGCCATGATGCAGCTGCTCAGGATGCTCTCAATACAGCCTCTGTAGAATGTGGTGAGGTGGGGGGGGGGGGGGAGATTGACTTTTCTCAGCCTTCACAGACAGTAGAGACGCTGCTGGGCTTTCTTTGCTATGGAGCTGGTATTGAGGGACCAGGTGAGATTCTCCACCAGGTGGACACCAAGACATTTGGTGCTCTTAACGATCTCTATGTTCAGTGGAGTGTGGTCGCTCTGTATCCTCCTGAAGTCAGCAACCATCTCTTTAGTTTTGTTCACATTCAGAGACAGATTGTTGGTTCTGCACCAGTCCGTTAGCCGCTGCATCTCCTCTCTGTATGCTGACTCGTCGTTCTTGCTGATGAGACCCACCATGGTCATGTCATCGGCAAACTTGATGATGTGATTCGAGCTGTGTATTGCTGCACAGTCGTGGGTCAGCAGAGTGAACAGCAGTGGACTGAGCACACAGCCCTGGAGGGCCCCCCTGCTCAGTGTGATGGCGTTGGAGATGCTGCTTCCAATCCGGACTGACTGAGGTCTCCCAGTCAGGAAGTCTAAGATCCAGTTGCAGAGGGAGGTTTTAAATATCGTTAAATCTCGTTAAATATTGAAAGTCTGGTATAGAATGGATGTGAATAGGATGTTTCTTATAGAGGGAGAGTCTAGGATCAGAGGGCACTGTCATATGTAGGCGCTGGGAGCGGACCCAAATGCAAGACACAGGCACTGAAGTACTAGGAACAGGACTAGGTGTGTCAAGAAAGCAAGGGAAGTGGGGAAAAAACGACGCTGGACAGGACACAGGCCGTGGACGAGACAAGGATACAGGGCCTGGGCTAGGACTAGGCTAGGAAAGCAGGACCTGGATGAGGAACAAGGAACTTGGAACCTGGACAAGGACTCCGAGCCAGAGACTGGACAGGGATCCGAAACCTGGGTCTTGACTCAGACTCGGACTCCGGATCTAGGCGAGGATAAGACGTGGTAAGGCAACAGGACTGGACATGGCGGCAGGACGCCGGACCAGAACTGGATGAGGACACAAAGCTAAGACTTGGACTTGGGATACTGGAACACAGAGCCTTGGTCTAGGGAGACCGGAACGTGGAACACAGAGCCTTGGTAATCTTGGGAGACAGGAACGCAGAACACAGAGCCTTGGTAATCTTGGGAGACAGGAACGCAGAACCTTGGTCGAGGGAGAACAGGAACACAGAGCCTTGGTTGAGGAAGAACAGGAGTACAGAGCCTTGGTCGAGGGAGAACAGGAACATGGAACGCAGAGCCGGGACCCCTCCTAGGGAGCAGGACGTAGGGCCGGGACTCATACACAGAACACTGAGAAACAGATCTCCACTCAAGGTAACGGCAAACGGCTGGACCTACACAGCAGAGACGAGGGCACAAAGAGACAGTTCCCAACACAAGGTAGCGGCAAACGGCCGGACCTACCTAACGAAGGTGTGGACACAGAGACAGTTCTCAACTCAAGGTAGCGGCAAACGGACAGACCTACCTAGCGAAGGCGAGGACACAAAGAGACAGTTCCAAACAATGAACAACAGTTCCTTATCTAGACACAGCAAGGCCCCGATCTTGCCCTGGCGGTTGAACCTGACGGCGTAGCAGGCGAGGCTTCAGGTGAAAGGTAGCAGGTGAGGCTTCAGCCAAGGTCTACAGAAGGAAGGGGAAAGGAAGGGAAGGGAACAGTCCAGCCCAAAATGGGAATCATGTGCCTCAATTAAGGCACACAACAGGACAAGGGAAAACTGGAAAACCTGGAATAAGGCGGACCGTGAACTGGAATGCAGACTTCACGGATTGGACCATGACAGGCACAGACTCAGAATAGAAGGACTTACCTTTTGAAAAGAGATGAGACAGAATTTCTTTAGCCAGAGGTTGGTGGATCTGTGGAAATGACAGCTGTGTAGGCCAAGTCATTGGATATATTTAATGTGGAGTTTGATAGGTTCCTGATCAATAAGGGCATCATAGGTTACAGGGTTAAACCAGGAGAATGGGATTGAGAGGGATAATAAATCAGCCATGATAGAGTGGTGGAATAGACTTGATAGGCCAAATGGCCTTTCTGTTCCAGTGTCTTATGGTCTTATGATCTTTTGTGTAATCAAACCAGTTTCCAGAAGACACAAAAGGATTACATAGAATGGCATAATATATTAGTAGATGAGAATTATGAATATTTTTCTTATTTGCTTTTTCTCTTCTTCTACAGTCCCATACATCCTCCGTGACATCAAAATATCTCTGACTGCACTGTTGTCCCATTTCTCCCCAATTTCACTATTCCTTTAAAACACTTCACCCATAGATGTGGCATCATCTCATCTGAATTATCCATGCACAATTCTGGACCATTGATATGACAATTTTAACCACCTTTTCCAATCCTTTTTGTTAGTTTCCCTCATTAACCTTCTGCATATTTCCCTTCCTCATCATTACTAAAAACTGCTCAGTGTGTCAGGCAGCATTCTTAGAGAAAGAAAGACTGAAAAGATGAGTGGCTGTTCTTTATGTTACACTGAGATTCACTGAAAAATGTAGAAGGCTGGGGACAGTGATTGAGTGGGAATAAGACAAAAAGTTTGTGACAGGTGTCTGAAAGTTTGGCCTGATGCTTGTGAATTGAATTTGAAGATTTTTAAGCAGCCACTCAGTTTGTGTTTGATCTCATCTAATGTCTATTTTCCAATCTGTAACAGTCTATTCTACCTCCAGAAATTCCTTCCTTGTCCAAGTCACATTTATTTTACTTTTGATTATGCAGCAGATTAGCACTTTTTTCATGAAGGGGATTCTGATTCAGATTTTGGTAGAAACAGGAGTTGTGAATATTATCGCACAGAGACATAGAGTCTTAGAACTGTACACTATGGAAACAGCATATCCAGCCTGACCCACCCGTCAACCAGTGGGCATCCCTCTGCATTAATCCCATCTCCCAACACTTGGTCTATGGCCCCCTATGCCAAGGCAGTTCATTTATCCTAACACTTCTCAAATGCTGTCAGCATCTCAGCTTCAGACAGTTTCAGGCAGTACATTCCCGTGTGCTTATCATTCTCTGGGTGATGAAGGTTCCCCTCATATCCCTTCTAAATCTTTCGCCCAATCCATAGTCTGTGTCCTCTAGCTTTCTCTATCTCTGATATGGGGAAGCATTTTCTTCAGTCTAGCCTATCCTGACTCTTCATAATTTAACATACCTCGATCAAGTCCTCTCTAAACTTCTGCATTCCTGGGAACAGAACTAGCTTATAAAATCTGATGAACATCCTGATGAAGCTCATCTGCACCCTCTGCACTGCTAACACATTTTACCTATAGAATGAGAATCTGAACTGCAGGCAGTACTCAACTGAGGTCTAACCAAGGTTTTATAAAGCTAGACTGGGTTTATGTCAGGGGAAAATAGAACTAGATTTGGTTGAAGTTCTTCTGATGGTCATAGTGTTGTCTGCTGGGAATTTGACTGATATGGAACATCTCTACCAAAAGTGCAGTGATGAAACGGTGGAAGGAGAGAGAGCAGCACGCTGTGTGCGTGCAGCCTTCCGGTGAAAATGATATTGTATCTGTTAAATAGGGGCCATGGACAACTCTGATTTGATGGAGACAGACGTGAAAGCACAGAGGAACATCTGGAGAAATTTCTGAAACGCCGGTTCGCTGCCACTGCTACTGTGCGATCTAGAATCTTCCGAGGGAAGGCCTCAAAATCCCCGGCTTTGCCTGCTGCTGGCGACCAAGATTGAGGTCGAATCGTTCGGATAGAGATGGCGCTCGGTACTCGGTGTCGGAGGGCTGATCGGAGGCTCGAAGTTTTTGGATGACTCAGAGTCGGACTGTGGTCGGGCATGGCAGGGAGAGTTTTCTTCCTTCTCCCGTCTGTGTGAGATGTGGGACATTTGAGAGACTTTGAACTTTTTACTATGCTCATGGACTGTTGTTCATCAAGTTATGGTATTATTGCAATGTTGTAACTATATGTTATAATTATGTGGTTTTGTTAGTTTTTTCAGCCTTGGTCTGTCCTGTGTTTTGTGATATCACACCGGAGGAAATATTGGATCATTTCTTAATGCATGCATTACTAAATGAGAATAAAAGAGGACTGCGTGTCTTCATAATCTAAAATAAAATTGCTTTGTACTGAAATGTTATTTCAACAAGATAAATACAATTATAAAAATTCATAGAAATTTAGGATCACAAATGAAGAATTTTGACAAGCTACTGAAGAGAATGCAGAGTCACCTAGTTGAGTGGTGCCGCAAAAGTAAACTCACACTCAGCGTCAGCAAAATCAGTGAGCTGATTGTTGACTTCAGGAAGGTGAAGAAGGAAGAACGTGCCAGTCTACACCGGGAGATCAGCAGTGAAGAGAGACGACAACTTTAAATTCCTGGATGCTAACGTAGCAGATGACCTGTCTTAGCCTAGCACATAGATGCAATCACAAGGAGAGTACACGTGTCCTTACTCTGTTAGGAGGTTAATGAGGTTTAGTTTGTCACTGAAGATGCTGACAATCTTCTATGGATGTACTGCCAAGGCATCCTGGCTGGTTGCCTCATTGTCTAGTATGGCAATTCAAAAGTGCAAGAACATAAGAAACTACAGAGGGCAGTGACTCTGCCTAATACATCATTGTCAGAATCCTTTGTTTTCATTTTTATTTTGTTTTAATGGTGTTTCTTACAAAAATTATGTATAACTTATGTTTAATTTATATTTTTCTTGTGAATGTTGCTTATATGATGCTACGTGTCTGTGATGCTGCTGCGTGCAGGTTTTTCATTATACCTGTACGTATATGTACTTGTGTGCATGTGACAATGTACTCAGTTTTGACTTTAACCTTGAGAGTGTGGAATCGGAATTACAGCATTAAAATCTTCAAGCGTGACAACACCCTGAAATTGTTCAAAGATTGTTGCCAGTATAGGGTAGTTGCCTCACAGACCTAATGGAAATAAAAATGGTAAAGTAACAGATAGATGATTGCTTATGTAGCCTGTTTATATGGACTGGCATATGGCATTCAATGAAGCCGGTCATGAGAATGCTGTAGCTTCTGTAAATGGTGTTGTTTCATTAGTTTTGTAACTTTAGCAGTAGATATAACTTGTAGTCTGTCACATGTAATCGAGAGAAAGAAGAGTAAGTGCACGAGGGAATAATTCAGAGCCCCAACGTCAATGACTCTGTTCAGAGGAATGGGACGACTGTTCCTGGGGTAAGACTAAGGGGTGCATGTGTTTTGCAGCCAGCTATTCTCCTCAGCAATGATGAACCCAGTGGCACTGCAGGGCGTTCTGAGCACTAGCTTCCAACCACCTGCCTTTTGAACTTGCACACGTGATCAAGAAAGCACAGAGGTCCAAGGCATGACGCTGAGGTCCAAATGGATTGTGGCCATCAGTTACCAAAAGATCCTCTGTCTATCTGTTAATCTGATTTGCCCCTGTAGCTTGAACTTCTAAATGCTGGGAGTTAACAATGTGATCAAAAAAGTGGCGTACATTTTTCATGATGCTAATTCAGCACTGAATTTAAATGTAAAGTTCTGAGCCATTTAAGATCATTTGGTATATCTTTGCCTGTCAGTTTTCCCAGTGCATTTAATTCAACTTGAGACACATGGTAGTTACAGAATCAGGTTAAATTGAACCTTTTTGATGGAGCTGATTCTGGCAGGTGCCAACCTGCCAACCATACAGGCTGAGTGCAAACAAGCTGCCTCCAGCAAGTTTTAAAAATTGATACATATTTAATTTTGGATGAGCCTACATCACAAACCTTTTACATGCTGTATTTAAGATGGAGGAGGCTCAGTCTAGATTAAAGGCTTGAAATTGAAAGGCATGGTGTGGTTTGAAAAATACCCAGTGACACTAGGCATGTTTGAAGCTCTGGCACGGATCTAAAAACTGTCATTTTTAAAAAAACCTGTGCAAGTACTGGCCAAAATGGAGATGATGCAATAATTTGATATAAATTATGTTTAAGATCACATTCTTATAAATGACTGGGATTTATCTATGTATAGAATTATCCTTTATAATTGCTGAAGAAATAATCCTGCAGTATCAATGAGACTGACTTGCTTCAGTACTGTGTTTTTGTTCAGTAAATTAAATCCAGCAGTTTTGCTCTGCCTTGAACTCATTGGCTACCAACTGTGGTATCAATGTTGTCTGCGTTGCTTAATTGCTGTTTTCTTTTTGAATGTATACTTCGTCATAATGGAGCAAATCCACGGGACCCTTTCGTGCATTACTTGTTTCACATGATTGAGGTTAGTGAGGGTCAGCAGCTAATCTGATCGAGCTGAGAGGAGAAAACTTGTGGGGAATTGCTGGGGCTGGAATGCGGTGTCTGAGTGAATAGCCTGGTACATCCACTCTGCATTTTCAGGAAGAATCACTGTAAACTAAATTCAAAAGGCTAAAAGCAGGCATGGAGATGGCAATGAAAAATTGGCCTTTTGCTCATTGCTTCTGACACCACAAGTTCGTTTATTAAGATATCCTTGAGCAGTTAGCGTCATCCACACTATTTATCTGTTACCTTTCTCAATAGGGAATTATTCTATGTGTGGCTAGGGGAAAGGCCATCTACTGTAACCTTCCCTCCTTTAAACAGCTGACTCTCTTAAAGGGACATATTCGCCGGTGCAGCAGGGAATTTTAGGCACTTGAGAACTTATTTTGATATGGGAGAACGTGAAGAATGGTGCAACAATGTAGCACGGACATCAGGATTTTACTCCTTGAATATAAAATACCCAACTGGTTCATTTGGTAAGAATGCTTTGCTTTACAGTTAAGCATGCTTCTTTTTCCCTCCCTCTCCTCTCTTCACCATTAAATCCTTACACAAAGTGGCCTGCAAAGTTTGTCAGTGGTCCAAGCAATCTGGTCTGTGGGATAGGCAGTGAGTATAGGGACACAAGCATTTTTGTCTCAGAGATGATGGTATTCACTACTTCACGATTCCCTTGAGTCAAATCTGATCCTTCTCAGCCCAAAGCTGCTCCAGGTCTTCTTCCAAGGACCAGTTTTACCAGCTGTGCTGCCACCACTGTATAAAGGCACTGGTACATTGAAGGTAATACAGAATGCTGATCACTTGTCAATTCTCTGCAACATTCTAAACTTGTCCCTATAGTTAACAATGTTTATTTTCTTTTTTTGGATATTTGTTCTTTATGGCTAAATGAAAACTGATGTTCAACAACAAGGAATGTTTGGGATTTCTGGTAAACACGAAACTGTGGTTGTGATTGGATTCTTTCAATTATATGAGTTCTTCATGGGCAACGTGGCCAGATATCGTCTCTCTAGTTTGATTGGTCCTTTCCTCTTCCTACTCATCCTACTCCTCATCCTTCTATCCCCCCTCCATCAGCTCCACGTTTAGTTGTTTGCTGTATAGCTGATGCTGTGGGCTGAGCCATTGATGCAGAGAGTTTTTTAGGCATAAAACAGGCCCCTCAGTGCGGTCAATTGTTTGCTCTCTCACATTTTGTATGATAGCATGGCGTATCATTATACTCTGGATTGTATGTACAAGAGCACATCTTCACCAGATACCTCTTGCAGGCTTGAGCAATTGTTTGGCTCATCAGTAAGGCTTAAATGCATTTGGGCAGAGATTGCCACATATTGAGGGATGGGAGGTCAGCTTCAGAGATACTGGGCACTCTCCTGCATACATAGTAACACAGCTCAAAATCAAAATTCAAAGTTCAATGGAAATTTATTATCAACGTACATATATGTCACCATATACATTTTCTTGTGGACATTCTCAGCAAATACAAAGAAACACAATAGGATCAGTGAGAAACTGCGCACAAGATGGACAAACACCAATGTGCAAAAGATAATAAACTGTACAAATGTAGAAATGAAAAAATGTATATAATAATAAATAAATAAGCAATAAATATTGAGAACATGAGATGAAAAATCCACGAAAGTGATTCCATGGGCTGTGGGAGCAGTTCAGTGTTGGGCTGAGTGAAGTTATCCCCTGTAGTTCAAGAGCTTGATAGTTGAGGGGTAATATCTGTTTCTGAATCTGGTGGTGTTTGACCTGAGACTCCTGTACTCCTGCTGATGGTGATTGTGGAGGAGATGTTGTTGCCCATCTGAACTGACTGGAGCCTGAAAGTGAGGAAGTTGAAAGTCCAGTTGCAATGCAACAGGAAACTGAGTTAATTAAGTGCCCTGCTTTCTGGGTTCACCTATGAAGAATGTCCATTTGGGAAGAGCTACGTTAGTCCTGAATACTCATGGCACTGCATCTTGGCATGTCAGGCTAATGATCTAAAGGTAAGTGGGCATAAAATTTTATAAAAGGAAAATAAAATTGTCATTCTGCCAATTCAGTAAACATGAATAGAGCAAATGGCTATAAAGGCGTAATTTTAAGCTGAAGATCTTCAAAAATTCTACATAGAGAATAAAATAATATTTTTTCCATCACTGAATTTTTTCTGATTAATTCACCCTCACCATTTGCTCCTGAAGCATTCATTATATTTCCAGTAGCATAGTTGATAGCAGTTAGCTCAGCATAAGCTGCAAAATGAATGTGGAATCTTGTTGGTTTGCACCTTTTGGGCTGACCAATTAATACACTAAGATAATCAATGATAAAGGATTTAGAAAGACTGAGACCTTCATGGTCAGTATGACTCATTAGTTCACTTGCTAAATCACTGAGAAACTTTCAGTGTTGCTTCAAATGTAATAATCTGTGGAGTCTGAAAGCACATTGATCATGATGACAAAATAAATTATCAGTAGCGCTACTCCAAATAATCTGCTTGAGTCACATCACCTCCATAAGTCTAGACAAGTGTTTTGTTTGAAATGAAATGGAAAAAGCAGGTTAAATGTCATCTATAGAAAAGAAACAGCACTGAAGTTACAGTCTGAGTGTTTTGCATGGTCTTCTTGTTCAATTTGCAGCTCCCGGAAGAATCTTGTCAATGGCTCTGTTTTAAATCTTTGTGGCGTGCGATTAATCTACTCAGAACTACGTCTAGAACCATTCTTACTCCCTTTTTATTGAGCTATTCTGGTGGCCAATTCTTTAGGAATTTGACCCAGTTATGTTGGGAGCAGCATTTCTCAATCCAAGCACAATATACAATTGATCTGTTCCCGAAGTAGTGATCATAATTTTCAATTTTTTTCTGGCTGTGCATCAGTTGCCGGTACCTTCGTGTTGGGAGTAACAGCTAAGCCCATTGGCAGTTGTGCACAATCGCTGTTCTTTCACCATCATGAAAAGTTGTAGCATCAAACAAATTCAACTTCAGTGGCAGTTGTGCACACCCAACATCCTTGGTAGTTATACATACAATATTAACCTTTCGCAGTCAGTTACATCCGTTCACCACTTGGTCCATTATACATTTCACTATCAGGATTCATTGTGTTTACCATTGGTAGCAGTTGTATGCATTCACTCTCTGTCACAGTTGTAAAAGTTTTTGCCATGTCAATCATTCATACTCGCCACTGGTGACAATTATATACAATCACCATAGTTGGCAGTTGAATGGCTTTGCCCTCAGTGGCAATCGTACACATTCATCATCATTTGCAGTTGTATACATTCACCAACACAGACAGATGTACACATTGTCTTCTAGTGACTCCTATATACTACTGATTACCGTCATATATATTCTCCATCAATCGCCACCAGTGCCTGCTTCATGTGCAATCATATACCACGGTGGGGGGGGGGGGGACCCTTCTCCACACCATGTCTAAGCCAACCATCAAGTCTCTATACTAATCCCATTTACCAACACAAGGTCCATTGCCTTCCAGCTCTTGGGGATTCAAGCACTAGGTAGTAAATGTTGTGAGCGTACCACCACGTCAGGCAGTGATTTCAACCAGCCTGTTGATAAAATCTTATCCTTCTATTGCCCCTAAATCTCTTACCTCTTATTGTAAACCCATGTGCTTTTGCGTTTGGCATTTTGTTGGGAAAATGTCACTGGATAGCAAGTAAGGTGAGACCCCACATGGATTTTCTTCACCCAAGATCCTTTGCTCATATCAATTCTATATTACTCTTCTACATGAAATAAGTAACCTCAACCACATGACTGACTTCTGGTTTGTTTGTCGCAGTTCTTTTAATGTTTGCTCAGAGACCTACTGCGGAGCCCTCCAGATACATTCTGTGAAATAAGTGTCAGTAGCAAGTTAAAGCATAAACAATGTAATGAGGTTAAAGAAGAAGGAGATATTGTGGTTCGATGTTAGCTTCCCAGCCAGTCTCAGATGGTAACTGTCCAATTCTAGTGATTTAGAACATATTTCAGGAATAAGTGAGGACTGTTCAGGCAGAGGTGATATCCTTTGGATGAAACACCACTACTCGAGCTAGCCAGCCCTCTTTGGTGGATGTGAAGATTCTGTTGCATTATTTTGCAGAAAGGAATACATATCCGGGCTTTATCCCACTTCTACTCTTAGACTTGAAGTGCAGATGTTGACCATTGAGTTAATCATAACAGTAATAGTTATATTTTGAATGTACTTAAATGGCTTTGCTGTGTAGTGAAGTTCATGTCCATTGTGTCTCTTAAAGGACAGAGTCCACTTTGCATCTCTGGGAGAACCTGGTTGAGAGGAAGTTTTCCAATGATTTACCCTGTGGTATTAAGGAGGGAGATTACTCCATAAGTAATACAGACTTGTCTCTTTAAAGATGGTCATGATTACAACATCAGAGAAAATTATAAAGTGGTTGAGGTGGTGGCAGAGCAGTTAAACTGACAAGTAATCCAGAGGGCTGGATTTAAACTACCCCATTGTTGTAAAATTCACTAAAGTGAGAAAATCAGCCTCCTCTCCTGCCCTGTGTATGACACCGGATGGTTGTTGTGGTTGAGCCTTAAAATGGCCAAGCAAGTCACTCCAGGGAGTGGGACGAGGTTGCACAATTAATGTTGGCCTCGCTAATGATACCCAGATCATTTGCTACTGACCTTTTTAAAATCTTGCAGAAGCCTTTAGCTCGGTGTCGGGAGGGGAGTGATTATGAAGAAAACTTCTCAAGGTGGGCCATCCTCAGGTATGTTACTATGCTGAATGAAACCTGCGATCCTTACCATAGTCCCCGTCCTGGTTCAGACCATTGTGAAGCAAGGTGCCTCGTTACACCAATCATCCTATTTTCCTCCACTGGAATTTTGTAATTCACCCCTAACAAATATATTGGGTGAAAGAGAATTTGTTCCACCTTTGCCAACTTCTTTCTCGAATCAAATTTTCAATCAAAATGTCATTGATTTCCAGTATACAGGCAATGCCTGTGTTGAAAAAGGACCTAGTGCTGGTGTTTGTGTAACACTCAGAGGCTGTGCTCCAAATCATCGCTGGCTCCTTCAGTGAAACCTCTAGAAGTTGGCAAAGTGTGAGTAGGGAGCCGTTAACTGGGTGGCCATGATTTGTAGCCATTTTGAACATTAGGTCAGTGGCTGAAGACTTTCCCAAAGCTTCTTGGGAGCGGTGTGGGGTGGCTACACTTGACTGCAGACCTCAAGCAACACCACTCCCTTGACTGAAGTGCGAGGGTGAATGGCAAGTGAGGAGCAGCCCGAGACAGGCCGACTGACTAGGAATTGGCTTTACCTTTGGGGGGGGAGTGAACGGCCAGCACCTGTAGGGTCGGGGTGGGGGAAGAATAGTGGTAGACTGCAATAGGACAGGACGGGTGTAGGAAGTTAAGAGGGAAGAAAAAGTTGAGAGGAAGGGGACTGAGGAAAGGAGGGAGACTGAGGGAGGAGTACAGGAAAGGGAAAAGGGTGGTGAGGCTGGTAATGGAAGAAGAGAAGATGAAGAGTATGCGTTCATCTACTTCTGTGTAAATCTGCATGCTTGTGTGTGTATGGTCAGAGCACCCCTGTGTGTGACAGATTCTTTGGACTTTGCCTATGGTTCTCGCTGTCTCAGTAAAGCAGCCAGCATAATAAAACAAAAGATCCTGGTCAAGCTCTCTTCTCCCATCTTCCATCAGGAAGAAGATGCAAAAGCCCAAACCAGCAGTCTCAAAGGCCGCTTCCACCCTGCCCTTATAATGAATGGTTCCCTACTATGCTAAAATGGACCCTCAATCTCACCATCATTACCAGTTTGCACCTTATTGGTTACCTGCACTGCACTTTCCCTGTAACAGTGGAAATGCCATTCGTTTTCCCTTGTAACTACCTCAATGCACTGCGTAAGGAATTGATCTGCGTGAACAATGTGCAAGATAAGCTTTTCACTGTACCTAGGTACATGTGACAATAATAATAATCAATTTGCAAAGTGGCTGATAATTCAACAGTCAGGGCTTGGATCCTGTCCTAGCTCTAAAGCACACCTTTCAAAATGTGGATTTTACAGCAGAAATCCCAGAAGAAAGATTAGAAATATGTACTCCACAATGAATTATTTCTTTCCTAAATTCAGGTCATTAATAGTTCTTAAAGTGTCCGGCAGCATCACTTCTCCAGACCACGGTAGACTTGACCAGACTTCCATATTTGCAGGCTAATGAGTCTTTAAATTGGAAATACATTGAATTTTATCAATCGACACACACGTGGCTTATACTGTAGCAATAGGCTAAATAGGATTCGGAATCTGGCAAGTCATGTGATTGATTTTTTGTATGTGTATTGTCGGTTTCCCACAGCGCCCCTTTAAAAAAAGCTTGAAGGAAGAAAGAGAGAGAGAGAGAGAGAGAGAGAGAGAGAGAGAGAGAGAGAGGGAGGGAGGGAGGGAGCGAGCGAGGGAGCGAGCTCGCTCGTAGAATCACAGCTCCCGACACTGGAGCTGCGACAAGATCTTTGCTTTGATTAAATTGACTCTAATTCAATTAGTTACTGTTACGGGCCGAAAAGAGTGAAAACAAGATAATAAAAGATGGCAGGCGCAATTATAGAAAATATGAGCACCAAGAAGCTGTGCATTGTTGGAGGGATTTTGCTGGTTTTCCAAGTAATTTCCTTTCTGGTAGGAGGTTTGATCGGTAAGTGGCTTCTGCTTGTCGTTTTCTTTTGTTAGCTATTTATTACAGTATCGGTAGCAACGTACTATGATCTAATTAGTCCTGCCTTTGTACTTGGGGAGAGAGGAACTGCATGGGCTCTTTGTAGCGGTTCAGTCTAGTGCGTAAAGTGGAAGAAAACTTTTGGCCTACTTTCAGTATCAACTACTTTTTAAAAAGGGCAAATTGAAGCATGGCGACAAGGCGGCGAAGGAAGGCAAGAGGCAATATTGTAAACCTTTAAACTCGTCTTGGCAATATTGTCTTCTTGAAGAAAATTAATGGCAGTATGAGATGATAATTCGCGGGGTGGGGTGGTGAAGTCAAACCTTAGAAAGTTTATCCGTCGAATTTTAGTTACGCCTGTATGAAGAGGGCTGAAACGGGCGCGAGTGGATTGCGCTGATTTTTATTTCGTTTTGAAACTAACTCAAAATTTAGAACGCAAAATTGATAACTAAAATGCGCCTTTTTATTTAAAAGCTCTTCAAAAATTTGCTTTAAAAATGAACACTTAATTGCTTTTAAACATCGTAAGTTTTGGAAGTTTTCTTTTGTTCAGTGCCACTCCAGTGGAGTTTCGGAACTTTTTTGGCTGCACTTCAGTGCTTTGAATCGCGATCGAGGCAAGCTATGTATGGTCTAACAGAAACCAGGATATTTTTGAGGGCGTTCTGAAGGCACTGCAGGGTTAGGAGGGAACCGGGAGACCTTGGAAAAGACTGGATTTAGCCGCGGTGGGAATGGCAGGAGATTATATTAGGCATTCCCTAAATTCCCACTTCCCTTAATGTGCTTTTGAGCGTTCTGTTGATGGCAGCCCCCCCGCCGTCAATACTGCCTCGGGACTAATTCCCCAGCTAGCTATCTCAATGAGTTAGAACAAGGTTGATCTCAGTTCGTATTTCTGGGGGGGGGCGGGGGAGGGTGCAGCGCAGCCCCCTCCGCTGTGACTGCGCGGTTCCTACACACCATTGATTGGGACAGCGGCCCGAGGCACAAAAGGGGCATGGTTTATAGGCATGAGAATCTGCCCTTATTAGATGTGGCAAGGTGGGTGGTGTGGGGGGGGGGTGCAGATCTATAGTGCAATGAGTAATTTTTCCATGCAAAAAAAAGACAAAGATCTGACAAGGAGATCCCTGGCCTTTGTTCGGATATCTACTTTTTAAAGAAGGATGTTATACTTTTAACTGCAATCCTCCTCCTCTTTTCTTCTTCCTTTTCTAGAATTAAATCTGCGTTGGCCCGCGGGAATAATCTTGTAATTTGTACAATGTCTAGCGGCAAATAAAAACGTTGCCAACCTTTTTTGTCAATGTGAGAATGCTCTTTGGAACGAGAAGAAAAATGTAGGGTTCTAAATATTTTTGAAATGCACGGCCCTTTCCCTTTCTTTAAATCTTCTTTTCTCTCTGAATGCTGTTTATTTTTGAGATAAATCTAAATATGGTAGGTAATCTGTAATTTCCTATTGCTCTCATCCCTCGATTCCATCTATCCATTAGTATGTTAATCTGTTCACAAACCTGAGATAACATGAGCCCTCCTTCACACCCATCCCAAGCAGTTTAATAACCATTGAAATTAATACATCCAGAGATTTAGACATAGCAGCACTGGTGGAATACAAAATTTTATTTTCCTAAATACTCATAAATATGTTACTTTGACTCAGACTTTCACACCTTAAGCTGCTTTGATCCTACTATTTTCATTCTTGACATCCTTGAGACAGTGCTAGGTTTTTATATCATTAAATATAGAAGACACGTCAATGGCAGAGCCAGAAGAAAAAGTCAGCTACTGGAATATGTATATTTGTAGCTAAACATATGAAATCCCGGCTCTTGGGTCTTATAAACTCTAATTGCAACAGCTCTAATTATGTAAATTGCATTAGCTAGAAAAGCTTGCTTTGCATGTGAATTATGTGGAATTTATAGTTTGTATTCTACATTTTTTTTGTGTTCATCCTTCTAAGCAATATTTTCGTGAATTGCAAACACGTTTCGATACTCAGAAATTAGGTCCCAGCAAGATTTTTCATTGTAATGATTCAACCTCAGTAGCGGATATATTAACTGGCTTTGCCAGGCTGTTATCAAAGAGGGTAGACCAGTGGAAACATCACCATTTTGGTTCTTGGATGGTTGCCTTAGATGCAAAGAAGTTATAGGGCCAGCCAATTGCCCATCCCTCTTCCATTCCTGAATGAAGCTGCTCAGTTGGCCCGATGCCAATGCAGTATGTCATGCAGGAAGTTTGTTTGAACTAAAATAGAACTACTTAATTAGAATAGAGCTAAGTTCAGTGGGAGGAGATCTGGCTGGGCTAAAGTGGAACCAAAAGTTCAAAAAAATTATGAAGCAAAAATCAGATGCGTGCCAGGAGAATTATTTTACAAGCCACTTGGCCCAATGGAATGTTTCAGTCACCAACAGAAGTGGGGTGGTGGGAGGTGGAGTGGAGTGGAAAACGGCAGACGTTTTTGTTCAGAGAGGGATACAGGGTCATCAAAGCTGAGTTTTTTGTTATGTGCACAGGTGCAATGAAAAACTTACAGCAACATCACAGGCACATAGCATCAAAGCAGCAGTGTTCACGGGGGAAAAACAAATACATTATACGCAATTTTACAAGAAAGAACAAGTTGATCTTAAGTAGCAATTAATATAATAAAGATATCCTTTAGTCTTGCGAGACTAAGTCTTCACTCTCCAGGGTGCAGGCCTGGGCAAGGTTGTATGGAAGACCAGCAGTTGCCCATGCTGCAAGTCTCCCCTCTTCACGACACCAATGTTGTCCAAGGGAAGGGCATTAGGACCCATACAGCTTGGCACCAGTGTCGTCGCAGAGTAATGTGTGATTAAGTGCCTTGCTCAACACGTTGCCTCGGCTGGGGCTCGAACTCACGACCTTCAGGTCGGTAGTCCAATGCCTTAACCACTTGGCCACATGCCCACACACCTAGCAATTGGAGGACAGTTAATTCAACTTTGGTACAAAGAAGTTGTTGGAAACAGTAACCAGAGAGATGAAAATATAAGGCACTTGTAATAGAAGTTAATATGGAGAGCCAGCACTGATGCAATGAAGGCAATTTGTATTTGTCAAACCTGATTGAATCTTTTGGTGAAACGAATTGATGAAGGGAATGAAGTAAATTTCAACTCTTTGGATTTTTTGAAGATGTTTGTCAACAATTGTATGTGAAATGCTGATTAGCAAAAATTGCAGCTTATGATCATGGATAAGAAATTTGGCTTTGGATAAAAGCAGAGTTGTGATAAACAAATATTTTTTATCAGAGATGATGGTGGTGTGAGGTGGGAAGAAGCTCAGATATACAGAGAAAAAATTGCAGATGGGTCAAAACGAGGGGTGAACATTATGGAGCATAATAGGATGAGATAGGATGAAACAATGTGCAAACTAGTGGCAGAAGTGATGAATTTTTTAATAAATAATGGAAGAGGCAAAATAGACTAGTGTAGTACTAAAGAATTTACAGGAACTGAAGGTACTTGCACAGATAACGTGCATAGATTGTTGAAAGTTACAGAGCACTTTGAGAGAGTAGTTAGTAAATATATAGGATTCTGGGTTCAAAGGCAAGGAAACTTCATAAATATATGCATAGGGTGCAGACAGGATTCTTTATAAAATTGTTTCAGAAGATCCTAAACTGTTTCAGGAATATTTACAAAAATGATTTCATTAGATAGAGAAATTGGTATTGCCTTCTTTGCAACAAACAGCATTAAAAAGGATTTGATAGAAATATGTTGGATCAAGGCATATTTGGATGGATTAGATAGCTTTTCCCATTAGCAGATGATTCAAGAACATGCTACAAGTGGTGGGAGAAACAAAAACAATCCTCATAGTGAAAACCATTGTAACTCCAGATGCTGGAGATCTGAAATAAAAAACAAAGTGCTGAACAGGCAAAACTCAGTAGAAAGAGGAGCAGTTTTTTGGTTTGAAGACACTTTGTCAGTTTGCAGTATTTTCTGCTATGATTATCTATCTCAGAGTCAGAATGTTCTTCAGAAGGCATCAGGCCCCCACAGTGTACCTAGCTGAGTACTTAAAACCTGTGCTGGTCAACTGACTGGATTATTCGAGGACGTCTTGAATTACTCATTGGTGCAGTCTAAAGTTCCTCCTGCTTCAAGAGGGCAACAATCTTTGTCCAATCAGTGCCTAAGAAGAGCTGCCTCAATGCCTATCACCTGGTAGCTCTCACATCCTCCCCACTGAAGTGCTTTGAGAGGTGGTCATGGCTCGAATTAACTCCTACCTGAACAATGATTTGGACCTGCTGCAATTCACTACTGCCACAACAGGTCTAGAACAGCTGCAAAGTCATTGGCTCCTAGACAACTGCAAGACACATGGAAGGCTATTGTTTTTTGATTACAACTCAGCATTTAAAACCTTAATTTCCTCAGTGCTTATAATCAAACTTCATACCCTGTTCCTTTTTACCTCCCTGTGCAACTGGATCCTCAACTTTCTTACTGAGAGACCACAGTCACAACAGATCAAAATAACATCTCCTTGGTCACTGTCAACAGAGGTGCATTTCAAGGATATGTGTTCAGCCCACTGCTCTACCCTCTTTAGACTCATGACATTGTGGCCCAAGCACAACTCACACCATCTATAAATATGAAGATGCCACAACTATTGTTGGTAGGATCCCAGATGGTGTTGATGAGGCTTACAAGAGTGAGATAGATCAGTTGGTTAAGTGGTATTGCAACATTAACCTCACAGTCAACATTAGTGAGACCAAGGAACTAATTGTGGACATCAGGAAGAGGAATTCAGCAGAACATGCATCGGTCTTCTAGTTTTATTTTTGCACATCTCATTTACCAAGGTCCGTTTTGTAGAGCTCTGCTTTTTAACACATTGGGCCTTATGTGGTTTATGTGGTTCATTTTCAAACTTATCAATGCAATTACCCTTTCAGCCATTGGGGAAATTAAAAATTTAAACCTTTGAACAAGTAATTGACTTATTACAGACAGATAATTAGGAACTAAAGATGGATATGTAATGTTCATCACACTTTATCCCTGTGTTACACATTTTCTAGTATTTACTGAGATAAACTGTTGTCTAATTAATAGCTACAAATCTGAGAATAGGATCTTGATTGGATGTAATGCTCTTTGTGATTTGAAAATCTTGCAGCCATATAGTTAGCTTGGAACTCTCAGGAAGGTCTGGCACTTGCACGTTTCCTGACCAGCAAGAATCCAAAACCTGAGAGGAGTGGGGAGATACTTTGGAAAAGAAGATTGAGCGATTCAATATTTTATAATTCAAAAATGTGCTTGGAATATCTGCACACAATTCTTCCACTAGGAATGTTTTTTTTAAAGTATGTCTTGCATCGTTTAGTTCTTGATCTACAGGGAGCCATATAATAGGAAATGAAAAGCACCCCCATTTCTGAGCTGCTCTGCCACCTGCTGAGCCTATTTCAGTGTGCAGTGCACTCTTTTTTTCCAATCAGATGATCAAAAAACTGCAGAAGTTGATTGCGCTATAAATAAATTCTTTTGTTTGTGATTACACATAGCATGCATTGGATAGTGTTGTAGCTATAGTTTATGAGAAATATTCCTCTCTCTATGACCGGGTTTTTGGTTCTGGTTAAACATTTGCATTGTCATTAAATAGCACTTTAGGATTCCCCTGAAGGCTCAAGAGTTTATCCAGTGAGCATTCAAATCAGGAACCTTCAGTACAGCCTAGAGGATCGAGAGGATCAGACAAGCAAGTCTAAATGCCCACTCCTCTTCTTGCTGAGTAGCATTTAAAGTCTCAACAGTAACTAAAAATAAAATGCAAGGATGATGGTATGGAAATCTTTGTAGAATAAAATCTGAAAGATTGGTGCTTGTCCTAATAGTAAGTATCTCACTAAGACAATCTAAAATACCCTACAGCTATGCAGTGTCCAAGAAATCAATCAGTACAGAAGTGGGTGAAAAAAATTGAAGATTATTCTTCATTTAATAAAGCTTGTCTCGAAGCCTCTGGGGCAGGTAGGATTAGAAACTGCAGTTTTATTCTCTATGTGTGTAGCATATGTTAATCTTGGCTGGGATGGTTGTCAGGATTTTACAATTGATCACAGAAATTTTGAGGTTTTCTTTTCGCAGTGTTGTGAAGGAAGAGGTTGTTCTAAATCATTATCCGGTGACCTCTGCTAAGTGAGAATATTTGAGGTTATTGGGCCAGAGGTGATTGCATGGTTAAGGAGTTGTCATATTTTGGGCTGTGGTAGAGCCCTAATCTGCTCAGAATTGAACAGAAGACCTTGATCTCTGTGGCTCTTAATGCATTTATCTACTTGCTCAGGGCAATAGGCAGAGAACGATGGAAGTTTTGAGTTCTTTTTAAGTTGCTGAATGTTGATTTTCACCAACTTTTTGATGCCACATCTTGACATCTTGGGAATGTAGACCACAAACATTGCTCATTTACAGCTGGGAATTATGGGAATGAAAGTGAAGTATTTCTAAAAGCTGCTTTGTGCAGTACGTATGAGGGAAGCTTTGCTGTGTTGCTTCTTGTCTAAGATGTTCTTTAGGTTTCCTGACTGCTAAATTATTGTCAGTTTCTTTCTGCAGCAAGTTGGTGAAATGGAGCAGAAATTCTTATTTGCTGTTCAGTCGTTATCCACATTGAGCTGTGAAATTAATGAGTAGAAAGACTGGCGTAAAACCCAAAACAATATGTGCCACAGGGACCAAGACTTGTTAAGCAAGTTGATGTGCTTAAAGTGAGACATGAAAAGAGTGAATATTTATTAAAAGCTGATATTTTAACACCAGACTTATTCAGAATAATCTTTGAAGGTTGTTGCTTAAGGAATCATACATTACCAAGTAACCTCTTTCAGAAGGGTGGGGAGACAATATGAAGTAAAGATCTATGAGCCATTTGAGCCAAAAACCACATTGATGTCTCTGAGCAAACCACCAAGTGAAATTTGGGGAAAATACAGATTCAGATTTGTATTTATTATCACGTGCACATTAAAACACATAGTGCAATGTGTCATTTGTGTTAACAACCAACACAACCCAGGGATGTGCTGGGAGCAGCCTGCGTGTGTCCCCACAAATTTCAGCACCAACATAATATGCCTACTGTGTTCAGCAGAACAACAAACAACAGCAAAGCAAGCCCCTTTCCTACCCACACTCACAGACAGGTCTGTAATCTCAGTACGGGCCTGCAATCTCTAGTCCTTGGTCCAGGTCTTTCAGTCTTGGATATTGGACCTCTAAGCTCTAGTCCCTGACCTGGACACAGATATTGAACCACCAGCCTCATCCTTGGAGACCCTGGTTTGTCAAAGAATGGAGATTTGGGGAAGAAATTGTGTTGTATGGCAGGGATGTTGCTGCTGTCTGGGTGTTTAGTGCATGGTATACTTGTTTACTGCAATTAAGGATCAATAGTGACTTGGAACTTTGTCCGCCTACTGTAAGTTAAGGTTGGGCTGGAAAAAAAATTGATCAGATTTCAGTTGATCTTACAGAATAACTCGAATCCAGCAGGAATCAATTTAGAATCGAAATGCAGCAAGAAAATTGGTCCTGTCACACAGTCTTTCTTGACCCCTAGTCTGCACCAAAAACAGGTCCATGGTGGGCCCATTATTTACAGATTGATACAGCTGAGTTACTTTTACATTTGATACCATGGAGTTTGGTCAACAGGAGACAGGTAGAATCCATGTTCTGTACGATTTTCCTATATTTTACATGAGTCAATACTAGCTATCCCTCACTCTCCCTTTCAAATCTTTGTGTTTTAGTGACACTGTACTTCAGTGTCCTCTTTTATTCTAGGTACCTCATCAGATCTCTGGACTGCTCCAGTTCTGACACCTGTCTTCAATATCACGCTGGCAAATGTGCCTTCAATTGCTGAGTTCCTAATCTCTGGAAATTCCGTTCAATATCTGTCTTTTATCATGTTCTTTAAAACTTACCTAATTGAGATTTTTTTTAGTCACACATCCTGGTATCTTCTTTGTCAAATTTTATTAACATGACTTGGGTTAGTTAATTGTTAGTTAATTTAAAAAAACAACTCATAATTATCCCCAACACAGATCCATGCACTGGAAAGGAAATTATGTGTTTATTAGCCTCTTAATGGTCCTAATAATGAAGTAGGAGTTGAGTGACAGTAAGAAATTGAAGTATAATGTTGCAATGCATTGGGTTAAATGTGGGTAGTGCAATATATTGATACTACAATGGACAACCTGGTAATGACAGTGCAGTGTGTAACATAAATAGAGCTAGGAGAAGCTACTTTGTTTTTGTGACTGTTTTACCCTTCTGTAATAGCTGATTTTTGTTTTTACTTTGGAGACAGACTCCTCCAATAGCACCGTAACCCTACTACTTCAGTATCCAAAAGTCTATCAGCGTCTCCTTGTCTTGTAATGTGCCACGCCCATTGGAACTTAACCCCTCCCCTCACCCCTTGTATATGACTGCCTACCTTTCTTGAGTTAACATATCGGCAAAAGCCAATTTTAATCAGGCATGCGAGATAATGCTGCCATCACCAAACAAGAAACAGCCCACCCCCAACACATGTCATATCATAGTGAGGGACTTCAGTCAGGCTTGTTTGAAGAAACCTCTGCTCAATTATCATCAACAAATAACCTGCAGCACCGGGGGTGGGGAGGGGAGGGGAGGGGAGGGGGGTGCGGTCCCAGCACATTATCACTGCTACACTATGATTAGGAATGCCAACCATTCCGTGCCGAGGCCCAGTCACAGGAGGCAGAGGAGCATCTATGGGATTGCAATTGCTCCAGGTAGGTGGACTGGGCTGTGTTCAAGGACTGATCAGGGGATCTGAATGAATCCCAGTGGCTGTCACGGACTTTATGGAAACGGTTGTGGTTGAATGTCCCCAGTCGGAAGCCCCAGATGAAACAGGAGACCTGCAATCTGCTGAGGGCCAGATTAGTGGCATTCATGTCTGGTGACCAAGTAAGACGCAAGAAATCCAGGTTCGATCCCTGGAAAGCCGTTTCACGTGAGAAGTGGCAACTCTGGATCAAACTCGAATCACTGAAAGAAGCTTGGCAAAGTGAAACTAAGCAACACAGGTGACATCGAGGCGTCACTCGCAGATGAGCTTAATGCATTCTATGCTTGCTTTGGCCATCAAGACATGGAGGAACCTTCACAAACTCCCACAGCCCTTGACAACCCTGTGATTTCAGTCTCTGAGGCTGACATGAGAGTATCCTTCCTTCAGGAGGGTGAACCCATTTGGCCCATATTGGGTACCTGTGCTGATCAAATGGCTGAAGAATTCACTGAAATCTTTAACCCCTCACTTCAGCAGTCTGAGGCACCTACGTCAAGTGCAGCACAGGTATACAATAAGGTGCAAGATCATAATGAAGTAGATTGTAAGGTCAAGAGTCTTTTTTACCTACTGGGAAATTATTCAGTAGTCTTACAACAACGGGGGCAGAAACTGTCCCTGAGCAACTCACGGGAAAATGCTGGAGGAACTCGGGCAACGTAGTAAGTCAATGTTTCGGACCAAGACCCTTCATCTGGATCACCCAAACCCATGTGCCACCCAATGCTGTCCTTGAGATGGTGGGATGCGGTTTCTGCTGGAAGGAAGGGGGGAGAAGAGAGAACGTCTGGGGTTAGTAAGGTCTTTGATGCCAGCTGCTTTACTGAGGCACCAAGAAATCCATGAAGGGGAGGTTGGTTTCTGTGATATACTGAGCTCTGGCCACAAATCTCTGCAGTTTCTTGTGGTCATCCTCAAAATAGTTGTCCTTAGGCATGATTATTGCTACCTGAAATGCAAAGGTGTTGTAGTTGTAAATAATTATTGCTTTCCAGGAACATACATCAAAGTTGCTGGTGAACGCAGCAGGCCAAGCAGCATCTATAGGAAGAGGCGCAGTCGACGTTTCAGGCCGAGACCCTTCGTCAGGACTAACTGAAGGAAGAGTAAGTAAGGGATTTGAAAGCTGGAGGGGATGAAATAACGGGTAGGACCATTACAGACGGCGAAGAAAGTGTCCCGAAGGTGTGGAAGGGCCTGGGATAGGGACACCAAGTACCTCCTCATGGCGGAGAGCATCGCCTTCAGAGCTTGACGGGAGAAGCGGCGAGAGGCAGAGCCAATAAAATGTGAGTACCTGGGATCCTCAGAAGGTCCAAATTGAGAGGCTTGGAAACGAATCCTAAAGCCAACTAGAGTAAATTGGCGACGGAGGCACGTTCCAAGAAAGGATATATGGCTGTGATAGCGAGTTTGAGTCAAAGTGTGGTCGAAAAGTTGAAGAGCCGAAGAAATTACAGATGGGGAGCAGTGAGAGATGGTTTCACTGAACTCCCGTCGAAGAGAGGATCTAAACTTCTTCGGTGTAGGCATCACCGGAAGAGGCTTCGCAGTAGTGAATTTAAACGCAAACAACAGGAATTCTGCAGATGCTGGAAATTCAAGCAACATACATCAAAATTGCTGGTGAATGCAGCAGGCCAAGCAGCATCTATAGGAAGAGGCGCAGTCGACGTTTCAGGCCGAGACCCTTCATCAGGACTAACTGAAGGAAGAGTGAGTAAGCGATTTGAAAGCTGGAGGGGTTTATTGCTTTCCAGGGTTTATTTTTCCCTAATTTCTCCCTAATTTCTCCAAAAGCACATGTTAATGTTGCTTGATGTGAATGGCAGAGATATGACTCACTCTGGTGCTACACCCATTTGCCAGCATGATAGCTTTAGGCAATGCCAAAAGGAAATCAGGAAATATCAGTGTTATCTAAGACAGCTTTCAATTGTCTATGTAGCATGGTCTGCCGATTCAAATGTTCATTGAGTAAATTATTTGAAAATAGCCCAGAAGTATTCAAAGTTGAGGAAAGTTGTTTCCTTTCTTTTCATCTTCATGTCCTCCCTAGCAACAAGTGAGTCGCTAGAGGACAGGCAAGAAGCTAAAGTTGTTCCATTATTCAAGAAGGGAAATAAGGGTAATCCTGTAAACTATAGATGAGTGAGACTCTCATTAATGAGTTGAGTGAACTCTGCCTTTTCTCCTTGCAGTGACAGAGGATAAGAGGTGACCTGATAAAAGGTGTATAAGATGATGCGGGGCATTGATTGTGTGGCTAGACAGAGTCTTTTTTCCAGGGCTGAAATGGCTAACACGAGAGGGCACAGTTTTAAGGTGTTTGGAAGTAGGTACAGAGGAGATGTCAGGGGTAAGTTTTCTACGCAGAGAGTGGTAAGTGCGTGGAATGCGCTGCCGGCGATGTTGCTAGAGACAGATACTATAGGGTCTTTTAAGAGACTCCTGGATAGATACATGGAGCTTGGAAAAATAGAGGGCTGTGGGTAACCCTAGGTAATTTCTAAAGTAAGGACATGTTCGGCATAGTATTGTGGGCCAAAGGGCCTGTATTGTGCTGTAGGTTTTCTATGTTTTGATGGTAGGGGAGTTAATGGAGAGGATTCTTAGAGTTAGGATTTATGAGCATTTGGAAAACCATGCACTAGTCAGGGACAGTCAGCATGGCTTTGTGTGGGGCAAATCGAATCGTATTAGCAGAATCACTGGCATATGTTGTTAAATATGTTAATTAACAATAGCAGTACATTGCAATACATGATTTTAAAAAGACTAAATTATAATAAGAAATATATAATGTAGTGCAAAAAAGGGAAAAAGTAGTCAGATAGTGTACCTAGGTTCATTGTCCATTCAGAAATCTGATAGTACAGAAGAACGTGTTCGTAAAATGCTGAGCATCTGTCTTCAGGCTCGTTTACCTCCACTTTGATGGCAGCAATGGGAAGAGGGCACGCCCTATGTAAGAGGGGTCCCTAATGATGATTTCCACCTTTTTGAGGCTTTACGTTTTGAAGATGCCCTTAGTGCTGGGGAAGCTGATGCCTATGATGGCATGGCTGAGTTTACAACTTTCTGAAGCTTTTTTCTGATCCTGTGCAGGAGCCTCTCCATATTAAATGGAGATGTAATCAGTTAGAATGTTCTCCTTGGTACATCTGTTGGAAATTACGAGAATTTTTGGTAACATACCAACTCTCTTCAAAGTCCTAATAAAATATAGCTGCTGACATGCCGTCTTTGTAACTGCATCAATATGTTGAGCCCAGGGTAGGGCTTCAGAGATGCTGACACGCAGGAACTCGAAACTGCTCACGCATTCCACTGCTGACCCCTCAATTTCCCCTTCCTGAAGTCCACAATCAATTCTTTGGTCTTATTGACATTGAATGCAAGGTTGCTGTTGTGACACCACTCACAAGCTGATCCATCTCACTCCTATATGCCTCCTTGTCACCACTGGAAATTCTGTCAACATTGGGAAATTGATAGATGGTGTTTGAGTTGTGCCTTGCCACACAATCATTGGTGTAGAGAGGGAAGAGCCATGGACTAAGTTGGCATCCTGAGGTGCACAAGTGTGGATTTTTTAAAAATTTATTTATGGGATGTGGGCCTCATCAGCTAAGCCAGCATTTATTGCCCATCCCTAGTTGCCCTTGAGAAGGTGGTGATGAGCTGCCTTCTTGAACTGCTGCAGTCCCTGATGTGCAGGTACACCCACAGTGCTATGAGGGAGGGAATTCCATGATTTTGACCCAGCTACAATGAAGGAACAGTTGATTGTTAGTGAAGAGGAGATGTTACTTCCAATCTGCACTGACTGTGGTCTCCTGATGAGGAAATCCAGGATCTAGTTGCAGAGGGAGGTACAGAGGCTCATGTTTTGGAGCATGTTGATTAGAATTGAGGGTATGATGGTGGTGAACACTGAGCTGTAATTAATAAGTAGCAGCCTGACATGGGTATTGCTATTGTCCAGGTGATCCAAGGCCAAGTGGAATCCCAGTGCGATTCCATCCTCTGCAGACCCATTGTGACAATAGGCAAATTACAGTGGGTCCAGGTCCTTGCTTAGGGAGGAGTTGATTCTAGCCATGACTAATGCCTCAAAACACTTTATCACAGCAGATACGAGTGCAACTGGGCGAAAGTTGTTGAGGCAGCTCACCCTACCCTTCTTGGGCATTGATATGATTGTCACGCTTTTGAAGCAGACGGATTCTCCAACTGCAGCAGGGAGAGATTGAAGATGTCTTTGAACACTCCCGCCAGTTCATTAGCACATATTTTCAGCATGCTGTCAGGTGCACCATTGGAGCCTGACACTTTGCAAGGATTTAACTTCCTTCTTTCCTTTCTCCCATGGTCCACTCTCCTTTTCTATCAGATTCCTCTTTTTCCAGCCCTTTACCTTTCCCACACACTTGACTATCACCTTCCAGCCAGCCTCCTTCCCCTTCTCCCCCACTTTGTTATTCTGGGATCTTCCCCTGCCTTCCCAGTCCCAAAGAAGGGTCTCTGCCCGAAACGTCGACTGTTCATCCACTTGCTGCCTGGCCTGCTGAGTTCCTCCAGCATTTTGTGTCTGAGCCATAAGGAAAGTTTAAGCAAACTTGGGTTGTCTTCTCTGGAACAGCAGAGGCTGAAAGGTGATCTCATAGAAGGTTATAAGATTATGAGGGGCATAGATGGAATAGATGACTAATATATTTTTCCCAGGGTTGAACTGTCTAATACTAGAAATCATGTATGTGAAAGGTGAGAGAGGGAAGTTCAAAGCAGATGTGTAGGGCAATTTTACACACTGGGAACGTTGGCTGCCTAGAATGTTCTCACTGGGATGGTGGTAGAGGTATTTTAAGAGTCTCCTAGACAGGCAAATATGCAGGAAATGGAATGATATGGAGATTGCATTGGCAGAAGGTATTAGTTTAGTTGCGTATTTGATTACTAATTTCATTATTGGGTAAAAGGGCCTGTTTTTGTGCTCATCTGTATAGAATATCCATTGTAGCTCAGTAGTGAGTACTGGTAGACTACCACAAACCCGGAAGGAGTGGAATCTGTGCAGTGCTGTATTAGTGGTTTTGCCGAATCACAGGTGGTTGGGTAACGATTAAATAAACACCTCTAACCCACTTGATGATCACCTCACCCTATCTTTAAAGCACCCTGTGGTTTTGACAAATTACAGGTTGTTGGGTTAGGATTAAATAAATAAACACCTAACCCATTTGATAATCACGTCACCTTTCCTTTAAAATACCCTGTAAATAGCACCAGTTGTATAATAAAGAAATGACAAATGAAAAACTGTGAAATTTATTAAAGTACAGTAAAGGCAAAATACCTGACAAGGTATTTGTATTTATAGTGCTTATATAAAAAAAAGTACTTGCCCCCACCACCCTTGGAAATTTTTGAGTTTTATAACATTGAATCACAGGGGATTTAATTTGGCTTTTTTTGATACTGATCAACAGAAAAAGACTCTTTTGTGTCAAAGTGAAAACAGATCTCTACAAAGTAATCTAAATTAATTACAAATATAAAACACAAAATAATTGATTGCATAAGTAGTAGTCACCCCCTTCAAGTATTTAGTAGATGCACCTTTAGCAGCAATTATAGTCTTGAGTCTGTATGGATGGGTCTCTGTCAGCTTTGCACATCTGGACTCTACAATCTTTCCCAAATCTTTTTCAAGAAATTGCTCAGTCTTTGTTAGACTGCATGGGGATCATGACTGTACAGCCCTTTTCAAATCCAACCACAAATTCTCTTTTGGATTGAGGTCTGGACTCTGACTTGGCCAGTCTAGGACATTAACTTTGACCTTAAGCCATTCCTGTGCAGACTGCAACAGATTTTCGTCCAGGATTTCTCTGTATTTTTGCTGCATTCATTTTGCCCTCCACCTTCATAAACCTTGCCAGGCCTGCTGCACTGAAGCATCCCCACAACATGATGGACCTACCACCATGCTTCACAGGGGGGATGGTATGTTTTTGATGATGTGTGGTGCTTGGCTTGCAACAAGCAAAGCATTTAGTCTGATGGCCAGAAAGCTTAATTTTGGTTTCATCAGACCAGAGAACCTTCCAGCTGACTTCAGGGTCTCCCACATGCTTTTTGGCAAACTCTAGCCAAAATTTCATGTGTGTGGTTTTTTTTCCAACAGTAGCTTTCTCTTTGCCACTCTCCAATAAAGCTGTGACTGGTGAAGCATGCAGGCTACAGTTATTGATTGCACATTCTCTTCCATCTCAGCCACTGAAGCTTGTAACTCCTCCAGAGTTGTCATAGGTCTCTTGGTGGCCTCCCTCACTAGTCCCTTTCTTGCACAGTCACTCAGTTTTTGAGGACGGCCTACACTTGGCAGATTTACATCTGAGCCATATTATTTCTATTTCTTGATGACTGACTTAACTGTACTCCAAGGGATATTTAGTGACTTGGAAATTTTCTTGTGTCCATCTCCTGACTTGTGCTTTTCAACAATCTTTTTGCGAAGTTGCTTGGAGTATTCTTTTGTCTTCATGGTGTAGTTTTGCCAGGATACTAACTCACCAGCAGTTGGAACTTCCAGATACAGGTGTACTACAGTCAATTGAAACACCTGTTTTTGGAGACCTGTGTGCAGCCAAGATCTCCATTTAACTAATTGTGTGACTTCTAAAATCTATTGGCTGCCCCAATGATGATTTGTTGTGTCATATTAAAGGGGGTGAATACTTGTGCAATCCATTATTTTGTGTTTTATATTTATAATTGATTAAGATCACTTTGTAGAGATCTGTTTTCACTTCGACACAAAAGAGTATTTTTCTGTTGATCAGTATCAAAAAAGCCAAATTAAATCTACTGTGATTCAATGTTGTAAAACAATAAAACTTCTAAGAGGAGTGAATACTTTTTATAGCCACTGTACTTGCATCAGAAGGTTGGTTATTGCCACTTCCAAAGTAAAAAGTTGGATTGTACAATTAAGTAGAGTTATTCTGAAAGTGGGAGGTTATTCTTTGTTTCTTTATATCATGGAAAAGCCAATGCTATACAAGTCACATGCTTTTTACAGACACACCAGGGTTGAGCTTTTTCAGAACTTCCACTTTATCTTTATCGTGTTTATGCTTTACACCACATGAAGCACTTCCTTTATTTAATGACAACGTGACCGGGGCTAGATAAGCACAGGTTATATAAATAAATGCAGAATAACATAGAAACAACTTACTTCTTTTAAAGACCTTGCCAACAGCTGATTCTACTAGCAGCGACGTAGGAGATTTGAAATTAGGTCGGTGAAAATTATGTCTGAACCAGCAGTGGAACTGGGTTACTGATGGCCAGACTTGAGGTGGTTGACCTGTAGTACTTCGAGGATCAGAAGATCTAGTTCCCATCCAACTTGAGCAGGGACCCGTGGGCAGCCACCTCAGTGCATTGTGGTTTTATAGATAAGCCATTCACCTCTCAGTTGGATGCAAGTGTTAATTTTGAAGAGTAGTAGAGTAATCCTTGGTGCTTTGCCCAACATTTATATCTAAATCAATATCACTTAGTAATGATGATCTGGTCATAATCACATTGGAGATTAAATGTAGTGAGAGAAGTTTAAATTGGGTTTATTTATAGGTCACATGTATATCAAAACATACAGTGAAGTCCATCATTTGCATCAAATCAGCGAGGATTATGCTGAGGGCAGCCATGCTTATGGTACCAACGTAGTGTGCCCATAACTTGCTAACCCCAACCACGTGCCTTTGGAATGTGAGGTGAAACCAGAGCACTTGGAGGGAAACCCATGTGGACACAAACTCCTTTCAGACATTGGTGGGAATAGAATCCCGATTGGTGCTTGTTGGCACTGTGCAGTGATTGCATTAACTACTACACTAGCATGACATGTAGAGGATCTAATTGCTGGCTCCACCATTGGTGGCTCTTCCCCCATTGTCACCACCACAAAGCAGTGATTGGAACATAGAAAACATTATTATAAGGAGGTAGTGTAACCAATTTAAAATGTTTGGATGGGGCAAGATTAAGAGGCTCTATGCCCAAACACCAATACCATCACTTTTCTCTTGAGCGATATTATCTAACTTGAAAGGTATTTTAAGGACATTTTATTTTAACTTGGTTTGCAATTTCCTTTATTCGCTTGAAATAACTGATAGAGAAGACAAGAATCGAGGGAAAACTTGGGAAGTGGCAATAATTCCAATAAGTCAGCCCTTACAGAAACTCAGTAGGTAACTTGACCTCATACCAGTGCTATATTTCAGAATTGCAGTTTGTTTGTTTGTTTTCAAGTCCCTTATCTCTTTATCCCCCTAAATTAAAGTTTGATATAAATGGGAAGTTCTTCTTTTCCTTCTCTACACATTTTCTTAAATTAATTGGCAGTACAATTTCTCAATCCTTTGCTGCCTGTATCCTTTACCAAACTTCCTAATAACTGCTCATCATTCTACTAATTCAAGGGTTTCAAGAAATTTCAGTATTATTTTGTTTTTATGAAACAGAGAGAAAATTCTATATCTGTGGCACATCTTTATTTGTAGCTAAGTTCATATACAGCACCACATTGGTGCTTTTAAACATTTGACCTGAAGCCTCAAGGAAATGCTGCATCAAACAGCCAAATGTTTTGGTCAAGTAGGCAGGTCTGAGGAATATATTAATGGACAAAATGGAAGTGGTGAAGAAGAAGTTTAAGAGCCTAAGAAGTGGACTTCATCACCATTCATAGAGATCATGGATAATCTTTGTTCTCACTTCCCTGTAAATTCCAGCGTACTTCCCTAGTTCAACATTCCCTAAAAAGGGGAAGCATCATCACAACATCTTTCTAAAAAGCTATCTCAAAACCTTGTATGCTTACTTGATCTCTTCCTGTTTTCAAGGCTGAGGTGTCAAGCTCCAATTCCCGAGGCACTCGACCTATAAATGACCCATTTAGTCTTGCTGTTTTTTATTTGTTAAGCAGCCCTTTCTTTATACCTTGTGCAGATGTAGCAAGCAAGTTTTATGAAATATCTTATGAAATCATTTATAGAAATTGGAATTCCATTGACTACAATCAATGGGAATTAACTACCCTATGGAGTAGAAAATTCCAAAGATTCACAGCCTTTAGAGTGAGGGCTTTGCTCTTCCACTCAGTTTTAGATTGGCTAGTTGTTGAAGGTATTCCTGTGATTTTTGGATCAGACGTTAAGACCCATACTTCCTTCATTGAGTTAACTGTTAAAGTACCATTTAAGCCATAACTGCTTTTCTCAGTAACTACCCAGGTTTTGGTTGGCGAAGTTGGTTGCTACCTTACACTTTATTTTGTTGGAGGCACAATAGACTGCAGATGTTGGATATCCAAGCGCCACACAAAGGTCCTGGAGAAGCTCAGCAGAAGCAGAATTAGGCCATTTGGCCCATTGAGTCTGCTCCAGCATTTGATTATGGCTGATTTATATTCCCCCTCAACCCCATCTCCTGCCTTCTCACCATAACCTTTTACACCATTACTAATCAAGAACCTAACAACCTCTGCTTTAAATTTCAGCCTCCAAAGCCATCTGTGGCAATGAATTCCACAGGTTCACCACCCACTGGCTCAAGAAATTCCTCCTCATCTCTATTCGTCTCTATCCTCATCTCATCCTTCTATTTTGAGTCAGGCAGCATGTATGGAGGGAAATTTTTAGGTTGAGGCTCATCTAATCTGGGGACTTCCGGTAGCGCTCATGGAGTGAAGTCGCGTTCTTGACTCGCTCCATTACCTCTGAGTTTTTTTTCTTCTGATCAGCTATATTTTAATTAACCATTAAGGCATCAACTTTTACAATACTTTGAATCAAATTGGGCTCTTCGATAACTGGATGCGTTTAAGGTCTGCTATGTCTAAGAATGGGAAAAACGGGAAGGATGGCAAACCTCCGGTTAAACCGAAAGGTACCGATTTCCCTCCGACTGAACCACCGGTGACTTTGAAAGCTATATCGGAGTTAATTCAAAGGGAAATTTCGACCTCTGTTACGGAGCTGATTCGTGCGGAAATTTCAATTCATTTCCAGAAAATTGCCGATTCAATGGATAAGATACAAACATCTATTACGGAACATCAGTCGGCTATATCTGATCTTCAAAAATCCACACAACAAAGTGAGCTTAAGATGGGGAAAATCGAAGAAACAATTAATGTAATGAAGAAGAAACTTGATTTTCTGACCTTTAAAAACTCTGACTTAGAATCTAGAATGCGACGGCAGAATCTACGAATGATCGGGGTGCGTGAAGCTGTTGAATCTGATAACCCTATGAAGTATTTTTCTCAACTTTTAAAAGATGCATTTCCTACTGTATTTCCTGACCAACCACCGTTATTGGATCGTGTTCACAGAGTTCCATCATACTCACTTAGGTCAGATAGACCTCGACATGTTATTTTACGGTTTCATTACTTTCAAGACAAGGAGAAACTGTTTCGATTCGTTCGATCTCAGGGTTTCATTGATTTTCTGGATCTTAAATTCCAATTCATGGAAGATTTCAGTAAACCAATCCGGGATCAACGGGTTCATTACAGATCTGTGATGTCGGAACTCTACAAGATGGATTTAAGACCAGCGCTGCTTTACCCTGCACGTCTAAGGATTCGTACGTTGGATGGAGCCCTCCGTTTTTTTGACTCTCCATCGGATGCCCAGAGTTATTTGGATCAATTTTCACCTTCAACATCTTAATTGTAATTTTTTAACTATCTCCGCTGATCGGAGGCTGTGAATTTGTCGGTCTTAATTTTTTTTGCCTTATATGGGCAGAAAAGTTTATTTTTGATTACTTAATATGGTTGCTAAACTTTCTTTTTAACTGCGTCATTTCTTTCTTTTTCCCAGGGGATTCTGGATGGTTACCTCCTTATTGTCATTTTACGTATTTCCTTTGTGGCCTTAAATTTTGTAGTGTTTTTTTTTAAATCTATTTTGTTTTGTAGGTTTTTATAACTAGTTTATGTTAATAATCTTTTTTTTTGTTGTTCTGTTTATTCATGGGTCTGGGGTTTATTGCGGTTTTTTTTCATATATTTTCTGGCTTTTATTCTGTTATGTGTTTATTTTAATTGAGTTATCTTTTTTTATTCTTTTACTGTTTTATAATCAGCTGATCTTTTTTATATTTACACTTTTTTTTAGGGAGCGTATACCGGAAGTCATGGGGGTAGTTTTAGTGCTTGCTTCTTTCGGGCTGGTCTGCGTTAGATTTAGCTTTGGGGACATGGGGTGGGGGGGGTGGTGGGAGGGGCTTCACTTTTTAGTTTCTTTCTTCTTGGGCTATATACATTATTGAAGTATTGGTTGCGTTCTTCTTCCCGGTATCTCTTGTATGTTCTGTTCCCTCTCCGGGTTCGTGGGTCAAGCCTATCGTCAATCCTCCTTGTTGTGGGTTGACTTTAGGGTTTATGGAGTCTATTATTAATTTTGTCTCCTGGAATACTAATGGTCTTAATCATCCTATTAAAAGGAAAAAAGTTTTTAAAGTGTTCCGGAGACTTAAAGCACAAATTTTATTCTTACAAGAGACCCATGTGCGGAGGGGGGACAGACTACGTTTTTTTAAATTCTGGAAGGGACAACAGTTTCATTCGAACTCCAATGCTGAGATTCGAGGTGTCTCTATTTTTATAGACTCCTCAGTTACTTTTATACAGCATGATATTATTTCTGATCCGAATGGTAGATTTCTATTGGTTAGTGGTTTACTATTTAATAAAAAAAGTAGTTTTGGTTAATGTTTATGCTCCTAATATGGATTGTCCGGAATTTTATAAATCATTATTTAATCAGTTTCCGAATTTGAATGAGTTTTCATTGATCTGGGGCGGAGATCTTAATACCTGTTTGTCTCCAGCTTTGGACCGTTCGGCTCCTTTACGGACCTTACCTAATAAATCTGCAACTTTGATTAATTCATTTCTTTCTGATTCTGAGTCGACGGACATTTGGCGCTTTTTGCGTCCTCAGAAAAAAGATTTTTCTTTTTTTTCACATGTTCATCATTCCTATTCAAGAATTGATTATTTCTTTATTGATTCTCATCTTATTCCCTCAGTGATTAAATGTGATTATGATTCTATAACCATTTCGGATCATGCTCCACTTAAGCTTTCTATTAAAATTCTGGCCAATATACAAAATAATAGACAATGGCGTTTCAATTCGCTGTTGCTTCAGGACTCGGACTTTGTTAACTTTATGAATAAACAGATTGATCTTTTTTTTACAATTAACCATACAGAGGATATTTCTGTTAACACTCTTTCGGATACTTTTAAAGCTTATATTCGTGGTCAGATTATCTCGTATTCTGCTGCTTTGAGGAAGAAGCAGAAGCAGGAGGAGTTGGTAATTGTGGACAAGATTAAAGAAATTGATAAGAAATATGTTATAGCTCCTTCTGAGGAGTTATATAAACAAAGAACTGAACTTCAAATGGAACACAGTTTATTACTCTCGTCCTCGATTGTAAACCAATTAAAGAAAACAAGAAGTGAATTTTATGTACACAGTGACAAAATTGGTAAACTGTTGGCTAATCAGTTGAAGTCTAATTATGCTAAATCTCAAATTAATCAGATTTATAACCAAAATGATCAACTAATACTTGATCATGTGGGGATTAATCAAACCTTCTGTGATTTTTACTCTTCCTTATATCAATCAGAGTCTCCTCGAGATTCTAAATATATGAATGATTTTTTAGATAATTTAGACTTCCCTGAGATTTCACAGGATATGGCTTCTATGTTAGATACTCCTATTACCATGGATGAGATTAAGAATGTTATTTTCTCTATGAATTTGGGGAAAGCTCCTGGCCCTGATGGGTTTACCGTAGAATTTTATAAATGTTTTGCTCCTTCATTAATCCCTTGGCTCTGTAGGGTTTTTGAGGCTTCATTGAAACTTGGTAAACTTCCTGAATCCTTTAATAGAGCGTCAATCTCTTTAATATTAAAGAAGGATAAAGATCCTGCTCAATGTGCATCTTATAGACCAATATCTTTATTAAATGTTGATTCTAAAGTTTTTTCTAAGTTATTAGCAAATAGATTAGAAAAAGTACTTCCCTCTATTATTTCGGAAGACCAAACGGGTTTTATTAAAGGTCGTTACTCTTTTTATAATATTCGTACACTGTTAAATATCGTTTATACTCCCTCACAAAATGTTCCTGAGTGTGTTATCTCTTTAGATGCCGAGAAAGCTTTTGATAGAGTAGAATGGCCTTATTTATTTAAGGTGCTTGAAAGGTTTAATTTCAGCTTGAAATTTATATCCTGGAATAAACTCTTATATTATTCTCCTGTCGCCTCGGTCCGTACTAACTCTTTAAGTTCACCTTTTTTCCCTCTTTTTCGAGGTACTCGACAAGGCTGTTCTCTTAGTCCCTTATTATTTGATATTGCATTAGAACCTCTTGCAATTGCCATTCGAGAATCTCCAAATATTACTGGGATAACTTGGGGCTTAAAGTCCCATAAATTATCACTCTATGCTGATGATTTACTTTTATATATTTCTAATCCTCAAAAATCCATCCCGGCTGTTTTAGAGTTATTAGCACAATTTGGTCTTTTTTCAGGTTATAAATTAAATCTTAGTAAGAGTGAACTCTTTCTGATTAATAAACAACTTCCCTTATATTATAAATTTCCATTTAAATTGATTAATAATTATTTTTCATATCTTGGGATTAAAATTACTTGTAAATACAAAGATTTATTTAAGACTAACTTTTTACCATTAATAGACCATATTACTCAACTTTCATCTAAATGGCTTCCTTTATATTTAACTTTGATTGGTCGTATTAATGCAGTTAAGATGTTTTTTTTTTGCCAAAATTTTTATATATATTTCAGGCATTACCAATCTTTGTTCCAAAATCTTTTTTTGACAAAGTTGACTTTAAAATTTCTTCATTTATTTGGCAGAATAAAAACCTGAGACTGGGTAAAATACATTTACAGAAAGCTACGAGCTTAGCATTACCTAACTTTAGATTTTATTATTGGGCAATTAATATTCGACATATGAAATTCTGGTTACTGGACCAGAATATACTATCCATTCCTAAATGGGTAGTATTGGAATTACAATCTGTTCAGGGTTTTACACTTGGCTCTATTTTAGGTTCCTCTCTTCCTTTTGATTGGAAACGCCTTAAACAGGTGTCTAACCCGATAGTTAAATATACCTTGCGTATTTGGTTTCAATTCAGAAAATTTTTTGATCTTAATCAATTTGGGTTAACGATTCCTATTTTAGGTAACATTTTTTCCTCCCTCTTTTACGGATCGTGCTTTTCAAATTTGGAAGACTAAGGGTATTTCACGGTTTTTGGATTTATTTTTAGATGGTTTCCTTATGTCTTTTGAACAATTATCTAATAAATATAACTTATCAAGAATACATTTTTTTAGATATTTACAAGTTAGAAATTTTCTAAGTACTATACTTTCTTCCTTTCCAATGCTTCGTCCTACATACATTTTAGATACTATAATCAATCTTAATCCATGTCAGAAAGGTGCATCGGCTATGATTTATAATATTATTATGAAACTTAGGAAAGCTCCATTTGATAAGATTAGGGTAGATTGGGAACAGGAATTGGGGTTTACCATTTCTGTGGATGACTGGGGGCAGATTTTACAATTAGTCAATACTTCCTCTATCTGTGCTAAACATTCCCTAATTCAACTTAAAGTCGTTCATAGAGCACATATGTCCAAAGATAAGTTAGCGCGTTTTTATTCTCATATTAATCCTTTTTGTGATAGATGTCCGGGGCAGATAGCCTCTTTAACTCATATGTTTTGGTCTTGCCCTACTTTGGAAACTTTTTGGAGAGACATTTTTAATATTATCTCCAAGGTATGGAATATAGATATCTCTCCTCACCCTATTACTGCTATCTTTGGACTACCTAAAATTTCCAGTAATCTCTCCCCTTCAGCCCGTAGAATGATTGCATTTCTTACTTTAATGGCGAAAAGATGTATCTTACAACATTGGAAAGAGCTTAATGCTCCAACTACCTTTTTTTGGTTTTCTCAGACGATATTATGCTTGAATTTGGAGAAAATTAGAAGCAATCTTTATGACTCCTCATTTAAATTTGAACAGACTTGGAGATCTTTTATTCAATATTTTCATTTAATGTAATATATACCCTTCTTGTTTTTTTCACTGTTTTTAATGGAGGTCGGGATTGAGGACGTGATTTTAAGTTTAACTGTTTGGTTCCAAGTTAGCCCATTGCTTTGCGTTGCTTTTAGTTAGTTGCACGGTGGGTTTTTTTTGGGGGGGGGTTTCTTTTTCTCCATTGATATATATATATATAAAATTAGTATACTATTATGTTACCTTGGTATGTTATGTTTAAATTACATTGTTTGTAGTATTTTTTTTGTATTAATATCTTCTGTAATTTTATTATATTCTAACAATGTATTAGTGTCTATATGGCTTACCTTTTTGTATACTTATTCAATAAAAAGATTTAAAAAGAAAAAGAGGCTCATCTAATCTGGAAGGAAAGAGGGAAGATGGCTAGTATAAATCAGGTTTCTTTTAATGTGGGTATTGGCTGAGGATTGGATGATTCTTTATAGAGATGTCCCTCAGATTGCCTTGTCTTACATTTTTCACTTGAATTGAAAACCGGTCAGGTGACTTGAGTAGAGTCATTCCTGAAAGGATGCGAAGAGCTGGGAGAGGGGGCAGAGTAGAGTTACCAGAATTGTCCCAAAGATGAGAGATTTTGATTTTGAAGATAGACTATGGGATCTGGGGATGTTCTCCTTGGAGCAGGGAAGGTTTAGGATAGCTGGATTTTTATAAATAACAGGATCAAGGATATGTACGTAAATTTAAACTAAATGGTTAAAGATCCAAGTGAAGAAGTGTAACATTTCCTTCATTGCACTGGAGTGTATGGAGCCACAGATCACAAAGTGCAAACCCCATTTCCAGAAAAGTTGGGATATTTTCCAAAATGCAATAAAAACAAAAATCTGTGATATGTTAATTCACGTCAACCTTTATTTAACTGACAAAAGTACAAAGAAAAGATTTTCAATAGTTTTACTGACCAACTTAATTGTATTTTGTAAACATACACAAATTTATAATTTGATCGCTGCAACACACTCAACAAAAGTTGGGACAGAGGCATGTTTACCATTGTGTTACATGACCTTTCCTTTTAATAACACTTTTTAATCGCTTTGGAACTGAGGATACTAATTGTAGTAGATTTGCAATTGGTAATTTTGTCCATTCTTGCTTGATATAAGACTTCAGCTGCTCAACAGTCCGTTGTCTGATTCTCCTCTTCATGATGCTCCATACATTTTCAATAGGAGATAGATTTGGACTGGCAGCAGGCCAGTCAAGCACACGCACTCTGTGTCTACAAAGCCACACTGTTGTAGCCCATGCAGAATGTGGTCTGGCATTGTCCTGCTGAAATAAGCATGGACGTCCCGGGAAGAGACGTCGCCTTGATGGCAACATATGTCTCTCTAAGATCCTAATATACGCTTCAGAGTCAATGGTACCTTCACATACATGCAATTCACCCATGCCATGGGCACTGATGTACCCCCATACCATCACAGATGCTGGCTTTTGCACCTTTCGCTGATAACAATCTGGATGGTCGTTTTCATCTTTGGCATAGAGAACTCGACACTCGTTTTTTCCGAAAACTAACTGAAATGTGGACTCATCTGACCACAGCACACGGTTCCACAGTCTTTCAGTCCATCTGAGATGAGCTCGGGCCCAGAGAACTCGCTGGCGTTTCTGCATAGAGTTGATGTATGGCTTCCTCCTTGCGTAATACAGTTTCAAGTTGCATTTCTGGATGCAGCGACGGACTGTGTTGAGTGACAATAGTTTTCCGAAGTACTCCCGAGCCCAAGTGGCTATAATTATCACAGTAGCATGACGGTTTCTTAGGCAGTGCCGCCTGAGGGCTCAAAGATCACACGCATTCAACAGTGGTTTCCGACCTTGCCCTTTACACACTGAGATGTCTCTGAATTCTCTAAATCTTTTCACAATATATACTGTAGATGTTGAAAGACCTAAATTCTCTGCAATCTTGCATTGAGAAATGTTCCGTTTTAACAATTCTCTCACGAATTTTGGCACAAAGGGGTGAGCCATGACCCATCCTTACTTGCAAAGACTGAGCCTTTGATGGACGCTACTTTTATACCCAGTCATGATACCTCACCTGCTACCAATTAGCCTGCTTAATGTGGAGTCTTCCAAACCGGTGTTACTTGAATATTCTGTGCACTTTTCAATCTTATTTTAACTCTGTCCCAACTTTTGTTGAGAGTGTTGCAGCCATCAAATTCTAAATTTGTGTATGTTTACAAAATACAATTAAGTTGGTCAGTAAAACTATTGAAAATCTTTTCTTTGTACTTTTGTCAGTTAAATAAAGGTTGATGTGAATTAACATATCACAGATTTTTGTTTTTATTGCATTTTGGAAAATATCCTAACTTTTCTGGAAGTGGGGTTTGTACTTTTGGGAAGAAAATTAGGTGAAATTAATACAAACTTAAACATATTTCTAATCATGTACTCTGGTTCAAATTTTTCAGCTCCACGTCCTACTACAGGAATTAAATACCTTGCAACGAAATGTGTGGACGTCAGGAAACATCATCAGAAGTCCAGATGGTTCATGCCTTGGGGTCCCAACCAATGTGAAAAGAAAATCCAGGAGTTCTCTGAAGCTATGAAACAACAGATTGAAGCCAATGATATTGTGTTTGCCGCGCATATCCCACATCAAAACTGGGAGATGAGCTCTTGGTTTCAGTTCCTGTTGGTGGTTTTGCAGTTTGAGATTGAATTTCAAATAGACAACGAAATAGGTAAGTTCCAGCACAAGAAAGGAGGAACATATATTTTTTTCATATTATATGTATGACAATTGGATCTTAAATGTTAATTTGATGTTCTTTCTTCAGGGTGGTCGTGCTGTACTTAAAAAGCGGAGTAAATTTTATTCCACTGAGATTCCAGATATTTGATTTATGGAAAGTGAAGGAAAATTAGTAGACTAGTCAACTTCCTAAACTGGCTGACCTAGTGTTGTCCTCAACACCATCTTTCTTTGTTCTTCTATTGTGAACGTTAAATATCTTGTATTTTAAAGCGCTGTTAAAATTGGCCTTGAGTAAATTCAACAATTCCACCTCTACAGCCTTCTGTGGTAGAGAATGTAATATGCTTACAATTCCCTTAAGAGAAGATATTCTTCAATGCCTGCAATTGAAATGAATGACCCCCCTCCCCTATTGTGAAACTACAGTAGAGTAACACACAAAATGTTGGAGGATTCAGCAAGTCAGACAGCATCTGTGGGACAAAGAGGACAGTTAACATTTTGGGTTGAGACCCTTCACCAGGACTGGAAAGAAAAAGGGGAGTAGGGGAGGGAAGGAAATGGAGCAAGAGCTGGTAGTTCATAGGTAAATCAAAGTGAGAGGGGAAACATAAGTAGATAAGGGAAGGCAAGGGTGGGAAGCTGGAATGTGGTAGGTGGAAGTGACAAAGAATTGAAGAAAATGAATTCTGAATAGTGGACCATGGAATAAATGTAAAAAAGTGAGGAGGGGAACAAATGGAGGGACGTGTGGGTGAAGGGCAGATTGAGCAGATGGGAAATGGAAAGTGATTGGGTGATTGGATTAGTAGATTAAGGGAGAATTGGAGTGGAGGGGTGGTAGAGGGGAATGGTTATCAGAAGTTTAAAAATAGATCTCCATGCTTTCGAATTGGAGACTACCAACACAGAATATGAAGTGCTGTCCGTCTAACTGTATCTAGCTTCAAGTTGGCATTGGAGGAGTTGTGGATAGATGTATCAGTGTGGGAATGGGAAGTGGAATTAAAATGGCTGCCACTGGGAGATCCTGGCTGTTGTGGCAGACAGAGTGAGGGTCCTTGTTGAAGCAATGCTGAAACCCAATATAGATTGGAGCAATGTAAAGTAGGAATTCCCAACTTTCTTTAGGCCCTTAAGCAAGGAGTCCATGGACCCCAGGTTGGGAATCCCTGATGTAGAGGATGCCACAGCAGGAGCATTGGATGCAATAAACTGCACCAATAAATTCACATGTGAAGGGCTGCCCGACCTACAGGACTGTTTCAGTACCCGAATGGTGCTAAGGGAGTAGGTGTATTCACAGGTCTAACTCTTCATGGGGTGGTGGGGATAACTGCCAGGAGTGATCGATGGGGAGGATTAGTGGCAAAGGAGTACCGGAGAGAGTGATCCCTGCTGAAAGCAGAGAGGGGAGGGGATTGGAAGATGAGCCTGATGTGGGATCCTGTTGGAGATGGCAGGAGTTGAGGAGAATGGTATGTTGGATACAGAAGTTCACAGGATGATAGGAAAGATTCTGTTATATTCCCATACTGATATATCCACAGTTGCCTCTACTCTAAGCTGAAGCTTGGCGTGGATTAGAGGAACAGCATCTCACATTCTGCTATGGTAGTCTCCAAGCTGATGGCATGAACATCAATTTCTCACTGGTAATCACTCCTTTCTGCCTCCTTTGTTTTTCCGTTATCGAACCTGCCTCACCACCCTTTCTCAGTCTCTCCACTCACCGACTTGATATGCCCATCACCCACTCATTCGTCCCTCCCATTTCCCTCCTCACCTCCTTCCCTTTATTCTGTGCTCCACTGTCCTATCAGATTCCATCTTCTTCTGCCTTTTGTCACTTCTCCATGTCACTTTCCAATTTCTGACTTTATTCCTACTCTCACCCTTCCTCAACTGCGTCCATCCTATCACCCACCAGCTTTTACACCATCCCACACTCTGCACCCTTTTATACTAGCCCCTCTTTCTTTCCAGTCCTAATGAAGGGTCCGGACCAGAACATCAGCTGTCATTTCCCTTCATAGATGTTGCCTTGATCTGCTCTAGATTTCCATCACCTGCAGTCTTTTTTTGTGTGTCTCTGAAACTATACTGCCTGGTTTTTACATACCTCCCAATACGGGAAACATTTTCAGAAACCAATCCTACCAGCTCCCCTCAGACCTTGCTGAGTTCCTCCAGCATTTTGTGTGTGTCCCTTTAGAATCTTGTATGTTTCAATAATTTCTCTTGCTCTTCTATTTCACAATAAGTATAAGCCCAACCGACTTAACCTCTCTTTACGGATGAACCCTTCATTGTGGGAATCAGTACAGTGATTCTTTTTTTTTGGTGTCAAGAGACACTCTCCAAAGGATACCTACCTTCATGAATGTTACCTGTCACTGCTTAGTCCATGTTTGAATGCTGTGTGGCTTTTGCCACACGCAGGCATGGACTGCTTCAGTGTTTCAGATCTTTGAGCTGGTGTGAAGGAGAAGCTCCTATTATTGATCAAGATAAGAGTTCTTAGCAAAACATCCTGAACTGAATGAAATACTGAGCAGGGCTGGAACTGCAAGGTCTTACTCAATCTGAACCTATAAAGTTTTTTTCCCCCAGACTATACACTTGACCCACACTCAACAGTTTATGGCTCTGATTGGAATTGACATTGTGTTGGTCCGGCAAAGAACAACACAGGCACAAACTGATCCTTTCCTCTAATGTGATCTGTGCGGAGTTCACATTTTCTCCACAACTGTGTAGGTTCTTCTTACTTCCTAACGAAGTGTTGTTATGCTGTTAGATTATTTTGCTCCTGTAAATTGCCCCCAGTGGCAGGAGAATTGAGAGAAATAAGAGAGAATAGATTATAAGGAAGTAAATGGGTGTGCTCAGAGAGCTGACATAGATTTGGTGGGTTGATTGGCCTTCTGTGTCACAAAATGTTTCCTACCAGCAGGTATTACTGGGTAACAATTATTCTGATTTGTGCCCCCATCCCTAAACTTTAATAAAATGTTACTGTACCTACAATTTTGGGGAATTAATTTGAAAGCTTTCTGATTTATATTTTCTTAAATACTCGCTGTTTAAGCAAGGATTCTGGCCTGGAGGTTCAAAGTACCCTAATTATTATACTAGGTGGCCTTAGCAACTTTGGATCATGGACCATTTTGGTCATGGTCTGCTACTTCTCGAATGCTGCTAGGTGGACTTGAAATGTGCCAGCTAACATTGAAGATAGATTGGATATTGCTCATGGTCTGATTGAGGCTTAGAGCTGGGTCAGCAATTGGACAAGTTGATGGGCTTAGAGTGTTCTGGTTGTGAGACGATGGAGATTCAGGCCTGGAGGATTGGTGAATGGTTATGGGAGTGATCACTCGGTGATTGTGTTGGTAAGGGACTCCATTACCAGCACCCAGATTGTGAATGTGGCTCTTTTGAGGTGGAAAGAGAGGTAGGGAATGGGTAGCTAGCTACAGGAGCGTCTGAAGGACAAAAGTTTCAAACTTAGTGTATAGCTGTGAGTATCTTTCCTAGGAGTGCTGGACAATGATTGCTTTTGGAGCAACATAGTCTAGATTTCTCTCTCCAAAATAATGTTGCATGGGCAATGATAATTTGATTGTCAGATCCCAGAGGTCACATGAAATCTGAAAATATTTCCTGTTACAGTTTACTCAATGGTATTTGGGCTCCCCTCAATTCTAGTTTTTTCTTACAGTATTGTGAAGACTCGTTTTCTGTTAGAGAATCTGAGTTTATAATTTGGTTCAAAAATTGCATCACTAGAAGCAAAAATGTAATTGTTAGTCTTTCGCATTTAAGATTTTTCTGGTTGAAATATGAATTTGATTTTCAGGTTTATAAAACTGAGGGATTGCTTCAGCATAATGTTAGTAAAACTAAAGTATCTTTCTGTCCTAATTAATTAGAGCTTCTTGATGACATACTTTTCTGTCTGGCACATAGCTTGACTCCTCAGATTCAGCAGCGTTGATTCGTAAATAATCTGCAGATTAGACAAAACACATAGAAAGCGGAATCAAGGTTTTGGCTCACTGAATCTGCTTTAGGATTGTTGCTTTTGGTGTTATTGCTTCTGGGCTTTTTGTTTTTAACTACTAGTGCCTTTTGTAAAATGTGTTTGTTAGATTGAATTTAGAACTCATTCCTATTCGGCAAGTTGTTTTAACTAATTGGATGACATCTGCAGGGTGGCTGGGGTGCACTGTGGTAGCTCCACACACAAAATGCTGGAGGAACTCAGCAGGCCAGCACCTATGGGAGGGGAAAAAAAACAGTTGACATTTCAGGCTGAGACCCTTCCTCAGGACTGGGGTAGCTCAGTGGGTTTGACAACAATATTAGGATGGGGAAATGGATAAATCAGTAAGTACAGATGAATCTAGAGATTCTGTTTCTAATTATCACATGCATTATGTACTGATAATTATTTTTACTAGCATGGTATAATGTGTCTAGCCTAGAAACTGTTAACTGCTTTTCATTTGATTAATTTTGCTTGATCTCTTCATTTGCATAGTTATCCACTAGGCCAGAAATGGACTGATTTTTAAACAGGCTTCTCACCGTGGTCCTCACCCTAAACGGATTCTCCTTCGGATCCTCTCACTTTCTCCAAACCGGAGCGGTCGCCGTGGGCACTCGCATGGGCCCAAGCTATGCCTGCCTCTTCGTCTGCTATATAGAACAGTCTATGTACAAAGACTTCCCCGGTTTTATTCCCCAATTCTTCCTCCGCTATATTGACGACTGCATTAGCGCTGCTTCATACGCCCACGCTGAGCTCATCAATTTTGCCTCTAACTTCCACTTTAAGTTCATTTGCCTCATTGCTGACACCTCCTTCCTCTTTCTTCATCCCTCTGTCTCCATCTATGGAGACAAACGGTCAACCGACTTCTTTAATAAACCTACCAACTTCCATGGTTATCTCAACAATACACTCAGGCCCTGTTTAATGCTGAGGATGTGTCCATCGAGGTGGAGTGCTATGTAGATCAGCTCTACGTGAGGTGATTATAACATGATGTAAATGGACATGTCTGATTATTTTTTTAAATCAAACCCGATAAATCTGATGTTATTTAATGTATAGACAGTGATTCGTGGAATAACAAACACAAATAGGCCCAACCTGTACATTGGTGGAGCCGCAGCAGCAGCGAAAGGAAGCGGGTGGTGGAGGGACCAGGCTGTGGGTCCTCCTGTAACTTAGCTGCTTCTTCAAGTAGGCCTTGAGATTTGACTGCCTTTTCTTAAGTTTCCTCTCATGAAGCAGTTCTCTGTAGTAGGAAATCATGTCAGGGACGCCTCTCTTTGTCTTCTTGCTTCGCTCCCAGTCAGGGTCGTTATCCATGAGCATTGAAACTTTCAAAGAGGCACCGAAATCAACCAGACGGTCGCCAACTTCCACACGGCCTATCACTTGCAGTTTCACATCCGTGCCAATGCTTTTCCTAGACACCTGAGATGTGCTACCCTTGCTGGAAGCTGCAGGCCGTTTTCCCGGCATTATGGGTGAAAAAAATGGACTAAATTGGTAAGGGTGCAAGAACGTTTACACACGCGGGAGAGGCAGAGCGTAAACTAATATGTGATTGGCTTTGAGTGGCTCAGCCTATATAAATTACTCTCACTGGCTGATTGAATGCTGTTAACTGTAATGGTTGCTGCTCTTGAGAAGTTTTAATTGTTGTTTAGAATGAATTTTTTTTGTCATTTAAAAAAAATTTCAATGAAGAATTGAATAACCACGTTATAATGAATCAGCACTATGTGGGGTAGTGTTATGCGGGATCTGAGTGTACATCTTCCCACCCCATCTCCTGTAAGAATGCTATTCCTTTTTCTCAGTTTCTTTGTCTCCACCACATTTGTTCCCAGGGTGTGGCTTTCCATTCCAGGACTTGAGATGCCCTCCTTTTTCAAAGAACAGGGTTTCCCTCCCTCTACTATTGATGCTGCCCACACAGACATCTCCTCAATTTCCCGTACATCTCTACTCTCCCCATCTTCCTGCCGCCATCATAGTGATAGAGTCCCTCTTGAACTTGCCTACCACCCCATCACTCTCCACATCCACAATCTCCACCATCTCCAAAGGGATCCTACCATTAAACATATCTTTACCCCCCGCCCCCCCGCCACTCTCCGCAGGGATGGCTGTCTCTGTGATTCCCTGGCCTATCTGTCCAGGCACTTAACTCTGCAAGTGGCCTAGGTGCTACACATGCCCATTCACCTCCTCCCTCACCTCCATTCAGGGCCTCAGGCAGTCCTTCCAGGTGAGGCAACACTTCTGCTGGCGTCAGCTGTGCTCCAGATGCGACCTCCTCTACATCGGTGAGACCTGTCATAAATAGGGGCAATTGCTTCGTCAAGCACCTCCGCACCATATGCCACAGGTGTGACTTCCCGGTGGTCAAATATTTTAATTCCCATTCCCATTCCAATGTGTCAATCCATGGCCTTCACTTGTGCCAAGATGAGGCCACCCTCAGGATGGAGGAGCAACACCTTGTATTCCAACCTGATGGCAGCATGAATATCGATTTCTCCTTCCGGTGAACAAATTCCGCCCCCCCCCCCCCCCCGCTTCCACTTTCTCTATTCCTCATTCTAACCTTTCACTTCTCACCTGCCTATTGCTTCCCCCTGGTTCCCCTCCTCCTTCTCTTTCTCCTATTGTTCACTCTCTTCTGCTACCAGATTCTTCCTTCTCCAGCACTTGGCCTTTCCCACCCACCTGGCTTCAACTATCAACTTCCAGCTAGCCTCTTTCCCCTCTCCCACCTTTTAATTCTGGCATCTTGCCCCTTCCTTTCCAGTCCTTGAAAAAAGAGTCTCAGCAGGTCAGGCAGCATCTATAGAAAAGAATAAACAGTTGACATTTCGGGCTGAGTTCCTCCAGCATTTTGTATGGGAGGCTTACTTTTAGTACAGCATTTTCAATTTTATGTTAATCAGAGAAATAATGTTTCATGGGATCCTGGAATTGCTTTTTACACTTGTCAGCCTGAGAGTTGTAGAAGCAATAAAGTTACAGCAACAAGAATGTTTTGTATCTACTTGTAAAGGAAAATGGAACCTAATCTATTGACCTATCTTATTCTGAGCTCTGTGGGTATCCAATGAAGTCACAAGGATCCTGTTTAAGCCAATGATGCGCTGATGAAAAGGAGTTTCCATTCCTTTTACCTTCCATTGGAACTTTTGTATTGCATATTTGAATATCAGTAAAGAAATTATTAGTGTTTCTTGGTTAATATCAAGTAAACACCATTCTCAGGTTTCAGTCTAAACAATGACCACTTACGTGAACAAAATACAATATTCAAGTATAGACTGTCGATTTTGAAAGAATTGAAGTGTTATCATAATCATTGCACTAAAATAGACTTATTTTTTGTCCAAATTGTGTTATTTCTTGTAAAATTTGGTGTAACGTATGTTTTTTTTGTGGATGTTGTTTATTTGGTCACGTTGGTCATGTGTGGTGGTGATTCTGCTGCAAGTAAGTTTTCTTTCATTCCACCGATGCATATGACAATAACCTTAACTTTGACTTTAGTACTTTCTCCACTGAAATCCTTCATTCCATCCACAGCTTTCTGCTGTTATTAGTCACAAGGGTGGATGAAGAGAAAAAGTTGTCATTTAAAGTTAAATTGGACAGCTATATGGACAACAAAGGAATGGAAGGTTATGGGCTGAGTGCAGGTCGGTGGGACTAGGTGAGAGTAAGAGTTCGGCACGGACTAGGAGGGCCGAGATGGCCTGTTTCCGTGCTGTAATTGTTATATGATTATATGGTTAAAATTAATATTATGACCAGAGTTGTACAGAATGGTCTTTTTTAAAAAAGAAACTTCAGATATAGTTGGATCTACATCTTGGACTGCTTGAGTTTTGATTGAGTTAGAAGGTAATTGATAAAAGAGTTAGCAAAATCTGCAAATAGTAATCATATCCCTTGTGGGTGAAATGAAGCTTATTCATGCAATCAAGATGAAATAAATACTCTGCTTCAACAACATTTGGCAGTTCTCCAGGAATAACACAGCTGTTGAAGTGGATTAGTCGTCAGGGGTGACAGACACAGTGGAGTGACATTATGTTAGATTGGCATGCACCTCAGGCTGTGGAGAGCTAGCATTAATCAGGCATTTGCCCACAAGTTTTCTGTTCTGTTTTTCTATAAAGACAACCTACACAAAAAGGTTTTGTTTCAAACATTTCTAATCTTTCTTGATTCACTTCTGTTTTGACGTGTAGAAATCCTTCATTTGAATTGGTGTGGACCTTGTCATATATTGAAAATTAAAATAATGAAACTTGGAAAAATATTTTCTTATTTGCGGTCAAGAAAAATTATTTGGGGGGGTTTGTGTGACCTGTGCAGGCTGACTGGAATGCAGTCTTAGGAAGCAGCAGTAACTGCTTTCTATTACCATGTGTGCATTGAGCTAAATCAGCACAGACAGAAAATTATACAGTTAATCATGGTTTGTGTGGCCTATGCAAATATTATGTCTCAGGAAACTTAATATGGTTCTAAATGTTGGTGGGTAGCTTAATAAAATTAGTGCTATATATAATCAAGCTTTTTAAAATATGTGTACTTTATCATTTGGATCACGTAGCATTAAAGCCACTTTCATTTTGTGGTTTTGTACATGAGTGGTGTGAATGTTGCCAATCTGTGGACAGTGTTTTGGGGCAATCCCATTCACAGCTCAATGTCTGCTCTGGTGGACCAGCTTCACAAGTAATGCCATTTAATACTAATGGGAGATCTGGTGCCCATGAAATTAGATTCCAGCAAAAGCCAATCACTTCAGGTCTGTAGTCAAGGATTAGTCTTTTTTAAAATCCAATGCCATTTTATTCTGAAATAGTCTATACTGCTGATAAAAGTCTATAAATGGATAAGACATCTAACAGCAGGTAATGAATAGTGTGGTTCACTGGTAGATCTCTGTAATATGATCCTCTATCATTGCAGTACACAAACAGCGCTGGGTGACCTTGTGATACTGAATTCCCTCTGCTATTTCTCTTCGGTTATTCCTGTATAGAAAAGCTCCATTACAAAACAAGGATGCTGACCTGATGAAGGGTCTTGGCCTGAAATGTCAGTGGTTTACTCTTTTCCGTAAATGCTGTCTGGCCTGCTGAGTTCCTCCAGCATTTTGTGTGTTGCATGTTTTTTTAATGTTTATATGAATCGAAGTGTATTTTGTCAGTGGTTGGTCCCCATTCATTTAAAAAAATGAATCAATACACCTGTTTTTGTATTTAAATGATTGCATTTTGAGATTTATTTCAGATTGTATTAGCTAAGGGGCAACACAAATGTTGGGGGGCTGAATAATGACTTTCATGTTAGTTCTTGTGCTCTCTCTAAGCTGCTCTGAAATCACTGCAGGTCTATTTTTAAAGTGTGTTAGACAGTGGGTTTGGGCTGTCTGATAGCAGTTTGGTGACAAGAACGGTTGCAGGATGGCAGTGGGGAACTGGAAAAGGAAGAAAGTACACCATTCCACTGTTTGATGGCTAGGACAGAGCCTTCTTCCTCAATTGAAACCATTAACTACTTGAGCTAGAATTTGTCAATATAATTGTAACCCACAAGGTTCTGTCGGCTGTGTAAGTCCAGGGAAGATAACCTCTGGCCCCACCAAACATATGAGATTGAGCTGCAAAGCCTCCTGTTTGCATGGATGCTGTGTGATGTGTTACCCTGTTACAAATCAGCACCACTAAATAACAAACAGTACACCACATGCAAGTAAATGACTTAGCTTTATAATTCTTAATTTGATTAAAGGTTTAGTAAGGTAAACAAAAAGAAAAAGGCCCATTTTAATGAAACAGTCTAATGTGCACAAGTTGGAGCTCGTGGTTTCCTTTTCACCAGTCCTCCATCGATTTTCTCTGGGCTTTGTCAACTCCCAGCCCCACTCCTAATCCTCTCCTTCCTGGTGTCTACCACCTCTCCTTTCTGGCTTCTCCTCTCTCCATCTTCCGCCGAACAAAAGACCCAGATCACCTCGGTCTCAGGCACACAACAAGAAAAATCACTCCTTTTGTTGGACGGCGCACATTCCAAAGCCCCCGTTATCTCTAGCCTTAACCTAAACACTGCTGTTACAGGAAAAACCATTACGTTTGCAGTGAAACCTTTCCCAGGGTGTTACATAATGAAACATAAAATTCTGGGAAATTGTAGGAGGATGCAGTGGCACTGCTCCAGTAATCTGAGTATCATCTAAATCTCCCACACTGTCTGTGGAATTTGCATGTTCATCCTGTGTTCACAATGTAGCCCTGTGAACCGGTTTCTTACCACAACTCGACGACATTCTGGAAATTTACTTCAGTGTTGATCGGTGTTAGGGGTCAATGTGTGAGAGAAGCAACTGCTTATCTGGAAATAAGTGGAAAAGGGGAATCGATGCAATTGCATTGAGAACTGGCAGAGAGTGAATAGAGTAAATGGCCTCCTTTTATGTTAAAGGAACTGCTTAATTTATGGAGAGGGTACCTGTGCTCATTTTAGTTTTGTCAGAATCCTGGTCTGTGGATAACTAATTTAATTTATTGAGGTACAGCACGGTCTAGTCCCTTCTGGCCCTTTGAGCTGCACCACCCAGCCATACCCTGTTTTACTCCTAGGCTAATCACAGGACAATCTGCAATGACCGATTAACCCACTAACCAGTACGTCTTTGAACTGTGGGAAGAAACCAGAGCACCCAGAGGAAACTCGTGTAGTCATGGGGAGAACATACAAACTCCTTGCAGGCAGTGGCGTGATTTGATCTGGCTCGCCTGCATGGTTAAGTGTATTCATACTTGAATGCGCGCAGTCGATGAACTTGCAGCACAGACGCAGATTGGCAGATATGATGTTGTAGGTGTCACTGAATCATGGCTGAAAGAAGATTAGAGCTTCATGTCCAAGGATGCACATTGTATCAAAAGGACAAGCAGAGGGAGCAGCATTGCTCTGTTGTTTAAAAAAGGAAATCAAATCATTAGAAAGAGGTGTTGAATCATTGTGGATGGAGCTAAGGAAATAAAAGGGTAAAAAGATCCTGGTGGGAGTTTTATACAGATCCTCAAACAGCAGTAAGGATGTGGTCTACAGATTACAATGGGAGATAGAAAAAGCATGCTTAAAGGGCAATATGACAATAATCATGGGGGAAACAAGACTCACAACACGCTGGAGGAACTCAGCAGGTCGGGCAGCATCCGTGGAAAAGATCGGTCGACGTTTCGGGCTGGAACCCTTCGTCAGGACTGAAGGGGGAAGGGGCAGAGGCCCTATAAAGAAGGTGGGGGGACGGTGGGAAGGAGAAGGCTGGTAGGTTCCAGGTGAAAAACCAGTAAGGGGAAGCAGGGTGATAGGCAGAAAAGGTGAAGAAAGAATAGGGGAAAACACAATGGGTAGTAGAAGGAAGTGGAACCATAAGGGAGGTGATAGGAAGCTGGGAGAAGGGCAGAGTGACATAGGGATAGGGGAAGGGAGGGGGAGGGAATTACCGGAAGTTGGAGAATTCTATGTTCATACCAAGGGGCTGGAGACTACCTAGACGGTATATGAGGTGTTGCTCATCCAACCTGAGTTTAGCCTCATCATGGCAGTAGAGGAGGCCATGTATGGACATATCTGAATGGGAGTGGGAAGCAGAGTTGAAGTGGGTGGCTACTGGGAGATCCTGTCTGTTTTGGCGGACGCACCCACTTCAACTCTGCTTTTTGAGATTTCTGTGATAAAACAATTCATTGATGCTTGCCTCCTTTTCCAAACAAAGAATAACTACCCTGAGATTATATTGTCATCTAAAAGTATTTGATAGGAGAATAAGTTGGGTAAGAAGTCAAAGGTGATGATTTAGAATAGTTTCTTCCCTCAGTTCCTACAATGAAGTATATTCATAAGTGTGCCTACCTATCTTCAGTAAACTTTTGTAAAGAGATTGGAAGACATTTATGTAAATATCTACAAGATTGTATGTTATGGTAATCAACAGCTTGGTAACGGTTGCAATATCTACATCATCCATGCCTTAATGGCACAAGGGCATCATAATGACCTCTGGCTGGTGACAGCCAATTATAAGGTAAAGTCATGCTGGGAAATAGCAATCCTCACCAAGAGTAGTTGATAACTGATATGTTTTACAGCCAGTCATCCAATCTCAAAATTTGGATGTGTCAAATAATATGCAGCCATTATTTTAGATTTAATCCTCTGCTCAGACTTTTTTTCAAATTAACCAGTAAGTGAAGATACGTTATCACAGCATCCTTATTATATTTTAACAATTTATTGATTTCAGATATCTATCTTTACTAACTTGAATAAAAGAGGTGTTTGAAGAATGGGTGGGGACAGGGAAGGTGGAGTTGGAAAGTCGAGGCAGCTGTGTGATGTGAAAGCTGACAATTGGAGGTGGGGAGGACGGAGCTGGTGGGGGGTGAAAGTGCAGGTGGAGGCAGTTGCTGGAGGGTGATGGGTGGAAACAAAAATTATACCAGCGTTGGAATCTGATAAGTGAGGAAGAAGAGATTGGGAATCACTAGGGATGGAGAACATGTGGGAGGGGTCCATGGGTACTTCATGCATGGAACCATGAGGGGGAAAGGGGACAAAAATGGGTGATAGGTTGCTAGAGAGCTGCTTTGGGAAAGGGAGCAAATATTGGAGGACTGGAGGTGGTTTGGAAGGAGAGGTGGTGAGCACGGGAGATGAGGATTGCTTGAAATTGACAATTTAAACATTCATCCTTTTGGGTTGTAGGTTACTCGGGCAGAATACAAGTTGATGTTACTCAAGTTGGTGTTGGGCCTTGCCTGTCAGTGGAGAACTCGTCATTTGTACACCAGCCTGTCTGTTCTCGGCCTCCTTCAGGTTGCCCAGCTCCTTGCAGGACTGTGTACTTGCATAGAAAGTCTGTAGAAGGATGCAATATTCATTGTCATGGTTCATCCCGAGCAGCTGTGGAGCAATTTCCGATCTTCGGTCTGTTCCCAGGGGTGATCACAGAGGCTGACATCAAGTACTGATAGAAGAAGATCATCATCTCAGTGAAAGCCCCAGATTGATCTATCTCTACAACAAGATGTCCATGAGGGAATGCTGCCAGGTTGCTGAGGGACACACTGAAACTCAGGGCAGGCAATACACGTGTTACGGGGGAAGGATGGTAGCCAAGGATTCTTCTGCCAGTAGACTTTGAGGGGGCGAAGTCTGGGGTAGAAGCTGCTCAAGCCTCTTGAAGTGTGTGTCACACCAGGAGGCTCTGAGAGGCAATGATGTTACCTGCAGAACATGCAAACACTCCCACTGTAGAGAACTGTTAACACTGACAGTGTATATACTGATGCCCTCCATTGGTTGGGGTTAGCCATGGGAGTTGCATTGTAGCTGGTCTACAGGATACGCAGGCCAGGGCAGTACGATATGGAGAACACGCTGTTGCCCAGGCAGCATGCTCCTCCTCTCCATGCAGCTAATGAATCCAAACGAACAGCAGAGACCAATAGAGTTTGGCACCTGAGGCGTCACGGGAATTGCCCATCATGCTGAACTCAACACAGGACTGCCTTGGGGATTCCAGCTCCAGATTTTTCCTTGGGGTTACTCCCGAGGCCTTCCCCATGAGTGGGTATAACCGCAAGGCAGAGGAGGTTTGATATCAGAGTTTTCCTCCTGGATGAGCTGCTAACAATGGCTGACGAGCCCCATCTACCTGAAGCAACTGGTGTTAAGGTACGAGTAACCCACCCCTTCTGCCAGTAGAAATGGTTCTGCTGGGCTTAGTAGCTAAGGCACACATGAAGGCCAGGAGCTAGGACTTGGTTGTCAGAGGCTATTTGAGGCTCATGTCACTGGGTGCATTTAATAGGTAGTGGGAGCTTGTCCCCACTACGTCCCCTGGCTGTAACAACCTTAAGGAACCTTATATACCGAACAACACTACAAATGTGTAAAGCCCTGCACCATTTCTTTGTATGCGTTTTTTTTAGACCATAAGCAGAATTAGGCCACTTGGGCTAGTGAGTCTGTTCTGCCATTTCATCATGGCTGATCCATTTCCCTTTCAGCCTCAATCTCCTGTCTGCTTCACATAACCCTTCATGCCCTGACTAATCAAGAACTTAGCAACCTCTGCCTTAATGACTTGGCCTCCACAGACATCTGTGGCAATGAATTCACAGATTCACTGCTCTCTGGCTAAAGAAATTCCTGCTCATCTCTGTTCTAAATAGATGTCCCTCTATTCTCAGGCTGTGTCCTCTGGTTGTTCTAGACTCCCCCACCACAGGATACATCCTCTCCACATCCAGCCTATCAAGGCCTTTCAACATTCAATAGCTTTCAGTGAGATTCCACCCCGCCCCCGCCACCTTTCTTCTGCATTCCAGTGAGTACAGCCCAGAGCCATCAATTAGTCCTCACATGGTAAGCTTTTCATTCCCAGAATCATTCTCGCGAACCTCCTCTAAACCCTCTCCAATGTCAGCACATAATCAAAGTAAAATTTTGTTATGAATAAAATTTTATCAGAAAAATAACTTTACAGTTGCTGCTCAACCCATAGAATATCTCCAGCACTAATATTTTTGGTTCAAAATATTATCGACATGTTATCCTGAAAATTGAATTCCACACCATTGCTGGTTGCCAAGTCCCCAGAGAAGTTTTGTACATGCAGAAGATAAGTCCATTGTAATTTCTCATATCAATGCCTGGACAAAATCTTGACTGACCCACGTGTCATTTCAACCTCCAAAGCTTGTGCGTACTTTCCTTGGATTCTTCCTTTTTGAAAATAATTTATTAGTGTCAGTGTCAAAAATACTCCAGCCCTCCAGAAAAGAATTCACTATGACTTGGAAAAAATTGTTTCTCTCGGTCTTAAATGTCAGACTTCACTTATTTTGAGGTTTACCTTTTAACCCTCGGTTTTCCAGTGAGCTGAGCAGCCTCTCAACACGCCATGCTCGGGTGATAAATGCATGATTGGAGATTTTCTGTCTGTTGCGTATCAAAGAACACAAGCCTATTTGACTGAATAGGACTGCAGTTATCACAGTGGCAGTTGGGAAAAGGGGCCTTTTTTTTTGGCAACATATTTTCTGAGGTCTTTTCTACGCCTTAAGGAAATCACAGCATCAAATTCAAGATGGATACCCCACACCCAATGTTTCTCACTTTTTGGTAAAATTCTGAACGTACTTCGAGGTTGCTGTTGCACCCAGTGCAAGTGTCCTTAAGCATGAAGACCTGGGGAGTACATTGCTGTGTGTCAGCACATTCCTGGACAAATGATAGTGTTTCCTTATTTGTGGGAAATACCTCATTGTGTAACGACAATAATTTATTTTTGAGAATAACCGCCAGTGCTTTTATTTCCAGCTGACGACGCTGTGGTTACGTTGAATGTTTCGCTAGGCTATCGTGATGACCGTATTAGTGAGTGGACTGAGATGGCCCATTCGATTGAGAAGCGGAAACTAGATTGCAACTTCTCATCTCCAAAAGTATGTAATCTCAGTTCTACACCGTTCCATTAATGTTGAACATCAAAGCCTGCTGATAATGAACCCAGAGCTGCTACGTGTTTTTAGAGTTTTCTGTTTGCACTCTATTCATGATTGTTAACACGTTATTCAATCGTGAGATCTGGGTATTGCTGGCCAGGCTGACATTTATTGCCTTCTCTAACTGGAGGCTTTGGAGAGAGTTCAGAAGGGATTCACCAGATTTTTAACAACAATCTGATAATTTCACACTCACCATTCCTGACATGGGATTTTAATTCCAAAGAGTTCCACTATATACAAATCAATCTCTGGGTTAATACAGAGGTCTGTTTTACAAATGAATATAAGTTGCACACACTTCTCAGCAACTTTATGAAGCTGATTTATTAACTAATACACTATTCCATGAACCAATCTGAATTAAGTAGATGGTACACCCTGGGCTTGTTGGTGATAAGTTTAATTGATTTTAGGTTTAATTCCTGGCCTCTGCTGGGTTTGTTGGGTTTGGACAAGATACTACAAAACAAAGTATTAAATCTGTTGGGAAACTAATCATGAATACTATAATGATTATTTCCACATAGTAACTTGCATTTTTATGGGTCTCTCAGACCTACGGCCGTGCTATTTCACCACAACCAACCAACTTCACTCACTTTGCACCAAATATTCATTATGCACACCCAATTCCAAAAGCTTATTTTGCAAATCTGTTTATGTTGGTGACAGGGTTCACATTTTGAAGAGGCTGTTATCTAGGAAGTTGTTTCCTTTGAAACGATATCACACCTTTTGAAATGTTTGAGAGGGACACTTACAGTATGTAACAAAATCTTCTGACTCCTGTGGCCTGGGACGTGATGAATTCTGTTTCCTCTCTTGACCAGAATCCTGACAATCAGGGGCAGCTGTATGACTGTAACCTGCTACCCTTCATGGAATTGGGGAGCGTTGCGCACAAGTATTACCTGATTAACATACGACTTCCCGTTAATGAGAAGAAGAACATTAACATGAAAATCGGAAAACTGAAGAATGTTCGGCTGGTGGTAATGTCACTGCTGCACTGTTCTGACATGAAAGTATACCAGGGGATTTAGTACTAAATCTTGGGAGCTAATTATTAATGAATCGTCAATTCATTATGAAATGTCCAGCCAACTATTGCACTTTCCCTTTTATTTTTTGTCAGAAAATAGTAATAAATATTGACTGAGTTTTATAAGAAACCTAGTAGTCTTCTCGTGCCTTGCCAGACTGGGAGAGACAAGCAGGACATGTGTTCAAAGAAGCATTAATTGCCAAGCATAATCATGTATTCCGCTTTTGGAAACTCAGAAGAGAATGCCCTTTTGTTCAAAACCCCACCTGGAAAAGTCCCCTTTACTTCTAATGTTTCCTATCTGTCAACCAGTTCAGTCCTGTGTGTTTTTTTAAAATTGCATACCAATTTCTTATGTGGGATCTTATCAAAATCCTTCTGAAACTGACCATATCCACTATTTCACTTTTATCTATTCCTCTATTTGCATTCTCAAAATAAATTCCAGATTAGGTCCTGGGACTGAAGCTGGTCACGGCCATTTGGCATATACAGACTAGAGATAGAAATGAAATTGGATATTTTTATTTGTAATATTAGAATACAGTAACGATAATGCTGTCTCTTACTGAGAACTAAAAGAGCAGATTACACTGCAAGTGTCAATAAATGTTCATGTCGTACTCGATGTAGCAATCATTCATGGAATGATACTTTGAAAAAGATGTCATGCTGATCAGATGCCAGATCAATAGGGGTGATCTCAGACTGTCAGCCCTTTTAGCGAAGGGCTCTAAGAACCAATTTGCCCTTCAGATCTTAACCCAAAACTTCAATCATCCCTTCACTACCATAGATGCCGTTTGACCCGCTAACTACTTTTTTGCTACCAGTTTCATCATCTATAGTCTCCTTGTAACTATCCTTCAAAGCCTGGTGCTTCAGCTGTGATTCCAAAATCAATCAGGACCAACTGAATGATGCACTTGTTTTTGAAGAAGAGAAGATGTACATTCTACCTAATACATTGAAGGCTTTAAAATTTTTGAAAATGTTTGTTGGGAAGGAAAGCAGAAAATATTTTCACTCATTAAGGACACCAAAGCTAAAATCTATAAATATGAAATAATCTGTTACACAATTAGTAGTTGAAATATAGAGCCAGGTAGCATAAAGGCTAGTGAAAAGGGAAGCACAGATGCTTTAGCCAGTTCAACACCTGTGAAGAAAGGAAGAGATGATTATCGCAGATGTTGATGAAGAGGGTTGGAAGGAGACTCAAGTGAAGCATAAACACCAATACATGGTCGCTGAATGGCATATTCAGTGATGTATGTAACAATGATTGAACCCAGATGCTAGACTTAAAGCCATTTGTTGTGTTCAGAGAAAGCTGTAGTGAAAGGATTATTAGGAATGCCACATTCTATTAACTCTCCATTTTATAAAGGTTTTAATGATAGTCATTTGATTCTTTTAAACAGGCAATCCATCAGAATGGGGGATTCACAAGGGTCTGGTTTGCAATGAAAACCTTCCTGACTCCCAGTATTCTCATCATTATGGTCTGGTATTGGAGACGAATTACAATGATGACTCGCCCACCTGTCCTCCTGGAGAAGTAAGACCAGTAGTGAATGTAGTTTTATGTTTTTGTGGTATGTTTCTAGATACGATTTAGTTCTTTGGTTTTCCTGTTTACACATAGTCTGTTTAAATATTTTTATTTTCTTTCTTTTTCTCTCATTCAATCTCTGGCAATCGAAGTTATTTAAGTTAGGATCCTTTATCCTCACCATTAAAAATAAAATTAATAAAATTCAATAAAAATACTTTAAAAAATTCAACAAACCTGTAGATCGTTTGGTAAGCATACTTCAGTGTGAAACAGGCCCATACAAATCAGAAGATGTCACACTGAATTTCAAATTGAGATGTTAATTGATGTCAACCGGGGCATTAGTTGCAGCAAAAGAGTTCTAAGAATTTGGTGAAAAGTTTCAATTAACTTTATTTAATTTGGCCAAATATTCTTCCTGTAAATTATATATGAAGTTGTGACTCTATAATTAAAGAACATATCTAGAGCTTAATAAAGTGAATAATGGGATCCTGTAACTACTAATTTTGAAAATGGAGTCGTGTAATTTAAGGAATTTGTTTACCTGATGTGGGATACATATGCAGGCAAACTCAATGCAGTTGCAAGATTAGCAAAGCATGCTTTTCTAAGCTACATCACAATGTTTCTGCTGGAAAGAATTTCGTAAGTCGTTAATATTTTATTTGCAGAGTAATTTTTGCACTTGGAATCTCAATGACCTTTATAAATATCCCAGTGGAATGGTTTTCCATCGGATTCGACTGGACTTGGATGCTGCTCTTCGGAGACATTCGACAGGGCATTTTCTACGCCATGTTGCTGTCATTTTGGATTATCTTCTGTGGGGAGCATCTCATGGTTAGTTTATTCTGCAGAATACATACTTATTCAAGAAATATTTCTGAGTCAATTTCCAAATGAAAGGTGTTGTTACTTCAATTTTTAAGTCATTTTTAGATGCAATCTTTTTAATAAGAATTAAAAATTATTGTGGTAACTAATGATGAAAAAGTTTTTGAGAGATGCTATTGCTCAATTTTCATGTTGAGCTATTACATAAAGATGATAGGAGTTAAATTACTCTGGTACATTTCATTCCGGATCAAAGAAAATTGATGACCATGGCGATCATTTAGGCTATTGTTTCTGTGACAGCTGAACCCCACCTAAACCCACCTTTCATTATGAGAACCACGGCCATGCATTACACAGCGAAGTGCAGGTTAAAAATGATTAAGAGTATTTGTGTTCACTATCCTTTTTAGATGGTGAGTTTACTGCATGCTCTGGGTGATTCTTCCCCCTCCCTATCCCCAATCATTCATCTGCCATTTACTTTAAATCTGCTCTCTCCTTGTGTTATCTTGGCTATTCCAGTCCCGAAGAAGGGTCTCAGCCTGAAGCACCTGCTGTTCATTCATTTCTATAGATGTTGCCTGACCTGCATTCCTCCAGCTTTTCGTGTATATTGCTCATGATTTTATTCACCTCTTAAGTCTTTCATCAGGCTTCTCTGTTTCAAAGAAAAATAACCTTGGCTCACCAAATCTTTCTTCTGAATAACCGCTTTTCTCTACATCACTTACATTAACTTCTGTTAAAAATCTTGTGCATCTGTTTTTACCTCCTAGGACCAGAATGAAAGGAATCGACTGTCTGTCTACCTGAAGCAGATTGTGCCGATTGGTTTTGGTTCCTTCTGTCTCTTCATTTTTGATCTATGCGAGAGGTAAAGACTTGTTAATAGATTCACAGAAAGCTTCAGTTTAACTCTGGCGCTTAAACCGATACTGCTAACCAGCTCTGAAAGAAAATTTTCATCACCATCTATGTTAAAGGATTATTTTGAGTTGAGCATTCTTCCATTTTGGCATTAAGGTTAGGGTGCATTTGTGCGTTTCTGTATTGTAAGCTGTCTAGTACATGTAGAGCAAGTGTACACATTTGTAAGATAACTCAAGTAAAATATTTTAAAAGGTTAGTTATTAACTCCGCGTCAGTCTTTCCCAGTACGTGTATTGGCTCTTTAGGTTGCTTATGCTATAAGCACAGTGTTTAGTAGCAGAAGGAAAAACAAGTACTTGATGGGAACAACAGGAATTCTGCAGATGCTGGAAATTCAAGCAACACACATAAAAGTTGCTGGTGAACGCAGCAGGCCAGGCAGCATCTCTAGGAAGAGGTGCAGTCGACGTTTCAGGTCGAGACCCTTCGTCAGGACTTGATGGGAATCCGTGCAATTGAAAACACTAACCCAGTCTACGTTACGAAAAGCCACTAGGGTAACCTGTTGTGTGAAAGCAGATTCAGTGACTTACTGAAGTACAGTCTTGGTACAGTGTTGGGATCAATTTTCAATCCCCTCAACTAGAAAATGGTAGAACTAAAATACCCAAGGAACATACTAAAAATACGTATTGCAAAGAATGCTGAAAGGATGCTCTTCCTCTTGATTAAATATAGTAACGGTGGCATGTTTTGAACACCAAATTTCTGATAAAACTTGCCTTATTTTTTATAATTTTTTCCAGGGGCGTGCAGCTGACAAACCCTTTCTACAGTATTTGGGCCACTGATGTCGGCACAGAACTGGCTGTATCCTTTTATTGAAACTTTTTTATATTAAACAAATTTATCTCTGAATGCCAGGAAATGATTAAAATAATTGTGGTTAATTGCAAAATGAGGCTAAATTGTTATGTCAGCCAGTGTAGGTATGCATTGCCCGGAAACGTACCACATTTGATTTCGTTGGTCAGGTCTTTTTTTTAATATAAAGGATTTAACTTTGGATGACGATATTAGTATTGAATTTGGTCTTTGTGACCATGATTTAGAGCATGGGGTGGTGTGGTTGGGGGCGGGGGTGGTGGCACAGAGAAATGGTTATCAATCATTGATCATCTTGATGCTGTAGTTGACAGAATGACCTATACTGACCAGTGATGGGATTCTTAGCTTCTCATCATTGAATCCGAGGTAGTAATCGTGATTGTTTTTCCCTTCAGTGGTGGTGTTTATGTTACTGATGCTTATGTTTTGCTGGTGAAAGGAACTAATTGAAGAGTAACAGTTTCAAATATTTTATTAAATGCATGGAATACATTCCCTTGCTTCCAAAACTGCTGAGATGGAATTTAAGATGTTAGCATTTGTTATTGAAATACTTGGAAAGCTAAGCTTTAAAAGGGTGTCTGTCTCTCTTATGTGCAGTAGAGATAAGCTGCTGTGGTTAATTGCTGTTCCTTTGAACATGAGCAATATTTTGTGGCAATGGTTCACTGTAAGGAGTCAATTTCAGCTCAGCCCCAAAGCAATTAGTTCATTCGCAGAGCTTTAACCAGTACACTTGATTGGTAGAAAATTCAAGCTTTTCCCTTCTGATTTCACACTGTCTCCTACAGAAGTTTCTGACTCGCTAGTGATTTACAGTTGTGTTATTCATCAATTAGCCCCAAATAGCCTTTACTTTGTGACTGATGGGTGTATCACATTGAGTCCAGTTATACTTGCTCAGGTCTCTGGATACTGAGCAGGATGAGACAGGCCAATTTATATTTCTTCAGTGCCTCCCATACACTTTATTGACAGGGGTGATCATTTGAAACTTAATTACTTTTCCATCTCTTTGGAATCTTCGTGGGAATAAATCTTCATTAAATCATAGTTTTTGTTTTATTTGGTGATTTGGGGGGGGGTGGGTGTAGTATTCAGCAACAGCACCAAAATTTATTGCCTTTCCAAAGTTGCTTTGGGAAGGTGGTAGTAAACAGTCTCTTTAAACCACTGCAAGCCTACCCCTAAAGCGCTGTTATCTGGGCAGATCTGGAATTTAGACTCGGGAATAGTCAAGATAGTGTGCAGCTTGGGGAAAGGTGGTGGAGTTTCTGAGTGGCTCTTGTCAATGATAAGAGAAAGCAGATTTGGGAGCTACTACTACAGCAGAAGCTGCGAAGGCAAGTGACTGCAGGTGCTGGCATCCGGAGCAGCAAATGACCTGCTGGAGGAACTCAGTGAGTTGAGCGGCATCTGTTCGAGGAAAAGAATATTGTTAACGTTTTGCATCAAAACCCTGCACCAGGACTGGGAGTGGAGAGGGGAGACGGCCAGTATGAACAGGCAAGGTGCGAGGAGGGGGGGAGTGGTGAAACAAGAGTTTGAGGTGGAGTGAAGCAGTGTGAGGATGGCAGACAGGTTGCACCAGCTGGAGGGAGGAATGCAACTGCAAAGGAAATAGCGCATTGATTGCCGAGTAGGGTCATAAACAAACAGGACATTGTCAGTAAAGCCCCTCTCTCAGCATCAGGAACTCTTGTTCTGTGAGTTCTCGTGTGGCAGCTAGTGCCAATGTGGTGTAAATGGCAAGCACTCTGCCCTGCTATCAGATTTCTGAACGGTCCTTGAGCACTTCCTTGCCATTCCACTTTTGCACTATTTAGGTAGTTTATTTTTATTGTAACTTTTAGTAGTTCTTTTTTTATGTCTTGCACTGCACTACTGCTAAAACAACAAATTTCACACCATATATCAGTGAATATAAGCCTGATTAGGACAGGCACCTGTAGATGGTGGAAAGGGAGAGCATTGGAAGCTCAGTTACTCACCACAAGAAGCTTCTGAACTACTCTTCAAGCCACTGTATTTTTATGGCTGTTTCAGCTGAGTTTTGGCCAATTTCAAACCCCACCGCCTTCCACCCATCTACGGATGAGGGGTATGGGTGCAGGTGCTCAGTGATAATAATTACATTGAATATCAAGGCTGGCAGTTTGAACTCTTCAGTTTAAGCCATTTTTGTTGCCTGGCCCGATTAAGGCATAAGTTATTACAGGCTACATTAACCTATGCCTGAATGTTGTCCTTGGATCTGCTGCCTGTGGTTTTGAATACATTACCGTTGGGGCATTCAGAAGAAACCACCTGAAAAGTTGCATCTGAGGCAGCAAAGGGATGATCAACGCCTCGTCTCTCTTGTGCTTTGACCGCCCTCCCCTCTCCCCTCATTCACCCCATAGATGAGCTCCAGGCCAGCAGGAGACAAGTTGGAGGTGACGTGCAGCTGCAAGTGTCTGAGGACAGTCAGAATGGTGGATTCTCCTTAGTCCCTGTCAATTTAAGTCAAGGGCCAAAAAGGCTTGATTCTGCTCCCTGCCTGTTGCACGGTGACCCATAGACGGCTAGAATCCACATTGATTTAGGACGTCAGCTTTTTTTGTCATGGAGAAGCCTCTCGAAATGAGTTCATGAATGTTACTTGCTGGATGAGCCTATGCCTGAATGTTGGGTATGTCTTGCTGCAAGGTATAGGCTACTGGTTGGAAGCTTGAAAGAAACTTTCCTTACCTAAAAGAGTCATGAAAATGTGGAACTTGCTACGACAGGGACTGGCTGAAGCAACTAGTTTCGATGTATTTAAGAGAAGGTCAAACAAGGAAATGAGAAAAGGAACGAGGGTATATGTTGATAGATTTAGATGAAGACTCCAGGACCAAAGTGCAGCATAAACACAGACTGACTGTGGTCTTCTGAGCAGTTCCTATGAAATAAACCAAAATGTTAATGGGCCTCGGGCAGCGAGGACCTGGAGACACAAAAGATACTGGAATCCAGAGCAAAATGAATTACCTGAAATAGATAGTTGGAGTTCAAGTGCTCTGCCATGACTTCTGCTGGGATATGTCTATAATATCAGTGTCAGGCCTATATTGGGCTAGAAGTAATACTGCACAGATTTCCTGACAACACTCTCATATGAGGAATGACCTTTTGACATGTTATCAAAGAGGCAGTCGTGAAGTTAAACTTCGGAAGCAGTTGGCACCATCACAGATAGGGGAAACACTGGGAGTGGTGTAGAGGGCTAAAGAATTGAACAAAGAAAAAAATATCTCGTCTGTAGTCTACCCTAAGGGGGTTGAGCATGTCTGAACTGCTGTAATCTAATTCTGAATATGTAGCAAATATTTCACTTGGGCGTTGCACAGCAGTTTGTTTTAAACCTTGGCAAAGACGCCAGTGCCTTCATTTCCATATTGATTTCTCTGTGTTATCTAGCCTGTATCCGAATTAAGTGCAGATGGAATTTTCTTTATTTGTTATAGCATCCTGAAGTTTCAATTACTATTCAATTTTACTAGAGCTCGTTTCTACGGAATATTTCTGAGTTGTAAGCCTGCTGGCTTAAACTGAAGCCCATATGCTGGCTGCTCCCTTCTTTCTCCCAGTGCTCTCCTCCTCGTGTGTCTTTTACTCACAGATCCACCGTGGGAATAGAAACAATGGGCTTCTTAAATATCTTAAGACCGCACAATGGCTAAAATAATTGCAGGAGCAAAGAGAGTATCTACTATACAGTAAACTCAAGGTGACTGACTGCATCTAAAAAATGCCTTGAATTTTGGCTCCCTTGATTACTTAGTTCATCAACACAATACGTAGCTGAACTGTGCGCTTCAAATACTTTTTTGATTTCGGTATCTGCATCTGTCCATTGCTGGTGTAAGGTGGTGCAACTGTCAGTAACACTGCCTCAGTCAGAGAGAATAATCATCTAGCTTTGGTTCTTGATTGTTTTTCAGTTACCAGCTTCTGGAAAGGTGTCCTTGCATACCTTCTCCACAAGAGTTAAACCATCTCACCATGCCGACTTGGAAATGTGTCATCACTGCTGGCTCAAAATCTGGAACTGTCTCCCTAACAGCATTGTTGGTATACTCCCACCACAAGGACTTCAGTGATTGAAGTAGGCAGCTCGTTACCGCCTTCCCCAGCACAATTAGGAATGGGCAATGAAGTGCTGGCTTGGCCTACAAAGTCCATGTTTTGAAGGAATAATGTATTTTAAATCTGACTATATAAGTTCTGGAGTATTTAGTATGCATGGAACTTGGCAAGAGGTCAGACTCAATGGGAGAAATGTGTTTTTGAATACAAGTTATTATATTTTAAAGCTCTGTGTTGCAGAATTTCCTATCCGGCAGTGTGTTTTTTTTCAATTCCACTATGCATCATTGGCTTGCTTTTCCTGTCATTAACTTGTGGCTAAATGCAAATACATACTGAAGAACTGACTAGCACAGGAAGTTCAGTCTCATGTTCTGTCATTTAATTTGAATAAAGGTGGTGTTTTGGGTTGGGGCTGGTATTTGCTAGGAAAGAAGTGTGCTTATCCCTTATTCAGACTGATACAGACTTAACTTTTACAGACAGTGTCCAAAGCAGACAGACACAAAGAATTTTCTAGGAATGGCGACTCAAGATATTCTGCTAATGCTGGAAATCTTGAGCAAAACACACAAAGTGCTGAGGGATATCAGTAATTCAGGCAACATCCATGATGGAAGTGAACAGTTGACATTTTCAGGTTAAGACCATTCATTACAGTTGAGTATTCAGAATGCAGTCCCGATAAAAGGTTGACTCTTCATTTCCATCCATAGATGCTGCCTGACTTGTTGAGTTTCCCCAGCATTTTGTGTGTGTGTGTTGCTGGAAATATACTGTTTTCTTACCAGAAGCAGAGAGATATTAAACTAATTTTCCAAGCTTAGAACATCGACCAAGTTCCCATTTATCTTTTCATGGCATATGAAGGTGTAACAAAAACAGAAATTGTTGGGGGAAAAACTCAGCCAGTCAAGTCGTATATATGGAAAGAGAAAACAGTTAATATTTCACGTTAGTGACCCTTCCTCAGAACTAGCAGTTGTATATTTGGAATGCCCACAGTAATTACCTCAGATTTCCAAAATGTGTATATTTTTTCTTTTTTTAACATAATTTATTAATTGATGCTGCTTTATTGAATATTATTTTATTTATTCTTGCATATGAACAAAAACCACTAGCAGTAAGTTCTTAATGCTTCTGTCCAAAGTTTAACACAATAAAAACTACTGAATTAGTTGATTTTTAGCAGGAGTTCTGCATATGAGAATAGAAGCATCCATAACTGCATTCAATGGCAAGGTTTAACGTGATGGTTCCAGTTTACTGATTGGAAAAGGGTAGTGTTTTGGTAAGGATGGGTTCAGCCCTGGCTACGAATCCTGATGCTGTCACCGGTGCACATAAGATTATCTCCCAGTACAATTTATCACAACGTAAAGTGGGCAGGGTGTGAGGGTCCAAGTCTGACATGAGGTACTAGGATTCTGTTTGCTATCTGTATTGCTGGCTTTCTGTTTTGAGGAGTTGGGGTGGAAATCATCTCATCAAGGGTAATTTAAACCACATAATTAGTGTTTACCTTGACAGCCGCATGTTAGATGGCCTTTATCATAGTTGCAGGCATCTGCGCATGTCTGTATTTCTTTTTTCTCTGCTTCATGGTATTCCAGGTCTTCCGAAATATAAGCGGCAAAAGATGTTCACTCCCAGCCATGTCCAAAGCAAGGAGACTGCACTACGAGGTACAAAAATAACAGTGTGCCAAATGCAGCGTGCATTTGTTACAGTACAGGAAAAACAAGGTTATATTACGTTTGCATGAACTGTCTGAAAGCTATCCATTTAGTCCTTTCCCCATCCCTTTTTCAGGTTTTACTTTCAAATATTTATGACTTTCCTTTTAAAAGCTGGTATAAATTCAGCCTCCATCAATACCTAATCAGGCATTTCATTTTGTAAGTTTTGTGTTATTAATTCTCAATCTCTTTGATCTCAATTTATTTTTTGTTCTCACATAACTTCCTATCAATCCCCCTCATTCTTAGAACTACAGATCCTCCTTGTACCAAGACAAGTCCATTAATTTTCTATTCACTCCTCATAAACAGAAAGTGCCTGGTATATGACAATTATGGAATATCCCTTCAGCCCACTGAGGCAATGTCATCTTTTTTATATAACGCAATGCAATGACTCCTCCCTTCTACTGTAAGCATAATCCTATCTAAAGCTGCACACACAAAATGCTAGAGGAACTCAGCAGGTGAAGCAATCATATCTATTTTACCATAAAATCTATTCTTTTACTTGTGCTTCATGCAAAAATTCCATATCTAATATGGTATATTTTTTAATCATTTGTCTTACCTGTAACATTTGCATTGAGGCACAGAAGGCTATCTGTTCCACTGAATGCATTCTTTGTTCTGAAATGTATTCAATTATTTATAGTTCATCCATGCATCCACTTTATAAATGGGTGTGCCTCTTCCAGGGATCATCTTTATTTCACCTCACAGTTTAAGATGGCATTTTTTTTAATCGAATGGCACCTAATATAGCGCAAGGCAGAGCAGTAACTTGTATGATTTGTATGCATATAACAGCAGATACAGTGTATGATACTGTATTTAATGAATAAAAGTGCTTAAAACATATTGCAAAATTTTGTCAGAAAATGAGTGTCGGGTCAGAGAAGCAAATATTGATCAAGGATTAGTCAGATGTTCAGAGTAAATTCATTATCAAAGTACATGCATGTCCCCATATCCAACCCTGAGATTAATTTTCTTGTGGGCATACTTAATAAATCCATAGAATAATAACCAGTATCGATGAAAGACTGGTGTTCAGCCAGTGTGCAAAAGTCAACAAACTGCGCAAATAGAAAAGAAAATAAGAGATAAATATTGAGAACATAACATGAGGAGTCCTTGTAAGTGAGTCAATAGGTTATGGAAATATTTCAATGAAAAAATGATGTATCTTCCAATTTTAGAGGGGATGGAGATGAAGAAACAGAGGTCCATAAACAAACAACATTGTTTAATGTTATGACCAGTAAAGAAGACAATTATTGTTACACAAGTGAACAGAATATAGGTGTGTTAGATGTAATGTTGGGACTTTATAAAGCACTGGTGAAGCCTCTCTTGGAGTATTATGAGCAGTTTTGGGCCCCTTATCTTAGAAAGGATGTGCTGAAACTGGAGAGGGTTCAAAGGAGGTTCATGAAAATGATTCCAGGATTGTCCTGTGAGGAGCCTTTGATGGTTCTGGGCCTATATTCACTAGAATTCAGAAGAATGAGGGGTGACCTCTTTGAAACCTAGCAACTGGTGAAAGACCTTGATAGAGTGGTTGTGGAGAAGATGCTTCCTATGATGGGAGAGTCTTAAAACCAGAGGACACAGCCTCAGGCATCTTTTTAGAATGGAGATGAGGAATTTCTTTAGCCAGTGTGTTGAATCTGTGGAATTCATTGCTACAGGCAGTTGTGGAGGCCAAGTCCTTATGTCTATATAAGGCAGAGGTTGATAAATCCTTGACTGATCAGGGCATGAAGGGGTAGGGGGAGAAGGCAGGAGATTGGGGCTAGGAGGAAAATTGGATCAGCCATGATAAAATGGCTGACTCAATGGGCCAAATGGCCTAATTCTGCTCCTATATCTTATGGACCTAAGTACTTGATTTTCTTGAAAACTGCCATTTTTTCATTATCTCTGAGATCCCTTGGCATGCTTTCCTCTTCCCAGTGAAGTAGATGAGAGCATTAATTTCAGTTACTAATACTTGTCTGCCAATAATTTAGCAGGAATTACAAAAGTTACGGAAATTTTGTTGTTTTTCGGCTGTCTTCAACTTCTGTCCAGGCAAGGAGACTGAAATGGAGTCATGGATACTAGCATTGAAACTTGCCTCAACCAACAGATCATCTCCATTTGTGCTTTTGAGCTAGGAATTAGAGAAGCATGTTCTTGATATGCAGAGAGGTCACCTTGTTATTAGATAGAGAAGCTATTGAAAGTCACAAATGAGGACTCTTTCAGTGTGGGAGGAGCAGAAACATGGGTGAAAGGATTAATTTTAAGTTGGAAGCAACAGGAATGGGTATGTGAGAAACAAGGACCGACAGAGGCAAGGTGTTGGTTTTATTGAAGGACTGTGTGTTTCCATACTATCAGCATTACAAGTAGACAAGAGTGGTAGAAAAACATGTTTCTCACACTAGCATTCATCAGTCAGAGCTTTGATTATAGGAATTGGCACATTCTGTTGAAATTTTATAAGAATTGGTGTGAGGCCACACTTGGAGTTTTGGTCACCCTGTTATAGGAGAGACATGGCTAAACTGGAAAGAGTGCAAAAAAGAAAGAGACTTGTGATGAGAGTGCCAGGAATAAAGTGACAGAGTTATTGGAAGAGGTTCACCAGGCTAAGTTATTCCTTGGAATGTAGATGAACCTTATGGAACTGTTTCAAATTCTGAGGGGTATAGATAAGGTGGTTGTTCCCCAGGGGAGAGAGAAGCCGAAAACTGGGGAGCATAGATTTGCAATGGGAGCAGAAAGATTTAAAAGCGACCTGGGAGGCAGCATTTTCACGCAAAAGGTGGTGAGTATATGGATGGAACTGCCAGAGAAAGTGGTTGAGATGGTGCAGTAGTATCATTTATGAAACACTTGGAGGGAGGCGCCTCTAAGGATGTGGGTCGAACAAAGGAGATTAGAGTTAGGTGGGTGACATGGTCTGTACCCGTGCACAATGACTCTTGGGCTATTAGCAGTTTATGATAATTACTTTCTCTTTTTATTTCAGGGGTTAATATTTCGGTTCAAGTTCCTGATGCTCGTCACGCTGACCTGTGCAGCCATGACCATTGTATTCTTCATTATAAGTCAGGTAAAGTGAATTAAATTACCAGGTGTAGTCAGGATTTGCATTATGCTTTTAGTATTAATTGAGACCATGCACGCTGATAACTGCTCCTATTTGGACCAAAAAGCACAAATGGGAAAGGGCACTAATTTTAAAAAAGTATAGGAGTTAATCCTGTTACGTACCCCGTAACTGGGTTGCCAAACCAGCAGAAATGGATCACTCAGTTGGAGTCTGGAGTACTAGAACTAAGAAAGTTTTATTAAAGAAACAAGCAACACAGTAATCGAAAGGATAATAAATGCAACAGTTCAGCGATGATAAACACACATGTGCACAGAATTAACATAACAGCATCAATCAAGCTCTATCGTTGTCTAGGGGTAAATGACCAAATTTCAAAATGACTCAAAGTTCAGTCCAGTTCAGTTCGCAGTAATCGTTGCCATGGCGATGGACAACGTGGGGGAAGAGAGAGATAGAACAGGAACAACTGATCATTCAGAACACTGCTTCACTCACAGACCGGCGAGATGGCTCACAAGCAGCTTTCGGGCGGGTCCTTGGTGATGTCACCTGAGGTCACCGACTGTGACCCCTCCTCCAGATGTGGTCGATTCTCTGCAGTGAACCCGGCACCCAGGCAAGGGCGGACACACACCGGGTTCCCGCTGATCGTACCTTTCCACCCTGGTCGTTGTCTGGTACTTCTCACCCACTCGTGAGAGGCGCACCGCTTCCAGGGTCTCGTTACCTCGGGTGGCGTGTGTGTCTGTCTTAGCGAACCTGTACCTTTTTATCCCCCTGCTGGGGTATCGCCTGTCCACCACTTCAAACAGTTCAGGGTTCAAAGGGGGAGCCGCTCCAGACAGCTCTCTCTCTCCCACGTCCCTTCATTACACATCTCCAGACGCTGCTCCATTGTTCCTTATCTCTCCTTCCCCTGAGGGCAGGTGGCAGACCAACTGCTGATGCCACTGATGCTAGCCCAGGCCAGTAAACATCTTAATTTTATGTGTATTCTCATCACAATCCACTCTTTGCCCATTCTGACCAGCAGGCATATTGAATCTCCCACCTCAGGTGGACAGAGTCCAGTTTGGTTACTCAGTCTGCAGTTTCCTTTCAAAGCATGATTGGTCTCTCCAGGAGGCAAAAGCTACCTGAAGGGGGATAAAAGGCTTAAAGTGGCCGAGATAGGTCTGCTTTAAGTCTTTTATAAAACAAAATTTCTTGAGGGAGTGGATGTGCACATCCTGACCCCATGATAAAAGCTTTACCTTTAGCATTTCCTCCTACCCCAAACATTTCTGAGATCTTTGTGTTCTCGAATTACCGTGATGTGACTGATTCCTTCGGAACAGAGGCCGAAAGTGACCTGCTGCCTTGAGGAAACATTTTGCCTGCACTGCGGCAAAGCCCAGGTGCTAATGGGAGGCACCATCTGGTGCTTGGGCAATTTAAATGCCGGCCCAGTTAGACTGGAAAGGCAGGGTGTTGGGATCGGAGGTGGGGATCGGCCGGATTTTGCTCACTCTGCCACAATGTTCACTCCTCTCTCCATGGCACTGAGGTTGTGAAACTGCTCCGGCTGCATGTCTGCGAGCTACACAGCAATTTGCCCCCCTAGAATGATGAGCTGAGCCCAAGGCTTCGAGCCTGCACCAGGCTGCTCCGAGAATCCGGGTCTATGGACTGTTTGGTTAAGAGTGCTGTTACTTCTATTGTTTGAATGATTTGTGTTATTTCTCTTTCTCTGCGCTTTGGGTGTTGGCCTTTCCTTTTTATATTCAGGTCTTTCCAGTTTCTTGCTTTGTGGCTGCCTGTAAGTAGACCAATCTCGAGGTTTTATAATTTTCACATTCTTTGATGATAAAAGTACTTTAAATCCTTTGGGTTTTGTGTATGGGACAGGGATACTGAGCCATTCCTGTTCACAGAACCTTAAACCTTGCCACTTGTCAATGGCAATTGTGAAACTGGAGTTGGATGCGAGAAGGGAAGGGGGAGATATTAAATGGATTTTTTTTTTTGCATCTGTATTTACTCAGAAGATGGACACAGTCTGGAGAAGTAAGGCAAAGCAACAGTGAAGTCATGACCCTATACGGATTACAGAGGAGGGGGTCCTTGCTGTATTGAGGCAAATTAGGGCAGATAAATCCCCAGGGCTTGACAAAGTGTTCTCTCAGACCCAATGAGACACTAGTCCAGAAGTTGCAGGGGACCTAGCTGAGATGCTTAAAATGTCTTCAGCCATGAGTGAGCTGCAGAGGGTCGGAAGATAGCTGATGTTGTTCTATTGTTTAAGAAAGGCTCTAAAAATAAGCCGGGATATCATAGGCCAGTGAGCTTGACATCAGTAGTGGGTAAGTTATTGGAAAGTGTTCTAAGAGACCAGATGTATAAATATTTGGATAGGCAGGGATTGATCAGGGATAGTTAACATGGCTTTGTGTGTGCTAAGTGGTGTCTAACCAATCTTAAGAGTTTTTTTTTGAGGAAAATAGTTGCCAGGAAAATTACTGAAGGCAAGGCAGTGGATGGTGTCAACATGGACTTTAGCAAGGCCTTTGATAAAGTCCCACATGGGAGTTGGTCAAGAAGTTCAGTCACTTGTCATTCAAGATGAGGTAGTAAATTGGATTAGACATTGGCTTTGCAGGAGGAGTTAGAGAGTGGTAGTAGATGGTTCCCTCTCTGACTGGGGGCCTATAACTAGCAGGGTGCCGCAGGGATCGGTGCCAGGTCTATTGTTGTTCATCATCTATATCAATGATCTGGTTGATAATGTAGTGAACTGGATCAGCAAAGGCACCAAGACTGGGGACATAGTGGACAGCAAGGAAGGTTGTCAAAGCTTACAGCGGGATCTAGTCCAGCTGGAAAAATGGGTTCAAGAATGGCGGATGGAATTTAATGCAGACAATTACAAGTTGCTGCACTTTGGGAGGAGAAACCAGGGTAGGACTTGCAGGGTGAGCAGTAAGACAATGAGGAGTGTGGTAGAACAGAGCCTTAATTCCCTGAAAGTGGTGTCACAGGTAGATGGATGGCAAAGAAAGCTTTTGGCACATTGGCCTTTATAAATCAAAGTACTGAGTACAGGAATTGGGATGTTGTATAAGACGATGGTGAGGTCTACTTTGGAGTGCTGTGTGCAACTTTGCTCACCTACCTACTGGAAAGATGTCAATAAGATTGAAAGCATACGGAGAAAATTTACTAGGATGATGCCGAGATTGGAGGACATGAGTAATAGGGAAAGATTAAATAGAACCTTGTTTAATAAAGGTAGTAGTATAATAAGTAGATATGTAAATGTAAGTAAGTAGTGCAGAAAGAGAGAAAATACTGAGGTAATGTTCATGGGTTCATTGTTCATTTAGAAATCTGATGGTGCAAGGAAAGCAACTGTTCCTGAAATGTTGAGTTATGTCTTCAGGCTCCTGTACCTCCACCTTGATGGTAGCAATGAGAAGAGGGCATGTCCTGGGTGATGGGTCTTTTATGATGGATGATGCCCTTTTGAGTCATTGCCTTTTGTAGGTGTCCTCGATGCTGGGGAGGCTAGGGCCAGTGGTCGAACTGGCTAAGTTTACAACCTTCCGCAGCTTTCTGGACTGGGTTTTGAGCAATGAGGAAGGGTTAATTAGCGATCTTGTCGTGAGAGGCCCCCTGGGTAAGAGTGACCATAATATGGTGGAATTCTTCATTAATATGGAGAGTGACATAGTTAATTCAGAAACAAAGGTTCTGAACTTAAAGAAGGGGAACTTTGAAGGTACGAGACGTGAATTAGCTAAGATAGACTGGCAAATGACACTTAAAGGATTGACGGTGGATATGCAATGGCAAGCATTAATAGGTTGCATGGATGAACTACAACAATTGTTCATCCCAGTTTGGCAAAAGAATAAATCAAGGAAGGTAGTGCACCCGTGGATGACAAGAGAAATTAGGGATAGTATCAATTCCAAAGAAGTAGCATACAAATTAGCCAGAGAAAGTGGCTCACCTGAGGACTGGGAGAAATTCAGAGTTCAGCAGAGGAGGACAAAGGGCTTAATTAGGAAGGGGAAAAAAGATTATGAGAGAAAACTGGCAGAGAACATAAAAACAGACTGTAAAAGCTTTTATAGATATGTAAAAAGGAAAAGACTGGTAAAGACAAATGTAGGTCCCCTGCAGACAGAAACAGGTGAATTGATTATGGGGAGCAAGGACATGGCAGACCAATTGAATAATTACTTTGGTTCTGTCTTCACTAAGGAGGACATAAATAATCTTCCAGAAATAGTAAGGGACAGAGGGTCCAGTGAGATGGAGGAACTGAGTGAAATACATGTTAGTAGGGAAGTGGTGTTAGGTAAATTGAAGGGATTGAAGGCAGATAAATCCCCAGGGCCAGATGGTCTGCATCCCAGAGTGCTTAAGGAAGTAGCCCAAGAAATAGTGGATGTATTAGTGATAATTTTTCAAAACTCGTTAGATTCTGGACTAGTTCCTGAGGATTGGAGGGTGGCTAATGTAACCCCAATTTTTAAAAAAGGAGGGAGAGAGAAACCGGGGAATTATAGACCGGTTAGCCTAACGTCGGTGGTGGGGAAACTGCTAGAGTCAGTTATCAAGGATGTGATAACAGCACATTTGGAAAGCGGAGAAATGATCGGACAAAGTCAGCATGGATTTGTGAAAGGAAAATCATGTCTGACGAATCTCATAGAATTTTTTGAGGATGTAACTAGTAGAGTGGATAGGGGAGAACCAGTGGATGTGGTATATTTGGATTTTCAAAAGGCTTTTGACAAGGTCCCACATAGGAGATTAGTGTGCAAACTTAAAGCACACGGTATTGGGGGTAAGGTATTGGTGTGGGTGGAGAATTGGTTAGCAGACAGGAAGCAAAGAGTGGGAATAAACGGGACCTTTTCAGAATGGCAGGTGGTGACTAGTGGGGTACCGCAAGGCTCAGTGCTGGGACCCCAGTTGTTTACAATATATATTAATGACTTGGATGAGGGAATTAAATGCAGGATCTCCAAGTTTGCGGATGACACGAAGCTTGGCGGCAGTGTTAGCAGTGAGGAGGATGCTAAGAGGATGCAGGGTGACTTGGATAGGTTGGGTGAGTGGGCAAACTCATGGCAGATGCAATTTAATGTGTATAAATGTGAAGTTATCCACTTTGGCGGCAAAAATAGGAAAACAGATATTATCTGAATGGTGGCCGATTAGGAAAAGGGGAGGTGCAACGAGACCTGGGTGTCATTATACACCAGTCATTGAAAGTGGGCATGCAGGTACAGCAGGCGGTGAAAAAGGCGAATGGTATGCTGGCATTTATAGCGAGAGGATTCAAGTACAGGAGCAGGGAGGTACTACTGCAGTTGTACAAGGCCTTGGTGAGACCACACCTGGAGTATTGTGTGCAGTTTTGGTCCCCTAATCTGAGGAAAGACATCTTTGCCATAGAGGGAGTACAAAGAAGGTTCACCAGATTGATTCCTGGGATGGCAGGACTTTCATATGAAGAAAGACTGGATGAACTGGGCTTGTACTCGTTGGAATTTAGAAGATTGAGGGGGGATCTGATTGAAACGTATAAGATCCTAAAGGGATTGGACAGGCTAGATGCAGGAAGATTGTTCCCGATGTTGGGGAAGTCCAGAACGAGGGGTCACAGTTTGAGGATAGAGGGGAAGCCTTTTAGGACCGAGATTAGGAAAAACTTCTTCACACAGAGAGTGGTGAATCTGTGGAATTCTCTGCCACAGCAAACTGTTGAGGCCAGTTCATTGGCTATGTTTAAGAGGGAGTTAGATATGGCCCTTGTGGCTACAGGGGTCAGGAGGTATGGAGGGAAGGCTGGGGCGGGGTTCTGAGTTGGATGATCAGCCATGATCATAATAAATGGCGGTGCAGGCTCGAAGGGCCGAATGGCCTACTCCTGCACCTATGTTCTATGTTTCTGTTTTTCCAGTCCTGTGCAGTGACCCCCCCCCACCCCCATACCAGACAGTGATGCAATCCGTTACAATGCTCTCCAAGGTACGTCCGTAGAGATTTGCAAGAGTCTTTGGCATACCAGCTCTCCTCAGATTCCTAATGAAATATAGCTGTTATTGTGCCTTCTTTGTAATTACATCAATATGTTGGGCCCAGGATAGATCTTCAGAGATGTTGACACTGAGGGACTTGAAACAGCTCGCCCTTCCCACTGCTGATCCCTCGATTAGGACTGATGAGTGTTCTCTCAACTTCCCCTTCCTGAAGTCAACGATCAATTCCTTGGTCTTACTGACAATGAATGCAAATTTGTAGCTGTGACAACAGTCAACCAGCTGATCTACCTTGCTCCTGTACCCCTCCCCGTCACCATCTGAAATTCTGCCAACAAGAGTTGTGTCAGTGGTAAATTTATAGATGGCATTGAGCTGTGCCTAGTTGTGGGTGTAGAGAGAGAGTAGAGCAGTGGGCTAAGCACGTATCTTTGAGGTGCCTCTGTGTTGATTGGCAGCGAGGAGGAGATGTTATTTTTTAATCCGCACAGACTATGGTCTCCCAACGAGGAAGTCAAAGATCCAGTTGCAGAGGAAGGTACAGAGGCCCAGGCTTTGGAGCTTGTTTTAATACAACTGAGGGAATGACTGTGTTGAATGCTGAGATGTAATCAATAAACAGCAGCCTGATGTAGATATTGCTGTTGTTCAGGTGATCCAAGGCCGAGTGGAGAGCCACTGAGATTGCATCAGCTGTAGATCTGTTGTGGCAGTCAGCAAACTGCAGCTGATATAGTTCCTTGCTAAGGCAGGAGTTGATTCTGGCCATGACCAACCTCTCATAGTCATAGTCATAGTCATACTTTATTGATCCCGAGGGAAATTGGTTATTTACTTTATGACGGTGGATGTGAATGCAACTGTGTGATATTTGTGAGGCAGCTCAACCTCCTCTTTATGGCTTTGGTTTGATTATCACCCTTTTCAAGCAGATGGAAACCTCTGACTGCAGCAGTGAGAGATTAAAGGTGTCTTTGAACACTCCCGCCAGTCGTTTGACATAGATTTTCAGTGCCTTACCCATAGACCATCAGGGCCTGATGCGTTGCAAGGGTTGACCCTCTTGAAGACGTTCTGACATCAGCCTTCGAGACAAACGTCAGAGGGTGACTGTTGCTGCAGGGATTTGCATTGGTGTAGTTTTATCCGCCTTTCAAAGCATGCATAAAAGGTGTTGAGCTCATTTGGGAGTGAAGCATCACAGATTAAGCATCATGGGTTAGAACTTTATTCCCTAGAGTGTAGGAGAATGAGGGTAGATTTGATAGAGGTAATCAAAATTATGAGTAGTATAGAGAAAGTAAGTACAAACACACTTTTCTGCTGACTTTGGCTTAGACTAAAGTACAAAGTTCAAAGTAAGTTTACTATCAAATTACATGTTTGTCATGATTTACAACCTCAAAATTCACTTTCTTGCGGGCATTCACAGTAAATTCAAGAAAGGGTAAAATCAGTGAAAGACCACACCTAACAGCACAGTCAAACAACTAAAGGGCAAAAGACAACAAACTTTGCAAGGACAAAAATCAAGAAAAAACTAATAATAATAAATATGCAGTAAATATCGAGAACATGAGATGAAGAGTCCTTGAAAGCGAGAGTGAGTCCACAGGTTGTGGAAACAGTTCAGTGATGGGGTGAGTGCAGTTATCTGGTTCAGGAGTGTGATGGATACGTGTTCCTGAACCCGGTGGTATGGGTCCTGATGCTCCTGTACCACCTTGCTGGTGGCAGCAGTAAGAGGTGACCGTGACCTGGATGATGGGGCGCCTAGATGATGCATGCTGCTTTCTTACAACAGCACACCAGACAGGTATACTCAATGGTGGGGAAGGCTTTATGAGGGACTGGGCTTACCCACTACTTTCCATCATCTGTTCCATTCAAAGGCATTGGTGTTGCCATACAAAACCTTACAAAAACATCTAGAACTTGAGGTCGTGAGTTAAGGGTGAAAGGTGAAATGTTTAAGGGGAACAGGAACGTCTTCACTCAGAAGGTGGTGTGAGTGTGGAATGAGGGGCCAGCGGAGGCGGTGGTGCAGGTTCAATTTCAAATTTACGAGAGATTTGGATAGATAAGTGAACGGGAGTGTTATGGTGGACTATGGTCTGGGTGCAGATTGATGGGATTAGGCAGATTGATAGTTTGGCATGGAATAGATGGGCTGAAGGACCCATTTCTGTGCTGTGTTTTGTGGCTCTGTCTCTACATACCTCTGTAGCCAAAGTAGCAATTGGAAGATAGGCATGCTTTTAATTCTCACTGCACTGATTATCAGAAACTGCAAGGCAGCTAACACTGAATCCAATTAAAGGGTGTTGACATCATCAAGTAAATGGTATATTTCTATTACCACAGTGAGTTTAACAGTTACATTGTAGCTGAACAAATGGCAGGCACCCACTTGTTAAATGTCAACTATGACACACAAAAAGAAAGCCACCAAATTTGATGTAAATTTTCTCTTTTGGCATTCATCTGGAAATGGTCAGTACTGCTTTTTATATTGCTTGCAAAATGGACATGAATAGAACATAATTCCTGTGGCAACAGTAATTATTTTTGGGATCCTATGTAATAAAATCTGAATTCAAAGTGTTTAGTTACCATTAGTTAGCCTATTTGTGCTTTTGTGTGCCATCTAATGTACCTTAATCTTCACACATCTCCCTTTGGAAGGAGAGGTAATTTTTCATCAGCTTTATTGAAGTTGGCACCTAACAATCTGGTACAAAAGCATTTTTAGACAAGTCACAAACAAGAGAATCTGCAGATGCTGGAAATCCAAGCAACACACACACACAATGCTGGAGGAACTCAACAGGCCAAGCAGCATCTACGGAAAAAAAGCACATTTGACATCTCTGACTGAAACCCTTCAGCAGGGCTGGAGGAAAAAAGCTGAGGAGTAGATTTGAAAGGTGGGGGGAGGGGAGAGAGAAATGCCAGGCGATTGGTGAAGCTTGGTGGAGGGGGAGGGGGAAGCAAAGAGCTAAGAAGTTGATTGGTGAAAGAGACAGAAGGCTATGGAAGAGGGAAAAAGGGGGGGGGGGGGAGAGAGCACCAGAGGGAGGCAATGGGCCATCAGGTTGGAGGCTACCCAAACAAAATACAAGCTGTTGTTCCTGCAACCTAAGTGTGGCTTCCAACTTGATGGCTTGATAAGGCCACACTTGGGTTAGAGGAACAACACCCTATATTCCATTTGATGTTCATGTTATCAGCTTGGAGGCTACCTAATTTCTCAAACTTCCAGTAATGACTCCCTCCCCTCCCCCACCATTTCCCATCCCCTTTTCCCTCTTTCATGTTATCTCCTTGCCCGCCTATTGCCTCCTTCTGGTGCTCTTTCCCCACCCCTTTTTCTTTCTTCCATGGCCTCTGTCTCTTTCACCAATCAACTTCCTAACTCTTTACTTCATCCCCTCCTCCAAGTTTCACCTATTGCTTAGTGTTTCTCTCTCCCCCTCCCCCCAGCTTTCAAATCTACTGACTGTACATTTTTCCATAGATCTGCCTGGCATGCTGACTTCCTCCAGCATTGTGTGTGTTGTTTAGACAATCCAGCTTTATTTGTGCTCTTATTTGATTGAGGTTATCATTTGTTTTCTGGTCTTTGAATTTCACAGGTCTTTTTTGTGTAAATCATAAAGTAATTTTTTGATTTTTTAAAAGTAGTTTGAAATATTTGGAGGAGCGGTATACTTGTTTTATGACCCACAGGTTTTAAAGCATTCACCCAAGTATCTACGAAAACTCAAGGCATTTCATATGTTTATACGTTGCCTGAAATTTCCCTCTTCTCCTCCAGTACATATTTGCTTTTCTGTGCATGTGACAACACAGGCTGCCCTTTAATTCGCTACGTAACCAGGAAATTTAGCAAAAACAAGAGAATACTTGAAATATCCAAAATATTAACCTGGTTTTTCTCTCCACTAATGTTACACAACCTGCTGAGCATTTCCAACATTTCCTGATTTTGTTTCCGGTTTTCAGCAAAAGCAGTGTTTGACTCTGAGAATTCAGCAATGTAGTTCTTTGACTCCTTTTACTGCTTAGAACTTGTATTCTAGTTGATTACATGTCAAGACTGACATTCCATGGAGTTGCTGACTAACTACCCCCAATAGCAATCACGAAGTAGGAACATGAGATTGGTTGCATTAAAAAAAATAAATGGACGTGAACCAGGTACCCTTGGCAAGAATGATGTTGTTAGCTCTACGTATGTGGAACCTATAACAAAAAAATTTTGCACCTCCTTAAAGTTGCTGGTGTGTTTAGAGGTAAAACTACTGCCCAAAGAACAAAATGCTGGAGGAACACTGGGTCAGGGGACATCAGTAGATGCAAAGGGGCAGTCAAAGTCTCGGGTTGAAACCCTCCACCAGTCTTCTGACTCTGATTAAACTCTGCAGACTTGAGGTGAGATGTGGAGGGAGTTGGGAAAAGGAAAAAGACCAGGTTTTCTTAAGACTATCGAGGCTGTGTACAGGTGGAACTGCAGGAGGTAGCTGAGGTTTTGATTATCTATTTCCCCTCTGTGTGAACTAATGAAGGTAATGTAGATGTCGAAGGAATGAGGGCAATGAATAGTTAGCTCTTGCTTCACTGTCTTGAAGCACATTATGCATCCCCAGGTATTATGGAGGACCAGGGAAAAAATCGCAGACCCTTGTAGGGATATTTCCTTTGTTGTTAGCCACTGGCGAAGCTCCAAAAGACTGGAGGGTGGCAAATGTCCCATTGTTCAAGAGGGTAGCATAGACAGACTAGTGAGCTTGACTTAAAGTTGTAGGAGGTTACTGCTGAGGATTCTGAGGGACAAGATCTGCCATCACTTGGATAGTCAAGGCCTGTTCAGATATAGTCACCATAGTTTTGTGCATGGGAGTTCATGTCTGATAAATCTTTTGCTGTTTATTGAAGAGTAACTAAGGTACCTTTTTAGATGAAGGTAGAACATTGGATGTCATCTATATGGACTTTAGTAAGTCTATTGACAGAGTCCTATGTGGCAGGCTGATGCAGAAGGTTGGGGTCACATGAGATTCCAGGTATCTAATGAGGTGACTCAATAATGGGAAGTAAAGATGAGGGGTGATTTTTAGACTGGAGGCCTGTAACTAGAGTGATGGTGCAGGGATCAGTGTTGCAGCCAGTTATTCCTGTTTTATGTAAATTACTTGGATATTAATGTACATGGCATGATTAACAAGTTTGCTGATTACAAAAATTTGGGGGTTCTTGTTGATGGTGAAGCACACTACAAACACACCGTGATCAGTTAAGGATGGGCTGAGAAATGGCAAATGGATTTGACCTTGGGTAAGGGTGAGAAGATGCATTTTGGACATTCAAACCAGGGTAGGACCTATCTAGTAAGTGGCAGGGCACTGATGAGTATAGATAGTTGACAAAGTGGAAGCAAGTAGACAGGGTAGTAAAGAAGACATTTAACATGCTGGCCTTCATCAGTCAGGACATTGGGTATAGGAGTTGGGATATTATGTTGTAGTTGACCAAGTCGTTTGTAAGGCCACACTTGGAGTATTGCGTATAGTTTTGGTCACCCTGTTAAAGACATTGTAAAGCTGAGGAAGCTACATAAAAGATTCACGAGGATGCTACCTGGACTAGAGGTTATGAGTTGGCCATGCTATATTTTTAATTGTGGAGCTTAGGATAATGAGATGTTTATAAGATCATGAGGGGTATGATCCCCAGGGTTGGGGAGTCCTAAACAATGCAGAACAGATACAAGAGGGAAGAGATTTAACAGAGGGTAGTGAGTACTAAATGAAATACCAGAGGAAGAGGTTACAGCGGATACAATTGCAACTGAAGAGGCATTTTAATAGGTACTGGGATGTGGGCAACAGAGGACCCAGCAGGGAGGATGCTACGGTTGGCATGGACCATTTGGGATGAAGGTCCTGTTTCTATGCTCCATGAAGGGTGGGTGGGGAGATGGTTCAGTTTGGCTGCAAGCCTGTTATTGAATAGCTAATTTGGGTTGCCTCATGAATGACAATACCTACACCCATATGCCAACCTGCATTGGAAAAAAAACATATGTGCTGTTTCAATTAATGTGTAGCCTGCAGTTTTTATATTTATGTCTTGCTTTGTAAGCGCCACACAAAGCCATGACATGGAGGCAAATTTAGGCCATTCAGCCTGTTGAGTCAGCTGTGCCATTTCATCATGGCTAATTTATTATTCCACTCAACCCCATCCTCTTACTTTCTCTCCGTAACCTTTGATGCCCTGATTAATCAAGAACCTATCAACCTTCGCCTTAAAGGTTCCACAGATACACCACCCTCTGGCTAAAGAAATTTTCCTCATTTCTGTTCTGAATAGATGTCCCTCAATACTGAGGCAATGCCTGCTGGTCCTAGACTCCACCTCTGCAGGAAACATTCTCTTCACACCCACTAGGCCTTTCAATAGGTTTCAGTGAGATGAGATCCCAACTCATTCTTCTGAACTCCAACATGTACAGGCCCACAACCATTTAATGCTCCTCATATGTTAACCATTTCATTCCTGGGATCATTCTCATGAACCCCTTCTGGACCCTCTCCAATGCCTTATAAAGCCTCAGAATTACATCCTTGCTTTTTCTATTCTCATGCTCTCGAAATGATTGCTATGATTGCATTACCTTCCTTACCACCGACTCAACCTGCAAGTTGACCTTTAGAAATCCTGTAAAATGGCTTCCAATTCCATTTGTACCCCTGATTTTTGAATTTTTCTCCCTAATTGAAAAATAGTTCACACCTTTATTCCCTAAAATCCTAAATCTGAAGATGCTGGAAATCCAAGCAACACACATCAAATACTGGAGGATCTCAGCAGGTCAGGCAGCATCTATGGAAAAGAATACAGTTGACGATTTGGGCTGAGACCCTTCATCAGGACTAGAGGGAAAAAAAATGAGTCAGAGTTGGGGGGGGTGGGAGGGGAGGAAGAAACACAAGGTGATAGGTGAAACCGAGAGGGGTGAAGTAAAGAGCTGGGAAGTTGATTGGTGAAAGAGATACAAGGCTGCAGAAAGGGGAATCTGATGGAAGAGGACAGAAGACCATGGAAGACAGAAAAGGAGAACAACAGAGGGAGATGATGGGCAGCTAAGGAGATAGGGTAAAAGAGGGAAAAGGGAATAGAGAATGCTGTTGGGGCATTACAGAAAGTTCAAGAAGTCCTTCAACCTGATGACATGAACATTGATTTCTTGAACTTCCAGTAATGCGCCCCTCCTTCACTGTTCCCCATTCCCTTTTCCTTCCCTCACCTTATCTCCTTACCTGCTCATCACTTCCTGGTGCTCCTCCCCCTTTTCTTTCTTCCATTATCTTCTGTCCTCTCCTATCAGATTACCCCCTTCTCCAGCCCTGTATCTCTTTCACCAATGCTGCCTCGCCTGTTGAGTTTCTCCAGTATTTTGTGTGTTACATCATTATTCCTTCTACCTAAGTGTATAACCATATACTTCCCTACACTACATTCCATCTGCCACTTTTTCGCTCTTCTCCCAATCTTAGTCCTGGCCCTCCACTTATCTTCGTGTAGTCTGCAAACTTGGCCACAAAGCCGTCAATGCCTTCATCCAAATCATTGACATATAACGTGAAAAGAAGCCGTCCCAACACCAACCTCTGCAGCACACCAATAGTCACCAGCAGCCAACCAGAAATGGCCCCTTTTATTCCCAAGCTTTGCATCCTGTTATTCAGGCAATCTTCTATCCACGCTAGTACCTTTTCTGTAATTCCATGGGCTCTTGTTAAGCAGCCTCTTGTGCAGCACCTTGTCAAAGGCCTTCTGAAAATCTCCTTTGTCTATCCTGCATGTAATTTCTTCAAAGAATTGCAACAGATTTGTCGGGTAGGATTTTCCCTTTAGGAAACCATGCTGAATTTGGCCTAACTTATCATGTAACACACAAAATGCTGGAGGAACTTAGCGGGCCAGGTAGCATCTATGGAAAAGAGTACAGTCGATAAGTCCCTCATCAGGACTTATCGTGTGCCCTCAATTCAAGTATCTGGGCACATCATTCTTGATAATAGATTCCAATATCTTTCCAACCATTGAAGTCAGGCTAATTGGCTGATAATTTCCTTTCTTCTGCCTCCAAAACTGTTTTGTATCCTCTTTCATATTATTAGGTAGCTTACCTTCATATTTCACCTCTTCTCTCTCTATGGCTTTTAGTTGCCTTCCTTTGATTTTTAAAACTTCTAAGTGCTCTGTTTTCTCTTGATTTTTGCAATATTATATGCCATCTCTTTTGCCTTTATATAAAATGATGGATTCTCTCTCCAGGTGAACGATGGACACTGGAAGTGGGGAGAATACACCATCCAGGTGAACAGTGCTTTCTTCACTGGCATTTATGGCATGTGGAACCTGTATGTCTTTGCCATCATGTTTCTGTATGCTCCTTCCCATAAGTGTTACAGTGATGCTGATCAATCAAATGGTAGGTTTCACTTTTCAATCAGTTCTTGCATGTTGAAGAGCTTTTCATATTCTAGAGGAGGTATTCTAGACAGATATGTCATAATTTTTTTTAAATAAATACTGTGGTTAATTTGAAAAGTTCATTGGGAAAGTTGTTTAGATATCACCAAAACTGTAGACATGCTCTGCATGATAAGCAATCTTTATGTCGTGTTTAATATAAAGACTGATTTTTGTTATTAAATTTGCTTAAACTTGTAAAGAGTTGTATCTATCTATTTTAAAATGTACATAACATTCCCTTTTAAGTGTCCAGAATCCGAAATTCAACATATAACTGACATGTGTTGTGAAAGTTTTATTTTGCAGACATAATTTTAATTGATAACTGGTTGATTGTTCCAAAGTTGTATCATAAGACACAGGAGTAGAATTAGGCCATTCAGCTCGAGTCAGCCCTGCTATTCCATTATAGCTGATTTATTATCCCTCTCAACCCCATTCTCCTGCCTTCTCCCTGTAACCTTTGACACCTTTACTAATCAAGAACTTATCAATTTATTGGCCATTAAATATACCCAATGATTTGGCCTCCACAGCTGTCTATGGCAATGAACTACGCTGATTCATTACTCTCTGGCTAAAGAAATTCCTCCTCATCTCTGTTCAAAAGGAACATCCTTGTATTCTGAGGCTGTGTCCTCTGGTCTTTGACTCCACCACTATTGAAAACATCCTCTCCACATCCATCCAATCTAGGCCTTTCAATAATTTGATATATTTCAAAAAGATCCCACGATATGGAAGGAAAATCTTCCAGCTATATTAGTCATTGTACTGTGATGGGATTTTAAGTTTCATTCGTTATGGACTATGCCTTTAAGGAGAGAGGCTGAATACAGCATTACGAAAAGCAGCTGTCTTCTACTGCTAACTGACTGAGTTGCTATTGAGAGAGAGAGAGAGAGAGAGAGAGAGAGAGAGAGAAGGAGTTAGATGATGGACAGCTGGTGTTCAGCATCTGTGTATTTAAACAAAGTCAACTGTCTTTCTCGCAGACACACGAGACGCACAGAGGCTGGTGACGGAAGAGTCACTAAATGAGCTCTTCAAGTGCACACGAGGGTGGGTTGAGGGTCAATCAAGAGAGATCAATCAGTGGCTATTACGGTGCGTGTAAGGGTGACCCTTTGGGAACTACCGATGTGTCTAACCCTCGCCTGGGTTGGTAGTTTTACCACTTGAAGACGGCACCTTTAGTGTAGTCACATTTGGCTAACTTGAGGGATTTGGGGGACATCGGGAAGATCAAAGACACCTGTTTACTTGGATTACAAACATCTCTGTCTCACCTCAATTCCGTGGATCGAACTGAACTTTCTTACATACTGTAAGACTGTAACACTTGCCACCCGAGCTTGAATGACTTTGGGAACTTTATTTATACAGGTTTCCCCCGCCAGCCGAAGGTAGAGGGTTCCTATGAAACGGTTCGTAAGCCGGAATGTCGTAAAGCGAAGAAGCAATTACCATTTATTTATATGGGAAGATTTTGTGAGCGTTCGCAGACCCAAAAATAACCTACCAAATCATGCCAAATAACACATAAAACCTAAAATAACAATAACATATAGTAAAAGCAGGAATGATATGATAAATACACAGCTTATATAAAGTAGAAATACTTTTCCACAATTATTGCCTGAACTGTTCTCCGTAGCGAAAATCTCACACAAGCGCCGTCAGCAAAGACACGGCGCAAGCGCTCTCCAGGAACCTTTAAGCTAAGAAGCTGCTAAATCATACCAAATAACACGTAAAAATACACAGCCGATATAAAGTAGAAATAATGTATGTACAGTGTAGTATCACTTACTGGAGTTGGGAAAGCGCGGAGCACACTGATGGTGGTGTGTTAGACTGAGTCATCGGTGTTTGGGTGGTGCAGTGGCCCCCACCCTCCAGGCAGCGACCAATAGCAATTCGCGAAGCATGCAGCGGTAGCCTGGAGGCACACAGCACATCTTTAAGAAAAAAAGCCGAAATAAACATGCTAATTAATTAGGTGCTGCCTGACACGTAAATGTCGGCCCAGATCAGTGCCGATTGCATCGTCTCTGATCTGGGCCGACAATTATGTGTCGGGTGGCACCTAATTAATTGGCTTGTTTATTTCAGCTTTTTCCTTAAAGATGTGCTGGGGGCATCCCGGCTACCGCTGCATTCTTCGCGAATGGGTATCTGTCTGCGGCCTGGGGGTTGGGGTAGTGGGACACTGGGGTGTCATCTCGATGTCGAAGGTTGAGGTTCATTGTCTGCTGTGGCTGATGTGGAAGGCTTGCTTGACTGCTGAGCCTCACGCATTTTTCTATCATACAGTTCTTTGTAAGCACTCGAACCATCCTGCAAATATCCCCTAAACCCACGTACCCTTTCAAAATTAAAGTCATACTTTATCATTACTCATTCGGTTTCAATTGTTATCCTTTCCTCTTCCAATTGCATCAGCTCTTCATCTATCAGTTCTTGGTCATGGGATGCCAAAACCTCTTCAACATCATCTTCAAAGTTGCTGGTGAACGCAGCAGGCCAGGCAGCTTCTCTCGGAAGAGGTGCAGTCGACGTTTCAGGCTGAGACCCTTCGTCAGGACTAACTGAAGAAAGAGTTAGTAAGAGATTTGAAAGTGGGAGGGGGAGGGGGAGATCCAAAATGATAGGAGAAGACAGGAGGGGGAGGGATGGAGCCAAGAGCTGGACAGGTAATTGGCAAAGGAGATATGAGAGGATCATGGGACAGGACGTCTGGGGAGAAAGACAAGGGGTGGGGGAACCTAGAGGATGGGTAAGGGGTATAGTCAGAGGGACAGAGGGAGAAAATGAGGAGTGAGAGAAAGAATGTGTGTATAAAAATAAATAACGGATGGGGTAGGAGTGGGAGGTGGGGCATTAGCGGAAGTTAGAGAAGTCAATGTTCATGCCATCAGGTTGTTTGTTGTCAACATCATATTCGTCAACTTCCACAAGCCAAACTCACTTGGTCCTTACTTCATTCACCACGATCGAAACGCTTAATTATGTCTAGTTTTACGCTAAGTATAACACCCTTACGAGCTCTTTTAGGCTTTTCTGATACCTTAGAACTCATCTTGCAAACGGCTGCTCACAGGCACGTGTTTAAGCAATGCCGGCGAGAATGCCGTTCCGAATCCGGGGGAGAGCGGCTGCTCAGGGCGCACGCTGCTTTTTTCGTAACAGTGAAAACACCTGTTAGCGAAAACAGGGTATTAATGTAGATCTTTCATAACAGTGAGGTTTCGTAAAGCGAGCGTTCGAAAAGTGGGGGACACCTGTACCAATATATGCATAACACTGCTAACTCTTGGCTCACCTGGTTGTAAGTTACTATATTACGTAGTTACTAATAAAATAGTGATTGTTAACTGCAAGATCTGACTCCAGGTGTGGTCCTTTGCTGCTGGTCCTTTTACAGGGTTGCGTGTACGTAGCAGTACACACTACTCACAGTTTAAAAGTTTGTTCCAAATGCACATCATGTGCTGTATTTGCATCTGAAACACTAAAGTATTAGCTAGTAAATTAATGCTTTTAAAAACCCAGTTGATTCATCATTAGTTTTTTTTTAGGATTTGTGAGAGGCAGTCAGCCATCTTTGCTGCCTAATCTGTTTGTTATCCCAGTGACTTCTTTTGGTGTTCTACGCATAATTACATTGTGAATTCTTCAGGCAAAATATGTTTTTTGGGACTTGATAAAAATTTGAGCATAAAGCACAAATAATGCTATTGAAAACAAAATCATTGGTGTAACCACTGAAAGAAGCCAGAGCACAGATAAGAGTCAGGTCCATTTTCCTTCAATTCCGAGGGATGCCACAATATTTTGTAGTGTGCCATCTCTACACAGTCTTCCTCAATCGCACATCTGTTAACCATAAACGCATATGACCACCTGACAGGAGAAGCAACAAAATAAAGACCAGTTTGTTGTATTGATTTTCTATGACGTTCTTGCCTTCAGGTGATCTGGGAGTGAATGGCGGTGAGGAACTGCAGCTGACTACCACAATCACCCATGCTGATGGACCAACTGAAATTTACAGATTGGCTGGCAAGGAGGCACAGGAGTAATAGTGGGACTGGGATTGGGAGAAGTCAAACCAGCAACAAAGTCCAACCATGCAATTCCCCACTGGAAAAGGGGAGGTATAAGTCTGCTGTGTCATGTGTGAACTGAAGTCATGTTTTAGGGATTTAGCCTGTTTCAATTCCTGTTGCTGGTTAGAGAGAACTCCTGCATCCAGTAATCTTGCTCCAATTTGTATAATCTGTGGAAGATTCCGGAACTGTGCCTTTTCTACAATGGGACAATATTCCTTTTTTTCTGAAAGCAGTCATGTGCACACTTACTTGTCAAAACAAAGTACTATCATTGTAGTTTCTGTCTTTCAGAGCATTACCTTCTGTGACTTTAATGTATTGTTGTGTTACGACTGTGTGTGGGCAGAAACTTTAGTTGCTCAAGGGATTGTCAGATTGTGTGAGGGATTAAGAAAGAACTGAAATTATATAGCATCTTAAATCCTCGGGATGCCCCAAAGTGCTTTGCATCTAATGACCTACTTTGATGTAACATATTTAGTTCTAGATTTTACAATAAAAACATACTTGTAGATTCTGCTCCTGATAGAGATCAACATTACTGTCATATAGTACTCCATTTAAATATAGATTGTTTAAAAATTGTTCGAAGTATTAGCCATGTACTCAAGCATTTATTTTAGATCATTCTAAAAGCATGAGTGCTCAAAGTGGAAGAGAAATGTGAAGAAAACCTGAATAGCTTGCTTAATTTGAGACCCTTCCATTGCGTAGAAAGGTTACTTTGTGTACAAGCAGACTGAAGTTACTGGTGTAACCTTAAACCAGTTGTACACATAATGTATTTGGGTAATCCACATAAGGTATCAACTTTGCCTGGAAGATCTCAGTAGACTTGATGATTTTATATATCATGTGGGCTTCCATTCACAGCTGGTTTGATCTTCAGTGCACACCTTGTGGATTGAAATTAAGGAAAATTATTGTAACGCTGATTAAGCAGACATAATTTTTCACTGAAGACCAGTGAGTGGGGAGGGGGTACGAAGTAAGAAACAGTAAGGCTTTCCTCTAGTCTCTAGAGGAACTGTTGAAATGATCATTACCTATATCTGGTACTATTCTTTACTTACGTGACACTGCTGCAATATATTAACCCAGTTTGTGAGCAACACCCAATAACTATCCTGAATGCAGTTCTTGGGCACAATTTTCCATGCAAAGGTCACTACATAATCGTCAGATTCAGTAATTGTGACAACTTAATATTCCTTAATATTCCCTTCCCTTCTTCTGTTGGGCAGCCATGTGCACCGTTTTGTTATTGTGTGAGATGAGTGTATTAGTAAAAACTGCGGTCATCCTGGCTTGTGTGGTTCAGTGCCTCACCATCCTGAGAGTCACTTAAAAGTCATGTTTGATACTTAAAAGTGTATCTCACCTAGTTTAAAATCTGGCATCAGTTTTGAGGTGTTAAGTAGGACTTCTGACTTTGGCATGCGTTAGTAAAGGCATTCAAAACACAAATCTTGAGAGTTATTGCAGGCATACATTACAATAATAGATTGCACAACATGTTTCGGAAGAAAATAATTCTTATAATGGCCCATTTTATTTTGAAATAAAAGGGATGTTGCATGTCCTTTGACACAGACACTAAGGTGAAAACCATAATCTTTCAATGGTGTATATAATTTATGATATAACTGTGTAGAATTAATCCATTTTAGGTGTTGAAAGGTTTTATTTTAACTATGACGTAATAGATTGCTTGTATGCTAATTTTAAATAAAGTTTGTATAGTGTGTGTATAGCCTGGGTCACTGAGATTGCCTTGGACAAGCTGTCTGTGCTGGTGCAGTGATACATCAACTGATATGCTTTTCTTGCCCATTTGCTACAAATGGCGTTCCTGCAAGGTTGAATGTGAAGGATAAATTTTCAAGTAGAAGCCAACCTATTTCCTTTAGAGAACAGGTAATGCAGGTTTTACACCTACGAAGCAAGTTGGAAAGCTGACCCATAAGCAGTATTTGGAAACCCTCTGAAGATTTTGTTTCAGTCTGGTCACTGGATTACTAATCCTTGGCAGCTTCAGGCTGCAGTCTCCAGCAGATGGGTGTGAACCCGACATCGGCACGTGCAACTGTGCCTGGGGACCTAATACCTGAGTTGACTCTGCATATGTAGCAAGTGCAGTCTGCAGAAAAGTTTTCAGTGTCATGTGGTCCCAGTAATTTTTAAGATGGGTGCATGAGTGTTGTCCAAAACTAGGAACTCTTCAATTGTTCAAACTATATCAGTACTGGGTACCTAAGATCCCAATTTCAGCCACAATTGTACGCTTCACTTCAATATAAAGATTAGCTTTATTTGTCACATGTACATTGAAACATACAGTGAAATGCGTTATTTGCATCTGAGGATGCACTGAAGGCAGTCTGCAAGTATTGCTATGCTTCCATCACCAAAATAGCATGCTCACAACTTACTAACCCTAACCCATACATCAGTGGTCCCCAACCTCCGGGCCGCAGACCCGCGAAGCATGCAAGGGTGCAGCGGTGGCCGGGACACACCCAGCACATCTTTAAGAAAAAGCTGAAATAAGCTAATTAAGCATCCCTGCATGCTTCGCAGCCTGGAGGTTGGGGACCACTGCTACACCATAGGAATGTGGGAGAAAACCAAAGCAAATCCAGACAGCGGCAGAACTGAAACCAGGAGACTGGCACTATAATGGAGTTGTCCTAGCTGCTCTGCTACAGTGCTTCACTGTAGGCTACCTTGCCCCTACCCCCACCAACACCCTCAGTGACATTCACAACTGGAAATCACAAAAATTGGCGTAAGGCAGTGGGCTCACTGACAAACGTGCCCAACCTCTGCCACCCTTGATCAGATCTTGAAGGAAGAGGAATCTGGGATCAAGCCCAGAAGTACAAGCGGGTAAAGTTCAAAGAAATGGCTTTGCTTGAACCACTTCTGGGCCTGGATTCTCTGGTTGTCTGCATCTGATACAAACAGCATCCTCTTACTGACCTCGACTTCAAATGTCTGTTACTGCCTGACAGAATCTCATTGGCATAGAGAGAGCGGGTGAACTGCCCACTCACCCACCTGGCTTCTGCCATTTGGTAAGATTCAGAATTGCCTCTTGAATGTTGATTAGTTGTTGTGGATCAGCAGTCCTGCTCTGCCTGCTTCAGATCCCCAGCCTCCCACTTGTGTACCTGGGCACTCATACAATTTGACTGAAGTATCTATAAATTGGGGTCTTTGTGCAAACACTTAATTTATTTTATGATCTTACCATCCGCTCCAAGAGGAAAATGAATGCTGCATCGTTCAGAGTGCAAAGTGAACCCAAAAGGCAGTTGAGAACTATATTTCTTACTCCTTTTTCCTGTCCTAAAGAAAGTGAATAAGCTGTTGTATGTTGGTAGCTCCATTTGGCCCACAAGGTACATGTGAGATCTGCTGATCTGAGTCGCACATCAGAATCTGGTTCACTATCACTCTGATACAGTATATGACATTGAGTTGGTTGTTTTGCAGCAACACTACATTGTAAAGACAAAATTACTGTAACAAAATAAATAGTGCGAAATTAAAAGATATAATGAGGTAGTCTTCATGGACTGATGTTACTGCCATTTCTGGTATCCTGAGTGGTCAAGTGTCTGCCTTCATTCCACATATCAACAAATATGTGTGTTTAAAAAATAAATGAATAAATTTAAAAAGTCCTTCCACTCATCTTAAAACTAAGCTGTGCTTGATAGGCCTACCCTGGGAAAAAGATTATGACAACCCTGTCTTTGGTTCTCACAATCTTGTGTACTTTTTTTATTTTTTAATTTTATTTATTTATTACAAACAAAAAATATATAACATGTCCACAAAAACCACAAACACAACAAAATCAAATTAAATATTGAGCGGCATAACGGAGAAAAATATGAAGTCAAAAGTAAACATACACAGCAGAGGTGCAACGCACCAAAAAACCTCAGTCCTCACCCCGTAAGAAAGTCCAATACAGGGCCCCATATCCTTTCAAAGACGTCCCCTCTGTCCTCTTTACATAGTCTCAGTCTCTCCAAATGTGAAGTATTTGCCAGTCCTCTCGGCCACAGATCATACGTAGGCACAGGCTCCATTTTCCACATTTGCAGGATTAACTTCTTAGCAATCACCATTCCAAACAATACAGCCATTTTTTCATACATATTGGCTGAAGATAGGGAGCTTGTTGCTCCAAGGATGGCTATGAGTGGGTCTGGCTCCCAACACTTCCCAAAAGCCTCAGAGAAATGGTGAAAAATACTTTTCTAGTATGCATAAAGCTTACAACATGACCCAAATGAATGTGACAAGTTACTGGTCACAGATTTACATCTATTACAAACTGGTGAAACATAGGTAGAAACTGCAACTTTTCTTTGGAATAATGGTGTCTATGTATTGTTTTAAACTGTATAAGTCTGTGTCTGACGTTGACCGAACACTCATGTATACTCTTTAAACACTCATCCCAGACCTCCTCTATTCATTCTGTACCCAATTCATCCACCCATGCCTGTTTAAAACCTGCAGTATTCACCCGAGCTCCATTATGTAGGATCTGATAAAAATAGGATACCGCACTACGAGTAACAGGATCAAATTTTTTTATTGCCTCCCAGGACACATGTTTGTCTAAAACTTCGAAGTTAGTTATATATTTCCTAACATAATCTCGAATTTGTAAATATCTGAAAAAAACTAGATGCAGGGATATTGTAAACTGCTTGTAACTGCGAATGAGGCAAAGTTTCCAGTAATATATAGGTCACCTACACTACAGATGCCTCTGTTTCCAGGTAGAAAAAACAGTATCATTCAGGCCAGGCAAAAAGGAATGTTTGTCATAAATCAGAGTGTCGATATAAGTTTTTGAGGCCTTAATATGTAGTTGAATCTGCTTCCAAATTCTTATAGTGCTGCCAGCCACAAAGCTGTTAGTAAAATGTGACTTATTAACTGCAGTGGGGCTATTAAGGAGAGCTGATAATGAAGTCTTCTTACAAAGCATTCACTCTATGAGTAACCATGCTGGGCACGAGTCTGAGGTAGAGGGTGGGCCTTTTTTCCACCATGCAAGAATGGATAGGTGGGCAGCCCAGTAATACATTTTAACGTTCAGAGGACAAAACCACCTGCTTCCTTGGGCTTTGACAAATGTTTTTTAGTAATTCTAATGGTTTTATAATTCCAAATGAAGGGTATAATAATTGAATCCAATTGCTTAAAAAATGACAGGAATAAAATATGGAATTGACTGGAAAAGATGAAGAAATCGTGGCAGTACAATCATCTTGATTGCATTAACCCTCCCCACCAAAGAAATTGGAAGGGTTTTCCAAAATTCAATATTGCGTTTAACCCGCTCAACTTTGTTTCGCCAATTCACTTGCAAAAGGTCATCTGGGTTTTTTTTGTAATAGTCACACCAAGATAGGAAAAATTATCCTAAGTTATTTTAAAGGGAATGGACTGTAAATACGCTGTATTAGCCACTTCAGTGACTGGCATTAGTTCACTCTTATCCCAATTAATAGAGAAACCTGAGGATCTACCAAAATTATTAATTAGAGTCAGAAGGGCGGGTGTTGATGTTTTTGGGCTGGAGATATATAAATGGACATCGTCAGCGTATAACGAAAGGTGATGTTTATGTCCATGCATATCAATGGGAGATATCAAAGGGTCCTCTCTGATGCTAACAGCCAGTGGCTCAGTGACAACTGCAAACAAAAACGGAGAAGGGGGCAGCCTTGACGAGTCCCACGATGAATTGAAAAAGGGGAGGAAATATTCTGATTAGTGATAATAGTAGCAGATAGGTGTGAATAAATTATCTCAATCCATTTAATGAAAAATGGTCCAATTCCAAATCTCCTAAGTGCAAACATCATATATGACCATTCCACTTGGTCAAACGCATGTTGCGCATCTAATGAAATGACTACAGCCTCTTCTGCATGTTTTGTATATAAAATATTGAAAAGACGACGCAAATTAAAATGCATATGTCTACCTGGCATAAAGCCAGTTTGGTCTGGATGAATAATAGAACAAATGCATTCTTTTAAACTATTGGCCAGGACTTTCCCAAGTATTTTGGTTTCAATGGGCAGCAGAGAAATGGGGCGATATGATGAAACCACCTCAGGATCACGGCCTGGTTTTGGAATCAGAGAAACATTGGCTTTACATAAAAGTGGGTGGCAATCTTGGAAGCTATCCTAGAGTGATTCAACATTCATAAGAGCAGAGGTGACAATTTTGGACCAAATACTTAGAAGAATTCCATGCTAAAACCATCTAGACCAGCTGCCTTATTATTGGGGAGGAAGGAGATGACCTTCTTGATCTCATCAGGCTTATATCAGCATCAAGTGTATTTACTGAATCTGTTGACAGCGTGGGCAGATTCAGATTATCAAAAAATGCTTCCATAGCTTCAACGTCCGGACCGCCTTGTGATTGGTAAACATTAGCATAGAACTCCGCAAAACACTTAGTAATTTTTTCCGGGTCTGTCAATAAAAAGCCATCTTTCGCCTTTATACGATGTATGGTCCTGGAGGCCTGCATCTGTCTTAACTGATGGGCTAATAACTTATGGGGCTTTTCACCAGGCTCAAAGTACCTCTGCCTGACTTGTGTCAGTAGTTTTGAAACACGCTTGGACACTATAGAATTATACTCGTACCGTAAGGCAGTAATCTTATCAAGTAATTCTGCTTCCTGGTTTATTTTGTAAGAAGCTTCCAGATTTGCCAACTGATCATCTATTTCAGTTAACCTTTTCTTGTGTCTCTTTTCCACTGTCTCATATGCTATTATGCAACCTCTAATAACCACCTTCATGGCCTCCCAAAGAGTGGAATCATCAACAACGCCCACATCATTGGTGCTTAAGTATAGATCTATCTTATCTGAAAGATAATAGCAAAATTCCTTATCCTTTAGCAAAGCATTATTTAAACACCAACTATATTTACCTCTTTTGTGGTTCAATTTGAGTATAAGGGAGACAGGAGTATGATTCCGATATAAGTATATTATGGTAAATTCAACCGACTATTGACCTGACCAATTTCGAATCTAACAGAAAATAATCAATCCTAGAGTAGGATTTATGTACTGCGGAGACATATGAAAAATCCTTTTTCGTGAGATTAAGAAGCCTCCAAATATCCACTAGGTTATACGATTGCATGAGATCATTAAGTGTTACACCATTTTTAAATGAACAAACTTGGGGACATTGTCTGTCTAGGAGGGAATTTAAGATGCAATTAAAGTCTCCATCTACAATTCTGTTAGAGTCAGACAGATTAGGCATGGCCTTAAAGTGGTTCTGAAAAAAATTGTATCATCAAAGTTGGGCCTGTACATATTCACTAGTGTCAATGGTACTAGTGTCAATCTACTTCTATCAAGTCATCCCTTGGCCTCCTTTGCTCAGTCTATTCAATCTCTTCAATCTGAATTGCTGTAAGCAATGGTTTTCTGTTCTGAAATACCTTTTTCCATTCTTCTATCTGCCACCATCAGCCCACTCTTCCAGCAAAACCTTATATCCCATTTCCAATGCGAAAACCTCTCTGAAACTCCAAGAACTTGGACCAGTCTAAGCACAATTCCTGGAATTATGTATCTGAATTCCTCCAAATTAGGTTTTTGCCCCAACTACATAAGCAGGCAATAATTGAAATCAAAATTGACTTAAGTCCTTCTGACAAAGGAAATCAGTTTCTCCTGGCTCCTTTAGAACTCTCTGTAGGATTTTTAGACCATGACCAGGAGCAGGATTAGGTTGTTCAGCTCAGCAAGTCTGCTCCACCATTCCATCATGGCTGATTTACCATCCTCCATGCCTTCTCCCCATAACCACTGACACCTATTAACATCCACTTTAAATATACCCACAGTCATCTGTGGCAATGAATTCCACAGATTCACTACACTCTAGCTAATAAAGTTCCTCTTCATCTCTGTTTTAAATGGACATCCATTATATTCTGAAGCCTTGTCGTCTGTTCCTACACTCCCCCACTGTAGGAAGCGATTCAGATGCAGTTAGCTACAGTATTAAATGTGCAAAGAAGTAGAATTTCAACAAAGAGAAAAAAAAATATGTGGGTCTTCACAGAGTTTTCTGATTTAAGTATGGATCTGTGGGATTTGGCTTGGAATGGACAAGATTCAAGTACATTTATTATCAAAGAATGTACAACTTATACAACCATAGAGATTTGATTGTTCACAGGTAGCCACAAAGCAGGAAATCTGAAAGAACCCAATTAAAGAAAAAAATAAAAACTTAAGACCAACACTCAATGCGCAAGAAAGAAGAAAAAAAAACAAATCATGTAAATAATTGAAGCGAACAACAGCATTCCGAACCAAAACTGAGTACTCAGATCCAAACCCAGGAGTAGGCCCAAAGCCTCACTTATCAGTTCATCATATTTGCATCACGGAGAGCCAGGGCAGTCTTCATAGCCTTGGTACCATGGAGATGATCATCGCGGAAATCAAGTGAAATCGGCTTTCATCCTGACTGACACCCTCCCGTCTTTTCAGTCCATCTAGATCAGCATTTAAATTGACCCAACCATGGAACAGCAAAAAGCTTTGGCGCCCTAGAGAAAGGAGTGAGGATCACAGTGAGCAAGCGAAATTGGCACTCACCTCCAAACTGGGCCGACGTTTAAATTGTCTAAACAGTGTAAAGTACCTCGCACTAGGACCCAGGTACCAGGCCTAGACCATATCACCCAGTGACTCACTCCGAACCCAGATTCCATCACCCAGCCCAAAGCTGCTCTCAAATTCTTAGCTCCGTCTGATGCCCAGAGTCAACAACTGGAATAACAGATTTTAAATATGCTTGATCCCCATGGATGTTAATCAAGGCAAATATTGGTGAATATCTGAAAATAAGAGACGTCAGCTTGGGTGTGAACAGTTACGATGCTCAGTTAATAATACTAAAGCACACTTATTTAAGTGAGAGGGGTAAGTCCGAAGGAGATATATGGGGAAATAGTTTTTATACGGTGTAGTGGTTGCCAGGGATAATGGTGAAGGTAAATGTGATAGAGGCATCCAAGACACTTCAGATAAGCAAATCTCTGTGCAGGGAATTGAGGGATTGGTTTAGTTGGACATTAATACAATTACAAAGAAGGCACAACAGCAGCTATACTTCATTAGGAGTTTTGAGGAGGCTTGATATGTCACCAAAGACTCAAATTTCTATTGTGGAGAATATTCCAACCAGTTGCATCACCATCTGGAATGGAGGGGCCACTGCACAGGATCAGGAAAAGCTGCAGAAAGTTGCAAAGTCAGTCAGCTCCATCATGGGCACTAGCCTCCCCAGCAGCGAGAACATCTTCGAAAGGCGATGCCTCAGAAATGAAGCATTGCCATTAAGCTACCGCATCACACAGGACACAACCTCCTCTCATTGCCACCATCAAGTAGGAGGTACAGGAGCCTGGACACACAGTCAATGTTTCAAGAACAGTTTCTTCTCCTCCACCATCAGATTTATAAATACACAGTGTACACCACCTCACTTTTTTCTCTTTTTTCACTCTCTTCTTGCACTATTTATTTAATTCTTTACATATTTCTTACTGTAAATTATAGTTTTTTGTACTATGTATTGCAAAGCACTGCTGCCACAGTACAGCATATTTCATAACACTTGCCAATGACACTTAACCTGATCCTGCTTCTAAATAGTGGTTCAGTGACTGCAGCACATTATGTGCCAAAGGGTTTGTTACTGTGCTGTACTGTTCTATGTTCCAATATATTTTATCATAGCTTGGCAAAAATAATTGATTCGTTCCATTCCATTGATAGTTCATACTAACTGAAAGCAATAACAAGCCTTTCTGACTTCCTTATGACAATGTAGGAGGCAATTCTGTTCATCAGGTTAGTACAACTCTCAGCAAAACAATCCCATCAGTCCCATTCCCTCTTTCCTTAATTCACTCAATTCCTTCAACTTATTTTCATGCACTGGCTCTTCTGCCACTTCCCTACACCACAGGATAACCTACAGCCAAGCAACACACACAAAATGCTGGACCAACTCAGCAAGCCAGGCAGCATCTATGGAAAAAAGTACGGTTGACGTTTCAGGCCGTCTGCAGATTTTCTCTTGTTTGTCATCTGCAGCCACGTCTTTTGGATGGTGGAGTTGAAACCAGAGCATCAAATTAGTCATGTATTTAGTAAACATTCATGTTAGGTTGCTTTCCAACAAGATGGTTATACTTGCTTTACTATTCGAAGTCTGGATGACTAAGTATGTTACTAATGTGGCGGAGGAACAACTTTAAGACCCATCTATCTAAAGGCAAGTTTTTTTTTCCAAGTGCTATAATCCTGTCAGAACCCAGCAGTCGGCACTGAGATATGTGTTAAATCAATTTGTGCCTTTTTATTTCTGCAAAATAAACAGCCTATTGTACCTGGCAACCTCACAGAAGTCTGTCTTAAAAAATTTCACTAATCCTGAATTTGTGTTACAGCTTATCTTCCCCCAACTCTCACTCCTCCCATCTGTTTTATTCACAGTACAGCAGTGGCACTGAAGCAGCATTGACTCGATTCCCAAACTGAACAGTTAATATGTGAATATGTTGCTTCCTCCCACTGAAGCTGGCATTCCCACCATTACATCACTAAGTCTTCACGTAGTTAAGAAGGCAGGACTAGAAAAAGTCTCTGTAAGCTGTTGCACCATGGGAAGTAGCATGAGGGGGGTGGTGGTGTCGCATGTTCGGTATTTTGATTAGCGGCAAGACTTTTGAAGCTTTGATCCAAGAACGTGTGCATAAATCTTACCAATGCTATTGGGGAATTTAAATATAAGTAACCAAAAAAATATTTCATTTCATAGAAAAACTAGTCTTGGTAATGGGAACCATGAAACTGGTAACCACGATTGTCGCTAAAATCCATTTAGTTCACCGATGTCCTCCAGGTGCCATTCTTCCCTGATGTGGTCATATGTGATCCCAAATCCACCAGCCTGGCGACTCTTAACAGTGCCCTCCGTTCAGGGCCATGTTGGGATGAGAAATAAATGCTGATATTGTCAACGACAACCATATCTCATGGTCATACCAGTGAAGCTGGTTTTGTGTTTGGCTTGCTGCTGCATTGTTCTGTTTTTCAGTAGGTACCAATAACAGTGGCAGTCGCTTTTTTGACCTTGCTTGTCTGCTCAGTAGTGTGGTCTGTGCTGGTCAGTGACCTCCTCACCTAAAAGCAGCTGGTTCAACATCAGCAAAGGTGGACTCCTTATCTTGGCATAAGATATAGTGAATCAATCTACTGAGTCATTGAAATTGCCATTTAATATTGATACTTATGTGTCAATATTGATGAAGTGTCAAACTTTCTTCTATACAGATTCACTACTGAGGATGGCGGCACGACGCAGCTGGCAGCAGCCACTCCGGTTGTGATGTCTGTTGTTTGTCAAGTAGGGTGCCGTGCACAATCCTGATTTGATGGAGATGGATGTGAGAGCACGGAGGAACATCTGGTGAAACTTCTGAAATGCCTGCTTCGCTGCTGCTGCTACTGTGTGGTCCGGAATCTCCGGAGGGGAAGGCCCCGAGTCCTTGGCTTTGCTTGTTGCTTGGCAGCCGGGTCCAGGGTCGAAGCGCTTGGCAGAGGATAGTGCTCGGAGAGGCTGTGTTGGAGGGGCTGGTCGGAGGCTCAAAGTTTTCGGATGGACTCAGAGTCCGCTGCAGTCGGGTGCTTCCAATGGTGCTGCATCGGTAAGTTTGCAGCGCTTGGAGGTTCATGGCAGGGAGAGTTCCTCCCTTCTGCTGCCTGCATGAGATGATGAGGCTATCGGGACTTTGAGACTTTTTTTTTACCGTGCCCATGGTCTGCTCTTTATCAAATTATGGTATTGCTTTGCACTGTTGTAACTATATGTTATGATTATGTGGTTTTGTAAGTTTTAGTCTTGGTTTGTCCTGTGTTTTCTTATGATATCATTCTGGAGGAATGTTGTATCATTTTTTAATGCATGCATTTCTAAATGACAATAAACGAGGACTGTGTCCTCATAATCTAATCTAATTTTCCAATAAGCACAACCACAACAGTGAAAAGAAAACAACATCAGGATAATTTTAGACCAACTCCAAAGAGAAAATGTTACTTATCGTACAAAGTTGAATTATACAATTAAAGCTGAGCTTGGATAAAGAAATAGTGCAGTCCAAAAACTCTTTGACCATCCAGTGGGAGACAGCATGTGTCTCAGTTTGCAGTAGCAGCATGAGAATGGCTAGCAGGTTTCTGACCACAACCTTGAACATGAAATTGATTCCAGAGGTTCCAGCAGGTGTAACCTCTCAGAAAGAGATGAATGAGATAAGCCTGTGAACTATGAACAACCAACCCCAACACTGGTACAGCATTTACAAATCTTTCCTGAATCCACACCTTCTTAGTTCAATATTTATTTTATCCAATATTATTTTAAAGAATAATATTGGATAAAACTATTATTCACCTAGAAAGATGTAGCTTGTAAAGATTTGTAAACGCTCTATGTGGCCGGTTTAATAGTGCACAAGAGAAGTGGTTCTGTGAGGGATTCGAGAGGAAATGGATGAATTACACATGGAGCAGAACAATGAAATATAAAGAGTAAGGAGAGTAAATACAGACCAAATATTTAAACCTAGTGTGAGTCGTAACTTTATACAAACTGGTAAAATAAGTTAGTAAAACTGAAAAGTAGAATACCTTTTCATATACAAGAGCACAGAAAGTGACAGGAAAACTATAAGCCTAGGCAATGGACTGTACATAAATCACACATTAGAAGCATCTTGTACACATTGAATTGATTGAACTCATTTCTGACAAATCCTGACGCTCAGGAGATTGGATGGAATATGTCTTGTCAGGACTTGCTCTAGTGCATGTATACTTTCCCACTGTACTGTATTTTGTGCAATTAAAGACATTGGTAGAAATTGAAAGAGCTGATTGTGGACTTCAGAAAGGGTAAGACGATGGAGCGTGAACCAATCCTCATAGAGGCATCGGAAGTGGAGAGAGAGTGAGCAAGTGCAAGTTCCTGGGTGTCAGGAGGATCTAACCAGGTCCCAACATATTGATGCAGCTATAAAGAAGGCAAGACAGTGCCTATACTTCATTAGGAGCATAGAACATAGAGATCTAAAGCACATTACAGGCCCTTCAGCCTACAATGTTGTGCCGACCATGTAACCTACTCTAGGAATTGGTTGGAATCTCCCTACCGCATAGCCCTCTATTTTTCTAAGAGTCTCTTAAAAGACCCCGCTGTATTCACCCCCACCACCATCGCTGGAAGTGCATTCCAGACATCCACCACTCTTTGTGTGAAAAACTTACCTCTGACATCCCCCTTGTACCTACTTCCAAGCACCATAAAACTGTGCCCCCTCGGGTTAGCCATTTCAGCCCCGGGAAAAAGCCTCCAGCTATCCACATGATCAGTGCCTCTCATCATCTTGTACACCTCTATCAGGTCACCTTTCATCCTCTGTCTCTCCAAGGAGAAAAGGCCAAGTTCACCCAACCTATTTTCATAAGGCATGCTCCCCAATCCAGGCAACATCCTTGTAAATCTCCTCTGCACTCTCTCTATAGTATCCACATCCTTCCTGTAGAGAGGCGACCAGAACTGAACACAGTACTCCAAGTGGTGTCTAACTAAGGTCTTATATAGCTGTAACATTACCTCACGGCTCTTGAACTCAATCGCATGGTTGATGAAGGTCATCACACATTACACCTTCTTAACAACACTGTCAACCTGCACAGCAGCTTAGGATGTCCTATGGACACGAATGCCAAGATCTTGCTGATCCTCCACACTGCCAAGAGTCGTACCATTAATATTATATGTCTTCAAATTTAACCTACCAAAATGAACCACTTTACACTTATCTGGGTTGAACTCCATCTGCCACCTCTCAGCCCAGTCCATATCCTATCGATGTTGCGTTGTAACCCCTGACAACCCTCCAGACTATCCTCAGCACCCCCAACTTTTGTGTCATCAGCAGACTTACTAACTCATCCTTCTACTTCCTCAAACCGGTCATTTATAAAAATTACAAAGAGGAGGGGTCCCAGAACAGATCTCTGCGGAACACCACAGATCACCGTCCTCCATGCTGAACTATGAACCATCTACAATCACCCTTTGCCTTCTGTGGTCAAGCCAATTCTGGATCCACTAAACAAGGTCTCCTTGGATCCCATGCCTCATTAATTTCTGAATGAGCCTCGCATGGGAACCTTATCAAATGCTTTATTGAAATCCATATACACTACATCCACTGCTCTGTCTTCATCAATATGTTTTGTTACATCCTCGATGAATTCAATCAGGTCTGTAAGGCATGACCTGCCCTTGACAATGCCATGTTGACTATCCCTAATCAGATTACATCTCTCCAAATGTTCCTAAGCCCTGCCTCTCAGGATCTTCTCCAACAACTTGCCCACTGCTGAAGTAAGACTCACTGGTCATCTTGCCTCCCTTTCTTGAACAAGGGAACAACATTAGGAGTTTGAAGAGGTTTGGTTTGTCAGCTAAAACACTTGAAAACCTCTACAGATGTACATGGAGAGCCTTCTGACAGGCTGCATCACCAACTGGTATGGTGAGGTGGGGGGCTGCTGCATAGGATCAAAAGAAGCTACAGAAAGCTGTAAAATTAGTCAGCTCCATCTTGGGTACTGGCCTCTGTAGTATCCAAGATTTCTTCAAGGAGCAGTGCCTCAGAAAAGCGTCATCCATTACTAACAACCCCCATCATTCAGGACATGCCCTCCTCTCACTGTTACCATCAGGAAGGAGGTACGGAAGCCTGAAAGCACACACTCAGCGATTCAGAAACAGCTTCTTCCCCTCTGCCATCCAATTCCTAAATTGACAATGAACCAGTGAACTCTACCTCACTTTTTTTTATTATTTGTATTTTTGCACTACTATTTTTAATGTATCTATTTACTATACATATACACTCACTGTAATTCACTTATTTATTTTTCTATATTTATCAAGTATTGCATTGTACTGCTGCCACCAATTTAACAAATTTCATGACATATGCCTGGGATATTAAATCTGATTCTGATTCTGATTCTGAAATTGGTTCAGTGCATCACAAAATATGAACTCCATTGTTCAGACACAATTAACAAGAAGGATTATATTACACGTTATGCAGGAGCTTTACTTGAATTAGATGCTGCCTGACCTGCTGAGTTCCTCCGGCATTTTGTGTGTGCTACTTGAATTAATCCTTTCTTCTATCTTATTTTCTCCAAAAACATTCTCTCCACTTCCCCCACCCTTTCCAATGCTTGGGGTTTAGTTACACAGTTGTGAGGTCCGGCAGCATCTGCTATCTGTGAATGCATAATTCCGCTTCTAATACTTTTAAACATGAGTAAACCACCACTATGATTCTTAAAGCAAAGGTGTACCAACTTTTGGCAGACTCTCAATTTTTTTGTCAGGGCAGAGCATGGATCCTGTATAGCACATCAGTGATATCTTTAGGAAGGGTGACAAGTCACTGAAAAAATGCAAAAGGAATGTGTTGTTATAAATCAGAGTAGAAAGACTAAGAATTCGTTAAAAAAGCTTGTTTTGTATAAGGCTTGTTTTGTTTGAGGCATAGTTTTAAGGTGATTGGAAGTAGGTACCATGCGGATGTCAGGGGTAGGTTTTTCACACGGAGAGTGGTGGGTGCATGGAATGCACTGCTAGCAACAGTTCTAGAGGTGGATATAGTACGGTCTTTTAAGAGACTCTCAGATAGGTACATAGAGCTTAGAAAAATAGAGGGCTATGTGGTAGAGAAATTCCAGGCAGTTTCTAGAGTAGGTTGCATTGGCAGCACAACATTGTGGGCCGAAGGGCCTGTAATGTGCCGTAGACTTCTACGTTCTAAGTTCTATGTTTAAGTTGACAAGATCAAATGGAGATTTCACTGAAGGAGTCAAGATTTTGGAGAGCTTTATAAGTAAGGAAAAGCCACTGTTTTGTTGAGCCCGTCACCTTTCTATCCAAGTCTATTGAAACATAACGTTGGGTTGAGTTCCAAGATGAAATGTCAACCAATATTTTTCAGGATCACCAGTTATCTCTGTTGCAGGATGGAAGAATAAGGAAATCATTAAGGTTCAAAATAACTGTTCTTTTTTGTTGCTAATTCCAAACCATAATCACCTAATGCAGTGGTTCCCAATGTGGGGTCCTCAGTTAATGGTAGGGATCCATGGTGTAAAAAAGGTTGTGAAATGCCATTCTACTGAATCCTGAAAACCATGTTACAATGATTCCACTTTCACAGACTCTGTTTCTCTGAGTCATTAAGATGGATTGTAGCTTAATTAAACATAATGAGAGTTAATTATTTGAATTATTAGAACCTTTTAAACATATATTCATTGTCTTCTCATCGTCCAGGAACTAAACACAATGATCAGTCTATGGCACTACCTAATTAAGAATAACGGAAAGATTTCTTTCTTCATATGGCAATTCATTCCTGAACTAGAATGGCTCTGAAAATCAAATAATAATAGCAGATCCTGGAAACTTCAAGTGAAAACAGTGAATGCTGTGGACAGAGGGAACTATTAATGTTTCAGGTCAAAGATCCTTGGTCAGAACTGGGAAAGAGAAAAAAACAGGTTAGTTTCAGGTTGACAAAAGACAGAAAGCAAAACCACTGAGGATGAACGAAGCAAAAAGGAGAGCTAGAAATCCTGTCAGAAAGAGAGGAGAAGAACTTCATATCTGACAGTGAATTTGCAGTGAATTCAACAGTAAATGAAAATCAAAATCAAAATCTACAGATGGTTCCATGTTGTGCCAAAACCTTGTTCCAAACATTTAAATATTTCTGTACATTTCAAAACTGATTGAGGCTAGAACAGTTGAAACCATTCATGTTGGTCTGGTTCTGATTTTATTAACTTTAGGCAGAAATATAACTATTTGATCTTCGGAGTGCGCAATGTTTAAATGCATAGCAGGAAAAGCAGATCTTGATGTTCCTTCAATCTAAATTGACAACGTCTATTGAAACATCAGACAAAATAAACATTAGACTTTTTCCTCTCCATTCATTGAAACTCATTCCTTGGAACTGTTCTTTGGAATCAGGGGGTTTATTGATGCACCTTTGAAGATGCAATTCTGAAAGACCAAATAACAATGAATTTGACTTAATGTACACTGTTATCCTCACTTGACATCCATGTGCACATTTCAATTGCAATAGTGATATAGTACATTAAATGGAACATGATAACTCAGTGCCAACCAGGAATCAAACCTTCAATTTAACACTGTGGGAGATTTTAATTCTGCTCACCTAGTTGAAATCAGGCATTTGGACTGTTAAAAAGTATCAGTGCTGGGGCCAATAATCACAAATTCTGCTGAATAGGCAACATAAGCAGCCACCTAAAGTCAGCCGGGTCCTTTTCATCTTTGGAATAAATGCATTCCAATGACATTACTAAGAGCTGACAGTAATTTTTAGTCGGTAACCATGGGGAGAAGCTGTTGTCTCTACCAGTCCACAGCCAGCTAAATTACTGAGAAGACAGGGATGTGAGATCCAAAAAGGTACTTTTTTAAAAAACTTTAATACTCTGAGGAAGGGGAAATCCCTTGGTCACACCTAATATTTTAAATGCAGACCTTTCTGGGCAGACCTGTCTTTGTGGACACCAAATGGTGTTCGGTGTCAGGAGCTCACATTATCTTTAAATATCAGGGCCATTAAACATAAATATAATCGCCTTCCTTTGTTTTGGCCACCGCATCTCACTTTATGTTTCCATGATACTGTCTAATGCCATGCCAGCATTCCACAATTCTTCACTCACTTTTCAGCAGAAGACACTGGTAGTGGTGGAAATTTTTGTCTGCTGTGGCCTTCGTTAGCACTACACCTAAGATCATCCGATTTAAAATTAAAAAGAATCCATGAAGAAACAGTCCCAATTTAAATTCACTCTTACCCACTGAGCCATTATTTACTCCAAGGATATATTTGTATCTCTAGGTAAACGTATGAATGCTCAAAATTAACATCCAAATGATTTCAGAAATGAAATGGAACCTATCTCTAGAATTCCAAATTTTCCAATAAAATTATCAAGTAATCTTGTGAATTTATTCATTCACCTTCTGTTTTTTGTGCTCTGTGCCCACTTGCTTCAGTGTTTGGTGCTCTGTAACTAAAAGGAACATTACTGCCCATCCTTTAGTGCAGGGGTTCCCAACCTGGAGTCCATGAACCCCTCAGTTTATGGTTGTGGTCCATGAAACCCGTGGTTAACGGTTGGAGTCCACGAATCCCTTGGTTAATGGTTGGAGTCCATAAATCCTTTGGTTAATATTTGGGGTCCATGAACCCCGTGGTTAATGGTTGGAGTCCACGAATCCCTTGGTTAATGGTTGGAGTCCATAAATCCTTTGGTTAATGGTTGGGGGCCATGAACCCCTTGGTTAATAGTTGGGGGCCATAAGCCTCTTGGTTAATAGTTGGGGGCCACAAATCCCTTGGATAATGGTTGGGGGCCATGAACCCCTTGGTTAATAGTTGGGGGCCACAAATTCCTTGGTTAGTAGTTGGGGTCCACAAACCCCTTGGTTAATAGTTGGGGTCCATGAACCCCTTGGTTAATAGTTGCTGGGGTCCATGAACCCTTTGGCTAATGGTTGGGGTCCACAAATCCCTTGGTTAGTGGTTCGAGGCTACAAATCCCTTGGTTAATCATAAGGGTCCGTGGCATAAAAAAAATTGGGAAACCCTGCTTTAGAGAGAAAGACAGAATAATGTCTGTAAGCATTGAAAACAGATCCAAAACAATTATGGTGTAGCAAATTCAATGTATTACAAATGATGTACCAATGAAGCAAAAAAAAAGAATAGCATGTCTAAACAATGGGATTCATTCAAGATAAAGCAACAAGCAAATTATACGATAGCTGAAAGATCTTTTCTGCACATTAATACATTATGGAACAACTTATAAAACCAGAAATGGCCATCGCTATAGCACAGGCCAGCCTGAGTGTACAGATAATGTAATTGCCAATTATTATTGGTCATATGCTATGAGTGAAACCAAATCACACACACTTGGAAAAGGCCACTTTGCTGTCTGCACATTTTACAGGAGCTTGCAGTGGTTGGTCTCAGATTACTTGAAATGGAATAGAAAAATCCATCTGGAGATCCCATTCCAGATCACTATCCAGTCATCCAAAGGCTGCACATCAGCATTTAGTGCTGCTGCCTCATAACTGCAGAGACCCAGCTTTGATCCTGATGTTGGGAAGCTGATGGTGTGGAATTTATATGTTCTTCCTGTAACTGTATGGAATTTGTTGGGTTCTTTAGCTTCCTCCCACACTCCAAAAACATGATGAGGTTTATTGGCTGATGTGAATTACGCCCTGGTGTAGTGAAATAGCAAAAGAATCAGAGAGGAATTAATGGGTATCCAAAACAAATATTTGCCATGTTACGGGGAATTACCTAGAGAGAGAATAGGACTGAAAGGGTTGCCCTACTGTGAGTCAGTAGAACCTTGATGGACCAAATATTGTCATTCTGCGTAGTCATAAGTAAGTAATTATACACATGAGGAAAAATGGACGGCAGAATCGGGCTGAGCTTTGATCAATCCTGCCATGTTCATCTGCAAGATCAAAGAACAATCCTACTGCGAACCTTGCTGCCAGTGCGCACAGTCTGAAGCCCTGCCTTGAAGGACATACAGTACCCTGTAACTATTGTCCGATGCGTCTCAACAAGCTGTTCGACGTGATTGGGTGATCCTGTGATACTTCATGATCTTAATCTTCTCACTATGAGTAATTATTCATCAAAGGCAAATGGTTCTTGATGGGAGATGAAAACGCATGGACTAAGAAAATGCGGTAAAACTATCAACCATGTCATTTGTTAAGCTCTGTTCACTTGTACAATGCCAGTGCCGTCTTTCTCTCTCCCAGTAGGATTCCATAACTTTCTCTCACTAACCAGGAAACAGAAGAAAGGGAAAGTGCCTGAATCTTGGTTTTGCTGACATCTGAAACCTAATGTGTATGTGAACAAAACCATGGAAAGACATGCATGTGAAAATAATTGTTGGCTAAGCACCATAGATAAACAGGCAATAAATTGCCTATCACTGGGCTGGTCTCAACTTGCTACCCACAATATTGTTTCACCATATGCAAGAGAATGGAGGAAGGGTTCATGGGCTCAGCAATATCAAGATCATGGGAACACAATGTCATTAAAATGTATTTCATTAAAGTGAAGTAAACCTAGAAGATCAAATATACTGGGCATTGTGTCTGGAACGCTTCACAGTGCTGATTAGATGATGTACAAAAAACTTTCTCCTCACTCCTTAGTGTAAAGAAGATTATCTTCAGGTCAACACCCTTTATACTTATGACAGAAAATTTTATGACAGAACACCATTTTTATTGGTGAGGAGGCAGGTTAGCAAGCACACAAGATTCTCACTTCTCCCTTCTCATTCCAGCTGACCATATGCCAAGGTACAATACTATGGACTCCAGAACAAGCCGAGGTGGCTAGCTTTTTCCTTAACCAAGGGAAAGATAAGGTGAAGGAAAGCATTGCAGCCAATTCAGTCCTTGATTTAGCTTTCTTTATTCTTCCAAAAGAGGTGCTGGATTCCAGTAGGCAAGGTCTCCTGTTGATGCCTTCCTCACTAAATATAATATTGCTTCTACAGGTTTTTTGCTTCATGTTATTTTGTATCATGAGAGAAAACACCAGGCACATAGCAACCATTGAACCAGTCCATGTTAAAGGTCATCTCCCTCATGAATTCTCTATTATATTCTAGCCTTGGAGAGGTCTCTGGCAGCAACTGTGAAAATACTTATAAACCATTTTTCTGAATAAACATTGTTGTGGGGGTTATGACAATGATGATGTTGGCCTGATTTCTCTAGCTCCAAAATTACTTACCCGTGAAATATAAGTCACTGCCTGAAGCAGGGTCAATCACACTTTAAAAATGAAATAGAATGGGCATTGAGGGGAAATAGTTATCAGGGCTATGGGAGACTGGGACTGACTTGATTGCTTACTCAAAAGCCATAGATGCCCAATTGGCCAGCACAGTAGTGATGCTGAGTCATTTTTGGTAGAATAAAAAGAGGAAGAGAAATAAACTGATAAGAACATAAGAACATAAGAAATAGGAGCAGGAATAGGCCATCTGGCCTGTCGAGCCTGCTCCGCCATTCAATAACATCATGGCTGATGGACTCATCCCCACCTACCAGCCTTTACCCCATAAATCTTAATTCCCCTACTATGCAAAAATCGATCCAACCTTGTCTTAAATATATTTACTGTGGTAGCCTCTGCTGCTTCACTGGGCAGAGAATTCCACAGTTTCACCACTCTCTAGGAAAAGCAGTTCTTCCTCATCTCCATCCTAAATCTACTCTCCCAAATCTTGAGCTATGTCCTCTAGTTCTAGTCTCACCTACCAGTGGAAACAACTTTGCTGTCTCTATCTTATCTAATGATTCCCTGCATGGGGAAATCACAAGTGTGAGGAATTGCAAATGTAGAAAAGTTTGCAAAGTGGTTGAAAAGTAAAGTGTTTAGAAAATCGTATATTACCATTCTACAAATTGCAATCCTTTCAAATGTAAGCTTTACAGAATACATCTGTAGCTCAGCAGGTAAATGAAAATCAGAAGGTCACTGCTTGGTTTCTGTTGATTTAGTTATCAACTAGGTCAGTGATTTCTGCAGTTGGTATAAGGATCATTGGGCGGGGTGGGGTGGGGGGAGGATAAATTTGTGTGCTCTGCTGATTACCGGTAGAAATGCCTATATGTGAATGCAAATCACTGCAGTGAGGGTAGTTTTATAGTCATGGTCATGCAGCAGGTACTGAATTATCAAACCCAAAATCAATCCTGAGATCTGAGTTCAAATCCTGTCATGACAGCTGTAGAATGTAAATTCGGTAAATAATGTGGCAAATCTTATAAAAAATCTTTAGGCACAAACTACTGGAATGTCATTAAAAACCTCTCTGGTTCACTAAAGCCTTCCAAGGAAGAAAACCTGTTACTCTTTGGTACTCAGGCCTATATTAACGCAAATGCCCTGGTAAGCCACCAACGTCAAATCAAGACGTGTGAGGGAGAGCAATGAATGCCAGCCGAGCCACTGCAGGCCATACCTTCAAAGATAAATGTTTAATAAATCAAGTGACCCTTTTGTAGGCTAAGCTCACTTTAAGAGTTTTCTAACAACTGATGACCAAGGATTACATGGCATCGTCCATGAAGAAGTCGCATTGTGGGAAGAAAGTTGCTCAATAGAATAGGGAAACTGAAACAGAAAAAAAAGGAAATATAGAAAGTTTCTAAGAATTTCCTGACATTTCATCGTATAAGCAGGCAACTTTAAGAAAATACGACTACAAAGAACCTTGAGTAGAATTTCACAGTGAGCCAATTTTTACTGTTCAAGGCGCCGATGTATTATGGAAAATAGATGTAGACTGACTAGTTGTATTAAATGTAGTAAATATGGGGGGAGAAAAGTTAATATTGGGCGCAACACACACAAAATGCTGGAGGAACTCAGCAGGCCAGGCAGCATCTATGGAAAAGAGTAAACAGTTGACATTTCCAGCCTAAACCCTTCATCAGAAATGGGAATGGGGAATGGTGAAGGAGGCGGGGGGCAATTACCAGAAGTTTGAGAAATCAATGTTCAAGCCATCAGGTTGGAGGCTACCCAGACAGAAGATAAGGCATTGTTCTTCCAACCTGAGTGTGGGCTCATCATGACAGTAGAGGAGGTCATGGACTGATGTATGTGTGCTTGAAACACTGTGTGTCTGACAGAGTGATTAGCAGCACTGGGGCTCCACAGGGGAGTGTCTTGTCTCCCTTTCTCTTCACCATTTACATCTCGGACTTCACTACTGCACAGAGTCTTGTCATCTTCAGGAGTTTTCTGATGACTCTGCCATAGTTGGATGCATCAACAAGGGAGACGAGGCTGAGTACAGGGCTACGGTAGGAAACTTTGTCACATAGTGTGAGCAGAATTATCTGCAGCTTAATGTGAAAAAGACTAAGGAGCTGGTGATAGACCTGAGGAGAGCTAAGGCACTGGTGACTCCTGTTTCCATCCAGGGGGTCAGTGTGGACATGGTGAGGATTACAAATACTTGGGGATACGAATCGACAATAAACTGGACTGGTCAAAGAACACTGAGGCTGTCTACAAGAGGGGTCAAAGCCATCTCTATTTCCTGAGGAGACTGAGATCCTTTAACATCTGTTGGATGATGCTGAGGATGTTCTACGAGTCTGCGGTGGCCAGTGCGATCATGTTTGCTGTTGTGTGCTGGGGCAGCAGGCTGAGGGTAGCAGACACCAACAGAATCAACAAACTCATTCGTAAGGCCAGTGATGTTGTGGGGATGGAACTGGACTCTCTGACAGTGGCGTCTGAAAAGAGGATGCTGTCCAAGTTGCATGCCATCTTGGACAATGTCTCCCATCCACTACATAATGGACTGGTTGGGCACAGGAGTACATTCAGCCAGAGACTCATTCCACCGAGATGCAACACAGAGCGTCATAGGAAGTCATTCCTGCCTGTGGCCATCAAACTTTACAACTCCTCCCTTGGAGGGTCAGACACCCTGAACCAATAGGCTGGTCCTGGACTTATTTCCTGGCATAATTTACATATTACTATTTAATTATTTATGGTTTTATTACTATTTAATTATTTATGGTGCAACTGTAATGAAAACCAATTTCCCTCGGGATCAATAAAGTATGACTATGACTGTGTAACACGGGAGAGCAGGTACAAGGATACAATTAGTGAAAAATGGGTACATGAGGTGTTTACTTAAAAAGTGAATAGTGAAACACTAAATCAGGCAACTAGCTAAACAAGTGTTCATCTAAGCTACCCAAAACCACTACACCGTACTCTGCTAAACCTTCCCAATATATAAAACCCCAGAAATCAGCATGTTACGGACAGGTACTTAACTAAACAAACTGTGCGGGGTGGGGCTGTGGTTGTCTATGTCTGAAAAGTTCTCTCTCAGTGGTCCTTTAGGACTGGTTGCAAATTCAGCTTGAAGTTGGGCCTCATGAGTGGCGGGAAAGAGAGGGAGTAAACCCTCTGTACGTACTATCTTTTATACCTCAGGGTACCCGGAACCAGAGATGGGCTTCATTGCGCCAATAAGCCAACCAATGGGAGAAGAGCATCGCAAACTTTAAACAGACCAATCAGCACGATGGAAGTGGCTTTCAAATAGAACACACTACACCCTGCAGAGGATGACTGGCATGTCGGAATGTGAATGGAAAGTAGAACTGAAATGGCTGGCCACCGGGAGATCCCGCTTATTATAGAGTGCAATATAGAATAGAGTGTAGGTACTCAGTAAAGTGATCTCCCAATCCACGTCGTGTCTCACCAAAATACAGGAGGCCACACTGGGAGCACCGGATACAGTAGATGACCCCAACAGACTCACAGGTGAAGTGTCGCCTCATTTGGAAGGAGAGTTTGGGGCCCTGAATGGTGGTGAGGGAGGAAGGTGTAGGGGCAGGTGTAGTATTTGTTCTGCTTGCAAGGATGAGTACCGGGGGGAGATCAGTGGGAAGGGACGAGTGGATAAGGGAGTCACATAGGGAGCGATCCCTGGAAAGTGGGGAGGGGGGGGAAGAGGGTGAGTGGGAAGACGTGCTTGGCGTAGAATCCCGTTGGAGATGGCGGAAGTTACGGAAAATTATGTGCTGGACGTGGAGGCTAGAGGGAGTGCTAGGTAGGTGGGGTGGTAATATTGGGCCTTTAGTTCCTGAGGTTCTGCAGCACTGGGGGTGGGGGGCTTTGTTGTGTTACTTCGGGAACAGTTGGAGACATTATAGTTATGAATACAGCTCACTGTAATGAATCAACCCATTACCCACTACCAGAATGACAGGATGCAAACCGTTAAGTTTTATCATTGAACAATTCCTTCGTTCTGATGTCTATCCGGAACATAAGATCAGGCTTCTTGTTGCCAAATTATGCCACCTTGTGGTGAATAGATATACTGCACACTCAGATGATCACCTTCAATACCAAATTTTCCGTGTCCAAGACAACATTAGCACCATTTACATTAGAGCTCTTCATTTCATTTGTATCTTTATGAACATGTATCCAATAATTTGCTACAGTCTGATACCTGTGCTGTTGTTTACTTCACTTATCCTAATGCACTATCAAGTCGAGCTCAAGATTATAGTCATCTGACTGTACATATACAGTATACAACCAAACAAAACAACGTTCCTCCAGACCACAGTACTCCCACAATACGTATATCACACACAGCACATAAAACAAAATATTACCAAAAGCATGTTAATAAGATACAATTCCAAACGCATGTGAAGTGCATAGCACAGGTGAACAGTAGACAGCTCACTGTGTGAGTTTCAAGACCTCAGTGGTGGCAGGATATTCATTCATCTTACAGCCTGGGAGAAGATGCTGTTTCCGAATCTGGCCATCCTAGTCCTGATGCTCCTCCACTTCCTACCTGACAGTAGTAGGTTAAAGAGATGAGTGGTAGGGATCCCCAACAATGCTTCAGGGTGTCCAATGCCGCAGAGACCTGCAGACGACCGCAACAGAGCTTGTCTTCCGCTGAGCGAACACTGGGGGGTCGGGGGCAGCTCCAACTCCAGCATGGGCACCGAGCCACCCCAGCACCGACTCCAGCATGGGCACCGTGCCACACCAGCTCTGACGCCAGCCTGGGCACTGTGCCACACCAGCTCTGAATCCAGCGTGGGTACCGTGCCACACCAGCACCGACTCCAGCCTGGGTACTGTGCCACACCAGCTCCGATCCTGTCTCCTGCCGGCTGTAGAAAGGCGACAGCACGGCTTGAGGCCTAGTCCTCGCACGTACAAGATGGCAAGCACATATAGGATATCAGTGAAATACAAACACGCAAAATATATATATATATATATATATATTTATATATATACACACACACACACACATACATTTGTAGTTCAGAAGTGTAGACCGTATACAATGCTTTCGGTAAATGTCACAAAAAGGGGACGTGGAGACCCCAGCGATCCTCTTGGTGGCTTTTACTATATTCTGCAGAATCTTGTGGTCCGATGCTTTGCAGCTTCCGTCCCACACAACAATGAAGCCAGACAGGGCACTCTCAATGGTGCTCCTGTAGAAAGGTGTTAGAATAGAAGCAGGGAGCTTTGTATGCCTCAAACTCCTCAGCAAGCATAGATGCTGCCATGCTTTCTTGACTAGTGAGGAGGTGTTTTGCGTCCGTGTTAGATCACCCGCTATGTGCACACCAAGGAACTTTGTGCTGTTCATTCTCTCCATGGCAGAGTCACTGATGTGCAATAGGGAGTGGTCGAACTGAAGTCCACAATCATCTCTTTTGTTTAGTCCACTTTGAGACTTAGGTTGTTGTTCTCACACCACTTGACAAGCCTCTCTACCTCCTCCCAGTACTCTGACTCATCGTTGTTGCTGATGAGGCTGACCACTGTTGTACCATCAGCGAACTTGATGATGTGCTTTGAGCTGAATCTGGCAGTGCTGCCGTGTGTCAGTAATGTGAACAGCAGTGGGCTAAGCACACAGCCCTGGGGGGGCACCAGTGCTCAGTGTCATACAACTTGAGATATTGCTGCCAACTCAGACTGACTGGGCTCTTTCTATCAAAATATCCAAGGTCCAGATACAGAGTCCAGTGTTGAGTCCTAACGAAGACAGTTTACCCACCCACCTCTGAGAAGTAACCATATTAAGCAATGAGCTGAACTGGATGAACAACATCCTGGCGTACGAGGCATCACTTTCTATGTGGGACAGGATGGCGTGGAGAGCCGAGGCTATGGCATCAGTAGTGGACTGGTTTGAGTGGTAGGATCCAATTCCAGCTGAAAGATGGGATTTTATACAATCCATTACCAACTGTTCAAAGTACTTCAGGATTATTCAGGTCAGTGCCACCAGGCACTGCATCATAATTTCCCATTACCCACTTTTTATTGCATCAGAAGTAAATATTCAAAGAAAAGTATTTGTTCAGTTTTGGTCACATTGGGCTACGGAGGAAAAACAGATTTTTGGCATTGTAACTAATAGTAAGAAACAAATACAAATACTTTAGTTAATTAAAAAACATAAGTAATGTTGCAGAATTACTTGGGAAAAGATGAGGACTTCCTGTCACTCGCAGTGGAACGTTTCACAATTGTAGCCTTGCCAATGTAGATAAGAGTTAAATGCTATGAATGTTTCAATGTGAAGTGGGAACAATGATGGAGGGACTAGTCCACCAGTGCTGAGAACTTCATTGAAAATCTCTTTTGTGGCCTTTTCCCATTGATTTTTACCAGTGGCAAATGGTCTGCCTATGAGATTGCTGCTTGCAGTGGAGCCTTTGGTTGCTTGCCTCCCTCCTGTCATATTGATCAGAAGTTGTCATGAAACTTAGTGTAATTAAGTTATGCTGAAGCAGGCAGGAACAACAATAATTGAAATTTCATGGCAAAACTGAAAGGTGCTATGCAGGGGAAGGAGAAATGGAAAGTGTAATTGTATTGAAATAGTAAAGGAACATGCTGACAGAGATGCAAGAAGTATCATGGAATCTTTGCTAAACATGTCCAATTAAACAGAGCAGCAATGCCAAAGAAATAGAGGAGATTTAAATGGAGACAAACATACAGGCAAGTGGGAAAGATAAAAATCATTTGGGCAATTTAGCTTAGAAAAGTGTTATTCTAAATATGATTTTATAAAGGCATACATTTCACAAAAAAGTTAACTGATTTCAATTTATATCAATGGATACCTATTCTAAATAGTGAAAAAGAGCTTTGGGACTTACATCAGGAAAACCTTCAAACATTGGAGTAAATGTTGATTCTGCAAAAGTGTAAGATCTATTGATTAGTTCTCTTAATCTTTTATAGAGATGTGAACAACTATCACTTAACTATCACCTATTATTGTGAGCATTCTATGTTGCTCAAGAATGTGTGGAGACACAGGTTTCCCCAGTGCATCTTTAGATTGTATTGGTTGTTAACACAAATGATGCATTTCACTGATTCAATGCACATGTGATAAATAAATTAATTGGAATCACTTGATGCCTGTGCACTAATTCATCATCTACCTCTTGCCCTTCAACCTCTGAAGTCAGAGTAAGTGTAGAAAGCCTTGATGTGTTTGGCTCTGGCAGCACAATATTATCCCCCTCAAACTTATTCCCTCTCTCTCATTCATCAGCAAAATGGTTAGGTCAGAGCCAGAGTTAACTACGGGAATTGTGATGTTGACCAAGGAAAATATTTAAACCTTCAGGTGCTTCAGAGGAGGTATTGGAAAACTGAGTGAAAAAAACAGGCAAATGCAAGACTTGTTTTAATTTTGTTAAGTAAAAATGCTGACCTTTCCTGAATTGAAGCTCATGAAATTAACTGATCAACCTGCCTAATTATGAGTGTAAATAACATATTTATATTATACACCATTTCTACCTCAGCATCATTTGGAAATTTCATCTGAAAGCTGAGTCAGCCTGAAGTAATTTCTATTTGATACCTACATACAAATTTAGATCATAGAGGACTTCATCTCTTGGTTTATGAACCAACCGTTGTATTAAATCAATCTTCAGTTTTCCTCAGAGCTATTTCATTGCACTTTACTAAGTTTAATGGAGACTAAAAGGAAACATTTGAGATGTGTCACTCAGTAGCTCAGCAAGAAGCATTCTTCCCTCTCAAGTTAGAGGTTTGTGGTTTCAAGTCTAACTTCAAAGACTTGAGTGCAAAATCCAAGCTGTTGTTTAAGTACGTTACTGAATTTGTGCTGTACTGACACGAGCACTTTTCAGATGGGACTTTGAAGTGCAAGGTCCAGTTCTCCTTCTCAAGGTGGCTTACAAGTTTCTGTGGCATTATTTCTAAGAGCAGATAATTATTTTTGTCCTGTCCAGAACTTATTTTCAATGATATGATTAAATCTCCTTATCTGTCATTATTAGATCCTGAATGCTTGAGCTTTGCTATGTTCCTGTATTACAGTACCTATATGACTGCATTTCAAAAAGAACTTAATTGAGTGTAAAGTTCTTTGGACTATCCTGAGATCAGAGAAGGGGCACCACAGTCACGTAATGGTCAGCACAACGTTGTTACAGCTCGGGGGTGGGGGGGATTCCAGAGTTCGGAGTTCAGTGCCAATGCCTTCTGTAAGGAGTTTGTATGTTCTCCCTGTGAGCCCGGGGGTCTCTTGCCAGTGCTCGAGTTCTTCCCCACAGTCCAAAGGCGAACCACTCAGTAGATTAATTGGTAATTATAAACTGTCCTGTCATTAAATAGGTGGGTTTCTTGGTGGTGCATCCTGTTGGGCTGAAAGGGGCCGTTCTGTACTGTATTTGGCCCGGATCTGGGCCATACCCTCTAAGTATCCAGACCTGCCTCTCGGTTTTTTTGCACTACCTTATTTCCCATTTTCCTATTTTCTATTTATGATTTATAATTTAAATTTTTAATATTTACTAATTTTTAATATTTTTAATATTTAATATTTGTAATCCAGGGAGTGTGAAGCGCAGAATCAAATATTGCTGTGATGATTGTACATTCTAGTACCAATTGTTTGGTGACAATAAAGTATAAAGTATTTCTAAAAATTTCTTTTTCAATGCAACTCTTTCTTTTCTTGATGACAGCAGATTAAGTGAATTATGTAAAGTATTTTTGGAAGGCAAAATATTGTTACATTTCCAGGATTGTTAGAATAAGTTAGGATCCGGGCTAAACATGACGTCCGTCTGAATTCATCTAGACGATCCAGGAACATCTAGTGTGATATTTTGTTTAAAAAATATATAGTTCAGTTATAAATTTTGCAAACACGCTCTGCAGTGTCTTCACTTCATTTAGGTGTGTTAGTCTCTTTTTACATGATTTTCATCACCAAAGGCTGGAGAGGCCCGGTCTCTGAAGGGATTTAAAAACACTGCGTATGTTTTTGAAGGATCAGGGACCTGTGGGTGATGCACACTGGCATAGAAGAGTAGCTGAGGACTGGGGCAGAACAGCCACGATCATCTTGAATGGAGGTGCAGCTTGACGGACGGAGTGACCTATTTCTGTCCATCTTGTGAATGGTGACAGGAAGGGCAGAGTTATCTGATGTGCATCACATTGAAGGTGGTGGAAGTAAGGGTGTTTTTTTTAAAATTTGAAGGCAAATGAAGGTTAAGGTGAGGACAAGGGGAGCATTTGCTTTGGCAGGTGGAGATGGGGTGAGAGCAGAAATGGAGGCAGTGGGTGAGATCCGACTGAAAACTCTGACAACTATGGTGGGAGAAAATGAAGACATCTGGGGCATAACTTTAAGGGGAGAGGAGGGAAGTTTAAAGATGCGTGGATCAAGTTTTTTTTTACATAGAGAGTGGTAAATGCTTGGAACTGCTGGGAAGGGCAGTGGACGCAGATATGAGAGGCATTTAAAAGGCATTTCAACTGACACATGAACATGCAGGGAATGGAGGGATGTTCAGACAGACTGAAATAGTTTTATTTGACATCATGGGGTATACAGTACTATGCAAAAGTCTTAGGCATGTTTATATAGCTAGGGTGTCTAAAGCTTTTGCATACCACTATAGTAATTTCATGTAAAGAACTGCACTACTGCCACAAACATTAATTTCATAACATATGTGAGTGATGATAAAGCTGATTTTGATATGGATTTCTATTATGGATTGTGAGTGGGAAGGAGAACAAAAGAGTGGGAAGTTGGATGATTGGGAAGCTTTTAAAATCCAACAAAAGGCCACTAAAAAAGCTGTAAGAAGGGAAAAGTTGAAATATGAGGGCAAACTAGCCAATAATATGAAACAGGATATTGAAAGTTTTTTTCAGTTATATAAAGAGTAAAAGGGAGGTGAGAGGTGATATTGGACCACTGGAAAATTATACTGGTGAGGTAGTAATGGGGGACAAAGAAGTGACAGATGAACTTAATAGGTACTTGGCATCAGTCTTCACTGTAGAAGATACTAGCAGAGTGCCAGAGGTCTATGAGTGTCAGGGAGCAGGAGTGAGAGCCATTGCTATTACAAAGGAAAAAGTGTTAGGCAGCCTCAAAGGTCTTGAGGTGGATAAGTCACCTGGACCAGATGGACTACATCCCAGAGCCCTGAGAGAGGTTGCTGAAGAGATAACAAATGCATTGGTCATGATCTTTCAAGAATCACTTGATTCTGGCATGGACCCGGAGGACTGCAAGATTGCAAATGTCACTCCCCTCTTTAAGAAGGGAGGAAGGCAAAAAAAAAACAAATTAGAGGCCAGTTAGCCTAACCTCAGTGTTTAGGGAAGTGTTGGAATCTATTATTAAGGATGAGGTTTCAGGATACTTGGAGACTAATGATAAAATAAGTCAAAGTCGGCAGTGTTTCTGTAAAGGGAAATCTTGCCTGACAAATTTGTTAGAGTTTTGTCCTCGAAGGGATAAGCAGGGTGGACAAAGGAGAGGCAGTGGATGTCATTTAGTTGGATTTTCAGAAAGCATTTGATAAGGTGCCACACATGAGGCTGATTAAAAAGATAAAATTCTACAGCATTACAGGAATGGCTGACAGGCAGGAGACAGTGAGTGGGAATAAAGGGGGCCTTTTCTGGTTGGCTACCAGTGACTAGTGGTGTTCCTCAGGGGTCAGTGTTGCAACCACAGCTTTTCACATTGTTTGTCAATGATTTAGATAATGGAATTAATGGCTTTGTGGCAAAGTTTTCGGATGATACAAAGATAGGTGGAGGGGTAGGTAGTGCTGAGGAAACAATGCGATTGCAGTAGGACTCAGACAAACTGGAAGAATGGGCAAAAAAGTGGCAGATGGAAGATAGTGTTGGGAAATGTATGGTAATGCATTCCGACAAAAGGAAAAATAGTGCAGACAATTATCTAAATGGAGAGAAAGTTCAAACATCAGAGGTGCAGAGGGACTTAGGAGTCCTCATGCAAGACTCCCAGAAGGTTAATTTACAGGATGATTCTGTGGTAAAGAAGGCAAATGCAATGTTGCCATTTATTTCAAGGGGAATAGAATATAAAAGCAAGGACATCATACTGAGCCTTTATAAGACACTAGTCAGGCCACACTTGGAGTAATGTCAACAGTTTTGTACCCCATATCTCAGAAAGGATGTGTTATCATTGGAGAGAGTCCAGAGGAGATTCATGAGGATGATTCCAGGAATGAATGGGTTAACATATGAGGAGTGTTTGGCAGCTTTAGGCCTGTACTCACTGGAATTCAGAAGAACGTGGGTTGATCTCATTGAAACCTACCAAATGTTGAAAGGACTAGATAGGGTGGATGAGGAGAGGATGTTTCCGATGGTGGGAGGTAACCAGAACTAGAGGGCACAGCCTCAAAATTGAGGGGCAACCCTTTAGAACAGAGGTAAGGAGGAATTTTTTTAGTCAGAGAATAGTGAAACTGTGGAATGCTCTGCCACAGACTGCAGTGGAGGCCAGGCCAAGTCTGTAGACATATTTAAGGCAGAAATTGATAGTTTCCCTGATTGGTCAGGGCATCAAAGGATACGGTGAGAAGGCAGGTGTATGGGGTTGAGTGGGATCCGGGATCAGCCATGATGGAGTTGGGGAGCAGACTCGATGGGCTGAATGGCCTAATTCTGCTCCTATGTCGTGTGGTCTTACAGCCGTATGGAGAAAGGGAGAGGGGAATCATGGCTGGGAAAATGGGCCAGGAGAGGGAAGGGAGTGGGAAGCACCAGAGAGACATTCTGTGTTGATCAATAAACCAATTGTTTTGATTCAAATAATTTTGCTTGATGTCCAAGGGCTGGATGTCTCTGAACCCGCCCCAGTACTCCTTCTATGCCACCTGTCCCATGCCCCTCCTGTGGAGCTCCACCCTCGTCATTCCCAACATCCTTTACTCCCACCAGATTTACAAACTCGCTCTCTGCTCCACGTTGACAAATACAGTGCAGCACAAAAGTCTTGGGCACCATAGCTACATTTAGGTGCCTGAGACCTTGGCACCGTGGTGTAGGTAGGATACTCTGAAGGAGACCGTTCCCCATATAAGATGTAGATAAAGCTAAAGGACACAGCTTCAGGCAGAAGGTAAGAGGTTTAGCATGGATACTCTTAGACCCAGAGAGTAGCAAGTTCCAGGAATGCCTTGCCAGAGAGAGCAAAGGATTCAACATTGCTGACAGCATTTAAATATCTAAACACAAGAGATTCAGTGACACACAAAACGCTGGAGGAACTCAGCAGCCAGGCAGCATCTATGGAACTGATGCCTCTGAATTTGGAAATATATTGTATCCTGCATTATGCTTCCCTCTGATGGGCTCCTCAGATCACTACATATCTTCACCACCAGATATTTGAACTGTCTGTGAATATGACTCCATTGTCCTCTTTTGCACAATTTATGTATTTAGGCATTTTGTAATTTGCACTGTACACCAAGCTAAAAGCAACAAATCTCAGAACATAGAAGTAATTGACGTTAAACTGAGCTAAGACACAGATTGATGAAGTGTTTACTTTGATGAAGGATTTGTGTATGGGAGTGTCAAACACAACGACATTTTGGTTCTGTGTTGGTCAGTTCACCAGCACTTGAATGCCACCGGCCCTCGAAAGTGGAGGAGCAGGTGCTTGAGAAGAGAGCTCACCAGTCCGAGCAAAAACAACCTGAGCACGTGTTCAGTGTGGGGAAGATATTGAGATGAACCAATCTGGAGACAAACCTTGTAAATAGTCTTCAATTTATTGAATGAGTTTGCAAACTTCCTTTGTAATACCAACATTTTTGTTGTCCATTCTCATCATCATCACTGGCTGCATCACCGTCTGGTATGGGAGGAGGAGGGGCTACTGTACAGGATCAAAATAAGCTGCAGAAAGTGTAAAATTAGTCAGCTCCATCACGGGGACTAAACTCTGCAGTATCCAGGACATCTTTAGGGAGCAATGCCTCCAGAAGTCGGCATCCATCATTAAGTATCCCCATCACCCAAGGACATGCCCTGTTCTCATTGCTGCCCTCAGCTAGGAGGTATGGAGGCTTGGAGGCACACACTCAATGATTTAAGAACAGCTTCTTCCCCTGAATGGACATTGAATCCATGAACACTACCTCACTACGTGTCATTTCTTTCACCACTTATTTAATTATTTAATATACACTTAACTGTAATTCAGTTTTTTTCTCTGTTATTATGAATTTCATTGTACTGTTGCCGCAAAGACAGATTTTGCAACAGTGACATGAGGGCTATGTGGTAGGATAATACTAGGCAGTCTCTAGAGTAGGACACATGGTCAGCACAACACTGTGGGCCGAAGGGCCTGTAATGTGCTGTAGATTTCTATGATTCTATATCTGTCCAATTTAGCAGCCATGTTTTATCTCAGGATTGCTACTGCAGTTGTAGATGTAGAATATACCTTCTGGTGCTACTTGGACACGTCTTCAGTGATGAACCCGGGGTCGTAGGGTGTTTCGGGTCTTTACTCATGAGACACCCTCGCCTGGTCGACCCGGGGGGTGGGGGGAATATCAGCCCCCGACTCGTGTCCAAGTGGCGCACTAATCCACGGATCACCCCTCCGGATCCACAGCCACCGCGAGGCCTTTTCAGTGGCTTCCAGAATGTTCTTGGTGGCTCTTCTGCACTGTGTCCTCTAACTCCAAGGAGTTTTAGAGTCTGCTGTAATGAATGGCCAGCAAAGCCCCAGCACCCAACTTCGACTGGCTCACAGCGAGCTCTCCAGCCATTGCTCCAGCATACTGCAACAAGATCTGTGTATTTAGCCCTCTTGTGCTTGTTGGCCTCTTCGATCCGGTCTTCCCAGGGGACAGTAAGTTCCAGCAGAACCACTTGCTTTGTAGACTCCGATATTAACACCATGTCCGGGCGGGGCGGAGTGGATGCGATGTTCTCTGGGAACTTGAGCTGCGTCCCTAGATCGACTTGGAGCTGCCAGTCTCGCGCAGTGGCAAGAAGCCCTCCCGAGGAGCTAGGCCGATGTTGAGCCTTCTCCCCCGCTCTGATAAAGGTGATGGACTGTTTGGGAGTGTGCTGATTTTTGCTGTCTTGAATCGCTGTGCTGATTGCATCCGCCATAGACCTTAGGACTTGGTCATGCTGCCAGCGGTATCACCCTTCCCCAACGCCTTCGGGCAGCAACTTAGGATATGCTCCAAGGTGCCCCTCCTCTGGCACAGTTGGCATGCTGGAGTGTTTGCCATGCCCCACCTGTGCAGGTTGGCCGGGCTTGGGAGAACATCATAGACTGATTGGATGAAAACTTGATGCACGATGGTTCGGCTCTCCAGAGCTCTGTCCAGGTGAACTTGCGAGGTTCCCCATGCTCCCATCTAGTCCAGGCACCTTGTTTGTACATGCTGGCCATCTTGCTGTGTCGTTCTTCCTCCACTCCTGCTCGTATCTCATCCTGAACCAGTCGACGTTTCTCCTTTCCATGGGTTTTGTCGTAGCGTGGTTTGGGAAAACAGCCCAGTTCTGCCCACTCCACCACTACAACACCCACCAAAATGTTGTGCCACAGCCGTGCCTCCACTCTGTCGACAGCTTCCTGTGCCTGCCTCTTCCTTCCGGTCTTTACACAGATTCCTGCTGAAGCGACTTTAACATCAGAGGAGTCTCGGTACATCATTACCTCCCTGGCTCGAGTGACCTTGAATTCCTCTGACAGGCCGCTGATGGGGAGCTGTAGCTTGGTGGAATGCCCAGACAGGGCAATGCAGCTTAAGGTCTGGGGGAGACCCACCCACCTCCGGAGAGACTGACTGATGGTTTTCTCCAGAGCCTCCACTGTTGACATTGGCACCTCGTAGACTAGAAGGGGCCAGAGTAGCCTTGGCAGGACTCCGTGTTGGTACATCCAGGCTTTGAATTTTCCTGGAAGCCACGGTTTATCAATCGCGGTGAGCCAGGCTGTCAGGCTCCTGGTTTGTTGAAGTGCGGCTGTGTCCTTCAGGGAACTGTTGAAGATCGTGCCCAGGCTCTTGACTGGTTTTTCTGTCACCGTTGGAATCTGGATCCCTCCCAGGGTAAAGCGGAACCGGTCGGCCACTCTTCCCTTCTTCAGGACCAGAGACCTGGACTTGGCTGGTTTAAAGCTCATCCTTACCCATGAGATGAGCCATTCCAGCTCTTGAAGGAGCCATCTGCACCCAGGGACGGATGTTGCCATCACCATCAGGTCGTCCATGAGTGCTCTTATTGGGGCTGCCGAGTACCAGATCTAGACATGGGGCCTCTACATTCCACCTCCGCTGACTTGACAATCAGGTTCATGGCCAGTGAGAAGAGTGGCACCGAGATTGTGCAGCCAGTGATTGTGCCCTTCTCCAGCCGATGCCAGGCGGATGTTACTGACCCTGAGGAGACTCTCAATCTGAAGCTGCTGTAATTGTCCAGGATGAGGTTTTGGATCATCTCTGGAACATGGTGTCTTGTCAGTGCTGTTTCAACGATCCATAGGTGTTGGTTATGTCTAGCCAGAGTGCTGCAAGGTCTCCTCTGTTCTCCCTTGCCTCCTGGATCAGCTGGGTCACCACTCCTGTATGCTCTAGGCATCCAGGTACTCCTGGGACTCCCCCCTTCTGTACTGAGGTGTCTATGTGTCCACTCTTCAAGAGGAACTCCGTTAAACGTTGGGTCACAATCTTGAAAAAGATCCTCCCTTCAACGCTGAACAGCGAGATAATACGAAACTGCTCGATGTTGCTTGAATCCTCTTCTTTTGGTATCCAGACACCCTCTGCGTGCCTCCACTGAGCGGCGACCTTTCCTCTCCTCCAGATCACCTTTAAGATCTTCCAGAGTCGTACAAGGAGCCTTGGGCACTACTTGTAGACTTTGTAAGGCACTCTGCTGGGGCCAGGGGCAAACTTGCTCTTGCTGCTTTGAGTGCTTCTTTGACCTCCTTCAGGGTGGGCTCAGAGACGTTGAATTGGGTCACCGGTTCTGGAGGTGTCACCAGTGGGCAGAGGTCCTGCTCTCTCGAGGTGTCACTGAAAGTAATACTGAGATGTTGGTTTATCTCCTCTACAGAACAAGTGAGGTGGCCACTTCACTTCTGACATAGTATCCTCTTGGTAAAGCCGAAGGCATTGGTAATGAAACCGCTGCGCTTTCGGGCCCTCTCTTTGCCCTTCCTTCTGTGCCACTCAGCCCACCTGAGTGTGATGAGCCTCTTCCTGATGATACCTGTGAGGTCTGACAGGGCAGTTTTCTCCTCCTCCTTGGCCAACTTACATTGGCGCTTTAGAGATTTGAGTTCTTGTCTCAGCTCTTCAGTAACCACCAGTTTGGTCTCGCTAGATTACTTGTTCCATAATTTTCCTTGACGCCAAACCATTCTGAGCCTATGCTCATTATGCTCACATAGTCCGGAGCCTCTGGTCAGCATTGCCCTTCGATATCGCCTCCAGAATCTTGTCTACATCCTCAACTAACTGGAGCTACTCCTTCTTGTTAGTAGCAGGCCACTTCACCTGACGCTATTCCAACTTCCTGCTCACTCGGGGGACTTGTGTTGCTTGGAGGTTCCAGGCATTGTGGGGTGACTCCGGGCCTGGCTCCTCCTCTGTCTGACCAGGTTCTGTAGTCAGCACCACAGAGCTTGTAGTACTAGCTACTGCTCCTGTACGTTGCTTCACTTGTTCCCTCCTCAAGTAGGCCATCGTTGTGTGGTGGATCTTGCCATATCAATGGTGATCAACCCGATGAAATGAAACAAGTACCACAGTTGATTCTTTTCCATCTTTATTAGTAGCAAGCTACGAGAAAATCTTCCTTCTGCTCTCACAGAGAGTCAGCCACAGAAGTCTCTCTGTCTAAGCAGAGGGGTGCAGAGTTTTTTATACTATCTTTGTCACGAAAGTCTAGCAACAGTGATAGTCTGAGACAAAGGCCACTTAATTACCTAAAACAGAGGTAAATGTACTTGACAAAGAATACTTAATCACATCAGGCAGAGGTAAACAGAGAGCAGAGTATAATTAATTCTCACATCCTGCATGTCCTTGTCTGGGCACTCAGCTTTTACATGTTAGTAAGACAGATTGATCCTTTAACATCTCAATACAAAAGAAGAGTCAGATCAATGGATATTCTGGCTACTCAAATAGAGCAGAATTTAATAATTTAGATAAGAGACTCTACTGAAATTAGGAAAGGAGCGTAAGGAATGCCCTGCTTTATCTCCACCTTTTGTTGAAACCAAAAAGGTGTGAAAAGTCATGTGAAAACCAGAATACACAGATTCAACCTTAACCATTATTTACAGGAATCTGAGAATCCCTTTAAAACTTTATCAGCCACAGATACAGACTACGGTCATAGTCAATTGTCCATTTGCTTGAGTCATTGCCAATAGGTCCGTCCGATTGGGATGGTCATCCTTTCCCCCCCCCCCCACCTCGGGCATCCCTGGGGGTATGTTTCAGGAGGGTTCTTCGTAGCTTGTTTCGAACTGGCTGGACAAATGCTTACAAGTAGCAACTATAGGAAGTTTGGTATTTACCAAAGCAGCGCATTCTTGGAATCCAAGTTTAGTTTTAAATTTCATCTCTCTCTTTTGTCTTAGTTACATTTGGCTCAGGCTTCCTGATGATGTTTTATGCCATCTTTCAAACTGATTGCGCTGAGCTTATCCCAATTCTAGCACTCCACTAATAATCATACATGGAGGTTTAGGTGTAAATCTAAATAGTTACATGCTACATCCACAAACACTTTCTGCAGATTTCAACTATCATGGGCATAGCCTCCCCACCCTAGAGGACACCTTCAAAAGGCGATGCCTCAAGAAGGTGGAATCTATATTTAGGAAATTCACCATTCAGATATGCTCTTTTCTCATTATTACTATCAGGGAGGAGGTACAGAGCCTGAAGACGTACAGTCATATAACAAAGTGAGGGCCACTGAAGGAATCTCTGTGGTACACCTCTAGTCGCATGTAATCACAAAAGCAAGACTGTAGCTTGACCCTTTCCCTCCAATACTTGGATCCAGTTTGCTAACTTGTCCAAGAGTTCTACCTTAGGTTAGCATCAGCCCTGAGCCGGAGAGTAATGACCAGCGGCAGGAACCTCGGTTGAACCTAAACTAGATTATATTCAGTTCTCCTTACTCTAACTCCATTTGCCAATCTTCTGTCCACTCACTCAGTCCATCCAGATACTGTTGCAGAATTTCATTATCCTTAACACAACCTGCCATTCCACATATTTATATCTCATCTGCAAATATGGAAACCTGACATAATGTTCCTTTCTCCAGGTGATTAATGTAAATAGTACACTATTACAGATAATGTAATAAATGAATACATTGCATTAGTATTGACCAAAGAGGACACAGCGGGTAGTGTGAACAATGTAGAGTATTTAAGATTTCGGTAATATTTGAGCAATATTGTAAAAATTATTGATGGTTAAGCATTCTTTGTTGTTTACATAATTCATTGTGGGTTATATGTAAGAAATACGTGAGTGGAAAATGGACATCATTATACTGCCATGTCATGTGTGAGTGCCTCACTAAAGAAAACAAGTAAGTACGTATCATCCTGGCTCCTGTGTTTTTCATTTGATTAGCTTCTGGAGTAATAAAACATAAAAGTGGTGACGAGGAAATGTTAAAATGAACCCAGGAGGACTACCTACCATTGAAGTACTGCACATTTTCATCTTCAGAAAGGAGAAAGATGTTCGATTTTTAAAAAATGTGCAGCACCTGTTTCTCCAGAAGGGGAGAGATACGGTCAAGTTAAAAAAAATGGACATCTTGTCATGTTACGAGTGATAGAAATAAATACCCCACAGCCTTTGCATCACGTTCTCTTACCGCTGCAGAGAAAAATTACACCCAAATTGACATAGAGGCCTTGAGTCTGGTTTGGGGTGTAAAGTGGCCTTAAGCCTCCGCTACAGCCTCACACACTGCTGATGTGTTGCAAAGCTTCTTCTCAAGAACTGGTGTTCTGGAACACTCAATCAGTGATGACGGACCACAGTTTGTGGTGGAACGGTTTCAGTCATTCCTGAAAATGAATGGAATAAGACATATTACATCTGCACCATACCACCCAACTACAAGCGACATGGTGGAAAGGTTTGTCCAGAGTGTTACAGTACACACCTGACCACGCCTGCCTCCAAGGTTTAGATGAACCGATTCTCCAGTGTTTGGGTAGCTAGCGCGGTCCTTTTAAAGATTCAGGCCCGCTCCACTAATTGCCAGCCATGCTGTGGTGCCAAGGTCTGGATATTTAAAGAGCACCTGAACTCAGTTTCGGTACTCAGTCATCAGCCCAACTTTGGTTTGGTCTTCGATTGCACTTGGGATTTCTGTCTCATTTGGATTCTCATCTAGTCTGGTCAGGTTCTCATTTAGCATCTAGTTAAGAACCCTGTTCCCATCTAGGTCTCGATTCTAGTCTCGGATTCTCCAGCACTGGGGTCCTTACCATGCTCGCCTTGGCCTCTCATCACAGCACGATTGAGCCAGCACGGACCCAGCAGGGTATCAGAGTCCCTCGTCAGCTGTGGCTAGCCATAGCGAGAAGATCTCAAGACCAGGCCTGGAGATAAATGACCTCCAGTTGGTCTTCCATCAAATGTCGACAGGAGAAAGCCTGAGTCGCTCAGGTGAGGCCATTGGTCGCACTGCAGCGTCAGTCCATCCTCTGACCCCGGACAGATTCGGCGGTGACCCAGGTTCTTTCTGCAGCTTCCTCACTCAGCGCTTGTTGATTTTTGAACTCCAGCCATCCTAGTTTCCTACGCAGCGTGGAAAGAGGCCTTCATGATTTCCCTCCCAACCGGGAGAACTCTGGTCTGAGCCACTACTGACTGGGAGCAGAAGTCAGGGATTTGCCCTGATTCAGAAGAATTCATGAAGAGAGTGTTCCATCTTCTCGCTGGAGCAAACAGATACCCGGAGCGTCTGATGAAGGTGTATCAAGGTAGTTGGTCTGCTGCTGACTATGCAGTTATTTTGGATTTTGGCCGAGGAGTATGGCTAGACTGAGGAGGCCTTGGCCACTCCATACTACTATGGACTCCGAGGTGAACTAAAGAATGACCTTGTTTTGGGATAGTCGGTAGAGGACTTAAAAGCTCTGATTGATCAGTCCATCCATCTCGATAAACGCCTGGCAGAGTGAAAGTGGCCGACAAGGAGGCACACTTCTGCTCGGGGTAACCCGAAGGCTTCAGGAGACCCAATCATGTCTCCGGGGCTGGACAAGCTGGCTCCAGTCAACTGAACTGTGCAAGCCCTGACCCTGTCTATTCGGAGGTGCGCAGAAACTGAAGAGAAAGGGTCTCAAATTCAGGAACAAACCAATAAGCCTGCCAAGTAAGTGCCCAAGAGCTCTGCAGACCTAGCACCCAGGCCTGAGGGTACCAGTCATCAGGTCCCATCTAAGGGAAAGGCTCCTAAATGTAGATCCTCAGAGCTTAGTCCCAGGAGGACAAAGACTATTCATTGCGCCTCATTGCCATCATCTAAGGATACAGATGAAGATTTTGACTCTGATTTGGTCAAGTCTCTGGAGTTGGATAAGGACTCCATTTTGGACTCTGTTTCAACAAAGGACTCTAATGAACCTGGGGAGGAGAATAGCCCAGTACCTATGGAGCCTCAGGAGTTATCCTCGCAGGGATATTCGGGAGTAGTTGCAACATCTGTTTGAAATTCCCTCCACCTACAAGGATTTGGAACAGGTCTTCACTGTACAGAAACTTCTGGATTCATGAACTGTTCAGGTTGTTTGGCAGTTCCTCATAGACTGGGCAGGGTCTGGACCCGAGGAACAATGCTGGGTTCCAGAAAGGGACATGCTGATCCATGATTACCATCAATGTCCTGGGCTGTCAGGAGTCGGCCCTCGGAAAGGGGATCCTGTCACGGTACGCACCCGACTGTGTCAGCCTCTGGGGTTTAGACACTCCATTTCTCCAGAGTATGGAGAGCTGGCACGGCCCCTTTAAAGGTTCTGGCCCACTCCACCAATTGGCAGCCATGTTTTGGTGCCGTGATTCAGGTATTTAGAGCACCTGAACTTTATAGACTGTATTTGAGTTCAGAAGCATGCTATACGGAGTTAGAGATGTGATTTCATTTTCTACCAACAAAGCTAGCCCACCTCCTCTGCCTACCTGCCTGTCCTTTCAATACAATGTGTATCCTTGGATGTTTAGCTCCTAACTATGATCTTCTTTCAGCCACAACTCAGCGATGCCAACAACATCATACCTGCCTATCTCTCACCGCACTACAAGATCATCTACCTTATCCTGTATGCTACATGCATTCAAATATAGCACCTTCAGTCCTGAATTCATTACTCTTCTCAGTTTTGTTCCCATGTTTCACTTCAATCCATCACATTGACAGCAATTTTGCCCTATTGTCTACCGATCCCTCTCCACAGTTTCACTCCACATTGCATCCAGTTGTATACCAAATGCTCCACCCTGAACCCTATCACTCAAGTTCCCATCCCCAACAGCTCTACAAACCTGTTCACAAGGATATTGGTTTTCCTTGGGTTCAGGTGTAACCTGTCCTTTTTGTACAGGTCATACCTTCCCCAGAAGAGATCTTGATGATCCAGAAATCTGAAACAATGCCCCCTGCACCATTCCTCAGCCACACAATTATCCACCAAATCATCCCATTCTTCCCCTCATGGGTGCATGGCACAGGCAGCAATCCAGAGATTACTACTCTGGAAGTCCTGCTTTTCAGCTTTCTACCTAACTCCCTATATTCTCCCTTCAGGACCCCTACCCTTTTCCTACCTATGTTGTTAGTACCATGACTTCTGACTGGTCCCTCTTCCCCTTTAAAATACCATGGACCTGATCTAAGACATCCCTGACTTTGGCACCTGGGAGGCAACACACCATCTGAAATACCAATTGGTAAACTGCTGCCACTTCTATCTACCAATCATATTCACCTCTACCATCTTGTTGGTGGTCTACACAACCTCAATCCAAAGCCCTTTATTAGCCCCCACACCCCATCGATGTACCTATCCAAATTTCTCTTAAATGTTGATATCAAACCTGCATCCTCCACTGGTACTCTGGCAGTTCATTCCGCACTTGCATCTTCCTCTGAGTAAAGAAATTCCCCCTCAGTTTCTCCTTGAATATTATACCTTTCACCGTAAACCTTTCACCTCTAGTTATAGTTTCACCAACTTCAGTAAAGAAGCCTGCTTTTATTTACCCTATCTCTACCCCTGATAATTTTGTAGACCTCTGTCAAACATCCCCTCCGTCTACTACACTTCAGGGAATGAAGTCCTACCTGTCCAACCTCTCCCTAGAACTCAGATCCTCAGGTCCCAGCAACATCCTTGTAAATTTTTTCAGTGCTCTTATTAATATCTTTCCTGTAGGCTGGTTATCAGAACTACACGCAATACTCCAAATTTGGTCTCACAAATGTCTTATATAACTTCAACATCCAATGAAAAAGTGAAATGTATTAATGAAATAGCTTGTATGACAGTCTGGAAAATCTGTTCATCCTGCACTACCAATATGCGGGATTAACAGATTGCTGCAATCACACTAGGACCTTATTCCAATCCAAGTTTTTACAGGAATATATGACCTGTATCAAACATTTACTCTATAAAGTTATCCAAAGTGATAAAATACTTTATACTTTATTGTCGCCAAACAATTGATACTAGAACAAACAATCATCACAGCCTATTTGATTCTGCGCTTCCCGCTCCCTGGATTACAAATATTAAATATTAAAAATAGTTAAAAATAGTAAATATTAAAAATTTAAATTATAAATCATAAATAGAAAATAGAAAAATGGAAAGTAAGGTAGTGCAAAAAAAAACAAGAGGCAGGTCCGGATATTCGGAGGGTACGGCCCAGATCCAGGTCAGGATCCGTCCAGCAGTCTTATCACAGTTGGAAAGGAGCTGTTCCCAAATCTGGCTGTACGAGTCTTCAAGCTCCTGAGTCTTCTCCCGGAGGGAAGAGGGACGAAAAGTGTGTTGGCTGGGTGGGTCGTGTCCTTGATTATCCTGGCAGCACTGCTCTGACAGCATGCAGTGTAAAGTGAGTCCAAGGACAGAAGATTGGTTTGTGTGATGTGCTACGCTGTGTTTACGATCTTTTGCAGCTTCTTCCAGTCTTGGACAGGATAACTTCCATACCAGGTTGTGATGCACCCTAGAAGAATACTTTCTATGGTGCATCTATAAAAATTAGTGAGGGTTTTAGGGGACAGGCCAAATTCCTTTAGTTTTCTCAGGAAGTAAAGGCGCTGGTGGGCCTTCTTGGCAGTGGACTCTGCTTGGCTGGACCCAGTCACATCATTTGTGATATTGACCCCGAGGAACTTGAAGCCTTTGACCTGTTCCACTTGCACACCACCGATGTAAATTGGGTCGTGTGGTCCGCTACTCCTTCTGAAGTTAACAAACAATTCCTTCATCTTGCTGACGTTGAGGGATAGGTTATTGTCTTTGCACCATACCACCAGGTTCTTAATAGCAAAAATGCCTACAAATTCTAATTTCCAATCATGCTCTAACTGACTGCTGAGCCTTTTTTTATCGTTTGGGTCTGCTTTTATACTCTATCTGAACTATAAAAGTAACAAAGATCTCACAATCCATTTCCTAAGAGGCTGTCATACCATCAAACTGTCAACCCAAATGCTAGTATCATGAAGTTCCCATATACCCTACTCAGTGAAGAGCATTGCTCTGAGAGCAGGCCTGTACAAACTATAATGTAGTTTCTCCAGCTCCCTTTTAAAAACAGTTAGCCCGTTCCAGCCAGTTGACATCACTTCCTCTGCCTGAGTCACAGCTTCATCAATTGCAATTATAATGGTAGCTGTTCCTTTATTGTTGCTGAGTCTACATCAGTGCTTTCAAATTTTTAACTTTCCTAATGCCTGCACTCTCTTAGAGGGGACAAATGTGTCTGGTGCTGAAATCGCTTTGTAAATGTCAAGTCTGAGGTGAAAATTGCAGAGGATCAGCAACTTGTGAATGTGAAGGCTGGCAAGGACCAGGGAAACTCCATCATCATCACAGAGTGAGGGGGAAATGGATGAGATGTGCTCAAGGACCTTCAGAAGAACAAAAGAAGAGAAGCCACGATTCAAGAAGAAGGAAAACATTTTAGGGACACTTATGTGTAAAGTCTCATAACCTGAGCCAATGAGATGGAGGATGTGGAAGAATAGAAAAGACTCCTTACAGGAGGCATGGTGTGACAAAGAGTAGTCAAGATAGATACGGAATGTGGCGGACTTGTAATGGATATAAAGGTTATCCAAGGATTTTCGAAAACCACCCCCCACAGCATTTAATGGTGGGATGGCCTTCATCTGTGGCTTTTCCCCACTGAGTCTCTGCTGCAGCTGAAACAGGGTTCAGTGTGTATCTCAGCACGTGATAGTGGACCTCAGAGGGATCACTCTCCAACACTAAGTTGTGGACACTAGAAGATCTCCATGTTACCGGCATCCTAGGGAGCATCTTGCAGAGAGCTGCTAATCCTTCCAAGAGCAAATCACTGTGTGGCTAGTTGCAGCTCAGATGCCATGTATAAATTTGCTGGTCCTCTTTTCAGTCCTATCATCAGGGATGAGGCACAGGAGCCTAAAGACCCACATTTGTCATTCTAGGAACAGCTTCTTCCCCTCTACCATCAGATTTCTGAACAATCCAGGAACACTACCTCACTATTTTTCTTTGCACTATTTATTTATTTTATGTTTTATTGTAAATTATAGTAATTTTCTATGTCTTTCACTATACTTATGGAACAAAAATAGCAAAATTCACAACGTATGTCGGTAATAATGAACTTGATTCTGGTTCTGATTCTTGACCGCTTGCATCCTAGAGAACAGCTTGTGTGTAAATCAGGGTCCTTTTTCACACATCTGTATCAGACGAACCACAGTAAAGACCACTGCATCACTTTCCAGACCATCCTGACAAATGGAGCTTTACTTTGACAGTAAATTCAGACCTTACTCCAATGCATGCAGGAAAAAAGCAGATTTTAGATTTTAATAGTCTTAATGTTACCATTGTTGTTTGTGCCACTAAAACTTAATTGAATTGAATTGACTTTATTACTTACATCCTTCATACACGAGGAGTAAAAATTTTACGTTACGTCTCCGTCTAATTGTGCAATGTGCAATTTATAGTATTTGTAATAAATGGTATGTACAACAGGGCAGTCAATATAACACAGAACTACAACTGTATCAGCATGAATTAATCAGTCTAATGGCCTGGTGGAAGAAGCTGTCCCGGAGCCTGTTGCTCCTGGCTTTAATGCTGTGGTACCGTTTCCTGGATGGTAGCAGCTGGAATAGACCGTGGTTGGGGTGACTCAGGTCCCCAATGAACCTTCAGACCCTTTTTTCACACCTGTCTTTGTAAATGTCGTGAATCATGGGAAGTTCACAACTACAGATGTGCTGGGCTGTCCACACCACTCTATGCAAAGCCCTGTGATTAAGGGAGGTACAGTTCCCATACCAGGCAGTGATACAGCCAGTCAGGGTGCTCTCAATTGTGCCCTTGTAGAAAGTTCTTAGGATTCGGGGGCTCTTCCCAAACTTCTTCAACTGTCTGAGCCGAAAGAGTCAATGCTTTTTTCACCACACAGCTTCAGGTAATGTGATCCCATTGATGTAGGTGTATATCAGTTTGGTTGCAGAATGAAGCAGGATGCATTAATGGCATTAATGAAGCAGGATGCATTAATTAATGAGGAATATCAACCTCAGCAATCAATGCTGGAAAGCCAGCTGGAGGGATGAAGAATTGGATTTGTCTTTACTGGAACGAAGGTGCATGCGCCGCATCTCTGGTTATTCTAGCCTTCTCTCTAATTCGCTTTGACTCAAAAAGGAACATAAAATAATGGTAATACTTCCAATTAGAAAACCATTTTGTTATTTTTTTAACATTGAGATTGAGACAAACCATGGCGCTCACTGCAGGAAACACAGAAGTAAACAGTTATTTGCATCTAAAAAAGAAGAAACTCTGGAAATAAATGAGAAACGAGCATTTTATGTATCTTCTCACAGCTTGCACCCTTTAATTCCACTGTCAGCTTTGAATGTTGCCTAGCAACTAGCATGAGTTGATTTCTGTGTGTGTGGTTATGCCAAGTATCACCGTGGCAGCAATCACCAAGAAGTAGGACATGGGACATCAAAATGGCACCCTAACATCACGCACAGCAGCAGTCAGAGAAGGCATCACCAGACTGATCGAACAGCATGACAGGAACAGTCCAGCCCTGCATCCCTGGGACTGCAATACAGGAAGTCTATGAAAAATAACAGCCTTTTGCACAGATTCTGGTTATATTTCGAAGGGAATCACGATCTCCTTTTAACATTCTGGGCACATACCCATTTGCCTTTGTTTTTCTACTGTACCACTCAGCTACAGCACATATCTTTTCAAATGATGAATGGCTGACTGGTGCACCATGTGTCAATATGGAATGCCAGCCTTTAGCATCTCCATTCAAATTCACCCAGACAGCAAGCAGTAAATCCTCCCCCTAGTGTGAGCTCCACAATGCTTGGGGATGGGCAACAAATTTTAAAATCTATGGAATACGTCATTGGTAATGGCGTGGGTGGTTTAAAAAGGACTGAAAATCGTCAGTGGAACACTGTGCTGAATACTGATAATGATCTTCAACTATCATGACAGGCTACAGTGTGTGTTGCATCAATAATTGTGCTTTTGAAGGGTGTTCTAAAAATCTTCAGGGGATTTTGTTTCAAATTTGAATAACCCAGGTCTGCACTGGCTCAATGGATAATTTCACTGCCTGTTGTTGTACCAATCAGGTCAGAAGCTCGCAATGATTTCCTAGACTGTGACAAACCCTGGGAAATAAGTGACACTCTCCCCTATTGCCATCTAGCTTAAGTTTTTACAGGGTCCACATAGGTAATGTGGAGCAACACACATAAAACACTGAAAAAACTCAACAAGTCAGGCAGCAAGTCCCTGGAGAAGATGTTTCAGGACATTTGTGGTCAGCATGGTAGTGTAGCAGTTAGTGTAATGCTATTACGGCACCAGCCTGTTCACTCTGCCATAAGGAGTTTGTACGTTCTCCCTGTTTCCTTCGGGTGCTCCAGTTTCCTCCCACATTCCAAAGTCATAAGTGGTTTGTAGGTTAATTGGTCATGCAGGTGTTATTGGGCAGCTCAGGCTCACTAGGTTAGAAGGGCCTGTTACTGTTCTGTATCTCAAAATAAAATAAAAATAAATAAATAAGATAGCTCATTGCACCCTGCACATATTAGACCATAAGACCATAAGACAAAGGAGCAGAAGTCGGCCATTTGGCCCATCGAGTCTGCTTCGCCATTTTATCATGAGCTGATCCATTCTCCCATTTAGTCCCACTCCCCCACCTTCTCACCATAACCTTTGATGCCCTGGCTACTCAGATACCTATCAATCTCTGCCTTAAATACACCCAATGACTTGGCCTCCACTGCTGCCCGTGGCAACAAATTCCATAGATTCACCACCCTCTGACTAAAAAAATTTCTTCGCATTTCTGTTCTGAATGGGCGCCCTTTAATCCTTAAGTCATGCCCTCTTGTACTAGACTCCCCTATCACGGGAAACAACTTTGCCACATATTCTTGAAGAGGAATTCTTATTAGATCCTTAGCCTCTTGGTGTAAAAGTGTGTTCCCTTTTCTTTTGATCAGCATTGACATCTTCATCTTCTGTTCTAACTACTAATGCATAGACTGATTTCTCCTCTGGCTCTTCTAATAGTTACCCAGCATAAGACAGAGCGTGACTGAATGAATTGTGAACTACAGACTTGATTGCACGTAACCAGATCTGGTTTTCCTTCATCTCCCTGGTCACAGGGAAAGTGGATTAACGGTTAGAATATATTATAGAAAAGAACGATAAGAAATATTTTGCTGTAAGATATCTAGTCTCAGACCTAATTTTGTATCTACGGTAACTTTAATTTCTGGGCAATGGTGGCCTGAGGATGATGGTAATCTTCAATTTCCCCACTTCAATACCACTCTCTCCTCCTTGCTCTTTCAAATTTGCCTGTTGACTTGAAAGTTCAATTTGTTTTCTCTTGCAAAACACCTTGAGATATTTTGTTATGCCAAAGGCACTAAATATTTACAAAAGGAGCCTTGGTATTGTCAAATGCGGGAAAACCCAGCTGACAGCATGGGGTGTGATGACAAATAAAGTATGGGATAGGAAGGGAGGGATTTACTACAAGAGAGTTCCAAGCATCCATATATTAAAATTAATGGGTGGACAGATTCTTAATACAGAATTCAGTTGCTATGTTCACCCATGTATTGTTAGGGATATAGATGTTATAGTTAATCGAGAGTTTGGGGATGCTAGGTCAAGAGATATAATCAGTGCTGCTGCAACTTATCCAGATGGTTTCTTTGGCAATCGGAACAGCTACAAAGAAATCCCCAGCCTAATGTTACATATGGTATGAGTAAATCAGAGTTAAAGAGTAGGAGATTTAATGAGCGACAGTCAATCTGCAGGGTCTCGGCCCAAAACGTCGACTGTACTTTCTTCCATAGACGCTGCCTGGCCTACTTGAGTTCCTCCAGCATTTTGTGTGTGTGTGTTGCAAAATTAAAGTCTTGTTTGGAAAGTTCCCTCCAATTGCCGAGAAGGGAGGTCATTAATTTAAAATGTTACTAATGCAGCAACAAGAAACTTCTCTACCACAATAATCATTGAAACATGGAACCAGCTAGATTATATGGAACCAGTAAATGAAGACAAAACTACCAAAGTTTGCTACCAGCACTCCATTCACCCTGTCACTTCATTATCCTAGCTTGTCAAATGTGACTCTTAAGACTGAGATCCTGCTCGCACTGATCCAGTGCATTATTCCAGTCTGAGCAGTTTGCAGACTGCTTCAGTCCAAAGGAGCTGAAGTCATTTAAATTGAAGCAAATTTGGTATTTTGTGAACTGGTCCCACTGTGAAAAATCTTAAAATACTTAGTTAAATTTAGTTCATGTGAATTGTTAATGGCATGCTAAGCTATTATTATTCCCAAGCAAACTATCTCGCCTAAGTATCCAATTGTGTGCATTTGTATTTGCCTTGCATAAATATTTTAAGGACTAAAGGATTTCGGGGAAATTAATTTATTATGATATTTCTACTTTAATTATACTTGTGTGCTCCAATCCATACCTAGCACAATCTGATGTTTCAAAAAATAATCCAAAATATTTCCTCAAGATCCCTCTGAGAATTGCCTGTTTTGTCAGTTTGAAGATATCTAGGCTTCTGGACCCCAGATATCCCTTTCAACAAATATTTTACAGTAACACCCATTGGATAACGGAAAGCTCACACCACGGAGATTGCCAGCTCAATTTCCCCCATCATTTTATTGCAAACTACAAATTCTGAGGCATTTTTTGTACTTCCAACCCTGCTATTGACGCATATAACCTACTGAGTCAATGCAATAACTCCTTTTGCCAAGTCACCAAGGTATAAATTATTTATAAATCATTAAATAATATTCTACTATTTATGCTTGCAAATATTAATATCTAAGTCCTTCTGTAGAAGTAAAAGATTGTAAGTTCATTTTTTTATTATTATTGCCATACTAAACAAAATCCTTTCACTGTATCTGAGTATATATGACAATGATAAACCAATACCAATATTTCTTTATTTGTATCATTTACTGTTTGTCAGTAATTGTCGTTGCGTGCAGGAGCCTGCTTAGTCATTTCAGGGCCCCTTGTATTGCCCTGCTTCCTTGGAGATAAAATACCGCCTAGACTGAAGGAAGAGCTTCAAGAAATTATGGCTGAATTGCAGACAAGACAGACAGCATTACTGGAAGGAATTATATTGACTTTTTATTATTAGTGTTAATTAGCAAAGGTCAGTAGACTAGATAATCACATTTTATAGCCGCCAATGACTGTGTTGTCTTGTGGCTTCTGTGGGAAACCAGCTGCTCTCCTTCCTTTGCCATTAGCCAAATTTCTTCAGTGGGATCTAGCAAGTGAGTAGGGCCACACAGATGGCCTGGAGGGTAGGGGCTACCACTCAGTCACACCGGTTCTAGTGTTGGCATGGCCTCAAAGTTTGGCCTGATCCACTCCCGAAGACAGATCCTAATGGCTTATTGACTGCCCCTCACTGCTGGGATGGGGGCTTACTGTCAACAACCCCTGCAGCCAGTACTGTATACCGCATTCATTATATCTTTCCCTGTGTCTGCTGGTCATTGACACATGTACATTTAACCCCCCACATGGCCACTCCACCCCAACCCCGACCTTGCACTGTTGTCATCTCTCTATTTGTTTTCTGTGCTGGGCGTCTGTGAGAGACAAAAATAAATCAAAGTCATGTTTATTGTCCTCTGCAGAAGTACATGAAAGTGCAGGTGAAATGAAAAACTTGCTTGTAGTATCATACAAGCAGCATTCACAAGCATATTAAGCAAAAACTATACACAATTTTACAACTAAAACAGAAACAAAATGAAGTCTAGTTTCATGCAAAATGATGCCATACCAAGACCATGCTGCAATCAGTTGGCATACGTTCAACAGTGAATCTTAAAACTTTGTTAACAGCTGAATCTCCTTGACCTCCTAAGAAAGTAAAAAGGTTGGTGCACTTCTACGATTCTATCTATGTGCTTGGCCCGGGACAACATCAGCGTTCCTCACGTGCAGCTCTCCATCAGTTCGGATTGATAACAACATCTCCTCTGCAACCACCACCAGCAAAGGTGCTCCACAAGACTGTGTGCTTAACCCCTGCTCCTCTCACTTCATACGTATGAAGCTAATCACAGCTCCAATGCCATATTTAAGTTTGCTGATGACACCACTGTTGTTGGCTGAATCAAAGGAAGTGACGAGGGAAATTGAAAATATAATTGAATTATACCACAATGACCTCTCACTCAGCATCAGCAAAACCAAAGATCTGATTATTGACTACAAGAGGAAGAAACCAGAGGTCCATAAGCCAGTCCTCATTAGGAGATCAGAGGTGGAGAGGGTCAGGAACCTTAAATTCCTTGGTTACCATGTCAGAGCCATGTGCTCTAAGAGGATAATGTACATATTGAAAAGCATATATACTGGCATATATCAATAAGTTCACATAGAGTCAAGTGGGCTGCTTGTTTATGGATGATGCTGAACTTCTTGAGTGCTATTGGAGCTGCACTCATCAGGCAAGTGGAGAGTAACCCATCACACTCCTGACCTGTACCCTGGGGAAAGCTGTTGGGGTATTGGGAATTAGATTGCTCTATCATTTTCTTGTATCCAAGGCACTTCTGTGACTGATCTAGTTGAGTTTCTGGTCAATGGAAATCCCATGATGTTAGAAACATAGAAACATAGAAAATAGGTGCAGGAGTAGGCCATTCGGCCCTTCGAGCCTGCACCGCCATTTATTATGATCATGGCTGATCATCCAACTCAGAACCCCGCACCAGCCTTCCCTCCATACCCCCTGACCCCTGTAGCCTCAAGGGCCATATCTAACTCCCTCTTAAACATAGCCAATGAAGTGGCCTCAACAGTTTCCTGTGGCAGAGAATTCCACAGATTCACCACTCTCTGTGTGAAGAAGTTTTTCCTAATCTCGGTCCTAAAAGGCTTCCCCTCTATCCTCAAACTGTGACCCCTCGTTCTGGACTTCCCCAACATCGGGAACAATCTTCCTGCATCTAGCCTGTCCAATCCCTTTAGGATCTTATACGTTTCAATCAGATCCCCCCTCAATCTTCTAAATTCCAACGAGTACAAGCCCAGTTCATCCAGTCTTTCTTCATATTGCTGTGTTTTCGTGCAACGACCATAGTTTCCCCTATATCGCTGTGTTTTCACTTCCCTCTCACACCTTCCCATAAATTGCCATGTTTTCGCGCACCTATCATATCTTCCCATACATTGGGATGCTTTCGCGCACCTCTCATAGCTTCCTTCAAATTACTGTTTTCGCGCACCACTCATAGCTTCACTATATCGCCGTGTTTTCGTGCACCTAGCATAGCTTCCCATATATCGCTGTGTTTTCACGCAGCTCTCATATCTTCCACTATATCGCTGTGTTTTCATGCACCACCCATAGCTTCCCCTTATCGCTGCGTTTTCGCGCACCTCCTATACCTTCCCCAATATGGCTGTGTTTTCGTGCACCTCTCATACCTTCCCCTGTATTTCGGTGTTTTCGCACACCTCCCATATCTTCCCCTATATCGCTGTGTTTTCGCTCACCTCGCATACCTTCCCCTATATCGCCATGTTTTCGCGCACCTTTCATAACTTCCCCTATATAGGTGTGTTTTCGCTCACCTCTCATACCTTCTCCTGTATCGCAGTGTTTTCGTGCACCTCTCAGACATTCTGCTACATCACCGTGTTTTCGCGCACCTCTCTTACCTTCCACTATTTCGCTATGTTTTCGAGCATGTTGGTATTGGGGAGCTAGCCACAGTCACACCATTGAATGTCAAAGAACACATGGAGTTGTTTCTGCATTAGCGTGACCTACACAGTACTACTGGGAAATAAGTACAGATCACAAAGCAATGCAATAAAGGAAAGGTGCACTATTTATTATTGGCTTTATTCAATATTAATACTCCTTTAATTTACAACAAGAGAGTTTATTGGCATTGTTTGTTCTGATTCATACTGTGAGGAATTGAAGCTCATTTACCCAGCAGGAAGTAAAACCACAGGCGAGTGGGTTGCAGACTCTGTTTTGGTAACAATGTGAACGTACTTTGGACGAAATGTGACTCTTATTTTGAAGAAGTTTTCCTGCTTTGTGATTTAATCAGGAGGGGACATGCTGATCGTTCCACTGCCCACACTAAGTAGTACATATCTCCAGAGCTTTCAGGCTTCACGCTGTTAATATATAAAAGACTTCTCTCCAGCAAATTGCAGGCTTCAAGATTTTTAAAATACAGACGACCCGTTTATTTCTAATTCCTGGTAAGTTTTATTAGAATTGTTCCCAAAGTCTGGAGCTACTGGAGTCACTGGTGTCTGGAGTTACTGCTGTTTTGTTATGATGCTATCTAAATCAATAGGAGATTGCTTTGTATTTAGAAAAACATACTTCGGCAAGTATTGATTCTATTATTTTTACGTAAGGTTTAACATTTGTCATATTGCCTATAAAGAGTTATACCAATATAGTTTGTTCTAGGTCAGATGGTTATTGTAAATAGGTCAGGGCTGGTTTAAATGTTGAGCAAAATCTCCAAAACCTTTCATGAATTTCGAATCCCACAGGAAGTACTCAATTGTTTTTTTTTTGTAGAACTTTGTCAACATATTAATCAACGATTAGGGAAGTAGGTTCAGGTACCCACACACTTAGCTGTTTTGGGGGAGTTTCCTCGGATTATTCGCAAGGCATACTTACCTCACACAATCCCGTTGCTTAAATGCTGATTGATTTTAGAATGGTTCTTACCTATTGTAAAAACCACGTTACACCAAGAGGTGGTAAGTAGGGTCCTGCCTATTTCTTATTCCCATATTCCCAGGAGTCTCTGAGCACTTCGTTTATGAATTGTGATTTGGTGAATTCGAGGTTTGAGACGGGGTTCGCGGGGACCTGGTTTACAATCCGCACTGGCACCATCTGCCTGACTATGAAAGTTTGAGGAAGGAACGATTAAACCGCCTTAACATTTGCTATTGGCGATCCTGCCGAAACTGCATGTTGATTTTGCGATTGCACACACCTGCTCTGTAAGTCAGAGAAGCAGTCACTGCAAGTATGTTAATATCTCCCGGCAAATCATTCATTTTTCCCCGTGCTGTACATTCGGAGGACCACTATACCCAAATCAGTACAGTATTAGAACAACACTCATACTCAATTTTCATAATCCACGGGCGCTCAGGTTCAGCGACCGGAACGTTAAAACTTGACAGAGAAATGTAATATGATTTTCTGCAATATTTCCGTTTCAATTTTGATTACTTCACCAGCAGCAAGTAGTGTAGTTTATTACCAGAGCGATTGTTTACAACTTACAAGTAGACCCTTGACATGCAACTTCATTTTTTTAAATAAGGCAGTTAAAAACCACAGTAGCAAATACAATTTCTGTAACAAAATATCTTATAGATTACATTGTGAATTTTACTCTTTCATTTTTACTTTTTGGAAAGGTTTCATCACAAACATGTTTGTCATTATATTCAGACAGTTGTTTGTTATTTCGGGCAGTTTGATGACGTTTCTCCTGTTATCTATCGGATAGGAATTGTTTACATATCACATTCGTCAGCAATGCCAGGAAATTTGCCATTCATGTTTTTCATACTGGAATTAATCACTTTCTGACTAACATATCGTGCTTACATATTTACATAAGCATTCGTCTTATGTTGCCTCACAACCAAAGATAAATTTCTTCGTTTACTTTTCTAGATAGCACCAGTAAAATACATAGTAAGAGTTCATGGGTGATATTCTTCTTCAGTGTTGATGGATCATGGGCAAATTGGTGAATAGACGTGTAATTTTCCAAATCTGAACCCAGTGCAGGTTTCTACCGCCCTATTCTACCCCCATTTTTCAAACTCACCATCAAAAACTGATTTTTTTTAAAAAAAATTCCAGTTAAGTTTATCCAACTCTTCATTTTATGTGGGTGAGACTCGGTAGACAGTCTTTTTACATAGCAGGGGAATGTTTTTATTTGTGTTTTATTGATATAGAGCTAGGTCGCTGAACAGGCCCAGCCCTATTCAGCCACAGCCTAGTCACATAACAATTTACCATGACCTACTAATCCAGCATGTCTTTGAACTGTGGGAGGAAACGGGGGCACCAGGAGGAAACCCACGTGCTCCCGGGAAGGACGCACAAACTTCAGACATACAAAAGGACGGTGTCGGAATTGATCTCCAAACTCCACCTCTCCAAACTGTGATAGCATCGCGTTAACCTAAACTAATGTGGAATTAATGGTTAAGGAGAAAAGGCAGGTAAATGGAGCTGATACCACAGCCAGATCAACTATGATCTTATTGACCCTATATTTGTTCTTATGACAGGCTATTCAAATGAAGGAAACACGACAAGTTGGAACTAGATGACAGGGTGTTTGACACCTTCTAACATATCTACATGGGTGGGGGGGGGGTAGAATCCCTACTGACTATGAATGTTTGTTTTCTTCCACTTATCTGTCAAGAAAATAATTCCAACTGGCAGAATTTTTGACGTTTGTCCTAATCTTTCCCCTCATAAGTCTTAACCAATTATTCCAGGATCATGACACTCTTTGAATTAGTGTTGTCTTATTTTTAGGCCATTTTAATATCATGTATATTTCCATGAGGTCCCATCTTTTCCCTTTTCAAGGCTGAAGAATTCTAATTTCTTCATATTCTCCCCATAACTTAATATTTGATGCATATATTAACTTTGTGACATTTCACTCCATTGCCTACATAACTTGGCATACTTGTAATATCCATTTGTCCATTCAACCTTGTAAATGTCTAGCCAATATAAATCTGTGTTGGGTTTTTGTAATGATTCCATTTCTTTGCTTTATATTTAAAAAAAACATTGGAAGCGGTACCAGATTCTGCAAAACTGCTTTTAAGAAGTATTCTGCCACCTAATCAAATATCAATAGTTTTTATCCACAATGTTTCAGAAATTAATAATGCTAATTACAGCAACACACAAAAAAGTTGTTGGTGAACGCAGCAGGCCAGGCAGCGTCTCTAGGAAGAGGTGCAGTCGAGGTTTCAGGCCGAGACCCTTCGTCAGGACTAACTGATGGAAGAGTGAGTAAGGGATTTGAAAGTTGGAGGGGAAGGGGGAGATCCAAAATGATAGGAGAAGACAGGAGGGGGAGGGATAGAGCCAAGAGCTGGACAGGTGATAGGCAAAAGGGATACGAGAGGATCATGGGACAGGAGGTCTGGGAAGAAAGACAAGGGGGGTGGGAACCCAGAGGATGGGCAAGGGGTATATTCAGAGGGACAGAGGGAGAAAAAGGAGAGTGAGAGAAAGAATGTGTGTATAAAAATAAGTAACGGATGGGGTACGAGGGGGAGGTGGGGCATTAGCGGAAATAGAGAAGTCGATGTTCATGCCATCAGGTTGGAGGCTACCCAGACGGAATATAAGGTGTTGTTCCTTCAACCCGAGTGTGGCTTCATCTTTACAGTAGAGGAGGCCGTGGATAGACATGTCAGAATGGGAATGGGATGTGGAATTAAAATGTGTGGCCACTGGGAGATCCTGCTTTCTCTGACGGACAGAGCGTAGATGTTCAGCAAGGCGGTCTCCCAGTCTGTGTCGGGTCTCGCCAATATATAAAAGGCCACATCGGGAGCACCAGACGCAGTATATCACCCCAGTCGACTCACAGGTGAAGTGTTGCCTCACCTGGAAGGACTGTTTGGGGCCGTGAATGGTGGTAAGGGAGGAAGTGTAAGGGCATGTGTAGCACTTGTTCCGCTTACACGGATAAGTGCCAGGAGGGAGATCAGTGGGGAGGGATGGGGGGGACGAATGGACAAGGGAGTTGCGTAGGGAGCGATCCCTGCGGAATGCAGAGGGGGGGGGAGGGAAAGATGTGCTTAGTGGTGGGATCCCGTTGGAGGTGGCGGAAGTTACGGAGAATAATATGTTGGACCCGGAGGCTGGTGGGGTGGTAGGTGAGGACCAGAGGAACCCTATTCCTAGTGGGGTGGCGGGAGGATGGAGTGAGAGCAGATGTACGTGAAATGGGGGAGATGCGTTTAAGAGCAGAGTTGATAGTGGAGGAAGGGAAGCCCCTTTCTTTAAAAAAGGAAGACATCTCCCTCGTCCTAGAATGAAAAGCCTCATCCTGAGAGCAGATACGGTGGAGACGGAGGAATTGCGAGAAGGGGATGGCGTTTTTGCAAGAGACAGGGTGAGAAGAGGAATAGTCCAGATAGCTGTGAGAGTCAGTAGGCTTATAGTAGACATCAGTGGATAAGCTGTCTCCAGAGACAGAGACAGAAAGATCTAGAAAGGGGAGGGAGATGTTGGAAATGGACCAGGTAAACTTGAGGGCAGGGTGAAAGTTGGAGGCAAAGTTAATAAAGTCAACGAGTTCTGCATGCATGCAGGAAGCAGCGCCAATGCAGTCGTCGATGTAGTGAGGGAAAAGTGGGGGACAGATACCAGAATAGGCACGGAACATAGATTGTTCCACAAAGCCAACAAAAAGGCAGGCATAGCTAGGACCCATACGGGTGCCCATAGCTACACCTTTAGTTTGGAGGAAGTGGGAGGTGCCAAAGGAGAAATTATTAAGAGTAAGGACTAATTCCGCTAGACGGAGCAGAGTGGTGGTAGAGGGGAACTGATTAGGTCTGGAATCCAAAAAGAAGCGTAGAGCTTTGAGACCTTCCTGATGGGGGATGGAAGTATATAGGGACTGGACGTCCATGGTGAAAATAAAGCGGTGGGGGCCAGGGCTAATTACATTCTGCCTGTCACATATAAATGCATAAAACAAAGAGGAAACAAAATCCTGTCACAAAATAGTTCTTACCATGATTTCCTTTCATCACAGATGAGCCCAGCATTCAAAATTCAAAGTAAATTTAGTATCTAAGTACATATATATCACCATATACACCCCTGAGATTTGTTTTGTTGCAGGCATACACAGTAAGTCTAAGTAAACACAATACAATCAATGAAAGACCACACCCTACAGGGCAGACAAACAACCAATGTGCAAAAGACAACTCACTGAGCAAATTCAAAAGAGTGAGAGGAAAAATAATAAATATGTAAAATATCAAGAATGTGAAGTGAAGAGTCCTTGAAAGTGAGCCCGCAGGCTGTGGGAACAGATTAGTGATGGGTCGAGTGAAGCTGAGTGAAGTTACCCTTGTACTTTCTTCTTGATGGCAGCAGCAAGAAGAGAGCTCGGCCTGGGTAGTGGGGATCCCTGATGATGGATGCTGCTTTCCTGCAACAGTGCTCCATGTAGATGTGCTCAGTGGAGGCGATGGCTTAATGCATGATGCACTGGGCTGTATCCACTACTTTTTGTAGGATATTCCATTCAAGGGCATTGGTGTTTCCAATTATTCTTAACATACTTAACATTCACTTAAGCACACACCGTGAATAGAAGAATCTTACCAATTATCATTCCATATCGTGTCATTACATCCAATCAGGTTAAAATCAATCAAGGAACAATTAATCAACTTAGTGCAGGCATGTGGTGTCTGTTTTCCATTTGTGCTTGCCTGTTCTGTAGATTTTGGGCAATCCTCCCTCAACAGCTCTCACCACACTAGGGGGAGAATGCTCTCCTTCAGCTGTGAAATGTGACTTTAAGCTGTTTTGCACTGAGGTGATTTGGCAGCTTCAGCCTGAGCAAAAGCCCGGATGATCGAAAATGGCAAGGCCAGAAGTGGCACAGTACTGGCAGATTATAAATACCATCAGCCTGAAAAAAGAGAAAAGCCCAGAACTCAAGCTGAAGAAAAGGAAAGTGTTCTTATACCATCTGCATCTTGAAAATCTGAAGAGTTGTAGCATGAGGGGAGGTGAAATAGGAACATAATGTCATTTCCAATAACTTAAGTGCACCTATTATCCACTTTCTGTGTGGCTACTACCCCAATGATAAACAGCAGCATCATATTCCGATCACCAAGCATGTGTTCAATGTATCACTGCCTGCCCGTCACTGCTTGCAGAGGCTGTGTGATAATTCCCCCATGAAAGAAAAGGGGAAGAGTATTAATCAGCGAGTTGCAACATGCTTGCTGACCTGTCTGCTGTGGTGTGTGTGAGTGTTACAGTAGTGGTGCTGTGTATAGATGGGGTGGAGTGTCTGAATGTTAATTGGAATCAGGATTGGCAGAGCTCGTTGTTAAGCAAGATATGAAGATGTAAAGCACTGGACAATGTGTCAGATGTTTGTTGATTTGTAAAAAAAATTTGGCAGATATTCCATTTTTGACAGTTCTCTTCAGATAATGATCATTAAAAAAATAATTCTCTTTTGGAGTCTGACCATTGCTGATAGGGGCAGTATTTATTGGATAATCCTAAATGTCCTTGAGATGGTGGTAGTGAGCCACTTCTTAAACTTCCTGCAGTCCAAATGCTGTCGGGTTGGGTTCCATGTATTACACCCAATTACACTGAAGGATCAGTGATATAGTTGGGTGAAGATGTTTGCAACTTGGAGAAGAAGATGCAGTGGGTGGTGTTCCCAGGCATCTACTGCCTTTGCTGTTTTTGGTGGCCATGGACATGGGTTTGGGAGGTGCTATTGGAGTAGCCTAAGCAAGTAACAACTGTGTATGTAATAGATGATACACCATGCAGCCACCAGGCACCACTGGGAGGAGGGTGATTCTCAGAGTGGTTGATCGGCTGCTCTGGATGGTTCCAAGCTTCTTTTGAGTTATTGTTACTCACTCATCGGACAAAAGGAGGACATTCCACCAGGCTCCTGACTTGTGCCCTATAGATGGTGGAAAGAGTTTTTACTGCCAAGGGATGAGTCACCCAGCATCGGATACTAAGTTACTTATCTGAAGTAGCCACAGTGTTCCTGCGGCTTGCTTAGCTGACCGCTGGTCACTCCCAATATGAGGCCTCATTAATTGACAAGGGTATGTGATTTTCACTAAGGTCTGAAATAAGAGGGCAGAGTAACAAAATAAAATGTGGTCATTTAAAACTGGAGCGCATGGGAATTTCTTCTCACAAATAGTGGTAAATTCTGGAATTCTCTGCCTTAATACTGTGGAAAGACCCAGCTGGTGGCGCAGTGGCATCAGTGCCGGACTTCGAGACAAAAGGTCCCAAGTTCAAATCCAGCCGGTTCCCCTGCACACATTCTATCCGTGCTGGTGATCTCTTTGGAAACTCACCCGGCAGAAGGCAATGGCAAACCAGTGCTGTAACTTGCCTCGTATGCAGTACCCCACTACCTTAGAGAGGTGTGGAGGAAAATCGTCCGCTAACGGGAGAAACTCCAGATGCGACGCAGATGTCACATACCCTTCCTAATACTGTGGAAGTTAGTTCACTGGAGGTATTTAAAGTAGAAGTAGATAGATTTTTGAAAGATCAGAAAATTGAGGGCCAAGGATCAGCTACCATCATATTGAATGGATGGGCAGATTTGACTGACGCAGCCTACTCTTGGTCTCACTTTCATATTGGACGTATTCATAGAACCATAGAACCATAGAAACTACAGCACAGAAACAGGCCCTTTGGCCCTTCTTGGCTGTGCCGAACCATTTTCTGCCTAGTCCCACTGACCTGCACATGGACCATATCCCTCCATACAACTCCCATCCATATATCTGTCCAATTTATTCTTAAATGTTAAAAAAGAACCCGCATTTACCACCTCGTCTGGCAGCTCATTCCATACTCCCACCACTCTCTGTGTGAAGAAGCCCACCCTAATGTTCCCTTTAAACTTTTCCCCCCTCACCCTTAACCCATGTCCTCTGGTTTTTTTCTCCCCTTGCCTCAGTGGAAAAAGCCTGCTTGCATTCACTCTATCTATACCCACCATAATTTTATATACCGCTATCAAATCTCCCCTCATTTTTCTATGCTCCAGGGAATAAAGTCCTAACCTATTCAACCTTTCTCTGTAACTGAGTTTCTCAAGTCCCGGCAACATCCTTGTAAACCTTCTCTGCACTCTTTCAACCTTATTTATATCCTTCCTGTAATTTGGTGACCAAAACTGAACACAATACTCCAGATTTGGCCTCACCAATGCCTTATACAACCTCATCATAACATTCCAGCTCTTATACTCAATACTTCGATTAATAAAGGCCAATGTACCAAAAGCTCTCTTTACGACCCTATCTACTTGTGACGACACTTTTAGGGAATTTTGTATCTGTATTCCCAGATCCCTCTGTTCCACTGCACTCCTCAGTGCCTTATCATTAACCCTGTATGTTCTACGTTGGTTTGTCCTTCCAACGTGCAATACCTCACACTTATCAGTATTAAACTCCATCTGCCATTTTTCAGCCCATTTTTCCAGCTGGTCCAAGTCCCTCTGCAGGCTCTGAAAACTTTCCTCACTGTCTACTACACCTCCAATCTTTGTATCATCAGCAAACTTGCTGATCCAATTTACCACATTATCATCCAGATCATTGATATAGATGACAAGTAACAATGGACCCACCACTGATCCCTGTGGCACACCACTAGTCACAGGCCTCCACTCAGAGAAGCAATTCTCTACCACCACTCTCTGGCTTCTTCCATCGAGCCAATGTCTAATCCAATTTACCACCTCTCCATGTATACCTAGCGACTGAATTTTCCTAACTAACCTCCCATGCGGGACCTTGTCAAAGGCCTTACTGAAGTCCATGTAGACAATATCCACTGCCTTCCCTTCATCCACTTTCCTGGTAACCTCCTCGAAAAACTCCAACAGATTGGTCAAACATGACCTACCATGCACAAAGCCATGTTGACTCTCCCTAATAAGCCCCTGTCTATCCAAATGCTTGTAGATTCTGTCTCTTAGTACTCCCTCCAATAACTTACCTACTACTGACGTTAAACTCACCGGCCTATAATTTCCCAGATTACTTTTCGATCCTTTTTTAAACAACGGAACAACATGAGCCACTCTCCAATCCTCCGGCACTTCACCCGTAGACAGCGACATTTTAAATATTTCTGCCAGGGCCCCCGCAGTTTCAACACTAGTCTCCTTCAAGGTCCGAGGGAACACTCTGTCAGGTCCCGGGGATTTATCCACTTTAATTTTCCTCAAGACAGCAAGCACCTCCTCCTTTTCAATCTGTACAGTTTCCATGGTCTCACTACTTGATTCCCTCAATTCCATAGATTTCATGCCAGCTTCCTTAGTAAATACAGACGCAAAAAACCTATTTAAGATCTCCCCCATTTCCTTTGGTTCCACACAAAGCCGACCACTCTGATCTTCAAGAGGACCAATTTTATCCCTTACAATCCTTTTGCTCTTAATATACTTGTAAAAGCTCTTTGGATTATCCTTCACTTTGACTGCCAAGGCAACCTCATGTCTTCTTTTAGCCCTTCTGATTTCTTTCTTAAGTATTTTCTTGCACTTCTTATACTCCTCAAGCACCTGATTTACCCCCTGTTTCCTATACATTTCATACAACTCTCTCTTCTTCTTTATCAGAGTTGCAATATCCCGTGAGAACCAAGGTTCCTTATTCCTATTCAATTTGCCTTTAATCCTGACAGGAACATACAAACTCTGCACTCTCAAAATTTCCCCTTTGAAGGCTTCCCACCAACCAATCACATCTTTGCCAGAAAACAACCTGTCCCAATCCACGCTTTTTAGATCCTTTCTCATTTCTTCAAATTTGGCCTTCTTCCAGTTCAGAACCTGAACCCTAGGACCAGATCTATCCTTGTCCCTGATCAAATTGAAACTAATGGTGTTATGATCACTGGAACCAAAGTGCTCCCCTACACAGACTTCTGTCACTTGCCCTAATTCGTTTCCTAACAGGAGATCCAATATTGCATCCCCTCTAGTTGGTCCCTCTATATATTGATTTAGAAAACTTTCCTGAACACATTTTACAAACTCTAAACCATCTAGACCCCTAACAGTATGGGAGTCCCAAACAATGTATGGAAAATTAAAATCCCCTACCACCACAACTTTATGTTTCCTGCAGTTGCCTGATATCTCTCTGCAGATTTGCTCTTCCAAGTCTCGTTGACTATTGGGTGGTCTGTAATACAATCCCAGTAATGTGGCCATACCTTTCCTGTTTCTCAGCTCCACCCATAAGGACTCAGTAGACAAGCCCTCTAATCTGTCCTGCCTGAGCACTGCTGTAATATTTTCCCTAACAAGCAATGCTACTCCCCCACCTTTCATTCCTCTGCCACGATCACATCGGAACCCTGGAATATTAAGCTGCCAGTCCTGCCCCTCCTGTAGCCAAGTTTCACTAATTGCTACAACATCATAATTCCACGTGTCAATCCACGCCCTCAACTCATCCGCCTTCCCCGCAATACTCCTAGCATTGAGCTCCGTGGCCAAACTGGAGGACTTCATGGTTCCCTGGACTTAAAGAATCTTTCTCCTCCTCTCAGTTGATAAATCAAGAGTGGCCCCAAAAGGGGACCCTGCCTGCCCTGAAATAGCTTGCATTGGGATCTCCAAAACTGGATGTTATGGAGATACTTCACTCAGCACGGCTATTTTAGAAAGTGCAGGAAGGAGTTTAATTCAGTATAGCCGAGTTATCTCCGCGTTAATTTACGCTATTTCCCTTTGGCACCAAGGGACACCAGTATAATTTAACGCCAACTCCAGCGCAAGCAAATATTGCGCTCAATGTTTGTTTAAAGTGTGTCTCATGTATGACTAAATATCGCCGGAACCATCTGCTGTTTAGCATAATTCAACCTCACCAGAAATCTCAGGTCCCTTGTCAGTTATCGCGAACACTTCCCCCCCCCCCACATTAAATAATGGAGCTCAGAGGAAATGCGTTGAAGTGCCGTGGATGAAGGTGTGTGGAAGCGGTGCAGATTAGATAGGGCACTGCATGTCGACACCGATTGGTGGTCATCCGGTATTAACTTCTATGTCTCTCCGGCCAACCCCTTCAACATTGCGCTCGAGTTCCATGAATGGGCTGTTCCACACATACAAAATAATGAATGAAAAACGGGGTGGTTTCTTTCCAAAATCTATATGCAATCCCTCTTCTTCCCTCCACCCCCACAGCAAAAATTCTGAATGTAAAGAATTGGAACGAAATTACGACCTCTGTAAACAAAACTCGCCTTAATCTGTTTAAAAAGAAGTGACTGTTATCGTTTTGATACTTTATTTACAGACACACAATCGTCCCCTATGTGGGAATAGTCTATTCCAGACCCTGCTCCTTTTCAAGACAGTAGTGTTCGCAGGAATTCTATTTACGTGATCTTAAAAATTCAAGCAGAAAGGTAAAAGAGTGAGATGTTGTTTGCAATTGAAGAGATAGAATGATGTTTTAGTTACAAATGATTTAAAATGATGTATAATTCCAATACGTCCGTAGACTACTTATGAAATAAGGTGGCTATTATTGTCAGCTTGCCTGGCTCTTGGAGTGTCTACGTGCTGAAGGTAAACAGAACGAATCTCTCTTACGGTTTTTTTTCTTTTTAAAATTAAAATTGCTTTTATTTGTTAATGTAATTCCAGCGTTGATATCTGCTTCCTCGGTCGCCTCTCGGGCGGGTGTCGAAAACTGCATATTTCACTGCTCCGGGGATTCTGGGGATGACAGATTTATATATATATATATATATATATATATATATATATAAACACGGTTTTGGCAATTCGCTTGAAACCTTGCATTTGGAATCGTTGCACTAAAGCAAGGACAGGGCAATATTTTATTTTCGGATCATACTGAGCAACGAGCAGAATTACTTGCATCAACCGTTTTGTATGCAGAATGTATTAAACAGCTGTCGGATTTAAAGGCAAAAATAACTCGCAGGGCAAGGGGGATGGAAGTGGAGGAATAAAAAAGGAAGATAAGTGGGCGGGAGGATGGGTAGAGGAAATGAAGGTTGCTGGAGGCGAGAGAGATCGGAGATGAGAGTGACGTGTGGGCTATTTCGGAGCGTATCAGGAGCGGAAAAGTACATCACAGCGAGGGAGGAGGAAGGGAATCGACCCCAAGACGGGACTCAGCAACTGACGTCAGTCCCTCGGGTGCTCCTCCTCTCCACGCCGCTCTTCCTTCAGTCATTTCCAGGGATCTCCTTTCCCCAGCGCCACTTTAATGCCCGCTCCCTTCTTCCAGATTCTCGGAGTAGCTGGCCTTACGCGGGAATGCTGGTCCCGAAGTTTCTGAAGAGCTGCCAGCTCTCGGGAAGGTGCGTATTTCTATTGTGGGTGCACCGGCGCCAGACAGCGGCTGTATGGTCATTCCTGTCCGGTGAGTACCTGCCTGCAAAACAGCGCTACCAGCGAAATCTGTTTTGGCTTTCCTCCTCGCTCGACATCCATGTGGGAGTGCCTTCTCTCACTTGCAAGACTGTGTCCGGGGATAGGGATGATGCCTGATTTGGACCGACCTTCTACTGGGGCCACCGAACAATCGTCCCAACTGTTGCGCAAAATTTGCACCGCCGGACTCGGCAGACCGAGACTGGATGATGCATTGAGGTTTGCATTCTAAATGAGTCCAGCCTCTGAAATGTAGATTGATTCTTCATTTTGTCATGTGTAACGACCTCAACTCAGACTGAAGGAAGATGCAGTTTCCCCCTGGCCGGAAGAATACGTTATAGTTAAGGGCCACAGTGAGGAAAAATGTGAAATTACTTTTCCGATGCGTAGGATTTTGTATTTTTTGTCAGCGTTTTGGAGTCCCGTTCTGAGATCTTGTAATTAAAATACCTGATTATTGAAATAGAGTTGAATTCCATTTTTATCTTGTGATTACAGGAAATTATACTGCTGTTTTTGGGATTAGTGCTATTTTAATGTTTCTTTTGTGAAACTCACACAAACCAATTAATTTTTATTACAATTATTTGTTTTTTTTTATGTAGCTAGTGGCATTTTAAAATTCAATGTGTCTTTATTGGATATACTGCAGCGTTAATAAACTATATATTTAAGAAATTCATTGTACGTTATTGGCGTAATTGTGCATTAGATGGAGCGACTTGGACAGTTTGTTCTCGAGCTGGGTAGTTCTCTGACATAGTGGCTGAAATTGATGACCTCTCTGTAAACTGATAATTGAAATGGAAAGGAGGGATTTTGCATCCAGGCACCTGTGCTTCCTCTAAACCCTTCCTCCACCAATGGTGTCATTCATTCACCATACTCCGGACATCTCCTAAATGATCTTTGTCAACCCACCCCAAGTTTCAGTTTAAAACCTTTGGATGAAGATGGGTAATTTGGTGTAAATTGTCTCATCCTTCCCTTGTAAACAATTGAGAGATGTTAAATACGAGCTGTTAAATAGGATATTAAAATGTCAAAGGAGCTAAATCATTGCACATTTTTATCATTCTGAATAAATTAATCACCAAAAGGAGTTTGCATAGTTTGCTGTTTTCCCATTTCTAATGTGGGCTGAATGTCACTCATTTTGCAGAGAACATACCAGAGAAACAGAAAAACAGAATAGATACAGCACCGAAGGGGGCCAATTGGCCCATGAAGCCAAACTGATTTTGAAAGATGTAAAGGCTTTGGCAAGGGTGCAGAAGAGATTTACCAGATTGACTCCAGGGATGAAGGAAAATCATGACGAAAGACCCAGGAAACTGGGATTGTTCTTCCTATACAGAGTGGATGTTGAGAAGACCAGATACAGAGTTAAAACAATAAAATGTACAGACCATGGGAAATAGTTCCCATTAGTGGAGTGGACGGGAAGTAAGAAATATAGAATGAAGGCGATGAGAAAAAGAACCAGAAATGACATGTAGAAAACTGTTTTAATACAGGAAGTGGTTGAAGGTCAAGAATATACTTCTGGGGCAGTAGAGAAATCAGATTCAATTGTTGTATATCCATAGGGAAGCAGGTAGTGAATGTCAAGAATTTGAAGGATGGAAGGTGGCATGGATGTGTTCATCAGGTAGGGGTGTGTGTGTGTGTGTGTCTGTCTGTCTGTCATTGGAACAGAAGGCATGGAAGGATGGAAGGTGGCTGGTGCCTCACAGTTAATAACACGAATAGCTTCATGGGATTGTGATCACATAAAACTTCTCACCAAGTCGACGGAAAAGTATGGTTCAAAGGTTTTGGGAAAGAAATAAAATTTACTCTGGCAAGAGAGAATGGGTTATAGTGCACTGGTAGGGCAAAGGGTGCATGTAGATTCTGAAAGAAAGGGTTTAAGCCAAGAAGGGATTTGAGAGAAGTGTATGAATGTTAAGGTGAGGCATTGACGGACTGGGAACTAATGTGGGCCAACAAGCCATTTGGGATGATGGATGATTGTGACTTTGTGCAGGTTAGAATATGGGCACCAAGTTTTTGAATGAACTCAGTTTCAGGGAAAGTAGAAAATAAGAAATTTTACTGAAGACCGTTGGGATAGTCAAAACTGGTTCTAACACAAATATTGAAGATGGCTTTCCAGCAGATGTGCTGATGTTTTGTAGCTATGGGCAGTATTATAAAGAAGAAAATGGGTCATTTGTGAAAGACAGGATATGAGACTAATTACATGTTTGTTCTTTTACAGCTACATAACAACTGTGGGAATGTCAGAAACTAACATCACATGCCACTAAAACAAACCCTAATTGCAAAGAATACTGCTTTTTCACACATCTACAGTTAATCTTCTGAAATGCCGGAGCAAAGCAATGATTATAGGGTGGTTGTATTTGGAGCAGCAGGAGTTGGGAAAAGCTCTTTAGTTCTCCGCTTTGTTAGAGGGACTTTCAGAGAAACATATATTCCAACAGTTGAAGATACATATAGGCAGGTGATCAGCTGTGATAAGAATATATGTACACTACAAATCACGGACACTACAGGAAGCCATCAGTTTCCTGCAATGCAGAGGTTGTCCATTTCCAAAGGGCATGCATTCATTCTGGTGTACTCTGTGACCAGCAGGCAATCCGTGGAAGAACTGCAACCCATCTATGAGCAGATATGTGAAATCAAAGGAAACATTCAAAATATCCCCATCATGTTAGTGGGTAACAAGAGAGATGAGACTCAGAGAGAAGTGGAGGCCACCGAGGGAGAAGCGCTGGCCTCGAAGTGGATGTGTTCTTTCATGGAGACCTCGGCCAAACTAAACCACAATGTGCAGGAACTTTTCCAAGAGTTGCTTAATTTGGAAAAGCGGAGAGCAGTAAGCCTCCAAGTGGATGGAAAGAAATCCAAACAACAGAAAAAACGAGACAAACTGAAAAGAAAATGTTCCCTGATGTGAAGCATTGTCTAATTGAATTCTATTTACTGCATGGTACAACCAGGCATGGATTTCACAGGCTCCTGTGCCACATGATCCACATATGCACAAAAAGTCTCATTTCTAAATAGCCACAAATCAGATAATAAAGTCTTAAATCAACTGTACAATCAATGAATCAAAGCTAAATGTCAGATCTCTACAATGGGTGGACTCCATCATGAGCTTTGGTTGTTGTTTGGACAAAAAAAAACATGCTTCCTGCATTTTCTGATTTAAATCATAATTTCCTATGTGCATGGTTACTGCAACAAAAATATATTAAAATTTATCTGCATGAATGACCAGAGAACTTCTGTTTTATTTTAGATTAGAACTCTTACAAGTAAGTAAACCAATATTAATTGATAAATAAACAACTTTTATTTTTCCCTCCAGTTTTCTTCTTTCAAGGTAGTTGCTTACTCTGGAGTGCAGTATCATAGGACTGGCTAACAGTCCCTTCTCTTCTTCTTCACTACCCTCATGATTTGCCTCCAGTTCCCCATCTCTTTCCCTTTACTCCACTGTCCTCTTCTATCAGATTCCTTCATCTTCAGCCTTCTACCTCTTCCAGCTATCACTTCCCAACTTCTCAATCATAGCCCCCCTCCCCACCTACCCACCTTCCACTCACCAGGTTTCACCTAGCCCCCCTCCCCACCTACCCACCTTCCACTCACCAGGTTTCACCTATCACCTGCCAGCTTGTCTCCTCCCCCTCTCCCACCTTCTTATTCTGGCTTCTACCCCCTTCCTTTCCAGCCCTGATGAAGCGTCTTGGCCTGAAACATCGACTGTTTATTCCCCTCCAAAGGTGCTGCTTGATTTGCTGAGTTCCTTTAACAGTATGTAAGTGTTCCTCAAGATTTTTCAGCATCTGCTGAAAATTGTGTCTGCTGGCTGTCATACTGTAACTGAACCAAGAGCATTAGATGATAATGACTTTGGACATGCTATTTGAACCAGAGAGATATTTGAATCTAGCTGCTACCTAGTAGCCATGAATGTGCACTTTTCACTGGAAACAGACTAATTGTTTGCTTTATTTAGCCCAAGGCAATTATAGCATCAAAACTGATAATGTATCTGATATTATCCTCCCACCCTCCATTTCAACCCAGCCCTATTTTTTTCCCACCTCTACAAAATTCTGATAAAACAATACATAACAAATAATTTCAGGCTTCAATTCTAAATTAGTTATCAATATTCCAGTGGTAGTTCTACCTCTGAACTTCTATTCAGGTTTGTGAAAAGACTCAGCCTCATCGCAACAAGTCCCCACAAAAGAATTCTGGGTACACATGAAATTTTGCCTAAGTATTTTCATCCAGTTAATAATCCCACAACATAATTCCTTTTCTAAGGTTCACTGACTTCACAAAGAAAAGAAAATAATAACTTTGGGGTAAAGGAAAAGAATTGCTTTGTTCTAAGGATGAGGTTTATGATTTGACTGAAAGGTAATTTGCATTAAGTACTTGAAAGAGACTCATTCACTTTAATTAGTGAAAGCCTGATTAGTAAAAAGAAAGGTATAATACATGTCCAATGACTAAAATCTAGATTTACCGTTTCATGTTGTATTGAAGGAATGCTGCACTGTTGAAGATGCTGTCTTTTGAATGAAAAAATGATGTGTACGATTCTGTGACATTATTTTGAATAAGGAAAAGTGCATTATCTCAGTGTACTGGACAACAGTATAATTCAATATTTCTGAAACACTTTGGTTATTATCTCAGTTTAGTTTGTAAGAGCATTCTGTGCACAAATAGATTTCCACTATCCTATCTCACACCAGTTGGCTCTTGAGCAAGTTCAGAAAGTGATGTGAAAAATGCATAATTTCCAAGTTTTTTCTATGGTAAACCAATTAAAATATTTTGAACGGAAATCTTACATTTATTTTTTGTTATAATCTGAGAACTTCCAATTACATGGAAGCAATTGCATTAATGTATTTTAAAATTTAGTTTCAGAAATTGGAATGCCTTTCTTTAATAAATCTAGGTTTGATTTAGATTTAGTAACATCCCCCTAATACAAAAAATATTTCCAGATTTCATGAAGCTATTTTGTAGCATATCCTTGTTTTCTAACTCACCCAGTAATTCAGTTGTTGAATCACTGCCAGGCAACTGTGTGCTGAGTTAGATTAAGAACAATGATGGAACCGCAAAAAATAACCTCTGTTGCTCTGCATTAGAAATAGATTTGGACCTGAAATTATTAGTTTCATGGAGACACAAAAGACTACAGATGGTGGAATCTGGAGGAAAGAAAAGTGTTGACCAGCTCAATGAATCACGCAAAACCCTGAAGTAAAAGGAATGTTTGATGTTGTGGGTTAAGACCCTGAATTAGGACTGACTGAGAGTCTATTAGTTTCAGATTTATTGAATTTGTGTATCTTATCTATTACCAATGCATCCCATTTTGATTTGCTAAAGGGGAAGTTAAAGCCTTATTACTTTAGTTAAATAATTGATAATAATGCTTTCCACTTTTCCAAACACTAGTGCCAAGGTGACTCATTCAGTCCTTCAGATCCTTCCACAATTAGTCAAGGGTGAATAGCATTAAACCATTGACAACTGAGAGCTCACAATCAAAATCCCATCTTGCCCAAACTAAAGCCCATATAAGTATTAGTACTCAGCCATCACACCTATTACTACATCATGGTTCCGTACATTAAGCATGGTGATTCCAATTGCCCAATCTTTGCTGCTACATGGTGAAAATAAGTTACTGTAATACAGACTTTCTGAATCCTCAAACTTACATGGCTTAATGGCTTAGTAGTGCAATATATGGAACAGCTTATGCACCTGCTTTACAGATGGTTGATATCTACGGTATCCACAGTTCGTTGATAATCAGAATTTTCTGAGATTCTTCAGTACTGTTAAGACCATTTTTGATCCATACACTCAAGGATTAACCCCAGCAAGAATTTTAAGAATGAAAGAGAGATTATCAGGACAGAGAGGAAACTACGGAATGGAGCATTTTGAAGACCTTTTCAGCTGAGAATCAGTACTTGATGCAACTATTTTGAATCCATCCTACAACACACTAAATAGTTAAATCTCAACTAGCACCCCAGACTGACTTGAAGCTTAGAAGGCCATACAGCAATTGCAAAATGAGAAGGATTTGGGAGAAGATTGTCTTCCTGCTCAACTTTAAAACTTAGTAGAGAGAAGCTTATCTTATTAATTTACAGGCTCGTCTTCCCACACGGGGAAGACAAAGAAATGGTAAGAGAGCTCTAAGATCATTGAATCATAACTATCTTCAAGAAAAGAGATTGTTATAAATGTGGTAAATATTAAGAGTAAAAAAGGATGACTATTTTTGTATCCACAGGGAAAATCATTACCACGGCTGTCTTCAATTGACTTCTCTCAGAGGGTCCCCAAATCACACTGCACATTTTTTCCATCTTGATGTACAATGGATGTGGTCTTCAATAAGTGACAGCTTCAAGAGAAGCATATAGATCACCATTCACATGGTTTTTAGTGATCTTGAAAAAACCTTTGGCTCTGTCAACTGAGTGGGACCTTCTCAGATCTGGCTATTAACTACATTCTTCAATTCTAGCCAACAGATGCACACCAGACCCAGTGGAGACCAGAGTCTAAGCAGGTCTTATTATCAGTCCAACCCTTTTCCCAATCTTTCCTTTCCCATCATTGCACTTGACCTTCAACAAATCTTCTACTGAGGTATAGATAATCTGTACGGCAAATAGAAAACTCATCTGTCTACATCATCTCCACTCAAGAACTAAGGTCATTCAACCTCAGCCACTGAGCTGCCACACAGATAATTAATTCTTACACACATTTTCAGAGGCCAGGCTCCCAGTTAGTCAGTTTGATCATTGAAACATGTGATAAAATGAACCTTACCTTTAGCATTAGCGAACAGAGTGCCCTCACTGTCTAGAAGCACTTTCTCCTCACAATAAAGACCCAGACCACAACCCAGAAAATGACGTGCTGCTCAATGAAGGCAGGTATCAATAAAGAAATTCACCATGCAGCAGTGCAATAGCAGAGCCTTTGGCCATCTGAGAAAGACCTTAGACCTAGCACAGAACTTGCAGTCTATGAACAGTTATCCCCACTCTCCTGAGGTCTTCAGTGACTTAGACTACGTGCAGTAGGCATGTAGCAATGAAGAGATATCACCAATACTGTCTCCACAAAATCCTCCAAATCCACAGGCGGAATAAATGAATCAACATTTGCAGCCTTGCCAGAGCCAACGTTGAGGTTCTAATTATACTTGGGCACCTCCAATAGACAGGTCATATCGATTCCACAAGCAGGACCTGACTACTGCATTGGGTATTCATTTCCAGGTTCTATAACGGCAAAAGAAACTTATTGGAGACACTTCAAAGAGGTTTTAAACACTTACTTTTTAAAACATATCTTCCCTTCAAAAAGGAAACTGAGAATTTTGATTCCTGTTGTCAAAGACACATAGAAGCCAGAGAAAATAGAATGTAAAGTGGTCATTATGTGAGAGTCCTTCTTATACAGCCAGATTTGGGAACAGCTTCTTTCCAACTGTGATAAGACTGCTGAACAGATCCTGACCCGGATCTGGGCCATACCCTCCAAGTATCCAGACCTACCTCTCAGTTTTTTTGCACTACCTTACTTTCCATTTTCTATTTATGATTTATAATTTAAATTTTTAATATTTACTATCGATTTGTACTCCAGGGAGTGGGAAGCATAGAATCAAGTATCGCTGTGATGATTGTACGTTCTAGTATCAATTGTTTGGCGACAATAAAGTATAAAGTATCTACGTAAATACATCTCCACACACAAACATGTGAGGATATATGCACACTTAAGGGGTTTCAGGATCACTGTTTTTCTAGTTTCTAATTCGATTAGATTGAATCCAGTTGGCCACCACAATTACTATAATCACAACTCAGCCCAGAATTAGCTTAGAATTTCAGTCTTCATACTGTGCAAAAACTTTGCAGCAGTTCATTATCTTAACCAACTGAGCCACTGAGGCAGTTTTGTAATGTATTTCTTCATGAGCCATTGTAACTGTTACTTGAGTACATCACTGATAACAAACTGCATTGTCAGTAGTGCTAACTTTCAGGGCATAGACTAAACCAATGCCCCATTTGTTTATTCAGGTGGATTGAAGGACTCCATTCACATGGAGAGCAGTGGAAAATTCAGGTGTTTCTGACAGCAGTTCCACAATTCAGAATCAACTTTTTTATCACCGGCATATGACGTGAAATTTGTCAACAGCAGCAGCAGTACAATGGAGTACATAATATAGAAGAAAAAGACAAAATAAATTAATAACTAAACCAATTACAGTATACAGTACATATATTGAATAGATTAAAAGTTGTGCAAAAAACAGAAATAATATATATTAAAAAAGTGAGGTAGTGTCCAAGGGTTCAATGTTGATTTAGGAATCAGATGGCAGAGGGGAAGAAGCTGTTCCTGAATCGCTGAGCGTGAGCCTTCAGGCTTCTGCACCTCCTACCTGACGGTAACAGTGAGAAAAGGGTATGCCCTGGGTGCTGGAGGTCCTAAATAATGGATGCTGCCTTTCTGAGCCACTGCTCCTTGAAGATGTCCTGGGTACTTTTGTAGGCTAGTACCCAAGATGGAGCCCACTAAATTTACAACCCTCTGCAGCTTCTTTCGGTCCTGTGCAGTAGCTCTCCCCCCTATTCTAGACAGTGATGCAACCTGACAGAATTCTCTCCACGGTACGTCTATAAAAGTTTTTGAGTGTATTTGTTGGCATACCAAATCTCTTCAAACTCCTAATGAAGTATAGCCACTGTCTTGCCTTCGTTATAACTGCATCGATATGTTGGGACCAGGTTAGATCCTCAGAGATCTTGACACCCAAGAACTTGAAACCGCTCACTGTCTCCACTTCTGATCCCTCTGAGTTAACATCTTCAGAAACATTAACTATTCATTTATTTATCTCACTGGTTGTTGGATCTTACTGTGCACAAATTGGCTGCTGTGTTTTCCTTCATAACAAAAGTGAGTGCACTTCCAAAGTCAGTATTTTTCTCTGAACTACTTTGGGGTATCCTGAAGTTTTTCTTTGCACTTTTCTAGACTCCTTAAACATGTAATAGCTCCAATTCAGGAAGGAATTATTTTAATATTTTAAATCAAAATAGTGCAGATGCTGAAATTCTGAAACAATACTGGAAAAGACAAGACATTCCCAATGGTCTAGACAACATCTGATGATTGAGCACACGATATTTAAAGTGTAAAACCTTAGTCAGAACCCAGCAAAATAAACTATTATTTGATATTGCTTCCTTCAGAAATTTGAATATTTGGTCTTCGGATTAACTTTCTCCAGTAATTAGGATCTAAATTATGTGGTTGCAAAGTGAGTTTTTAAAAAGAATTGTCTTATTACCACAGCATCTATTTACTGTCTGCCTTCAATATTTCAATTCAATGATACTGAACTGGTTAACACTTAATAGAGTTCTATGTCCTCCTTATACTACAGTTCATTTCCAGCTTAAGCTAAGCACCCCTGTCGCTCGAGGGATGTCACGGCACCAGCAGTAGCGTAGTGCTTCGCACAATGCTAATACAGCACAGCGTGGCGGAATTCATGTCTGATGTCCTCTGTACGTGTGCATGTAGGTTTCCTCCAGGTGCTGAGGTCTCCTCCCATTGTCCAAAGACATTCTGGTTAGTAGTTTCATTGGTCATTGTAAATTGTCCTATGATTAAGCTAGGGTTAAACCAGTGGCTTGCTGGACAGCATAGGCTGGTGGTCCAGAAGGGCCTGTTCTGTGCAAATAAAAAAATGAGCAGCCCTTTGCTGTTTTAAAATACTAAATGACTTCCAACATAGGAAATGCATCTCCTGACTGTAAAAGCAGCTTAATGTCCACCCATTTTCACATCCCCATTGTATCAGATCAGATTTTTAAGGAATTTCACTTTCCCATGCTGATATTAAGTGCTCCAGAGTGCAGATTAGTGGTCTTTCTTCTGCCTTGGGATTTCTAAGAGTCAGTGGAATCTCCCCGGTGAAAGCAGGACAATATTTCAGCATTCACCACGAGTCAGAAATGCTGCATTTATTAATGCTCATTTTCAATTCAGATCTTTTAAAATGCAGAAATAACTAAAATTTTCTAATGCATAAAAAAGGTAAATGATTCTTTTTAATTTCATAAAACAAAGGAAGATGTATGCAAATACATATATATTTGCATCTTATGAGAAAGTTTTTTTTAGATGAGCAGTTTTAACATAATTTTGTTTCTGTACATTAGTAATTCTAACAGGGTCTGTTGGTCGTGATAGCTTGAGTTTTGTGTGGGTGTTTGAATGTAGGCCAGGGAGCACTTTAATTATATGTGTTGTTTTCCTCCATACCAATGCCTGCTTGCCACCCACACAAGAATAAGTGCCAGTATTTGCTGCACATTCAGTGAAGTTTCCAAATGACAATCAAACATGCAATTAACATCTATATGGAACAATGTGGTATTACATGTATATTTATGTCTTTCCAGTCAAATAACTTTTCAATAGTAACAGTTATAGTCATTCATAGATAGATCAGTCATTATCAGTACTGGAATTCAATGTATTGTATTCATGACTTCGAATTTATTCACATTTTTGTACAATATTTATTTATTTTTGAGTTATGTTATTACTGAGCAATGAAATAATCAATACTTTGGGCACCAGGACCACTTACTGGTAACCCCAGATATGAGTACAATGTACAGATACATAACATCCTAGAAGATTATAGCAGAGAAGGAGAGTATTTAGCCTGTTGTGATCATTCTAGTCAAAAAGAGAGAATCAAACTAATGGACTATAGAGCTATCAGTCCACACACCCTCGTAGGCTTCTGAATGCCTTATGCTCCTCCTGGAACTTTTGGATGTGATGAAGATTTCTTCTTCCACATACCTTTCAGGCAATAGCCTGTGGACACCAATTACATTTTGAAAGAAATTATTTTCGTCAGTTCCTCTCCTTTCCAGTTACCTGAACTATAATTAGAAAATAATAGAAGAATCTTCGGATCTCCAGCCATTTCATGTTTCAAGTCGTCTTTGATGTTGATAGGTGGAGTTTGCTGGGTGAAAACCAGAGACCTGCTAGAACATAATTTGAATGTTCAATGACGTTCAGAAACAATCTTTAAGTGCTTGTGCAATTTTCTGCCTTTCTTCTCACAACAGTGACTATAATCCAACATTATCTCATTGGCTGCAAAGTACTTTGAGATGTTCTGTGGTCAAAAAGAACCTGGCTGTTTAAGTACAATAGATTCTGCAGAGAAGGGGGAGGAAGGGATAAATAATCAGGAGATCCTCCCTCACAACCATTCAGGGTCCAAAACAGTCCTTCCAGGTGAGGAAGCACTTCAGCTGTGATTCTGATGGAATTATCTACTGTATCTCATGCTCCCAGTGCAGTCTCCTCTGCACTGGTGAGACCCAATGTAGGTTGGAGGACCACTTTGTCAAGCACCTTTGCTCTGTCAAGCAATATCTCACAGTGGCCCACCATTTTAAGTCTAATCCCAATACCCATTCCAAGATGTCAGTCCATGGCCTCCTCTACTGCCAAGATGAGGCCACTTTTCAGGTTGGAAGAGCAACACCTCATACTCCATCTTGGTAGCCTACAACCTGACAGCATGAACATCGATTTCTCTAATTTCCAGCAATTTTTCCCCATCCCCATTCTCTCTTCTTCCATTTCTGATTCTGCCTCCTTCTCACCTCTTCTCTTCTCCTTACCCGCCTATCATCTCCCTCTGGTGCTCCTCCTTCCCTTTTTCTCCTATCAGATTCCTTTTTCTTCAGCCCTTTATACTTTCCACCTATCACCCCCAGCTTCTCATTCACCCCTCCCCCACTAACCTACCTTTCCTTCACATAGCTTCATCTATCAGCTTGTACTCCATCCTCTGCCCTCACCATCTTATTCTGGCTATTTCCCCCTTCCCTTCCAGTCCTGATGAAGGGTCTTGGCCCAATGCATCAATTCTTCATTCTTCTTCATAAATGCTGCCTGAACTGCTGAGTTCCTCCAGCATTTCGTGTGTTACTCCGGCTATTTAAACAGTGGTCTTCAGTTATTCCAACATATCTAAGATTGAGTTAACCAATGAATAAGGTGGAGATCCAGGATTATTAGGGACCGATCTATGTTTAGAAGTTCATTTAACTAGCCTAATAATGTGATTTTATTTGCTAATTTTCCTGTCATTTCTCTCATGTTCTGTAATGCTTTTGTTATTTTTAATGAAATTTTGTGCCAATTGATGTGGTGTAACAATTCTTAACCCAGTAACTATAGTATTTCCAGAATAGGCTTCCTATTTACAGTATAATGATTTTGGAGAAAGACAGAAGCATCAATATCAGGAGGTAGATAGGTCAGAATGAATATGACTTGTCATTCACATAGAAACGTATAAAACAGGAGTAGGCCTTTTGGCGTCCTCAAGTCTGTACTGCCTTTTGATACCATCATAGCTGATCATCTATCTTAATGCCATTCTTTCGCTCTTTCCTCAAACCCCTTGATGCCTTGTGTGCTTAGAAGCTTTTTTGTCACAAAACGATTCAGTAACTTGGCTTCTTTAACCCTCTGTGGGAGTGAAATGAATTCGTCAATTTCTGAGTGAAGACATTTATCTCACTCTTAAATCTCAAGCTCGTATCTCGAGACTGTGACTCCTTGTTGCAGATACCACTGCTCACAAGAAACATCCGTCTCGCTCTGTCAGCACTTTATCAGTTTCAGTCACATCCTCTCTCATTCTGTGCTTTACTGAATACTAATCTGCTGAGCTTCATCTCTCCCCAGACCATCCCAGGAACTTTTTTTTTTTAATCTTTTTATTGAGTAAGTATACAAAAAAGGTAAGCCATATAAACATTAATACAATGTTAAAGTATAATAAAATTCCAAAAGATAACAATACCAAAAAGAAAATACTACAAACAATGTAATTTAAGCATAAGAAACCAAGATAACATAATAGTATACTAGATTTTATATATATCAATGGAAAAAAAAGAAAAAAACCCCAAAAAAAAAACCCACCGTGCAACTAACTAAAAGCAAAGCAAAGCACCCAGGAACTTTTTTTTGCTTAATGTTTGCTGCATTCCCTCTGGGACAGGGATACCAAAACTGCTCACAACATTTTAAGGGTATTTTATTGCAATCAGCTATGAATGGAGCATAACACTCTTACTCCTGGACTGAATCCTCTTACTATGAAAGCTAATATGCCATGTCTTCTTAGTTACTTGTTGCACCTGCATACTTGCTTTCAGTGACAGCTGCACAAGAACACCCAAATCTCTGTAAATAATATGCTGCCTTTCTGATTTTCCTCCCAAAATGAATAACTTTACCTTTAATCCTGTTGGACTGATTCTGCTATGTCTAAAATACCTTGAAGCCTTTTTACTCACATTTCATAATCCCACCCAGTTTAGTGTCATTGGCAAACTTTCAAACATTCCACTTGGTTCCCTCATTCAAATAATTGATGTATATTATTAATAGCTAAGACCCAAGCATTAATGTCAGTGATAGAAACTCCTACTTTTCTCTTGGTCAATTAAATTTCAATTCATGCCAACCTGTTAAGCAACCCTCCAATACCACATGGTTTAGTTCTGGATACTAGCCTTTTATGTCAAATTTTGACACAATTATTTTTGTTATTTTTGAAGAATACATCACATGATGCTCTGAACACATCATCAGTGATGTAACCTGGAATCACTGGGTGCATTGGGTCTTTCAGTATCAGACACCCTTAGGCAGGTGACCCAGCCATGGTTGATCAAGCCATGACTTGTGTTCAGGTAGCATATGCTGCAGATCCCCATGGACTTGCTCTCTTCATCCAGAGCCATCTTGAGACTTTCTCTGCTGCCTCGATGCTGTTGCTGATGGTGCTCTGCCTCCTTCTACCAGTGACACCCAATGCGCTGAAGGCTCTGTGAAAAGACCATCCAGAGAAGCCCCAGCAACCCACTTCAACAGGCATGCACTTTGCCTTCCGTCCCTGCCACCAACAGTTACTGATCAGTTGCTCATGTCTGGCACGCTTCCTCTTATGGGCTTCCCCAGACGCTCCTCCCACAGCACTGTCAGGCCTAGCAGGATGATGTGTTTTGCTGCCTCTGAGATCAGGAGGATGTCTGGTCTCAAGGTAATCTTGATGATGTGCTGTGGGAACTTTAGTTATTTCTCCGGGTCAGTCATGAGCTGCCAGTCGTGTGTGGGTGCCAGAGTCCCTGTGGGTGGCTTTACTCTTGCTTCTGGCTGCTCTCCAGCTTTCACAAAGGTGATGCTTCGATTGCAGGGTTGAGCTCATTTGCTGATACTGTTTCTAAAAATCCAAAAGCACCACATCCACCGGGTTTTCCTTTATCTATTCTACTAATTATATCCTCAAAGAACTCCAGTACATTGGACAAACATGATTTCCCTTTCAGAAATCCAAGTAAATTCATGTACCCTTACACAAGTCTGACAGTTATATGGCTGTTTCCATTTATCAGACAATGGTTATACAAACTTCATTCTACCTAGGATGGGATGCTGAGATGTGCAGTTTGCCCCTAGCCGACCTCCAGCTGAAATCCATCACAGGCAGCCCCCTTCAATATAACTCTCTATAACTTTTGCTATAGACTCATTCAATTTACCCCAGGGACACACTTGAAATTTCCATCTACATGGAACTATCTGACTGAGGAAGCAAATTCATATTCTTCCCGATGAAAACCAATAGTGGCCAAAATACTGTGCCACTAACAAATACCTTTGTATTTATATAGTATTTTTATATCTCAAAATGCTCTGTAGTGAATAATTATTGTCTCTGTTGCCAGGAATGTATTCTCAGTGAGATCATATAAACAAATATTGATGCAATAGTCTGTTTAGTTGGTGACTATAGATGTGACATTAATAGTTCTCAAAATGAGAACATCATCCTGCTTCTAATGGTACTATATTCTATGTCAGTCTTAGAATTGGGACTTCACTTTAATGTTTCATTAAAAAGACAGGAATTTTGTACACGGAAATATATGGATTAAAGTAGTACTGTTTTGAAATTGAACCATCATCTTACAGTACTGCTGCTGCCCAGTTTTTTTAATGCGCTCTTTATATAATAGTGTACGCATAGCTTAAGCACATTTGGCACAGTTTTAAATTAGTTTACATGAAGTAACTACTATAAGTGAATATTGAACAGCCTTGCAATGCGTCTTGTGCTAATTAAGTGGCTCCATCCCTTAAACAGGTCTTGATCACTAAAGCACAGCACTGCTTGTGATGCTTTGTCCTCAGGAGGTGATCCAGATCTTGTCATCTTCAGAAGTTTTCTGATGACTCTGCCATAATTGGATGCATCAGCAAGGGAGATGAGGCTGAGTACAGGGCTACGATAGGAAACTTTGTCACATGGTGTGAGCAGAATTATCTGCAGCTTAATGTGAAAAAGACTAAGGAGTTGCTGGTAGACCTGAGGAGGGCTAAGGTACCGGTGACCCCTGTTTCCATCCAGGGGGACAGTGTGGACATGGTGGAGGATTACAAATACCTGGGGATACAAATTGACAATAAACTGGACTGGTCAAAGAACACTGAGGCTGTCTACGAGAAGGGTCAGAGCCGTCTCTATTTCCTGAGGAGACTGAGGTCTTTTAACATCTGCCGGATGATGCTGAGGATGTTCTACGAGTCTGCGGTGGCCAGTGCGATCATGTTTGCTGTTGTGTGCTGGGGCAGCAGGCTGAGGGTAGCAGACACCAACAGAATCAACAAACTCATTCGTAAGACCAGTGATGTTGTGGGGATGGAACTGGACTCTCTCACGGTGGTGTCTGAAAAGAGGATGCTGTCCAAGTTGCATGCCATCTTGGACAATGTCTCCCATCCACTACATAATGTACTGGTTGGGCACAGGAGTACATTCAGCCAGAGACTCATTCCACCAAGATGCAACACAGAGCGTCATAGGAAGTCATTCCTGCCTGTGGCCATCAAACTTTACAACTCCTCCCTTGGAGGGTCAGACACCCTGAGCCAATAGGCTGGTCCTGGACTTATTTCCTGGCATAATTTACATATTACTATTTAACTATTTATGGTTTTATTACTATTTATTACTTATGGTGAAACTGTAACGAAAACCAATGTCCCCCGGGATCAATAAAGTATGACTATGACTATGAGATCCTCAGCTCTCCACAACTGTTTCAGTCAAGGTTGCTACCTAAACTTCTCAAATTCCAAATGAAATATTCAGCATTGTAACACTCACACTCTTACCGCCTTGTGCAACATTCACACAGCTCGCTCACAGAAAAACACAGTACAAAGGTATGCACACACACTGTGGCAGCACACATCAGCACATTGAGAATTATTTTTCCTAATGTTTTGCAGAGCAAGTTGGACATTAGTCATAATTTTTCACAGCAGACATGAGAGATGTGTTCCACACCCCATGGCTGGCTGGACTTGAAGTGAATGGGCATCAGGAAGAAAATATTCAAATAAATGGAAAAGGAAGATGATTGTGATTGTTAGGGAAGTCAGCCCTCCTTGTCACAGAAGATCATTGAAAGAGTCCCTCAGGGCAATATTATACCTCAGATTCCTTTTTCTTCAGCCCTTTATCTTTTCCACCAATCACCTCTCAGCTTCTCACTTCATCCCTCCTCCTCCACCCACCTTCCCCCTCACCTGATCTCACCTATCACCTGCCAGCTTGCTCTCCTTCCCTTCCCCCCACCTTCTTATTCTGGCTTTCCCCCCTTCCATTCCAGTCCTGATGAAGGGTCCTGGCTCAAAATGTCAACTGTTGTATTCCTCTTCTCAGATGCTGCCTGACCCAAATACCTCCTGCATTTTGTGTGTGTGTTACTCTGGATTTTCAGCATCTGCAGAATCTCTTGTAGCAACATTATATGTCTTCAGTCGCTTCATTAATGAGTTTCCTTGCATTGCAAGCTCAGAAGTGAGATGTTTCCTGATGAGTATAGAAATTTTAGTTCTACACAAAAAAGCAGATTACGCCTGCATGCAGCAAGGTTTACTGAACTTTGATCAACATTTAGACAAGTGGATTAATATTTTCATCACAAAAATGCCAGGCATTGGCAAATAAAAGACGGTCTAATTACCTACCTTGACATTTAATAACATTACTATCATCATGTCTTCACCATCAATATCTTCGAGTCATCATTGAAACTCAACTTGACCAGTCATCTTAATACTCTAAATGCAAGAGTAGGTCAATGTCTGAATATGCTGTGGTAAGTGACTCATTCCTGACACCCAAGGTATTTTCACCTTCTACAAGGTGCGTGTCATTACTATAACAGAATACTCTCGGTATTCTGGTTGCTGGTTGAGTGTAGTTTCAATAGCTCTCAAGAAACTTGAACCCATTTGAGACCTATCACCTGCTTGACTGGCACCTCATCTATCCCCCTAAACATTCTTCCCTTCATAAGAAATAGGAGCAGGAATTGGCCATACGGCCCATTGAGACTGCCCCACCATTCAATAAGAACATGGCTGATCTGTCTGTAAACTCAGCTTCACCTACCTGCCTTTTTCCCCATAACCCTTACTTCCCTTACTATGTAAAAACCTATCTAACTGTTCCTTAAATATATTTAGTGAGGAAGCCTCAATTGCTTCCCTGGGCAGAGAATTCCACAGATTCACCACTCTCTGGGAAAAACAGTTTCTCTTCATCTCCGTCCTAAATCTTCTCCCCTGAATCTTGAGGCAATGTCCCCTAGTTCTAGTCTCGCCTACCAATGGAAACAACTTTCCTACTTCTATCTTATCTATCCCTTTCAAAATTTTGTATGTTTCTATAAGATCTGCTCTCATTCTTCAGAACTCCAGAGAGTATAGTCCCAGGTGACTCAGTCTCTCCTCATAGGTTAACCCCTTCATCCCTGGAATCAACCTGGTGAGGTACCAATCCTCTGTACTGCCTCCAAAGCCAATATATCCTTCCATGGAGGAGACCAGAACAGCACACAGTACTCCAGGTGCGGCCTCACCAGTACCCTGTATAGTTGCAGCATGACCTCCCTGCTCTTGAATTCAATCCCTCTAGCAATGAAGGCCAACATTCCGTTTGCCTTTTTGCAATTCATGCACAAGCACTCCCAAGTTCCTCTGCACAACAGCATGCTGCAACCTTTCACCATTTAAATAATAATCTGCTCTTCTATTATTCCTTCCAAAGTGGATGATCTCGCATTTACCAACGTTGTATTCCATCTGCCAGACCTTGGCCCACTCACTTCACCTATCTATATTCCTCTGCAGGCTCTCCACATCCTCTGTACAATTTGCTTTTCCACTCAGTTTAGTGTCATCAGCAAATTTTGCTACACTAAACTCAGTCCCCTCTTCCAAATCATCAATGTAAATGGTAAATAGCTGCGGGCCCAGCACCAACCCCTGCGGCACCACACTCACCCGACTGCCAACCAGAGAAACACCCATTTATACCAACTCTCTGCCTTCCATCGGTTAACCAATCAACTATCCATGCCAATACACTTCCTCCTACTCCATATTTCCATATCTTATTTAAAAGTCTCTTGTACAGCACCTTATTGAACGCCTGCTGGAGATCCAAGTATACGACATCCACCTGTTCCCCTCTATCCACTGCACTCATTATGTCCTCAAAGAACTCCAGTAAGTTTGCCAAACAGGACCTGCCCTTTCTGAATCCATGCTGTGTCTGTCTAATGGAACCACTCCTTTCTAAATGTTTCGCTATTTCTTCCTTAATGACAGCTTCAAGGATTTTCGTGACTACAGATGTTAAGCTAACTGGCCTGTAGTTGCCCGTCTTTTGACTACATTCTTTTATTTAAAAAGTGGCGTGACATTTGCTGTCTTCCAATCTGCCGGGACCTGCCCAGAGTCTAGAGAGTTTTGATAAATGATTACCAACACGTCTACAACCTCCGCCAATTCCTTCAGCACCCTGGGGTGCATTCTATCAGGACCAGGGGACTTATCTACCTTCAGGCCCTCTAGTTTGCTCATCACCATCTCTTTAGTAACAGTGATTTTATCAAGGTCCTCACCTCCCAGTTCATCCATAACATCCTTCTTTGGCATATTAGACGCGTCCTCCATCATGAAGATCGACACAAAATAGTCGTTCAATGCCTCAGCCATTTCCTTATCATCCAATATCAATTTCCCCTTCTCGTCTTCCAAGGGACCTGCATTGACTTCAGCCACCCTCTACTGCTTTATATGTTTATAAAAACTTTTGCTATCTGTTTTTATATTTTGTGCTAATTTACTTTCATACTCTATCTCCCCTTTCCTTATTTCTTGTTTAGTTGTTCTCTGTTGCAACTTAGTCTTCCCAATCCTCCAGTCTCCCACTACTCTTTGCGACTTTGTACACACTAGAACACAGCGGCCACAGGGCAAAACACAGTGGCTAAGCTAATAAAGCTACTACCTCACAGCCCAGCAGCCTGGGTTCAGTCCCTAGTACTGTCTGCATGAAGTTCGCACGTCCTCCCTGCGACTGCAGGCTTCCGTCAGTGCTATAGTTTCCTCCCAAATCCCAGATGCATAGATTGATAGGTTAATTGGCCACCATAAATTGCCCTGGAGTGTTAGTGGGTTAGTAAGTTTAAGTTCAAGTTTATTGCCAGCTGACTGTACATATATACAAACAAACTGGGATAGAAGAGAAATAAATAAGATTAGTATAGATAGGTACTTAAAATGAATTATGTTTGCATATAGTTTTTGACTGAAATTAACTGGTATGTAAACAAGCAAATTAAACAAAGATTTTAATTTACCCATGCAGTATCTCAAAGCAGATCATTTTCTTGGTACTACGGATCCTTCAGGTAAATAGAGACAGGGCATGTGATGAACGATGTAATGAAAGAAAAGGTGAAAAAGACATGTAAGTATTTGGACTTCAGCAGACTGAAGCACCTGGGGTATGGTGATCCATGTTATTTTTTAAACACCAGCATCCCCATGCCACACACATCAAAGTTGCTGGTGAACGCAGCAGGCCCATGCCACTTAAATTGAAATAGTACTAGGAACACACAGTTCCCTCACTCCTGGTACACTTAGGATAATTTCTTCCATTATATTTCAGTCACAAAGAATGCTGCAGCATGTCTAACTGGACGATGAAATGTGGTTCCTGATCTTGTGTTGGGCAACATTGGATCCACCTAAAAAGCTGGGACAAAGTGGTCAGGGGAAAGCTGGATGGAGAATTAAAGTGATTGGCAACTGGAAGCTCCTTTCTGAACTGATCAAGGGTATTCTGCAAAGTAAAATCTATAACTCTTGGAAATCTGTTCCCCTCTGACAGTTTCTACCTAAACCACCATTTCAACCTGAATTAAACTTTTTGAAGCACTGACATGTTACTTAGTCCTGTGTTGAGTTTCCAACCACATACCTCTTCAACCTCAAAGATTACCTATTTCCGCCTTTGCAGCCCTGGACAGTTAAAACGCCAAAGCACTTCACAGCTTTATCTGTTATCTCACCCCATCTACTGCTGATTTCTGTGCCCATGTGTTTGCTTCAGGACAATTATTTCAAAAATCTCCTGCCAGTTCATCTACCTCCACTAAAGGTCATGTCTTCCAAAGCCCTGCTACCTACATTTTATATAGGCCTATATCCTATCCCATATTGTGTTCGCACTGAATTATGTTCCCAGCACAAAGTTTATATTAAAAATCCAGTTATGGTGAAGAACTTCTATGGCTTTATTTTAAATTATCTCTCCAACCTCTTCCATCACACGCAAAGTCCTCCCCACCATTGAATACACACACACAGACTCCTTCCAGTAATCCCCATGTCGAGCTGCCATAATTACAGCCAGCTAATCCCCAAGTTAAGCAGTTTCTCTTCTGCTGAATCTCTCCATAACTCATCTTTTAGACCCTCTTTGATGTCACCGTCCCAACATCATCACCTAGGGTTCAGTGTTGACTTTCATATTATTACTCTTCCTGGAAACTTTTCTAAAAGTATTTTCATTTTAAAGTTACTCCATTGAAGATTATTGAGCTATAAATATTTTCAAACCAAGGCTAATTTAACACATTATAATGGGACCTATTTCCACATAATTGACCGTCCCTCAAAACAGAGTTAATTACATTTAAAACGCAACAGGAATGAGGTAATATGTTGAGAGTGTGAAAGGATATACAGTATACTGTAAATGCAATTGTTTTCTAACATCTGTTCAATATTTAGGTACTAGTCTTGCTTAAAAACACCTTCTGTCATCACAGATCAATCAAGATTACAGGTCCTAACTGAGATATACTATCAGTTTTTTTTTACTTTAATGATCTTTCTTCTGTTTTTAATTAAAATGACCCAGAATTTTCTGATAAAATAATGTTGAGTTTTAGGTGCATGGCTATTGTTTCTGTATATGTATCCCAACAATTTGTGATGTTGATAAGACATGCTTTCAATTTTGAAATAATTCTCCTGAGGAACAAACCCAGTTTGTCCTACCCATACCCAACACCACACACCTCTTCCTACTCTCCGATCATACTGTCTCTGTCCTCTCCTCCACTTACTCCCTCTATCCATCATTAACATACTCCTCCTACTGGATCCCCCGTTCACACCTCTGCACAGTTGACAGTATCTTCACTGGTTGCATCACAGACTGGTATGGAAACACCAATGCCCAGGAACAGAAAGGACTACAAAAAGTGGTGGATACAGCCCAGTCCATCACAGGCAAAGTCCTCCCCACCAATGAGAACCTTTACCACAAGAAAGCAGCAACCATCATCAAGGACACCCACCATCCAGGCCATGCTCTCTTCTCACTTCTACCATTGGGCAGGAGGTACAGTAGCCTTAAGTCTCACACCACCAGGTTCAGGCACAGTTATTACCCTACAACCACCAGGTTCCTGAACTTGTGTGGATAACTTCATTCCCCACAACTCTGAAGTGATTCTACAACTTACAGACTCACTTTCAAGGACTCTATTTCAGATGTTCCTTGTACTATATTTTATTTGCAGTTAGTTTTCTTTTCACATTGGCTAGTTGTTAGTCTTAGTTTATGTATAGCTTTTTTTTGTGAATTCTACTTCTTTGTTTTTCACGTAAGAAACATGAAACCGAACCGAAATATGTCTTTTGATTTTGCATTTTACATTCTGTGTTTTCACTCACTTTTTTGTTGCGTATGGGAGGGGGCTTTGATGCTTGATATTCTTTGAACAGGTTGATTCCATGGTTCTTGTTTCGTGACTGTCTGTGGGGAAGATGAATTTCAGGATTGCATACTGCACACATGCTTGGGTAAAAAAAAGTACTTTTATTCTTTGAATAAAATGAATCTCAAGGTAATATATGGTAGCATATTGTATTTTTTCATAGATAATAAATTTACTTTTAACTTTGAATTTTGAAACTGACCACCGTACCTCCCTTATTTGGTTCCATGCTCCACCTTCCTTACCTATCAGATTTCATCAATTACAGCCCTTAGTTGCCTCCACCTGTGCCCCCCAGCTTCTGTCACTATTTCTACTCTTCCCTTGTGCATCTGGCTATCAAACCTCCTCACCCAGATTTGCGTATCACTTGCCAATTCTTGCTCCACCCCTCCTCCTCACGATTCTGTACTGGATATAGAAACATAGAACATGGGTGCAGGAGTAGGCCATTCGGCCCTTCGAGCCTGCACCGCCATTCAGTATGATCATGGCTGATCATCCAACTCAGAACCCTGTACCAGCCTTCCCTCCATACCCCCTGATCCCTTTAGCCACAAGGGCCATATCTAACTCCCTCTTAAATATAGCCAATGAACTGGCCTCAACTGTTTCCTGTGGCGGAGAATTCTCCTCTCTACTTTTTCAGTCCAGATAAAGAATCTCGACCCAAAATGTTGACTGATCACAGATGCTGCCTGACCCACTAAGTTCCTCCAGCATTTGTTTCTTGCTCCAGATTCCAGCATCAGCAGTCTCCCATGACTCCGTTTTACTTACATTTAACATTTAATATTTCCCTTTGTTAGTGCTGATAGTAGGGTTTACTTTCAGATGCGATTGAGGAATCTGCTGAATACGGTCTGTGTAAACCAATTGATTTCACCACAGAAGGTGAGTCCTACTAATATAAGGATTCCTTAATGATAAACTTATTTTCTCTTCATACTCTTTGACAAGCTCACATATAAACAAGAAACTACTAAATTTCGAAAATTTGCCTGTCACAGTTATTAAATTGCAGGTAATTTCCTTCTGGGTCTTTTTTTCTTCTCACTCTAATCCAATCTGTATTAAGACTGAGGTTCAGGTTTGCAGTGAATGGCAGAGCAGGGTTCAATAGTGTGCCCCCGCTCCTATTTATCTATATTTCATATACATCTTCTCTTCTTTACAGTATTTCTCTTTGCCTGTCTGCATTCATTATGTTTTTCCCTCCTTTGTTCCTCTGTTCTTCTCTCCCTGCTATCTTTAAACCTCTTTCATTAAGGAGATAATCAGTCAGTCCTTGCATTTACTAAGGTCCCAAATGCCCTGTTATTTTTCTTCAAGCTGAAGGGCAAGAAATAAAATTTGCCAATGGGTCACACTGCAAGATTCTTCTGCTCTAGCAGATTCTGGGCCAATGTTTTAACGCACTGTAAAGCAGCGCAATTAAGAACCTTCTCCAAGTAACTCATTTGTTAAATGCTATGAGCATTATTGTAGCAATACAAATTAAGAAGCCTCTTGATTTCTTTCAAATGCAAGATATTACTTTGGAGTGCACTGTAGTTTAGGATACAACAGGAGAAATGAAAAACCCAAGGGCAATCAAAATTTTACATCTGAATGTTGGCCAGTTGTAAAAGATACCAGAGGAAGTAGTAGCCACAAAATCTGACAGTGTTCTACAGAAAAGCTTGTCTATGAAAAATAAAATTTTTCAATATTATTTTGCAGATTACTGTAATAACATTTAACCCATATAGTGCATACAACTCAAACTATGATCTGAAAAAAATTTGAGAGTGAGTGATTGAGCTTTTGACAGCTGTAACCAACTGAAACAGTTTTACATCTGCTGAGTTACGTACAGTCAGAAACATGTGCATAAGAAGTAAGAACATAGAAATGGAAGCAAGACCAAGCTCCTTGCTCCTACTCTGTCATTCAGTAAGGTAGATTGATGCCATTTTCCTGCACTAACTCCCTATCCCTCTATTTTCTTAATATCTGAAAATAAGCTGATCTCTGTCTTAAATATACTTAGCAACTCAGCTCCTACAACCCTCTCTTTGTTTAACCCTTTTGGTTAGAAGATTCCTCAAAGATTTGCAATCCTCTGGATGAAGAAATTTATTCTCACTTCTGCCCTCAGCCATTATTTTGAGATGGTGACCTGAAGTTTAAGACACTCTGACTAGGACAAATTATCATTCCAGCTTGTACCCTGTCATGCTCTGTAGTAATTTTGTATGTACACTGATATCATCGCCCATATTTCTAAGTTGTAAAAAGTATTGGTCCGGTCCACTTAAACTTTTCACATGGGACAATACCGTCTTCCCAGGAATCATCTAGTAAAACTTGGCTGCAGTCCCTCTGTTGCAAGAATACTCTTGCTTAGGTAGTATTGTAAATGATATTTCCAAGTGCAGTCTCATCAAGGCCATTTATAATTTCAGGAAGGTGCTTTTACTCATATATTCATATCTCTCTGCAGTGATGGCCAACATTACATTAGCCTTTTAACTTTAAATAGTGTGTTACAAGGACACACACAAAATGCTAGAGGAACTCAGCAAGCCAGGCAGTATCTATGGAAAAGAGTACAGTTGACGTTTTGGGCCAAGACTCTTCAGCAGGACTGGAGAAAAAAAAGATGAGGAGTCAAGAGTAGGGGGGAGGGGAGAGAGAAACATAAGGCGATAGGTAAAACCGGGGGATGGGGTGAGGGATGAAGTAAAGAGCTGAGAGGTTGATTGGTGAGAGATACAGGGCTGGAGAAGGGGGAATCTAATAGGAGAGGACAGAAGGCCACGGAAGAAAGAAAAGGGGGAGGAGGACCAGTGGGAGGCGATAGACAGGCAAGGAGATAAGTTGAGATTGGGAAAAGGGGATGGGGAAGGGTGAAGGAGGGGCAGGGGCAGTTCGAGAAATCAATGTTCATGCCATCTGTTTGGATTCAGATGGAATATAAGGTGTCACTCCAACCTGAGTGTGGCCTCATCACGACAGTAGAGGATGCCATGGGAAGTGGAATTAAAATGGGTGATATCGGTAAGACCCGACCTAGGTTGGAAGATGTTGAATCCTTGAGGTTTGAATTTAAAAAACTGCAAGGGTAAAAGGACCCTGATGGCAGTTATATACAGGCCTCCCAACTGTGGCTGAGAGGTGGACCACAGATTACTACAGGAAATAGAAAAGGTGTGTCAAAAGTGCAATGTTATGATGGTCATGGGAGATTTCAACATACAGGTCGCTTGGGAAAATCAGGTTGGTAATGGATCTCAAGAGAGTGAGTTTGTTGAATGCCTAAGAGAAGGCTTTTTAGAGCAGTTTGTCGTTGAGCCTACTAGGGGACCAGCTGTACTGGATTGGGTGTTATGTAATGAACCGGAGGGGATTAGGGAGATTAAGGTAAAAGAACCCTCAGGAACCAGTGATCACAATATGATTGAGTTCAACTTGAAAATTCATAGGGAGAAAGTGAAGTCTGATGTAGCAGTATTTCAGTGGAGAAAGGGAAACTACAGTGGTATGAGAGAGGAGTTGGCCAAAGTAAATTGGAAGGAGCTGCTGGCAGGGATATCAGCAGAGCAGCAATGGTGTGTGTTTCTGGGAAAAATGAGGAAGGTGCAGGATAGACGTATTCCAAAAGTGAAGAAACACTCAAATGGCAAAATAGTACAACCATGGCTGACAAGGGAAGTCAAAGCTAATGTAAAAACAAAAGATAAGGCATACAACAAAACAAAAATTAGTGGGAAGATAGAAGATTGGGAAGTTTTTAAAAACCTACAGAGAGCAACTAAAAGAATCATTAGAAGGGAAAGGATGAAACATGAAAGCAAGCTAGCAAATAATATCAAGATGGATAGTAAAAGATAATAAAGGTAAAAATGAGGCAGGAGAAATATAACTGCACCTACTTCTTTCCTTCACACAACATCTGGCACACTGCTAGTCTTCCACAGTGAGGACAGATGCAAAATCCTAATTTAGTTCATCTGCCAAATGGCCTACTTCTGCTCCTATATCTTATGGTCCTAATTGAGAATAAATTTCTTCATCCAGAGGAGGGACAAGATGACAGATGAACTAAATGAGTATTTTGCATCTGTCTTCACTGTGGAAGACACTAGCAGTGTGTCAGATGTTGTACTGTGCGAAGGAAGAGAAGTGGGTGCAGTTATCATTACAAGGGAGAAGGTGCTCAAAAAGCTGAAAGATCTAAAGGTACACAAGTCACCTGGACCAGATAAACTGCACCCTAGGGTTCTGAAAGAGGTAGTGTTAGAGATTGTGGCGACATTAGAAATGATCTTCCAAAAAAATCATTGGATTCTGGCATGGTGCCAGAGGACTGGAACATTGAAAATGTCACTCCACTTTTTAAGAAAGGAGGAAGGCAGCAGAAAGGAAATTATAGACCAGTTTGCCTGATCTCCGTGGTTGGGAAGATGTTAGAGTCAATTGTTAAGGACGAGGTGATGGAGTACTTGGTGACACAGGACAAGATAGGACAAAGTCAGCATGGCTTCCTTAAGGGAAAATCCTGCCTGATGAACCTGTTGGAAGTCTTTGAGATGTTGTGTATCTGGACTTTCAGAAGGCCTTTGACAAGGTGCCACACATAAGGCTGCTACCAAGTTAAAAGCGCATGGTATTACAGGAAAGTTACTAAGATGGTTAGAGTATTAGTTGATTGGAAGAAGGCAGCAAGTGGGAATAAAAGGATCCTGCACCTAAAGGTCGACTGCACCTCTTCCTAGAGATGCTGCCTGGCCTGCTGCGTTCACCAGCAACTTTTATGTGTGTTGCATAAAAGGATCCTTGGTTGGTTGGCTGCCAGTGACTAGTGGTGTTCTGCAGGGGTCGGTGTTGGGACCACTTCTTTGTACACTATATGTAAATGATTTAGATGATGAAATAGATGGCTTTGTTGCCAAGTTTACAGATGATACAAAGATTGGTGGAGGGGCAGGTAGCGTTGAGGAAACAGGTAGGATGCAGAAGGACTTAAATAGATTAGGAGAATGGACAAGAAAGTGGCAAATGAAATATGCCGGAAAATGCATAGTCATGCACTTTGGTAGTAGAGATAAATGTGTGGACTATTTTCTAAACAGGGAGAAAATCTAAAAATCTGAGATGCAAAGGGACTTGGGAGTCCTTGTGGAGAACACCCTAAAAGTTAACTTGCAGGTTGAGTTGGTGGTGAGGAAGGCAAATGCCATGTTAGCATTCATTTCAAGAGGTCTCGAATACAGGAGCAGGGAAGTGATACTGAGGCTTTATAAGGCACTGGTGAGGTTTCACCTTGAGTATTGTGTACAGTTTTGGGCTCCTCATCTTAGGAGAGATGTGCTGGCATTGAAGAGGGTCCAGAGGAGATTCACAAGGATGATTCCAGGAATGAAAGGTTTATTATACGAGGAACATTTGATGACTTTGTGACTGTACTCGCCAGAATTTAGAAGGATGAGGGGGGATCGAAACCTTTCGAATGTTGAATGGACTAGACAGAGTGGATGTGGAAAGGATGTTTCCCATGGTGGGAGAGTCTAGGACAAGAGGACAGAGCCTCAGGATAGAGAGGTGTCCATTCAAAACAGAGATATGGAGATATTTCTTTAGCCAGAGGGTGGTGAATTTGTGGAATTTGTTGCCATGTGCAGCTGTTGAGACCAGGTTGTTGGGTGTATTTAAGGCAGAGACTGTTAGGTTCTTGATTGGACGTGGCATCAAAGGTTACGGGGAGAAGGCCAGGAAATGGAGTTGAGGAGGAGAAAAAAAGGATCAGCCATGATTACATGGTGGAGCAGACTTGATGGGCCAAATGGCCTAATTCTGCTCCTATGTCTTATGGTCTTATAGATTGGGAGACCACTTTGCTGAGCACCTACATTCCATCTGCCAGAAAAAGCGGGATGTTCCAGTGGCCACCCATTTTAATTCCACTTCCCATTCTCATTCTGACAAGTCAATCCATAGCTTCCTCTACTGTCGCAATGAGGCCATACTCAAGTTTGAGAAGCAACACCTCATATTCCGTCCAGGTGGCATCCAACCAGATGGGATGAACATTGATTTCTCGAACTTCCGGTAATGGCTTCCCCCCTCTCCTTCACCATTCCTCATCCCATTTCCCTCTCTCAATTTATCTCCTTGCCTGCTCATCAACTCCCTCTGGTGCTCCTCCCCCTTTCCTTTCTTCCAAGGCCTTCTATCCTCTCTTATAAGATTCCCCCTTCTCCAGCCCTGTATCTTTCTCACCAATCAACTTCCCAGCTCTTTACTTCACCCCCCACCTCCCAGTTTCACCTATCACCTTGTGTTTCTCCCTCCCCTCCCTTCACCTTCTAACATCTTTTTTCCTCCAGTCCTGCTGAAGTGTCTCTGCCCAAAACACCGACTGTACTCTTTTCCATAGATTCTGCCTGGCCTGCTGAGTTCCACAAGCATTTTGTGGGTGTTGTTTGGATTTCCAGCATTTGCAGAATTTCTGTTGTTGTGATTGTGTTGCAAGGACACCCAGGTCTCTCTGAAAAGTAATACTTTCCAATCTCTCACCATTTAAATATTCTACTTTGTCTGCCAAAGTGGATGACAGCACATTTTTTCATATCACCTTCTTCTTTCACATCCTCACCATTCATTTTGGTTCATCTTTATCTTCCTACCCTTCATTTTCAGGAATCTTCTTCTAATAACATTTTGTGAAAAGGCCATGGTACTCCTAAACATCCTAAACTTTCCATCCATTTTTTTTGTGCTAACTTCAGTTGAAAATCAGCAAATACCTCAGTTTCATAATTTATCAGGGATTTCTGCCAAATAGCCACTATAATATGGTTCCAGGCTAGGATGATCAACGAGCAACTTCCCAAATAACATCTCTTGAACCGTGTCACACATAGGAAGCAAGAGCTTGAAGGTCTGTGGTTAGTAGATATTCGAGTTAATAGTGTTAAGCAATATGAAGCAAAGGTAAACACAAGTGATTAAGATACAGATCAACAATTACGTAAGTAAACGATTGAAAGGAATAAGAAGCTAAACGTTCTCTTCCTGCTTCTATTTTGTTATGATCAATTTCTCCACAGACATCTGAGGTATACAGTACTTCAATCTCCAACTTGGCTTTTGGTTCCTTTGGAGCCTAAAGTTAAAGATTTGTCTATTATTTGCCAAACAGGCAGTCCAGTAACATACGCACATTGAAAATGAGTTCCAAAATTCATTTCTCCTGAAGTCAATGAAACAGTTAAAGATGCAATTTCAATGAAATCCTGAATGGCCTCCCTCATATTACTCTCTATCTCTAAAGTTTCCCAACTAATGCCAAATCTTTGATGAATTTAGATCATGTATATACAATGTTCTAATAGTTTTCACATGATTGACAGATTTTTAAGGCAGTAGTAACCTCAGAAATATCAAAAAATATAGTACAAATACATTTACCAACCAATATACTTGAGTTACAAACCAATATACCACAGAGGCTATAGAGTAGTCATAAGAAAGTTAAAGCTTAGCAAATTCCTCTCTGTTATTTTAACTATATTAAAAAAAGATTTAGTTCTACTACGATATCGAGTTTGGTACATTGATATAGCTTTTTTAATAATAGTATTGTATTAAATATTTATATAGGCATCCGTTAGTCTCGTGAGACCATGGATTTGCGCCTTGGAAGGTTTTCCAGGGCACAGGCCTAGGCAAGGTTGTATGGACCAGCAGTTGCCCATGCTGCAAGTCTCCCCTCTCCATGCCACCGATGTTGTCCAAGGGAAGGGCACTAGGGCCCATACAGCTTAGCACCGGTGTCGTCACAGAGCAATGTGTGGTTAAGTGCCTTGCTGAAGGACACAGCACGCTGCCTCAGCTGAGGCTTGAACAAGCGACCTTCAGATCACTAGACCAATGCCCTAACCACTTGGTCACTTGGTAATAATTAAATATTATTCCTAACATTTTACCAGATCTTAGTGAATATATCTGTATTTCTTTGGCCCACTGTCTGGTTCTATATTTTTTCTTCTCTCCTGTTTGTAATTTGTCTGGCTGCTCTCAATATATGACTCATTCTTTTCTCTCTGGATTGATATATCTACCTAAATCTCTTCACATTTTTTTTCCTTTTCTTATTTTGCCTTTAGCTCACAATCATCTTTTTCTTATTATTTTTCACATCCTGTATCTTGTCTTCTTTCTATTATGCACTTGCTCCTCATTCCATTCAGCATATTGTTCTAAATTACAATGCTTTAAACCAACAGCTAAATATATGATATTTAATGTCTCTATAGTGAAATGGTCTATTGGACACTGTCATTAATTTCCACAATGTGATTAATATATTGATTTATATTATAAATATTTCCAGATATCCTGATTTACAATAAACAGCCTTCTTTGTTTAAATTTTTATCAAATTATATTAATACATTTTATGTGAAGAATAATATCAAAAGGCAGTTAAAGCATTATTGGATTTTGTTCTGGAAGGGTTTTTTTTGTTTATTTCCGAAACACTATCATTGTTTGCAATAATTTTTTTTACTCTGTCTGACTGGTGTGATTTTTGACTGTGGTATTTACTAAAGCTATAGTTTAGGATGAAATTCTGAAGTGCAATTGTCAATTATTTAAATATTTTCTGATCAATTTGAATGTAATCCCTACTGAAAGACTTAGAACTGAAGGTAACAGCGAATGTGTTCACTTACTTCAAATGTATTTTGATTTCGCAAACTTGGGTCATACTCAACACCCAGTCATCAATGTGACCCCTGCCATAAAACTGCTGTAGTTTCTGAGGTAGAAACTGAATATGGTTTTTATGGCTGCACCTGTGCATGGTGACTGGTCGGATGAAGGAGGGTAATGTTGCTGGGTTGGCAAGTAGTAGTGCTTATAGGGCTTGCAAAGATTCTCTGCTCTGTACAAGCCCAAATCCAGTTTCTTTAAGTTGCCCTTCATTTGTTTCTGTAATGGACCTGTCATATACTTATTCCAAGTACAAGTGATTTTAATTTTAGAACTTAAGTCTAGCTATGAAGATCCAGAATTGTGATGTAGGGAAACAAATCTGTTATGGAGCATCTATGGCTTATTTCCTTCACTGATCCTGGAAACAAAATAGAGGCCAGAGGTAATGAAGAAATCAGTGTAGACATTAAGAGATATCTACTATTGGACTTCAAAATGCACAAGCACCCGTCAGCTCTGGTGGCACATAGGAATGGTAACTATTCATTTGGGAATGTCAACAGAGTGGTCAACTCCAGCATAGTTAACAACTGTGTTAAGATGTCCACATACTTAAATTTCTCTGATAGAGCTAACGATTGGCAATCAGGAGTGGAACCCAGAGCTATGTAGTCCATCTCCTAGCTCAGCAACGCTGTGACAAGAAGTAGGTGTTCTGGCACCAGTGAGATCAGTTATTTTTGTACATTTCCTCCTGAGAATAATGCCTCCTTTGCAAGAAGAATGGCGAGACTGCCACTACAGTATATCTCCTCACAGCTAAGCAAGAAACAAAGCTGTCAGCCTGCATCACACATTAAAGTTGCTGGTGAACACAGCAGGCCAGGCAACATCTCTAGGAAGAGGTACAGTCGACGTTTCAGGCTGAGACCCTTAGTCAGGACTAACTGAAGGAAGAGTTACTAAGAGATTTGAAAGTGGGAGGGGGAGGGGGAGATCCAAAATGATAGGAGAAGACAGGAGGGGGAGGGATGGAGCCAAGAGCCGGACAGGTGATTGGCAAAGGGGATATGAGAGGATCATGGGACAGGAGGCCCGGGGAGAAAGACAAGGAGGGGGAACCCAGAGGATGGGCAAGGGGTATAGTCAGAGGGACAGAGGGAGAAAAAGAGAGAAAGAATGTGTGTATATAAATAAATAACGGATGGGGTACGAGCGGGAGGTGGGGCATTAGCGGAAGTTGGAGACCTAAAGCCAACTGGAGTAAGTTGGCGACGGAGGCACGTTCCAAGAAAGGAAATATGGCTGTGATAGCGAGTCTGAGTCGAAATGTGGCCGAAAAGTTGAAGAGCCGAAGAAATTACAGATGGGGAGCGGTAAGAGATGGTTTCACTGAACTCCCGTCGAAGAGAAGATTTAAACTTCTTCGGTGTAGGCATCACCGGAAGAGGCTTCGCAGTCTGAATAGTCAACTCTTTAAAGTACATCCAAGGGGACTTCTATATTACAACTCTATATTATTTCTGGCATTAACAAATTATTGGAGTAAAACATTCATTTATTCTAAATTTGCCCATGTTTGTAATAGCAGTAATCTAGTATTAGTCAGAGTGAGTCACCTCCTCACAGATATGCTCCAATGTCAAGCAACCAATGGTGGCTGCCTCACTTGACATCAAGGAAAACATCATTGCAGCTGTATTTGGAATTTTCACCACATGATTAAAAATACCTCATCAGTTTGAAAGAGTGGGAGGTATTCTGACAGTCAGGTTTTCTGAAATATTCAGTGCAACTTCCATTTTGGTGAGGGAAAAATAGCTGCTATAATTTCAATGTCTGTACTAATCTGTTTTTGAAACAAAGGTCCTCCAAAGGATCAAAGAAACAAGTGTGAAATAGATGAAAGGCGAAGTTTTAATTTCAATCAAGGTTGGAAGACAAGAGAGCTGTGACAGACTGAGATTAAATGTTGAATGAAGGTATTTTCTCAATTTTCTGGTTTTCTAATGCTATAGGGATCTGATGCCAATGCTAATTTACAACTGCTAAATTGAATACTAGCACAAAAGTGTAACGGCCTTCTGAAAAAAAAAGAGAACACATAAAATAAATTATAGTATCTGAACAGGTTATAAATCCTTTAATACCTTTCCAGTGTGGTGCAGTTTTAGGTGTGAAATACTGGGCTGCTTGAAGCACTGAGGCATACTTTATCATTGACTCTGATAGATTTGTTTTCCCAAGGACTGAGATGGAAAAGAAAACTATTCCAGAAATTCTCTTTTTTAAATTAGAAATGCACATCTAATACATGGTTAGAGGACAACAAGGTGGTATAAGGTCAGGAAATAACATTGAGCTGTACTTTACACTCTCTCCTTATTTTATAGATGTGGCAAATCTAACATTACAGAATCTAGTCATCTCCTACCTCTTGCAAGTAAATACACCTCATCTGTGATCTTGGACAGTGTTCAAAGTTCAAAACTACAAGGAAGTCTGCAGATGCTGGAAATCCAAAGCAACAAACACAAAATGCTGGAGGAACTCATCAGGCCAGGCAGCACCTATAGAAATGAATAAACAGTCAAAGTTTCAGGTCGAGACCCTTCACCAGGATTGAAAAGGAAAGGGGAAGACGCCAGAATAGGGCAATCAGGATACCTAGAAGGTGATAGGTGAAGCTAGGTGGATAGTAAAGATAAAGGGCTGGAGAAGAAGAAGTATAATAGGAGAGGAGAGTGGATTATAGAAGAAAGAAAGTGTGGAGGGGTCCCAGGGGGAGGAGAGAAGAGAGAAGAGGCTGGAGTGGGGAATAGAAGAAGAGGGGATTGGGAAGAAACTTTTTAGACAGCAAGGAGAAACTGATATTCATGCCATCGAGATGGAAGCTACCAAACAGAATATAAGATGTTGCTCCTCCACCCAGAAGGTGGCCTCAGCTTGAGACAGGAAATGGCCATGGTCCGACATGTCAGAACAGAATAGGAATTGGAATTATCCTCCACCACTTCTGTCATCTCCAAAAAGATCCTACTACCAAACATATTTTTACTACCCCCTCTCTCCACTTCCCACAGGGATCACTCCCTTATCCATTCATCTCTCTCCACTAATCTCCCTTCTGGCACTTATCCCTGCAAGTGGCCAAAGTGCCACACCTGCCCATTCACCTCCTCCCTCACCTCATTCAGGACCACAAATAATCCTTCCAGGTGAGGCATCACTTCACCTGCAAACCTGCTGGGGTCACCTTTGTGTCTGATGCTCCCGATTCGGCCTCCTCTAAATTAGGAGACCTACCCTAAATTGGGGGACTGCTTCATCGATCACATTCCACTCCATCCTCCAAAAGTGGAACTTCCCAGAGATCAATCATTTTAATTCCAATTCCCATTTCCATTCTGACATTCCGTTGTGCAAAGGTGAGGCTCCTGTATCTTTTTTCTGATGAGAGCACTTCCAGGGAGAGGGAGTTCCTGATGATGGATGTTGTTTCCTGCGACAACACTTCGTGCAGACGTGCTCAGTGGTAGAGAGGGCTTTACCCGTGATGGACTGGGCTGTATTCACTACTTTTTATAGGCTTACCTGTTCAAGGGCATTGGTCTTTCCATATCAGACCATGGTGGAACCAGTTAGTAGACTCTCCACCACACATCTATAGAAGTTTGTAAAAATGTTAGATGATATGCTGAATCTATCCAAACTTCTAACAAAGTAGAGACACTGCCATGCTTTCTTTGTAATGCCACCTAACATGCTGGAGCCAGGGCAGATCCTCTGAAATGATAGCACCAAGGAATTAAAAGTTACTGGCCCACTCCCTCTCTGATAACCCAATGAGGACTGGCTCATGGATCCCCATTTCCTCCTCCTGCAGTCAATAATCACCTCCTTCGTCTTGCTACATTGAATGAGAGGGTGTTATGATACCACTTAGCCAGATGTTCAACCTCCCTGCTTTATGCTGATTTGTCACCACCTTTGATTCGGTCAATGACAGTGGGGTCATCAGCAAACTTAAATTTGGCATGGGAGCTGTACTTAGCCTCACAGTCGTAAATATAAAGCAAGTAGAGCAGGGGGGCTAAGCACACAGCATGTGGAGCACCTTTGCTGATGGTGATTGTGGAGGAGATGTTGTTGCTGATCTGAACTGATTGGTGAGGAAATCAAAGATCTACTTGCACAAGGAGCTATTGAGGCCTAGGTGTTGGCGTATATTAGTTTTGAGGGGATCATAGCATCCAATGCTGAGCTGCAGTCAATGAAGAACATCCTAATGTATGCATGTTCACTGTCCAGATGTACCAGGTTTGAATGAAGAACCAATGAAATGGCATCTGCTGTTGACCTGCTGTTATGGCCAGCAAATTGAGGTGGATCCGAGTCACTGCTCAGGCAGGAGATGATATGCTTCATTACCAAGGGGCTGATTATTGACTTCAGGACGAGGAAACCAGGGGATCAGAGGTGGAGAGGGTCAGGAACTTTAAATTCCTCGGTATTATCATTTCAGAGGACCTGTCCTGGGTCCAGCACATACAGTGCCCATAGAAAGTGTTCACTCTCCTTGGACGTTTTCAAGTCTTATTGTTTTACAACATTGAATCACAGTGGACTTCATTTGGCTTTTTTGAAACTGATCAACAGAAAAAGACTTTCCTGTCATATTGAAGACAGATCTCTATAAAGTGATCTAAATTATTAACAAATATAAAACACAAAATAATTGATTGCCTAAGTATTCACCCCCTTTAATATGACACACAAAATCATCACTGATGCAGCCAATTGGTTTTAGAAGTCACATAATTAGTTAAATGGAGATCTGTTTTTGGAGACTTGTGTTGTGTGCAGTCAAGGTGTTTCAACTGATTGTACTAAAAACACACCTGTATCTGGAAGGTTCAACTGCTGCTGAGTCAGTATCCTGTCATAGACTACACCATGAAGACAAAAGAACACTCCAAGCAATTCCATAAAAAGGTTATTGAAAAGCACAAGTCAGGAGATGAGCACAAGAAAATTTCCAAATCACTCAATATTCCTTGGAGTACAGTTAAGTCAATCATTAAGAAGTGGAAAGAAAATGGCACAGCTGTAAATCTGCCTAGAGCAGGCTATCCTCAAAAACTGAATGACCATGCAAGAAGGGGACTAGTAAGGGAGACCAAGAGACCTATGATAACTCTGGAGAAGTTACAAGCTTCAGTGGCTGAGATGGGAGAGACTGCACATACAACTGTTGTCTGGGTGTGTCAACAGTCACAGTTTTATGGGAGAGTGGCAAAGAGAAAGCCACTGTTGAGAAATACTCACCTGAACTCTCAGCTAGAGATTGCCAGAAGGCATGTGGGAGACTCTGAAGTCAGCTGAAAAAAGGTTCTATGGTCTGATGAAACCAAAATTAAGCTTTTTGGCCATCAGACTAAATGCTATGTTTGGCGTAAGCCAAACATCACACATCATCAAAAACACACCAAACCTACCATGAAGCATGGTGGTGACTGCATCATACTGTAGGGATGCTTCAGTGCAGTAGGCCCTGGAAGGCTTGTGTAGGAAGAGGGTAAAATTAATGCCGCAAAATAAATGGTAATCCTGGAGGAAAACCTGATGCAATCTGCAAAAGAACTGTGACCTGGGAGAAGATTTGTTTTCCAGCAAGACAATGACCCCAAGCATAAAGCCAAAGCTACACGGTAATGGCTTAAAAACAATGAAGTTAATGCCCTGGAGTGGCTAAGTCAGAGTCCAGACCTCAATTCAATTGGGAATTTATAGTTCAAGTTGAAAAAAGGCTGTTCACTCAGGATCCCCATGCAATTTGATGGAACTTGAGTATCGTAAAGAAGAATGGGGAAAGATTGCAGTGTCCAGATGTGCAAACCTGATGGAGCCCTATCCACACAGACTCAAGGCTGTAATTGCTGTCAAAGGGGCATCTACTAAATACAGTACTGACTTGTAGGAGGTAAACACTTTTGCAATCAATTATTTTGTGTTTTATATTTGTAATTCATTTAGACCAGTTTGCAGAGATCTGTTTTCACCTTGACATGAGTCTTTTTCTGTTGATCACTATCAAAAAAAAGCTAAATTAAATCCACTGTGACTCAATGTTGTAAAACAATAAAGCATGAAAACTACAGGAATTCTGCAGATGCTGGAAATTCAAGCAACATACATCAAAGTGGCTGGTGAACGCAGCAGGCCAAGCAGCATCTATAGAAAGAGGTGCAGTCGACGTTTCAGGCCGAGACCCTTCGTCAGGACGTAGGGTCCCTGACGAAGGGTCTCAGCCTGAAACGTCGACTGCACCTCTTTCTATAGATGCTGCTTGGCCTGCTGCGTTCACCAGCAACTTTGATGTATGAAGCATGAAAACTTCCGGGTGGGGGTGGGGTGAATACTTTTTATAGGCACCATAAGTACCATTTCAAAGAAAACACAGCAGTCCATCCTACAAGTCTTTCAGAGGTAAATTCCTTCCCTCCATTGAGCACATCTACATGAAATGTTGTCACAGGAAAGCAGCATCAATCATCACAGACCACCACTACCTAGTTGGTGCCATGTGGAAGAAGGTACAGGAGCCTCAGGACTCACACCACCAGGTCCAGGAACAGTTATTACCCCTCACCATCAGGCTCCCAAACCAAAGGGGATAACTTCACTCAACTTCATTTGTCCCACCACTGAAATGTTCCCACAACCTATGGATCCACTTTCAAAGCCTTTTCATCTCATGTTCTCAATATTTATTTCTCATTTATTTATTACTATTATATTTTTCCTTTTTGTATTTGCAGTGTTTGTTGTATTCTGCACACTGGTTGAATGCCCAGTTAGCGCAGTCTCTCATTAATTCTATTATGGTTATTATTCTATTATGGATTTGTTGAGTATGTCCGCAAGAAAATGAAACTCATGATGGTGTATTGTGACATCAATGTCCTTTGATAATAAATTTACTTTGAACTAACTTCTCACAGAGGATGTAAGTGCTACCAGATGATGGTCATTGAGAACCTTAGTAGTTCTTCTTAGGCGCTGGTATACTTGAAGTCTGCTTGAAGCAGGTGGGTATCTTAGACTGCTGAAACGAAAGGTTAAGGATGTCACTCAACCTCTAACCAGTTGATCAGCACTTGGCCAGGTACCCCATCTGGGCTGGATGCTTTACATGGGTTCACCCTCCTGAAAGATGCTCTTACATAGGCTTCAGAGACTGAAATCACAGGTTGGTTGGGTCCTGTGGGAGTCTGTGAAAATGCCTCCATGTGTTGATGGTCAAAGCAAGCATAAAAGACATTGAGTTCATCTGGAAGCGAAACCTTAATTTCACCTATGTCACTTAGTTTCACTTTATAAGAGCAATAATATTCAAGCCCTGCCACAGCTATCAAGAATCCTTCAGTGAAACAAGTTCAGAATCAGAATCAGGTTTAGTATCACTGGCATATGCCATGGAATTTGTTAACAGCAACAGCAGTACAATGCAACACATGATAATGTAGAAAAACATAAATAAATAAATTAACGTGAGTATATATACGTAGATTAAACAGTTACATTTAAAATAACGCAAAAAACAGAAATGATATAAAAGAAAAAGTGAGTTAGTGTTCATGGGTTCAATGTCCATTTAGGAATCGGATGGCAAAGGGGAAAAAGCTGTTCCTGAATCGCTGAGTGTGTGCCTTCGGACTTCTATACCTCCTCCCTGATGGTAACAATAAGAGGACATGGGGGTCCTCAATAATGGGCGCCACCTTTCTGAGTCACCGCTCTTTGAAGGTGTCTTGGAAACTACGGAGGCTAATACCTATGATGGAGCTGACTAATTTCACAACTTTTTGTAGCTTCTTTCAATCCTGTACAGTAGTCCCCCCATACCAGAGAGTGATGAAGTCTGTCAGTACAGTAGTCCCCCTATACCAGAGAGTGATGAAGTCTGTCAGTACAGTAGTCCCCCCATACCAGAGAGTGATGAAGTCTGTCAGAACAGTAGTCCCCCCATACTAGAGAGTGATGAAGTCTGACAGAACAGTAGTCCCCCCATACCAGAGAGTGATGAAGTCTGTCAGAACAGTAGTCCCCCCCATACCAGAGAGTGATGAAGTCTGTCAGTACAGTGGTCCCCCCCCATACCAGAGAGTGATGAAGTCTGTCAGAACAGTAGTCCCCCCATACCAGAGTGTGATGAAGTCTGTCAGAACAGTAGTCCCCCCATACCAGAGAGTGATGAAGTCTGTCAGAACAGTAGTCCCCCCACACCAGAGAGTGATGAAGTCTGTCAGAACAGTAGTGCCCCCCATACCAGAGAGTGATTAAGTCTGTCAGTACAGTAGTCCCCCCATACCAGAGAGTGATGAAGTCTGTCAGAACAGTAGTCCCCCCCCATACCAGAGAGTGATGAAGTCTGTCAGTACAGTAGTCCCCCCCATACCAGAGAGTGATGAAGTCTGTCAGAACAGTAGTCCCCCCATACCAGAGAGTGATGAAGTCTGTCAGAACAGTAGTCCCCCCATACCAGAGAGTGATGAAGTCTGTCAGAACAGTAGTCCCCCCACACCAGAGAGTGATGAAGTCTGTCAGAATGCTCTCCACAGTACATCTGTTTTAGTTTTCAAGTGTTTCAGGTGACAAAACAAATCTCCTCAAGCTCCTAATGAAATATAGCCATTGTCTTGCCTTAGTTATAGCTGCATTATTATGTTGGAATCAGGTTAGATCCTCAGAGATCTTGACACCCGCTCACTCTGTACACTTCTGATCCCTCTATGATGATTTGTTTGTGTTCCCTCATCTTACCTTGATGAAGGCCACAATCAGCTCTTTGCTCTTACTGAGATCGACTGCAAGCTTGTTGCTGAGACACCATTCAATTAGCTGGTATACCTCACTCCTGTACACCCGCTCGTCTCCACCTGCCATTCTGCCAATAATGGTTATATCATCAGCAAATTTAAAGATGGCATTTGAGCTATATCTAGTCACACAGTCATGGGAATAGACAGAATAGAGCATTGGGTTAAACACACATCCCTGATGTGCACCAGCATTTATTGTCAGCAAGGAGGAGATATTATTGCCAATCTGCAGAGTTTGTGGTCTTCCAGTTAGGAAGTTGAGGATCCATTTGCAGAGGGAGGTACAGAGGTCCAGGTTCTCTGGCTTATCAGTCAAGACTGTGGGAATGATAGCGTTAAATGCTGAGCTATAATCATCAAACAGCATCCTGACATAGGTGTTTATATTGTCCAGGTGATCTAAGGCTGTGTGAAGAGCCATTGAGATTGCATCTGCCGTAAATCCATTGCGGCGATAGGCAAATTGCCATGTGTCCAGGTCCTTACTGAGGCAGGAGTTGATTCAATCTATTACCAACCTCTAAAAGCATTTCATCACCATAGATATTAGTTCTACTGAATGACAGTCATTAAGGCAGCTCATACTACTCTTATTGGGCACTGGTATAATTGTTGCCTTTTTGAAGCAGGTGGGAACTTCAGCCCATAGCAGTCAGAGGTTGGAAATGTCCTTGAATACTCCCACTAGTTGGTTGGGACTCCATCAGGGCCTGCCACCTTGCAAGGGTTCACCCTCCTGAAAGACAGTCTGACATTGGCCTCTGAGACAGAGATCACAGGGTCACCGGACGCAGCAGGGATCTTCACGAAGCAGGCATAGAAGGCGTTGAGCTTGTCTGGTAGTGAAGCATCACTGCCATTCATGCTATTAGGTTTCCAGAAGTTTGTTCCAGAATTGCCATTTTGCATGTGAGATGGCTTTCCAGAGGTCATACCTAGACCTCTTATATTTTAGTTGGTTGCCGGAACTGAACACCAGTGATCTAGCCCTCAGCAAATTGCAGATCTCTTGGTTCATTCTGGGCTTCTGACTGAGGAAGACTCTGAATGATTTTGTAGGGTCACACTCATCTACAACTGTTTTTATGAAGTCTGTGACTACTGTGGCGTATTCATTCAGATCCTCTGATGAGTTCTTAAATATGGTCCAGTCCATCAACTTGTAGCAATCCCATAGCTGCTCCTGTGCTTCCTGCAACCAGCCCTCTGTTGTCCTTATCTCTGAGATACGGCCTACTGATAGAATGGTAGGCAATTCTAACAGCGGTCAAGTGTGTTGGGACCCCTTGTGCATGTGTGGATGACAACTGGGCAGAGATTTCTCCAAGCAAGCCTGATTGAAGCCCCGAACAATGATTTGTTAACTGCTGCACTCAATACCTTGAGTGTCTGCTTAACATCAGCCGTTGGTAATATGTAAACTGCAGCCAGGAATACAAGGAGATCTCGTTTGGTAAGTAGAATGGTTGGTACTTAATCATTAGATGTTCCAGGTTGGGGGACATGAGTGCAATAAGACCGCTTAGTCAGAGCACCAAGAAAAGTTTATCATGAAACACAGATCCTCCACCTTTTGCTACCTTTGAATCATCAATCTAGTCTATTTGGTGTATTGAGACACCCTTGGGTCTTACCGATGTACCCAGTATGTCTTGAGTGTGACAGTGAGGGTAGCTGGCCACCTGAGCATAATGATTACAGTAGTTGTTAGGAGAAAAATAACTTGGTTAAAAGGCAAACAATTTTATTCAGACTGAAATTTACCTTTGATCTCTAGAATGCTTAAAACTATAATCCTTACCCAAAATATGCCAGTCCCTCTTTCAAAGTTACTATGAAATGCTGTGTTTCATATCTTGCTCAAGGACAGTTTCTTTCCAGTTCCACTCTTACCTCATTGTCTTCGGGCGTGGAAGCCTCTGCAAACGTGACAAAGCTGATCTCTCATCTACTCTGTATAGTTCCAAAATAAAGAGGTTAGCAGGGCTAAACACTGTAGATTATGATCCATAATAACCATTTGTTAAATTTGGGAAGACAGTCATCTCTGGTTGCCACTACCAAATACACCGGTTGTACACATCCTTTCAGTGGACTGTCATATTCAACGTTAGACACAGATTGCTTCTTGAACGCCATATAGGTAAATTAATAATCACACACACACACACACACACACACACACACACACACACACAGGAACATGAGCATCCCTGCGGAGCTAAGTTTGTGGTGATGACAGCAGTACATTTGCTAATATTCTAACATACTGTATGTAGTAACAAGTGAAAAAGGTTCACAATGCAGAATATACTCTTCAGAACCATAGGAAGTGTTGGAAGTTTGAATTCCAGTGCAGACTTAGTTAACATCAAATATTATCAACCAAAGTCTAATCGAAGATGAGAGTTGATTGAGATAGAAATGCTGGTTGGTGCTGTGTAGTGTGTATGTTATACATTTCTGAACAGGCAGGGAAATTACTGAAGCAGTTGCAAAGCTAATTGGAAAGATTGAGATGTTAAATTCAGCAGAGGCTTGGTCAATAAAGTGATAATAGACATACTTATAAACTAAGCAGAATGACTTGAAAAAGTACACGTGCTCCTTACTAAGAGAAGGCTCTCGACACACTTCCTACTAGACAATAAATTCACCTGTTTCAAACAGGCATAGCTGGAGCCCATCACCTTGTAGTATTAAAGACAAATATTTGAGCCTAGAAATTGAGCTTTAGTTATTTTTAGTGCACTAAATGTGTGTTGGAAGTCACAAAATAAATCAAAAAACTAGGACCTTTTGCTTTTTTGTTCTCATGTTGTGCTTCTCTTTCAGAGCATTGTGACCTATCTACTTGTTCTGCAGATGTTAAAAAGCAGGCAGCTCCTGTTCTATCTGGGTCCTGACACAGAGGAACTGGTTCTGTTCTTTTAGAGAGATGTCTCCATGGCAGCCTGTGTGAGGAAGGCTGTGGAGAATGGTTCTCAAGAAGCTTCCTGAGTATGAAGCTTGCTTGATGACAACCTGGTGGTCACAAGGTGCCCCAACACCTGCTATCATCAGCAGTCTTCTGGCCTTCAGGTCAGAGTTGTGACTACAGGTCTGTGAACTACAGAGTTGGTTTTTGGCACATTTTTCTTTTCATGAGAATCTGAGAAAATACTTTTCCATATTTAGACAAGAGTCACATCCAGTGTTAACCGTAGGAAAAGTGGGGAACAAGACAGCTCGTCACTTCAATTCACATAGTTCACTACTTTCATTGTGAGGTACACCAGGTCCTTGTGACTCCTGACTGGTTGTCTGTGGATCTGTGTAATCTGGGCATTTTGGTAAATACAATGCACTGCTCCAGAGCCTTTCTTGGTGCCTAGTGAATCCTTCTTGCTTGGAGATAGATTATATTTGATGTCATGCTGAAAAGCAGGGAAATATAAAAATTGGTGTGTAGCCACAGCTGGGGTATGAATAAGGAACACCAGGTGTCAAGATCTTGGCATTCCTAATGTCATTGTCAGAGATCTTAGTGATATCTGCATTTTTTGTTGTTATCCATGATAAATCCATGCTCCTATCCCTTGTCCCTTATCTTCCGGCCAGATGGTGATGCAATCGGTCGCAGTGGCTTTTACAGGGTCAACCAAAGGTGTTATTGTCTTTTTAAAATGTATTTATTTACAAATACAAGACCGTGCTGGATATTAAGAACTTAAAGTTCTGCAGGCCTACCCCATCAGTGAGTTACTTGTTGGCGGCGAAACTGAAGGAGCTGGACTTGTTGCAGATCATGCCTGCATTGCAGAAGTTGGTGCACAAAGGCGGTATACTCTACCAGTGGGTGATCATCTTAGTCACTCTTCTTGAGTTGAACATTGTTAATGGGGAAAACTGCAAATCCAATTTAATGATGGCAGGTGCGGACAGCAGGGGAGCTGCATGGCCTCGGTCATAGCAAAGATAAGGCCTTAAGCTGCGCTGTGGCCTGTTCATAGCTGCCCGTTTGCAGACTGCTGTAACATTCATGGACTCGGGGTATGGGACTTTTTTTTTAATATGACTGCATTTTACCAATATCTTATACATACTTGCTATCATACTTGCCTCATGCTGTGTATGACTGTTGGTACTGTGCTTTACACCCTGGCCCTGGAACAACACAGTTCCGTTTGGCTGTATTCATGTATGGTTGAAAGGCAATTAAACTTGAACTTGAACTTTCAAGTAATGAGAACCTAACTCACCACTTATGACGAAGGGTCTCGGCCTGAAACGTCGACTGCGCCTCTTCCTATAGATGCTGCTTGGCCTGCTGCGTTCACCAGCAACTTTGATGTATGTTGCTTGAATTTCCAGCATCTGCAGTATTCCTGTTGTTTACGTTTAAATTCACCACTTATGACCGAATTTCTGACATAATTTGAAATATTTGCACACCATGATCATATCCTATCTCACAGTTAGGGCATTTGGAAAATTAAATTTGTTATAGTGAAATGTGACAAAAAATTCATGTTCCAATTCTCTGATAGATGAGAATTCGGCATGAAAGAGCCCAATGTTTTTTTTTATGAACGATAAAAATGTTACCAATGAGTCCAATTTCTGGGCATTGAAGTCTTAATTAAATCTTTTAATTATCTAGGGTTGTATTTTGGATAATTCTAGACTAATTGATTGACTGGAGACTGCTGCTCAGGCAAAGGTGTTTATCCATTTGCTTTTCAACATTAATAATATGCTGTAATAAGGCACCAGGGTAGCTTTGCAGTTAGTGCAACACTATTACAACCCGGGCGTTCCAGAGTTCAGAGTTCAATTCTGGCGCCATCTGTAAGGAGTTGGAGTGTCCTCCCCATGGAATGCGTGTGTTTTCCCCAGGCGCTCCAGTTTCCTCCCACAGTCCAAAGACCTACTGGGTAGGTCAACTGGTCACTGTAAATTATCCCATTATTATTAAGTTTGGGTTAATCAGGTTTGTGAATGATTGCTGGAGTGGCATGGCTTATAGGGCCAGAAGGACCAACTCCGCACAGTACTGCGAAATAAATAATATAAAATTAACTGTAGCTCCCCAATATTGTACCAAGGGAGAAATTACCACAGTAAATTAAAGAGCAGTTATTACTCTGAGAAATAACAGTCTTTCAAAGACTCAGTGGATACAGAAGATAGATGTTGCAGAAGAGATCTCTGAAATATTCCAGCTTCATTTCATGTCCCATTAATTTAGAGGGGTTTCAACAGAGTTCATGTTTCGTAGAATAATTTAGCTGAACATGTACTTGGCTCCAGTGATGTCAGTAAATACCAAAAATGTATTAATAAATTTTGTATAATGTTATTTAAATGCAAACTAATAAATTGATGGATTGGAAGCTTTATACTTTTTATAAATAGTACATTCATTTTACATATTTGTAAATGAATCTTAGACACTAAAATGTTTAATTTATAAATCACTCTTTTTGTAGAGCTTCAGCAATAGACAATCTTCCCGTATGACTCAGATGGTAATTATATACCACCAAAACAGGAAAATCCCAGTTTTATCTTTGACTTGTGCTGAGTTAAGTCAGACTTCTAGAAAAATTGATCTTGCGGAATGGGGTTGTGAGTACCAAAGGCACACATCTATTGCCTGTCCTTCAATATGTTTGAGAAGGCTGTCCTGAGTTGCCTTAAACCACTATATAATCCAACTAGTGAAGGTACTCCATGCAGCTAGAGGGAAATCAGAGACACAGGACACTGCAGATGTCAACAAACAACCTGTCAGAAGAACTCAGTAGGTGGAGCATCGCCTGTGGGAGGAAAGGGATTGCTGGAACCCTGCATCAAGACTGAGAATTGAGAAGCAAGATAGCCAGAATAGAGAACAGAAGGGGAGCAGTAAGAAAGGCTTCCAATGTACTTGGTAAACTAAGGAGAGGCATAAAATGACAGGCAGTTCGTGCCAGACAGGGAAGGTAAGCAGCAGTGGATTTGGAGACAGTGGCAGGTGACTGATAGATGGAAGCAGACAGAGAGGAAAAGGGAGGCGGGAGCAGTTGCAGGAAAGTGGGGAAGGGATGGGAGACAGCTGCTAGAGGGAGGTAAGCAGAAACACAAAGCATTACGAAAGCTGGATTCTGATAGGTAAGGGATGTGAGAATGGGAACCATTAGGGGAGAGGTGAATGGCACCTGTAACCAGATTAGGTAGGTGGAGGGAGTGAGGGTTGTTGAGACACGAGTTGAACTGCTCCCTACGGAATATCCAGCATCTGAATGGCTACAATTGGAACACTGTTCACTGTGGCCAGCTCTGAACTTTCAGATCGAGGGCGATCTCCAAGATGTTAATGTGGGGATTCTGCGATGATACTGTAATGAAAATCAAGGGTATTGAAAGATTCCCTTTAATTTCCTGGTGTGGCTTGAATACTACTTGTCTGCTTCACTCATGACTGAATGACAGCCTTAGTTCTTTGGAGCACAGACTGGCTCATTATCGGAGAAGCTATGAATAGGTATTGAATATTGTGCAATTAATAAACATCACTGCACCTGACATTATGATGCGCAGAGGAGTTTGGGGGTGGTGGTGAGGATCATCACCACATGGATATACTGTAATTGTCCTTGACTCTCTTTTGAAGAAAACTTAGTGCTGTCTTGGAACTAAAATGTGCTTCCTTTGCCTGCACCCTGAGGAGAATTTTCCACTTAATTCTTAATAATTTTGATCTCATTCCGTAGTCTTGTTGTCATTCTTAGACATATTCACCTTGCTATCCGAGTAATCTCTCACTTCTGAATTCAACTCTTTATCGATGTTTGGACTAAAAATATAATGTGGTCTGTAGTTAATAGATTCTATTAATACCCAAATGAAGCATGTGCACTAGTTTTTTGTTTTGTCATAGTTTAGGACAGAGGGAAGCAAGGCCAAGAGTTTCCACACAGGGAAGAGGAAATTACTAATAGATAAAGTGATATATACATCCACAGTGAGTGACCACTTTATTAGGTACACCTGTACATCTGCTCATTAATCCAAACATCTAATCACCCTATTGAGTGCCAGCAACTCAATGCATGGCCAAGAGGCTCAGTAGGGTGCTGTTTAGACCAAACATCAGAATGGGGAAGAAATGTAATCTAAGTCACTTTGACTGTGGAATGATTGTTGGTGCCAGGTGGGGTGGTTAGAGTATCTCAGAAACTGCTGACCAATTTCCTAGGGTTTTCACGAACAACGGTCTCTAAGGTTTACAGAGGATGATGCGAAGAACATCTAGTGAGCAGCGGTTCTGTGGGTGGAAACTTCTTGTTATGAGAGAGGTCAGAGGAGAATGGCCAAGCTTGTTCAAGCTGACAGGAAGGCGACAGTAATTCAAATAATCGCACATTACAACCATGGTGTGCAGAAGAGCATCTCTGAATTCACAACATATTGAACCTTGAAGTGGATGCATGACGGCAGCAGAAGACCACAAACATACTTCGTTAGGTACAGGAAGTAGACCCCTAGGTGTAAACCCAAAACTAAGATTTTTACCTCTCCAATCAGGTTGCACAATTTATTGTTCTCTTTTTCTCTTAAAACAATAAGGCTCCGGAGGTCGCAAAACATTAGGATTTACACAAACTATTTTAACTTGTTACTCAGCTTCATCCTCGTTCATAAAAATTACATCACCCAGTTTTGTCTTCTATTATAAGAGGCCTAGAAATTTATCTATGAATATTCATCAGGAAAAGTATTATGTATTATGCAAACATAACGTTAATAAATTTTGCCAATCACAAAAGCATACTTAATTTTTTCCTGTAATGTTTTTTATACACCTTGGCATGGTTCTTATAGTGTCTGGCTTATCCAATTGATATCAAGAGTACATAACGGCCAGAATTCATTACAACTAAGATGTTGCCCCATGTTGAGCTTAACAGCTACTGCTGCTGTTCAATCCGAGTTTACAGAAGCACTAAGTGTCCATTATTTGAATGGTGAGACATATTTCTGTCATAACATTTTCTCCTAAATCTCAAATGAACTGATCTACAATGGGATGAGGGTTACAACACCACCAGATGGTGTCAAGAGAAATACAAGAAGAAATTCTTCAAAAGAGAAGTGCTTTTACATTCTCTGGAGGAAAAATGTTTTTAAAAATGAGGATATTTGATAAAAGAGCTGGCATAGAAACCTTCACCCAGGCTTCACCATCATCTTCTCATCAACACTTCCTGTAGCAACAATAATTGCAGAAGATGAAAATCTTAAACAAAAACAGAACACATAGTCAAAACACACAGCAAGTCAAGCAATATCTGTGGAAATGGAAACAGTTAATGTTTCAGATCAACACAAATGTTGCCTGACCTGCTAGGCCTTTCCAGTATTTTCTTACTTTCCTTCAGACCTATGGATCTTTGCAGGCTGTCCCTGCTGATATATATATGTAATTCATGACATTTTGCTGCTCATTGGTGCTTGCAGAATTCAAAAAAGTAAAGCCTAACTGACAAAATGCAGAACCTTCCATTTCTCAATGCAACAATTAAAGCATCTGAAAGACTTCTGGTTATATTATGAAGTGACCCTTTAAGGGCACTTTGGGTCAGAGAAAAGTTGCTACTTACGTAGAAAATTCAATGCCTAATGCCTGTTGTTCTTCAGACAAATGTTACATGAGGGAACTTGCACAAGCTATTTGGAAATGATAGAAATGAATTTTACAAATTTCACTGCATTTTAATAAACAGCATCAGGGAGACTAATAACACTTTTTACACTGGAAAAAATTGTGGTATAGTTAAGTGAGTATGACATTTAAGATTGCTGTTGTGATTTGAAGGAAATAGGGTCCTCCAGTAATCTTAAATGTCATTATTCCTCTCTTTCCCTCCCAACCACTAGACTTGGGATTCCGTAATGATAATGCAATTTAAATTACTGAGAGACTCTCTTTTGCTGGAGACAATTGTTGCCTGGTATTCGTGTGGTTTAGATGTGTCTTGCATCCTCAGTCTATCATTGAATGGTCATATTGCATGTGGATTCCTTACATGAGAAGTTGTGAATAGACATTCAATATTGTGTACATTAAAGCAGATTTTTAAAAAAAACTTCTCCATTGTTTTGTATTAAGCAAAGTGTTATGGGGACACATTTGTAACTGATTGCCATATAGAGAAGATCTTAGTGGAATAATTATTTCTTGTGAGTTAAGTTGGCATTCGAGCGAAGAGTTCGAGTAGTATGGTCAGCAGTCCTGAATTTAAAAGTCCTAGCCAAAGGAATAACAACAGGAAGAATACAGTTAACCTTAGATTTCCTTGGTTCTTCCAATCAGACAATATTCTGTGGGGCCTGAACCGGCTAAGAAGGGCAGTATAGGACCCACAGTGTTTGCCAGTCAGGGCAGATGTTAGACAACATGAACTTCTTGCTCCTCATGCTTATGAAGAATGGATTCGAGACTCTCAAAGGAATTCCATATATGTTTTCTTCATTTTGGGTGGTCAGGGGTCCAAAATTGCCAGGATTCAGTGGGGATCTTACACCTACAGTTTCATTCAACAAATTGGAAAGCTGAAAGAGGGTCTGGCTTACCTGTGATCGTTTTCCCACAGTGGAACAACCTGCTGAACACTCATTGTCAGATTTTCGGACTAAAATGATGTGTTGAACAATATCTTAGCAAAAAAAAAGCAGCTTCAGGCAGCTGTCCTATTCTTTTTATGTTTTATTATCAGATTTATTTCTGCATCGCTGTTTTGCCTGGCCCAAAAGAAGCAAAAAGCGGAGGGGGCGCTCGCGACACCAAGATTCCACCCCTCCCTTCATCATTTCAGTCCCAGGAGTCCTCCGGAGGAATTGCCAGCTATCCCGGCAACCCCAGCAGTCGGGCCAGGGGGTGGGGAGGCGTTGCGTTGGGAACGAGGCTGGTAACGAGGTGAGGGGTCAGTGGCGGTGCTGAGCAGTGGATGCGAAGTGGTATGTTGTTGTGAAATAGATTGAAAGTGAAGACAGACATAGCGCGACGAGAGTCGGAAGCGGCCAAGTTCTCACAAAAACAATCCTGTAGAGGTAGGTTTGTACTTTCCTGCGGCCCCGAAAACGATTCTAGAAGAACCAGGACAGACAAATATTGGGTTGTGTTGCAGCCCTTGGATCGCTAACCTCAGGCAACGCGTCTCCCCGGGAGTCAGAGCAAAAGCTGGGGGTGGAACATTAGACTTCGTTTCACGGCTAACTTCCTAAATAACTTCGTCCTTTTATTTAAGTTGACTTTTGGTTTCACTTAAAATAAGAATGGGTTAAGATAACTTCTAATGGTCTAATTCTGTGCGTGGTTACATATTTTGAATGTAAAATTTCACTTCGATTTTTGCCGTGTGGTTACTGGAGGTACTTTGCATTCAATCCATTCAGGGGCACTTCCCATTAATATTGCTCGTTTCCTTTCTTACAATAAACTTAGCTTTCGTATCTGCTGCATACTAAATACATATGATCTGGTTTGCTGCGGATTAATTAGGGGAGCATAATTCTGTTTTTGCTTTGCAGATCTGTTAGGCTGAAAACGGATTTAACTATAGACTGTAAATCGATATCTAATTGTCTTCTGAGGTGATTATTTTAAATAGGATGTTCTGTTAAAATGCTGTTTGAATTTATGATTGTTTATTAAATGCAGGAATGAACTGTTACCTTGATTATAAATCCTATACAGCAACTTGCAAATTTAACTGTAGATGCATATATTTTTAAAATTAGATTTCATTTTTAAATCCTTTTTATTAATTATTATTGAACATCAACAAAAACATTAAGGTAATCAAGTCAACATGTCAATATGTACAATGAGGAATTAAATTACCAAATAACTGATTAACAAAGCTAAACAATATATCAATAATAAGAAAAAATAAAGAAGGGAAAAAGAACCCCTACTAACTAAAACAAAAAAAGCCCTGCTAACAAAAAAAACCATTGGGAGCACAACCCCGGAGCTATACGCCATACAAGCTTCCAGAAAAGAAAAACATCAATCTGCCAACTCAAATCCATTTAAACAAGAATCAGAAGGAAACCATCTCAATTAACTCAAATCAGATGATAGTAGCGGGCAAAAGAACCCCACCTTTTCTCAAAGTCAAATGGAGGATCAAAAGTTTGACTTCTGATTTTCTCCAAACTAAGACATAGCATCACCTAAGAGAACCATTGTATCAAAGTGGGAGTAGAGGCATCTTTCCATTTCAATAAAATAACCCTTCTGGCCAATAATGTGACAAATGCAATTACATGTTGGTCTGATATAGAAATACCATGAATATATTGAGGGATTATACCGAACAAAACTGTCAACTTATTAGGTTGTAAATTAATTTTTAAAACTTTAGAAATTGTAGAGAAAATAGATTTCCAAAACTTTCAATACAGAATTTGAAATTAGATTTGGTGCTTTAATGTAAAAATGAATTTGGCTAATTTGTAAATGTTATAGTTTAGCAAGGGCTGCTTACTGATTTTTAAAAAATGTGTTTTGATGACTAGGTTTTCATAATCATTATGGGAATACTAAGTGGTAAAATTATTAAAATACATGTCATTGATGCTAGTGATACATGATTAAACAGAATAAAGGGAAAGAGCAGAAATAAAAAATCTCACATTGATATTTTTATCTATTAATATCACCTGAAATGCAAAGAATATTACTGTGGTGTGAGTTGTGATGTGTTGAGGTAATGAGTAATGTATCGTGAATCATGACAGATGTTTAATTATTTATTGAAATTAATAAATTAGTTTGAAAAAACAAAAGGCATAGGAATTGGGTGTTGCAAGTGTAGTCCTAGTTTCCAGTCTTTACTTTTCCAAGCAACAGGGATTCAATCCATGCAACACACACAAAATCCATACATTCCCGAGGGAATCCATGCTTCCGTGTGAATCCTCTCAGAACTTTCAGCTTGACTCTGCAAATGTCATTTATAAACTGTAAGAAAAAAAAACTGCACTTCTTAAAGTGCTAGAGATGACTGCTATCTGAAATAGTCGTAGAATCCTTCACATTCATAATATTTTATTTCCATTTCACACTTGTGTCTCCAGTGCCACTCCCTTATTGATTATTTTTTAGTTATGTTAAATGGTCAAAGATTTAGGGGAATTCTAGGGAGCTTTAAGTGATGTTTGCTTCAGTTGTACATGATAGGCTTGTGTTGGCCTGCATAATTTCAGGATGAGTGTTTTCAGATTTTTAGTGCAATTACAACAATGCAGGCTTCTGGCTTTGCTAATTGGATCATCATTCCTTTGCCCAAATGAGCAAGTTTTTCCTTAAGAAACTTAATTTAATTAGCGCAGCCTTCAGTAGATTAAGATTTGAAGCAAGATTCTGAATTTGTAGACATTTTCTAGGTTTGAACCATTGTCATTGAAAACAGCAGTCACAAAACAGGGTTTATGTTGTAGGTGTTAATTAAGTGTTGATCTGATCAAACTATTGACTAGAATACTTCTGGTTCGCAGCACTTCAGTGCCACTCCAAGCCTTTGTCCATTCTCTCTATCTCCCCTTCTTAACACAAAAATTTACTCATGGGTACCATAGTTATAGTTATTTCCCTGAAGTCTTAGCATTTTGAATGTTGGTTGGGTGGGGGGGGGGGGCAGGGAAAGGGTTGCCCTGCCAAGTGCTGCTATAAATCACCTGAAGCAATATTTTAAAAAATACCAGAATGAACTTCTTTGTTATATAAAAGGGGCTTTTTAATTTAGTTGTTCAAAATTAAATCCAAGTGGTATCTTGATCCATGTTCTTGTAACAGTTTGCCTTTGCAGCCTTTTTTTTAAGTGGGCTGGGTGTCTTTTGTTCAATTTATATTTGGATTCTGAGATGAGAAACTATGCTAAATAATACCTTCCACCACGCACCAGAGACCCCTTAAGAACACGAGGTAGCTGTCAAATTTTTTTAGGCTTCTGGGAGAATAGCTTTTTAATGACACATGTTAAAACCTACATTATATTTTCAACATTTTTTTATTTTGTTGTGTTGGAACCTTGTCCTGCTTTTGATACCCCTAGATTGGAGTATTACTCTATTATATTAGCTCTCCTTCCAGCTTTCAAACAGTTACACACACTTGAGTAGACACAGATATCAGCTTGCTAAGCTACAGGGGGTGAGTGATGGATTGAAAAACGGATTCAATAATTTCATTTTAAAACAGTTATGGAAAAAAAAATTGTCCACTAATTAAAGTCCTAAATTGGGGAAAGGTTCATTTTGATGCAATTAGACAGGAATTTTGAAAGTTTCATTGCAAGATGCTGTTGCAAGTAAAGAGACATCTGAGAAGTGGGAGGCTTTAAAAGTAAGATTTGGAGACATCAAGGCTAGCATGTTTCTGTAAAAGTGAAGGACAAAGCTTGGTCAGGAAAAAGGAGGCATATGTCAGGTATAGACAGCTGGGAGCGTGAATCCCTTTAGTGTCAGAGATTGTAGGAGTACACTTCAAATGAAATCAATGAGGTGGCTTTCACGGGTGAAGTAGGACGACTGTAGGTGCTGGAAGTCTGGAAGCAGTTGATATTTTGAACTGAGACCCTTCCTTCCATAGATGCTACATGACTTGCTGAGTTTCTTCATTTTGTGTGAGAGTCTGTTTCTGTAAGTTTATAAGAGCAGAAAGGGAACTAGGGAGAGAATATGGCTCCTTAAATAAAGATCATTGTGGTCGTCTGTGTGGAATCACGGGAATGATATTAAATAAATATTTCTTGTCTGTATTTACTATGGTCAAGGTCATGGATGCTAGGGATTTCAGGAAGAGAATAGTGATGTCCTGAAACATATTCACATTACAAAGGAGGAAGTACTGGGCCCTGACACTGATATTTTTTATCGTCGTCATCTGTGGGTGAGGTAGCAGGAGATTGCAAAGTGGTTGATGTTGTATTTCTACTTAAGAATTGCTGCAAGGACAGGCCAAGGAGCAACAGGCTGATAAGCCTTACATCAGACGTGATTCTGAGAGACAGGATCTGCATTTGTAAAGACGAGGACTGATTAAGGATAATCTGGCTTGGTCATTGAAAATCATATCTTATGAATTTGAGCACAAAGATTGATTAGGGCAATATATATTGTTTACATGAACTTTACCATAATTTTTCTGAAGGTCTTGCTGATAGGCTAGTCACATAGGATTTGGAGTGAGATAGTGAACTGGATACAAGATTGTCTTGGTATTAGGAGTCAGAGGACATTAGTGGAGGGTTGTTTACAGATCAGAGAGCTGTGGTATGTGCAGGGATTGATGCTTTGTCCATGTTATTTATCATCCAAATCCTTAACATGGGTGACAGTGTGGTAAGGTTCGAAGGTTTATTGGTTACACCACAATTGGTAGTGTGTACAGTCAAGAAGATTATTTAAGATCCAGATCAATTAAGAAAATGGGCCAACAAAAGGGAATTTAACTTTGGTAAGTATAGAGTTACATTTGCAAAGTTAAGTTTGCACCATTAAGTGGCAGGCCCCTGGAAAATGTTGTGGAAGAGAGAGACCTAGAGGTACAGATACATAGTTTCCTGAAAGTGCTGATACTGGTAGATAGGATGGTGAAGAAGGCATTTGGCATGCTTACTTTCAGTGGTCATGGCATTGAGTACGAGAGTTTGAACATCACGTTACAGTTGTTCAAGTGAGAATGCACTTGGAGTATTGTGTACAATTCTGGTTTTCTAGCTAGGGGTGCCACAGTAGCGTAGCGGTTAGCTTGGGGCATTCGGAGATCAATTTTGGTGCCAAATTTGTACGTTCACCCTGTGACTACGTGTTTTTTCTCAGTGCTCTGGTTTCCTCCTCCAGTCCTAGGATGTATTGGTTAGTAGGTTAATTGGTCTTGCAAATTGTCCTGTGATTTAGTGTTAAATAGGTAGGTTGCTGGACAGTGCAGTTTATTGGGCTGGAAAAGCCTGATCTCTAAATAAGTATATGTAATTTAAGCTGGACAGGACACAGAAAAGATTCAAAGGATGTTGTCAGGACTGGCGGGCCTGAGTTATAAGGGGAGATTGGATTGGCTGGGATATTTTTCCTCTGGAGCTTGGGAGGCTGAGGGGTAGCAATACAGAGTATATAAAATCATGAGAGGGCATAGATAAGGTGAATAATCACAACTGTTTTCCCTGTGTATGGGAGTTTGCAACTGGAGGGCATAGCTGGAAGGTAAAGAGGGGAAAAGTTTAAAGGGGACCTGAGGGGAAAAATTTCACACAGACATATTAGAGTCTTAGTGTGATGGAATATTAAATAGTTTTCAGCAGGAAACCTGATTGTCCCTGTGGATGGAACACAGGTGTTCTGTAGAACAGTTACCCAAAACTGAAAGTATCTGGTTATATCAATTATAATCAAGTGTGCCAAAACTACTCACTTTTGTAGAATCATCCTGGAATGCAAAGACAACCTCCAGCTTGCATTCTGTACCTCAAACCTGTCTTCTGAAGTTTGTCTGGTGTTTTGTTTATTTTCCCCACCATTGGTACTTTTTCTTTAAATCTGAGACAACTGATCAACTGCCTCAGTTTCCCCCCCCCCTTACTAAACCAAGTGGGCCAAATTTCCTTTATGGCCTTCCTCTACACTCTTAGACTGTCTCTAATTTCTCTTATATTCTTTTCTTGTTCTTCCTGAGCTTATTTTTCCATGATAGCCACCTCCAGCTCTCTCAGTCCTACTCCAAATAAATCACTGACATCAAGCTTCTCTTTCTTGCTCTCATGTCAGTTATTGACTTTGTTCTTATACTTGATTTCTAAACTGTGGACTTTTCCAAATCCTTTCTGTTTCCTCATTTCCTCCTTTCCTCCACCATTCCTATCCCTAATCATGGTTTTGGTTATTACCATAATATCATCTTTTGTATGGTCTAATTTATTTTGGTATTGTTTTTGCGAACTGCCTTGACATTCTTAAAGGCATTTTAAATATTGTATGTTTAATTATTAAATCTATAGATAAAATTAATTGGTGGCTTCAGTTTGTCTGTCAGGGAAGGTAGAGAGGAGACCTGCTTTATATTTTCAAAGTTATGAGGAGCATGCTCATGGCAAGCATTTAAAGGTTGCATGGATGAACTACAACAATTGTTCATCCCAGTTTGGCAAAAGAATAAATCAAGGAAGGTAGTGCACCCGTGGCTGACAAGGGAAATTAGGGATAGTATCAATTCCAAAGAAGTAGCATACAAATTAGCCAGAGAAAGTGGCTCACCTGAGGACTGGGAGAAATTCAGAGTTCAGCAGAGGAGGACAAAGGGCTTAATTAGGAAGGGGAAAAAAGATTATGAGAGAAAACTGGCAGAGAACATAAAAACGGACTGTAAAAGCTTTTATAGATATGTAAAAATGAAAAGACTGGTAAAGACAAATGTAGGTCCCCTGCAGACAGAAACAGGTGAATTGATTATGGGGAACAAGGACATGGCAGACCAATTGAATAATTACTTTGGTTCTGTCTTCACTAAGGAGGACATAAATAATCTTCCAGAAATAGTAGGGGACAGAGGGTCCAGTGAGATGGAGGAACTGAGCGAAATACATGTTAGTAGGGAAGTGGTGTTAGGTAAATTGAAGGGATTGAAGGCAGATAAATCCCCAGGGCCAGATGGTCTGCATCCTAGAGTGCTTAAGGAAGTAGCCCAAGAAATAGTGGATGCATTAGTGATAATTTTTCAAAACTCATTAGGTTCTGGACTAGTTCCTGAGGATTGGAGGGTGACTAATGTAACTCCACTTTTTAAAAAAGGAGGGAGAGAGAAACCGGGGAATTATAGACCGGTTAGCCTAACGTCGGTGGTGGGGAAACTGCTGGAGTCAGTTATCAAAGATGTGATAACAGCACATTTGGAAAGCGGTGAACTGATCGGACAAAGTCAGCATGGATTTGTGAAAGGAAAATCATGTCTGACGAATCTCATAGAATTTTTTGAGGATGTAACTAGTAGAGTGGATAGGGGAGAACCAGTGGGTGTGGTATATTTGGATTTTCAAAAGGCTTTTGACAAGGTCCCACACAGGAGATTAGTGTGCAAACTTAAAGCACACGGTATTGGGGGTAAGGTATTGGTGTGGGTGGAGAATTGGTTAGCAGACAGGAAGCAAAGAGTGGGAATAAACGGGACCTTTTGAGAATGGCAGGCGGTGACTAGTGGGGTACCGCAAGGCTCAGTGCTGGGACCCCAGTTGTTTACAATATATATTAATGACTTGGATGAGGGAATTAAATGCAGCATCTCCAAGTTTGCGGATGACACGAAGCTGGGTGGCAGTGTTAGCTGTGAGGAGGATGCTAAGAGGATGCAGAGTGACTTGGATAGGTTGGGTGAGTGGGCAAATTCATGGCAGATGCAATTTAATGTGGATAAATGTGAAGTTATCCACTTTGGTGGCAAAAATAGGAAAACAGATATTATCTGAATGGTGGCCGATTAGGAAAAGGGGAGGTGCAACGAGACCTGGGTGTCATTATACACCAGTCATTGAAAGTGGGCATGCAGGTACAGCAGGCGGTGAAAAAGGCGAATGGTATGCTGGCATTTATAGTGAGAGGATTCGAGTACAGGAGCAGGGAGGTACTACTGCAGTTGTACAAGGCCTTGGTGAGACCACACCTGGAGTATTGTGTGCAGTTTTGGTCCCCTAATCTGAGGAAAGACATCCTTGCCATAGAGGGAGTACAAAGAAGGTTCACCAGATTGATTCCTGGGATGGCAGGACTTTCATATGAAGAAAGACTGGATGAACTGGGCTTGTACTCGTTGGAATTTAGAAGATTGAGGGGAGATCTGATTGAAACGTATAAGATCCTAAAGGGATTGGACAGGCTAGATGCAGGAAGATTGTTCCCGATGTTGGGGAAGTCCAAAACGAGGGGCCACAGTTTGAGGATAGAGGGGAAGCCTTTTAGGACCGAGATTAGGAAAAACTTCTTCACACAGAGAGTGGTGAATCTGTGGAATTCTCTGCCACAGGAAACAGTTGAGGCCAGTTCATTGGCTATATTTAAGAGGGAGTTAGATATGGCCCTTGTGGCTACGGGGGTCAGGGGGTATGGAGGGGGGGCGGGGTTCTGAGTTGGATGATCAGCCATGATAATAATAAATGGCGGTGCAGGCTCGAAGGGCCAAATGGCCTACTCCTGCACCTATTTTCTATGTTTCTATGCTTGGTGTAGATTAAAAACATCTCATAGCGCCGGTATCCAAAACAAGCAGGGAGTGGGTGGGGAGGTTACATTTAGGGTAAGAGGCAGGACGTTTAAAGGGAATGTGTAGAAATTTTTTTTTATTATCCAGGGTGTGGTTGGAATCTACAGTACAACACCTGAGGCAGAAGCAGAGGTGGGGACTGGCCATCTGTCAGTACTTTAAAAGTATTTGGATGACCACGTGAATTGCCAGTGTAAGGATGTGCTGAAAGATAGGATTAATATAGATGAATGTTTGATAAATGACTATGGGTGTGTATCTATGTTGACTTTCATACATAAAATAAACTTTTGAAGTAAATATTTATTTTTTAAATGTTCTGTGTGGAAATGAATGTGTTCTGTCTTGGGGCACAAGGCTCTCCCAGAGTGTCTTTCTTTCTGAACTGAATTTGCAGCTGCAGACCCATATAGAACTGGCAAATCAGACATAATAATAGTGAGAAGAACAGGAGGTTGGGAAAAGAGATTATCACCAGAGAAGTGTTGCATCAATAGGAATGACTATAATTTGAAGTAATTCTTCAGAATTAAAAAGTAGATTGGCAATTCCATACACAGGAGACAAGATCGCAGATACTGGAACCTGGAGCAACACACAATCTGCTGACCGAACTCAGATTTCTTTTAACAGATTGTGTGTTGCTGACAATCCATACAGTTATATGCAGAGTGATGTCACAAACTCCTCCCACTGTAGCCAGGGAGTAGGTGGTGATGAGTATCAGATTTGTCTTTAAATTTGAATTTATTTTTATATTGCTTCAATTTGTTTTCAATGAAAATATAACATTTGGAAGCTTATTTTCATTGTTTTCAAAGCTGAAAGCAATGACAGCTTGAACCAAATCAGAGCTGTAGAATAGAAATAGTACATGCAGCACAGTGTTTGTAATGAGGCATAAGGGAGCATTCGGCAGTTACCATGAAACTACACTGGTGCTGCACTGTAGGCAGCTCAGGTTGTATGATGTAATGACTGTTATCTCTGATTAACTGCACTGCAAAGTTGAATAATAAATGGATTGAGGACAGTAAATAACAGTTCCTATGGTTTGATTTAATACAGAATCAATTTTCAAATCCCTTTGTGTTCAAATCACTGCACAAAATGAAACATCTGTACAGATATTTCTACAATATCCTGCTCCCCAACAAATCTCAGAACTTGGCCCTCTTTCAAGGTCGTTTAATTACCATTCAACCATACATGAATATAGCCAAGTGAAATGGTGTTCCTCTGGGGCTAAGGTGAAGCACACATTGCCAACAGCACATAGCACAAATAGCACATATGATCATAATTTCAGAAAAACATACAGTCACAAAGGGGGAGAGAAAAGCTCTAGTCCCTGTGTGGCATGACTATACTCCTGGTACAGCTTGTTCTTCCACCAAGCAAACACCTGGGAGGGGGGGCAGCAGCAATAGGCCCCAACCCAGTACAGATTACATTGTGCCCCACAGAGGCGCTCCCATGCCTGGGCCAAGTCCTCACCACAACCAAGGCAATGCAACTCCCTTCCCCCTCCCCACTGTTGGCCACCCCAGTGAAGCAGTGAAACTGACTGCAGTATACTATACTACCAATATTTTACTGGGTCTTGCCATCTGAATAAAAAAGACTAAGACAATCATTCACACTTTGGATCATCTCAGCACAACGATACGTAAGAAATCCAGGTGACAACACAATGTTACGCAATAACTCCAGCTCCATCGCTATCGAGCAACTCACTGATGGGATAGTTCTGCAGTATTTGATGTTCTTGGTATCCAGCAGTGACTTGCAATCGTAGTAAAAAGATGTACATGATGGACAAATGCACCTTACCTTGATTGGACCCGCGGAGGCTGCTGCGTCCATGCACGCAACCACCTTACTGGGAAAAAAAAGAAATTCTGTTCTGTCTTTCTGCACATCTTCAAGTAATTATACTCACCTTCTTCAGCTACACCTTCATTTATCCAGATGTGAACTATGGCATTTCCTCCATAGGCAACTCACTTTTCCTACTTTGTTCAAGCTGCTTCCTGCTGATTTCTGCCCTAATGGGGCAGTGGTGCTGTGCCAGGAACTTAGTGCAAACCATTACTCTTTTGGCTACTGTGCGCTGCTGTTCCAGAAATTTGGAAGGCTCAGCCCTCCACTGGCGCTTTCCCAGCAATGAAAAATGATCTCATCTATTCATGGCATAGCTGGAGTGAGTCACTGAAGCAGTGTGCAAAGCTGCCCGTGAGGGCTGATGCTGGACAGAGTGTAAGTGGTGCAGTTCTCAGCATTGAGATACAGGCTCAGCACTGCGTCAGAGCTGCAACACTGCAGGTCATTGCTGGGGATTTGCAGCAGCTGCTCCATGTTTTCATAGATCACCAGATACCAAGGATCCTATGGTCTGTCTAATCACTGCCTGTTAGAAATGATAGAAGATGCTGTCTCCCACTCTTGAAATGAGCAGCTCTTTCCCTCTGGGGTTCACAGACCCCTCGGTTAATGGTAGGAGTCCATAGCATAAAAGGGATTATGAACTCCTGACTAACTCAGCAGTCATTTCTGCAGCAGGAATACATGATAGAGACTGTAGGTTCCCAGTGATGTTTCAACACATGGAGCAAGCCATTTTTGGACCCCTGCAATAGTCCGCATTCACTGTGTTGGCCAAGTTGCAACATGAGCCTTGAATTTCTAGTGTGTGGCAGCACAATCCTCATGTGTAGCCTAATTGTCTCAGTGGCTCACTCTACACAAAGCCATGCAGCAGTGAGGTAATTGCTTCATTGCTGCAGTGTGAGATGAAGAGGGTTTACCAGGGCAGGATTGTGGGGGGTGGGGGGGGGTGGCAGGGGAGGGTGGATGCATTGTGCCAGGATCCAAACAAAACAACATGCACGGTGAGTTGATGTCTTTTTAAAGTACGGTTAGGTACCTGTGTTTGGATTTCCAGACATATTGCTGCTTTGCAGTAGGAGAGTCTGTAGCATCAAGTGGAATACCAGTCTATGTTGAAATATACATTTTTAATCTGTAGTATGTGCGTTCAACTTTATAGTCAACACTGCTTTACTTTCCTAGTTACATACAGTTGCAAGAAAAAGTTAGTGAACCCTTTGCAATTACCTGGATTTCTGCAATAATTACTCATTAAGTATGGTCTGACCTTCATCTGAGTCGCAATAATAGACAAATACAATCTGACTAAACTAATAACACTGCACTTCCTCTTGTCAATATTGAGTACATCATTTAAACAATCACAGTCCAGGTTCAAAAAAGTATGTGAACCTCTGGGGTATGCCTTCCACAAAAGCTATTTGGAGTCAGCTGTTCCAATCGCTGAAATGAGATTTGAGGTGTGGTTTGTAGAGGTGCCGTGCCCTAGATATAAAAAAACGCACACATACAAAGTCAGGTTACTGACTGAGATTGCTCTTCTTAAGAAAGATCTGTTTATGTGCACCATGCCTCGATCAAAACAACTTTCAGAGGACCTTAGAGCAAGAATTGTAGGGACACATGAAGCTGGAAAAGGCTACAGAAGCATTTCTAAAGACCTGAGTGTTCATCAGTCCACAGTAAGAGAAATTGTCTACAAATGGAGAAAATTCAGTACTGTTGCTATTCTCTCTGGGAGTGAGCATCCTATAAAGATCACACCAAATACAACATGCAATGCTGAAGCAAGTGAAATAGGACCCAAGGGTAACAGCCAAAGACCTGCAGAAGTATCTAGAACTTACTAAAGTCTCTGTTCATGTGTCCACTATAACAAAGACACTGAACAAGAAATGGATGTTCTACAATTGTAGACCAGGTGGTCTTTTAAAAACTTGAGACATGCAGTGATGTGTTTTTTTTTGGAGCACAGTGGTTTCCTCCACGGTGTCCTTCCATGAACGCCATTCTTGTTGAGTTTTTTTGTGGACAGATGAGACAAAAGTTGAATTTTTTGGCACAAATGCACATTGCTATGTTTGGAGGACAAAGGGCACTGCACACCAACACTAAAACCTCATCCAACTGTTAAGCATGGTGGAAGGAGCATCATGGTTTAGGGCTTCTTTGCTGCTTATGGCCTGGGTAGCATCCAAATGTTGAGTGAACAATTAATTCAAAATGGTATGAAGACATTTTACAGGAGAATGTCAGGGTAGCGTCCATCACCTGAAGCTTAATAGAGGTTGGATGGTGCAACGGAACAACGATTCAAAACACAAGAGTAAATCAACAACAGAATGGTTTAAAAAGAAGAAAATTTGTATTTTGGAATGGCATAGTTAAAGAGTCCAGGTCTTAACTGAATTGCAATGCTGTGGCATGATCTGAAGAGGGCTGTTCATACAAGGTTTCACAGAAATACTGATGAACTGAAGCAGTTTTGTATGGTCCAAAATTCCCTCTCACTGTTGTGCAAGTCTGATCAGCAGCTACAGGAAACATTTGGTGGAGGTTATTGCTGCTAAAGGCAGTTCTACCAGTTATTAAATACAAGCGTTCACATATGTTTTCCAGTTTGGACTGTGAATGATTAAACAATGTCTTCAATAAAGACACGAAAAGTACAATTGTTTGTATGTTATTAGTTCTGGCATATTGTTTTTGTCTGTTGTTATGACTTCGATGAAGTTCGGACCTAATTTTATGAGCAATTAATGCAAAAAACTGGGTAATTGCAAATGCTTCTCAAACTTTTTTGTGCAACTATACGTCACATTAAATGTGTACTGCTTTAAATGCTTTGCAGCATGTTCCCAATTGCTACCTGTTCAGAACTGACCAAAACCAGTTTTGCCTGTTTGATGTTGGGCAAGAAATGCTTGAGTATTTCTCTTCTTAAATAAAACTTACTTTGTTCCAGTTTTTAGTTTAGTTTTAGAAGCTGTATACCACAGGCCTCTGAGTGATACTGTTACCAATAGTGTTTGCTAGATTTTTAGTTACTTATGCCATTTATTCTCCACTTAAGGGTCATAATTGCTAGAGATATAATTTTGCTACACACTTAATCTGGAAGGTTCTACAAAATCACCATGAAATTTAAACAGGTGATCATATTTTGAATCAGTTGCAACTTGGCTTTCTTGCAGGAGTTCTCAGGCCAACTTTTCTTCTGTAGCCGTGTTCTGAGCCACCTAATTCCTCTTGGAAGTAATTGAAACAACCAAGCAACTCAAATATTACATGTCTATCTTTATCCAGAAAGCTTTTTAGGCCGCTGTCTTGGTTCTATCTTGCACCATGGTCTCCAGCCTAACTGAAATTGTTATGTAAAAGTACATCCTGTAGAAGGAATACTGGCATCAACTATTGTTATGGACTTCAGTGCTCTCCTGCATGGATTTAACTAACCATGCTAAGAGTGAACTTTCTAACATCTTTTGGTCAGGACGATGTCCCTGTGCAGTTAATCAGCACCAATAGGGTGCAGGATAACCCTGCCATCTATTAAGGTGTAGGCTGCTCTATAACAGGCATTATACATGAGTCCCGCTGACTATGGGCTTTTTTTTGTCTTACTTGTGTTCTTTGTTGTAAAAATTGTGTATTGTTTATATTTAATGTTGTGAATGCTTTTTGTATGATGCTGCTGCAGGTAAGTTTTTCATTGCACATGCATTTTCTTGTGTATATGATAATAAACTAGACTTGGGACTTAAAATTCTATGTTTGGCACAATGAACTTCACCTGGTCACAAATAATACCATGGCTTAGCTTAGAATCCTTGTCAACACAACTAAATAAACACAGGTCCAGAAAACCTCCAACAGTTAATGCTAAACATGAGATTTTGTAGATGCTGGAAATCCAGAACAACAAGCAAAATGCAGAAGGAACTCAGCAGATCAGGCAGCAGCTATGGAGGTGAATAAGCAATTGGCGTTTCTAGCCAAGACCTTTCATCAGGACATGTAGTTAATACAATTTCATTGCAAAGCCACTGCTGCTTTCGATTTAGTTATTTGTTAATGAATGGGTTTTTCTGCTAGTATTTCCTTTTGTGAGTTGCTGGGCAAATGTGAGGTGATTACATCAAATACTCTGGAGTTCACCACTACATTTTCAAGGCAATTTTGTGGAACTTTGTAGTCCGTTGTGCTAAAATTAAATACTTTTGTCAATAATGTCTTTATTGCTGAGCCATTTTTCATTTTAATGGACCTGTCAAATAATTCATCCTTTATTATATTCTGATGTTTAGTCTTACACTAGTCTTGCATCTACTAAACCCAAGTATAGTAATCATTGTTTCAAACAGAAAACTACCAGGTGTTCTGTATGCAAGCTCATACTTCAGAATTATAGGGAATGATAACTTGTTTTCATTGAGTTCAAAAATAACATCTGGTAAAGCTTGAAAATAAGACAACTTTGTAGTTCTAAGAATGACTTAAGTGTTGTTATCAATAATGTGAGGTATTGTTTTAGTCTGTTCTCATTACTTGATGCCTGGATTGGTTTTCCTCTCCAGTGATCCAGAATTATACAAGAAGTCCAGGTACAACCTATGAAGACTATTTTAAGAGTGTGAAAAAAAACAATTCCAATTGTGGTTAGAGACGGAATTGATGCACATCAGCTCTGGTGGGATCTACAGGCCATTACTTCCTACAAAATGAAACCCAATATCATGAATGGCTGTGATGCTTCTCTCCCAGATGAGCTCAACACCTTTTATGCACTCTTTGAAAGGGAGAATAAAACTACACTTGTGCAAATCCCTGCGGCATCTAGTGACCCTGTGACCTCTGTTTCATAGGATGACGTCAGAACATCTTTCAAGAGGGTGGACCCTCACAAAGCATCAGGCCCCGATGGTGTACCTGGTAGGGCTCTGAAAACTTGTGCCAGTCAAGAACATCTTCAGTCTCTTACAGCTGCAGTTTTAGATTCCCATTTGCTTCAAAAGGGTGACAATCGACAAATATACCAGTGTCCAAGAAGATCAAGATGAGCTGCCTCAACAATTATTTCCCGATGGTACTCACACTCATTATGATGAAGTGCTTTGAGAGATTGGTCATGCTAGAATCAATTCCTGCCTAAGCAAGGACCTGCACCTTTGCAATTTTCCTATTGCCACACTAGGTGTCCAGCAGATGCAATCTCACTGGCTCTCCATTTGGCCCTGAACAATAGTAATACCTACACCAGGCTGTTGTTTATTGATTACAGCTCAGTGTTCAGCACAATCATACTTCAACAAGCTCCAAAACTTGGGCCTCTGTACCTCCCTCAGCAACTGGATCCTTGACTTCCTCCCTGGGAGACCACAATCTATGTGGATCAAAATGAACATCTCTTCATTGACAGTCAACACTGTTATACCTCAAGGATGTGTGCTTAGCCAACTGCTTTACTCTGTCTACACCTACAACAGTGTGGCTAAGCGCAGCTTAAATGCTGTCTATAAATTTGCTGACGAAACAACTATTGTTGGCAGAATTTCAGATGGTGTCTAGAAGGCATACAGGATTAAGATAAATTAGCTGGTTGAGTGCTGTCGTAACAACAACCATGCACTCAACATCAGTAAGACCAAGGAATTGTGGACTTCAGGAAGGGGAAATCGAGGGAAAACTCACCAGTCCTCATTGAGGGATCAGCAGTGGAAAAGGTGAGCAGTTTCAAGTTCTTGGGTGTTAACATCTCTGAAGATCTATCCTGGGTCCAACATACTGATGCAATTACAAAGAAGACATGACAGCGACTATATTTCATTCAGAATTTGAGGAGAGAGGTTATGTCACCAAAGACACTCACATATTTTTACAGATGTACCATGGAGAGCATTCTAACTGGTTGCATCACTGTCTGGTAGAGAGGGGCCACTGCTTAGGATCGGGAAAACCTGCAAGAAGTTTTAAACTTAGCCAGCTCCTTCATGGGCACTAGCCTCTGCAGCATCGAGGATACCTTCAAAAAGGTGGCATCCATTATTAAGGAACGCCATCACCCAGGACATGCCCACTTCCCATTGCTACCATCAAGGAGTCTGAAGAGACACACTCAACATTTCAGGAACAGCTTCTTTCCCTCCGCTATCAGTTTTCTGAATGGACAATGAATCCATCGACATTACCTCACCATTTTTCCCTCTCTTTTTTGCACTAATGTAATTTTTAATATATTCTATATTTTGTAATTTATAGTTTTTAAATTATGTATTGCAATGTATTACTGCCACAGAACAGCATATTTCACAACGTGTCTGTTATATTAAACCAGATTATGATGCCCCTACTTGTGATATAACTTTAATGTGAATATTCTTCATTGTGCAGAAATGTTTGAAATGATTTTTTTTAATCCTGTAAGCTCTAAACCAAATGTCACAGTAAGATTTCCTCAGTCTTTTGATTCAGCTCAGGCCGAATAATCAGAGAATAAGAATTCTTAATCTCGACATCAGCCTTCTCAACCCTGTCCTCAGATCTGTTGGCTATCCCTAACTCCTAGCCTCTCATTTCATGATCTCATGTTAATTTATATTTATCACTCAATCTTCTCATCTTGATTTTGGATGCCTCAAAATTCTGCTTCTTACGAGTCCCACCAGTAAAGGCTACCAGTTTTCCTTTGGATACCGCATCAATATCTAAATTATTGTATAAAGTTATGGCTTTTAGTTAACTATTCATGTGGTTTTAATAACCAAACTCATAATCTGATTTTATTGACCTGTTAGAAAGATTGTGGGGGTCTCTGAAATTGGTACAAAGATTTTGCTCTGTGTGCATTTGTTCTATGCTGATTCTTAACACTTGCACAGAAGTGACTTGCAATTTATTCACTTACACAGTACTGTTGAATTTTATTTGAAACTTGCTTTTCACTCATTTGAGGTTAAGCTTGTGTTCTCAGTCTCTTATTTGTAATATAAATATTATACCATTTTTGTTAAGATATCTGGATTCCCACTGCATTCATTAACTTCGTGTATTGGTTGTATAGATTGCTGTAGTCTAGATGCTATTTATATATTGAAATTCTATTTACTTTTAATTGCATTTAATTACATGGAGAAAAAAATGGCACTTGATTAAAGTTCAAGTGCAGGAATTACTATTTGTTTTATTTGCGATGATGGATTGGCAATAAACATTTTGATTGTATGAACTTTCCTATTTCATATTGGATTATTCATATAAGAGAAGGTGTATTTTCAAAAGCAAGATAAATTGGGAAGTATTCTGGATAAGTTATAGGAAAGATTTTAGAAAGAATACTTGGGGATAGGAAATGCGCTCATTTGGAAAGGCATGGCCTGCTTATGGGCAATCTGCGTGGCTTTCAAGATTTCAGTGGACAGGTCACACCTAAAATGTAGTAAGGTTTTTGATAAGATCCCTTATGGTAGTTTGATGCAGAACATAAAGATCTATGGGATTCAGGGTAAATTGCAAGTTCAGATTCAGAACTGACTTGCTCATAGAAGACAGTAGGGGTAGAAACTGTTATTCTGGTTGGAGGTCCTTGAACAGCACAGTGATATTTATCAATGATTGGATGAAAGTGTAGATGTGTGGATTAGCACGTTTGCAGGTGACACCAAGACTGGTGGAGTGCAGACAGTGTAAAGGGCCATCAAAGAAAGGTCCTTTATAGAGTATAGATCAGTTACAGATATGGACAGAAATGTGGCAGATGGAGCTTAATCCGGGCAGTGTAAGGCATTGCACTTTGCAAGGTTAAATGAAAGAAAGAAGAGTAGATAGTTAATGGTAGGCCCCTTATTAGTATTGAGGTGCAGAGGGATCTTGGGTCTCTATCATTCACAAAGTGGATAAGGTGGTAAAGAAGGCATATGGCATGCCTTGGTAGGGCTATTGAGTGTAAGAACAAGGAAGTTGTGCTGCAGTTATAAAGCTTTAGTCAGTGGTATTGTGTGCAGTTCTGGTTATCCCATTATTAGGAGGATGACTACGGAAAGAGTGCAGAAGAAGTTTACGAGAAGTCTACATGGTTTAGATGGTATGACCTAACAGGGCAGGTTGGACAAACTTGGGTTGTTTGACCTAGAATGTCAAAGCCTGAGGAGAAACCTGATAGAGATTAAAATTTTGAGAGGCATAGATAGGGTTGACATGCTTTTAAGGTTCCGGTTGGGATTGGGAGAGAGGTTTTAAAGTTAGTCATAGTCATACTTTATTGATCCCGGGGGAAATTGGTTTTCGTTACAGTTGCACCATAAATAATTAATAGTAATAGAACCATAAATAGTTAAGTAGTAATATGTAAATTATGCCAGTTAATTATGAAATAAGTCCAGGACCAGCCTATTGGCTCAGGGTGTCTGACCCTCCAAGGGAGGAGTTGTAAAGTTTGATGACCACAGGCAGGAGACGCTCTGTGTTGCGTCTCTGGCTGAATGTACTCCTGTGCCCACACAGTACATTATGTAGTGGATGGGAGACATTGACCAAGATAGCATGCAACTTGGACAACATCCTCTTTTCAGACACCAAGTTTTGTGAAGGGCAAGTTCATTTTTATATAGTTGTAAGTACCTGAAATGAGTTATTCCAGCATCTTGTGTATTGCAGTTTGGAAGTCTTCGGGTTGCTTCTTTTAAATATGAACCTGAGCTGAATATTAGCACTTGACTAAGTGTGTTAAGAAATCTTAGTATAAGTATGATCACAGTAAAATTTCATCTCAATGGAATCAAGGGGAAAAGTTTTCAATCCATTGGAATTGTACCATGCACAAAGAAAGGTAGCTATTTGAGATGAATAAATTCTGCATAGGACATTATTCCAGTGGTCTCCTAATTTCCATTATCCACAAAGCTGAAATCAAAACTTTAATGGAATAGTCCCTGGGCTGGGCAGATGCATCTGTAGTACTTAAAAGCCTGATACTATCCAGGCAAAGCAGTCCATTTGATTAGCGCCATGTCAACCACCCTAAATGTTCATTCCCACCACCATTACCGTTGCTCTAGTACTCTGTTGTATATAGCATTTACAAACTACATTGACTACAGAATAGCTTCTCCCAAACATGTATTCTTTATTGCCAAAATGGATAAGAGAAATCAAAATATCACTACAAGTTATAGGTGAAATATCATTCTTATTTAGAAGCATGCCACCATTTGAAAAGGGATCTAGTGTTTTCCCACCATATATGACATATAAACTCTTCTCAGGCTTCCAGCCGGATATGGGTATTGATTTTAACTGATGTTTCGATGACAAACTCCACCATCGTCATCAGGGTTGCCACCTTCATATATATCCTCATCATCCGTCCTCCTGATTGGCTGAGGACTAAGCAATAAGGAGGGACAGGTAACAGTACATATACACCATTGGACCACATGCCTAGGGATCAACCCTGATGAAGATGGCAGAGTTTGTCATCGAAACTCGCTTAAAATTGATACCCATATCTGGCTGGACATAGTTTCTTATCTTATATCTTAAATCTTAAAATTTTCTTTCCAAATGCATTGAGGAAATATCTTCTGAAGGACTGCAGCAAGGAAGGGCATTAGATGCTGAGCTTACCAGTGATACCTTCATACTGAAAAAATAATGATTTGTGTTTGTTTATATTTGCAGTTCAGTCTCAAAAATCATGTAATTCTGTACCAATTAAATATGTTCTATTTCACATAGCTTTTATTTGTGAAACAACGTTGATGTCTAAATTAATGGACACTAAAATTTTCATACATGTTGAATTGTTAGCCCTATATTGGCACTTTTGTTTTGAATAATGTCATTTCATACTGCACCTCATGCATGGCTTTGGAAACAACTGAACAGCTTTTTTGGTGGGTGCTCTAAAGGCAACTGTAATAGTATTACCTAATTTTTAATACATATTTTTTCATATTCCTCGAGAGTTCTTATAGAACAGAAAGCAGCTTTTGGCAGTGTTAATTCCACCTGGAACTGCTCAGTGATAAATTATTTCTTACCCTTTTACAACCAGCTAGTGTAAATAGAATGACTGTAATGCTGGTTATTTAGATTGCATTCTATGCCGCCTCAGCTTTCTCATTGCATTCCATGAGAATTATTACTTCGGAACTTCTTAATGTAAACATTTTTAAGATGCATATCAGAATGTGTCTGAGCATTAGAAATAGAAATTAGTGTGAGCCATGTGGTCCCTTGAGCATACTCCACCATTTAATAACATCTCATTTGATCCTAGCACACTTCCCCACCCAGTCCACTTTCCCATCCAGTTTCCTACTCACTGATTCCTCCAGTGTACTAGAAAAACATCTAGTTTCAGTCTAGAATGTGTTAGCTAGAGTAACCCAAATTTGCATAGGTGAACAATCCTAATTCGGATTCAACTCTGGTAAGTGACATTGATTATAAATTTTGTTTAAAAAAACACTTTTCTGGAGTATCTGTAAGGGTTCTCATTTTCATTAGCTATTGACATTTTGACAGATGCTGTATTAAGCCGATTCTAACCAAGCTTAGGAGTAATAAAAAATATTAAAGCTGGACGTTTATGAAATAGTGGAATTTTATAGCGTAGAAGAAAGGATTTTGTCATGTTCCTCATGCCAATTGTTTGAAGGTTTCTCTACATCTTATTATTTTGTTCTTATTTATTCAGGGTCACTTTTTAAAGACCTGTAATCTGCTTCCACTAGTGTTTTTAGTAACTTGTACTTTTGGGTTAGATTTTGTGATCAGCTGCAAATTAATAGTTTCCTCCCTGTTGATCATCAAGAAAATTGTCTATAAAAATCTACTGGTCCTTGGCATTGATTTAACCATTCCTAATGTTGATTATTTTTAAATGTCCATTCTGAGGCCAGGCCATCCATTGGTCGGGTCGATATTGTGTCTAGGTGATCCGCAAGGCAGGGCAGTACGATATGGAGAGCAAGCTGTTGTCTATGTAGCAGGCTGCTCCTCTCCATGCGGCTGATGAATCCAACGGAAAGGCAAGGACCAATACAGTTTAGCACCAGTGACATCGCAGGAGTTGTTTGTCAGCATTGAACTGAACATAGGACTGCCTTAGGGACTCCAGCTCCAGAATTTTCTTCATGGTTTACTCCCAAGACCTTCCTCATGAGAGGGTATAGCCACAGGTAGCAGAGGTTTGAGATCAGAGTTTTCCATCTAGATAAGCTGCCAACCAGGGCTGACAAGCCCCATCTGACCGAAGCAACTGGTTTAAAGTTCCAGTAATCTGCCTTTGCCCCTTCTCCTGTCAGTACAAACTGTTCTGCTGGGCTTAGGAGGCTGGGAGCTGGACTTGGTTTTCAGAGGCTGTTGTGGGATGCAGGCTATTCAGAGCATTTAATAGGTAGCTTATCCCCACTACCTTGCCCAGCTATGACAACTTAAAGTATTCTAAAGATATGGCAGCATAGAGTGAAATAAAAGCATATCTCACATCAATAAACTTAGTAAATGAGACTGCTTAATTGATGGGTAATTTTTAATTTAGAACTTGCTGAACATGTGCACTCTGAATTTGTGTCCAGTGAAGATTTCCTTTGTATGTAACCATGAAGAGTAGGCATTAAGGCCTAGCCTAGCGCACAATCTTCATAATGCCAATGAATTAAACATAAATCAATTGGTATGATTCTTTTTAAATTTATAAAATGGAATTCCTGTTTAAAAATGTCTCCAAGAGGTATTCTTCACATGGTATTTTTCACACGGTATTTGAAGTATGAGGCTTAAATTCTCTGACATTCCTTAGATGCCTCATAGCAACCCCCAGAATCAAGTCATTTCATTCTTTCAAGATCTGCTAGTATGCCACTGAGTTAATCTTAAGGCTATTTCTTCATTCTAATACAGCCTGTTGTAATTCAGCTATAGGGCAATTTATATAGTTATAGAAAGTTGAAATTGGATCTGTCAGTAACTAGTTTTGCTTTAGTCAGTATAGCAGAGGTAGTGTGAATTCAAGTAAAAATACTGAGATAATTTTAATCAGTCTGCCATACTGTTCTCCCAAGCATGGTTGCCCCATTCAGTTGGACAATCTACACACAGTGACCACTTTATTAGGTATGTTTATTTGTTATTGTAAATATCTAATTGGCCAATCATGTGGCAGCAACTCAGTGCATAAAAGCATGCAAACATAGTCATAGTTAAGTGTTGTTCAGGCGAAACATCAGAATGGGGAAGAAATGTGATCTAAGTGACTTTGACCGTGGAATGATTGTTGGTACCAGACAGGGTGGTTTAAGTAACTGCTGATCCCCTGGAATTTTCATGCACAACGGTCTCTGGAGTTTACAGAGAATGGTACGAAAACAAAAAAAAATATGGTGCTGTGGGTGAAATTGCCTTGTTGATAAGAGAGGTCAGAAGAGAATGGCCAGACAGGTTCAAACTGCTAAGAAGGCGACAATATCTATGTGTTACAACAGTGACATGCAGAAGACTATCTCTTAACGCACCTGTCGAACCTTAGTTGTTGTTGTAGAAGACTATGAACATACGCTCAGTAGCCACTTTATTAAGTACAGGAGATAGGTACTCCTGTACTTGATAAAGCGACCACTGTGTGTAGAGTGGTTCTTGGTTCTTGATCCTCCAAAATATTCCGCATGGAATTTAAACTGGAGGTGATGGAGGTGTGGGCTTAAGAAGGAGATTGTTGAAGAAGAAAAGCAGGTGACCAAGCAGTTTGATTGGGCAATCAAAAATTAAAAAGCTCAAACAAATAAAAAGAGGGGTAGCTCAAGCCGAGCGGCCAGTGAGTGAGTGGGCCAGTGAAGGAGTGGAGCTTTGAGACTTTGGCTCGAGAGGTTCTGGCAGTTTTTACAGTTGGATTGTGCAGTCAAGTCAATCAAGGTTTGAATAGTTCAGACTCAGCAGAAAGCAGTTGATTGGGCAATTAAGATTTGAATAGCTCAGACTCAGCAGAAAGCAGCTGATTGGGCAATCAAAAATTGAGAAGCTCAAACAAATAAAAAGAAGGGTAGCTCAAGCAGAATGGCCAGTGAAGGAGTGGAGTTTTGAGGCTTCGGCGAGCAGAGGCTGAGGACAAGCTTGCTCCCAGTGAGGTAAGGCCGGGTAAGTTTCTTTAATTAATTTAATTAACTTAGGAGTTGGTAATGGAGGCAGTAGATAAGGCAGTCCAGTGCTCTGATTGTAAGATGTGGGAAGTCAGGGACAGCACAATTGTCTCTGACTACACCTGCAAAAGGTGCATCCAGCTGCAGCTCCTGTTAAACTGAGTTAGGGAGCTGGAGCTGGATGAACTTTGAATCATTTGGGAGGCAGAGGCAGTAATAGGTCAGAGTTTCAGGGAGACAGTCACCCCTAAAAGTCAGGAGACAGGTAATTGGGTGACTGTCCAGAGAGGGAAGGGCAGATCACTCCTGTGGCTGTTCCCATCAACTTAAGTATACTGTTTTGGATACTGTTGGTGGGGACGACCTACCAGGGACAAGTTGTGGCGGTCACATCTCTGGCACCGAGACTGGACCTTCAGCTCAGAAAGGAAGGAGGGAAAAGAGGGGAGCAGTAGTGATAGGGGATTCGATAGTTAGGGGGACAGATAAGAGGTTCTGTGGGAGAGATCAAGAATCCCAGATGATCTGTTGCCTCCCTGGTGCCAGGGTCTGCGATATCTCGGATTGAGTTCTCAGTATTCTCAGGAGAGAGGGTGAGCAGCCAGATGTCATGGTCCTCGTGGGGACCAATGACATAGATAGGAGTAAGGATGAGGTCCTGAAGAAGGAATATAGGGAGTTAGGAAAGAAGTTAAAAAGCAGGACCTCAAGGGTGGTAATCTCAGGATTGCTGCCTGTGCCACGAGACAGAGAGGGTAGGAACAGAAAGTTATGGCAGATGAATGTGTGGATGAAGAGTTGGTGCAGGGGGTAGGGGTTCAGATTTCTGGATCATTGGGATCTCTTCTGGGGAAGGTCTGACCTGTACAAAAAGGACGGGCTGCACCTGAACTGGAAAGGGACCAATATCTTGGCGGGCAGGTTTACTAGAGCTGTTGGGGAGGGTTTAAACTAGTTTGGCAGGGGGGTGGGAATCAGAATGTGAGTGCAGAAATTAGGGTAGAAGGACAAGGGCATGATGCTATGTGTTCTGAGTTGGTGAGGAAGGACAGGCAAGGGACAAACCATAAATGTAGCCAGTTAGAGGGGTTGAAATGTGTCTATTTCAACGCTAGGAGTATTAGAAATAAAGGGGATGAACTTAACATTGATCAGTATGTGGAACTGCAATGTTGTGGCCATTACTGAAACTTGGCTGGAGGAAGGGCAGGATTGGCTGATGCAGGTATCGGGGTTTAGGTGTTTTAAAAGGAATAGGATGGGAGGTAGAAAAGGGGGGTGGGGGGAGTAGCATTACTGGTCAGGGATAGTATCATGGCTATAGAAAGGGTGGACACTGCAGAAGGAGTAAACACTGAGTCGGTATGGGTGGAAGTCAGAAATAAGGGATCAGTCACTGCTGGGAGTAGTATATAGGCCCTCATATAGCCCTCAGGACACCGAGGAGCAGATAAGCAGGCAGATTTTAGAATGGTGCAGGAAATACAGGGTCGTAGTTATGGGTGATTTTAACTTCCCACATGTTGACTGGCACCTCCTGACTGCAAGGGGGATAGATGGGGCTGAATTTGTCAGGTGTGTTCAAGAAGGATTCCTGACAGTATGTGGACCGGCCGACGAGAGGAGAGGCCATACTGGATCTAGTTCTGGGTAATGAACCTGGTCAGGTGGCAGACCTCTTGGTGGGGGAGCATTTTGGTGAGAGTGATCACAACTTCCATAGCTTCAGCATAGCTATGGAAAAGGATAAAAACAGACAAAATGGGAAAGTGCTTAACTGGGGAAGGGCTAACTATGAAGGGATGAGGCAGGAACTAGCAAGAGTATATTGGAAACAGATGTTCAAGGGTGAAAGCACAGAAGTAATGTGGAGGAAGTTTAGGGATCACTTGTGCTGGGTTCAGGATAGGTTTGTCCCACTGAGACAAGGAAAAAATGGTAGGAAAAGGGAACCGTGGCTGACGAAACGCATGAGGCAACTCGTCAAGAGGAAGAAAGAAGCGTATGTCAGATATAAGAAGCAGGAAGGGCTCTTGAGAAATGTAGGGTAGCCGGGAAGGAGCTTAAGAAAGGACTTAGTAGAGCTCGAAGGGGGCATGAGAAGGCTTTGGCATGTAGGATTAAGGATGATCCCAAGGCATTCTGTACGTATGTGAAGAACAGAAGAATGACAAGAATGAAGGTGGGGCTGCTAAAGGATAAAGAAGGCAACATGTACCTCAAGGCGGAGGAGGTTGAGGAGGCCCTAAATGAATACTTTGCTTCAGTATTCATAAGTGAAAAGGACCTTGATCAGGGTGAGGTTGAAATAGAACAGGCCTGTGTGCTGGACACTGTGGAGATTAAGGAAGAAGTAGTGTTGGATCATCTTAAAAACATCAAGATTGGGTTGCTGTGGGAAGTGAAAGAAGAGATCGCTGGATCAGCAGCTATGATCTTTGAAACCTCTTTGGCTGCAGGGGAGGTGCCGGAGGATAAGAGAATGGCAAACATAGTTCCCTTGTTTAAAAAAGGTAGTAGGGAGAATCCTGGGAACTATAGACTGGTGAGTCTTGCGTCGGTGGTCTGCAAGCTATTAGAAAGGACTCTTAAGGATAGGATCTACGAGCATTTGGAGAAGTACAGTCTACTCAAGGATAGTCACCATGGCTTTGTGAAGGGAAGGTCATGCCTCACGAGCCTAATTGAATTTTTTGAAGAGGTAACAAAAGGAATTGATGAGGGTAGGGCGGTAGATGTGGTCTACATGGATTTTAGCAAGGCATTTGACAAAAGTCCCTTACGAGAAACTCATCCAGAAAGTCATAAGGCATGGGATCAGTGGAACCTTGGCTGTTTGGATAAAAAATTGGCTTGCAGGAAGAAAGCAAAAGGTAGTAGTGGAAGGAAAGCATTCTGCCTGGAGGTCGGTGACTAGTGGAGTACCACAAGGATCTGTCCTGGGACCCCTGCTCTTTGTGATTTTTATAAATGACCTGGATGAAGAGGCAGAAGGATGGGTGAGTAAGTCTGCAGATGACACGAAGATTGGAGGAGTTATGGATGGAGCTGTAGGTTGTCAAAGGTTACAAGAGGATATAGACAGGATGCAGTTGGGCAGAAAAGTGGCAGATGGAGTTCAATCCGGATAAGTGTGAGGTGATGCATTTTGGAAGGACAAACCAGAAGGCTGAGTACAGGGTTAATGGTCGGTTACTTAAGAGTGTGGATGAACAGAGGGACCTTGGGGTTCAAATCTATACATCCCTCAAGGTCGCTGCATAGGTTGATAGGATAGTTAAGAAGGCCTATGGGATGCTAGGCTTCATTAATAGGGGGATTGAGTTCAAGAGTAGAGAGGTCATGTTGCAACTCTACAAATCTCTGTTGAGACCACAGTTAGAGTATGCCACCAGTTGGTCACCTCATTATAGGAAGGATGTGGAAGCTATGGAGAGGGTGCAGAGGCGATTTACCACGATGTTGCCTGGGTTGGAAAACAAGTCTTATGGCAAGGTTAACAGAGCTGGGACTTTTTTCTTTGGAGCATAGAAGGATGAGAGGGGACTTGATAGAGGTCTACAAGATTATGAGAGGCATAAGTAGGGTGGATAGCCAGTACCTGTTCCCCAAAGGCACGAATAGCAAACACCAGAGGGCATATGTACAAAGTTAAGGGAGGGAAGTTTAAGGGAGACATCAGGGGTAAGTTTTTTGCACAGAGGGTTGTGGGTGACTGGAATGACTTGCCAGGGATGGTGGTGGAGGTTAAAACATTAGGGGTATTTAAGAGCCTCTTGGACAGGCACATGGATGAAAGGAAAATTGAGGGTTACGGGGTAGTGTGAGTTTAGTACTTTTTTAAAGGAATATATGGGTCAGCACAACATCGAGGGCCGAAAGGCCTGTACTGCGCTGTAGTATTCTAGTGTCTAGTGTGTATACATTCCTCTAAGTCTGTTCTTTGACAAAATGGCAAAAATTTCAAAATGTAAGTGATCTAACTTTTGCGAATATCTGATTTTGTGCTATTTTCATGAAATGTTCAAAGGTATGTGTCTGAGTAATTTTAGAGTTAAAGGAATATATTTTTAATACTGCATTTCACACATTGTTACTGAGTACTTCAATAATGCTATATAAAGCAGTGGTAATCAGGATATCGTTAATTAAGCTTTTACTCTCTGCAGTACAAAGTAATATTGTATACATTAAAAACTTTAAACCAAATATAATCTCTTCCTTTTAAATATAAACTTTAAAATCTTCTCTTGGGAATTCATTTGTATGCAGTGGACAAGATATTGTGGAATACACTTTGTTGATTTGTGCTTGAGATGCTGGAAAGGCTGTCAGACGTGCGCAAGTTGCTGCAAGGTACCCAGCCTCTGAACTGTTCTCATCGTCACATTATTTACATTGTTCATCAATTTGGACAACTCTAGAATTTTGATTTGCTTGAATTTCTAGGGTAATTATTTGGGCACTCTCAGTGGAGATGGTGATTGCCTGACAGGTGTAGTGCAATTGTTATTTAGCACTATGCCTAACTGTTGTCTAAGCCCTTTAGTATCCAGGCATTGGCTATCAAGTTGTGAAAGTAACTGAATACTGAAATTGCCAGTGAGCATCACCACTTCTGGCATTATGATGGAAGGAAGCTGCTAAAGGGATATTTAAAGTCACATCTTCCAGTGCTCTGCTGATCAAGCAGATGAGCCTGGATGACTATGCTGTTCTTCCCAAAATTCTGACCTTTTTCTCTCCTCATTAAATAATATTGCAAGAGGGACAATTTAGGACAATAGAGCCTTGAGTTTTCATTTGTAATGCTCCTGGGCATCCATTAGGTATAGAGGGTGTAAGTGATAACTTCCTTTTTTGAACTGCTTTAGTCCACTTCATTGCTACAACCTTGCTACAGCTATCCTACGTTTATGAACCTGAGCAAATCTTCAAAAATTGTCAAGTAGGTAAATAAGGGTGGCTTTGAAATAAAAGATCAGGTGACATACACATTACTGAAATTACTCAGAGAAGAATGCTTAAGTGAGCAATTGAGTTCATGGGTGTGACTCACTGAATTCCCCACATTTTCTCCCCATATTAAGAAAGTAATGACCATCTTCGAAGATAACTCCAACGCAGAGCAGTGTGGTGTAAAATGTTGTTTTGTTACAAAGAGCTTTATTAGATCAGTAAGAGCAGAGTTGTCCAAATGTCTCATTCTCAAGCCTCATTCATCAGCCAACTGGCAGTCACAAAAGGAAGCTTGCCTTTAATTGTACAAGCTCCATTAAGCTCAGAATTAAATGTACCACTATTATCCAAACTCCAGTGACAACTCTACCTCTTGTTTCCATGCTCTTTCCAACCCTACATGTACAGACACCACAAATTATGAGCAGAACTAATTCACTCCATCTTTCAAGTCTGCTATGTCTAATAAGATCATGGCTGATCTGAATGCTGTACTTCATCTCTGTATTTCACATTACTTGCTGTAGCCTTTTGCCTCTTTAGCTAGAATCTGTTTTAAAGAAGATTGTGCTTCTGCCCACCCTTTGAGGAAGAGTTCAGAAGAACTATAACTGGCAGAGAAGGAATTTTGTTTCATCTGTCTTACATGGGAAACCCTTGACTTGAGCCAGTGATCTCTTGTTCTAATTTTTTCCACAATAGAATGACTCCACCCTTTGTGCCCCGGTCAAGATTTTGTAAGTATAACTGAGTATTGTGAAAGGGTGCAATAATAATGTTTATTTTGTCTTATTAAAAATTATTTTAATAATTTTTATTATTTTGAATATTTGTGATTTATTTTAAATGTTAAGGTGTTTTAAACCAAGACTTTTGATATCTGGAGAGTAACCAACATTTTTACATATAAGCTACTAGGAAATACCTTTGTGTTTTTGCTTAATCGTTTTTCAGGGACATGCCTACTTTGTTAATCAAAGAATCCGTAAAAATTGACACCATTTTGACAATGTTACTAGGAGTTACCATGCAGATCGCAAAGAGAAGACCAAAGATAGGTAAAGGTAAATTTTTGGCTTAAGAGAAGATGGTTATAATTGGATGGATCAAAATGGTGGCAGGAAAATGCAGGCTCGTTCTGGTGAATAATGTTAGACCAGAATATTATTTTGAATAAAATTGAAGTGTGTAACCATATCAGCACAGAAACTCTTTGCTTTTCTTGCATTACCTCAAGCCTCAAGATACCAAACCCCAGGGACATTCAGGTGTTCAGTTTAATGCTGGTTCAACTGAGCAATATTGACACGCCAGTCTCTGTGATCTTTTTGGTACAAATATGACCGTTCTCTTCTGGAGATCTTGGTGATACTGCTTTTGTAAGTTAAGGTTGTGCAGATACAGCATATGATAGTTTTTGAAACCCTAACCAGAATATGTACGGTGACTTTGCCAAACCTGTTCAGGCACCTGAAGTACTGCATCATCAACAAATTTTTGCTGATTACTTTGGATGCCATATCTCATTACCCACATGCATACCTCCTGCTAGGAATAGTTTAAGGATGTTTTATAGTCATTACTACAGAGGATGTACTTGATTATACAGGAACCATCCTAAAACTTTCATTTATCAAATTTTGGAGGGTTAGCCAACTATCTCAAAACAAAGATTATAATGATGGCTATCTGGGAAATGAATATTGAAGTGCATATTTAGACTTGGACTGTTGTATGCAGGCTGAATACTGTACTGGAGTATATTAATAAAACTCTAATTCCTTAGACCTTCAGAAAATAGCATTGTTCTCTCATCCTTGTGGACTTCAGGGACGTAGCTGAACTTTGCTCATCAGTAGAAGTTACTACAGATAACAAAATGTTTGTGTTGCACATGTCCATTGTTGGAAGCTAAAGTGATTTCAAAGCATACAAGGTTTTGGAGATGATAACTTTGTTAAGCTGTAGATCTTCTTGATCCATGTAGTTTAATTCTCATAGATTCCTATTCAAGTCAAAGCCACACAGTGCATCTTTGACATATTAAGTTGTTTACCTGCACACCTCTATCTGGAAAAAGAAGTGTTCTGTTATATTCTGTTCAACATTCCTCTGATTACAGAGGAGAACACAATGCATGGTGACAATCTAAGAAACAAAATGCTGTTAAAGTTTCAGGCTAATACTATTGGGAACTCAAGACACTGGTACTCTGAATTATAGAAAATTACAGAAAATGTTAGGAAATTCTCAGTAAGTCAAGTAACATCTGTGGAAAGAGAAACAATTAATGTTTTGGGTGGCAGACCATTTGTTCAAACTGGGAAAGTGAGTAAACAAGCAACACACATGGTGAACGCAGCAGGCCAGGCAGCATCTCTAGGAAGAGGTGCAGTCGACGTTTCAGGCTGAGACCCTTCGTCAGGATTAACTGAAGGAAGAATGAGTAAGGGATTTGAAAGTTGGAGGGGGAGGGGGAGTAACAAGACCACTTGCAATGCACTAGAAAATTGTAGAAGTATCACTGAAAATAAAGCCACTCTCTCAATATAGTAACTTTAATGTATCCGATTTCCCCTAGTAATGTACATTCCTAATGATCAACTGCATAGATATGTAGCATGCAGCTTTTTCCAGAAGATAAATGTCTTTGCATGCCTAAAATCGTTTATTATTGGCAGGGAATCTACACTCAGTGGCCACTTTATTAGGTGCACTTGTACGGCAGCTTGTTAATGTGAATTTTTAATCTGCCAACTATGTGACAGCAACCCAGTGCATAAAGGCAAGCAGAAATGGTCAAGAGGTTTAGTTGTTCAGATCGGACATCAGAATGGAGAAGAAATGTGATCTTAAGTAACTTTGTGGAATGATTGTTGATACCAGACAGGTTTGAGTATCTCAGAAACTGTGATGTCCTGGGATTTTCACGCACGCCAATCTCTAGAGTTTACAGGGGATGGTGCAAAAAACATCCAGTGAAGGGTAATTCAGTGGTCGAAAATGCCTTGTTAATGAGACAGGTCAAAAGAGAATAGCAAAACTGGTTCAAGCTGACTGGAAGGTACCAGTAACTCAAATAAGTGTTACAACAGTGGTGTGCAGAAGCACATCTCTGAATTCACAACACGTCAAACTTTGAAGTGGATGGGCTGCAGCAGCAGAATGAGATACCTAATGAAGTGGCCATTGAGTGTATATTTCTGTTATCCTGACAACATTCAGATGTCTTGAAATTTATTTCCTGTAGTGATTACAGTAGGTAGTTTTTGGATCCAGAAAGTAGCAGGAATCCCACTGTCTGGATATTTATAAGTAACTTGCTTTCATGCTTTATTTTCCATGCAGACTTAAAATAATAATGGTAATGAACTAGATTATGATTATATCCATGGTATGTACTTCTATTAAAGAAGCGTTCTACCACAGTTACAGTATCAGAAAATGTTATACCTCTAGGTGGTGCTATCAACATGTGGTTCTGCTGATGTAGTTTATAGCAAGAATAATAAAGCTATCTATCTGAGCCTTGAAAGGGAAAATAACTATTAAAATTCCTTTTAAAAAACATAGGGTATCTTAAAGAAAACCCGACATGGTAGCATAGCGATTGACGCAGTGTTTTACAGCGCCAGTGATCATTAATTCCCGCTGCTGCCTGTAAGGAGTTTGTAAGTTCCTCCCCTGACCTCATGGGTTTCCTCTAGGTGCTGTGGTTTCCTCCCACATTCCAAAGGTTAGTGAGTTGTGGGCATGCTATGTTGGCATCAGACTTTTGGTAATACTTATGGGTTGTCCCCGGGATAATTCTTAGACTGTTGATACCGACGACTCATTTCACTCTGTATTTCAATGTCACATGTTTATTTAAAGAAACAAAGCTAATCTTTATCAAGTTTTGCCTCTGCCACTGAAAACAGTCCTTCTTACTTCACCACTATTGTAAACATTAATTTCCAGCCCTCTGCCCATTCCCAAAGAAGATGAAATTTACCTGCATCTGTTTTTGGCCACTTCTAACTTATAGTTCTAAGGATCTTTCAATTTTATCTTATTGTGGAAAAAAATTAGAATCTACTAATGTAACCATAATAGTAAGGAAGCACAAAACATAAAAGAAGCAGTTTTAAATGTATTTCCTTTAATGTCATTTGCACCAGCGATAACTGAAGATCCTATTCTGTTAAATCATTAACTATGATGTCATATATGTTTCCTGCTATAATTCTGAACGGATGAAGGGGTGTGGTTGGTGATTTCATAGCTGGGAAAGGCTATGCAAGTTTGCCAAGTGTTGGGGGTGTTCACTGCTAAGACAAATATACATTCAAGAAAGAAATACAGGTTAATTGGGGCACAACGGGACCAGTACATTATGGCCCAGTTAAGTGGCTGGCCCAATTTGCCAAAGTCATATGGTAATATTTTAAAAAGTATATATAAAAAAAAACAAACGGAGTAACAAATTATGTATTTAAATAAAATATAGAAGAAATTGGAACACTACCAATAGTATTACAGTACTATAAAACTGTATCAGTTCCTAATAGTTATCAATGGAGGAATTCATCCAGTTTATGCAATGAAATCAGCGCAGACACCTAATGCATATAATGGACTGCCTTTATAGAATGCTGTGGACAATTGCATCCTCCAAATTTTCATTTTCGTTATAACGGTCAAGATAATTGTCGATACCTTCAAACTCTTCTTAGTTCCTAAACTGTTGAAGTAGTGAAATCATTTTGGTTCAAGAATCACTGCTTATAATAATGGTCAGAGGCACATATAGATCTGTATTTACTGACAAATACCTTTATTGCCTCAACAGAAGACCACATGAACTTACACAATTAAAACGTGTGCACACCAACTAAGTTTCCTGACCTTCGATGAACAGTCACATAACTGAAAAGATACTACGTTAAAGAGGAGTTTCTGTTGCTAGACTTGTTCCTTGTAGTTCTGTTTCAAATCTTCACCTTTCCATGGGGCACCTCACATCCACGATAGTTGTTATAAAGATACTGCCACCAGCAGACTGCTTTTATATTCATTTCTTACCAATTCAAATATCGCATTCCAGTGTCATTGGCTGTAGGTCATGTGACTGACCTTTAACACCTTTTTATTAGAGCTGCTCCAGGCTAACATTCATTTATTGCCCTCTTCCTTGCAAATGACAATCAGTAATTTGTGCCTCTTTGTTCTCAAGCAGCCAGCAGCTTGTTTCATGTAGAACAGATACTGACTCCAACAGTCAAAACCTGCATGTTATAAACAACCAAACATCTCACAAGTACCTTCTTATCAGAATCGGGTTTGTTATCACCGGCATGTGTCATGAAATTTGTTAACTGAGCAGCAGCAGTTCAATGCAATACATAACATAGAAGAAGAAAAAAATAAGTAAATCAATTACAGTATATGTATATTGAATAGATTAAAAATCATGCAAAAAACAAATAATATATTAAAAAAATGAGGAGTATCTAAGGGTTCAATCTCCATTTAGGAATCAGATGGCAGAAGGGAAGAAGCTGTTCCTGAATCGCTGAGTGTGTGTCTTCAGGCTTCTGTACCTCCTACTGATGGTAACAGTGAAAAAAGGGCATGCCCTGGGTGCTAGAGGTCCTTAATAAGGGACAGTGCCTTTCTGAGACACTGCTCTTTGAAGATGTCCTGGGTACTTTGTAGGCTATTACCCAAGATGGAGCCAACTAAATTTATAACCCTGTGCAGCTTCTTTCGGTCCTGTGTAGCACCCCCCCCCCATACTAGACAGTGATGCAGCCTGTCAGAATGCTGTCGATGATGCACCTACAGGGACGAGGTTCAGCACCTGGCTGCGTGGTGAGCCGACGACAACCTGGCCCTTAACACCCAGAAGACCAAGGAGATCATTGTGGACTTCAGACATGCTAGGAGCCACACTCACATCCCCATCTACATTAACGGAGCTGTAGTGGAGCGTGTATCAAGCTTCAAATTCCTTGGTGTCCACATTTCCGAGGATCTCACCTGGTCCCTGAACTCCTCCATCCTGATCAAAAAGGCGCAACATTTACCGCTGTACCATTGAGAGCTTACTCACCAACTGCATCTTGGTCTTCCAGACCTCAACTTGACCTCCACCGTTCCTGTTAACTGCCATTTCTTAATTACATTACGAACTGAGGAAACGGCTACCTGAAAACGCTTTGCTATCTTCTTATAGCCTTCTGCTTTGTGGGCATCATTTATTTTAATTTTCAGAGTGCTAGGCAGCTGCTTAGAGGAGCCCATGGCCACTGATTGTTGGGACAAGGTTTGAGCAGTCAGGGTGTTTATAAACCTTTGAAATTTGCATCACCTGGCCTTTCCTAACCCTGACTGTGAACAAGCCATAGCCCTAACAAGCTAATTAAAGTCTGAGACCTTGGTAAAAGTTATCTGACAGCTCAGATCTCTTGGGGTGCCCAAACTTTTGCTTGGTGCTTCTTTCCTTTTTTTCCCCACTCTAAAATTGTACAAAACAAAAATAATACACTAATCTTGCTTAAAATGTTGAAAAGAATGTTTCATCTTTAACTTTATGACATTTGGAGATCAGTTCATCTTCTACTCACTTTAACTATTCACAGTAACAGAAATTTTGACAGGGGTGCCCAAACCTTTGCATGCCACTGTATATAGAGAGTAGAGCAGTGAGCTAAGCACGCACCCCTGAGGTGCACCAGTGTTGATCATCAGCGAGGAGGAGATGTTATCTTTGATCCGCACAGACTGTGGTCTTCCGGTTAGGAAGTGGAGGATCCAATTGCAGAGGGAGGTACAGAGGCCCAGGTTCTGCAACTTCTCAGTCAGGATTGTGGGAATGATGGTATTATGCTGAGCTATAGTCAATGAACAGCATCCTGACATAGGTGTTTGTGTTGTCCAGGTGGTCTAAAGCTGTGTGGAAAGCCATTGAGATTTGGTCTGCCGTTGACCTATTGTGGCGATAGGCAAATTGCAGTGGGTCCAGGTCCTTGCTGAGGCTGGAGTTCAGTCTAGTCATGACTAACTTCTCAAAGCATTTCATCACTGTTGATGTGAGTGCTACTGGGCGATAGTCATTAAGGCAGCTCACATTATTCTTATGCACTGGTATAATTGCTGCCTTTTTGAAGCAAATGGGAGTTTCTCCCCATAGTGTCAGAGGTTGAAAATGTCCTTGAATACTCTCGCCAGCTGGTTGGCACAGGTTTTCAGAGCCTTACCAGATACTCCATCGGGACCTTCCACCTTGCGAGGGTTCACTCTCTTTAAAGACAACGTAACATCGGCCTCTGAGGCAGAAATCACAGGGTCATCAGGTGCAGCAGGGATCTTCACAGCTGTAGTTATATTCTCCCTTTCAAAGTGGCCATAGAAGTCGTTGAATTAATCTGGTAGTGAAGCATCACTGTCATTCATGCTATTGGGCTTCGTTTTATAGGAAGTAATGTCTTGCAAACCCTGCCAGAGTTGTCGTATTTGGAAATGATCCCTTGTTTAGCAGATTACCTGAGGCATCATTATGTCTATTTTAAAACACTGATCAAGCCAAGTGACTGACTTGCAAAATGGAGAACTCAATCTCTTCATACAATGGCAGCCTCCATCTCCTACCTTATGACAAGAACGTAGGCATTAGTTCATTTGCTTCCTCTGTCATTGATTCCTTCAAATTCACTGATTTGCAGACTGTAGTTCTTTCTGGCCAACAGGTTAATTTTCACTTTTGGCCATTTCTGGCAACTCCAAGACTGAATTCTTGAACCACAGTGAGCAAAACAGTTCTGAATTGTCTTGCTGCTTACTTCTCACCAACTATTAATGACTAAAATCACTGCCTTTTGAATACAAACACACGCAAATGACGCTATTTTAAAACTTAGCTGTAAGCACAGTGCAGCATCTAACAGCCATACAAGTGCGTGCAACTTACGTTATTTGCAACCTGTTCAGCAACAGTCTTCTGCCCCAATTAAGCAGCATAGTATCCCAAATAAACAAGGATAATCCCAGCAATTTTCTTGGTTGTTTTTTTGTTCAAATAAGCAGCTGCACCAATTAGCCAGAATCCACCGTATTCTTTTTTGGAGCAAGTAATGTTTTTTTTTGTAAGCTGGTAAAGAGCCACTAGTAGGATCCTGATGCAGTGTCACAAGCCAAAATAACGACTTATTCTTTCCCTCCATAGATGCTATTTGACCTTCTTGAGTTCTTACAGCAGTGTTGTTTTGAGCCATTAGTTGTAATTAGCTTGGGTTTTAACCCCCAATTATGTTTGTTCTATATAAAGTTTTATGTTGAACATTTCTGCGATATCTGCTAAGCTTGGACTTGTATAATTTGGTTCATTTGTATTTGTAAATACTTTCAAGAATTATTGCATGATATTTTTTGAGCATGGTAATTTCTTCTACAGGGTTATGCTTCCTCTTAAAGCTTTAAGTTCACAAATACTTCAGGTGAAGTATATTTTGAATGAAACAGAGTGCATGTATGTGAATGGTAGATTGAGGCAATCTAAAGAAAATGTTCAGAAGAATGCAATATTATTTTAATAATATCAATGTCTGAGGCTTAAAAGAAAGTTTAACAAACTTCCAATCTCAGAATAAATATTCCATTTCAGTGGCTCCCTTAAAATATTGATAATGAAGCTTGAAGACATTCATGTAACATTCCCTTAGGTTGATATAATTAACCTTCTACTGCTTTATAACTTTATGCTGTGATGAATTAGTGATGTGGTATCTTTATAATCAGTAATTTAGAAGTTCACCCAAATTTTTCAAACAAGCTGATGTTTACTGTGGTCTTGCTGCATTTGTGTATTAGTGAGTTAACACTGGTACCTTAAATTCTTACATTCTAAATTCCTTTAGTGCTGTTCAACTAAACCATTAACAGCAGTAATCTACTCCAAACATACAAACATATTAATCCTTGCTTTCCAAGGCTACTTCCACCCTAAACAGGATAATTTTGAACACACTGGTTTCGTGTAAAAATGATAAGCGTCCACACCAGGCATTTTTGAAAATACCCCCGTCCACATTAAAGCGGGTATTTGGGCGAATCTCCTCCTACTGGGCATGTGCCCGACACATCTGCAGAATTCATCCGCTTCGACGAGTGCGCCCAACTCCAACAGTTTGGACCAAGCAACAGGTGATGACTGCGACATGTTTGGTGTCGAATCTCGTCACGAAAGACTTGGTGCGCATTTGTCCAGTTACTAGAAAAACTTAAGAGGAAATTGCCAAATGATGGACAGCTGTTGGCTCTGGTGCAGGAGGACTTAAAACTAAAAAAACAAATACTGGAGCGTATGGAGGCAAAAGCGAAATTTGCTGATGCCTCATTTGTTTGCCTTTTGCCATGTCCTTCTGTATTATTTTGCGTATTTAACGTGCAATTAAACGAGTTACTGGGCAAAAGTGATTTTATTTTTACCTGAGTAAAAGTGAAACTTAGTTTTCCTTTTTCGGCCTTAACATTTTCACGTCTATGCCAAACATAAGCTACTACTTAAAAATAACATTTTGGAAGTAGTGACAATTGCATCTGTTGAATGTTTGCACAAGCAATACATTAATAAAGCACCTTGTTAAATGTATAAAACATGTCTGCATCAGTGTTATCTTGAATTTCCATACAATGTTACATTAGGCTGTTACACATAGATTGTCAGAGAAGTACTTGCATAAATAGGTAAACCACCTTCATACAAGCAAGGACAGAAAACAGGGCAGAGTGAGTATACCTATTATTCAATATTCAGTAAGTTATGGGTCAGAGCATTTGGTGAGTACATTTCTAACTCTTCTGGCTTCAATCTCATTGCTGTCTGTCCTGAAGTTGTTAGGTTGTGTGGGGGGTTGAAATTAACGTAGACAATAAATTAAACAACACACGTATCTAGCCGTCTGCCATTGTCGTTGTGGTGTTGGAGGTTGCGTTCAAGAAAACAATGAAATGCCACGCTGCCGCCACCATCTGTTCTGGCACGTCATGATAGTGTTTTTAAAAAGAGCCAGTTTCCCCATACTACTGCACTGGCTATTAGACGTTTTCAGATTTGTTCACTCTGGAGAACATTTTTGAAACGCTCCGTTTTCAGGGGAGGAAAACGCTGTTTCAGTGTGGACGGAGGGTCAAAACGAAGAGAAAAAACTTTGGTTACAGATTTATCTGGTCTAGTGTGGACGTAGCCTAAGAAAAGGAAGGTTGTGCCCTCTGAAGCAGCATGTGCTGTGTATTCCCCCCCATTGTCAGATTGTTTGCACAATATTCAAAGTCAAAGTCAAGTTTATTGTCATGTGCACAAGTATTTGTCTGCACAGTAACATTCTGTTCTGTGATAGTTGAAATCTCCCTCAATTAAGTATTCGGAAAACCAATGCCATTTATTACTTGTTTCTGGGGCACTTTCTCTTTCCTGGCCACAGGAAACCACTCTGTTCACAATGATTGGATATTTAATCACATGCTCAGCATCACAAAAATTGCCTCCATGGTAGTAGTGTATTGTGTTTTTAATATACCTTCATATTGTTCAAATACTTGTCCATTTTTTTGCAATTTGCTGACTTGCCTCCAAGTTCCCAACTGCTGTGAAATTGATCTTATCAAGTCTTTTTTACACTTCTGTGTAAGAGCTGTTCACCCATTATTTCAATCTCATTCAGTTATGTTGTATCATCCACCATTACATCATCTCCCTCTTTGTTCAGATTATTCCAAGTCTATCTCTATCCAACTGCAGCACAACAAACCTTCAGTAATTTCCATTTTCTTTGGTCTACTATTACTCTTAATCTTTCAGCAAACTCAGTCCCTTAAGATTTGGAATTCCTTATGTTAAACCATTCTGTGACACTAAAAAAAATTCCTCTTTGACCGCTAAGAAGGCATATACAGTACCTTGATGTTTGATTGAATGCGGATTTATGCCTGCTTGTGGTCCATTTTAGCATTCTGGAAGATTTTACTATCATAAAGGTGTTTTATAATTACACATTGTTGTTGCATAGCAAATGAGTGCTAAGGGAAAAACTACTGCAGGTTACTGGCATGTTCATATTGCCAAATCGTAATAATCTTTTGTCACCAACCAACCAATCAGAAGAGCATTTGATCCAAGATGTTCATTTTCCAGTTAGAAGACATGTGCCAAAGCAGGAAAATGCCAGATTTAATTGCGTTGAATTGTTTAAGTGGCCAACTTTGTTTCAACAAAGTAATATTGTGCTTTTGGAAACGGGGTAAAACGAAACTTGTACTTTACTCTTTAGTAATTATACCTCCAGTCAGATTATAAATCTGGAATGTGTGTCTTTCCATTTCAATTGTATGCAAGCAAGGTTACAATTTAAGGGGAAGGAGGAAATGAACGTAATTATTAATAATCTTTAATTTGGTGATGGATGGCACCTTATTCTGACTTCAACATGAAGTTTGAGAAATTTTAGAATTTCCTTCAAATATTGACCCTGACTTAACTTTCTGCCAGACTGATCTGGTGGCACAGTTACAATCCCTTCCCACCTGTATCCCATACCCAGTTTATACATTGATAATTGGTATTGTTTACTAGTTTCATACAATGGATTATTTCTTGCTAAATAGGAAACGAATGGAAAAGGCAAAATTGAATTATTTTCTATTTACAGAATTAAAATATGATTAAGACAGTGTTATACTTTGGAACATTTTCTTGAATCCCAAGTATTGGCTACCTGCTGTAATGAAATAATTTTTTTAAGTGAATGTTGCAGATTATACTTGCCAAAAGAAAAACTTTAATTGATAACTTTTCTTTATTACCTTACCCAATACTCCCCATTCCTGATGTCAGAAATACAGCAGACTGGTTTACTCCGTGTCTATCTTGAAATTAGCTACTTCAATTTATATTGGAACCAAATTTATTGTAGATGGCTCACTTCATAGCACTTACCAGGCACAAAATTTCTGTGTGTCAGGCAGATTTTCATTCTTCTCCTTTATTTAAAAAATATATAGTAACTCAGAATAGCAAAGAAATTTGTTTTGAATCTTAAACATATTATTTCAATTTCAGTAGAAAATATTTCTATGGTGAGAGTTGACTGGTTATTCGGAAATGCTGGACTTAGCCAGTGGTCCACAGCAGCATTAATAGATACAATATAAATAGTGTGATTGCAAAAACAAGCTTGATCATTAACACAAAAAATTCTGTAGGTGCTGTAGGTCCCAAGCAACACAAACAAAATGCTGGGAGAACTCAGCAGGTCAAGCAGCATCCATGGAAACGAACAAACAGTTGACTTTTCGAGCCGAGAACCCCCCCCCCCCAACCCCCCTTCAGGACTGGAAAGGGGAAGACACCAGAATAAAAAGGTGAGACAATAGACAATAGGTGCAGGAGTAGGCCATTTGGCCCTTGGAGCCAGCACCGCCACTCACTGTGATCATAGCTGATCATCCACAATCAGAACCCTGTTCCTGCCTTCTCCCCATATCCCTTGATTCCACTATCTTTAAGAGCTCTATCTAACTCTTTCTTGAAAGCATCCAGAGAATTGGCCTCCACTGCCTTCTGAGGCAGAGCATTCCACAGATCCACAACTCTCTGGGTGAAAAAGTTTTTCCTCAGCTCCATTCTAAATGGCCTACCCCTTATTCTTAAACTGTGGCCTCTGGTGCTGGACTCACCCAACATTGGGAACATAGTTTCCTGCCTCTAGCGTGTCCAATCCCTTAATAATCTTATGTTTCAATCAGAATCCCTCTCATCCTTCTAAATTCCAGAGTATGCAAGCCCAGTCGCTCCAATCTTTCAACACATGACAGTCCTGCCATCCTGGGAATTAGCCTTGTGAACCTACGCTGCACTCCCTCAATAGCAAGAATGTCCTTCCTCAAATTTGGAGACCAAAACTGCACACAATACTGCAGGTGTGGTCTCACCAGGGCCCCGTACAACTGCAGAAGGACCTCTTTGCTCCTATACTCAACTCCCCTTGTTATGAAGGCCAACATGCCATTAGCTTTCTTCACTGCCTGCTGTTCTGCATGCTTACTTTAGTGACTGATAAGCAAAGACACCTAGATCTCATACTTCTGCTTTTCCTAACTTGACACCATTCAGATAGTAATCTGCCTTCCTGTTCTTGCCACCAAAGTGGATAACCTCACATTTATCCACATTAAACTGCATCTGCCCACTCACCCAACCCGTCCAAGTTACCATGCATTCTCATAACATCCAGCTTTGTGTCATCTGCAAATTTGCTAATGTTACGTTTAATCCCTTCATCTAAATCATTAATGTATATTTTAAATAGCTGCGATCCCAGCACCAAGCCTTGTGGTACCCCACTAGTCACTGCCTGCCATTCTGAAAGGGACCCGTTAATCCCTACTCTTTGTTTCTTGTCTGCCAACCGATTTTCTATCCATGTCAGTGCCCTACCCCCAATACCATGTGCTCCAATTTTGCCCACTAATCTCCTATGTGGGACCTTATCAGAAGCTTTCTGAAAGTCCAGGTACACTACATCCACTGGCTCTCCCTTGTCCATTTTCATAGTTACATCCTCAAAAAATTCCAGAAGATTAGTCGAGCATGATTTCCCCTTCGTAAATCTATGCTGACTCGGACCGATCCTGTTACTGCTATCCAAATGTGCTGCTATTTCATCTTTTATAATTGACTCCAGAAGTGAGGAAGGCACCAGAATAAAAAGGTGAGGAAGGAGGAAAGCTGGAAGGTAATAGATGAAGCCAGGTGGATTGGAAAGGTAAAGGGCTGGAGAGGAAGGAATCACATTAGTGCAGTTTGATTGCACACTGGTATTAAGTTGTTGCCAGCATGTTCTCTTAATGATTGAAGTATATGTTGTGGATAATTTGTTGAAAATGTGTAAAATATGTGCAATTCAACCGTAATTTATTTTTTCACATGCCAAGGGTTTTAACACTTCCAGTAATTGATTTTGGAAGTGCCGAGAACTGTGTATATGCAAAACCTGCTTTATGTGCCAGACATAAAACTTTAAATTCTCTTATCTGTTTTACAGCATTGGTGCATTACAGCAGCTTTTCCTTGGGCAATTTTAGTCACTTACAAACCTCCATGCCTTTGTGCCTTTTTCTCCCCATGCTGAGATTCCAATCATACTATGAATTACTAACTTCATACTTGGAAAAATGCCAGAGCACTGGCATAATTTTCATACAGTACTAGCATTATTCTTAGAACTCCTTTTCAATTTGGGTGGAGTGGGGGTCGTGGAATGTGTTTAAAAAATAAATTAAATTCTTTAACATCATATAATATATGTGTAGATAACTATTTTAACAAGAGAAGGAAGAAAAGCCTTGGGTTTATTATAATATTGTAGGATTCCAAGCCAGTAAAAAGTTCTTTACTCCTTGGCTGACTGTGAAGGTAACTAATTTTTCACTGTTACTGTACTACAAAAATAAAAGCTTAGTTTTTGATTCTTGTATATTTTGATTTCTACATTGGTATTAGGTCTGTTTTTTCTATACTGTTTCCATTACTATTTTGTGTTCTTCTACTTCCTATACTTTTCAGTTTGAAAGCTAACATTTTAAATTTTCTCCAATATAATTTACATTGGCTGACATGCCTAAAAGTTAGGGTTCTTTTAAGATGCTGTTTGTAAGCTTCATCTGGAAATACTACAGCCTTTGAGGGTTAGAAATTAATCTGGCCCAATGATACCCAAACACACAAACTTTGTAGGAAACTTTGGGGTTTCACAGTCACAGATAAATGTGAATTCTTAGTGGGCTCAATAGAGCAGATGAGAAGATGATATTTTCCCCCAGCTATGAAGTCTACAACAAGAGGTAAGATTCTGAAAATGAGGGTAAGGGCACTTAGGAATGAACCAAAAAGCATCTTCAGAGGATGAGAAATCATCTTTTAAACATTTTTCCCCTGGAGGGCTATGGAGGCTCAACCATTAATTGCTGTCACAACAGATCAATAGATCTTTGGATATCAATGGAATCATGTGAAATAGGGTTAGGACAAGAAAACTGTTATTTAAGGTAACACACACAGAATGCTAGAGGAACTCAGCAGGTCAGGGACCACCTGTGGAGAAGAATAGAGTTGAAACCTTTCATCAGGACTGCAAGGGAAGGGGAAAGAAGCCAGAATAAGAAAGTGGGGGAAGAATAATGAAGTTAGAGTGGATCTTGGGAGAAAGGGAAAAAGGAGGGGCACCAGAGCGAGGTGATGGACAAGTAAGGAGAAGAGAAGGGATGGGGGTGGAGCCAGAATTTTTAAAAAAGAGAAGGGGAGGGGGTGAAATCGATCTTCATGCCATCAGGTTGGAGGCTGTCCAGATGGAATATGAGGTGTGCTCCTCTAACCTTAGACTATCCTCATTGTGACAGTAGTAGAGGCCATGGACCAACAAGTTGGAATGGGAAAAGGAAGTAGAATTAAAATGGATGATCAGAATCAGGTTTATTATCACAGGCAAGTGATGTGAAATTTGTTAACTTAACAGCAGCAGTTCAATGCAATACATACCATAATCTAGCCGAGAGAAAAAAAATAAAAATAATAAATAAACAAGTAAATCAATTACGTATATTGAATAGATTTTTTTTAAAGTGCAAAAACAGAAATGTTGTATATTTTAAAAAGTGAGTTAGTGTCTAAAGATGCAATGTCCATTTAGGAATCGGATGGCGGAGGGGAAGAAGCTGTTCCTGAATCGCAGAGTGTGTGCCTTCAGGCTTCTGTGCCTCCTACCTGATGGTAATAGTGAGAAAAGGGTGCTGAAGGTCCTTAATAATGGACGCTGCCTTTCTGAGACATCGCTCCCTGAAGATGTCCTGGGTACTTTGTAGTATCCAAGATGGAGCTGACTGGACTTACAACTTTCTGCAGCTCCTTTCAGTCCTGTGCAGTAGCCCCTCCATACCAGACAATGATGCAGCCTGGCAGAATACTCTCCACGGTACAACTATAGAAGTTTTTGAGTGTATTTGTTGACATGCCAAATCTCTTCAAACTCCTAATAAAGTATAGCCACTGTCTTGCCTTCTTTATAACTGCATCAATATGTTGGGACCAGGTTAGATCCTCAGATCTTGACACCCAGGAACTTGAAGCTGCTTACTCTCTCCACTTCTGATCCCTCTATGAGGATTGGTATGTGCTCCTTTGTCTTGCCCTTCCTGAAGTCCACAATCAGCTCTTTAGTCTTACTGACGTTGAGTGGTTGTGCTGCAGCACCACTCCACTACTTGGCATATCTCACTCCTTTACACCCTCTTGTCACCACCTGAGATTCTACCAACTATGGTTGTGTCGTCAGCAAATTTATAGATGCTATCTGAACTATTCCTAGCCACACAGTCATGTGTGTATAGAGAGTAGAGCAGAGGGCTAAGCACACACCCCTGAGGTGCGCCAGTGTTGACCGTCAGCGAGGAGGATATGTTGTCACCAATCCGCACAGACTGTGGTTTTCCGGTTAGGAATTCAAGGATCCAATTGCAGAGGGAGGTACAGAGGCCTAGGTTCTGCAACTTCTCAGTCAGGATTGTGGGAATGATCGTATTAAATGCTGAGCTATAGTCAATGAACAGCATCCTGGGGTAGGTATTTGTGTTGTCCAGGTGGTCTAAAGCCGTGTGGAGAGCCATTGAAATTGCATCTGTTGTTGACCTACTGTGGTGATAGGCAAGTTGCAGTGGGTCCAGGTCCTTGCTGAGGCTGGAGTTCAGTCTAGTCATGACTAACTTCTCAAAGCATTTCATCACTGTTGATATGAGTGCTACCGGGCGATAGTCATTAAGGCAGCTTATATTATTCTAATTAGGCACTGGTATAATTGTTGCCTTTTTGAAGCAAGTGGGAAGTTCCACCCATAGCATGAGAGTTTGAAAATGTCCTTGAATGCTCCCACTAGTTGGTTGGCACAGGTTTTCAGAGCCTTACCAGGTACTCCATCGGGACCTTCTGCCTTGCGAGGTTTCACTCTCTTTAAAGACAGCCTAACATTGGCCTCTGATGTGGAGATCACAGAGTCATCAGGTGCAGCAGGGTTCTTCATAGCTGTAGTTCACCACTGAGAAATTCACCTGTGTAGTGCTAAATGAAGTGGTCCAATGAACTGATTTAGAGGATGTCACACTGGGAGCACCACATACATTATATGACCCTATCACACTTTTAGGTGAAGTGTTGCCTCACCTGCAAGGATTGTTTGGGGCCCTAAATAGTGGTGAGGGAGGAGGTGAAAGGCCAGGTGTCGCACATGTCCTGCTTGCAGGAATAAGTGCCAGGAGGGAGATCATTCAAGAAGGGATAAGTGGACAAGGGAGTCAGAGTGTGCAATCCCTGTGGAAAGCAGAGAGTGGGGATTTCAGAAAGATGTGTAAAGTGTAAGAGGCTTGTGGTGTGGTAGGTAAAGACAGAGGGAACTCTATCCCTGTTATGGTAGCTTGGAAGATGGGGTGAAAGTGGATGTCTCGGAAATGGAGAAGTTGTGGGTGAGGGCAGCATCAGTGGTAGAGCCCAAAACGTCTTGACTGTTTATTCCTCTCCTTAGATGCTGCCTTGACCGGCTGAGTTCCTCCAACATTTGGTGTTTTTCTGTAGAATTCCAGCATCTGCAGAATCTCTTTTGTTTCTGATGTTTAAGGTGGAACCTATGAAGTAGGAATATACTGGGTAAACTTAAGGACCGAGAGACCGTCTCCTACTTCGTATGTTGTGAGTTCCACTTGGTCAGAAAACGTTAGGTAGCTCCAGCATTACAGAGGTGCAGCATTCTTAAAAGACTATCTGTATTGTTACTTCTTGTAATGCAAATTCTTGTTTCTTATCGATTCCCATGACATTAATAGAGATGTGCTCATACACAAAGTTTTTCTCTCAACAGGGATCGTACTACTGCTGGTTCATGGCAGCGTCCACTTGAAAGATTGCCTTGTCATTTTCCAAAACAAACCTTAAGTGGCTAGCAGTTGCATTTGAAGACAGCTCACTGTATTAAGTCTTTTCTGTCAGATAGCTCGGTGTCAGCTTTTATTGTTTATTTAACTGAATTGCTTTGCACGTAATAACTGGAAACTCTTCCAAACTATATCACGGAATCAGAGCTATACAGCACAGAAATGTCCTTGTTAGACTAACTCATATATGCCAACCAAGATGTCAATCTGAGGTAGTCCCATTTGCTTGTCTTTGGCCCATATCCCTCAAAACCTTCTCTATCCACATATCTGTCTGTGCCTCATCAATATTGTACCATCTTCTACAGCAATACACACAAAATGCTGGAGGAATTCACCAGGTCAGGCAACATCTATGGATAGGAATAAACAGTCAATGTTTCGGGCCAAGACTATTTATCAGGCCTGGAAAGGAAGGGGGAAGACACTTGAATAAGAAGGTGGGGAAGGGGAGAGTACAAGCTAGAAGGTGATAAGTTAAACGAGGTGGGTGGGGGAGAGGGGATGAAGTAAGAAGCTGGGAGGTAAGTGGAAAAGGTAAAGGGATGGAGAAGAAGGAATCTGAAAGGAGAGTAGACGATGGGAGAAAGAGAAGGAGAAGTGACACCAGGGGGATGTGATAGGCAGGCGAGGAGAAGGGGTAAGAGTGGACCAAAATGCAGAAATGAAGAAGGGGAAAATTTACTGGATTTTTATCAAAGGTCTTGCTAAAGACAATGTAAATGATGTCTACTATCCTGTCACCTTTTAATGAAGAGGATTGATGAGAATGATGTGTTAGTCATCAGGGCTCCACTTGGAAGGTGTGAAGGAAAAATTAATTTTGGATAATACAGAAACGCCCATGGCTTTGAATGACTGTTTTGCTCAGTCTTCACAAGGGAGGATACACTTAACATGCCAAAGAGCAATGTTATTGATATAATTATAGATGAGGACCTTGGTACAATAACTATCACTAAAGAGGTAGTGCTGAGCAAACTAGTGGGCCTGAAGATAGACGAGTCCCCTAGTGCTGATGGAATGCATTCCAGGGCACTGAAAGAAATGGCGGAATTTACCACAAGTTCTCAGTATGCCAGCCTTGCTTTCCACTCTAATGGGGGTGTGCTGTCCCTGGACTCTGTCTCTAATTAAAGGCCACCCATTGGCCAAATGTTGCTTTATCTGCTAAGGGCTCCTAATCAACCTTTGCAAGTTCCTGTTGCTGCCTTCAAATTTTGCCTTGTCTCAGTTTAGCATTTTCATTGGTGGACCGTTTCTATCTTTTTTCCACAACTATTTTAAAACCAAGACTTATGGTACCATAATGCTTCACCACTGACATGTAAGTCACTTGCCCAGGCGCATTTCCCAATTGGATATCCAGTGTTGCCCCTCCCCCTTAATCTCATTGTCTATATATTGCTTAAGAAAAACTTTCCTGATTACACTAAAAAAATTACTCTGATCCAAACCCTTTGGGCTGCTGAAGTCAATATATTGAAATGACATTCAATTACAACCCTTTCCGTCTCACTGCTTCCTGCAGTCTTCTCGCATATTTGTTCCTCCAATTCCCACGAACTATTGGGGAGCCTATATTGTAATTCCATCAAAGTGACCATCCTTTCTACATTCCATCCATATGGCTTTAATGGTCAATCCCGTAAGATTGCATGATTGCAGTCATCTTTGATTGTTGTCTTCTGCATTAATTTTCATAATCTAGGTAATATTAAAATTGCTGGAATAAGTGTAAATTTTGAGATTCTGATTTAATTTTACTTGAGTACTGTTATGTTTTGTAACTCCAAAACATAAGAACTAATTGATCGCAAAAAGGCCAGAGGTAAGGAGAACCTGCTAGTTTCAGTTTTATTTTAAGCAAGGCACGCACGTATCACATAGTGGCATGATAACTTGTAATGAATTATTTGAACATCAAAGAACGTGTATCCAAACAAGATATTCACAATATTACTTAGATATTACTGAAATTGAAAATCTGGCTGAGTGGTGCCATAACAACAACCTCTTAATGTCAGCAAAACCAGGGAGCTGATTATTGACTTCAGGAGGAGGAAACTGGAGGTCCATGAGCCAGTCCTCATCGGAGGATCAGAGGTAGAGAGGGTCAGCAACTTTTAATTTGAGGACCTGTTTTGGGCCCAGCACACCAATGCAATTACAAACAAAGCACAACAGTGCCTCCACTTAGGAGTTTGTGAAGATTCGGCATTACATCTAAAACTTTGACAAACTTCTATAGATGTGTAGTGGAGACTATATTGACTGGCTGTATCACAGCCTGGTATGAAAGTACCAATGCCCTTCAACAGAAAATCCTACAAAAACTTAGTGGATACTGCTCAGTCCATCATGGGTCAGGCCCTCCACCATTGAGCACATCTACATGAAATGTCGTCACAGGAAAGCAGCACCTGTCATCAGGGACTCCCAACACCCAGAACATGCTCTCTTCTTGCTGCTGCTATCATGAAGAAGTGCTGGAGCCTCAGGACACACACCACCAGGTTCAGGAACGGTTATTACCCCTCACCATCAGGCTCTTGAACCAAAGAGGATAATTTCACTCAACTTCACTTGTCCCATCATTGAAATGTTCCTACAACCTATGGATTCAGTTTCAAACACTCTTCATCTCATGTTCTTGATATTTATTGTTTTTTTTCTTTGTATTTGCAGTTTGTTGTCTTTGGCACATTGGTTGAATGCCCAAGTTAGTGCGGTCTTTCATTGATTCTATTATGGTTATTATTCTATTATGGATTTATTGAGTATGCCCACTAGAAAATGAATTTCAGGGTTGTATATGGTGACATATATGCACTTTGGTAATAAACTTACTTTGAACTGTGAACTTTGAAATATTAAATACACAAGTACTAACTGCATGTTCGACTCCAAATTACTGTTTATTAGGTGTTGATAGCAAATACTCAGGGTACGTCTACACTACGCCGGACAATTTTGAAAACGAAGCTTTTTCTCTTCATTTTGCCCTCCCGTCCACACTGAGCCGGCGTTTTCAGCCACCGAAAACAGAGATTTTCGAAAACACTCTCCAGAGTGAATAAATCTGAAAACGTTTAATATCCGGCATAGTGTGTACGGGGTAAACAGAGAGATTTAAAAACGCTGTCATAACAACACCACAACAACAATGCTTTTTTCTGCTTCTGCTTGGTACTGCACAAGCTGTTATAACGCGCAGTTGGTGTGAACGGCGTGAGAGTTAAATTGTAAAGTGAGCTTTTTTGGCTATTTAAAAACACTGTCATGACGTGCCGGAACAGATGTTCGTTGTTTTCTTGAACGCCACCACCTAACAATTTCAGAACAGACGGACGAGACTGAAGCCAGAAGGGTTAGAAATGTACTCACCAAATACTTTGACCCATAGCTTACTGAATTAATAAGTATACTCACTTCGCCCTGTTTTCTGTCCTTGCTTGTATGAAGGTGGTTTACCTATTTATGCAAGTACTTCTCTGACAATAGATGTGTAACAGCCTAATGTAACATTGTATGGAAATACAAGATAACACTGATGCAGACGTTTTATACATTTAACAAGGTGCTTTATTAATGCAAGAGAGTTAATCAGTTTTTCAATGTTCATCGTCAGCTGGGTCATACTGTCTGTGAACTCCCTGTCGGTTGCCTCCATACGCTCCGGTATTTGTTTTTTTTAAGTTTTAAGTCCTCCTGCACGAGAGCCAAGAGCAATTCCTTTAAAGTTTTTCTACTCTGTAACTGGACAAAAACACACTAAGTATACCGTTTCCTCTTCGTTTGTTTTCTGTGTGTCCTGCGCATACCCAGTAGGAGGAGATTTGCCCAAATATCCGCCTAATGTGGAGGGAGATGGTTTGAAAAACGCTTAATGTGGACGCCTGTCGTTTTTACTCGAAACCGGCGTTTTCAAAATTATCCGGCATAGTGTGGACGTAGCCTCAGATTGCAGTCCATCAGTAAGGCAGAACTTGTTCTTTAAAGCTCATTTGTGCTGTTGATCAAACAGAGAAAGTTTAATCTTCTCTCTGAGCCACCACTTGCTGTGTTGTTGTGATGCAAGCTTCATTAATGCTCCAGGTGGAATTTGATCATGTATCTAGGAGACAGGTTAATTTGTATAAAATGGAAAGAAATAATAGTTTCATTGTGGCATGCTTTTTGTTTTGAAAGCTATCATCACTATGAGGAAAATATACTTTTTTTGAATGGTGGTTGTGAACGAATGTTATCCTTTTCATTTTTTGTTCAATGAGTAAACCATGCAGAGAAAATTTTAGTATCATAGTTGAGTCTGTTGAAAGCAACTTTAAAACAACGCAGGACTATCAGAAAAATTCTGTTTAAAATTTTGAGGTAGTAAATAAATCTCTCTCCTTTTCATAGTCAATTCAAACAGAATTTGAATGACAGGTTGACCTAAATGCAAACTATTTCACCACTGATCACATTTTCATGGTCTTCCTTCTGTTACCTCCATTAATTCCATCACCTCCCTCAACACTTCATTGCCACCACAGCCCCTCTCCCCAACTCTCTTTCCATCTATACTAAGACTCAATAGAGAAATGGGGGAGAGAGCTCATTTATCACCTTGTTCAGATGATCAATTGAACACCTTTCAACAAGAGAAATAGAAAGTGGATGGAGCTGTAAAGTTGTGGGAGAGAAAAGCACTAAGCTTTTCAAATAAAATACAGTGGATTATGATTAATTGGGGCACATTGGGACCAGTACGTTTTGACCCAATTAAGTGACTGCTCCAATTAGCTGAATTTTTATGTAAATAGTTAGAAGTTATAGAAAAGACAAACTACTGTTTAACTGAGTAGCAATTTATGTATTTAAATAAAATACAGCATAAATTCAGGTACTGACAATACCTCTACAGTACTATAAAACTGTGTATTAGTTAATACTTATCAACAGAGGAATTCATTTAAGACAATAAGATATAGGAGCAGAAGTAGGCCATTCGGCCTGTCGAGTCTGCTCCGCCATTCAATCATGGCTGATCCAATTCTTCCATTTACTGTGTTTTTTTGACTGTAAATGAAGAAAATCAACACAGGCACCTCATGCAGATAATGGACTGCCTTTATGCAATCTTTTCAACATTTACAACTTCCAAGTCTCCATTTTCATTGTAATATTCAAAATAATTATTGATACCCTCGTAATTCCTAACGTTGAAATAGTGAAATTATTTGATTTGCACTCCCAGGTGTTTCTGACATCTCCAAGCCTGAATGCTTGAAACAGCAGTGAGCAAAACAGTTCAGAATTGTCTTACTGCTTATTTCTTGCGTACTACCGGTGACAAAAATCACTGCTTTTTTAACACACTGATGCGGTTTAAAAACAGATTGCTCTAAGCGTGTGTTGTGTTTGACAGCCATGCAAGTGCATGCAACAGATGCTAGTCAGAAACTGGACGGCAACAGTCTCCTTCCCCAATTAGACCGCATGTTGCCCCAAATAAGCAAAGGGAATCCCAGCTATTTTCTGTTTAATTTTTGTTTTTTTTAAGACTGTTGTCCCAAATAAATGGCTGCTCTGATTAACCAATGGCCCAATTAACCGGAATCCACTGTACTTCTGTGGTAGCTTGCTCATAATTAATGATGGTGGCAAATTTTGCTTGATGTTGAAATATTAGTTGAATCATGGTGAACTTTATTTATTTTCTGTTTTGGTTGGTGTCCCTCAGAGTTGTGTACTAAACCTCTTCCTTTACTCTCTGTATACCCATGATTGCCACCACCCGCAGCTCCAATCTGCTAATTAAATTTGCTGACGACACTACACTGATTGATCTAATCTCAAATAATAATGTGGCAGCCTACAGAAAAGAAGTCATCACCCTGACACAGCAGTGTCAAGTAAACAACCTCTTCTTCAATGTCACAAAAACAAAGGAGCTGGTTGTGGACTACAAGAGGAATGGAGACAGACTAGCCTCTATTGACATCAGTGGATCTGGGGTTGAGCGGGTGAGCAGCTTTAAGTTGCTTGGCGTAAACATCACTGAGGATCTCAGGTGGTCTGTACATACCAGCTATATGAAGAAAAATGAATGCACGACAGCGCCTCTTTCACCGCAGGCAGTTGAAGAAGTTTGGTATGGACCCTCAAATCCTAAGAACTTTCTATAGTGGCACAGTTGAGAGCATCCTGACTGACTGTATCACTGCATGGTATGGGAGTTACACTTCCCTCAATCGCAGGATTCTGCAGAGAGTGGTGCAGACAGCCCAGCGCATCCGTAGATGTGAACTTCCCACTATTCAGGACATTTACAAAGACAAGTGTGTAAAAAGGGCCTAAAGGATCATTGGTGACCTGAGTCATCTAACTGCAAACTGTTCCAGCTGCTACCATCTGGGAAACGGTACTGCAACATAAAAGCCAGGACCCAACAGACTCCGGGGACAGCTTCTTCCATCAGGCTATCAGACTGCTTAATTCATGCTGCCTCAACTCTATTTCTATTATATTGGCTATTCTGTTGTACATACTATTTATTATAAATTACTATACATCGCACATTTAGATGGAGACATAATGTAAAGATTTTTACTCCTGTATATGGAGGATGTAAGAAATAAAGTCAATTCAATTCATGTTGGGTCCAGAGTAATTATTGCCCTTGAAGTTAATGAACTGCTGTCCAGTGATATCCAGAGATAGGAAAAGAACAGTCATATACTTCCAAGTCAAAACTGTGTAGCAGTAAAGTGGCAGTGTGCTTGTGCACTATTTGATCTTGCTGAGTTTGTAAAGTAGCCTTGTTGAGTAAATGCAGTGCATTTTATGTCACTTTATGAATCTTTGCAGAATCATCTCTTCATTGCTAGCCAAGTAACTGGATCTTTGTTTGACATACGATGACCGGAGCCCCCTTTCCCACACTCCCTTTAAGTGCACTGAGCCCCTGGAAAATTTATTATGTCATTGAATAAAAAGTTTTTAAGAAGTGAATAAAAAGTGTTGGAGTGTGCATTATTAATGAGTAATAGTTAATTGTGATAAACCTGTCAATCTGGCACCACCAGACTTCCAAGATGCCAGAGTTTTACAGTAAATTGTTGAGCAGAATCATTTAAGACTCATCGGTGGCTCAAGCAAGCATTACTGTTTATTCCCATGGCTTCTTTAGCCATGGCTCGAAACAATGTTGCTTTTTGATGAACTGGCTGTACTTAAAGTATTTATTACAGCATACAAGTTTCTAAATGAGGTGGAGGAGAAGAAGCCGTTTGTTGTTCCAAATGTACAAACGTTTGTACATGTTACAAAGTATCAGTAAAGTACATAAAGCCATAAATAGGACATACAGAGCATAGGGAGAGTGTTCATGTCTGAACGAACGAGTAGAACTAAAGCATAGAAATTATGTTAAATTTTGGATATAGTCTATGATAATACCACAGTGATTAAATCCATTAAAGCCTCCATATCGTAAAGAGGAAATAAATATTGGAAGATGTGAGGAAGTTTTTCTAGATTGATACCAGGCTGAGAAGTTGTATGCTTGTTGTAACAAGGTGATCCATTTGATGTTAGGTCTCTGCTGGGTTTCTGTCAAATCCAGTCAATCCCATTTGCGCTGATGTATCCCTGTAGTCCTGCAAGTGTATTTTCCTCAAATTCTTATCCAGTTTTCTTTTAACTCTGTTCTTCCACCTTTATAAACAGCGATGTCCAGGTCATTGACTCTCATTGTGTAAAAACAAAGCAAAGCTATTTCCCAAGACCATACATATTTCAGAAATAGTCTTTCAACACAAATCGGAAAATTGATTCATTGTTATCACATATACCTGAGTGGTGAAAAAACTTTGCTTTGTATGCCATCCATATAGGTCATTTCATTGTGCCAGTACATGGAGGTAATATGAGAGAGAAGCAATAACAGAATGCAGAATGAAGTGTTACAGTTGCAGGGAAAGTGCAGACATACAATGTGCAAGGCTATTATAAGGTTAGGAATCTATTTTAACATACAAAGGGACCATCTAGTAGCAGGATAGATGCTGTCCTTGATCCAAGTTCTTGATTTTTGGATCTTCTGCCTTGATGGATGTCTGTGTGGGTGAGGTCTTTGATTATGTTGGCTTTTTCACTAATGCAGCAAAGTATAGACAGTTTATGGAGGGGGCCGCTGGTTTTCTTGTTGAGATGTGTCCACAACTCTGCAGTTTTTTTTGTGATCTCAGACAGCCATTGCTATGCTCTAGGATGCCTAATTTTGCTGCGTGTCTTATGGTCCTATGGTCTTATTGGAAGTAGATTTCTTTATTTCTATCTAAAATTCTTTTTCCTAATCCAAGTAAGTATAGGTGGTAGGTTACATTTCTGCAATGCAATAAAATATTTTGAAAATTAACACAGATGAAGTAAGTAATAAAGTGCTTATGTTTGTTCCCACAACATATACTTAAAACAGTTATTGTTGCCAATTTTAACCTATTAACTTGTCATGGCATCCAGTTTGATATTGGATTGGGAATAAGAGTACAATATACTTGAAACTGTATAGGGTTTAAAAATATATTTTGCTTTCTGATCTTTTTATTGCATGTTTGAGGCCAGTATGGAATGTATATTTTATGCTGTCTGATTCAAAACACTACGCCGGATAATTTTGAAAACGAAGCTTTTTCTCTTCATTTTGACGCCCTGTCCACACTGAAATGGCGTTTTCATCCCCCAAAAACAGAGATTTTCGAAAACACTTTCCAGAGTGTGTAAATTTGAATGCAATTGTTTGGCGTTGTAGTGTGGACGGGGTAAACGGAGAGATTTAAACACGTTGTCATGACAACACCACAACAGCAATGCTTTTTCTGCTTCTGCTTGGTACTACGCAAGCACTGCCGGACGGCTGTTATAACGCGCAGTCGGTGTGAACAGCGTGAGAGTTAAATTGTAAGGTGAGCTTTTTTGACTAGATCCCCTAAATTAATGTGATTGAGTCTATCTTTAAAAATATTAATGTCAGAAATACTGTGCCGGTCTGGCGGCAGAAGATTCCAATCTATTGTTGATCTTGGGTAAAGGACGGCTACATGCGTGTGTTGTTTATTTTATTGTCTACGTTAATAGTTTGTTTGGAATTAAACATCTCTACTGCTTTGCTGACTTTGTAGTCATTTGTAACTCGCAAAGACAGCTCAACTTCATTGTCTGTCTAAGCGAAGAAGTCCAGTCTGATTTTTCCAGCAGAGGTTTTCTTTGTATCCCTCGAAGACATTGTTGAAAACTTTCTTTTGCTGTTGTTGTTGGTACTGTAGTTTTATTCTATGGAAATAGCACAATGCTGCTGCAGAAACGTAAATATTATACCGTTTCCTCTTCGCTTGTTTTCTGTAGATGTGTCTGTGCATGCGCAGTAGGAGTAGATTCACCCAAATATCGATTTTGGTGTAGACAGAGATATTTTGAAAAACGTATAGTGTGGACGCCTGTCGTTTTTACTCGAAACCGGCGTTTTCAAAATTATCCGGTCTAGTGTGGACGTAGCCAAAGTCAGAGTTTTCCAGCTGCTTAGTTGCTACCCAGTTCTGGCTGGTGAGGCTACACATCTAGACAATAAGTACACACAACTACTTTGGTTCAACTATGGTTTAAAAATCCAGTGCATTAGGAGTTATGAACTTCCAATGTTTCTGTGAGTCTAAGGAAGGGGAAAGTCCCACGAATGGTCATTAGTTTCACACGATAATGACTGCCCCTGACATTTGTGAAATGGGACCTTTGTTGTCAAGTCAGAAAAATATTTGTCTCTGTTCTGTGATTCTTGGATATAAAAACACTCATTAACCAGGTGAAGGGTCATTCCTTTGGTTTCTACTGGTTAAAGTCAATCATTTCTTGTGGTGGGGACTGGAAGAACAATGGAGAGAAAGCTAGTTTTTTCAGTGTCTCCTATGGAGGCTCAGTGATCAGTTGTTTCTCCTTGAGGCTTGCTGTTGTGACAATCATCTAAGTTGCAATTTCCTATGGTTGTCTACTTTCTTTGCTGCTTTTGTGTATCACGGTTTTGGCTTCAATGTGGTTGGAATAATATATTTTTCCTAAGGCCAGGATAGTCAAACCAACTGCAGAAATAGACTATATTGCTATTATAATTTTAGTAATAGTTATTGTGTTGGTTGTTCTGAGAACTAATCAAGGTAATGATACATTAGTTGCTAACTGTGAAACCTGAAAACCACTGACTTTTAAAAGTATGTGTAATTGTTGTTAATTTAGTTGGAGAATTTTAGTCTATTTTTGTTAAATGGATGGTTTGTGCTATTCTTACAGAAGGGTTAGCTATTATTTATACACTTTTTGTATTCCATTATCTGTGGCATATTATTAATTCTTTGGACTAAGTGAGTCTTCAAACTAAATATGTCAGTGTCCAGAAAAAAGGTGGTTTACAAAGACAGATTACAGAGAGCAAAATCATCTCCCAGCTGTGTATATACATCTATTGATGCTTCTGGACACATCTTCAGTGATGTTCCTGGAATCATCGGGTGTTTCGGGTCTTTCAACATCATACCACATCCTCCAGGTGACCCAGCCGGGGCTGATCAGACCCCAGCTTGTGTCCAGTTGGCTAGCTACTTATGACTCCATGGCTCCCCTCTTTTGAGCCACAGCCATCTTGAGACACTCTCTGTCACATCGGTGGTACTGCGGATGGCTCTCCTCTTCCTCTCTCCCTCGGTGCCCAAAGTGGGTGAAGGCTCTAACTAAAGAACGGGCTACGATCCCCTACAACCAACCTCCACTGGGAGACACCTCGCTCTCCATCCAGCCTGCTGACAGTTGCTGACCAGTCCTGCGTACTTGGAGAGCTTCCTTTCAAAGGCCTCTTCCAAGCTATCTTACCATGGGACTGTCAGCTCCAGCAGCACCACTTGCTTAGTCGACTCAGACACTAGGACAATGTCTGGTCGCAGGGTGGTGGCTGCGATATGGTTGGGGAACTTCAGCTGCCCTTGGAGGTCCACCAACAGCTGCCAGTCCCTTGCAGAGGTCAGAATGCCTGCAGATGTTCTTTTGGCAGGTATTGGCTGCTCCCCAGCTCTGACAAAGGCAATGGTCTGCTTGGAGGGTTGGGACCGCTTCGCCCACTCAACTCCTGCGCTGACGGCTTCAGCGATGGTCTTCAGGACCTGATTATGCCTCCACTTGTAACGTCCCTCACCAAGTGCCCTTGCACAGCCGCTGAGGATGTGCTGCAGGGTTCCTCGCTTGGAGCACAGTGGGTACGCAGATGACTCTGCCTTTCCCCATGTGTGCAGGTTTGATGGGCTTGGAAGCACATCGTGCACTGCCTGGATGAGAAATTGGATGCGGTGTGGTTCGGCTTTCCAAGGATCATCCCAGGTCACTTTTCTCTCAACCACATTCTCCCATCTTGTCCAAGCTCCCTGTTGCTTCATTCCCACCGCCTTGCAGGCTCTCATCTCCTCCACTACTGCTCTCACCTCCTCCTGAACTAGACGACGCCTTTCCTTCCCTCTGGTGTCCATTTGGGGAGTTGGAAAGGATCCTAGCCCAGCTCGGCCTCATGTGACCACTCCCACCAGCCTCCTGTGATGCAGCCTCGTCTCTGCCTCCTGAACAGCTTCCTCTGCCCTCCACTTCCTGCCAGTACTTACTTGGATCCCTGCTGTAGCCACCTTCGGGTCACTTGAGTCCCTATACTGTAGCACTTCTCTGGCTTTTATTACCTTGAATTCTTCCTCCAAGGATTTGAAGGACAGTTGCAGTTTGTTGTGTCCATAGAGTGCGATTCTGCTCAGGCTCTTTGGCAGCCCCAGCCATCTCCTGAGGTGGTTGCTAACCCTCTCTAAGGTTTCGACTGTCGAGATCGGAACTGCATCAACGAGGAGGAGCCGCAGGATTCTGGGAAGAATGCCATGCTGATACATCCAGGCTTTAAACTTCTCAGGTAGGCCAGACTTGTCCACAGATTTCAGCCAGCCATCCAACTCGCTGCAGGTTGCCTGAATGGATGTTGTGTCCCTTAAAGAGCTGTCAAAAACTTTGCCTAAGCTCCTGACTGGCTTTTCTGTGATGGTTGGGATGGCTGTACCTGCGATGCTGAACCAGAACTTGTTCTCCACCTTCCCTTTCCTCAGCACCATCGATCTTGATTTGGCAGGTTTGAAATGTATCCGGGCCCACTCCACCAGCTTTTCGAGCCCTTGCAGAATCCTCTGGCAGCCTGGGACTGATTCTATGGTGACTGTGAGGTCATCCATGAATGCCCTGATAGGTGGTTGCCGTTGAGTGGAATTCATTCTGGGCCCTCTGCACTCTGGTTCAGCAGACTTAGTGAGCATGTTCATGGCTAGGGAGAACAGTGTCACTGAGATAGTGCACCCTGTGATGATGCCGATCTCCACCTTGTGCCAGGTTGATGTAATTGCTCCTGAAGAGACCCTCATCCTGAAGTTGCTGTAATAATCAACGATAAGGTCTCTGATTCTGCTGGGGCCGTGGTATTTGGTCAGTGTGAGCTGCACCAGCTTGTGCGGAATGGAGCCATTGCATTTGCCAGGTCGAGCCACAACACTGACAGGTTGCCCTTGTTCTCTCTGGCCTCCCTGATGTGCTGTGTCACCACACTGATGTGCTCCAGACAGCCCGGCATCCCTGAAATGCCACCCTTCTGGTCTGATGTATCAATATAGGTGTTCTTTGCTAGGTGCACATCCGGTTAGAAACTGCACTGAAGAAGATCTTCGCCTCGACACACAGCAGGGAGATGATGCGAAACTGATCTATCTGGGTGGCATTTTCCTCCTTCGGGATCCACACTCTTTCAGCCACTCTCCACTGTTCTGGGATCTTCCCCCTTCTCCAGAAGATTCTCAGGACCTTCCACAGACGCAGCAGGAGTTTGGGGCAGTTCTTGTACACTTTGTACGAGGTGTTGCTTGGTCCTGGAGCCGAGCTTGCCCTTGCTTTGCGGACGACCTCTCTGACTTCCTTTAGTTGCAGCTCTGACATGTCGAACTGCACATCCGGTTCAGGTGGGTCTTTTAGGATGTCGCACTCTTCCAACTCCTGCTCTCTTTCAGGATCATTATATATCTTCTTCAGATTTGGTCTATGTCTTCCTGCGAACAGGCCAGTTTCCCACTGCGCTTCTCCCCCAGCAACTCCTTGGTGAACTTGAAGGCATTGGCGATAAAGGCAGCACGTTTTCGGGCCCTTTCACGATGCCGCCTCCGATGCCACTCTTCCCGGCGGAGGACCCCGATCTTCTTTCGTAGTATGCACATCAGCTGGGCCAAGCCAATGCGCTCCTCTTCTCCTGCCTCCTTGTATTGGGACTTAAGCGCTTTCATCTCCTGCCTGATGTTGTGGATCCTCAATGCTCTTTGGTTCTTCAAGTAAGATATTTTGGAGCCTTCCTTCTCCTCTTCTCCGAACCGTTCAGCTGCGATACTGACAATAATTGTTGTCATGGCTTGCAGCTACCTATCAACCCCTCCCTTCGCCGTTGCCTCCAGAATTTGGTTAACATCTTCATCAAACTGCTTCCACAGTGAAGTCATGTTAGCTGCAGGCCATTTGATCCGCCTCCTGTTAGACTTCATGTTAGAGGGATTAGTTTGCAACACTTGGAGGTTCCGGGCACTATGGGGTGACTCCGGGCCTGGCACCTCCTTCATCTCACCAGGTTGGACTCCTGCGCGTTGTGCTGCTCTTGCTCCCGCCAAACACTTCATCCTCACTTGGTGGATCTTCAAGCCGCAATCGTTCTTGCAGATTTTGCCACATGCACACTGCTTCCTCATCGTCGTTTGTTCATTGCCTGGGTCTGATGTCATTGTAAGTAGCTTATGTTTTTAAGTGAGAGTAAAGGGTGATTTTTTTTTTAAAAGCTGCAGATGGTAGAAATGTAAAACAAAAACACCAAATGTTGGCAATACCCAGCAGACCAGGGTGTACCTGTGTCCAAACTCTTAAACTTTCAAGTGACACATAGATAAATAGATATACTTTATTAACCCCAAGGGAAGTTGGGTTTCGTTACAGCCGCACCAACCAAGAATAGAGCATAATATAGCAATACAAAAACCACAAACAATCAGACAACAAAATTCAAACTGTGCCAGATGGAAAGTAATTCCAGGACCAGCCTGTTGGCTCAGGGTGTCTGACCCTCCACGGGAGGAGCTGCAAAGTTCGATGGCCACAGGCAGAAACAACCTCCCAGTGCTGTATCTCAGTGGAATATGGCCGAAGTCCAACAGCAGAAGTTCAATATCTGGTCTACAAACACATTCCTCGATCGTAATATGACCCGGATTGCAGCATCTGTTGTTAACCAGAACAGTAAGCACCCAACTCCTTTACGCTTACCACTCTCAGTGCACTTCCGGTCAGCCCGAACGGTCTGGAAGCCGTCCATGGAAAAGTTTTGTTCGGTTATGTCCTCGTGCAGCCCCATTCCAGTGAAACACATAACACTGCACTCCCGAAATGTTCTCTGATGCCTGGCTAGCGCCGTGAACTCATCCATTTTATTACCCACCGAACTCCTCTTCTCCATAAGTCTCTGTTGTCTCGACCCGATCTTCTTTCCTTGCCTTTGTTATCCCCCTCTGCACCTTCTGTGTGTTTTCCTCCAGATTTCAGCAGGGGTGTCCGCCACTCTGTTCACTAAACCGGCCGGCATAAGCTCAATCAGCTAGTCCCTGGAATACACAATGCGACCATGCTTCTGTCCCACTAATGAGACGTGTCGGAATGTAACTATTTCCAGCGCTAAAAACCCAAATAAAACTCTCTCTACCAGCATGTTAGAGAAGTTGCAGCTTCAACGTGTTACCATGGGAAAAAAATACAAAAAATAACGTAATTTAAAAAGTAAGAATACTGGTCGGAACGGCTGTAACAGGCTGCATGCACGACCGGCGCGTGCACACTTTTTCATTCCCTTTTACAAGATGTAGAAATACTAAAGCAAATTGCATTAAGCTCCTTGAGAAAGTATTGAGTTGAAGGAGAAAAAAAATACTGTAATTGCTCCTTCATGCATAGATTTATGAAATTTCCCTGATGAATCCCCTATCACCACTGCTCACTCTTCTCCCCCTTCCCTTCTGAATCACACAGTCTGACTCAGTGCCAGAGACTTGAACACTGTGACTTTCTTCTGCCTAGGTCATCACCCCCCCCCCCCAACAGTATCCAAAGTTGATGAGGGGGTTTGCCACAGGGGTACTCTGCACTGGCTTTTTAACCCTTTACCCTTCCTGGCTGTCAGCCAGTCTTCTGTGTCCTGCACCTTGGGTGTAACTACCTCTCTAGACGTCCTAATTATCAGCCTCCCGAAAGATCCAGAGTTGATCCAGTTTCAGCTCCAACACCATAATGCAGAGTGTTAGAAGCTGCAGCTAGATGTACTTATTGCAGATGAAGTCAGGGATACTGGAGGACTCTCTACCTTCCCACATGTCACAAGAGGAGTATTCAGCTATCCTGCCTGGCATTCTTACTGTTTTAACTATGCAATATAAATAAGCAAAGAATAAAAAATATATCTGCAGCTTTTTTTGCCTTGTCTCACTCAAACCTTTACTTGCTGAAGCCTCGAAGTACTAAAGCCTCAAATAACCACTCTAACACTGTCCACTCCAACAATAGCCATCTCACTTGCACTGCCTTGTTTTTTTTCCCCTTCTTACCAATCAATCCCAATCGCTAATTGGCTTCTGTTCAAATGTCAAACTGTCACAAATTGATGCCTTATGTACTCAATAAGTACATGACTACTTAAGATTTGTTTGTTTGATGACTTGCAAAAATATAAATTAGATTGTAGATTTTAAGAAAATTCATTTCAAATTGTTTTTTTTCTATCAATATGATTCTGGTAATTTAAGTAATACACTGATTTTGCTTAGAAAAGAGAAAAAAAAAGTCCTTTTCACTCTGGAGTGTTGTTACTCCACGTCATGGATGAGCCCATGAAAAGGCCAGGCATTTGAATTGGTCATGACATAAAGACATATTCTGTCAAATCATTGCTGCATATTTGCTCTCTCTACTGCCAGGATACCAGTACTAAAATAGAACTGTCTGACACTAGACAAGCTACCACGTGATAGTCATATACAAACTCAGAACTTTCAGCTAGTGCTAGTGACACCCTTTCATAAATGCTATCCTGTATGTAGGACCCTCGATAGTAACAGTAACCTTTTGAAATGTCATGGGCCAGGAACAATAACAGTAACAATAACCCTTCAGCCATTTGATTCTTAAACCAACCAGGAAAACCCTAATCACAGCAGTTCAGCAACAATATGACCACTTCAATCAGTTTAGAACATAGAACAATACAGCACAGTACAGGCCCTTCGGCCTATGATGTTGCGCCAAACTTTTACCTTCTCCACAATCAATCTAATGCTTCTTTTCCACATAACCCTTTCTTTCATCCATGTGCCCACTTTAAATATCCCTAATGATATCTGCCTCAACCCCCGGCACAACATTCTACATACCCACCACTGTGGTTTTCTTCTTGATATTCCCCCTATACTTTCCTCTGATCGCCTTAAAATTATGCCCTCTTGTATGAGCCAGTTCCCTCCTGGGAAAATATCTCCAGTTGTCCACTCAATCTATGCCTCTTATCATCTGTACAACTCTATCGTCACCACTTATCCTGCTTCTCCCCAAAGAGAAAAGCATGAACTCACTCAACCTATCCTCATAAAACATGTTCTCTGATCCAGGTACCCTCTAAAGATTCCACATCTTTCCAAAAATGTGGTCTAACCTGGGTTTTATAGAGCAGGAACATTACCTCACAGCTCTTGAACAACTGAATCCCCTAAGGAAGGTCAACACACCATACATTTTCTTAACAACCCTATCAACTTGTTCGGCAACTTTTCAGGGATATATCAACGTGGACTCCAAAATCTCTCTGTTCTTCCACGCTACTAGGAATCCTGCCATTAACTCCGTATTCTGCCTTAAGATTCAACCTTCCAAAGTGAATCACTTTGCCCTCCTCTGGGTGGAACTCCAGCTACCACTTTTCAGCCCAGCTACACATCTTGTTACTGTCCCATTGTAACCTATGACAACCTTCATTAGTGGACAAGATTACTCCACTAATCATTGTGTTATCTGCAAATTTACTAACCCATACTTAGGTTTCCTCATTCGTGATTGGTCAGTATGACCTTGTGGGGATCACTGAGTCGTGGCTGAAAGAGGGTCATAGTTGGGAACTTAACATCAAAGGATATCCTTTATCAAAAGCAGTCAGGAAGGCATTGGCAGTGGTGTGGCTCTGTTAGTATGAAATAGAATTACATCTTTAGAAAGAGGTGCCATAGGGTCAAAGAATGTTGAATCTTTGTGGGTGGAGTTAAGAAACTGCAAAGGTAAAAAAAACATTATGGGAATTATATATAGATCTCCAATAGTAGCCAAGATGTGGGGTTGAGATTGCAAAGGGAGCTGGAAAAAGCATGTAATAAGGGTAATGACACAATTGTAATGGGAGATTTAAATATGCAAGGGGATTGGGAAAATCAGGTTGGTGTCAAATCGCAAGACAGGGAATTTGTTGAATGCCTACAACAGTGGTCCCCAACCTAGTACCTACTTTGCTGCCAAGTACCAACGGGCCGCGAACTGGTGCTAGGCCGCAAAGCATGTAACCGGGCCGCGAGGAAACGATATGATTTGGTGACATGACCGTGTTGCCGACTTGCTGGTTGGTGCCTTCTTGCCCAGACTCTTGGCAGCAGAAATATTGCCAAATATAACTGACCAAAAAACATTTTTCTTAAAGAAAAATGTTTTAGAAAAAGGACGGTATGTAATTTTCGTGCAGATAATTTTAGTGTGTAAAAAGGCAGGAAAAAGCCCAAAAGACAAATGAATTTTCTAACGCCAATCAAATTGGGAAAAAGCCAGATTTCTGGAATTTGCCGCTGGGAAAGTCAATCTAGTAACCCTGTAATCAGTCAGCTGCACCTTTCCTCATTCTCTGTCACACCCACTCTTGAACTTGAACATGCGCAAGGTCATTACACACACATCATCCATGTCAGCACAGGAAGAAGATCAACTCCTCCAGCTTGCAAATGACAGCAGGCTGAAAAATATGTTTGACATAACATCTCTGCCGGCATTCTGGATCAAAGTCAAGGCTAAATATCCTGAGATAGCCATGAAAGCACTGAAAACATTGCTTCCATTTCCAACATCATATCGCTGTGAAGCAGATTAGACTGGACATAAGGAGCCCCATTCTAGTATCGCTGTCTCCCATCACCCCTCCGTGGGACCATCTTCTTGTGGGAAACAAGCCCAGGACTCCCACTGATTCAGTCATATTGGCAGTGTTGCAATGATTTTATATGTTCTGTCATGTGTGAAGCCAAGCAGAGCTGCAGAACGGATGACACTAATGAGAGAGATAACGAAAGACAATGGAGAAATATTCAAAATGCTAATAAGAGAGAAGAGAGAGATTAACGAGAAAGAGACATAACTCAGATGTTGGCGTCTGCCACAGACCATTTGCTTTGAACCTGAACTGTTTGAAGTTTGATGGACAGGTGATACCCCATCGGGGGATAAAAATAGCGGGTTTGCTAAGGCACGAGACACACACCTCGAGACCCTGGAAAGGGCAGTGTGCCCCACAAGGTGGTGTGAGTTTGGAGGACCGGTTCGCGGGAATCGGTCAGAGGCTCACAGGGTGTAAAGGTACGACCGGCGGGAACCTGGTGTGTGTCTGCCCTTGCCTGGGAGCCGGGTTCAGCACGGAAGAAAGATCGCATCCAGAACGGAGAGGTCACAGTCGGTGACCACAGCTGGATCAGAAGGCATCGAAAAGGTTTGCCTGAAACCATCTATCCATCCATCTATCTATCTCTCTATCTCTATCTCTATCTCTCTCTCTATCTCTCTCTCTCTCTCTCTCTCCTCCTCCCTCTCTCCCCCCCCCAACAGTACAACAACAGCGATTACTTTGAACTGCACTAGACTGAACTGAACTCTGCTTCACTTAAGACTGATCATTTAACCCCTAGACTGCAATAGAGCTTGGTTGATTCCTATTACCCTATTTCTGTGTATATGTGTATACTATCATTGCTAACCTGTTACATTTATATCCTTACGATTAGTGTACTGTATTACTTATTTCTTTAATAAAACTTTATTAGTTCCAAGTAATCACAGACTCCAACAGGTGTTCCATTTCTGCTGGTTTGGCAACCCAGTTACGGGGTATGTAACAGTTCATACAAGGAAAGTATGTGCTGTGTGTTTAATATCCAAACGTTACTTAAAATGTTATGATGCTATTGACTTATAAATGACTTATAATTGACTTATTATATTCATGCGAGGAAAATAAGCACTGTGTGTTTAATATTAAATTCGTTAGATAAATGAAATTGAGTTTATTAGCCACTTATAAGTGACTTATAGTTGACTTATCACCTATATTCCCGTCTTGATTAACACCCCGCTCCCACCCCGTCAGCCAGTCCGCAAGAATATTGTCAATATTAAACTGGTCCGCGGTGCAAAAAAGGTTGGAGACCCCTGGCCTACAAGATAGCTTTTTAGAGCAGCTTGAGCCTACTTGGGGAAAGGCAATCTTAGATTGGGTATTGTGTAATACCAGCCTTTATTAGGGAGCTAATATGATTGATATGGTCATAATATGGTTGAATTCATACTGCAGTTTGAGAGGGAGAAACATAACTCGCATGTATCAGTATCATAAGGGGATTACAGAAGCGTGAGAGAGGAGCTTGCCCAGGTAGATTAGAGGAGGACATTGGCAGGCATGACGGCAGAGCAGAGATGGCTGAAGTTTCTGGGAATAGTGCACAAGATGCAGGATAGATATGTCCCACGGGGAAGACGTTAGGATTTGCACTAAAATGGTCTTTTTTGTTCTAACTACACTCTTTCTTGTTAAAAAAAATGTGTAAAATTTGTTTTGTGTGTGAATACTGCTTGTATGGCTTTGTGCCTGAGATGGATGGTGCCATGAGTCAGTTTTTCCTTACACTTGCATATACACATACCACTTGTGCACATTTCAGTTAGCAAATGGTACTGCTTGCAACTTGTAGGTGTTTATTGCTCTTTTGGTGCAACAGTTAAAAACCATATCTGTGCCAGCTGTGAATAAATTTAAATTCCGGTTGGAAAATGTTTTGAGTCAATGCTGTGAAACAAATAGTTGACAGATGATACCAGTTCAAAAATCCTTGCAATCTGGATAGCATGAACAAGTGACAGAAAATGTTTGCTTGCTGTTGAAATATGAATGTACAGAATATAAGGAGTATTATCAGAGCTTTAGCTCACTATGGTAGTACGTGCTAGAAATGGTGGGGATGTAAGAACCATTCAAATTTCTTGCAGCATGTTCTTGAGTTATGTCAGTGGGGATCCAGGCGAGTCTGTGGAAATTTGAATTGTGGTAACATACTTCACTCTTTTTGTATTTTACGATTAAATAATACTTGTTATGGAGGAAATTAAGTATTTCCTTTACATCTAACACCCTCATACAAGACATTGTTCTATTATATGGCTACTAAATACATATAAAGATTTAATTACCTGAGGTGCTGCTCAAATCGTGGAATTCTTTTGAGAATATATTGTATGTTAATCCTTTCTAATTTGTAAAAAGAACAAACATTTTGACTCAAATTGCTTCAGATGATTTGAATCAGTTAATTATTTTGTTAATTCCAAATGTTATAGAATGTATTTTGATATACCATTAACTAACATAATGAGCTATCTTTTGCAATGTCTCAAAGAGTGAGCAAATCTTGGTAAGGAAGTTTGGTTAAATGTTCAGATTTTTATGATTCATCCAATGTATTACTTCAGTTTGTGTGTTCCAGGACTGTTTTAAAAAAAAAGTTACGACAGTTCCTGGAATATCACCACACACTACTGCCAGTTGGATGTAATGTTTGAACTAAACTGGCTGTTTGTGAACACTGATCCATGAGAAAGCTTGTCTATATGACTGCTAATCAGTTGCATTAACATAACAATTGCAGATTGTGAAACTGATTGCAGTCTTATTGCAAAAATCTAATTTGGTCTGAAAATAAAATTGAAACGTATTTTACATTTTTCAGAGGCTTCAGCTGGTTTTCCTTCAAAGCTATTGAGGGTAAATATTTAGAACAGCAGTCAGACATACAGAAAATAACCATAGTTATCAGGCACTGAACTGTGAAATCTGTGTGCTTTAGAAAAGGGACTATCTTGGAAAACAGAAATCCAGTTGCTCTATATTTTTTGAAATCTATAGTCCTGGAAGATTACTACCTATATTCCTAACATCCTCAGTTTTTCAAAATGTGAAAAGCAGTCACTCTCTAGTTACTTGTGCTATGTTCTCTGCTGTTATTTCATCAGCAGTACTGTAATGATATAGTTGTTCCACAGGGATCCGTAATGGGACCTGCTTTTTGTCATCAATTGACTTAGGATGAAAAATGTAGATGGTCGAGTTATTCAGTTTACAGGTGACGCAAAAATTGGTGTATTCTGGGTAGTGTAGAACATTGCCAAAGGATACAGCGAGGTATAAATCAGTTGCAGATATGGATAGAGAAGTGGCAGATGGAGTTTAATCCAGGCAAGTGTGAGGCATTACACTTTGGGACCAAATGTAAAGGGAAAGGTAATGGCAGGAACCTTAAAAGTATTGACGTAAAGGGAGATCTGGGGGTCCAAGTGCATAGATCCCTGAAAGTGGCCGCACAATGTGTTTGGTGGTTTAAAATAAAAAGGTGTATTGCATGCTTGCCTTATTTGTCAAGGCATTTATTTCAATAGTCAAGAAGTTGATCTTGCAGCTTTATAAAACCCAAGTTGGGCCACTTCTGGAGTATTGCATTCAATTTTGGTAGTCCCATTATAGTAAAACTGTGGGGATTTGGAATGGGTACAGAAGGTATTAAGAAGGGTGCTGCCTAGATTAGAGGACATGCTATAAGGAAAAGTTGGCCAAACTTCTAGGAGAAGCAGGGCAAACTGCATTGGAGAGATGAGACTGCAGATGCTGGAATCTGGAAGAACAAACAATTTGCTGTAGAAACTTAGTGGGCCATGCCATATCTGTGAGAGTAAAGGAATTGTCAATGTTTCCGGTTGAAACTCTGAATCAGTACTGAGAATGGAAAGGTGAATTGGCCAGCATAGAGAGAATGGGAATGGTGAGAAAGGATTTCGGTGGACTGTGGAGGGGTGTAAGATGACAGGCAGGTGATGTAGGTAAGGAAGTTGAGCGGTGGTGAGTTATTTTTAATTTCTGCAGTCTTTCTAATGAAGGCACTTCTGCAGTGCTGTGTGATGGAGAGTTCTTGCATTTGGACCCAGTGAGGAAGGCTGGATGATTTTCAAGATGGGTGTTTAGGCTTGGGAGGAAACAGGTAGCTGGAGTTTACAATGTAACTGCTGCTTTTGTCCTCACGGATGATGAGGAACAGCTTTGGGAAATGTCACTGTAGCTTTTATATGTAACTGTTATTGATTTTTTAGGTGGTGCATTTTAGCCACTATATGCTTAGTGGCGGAGAGAGTGAATGTTACGAGTGGTAGGCAGGATGCTAGTCAAAGAAATGTTGAGCTGCTCAGCTGTGTTGAACCTGCCATCATCTAGACAAGTGAAGAATATTGCATCATATTCCATTTATGCCTTGGAATTGCAGAGAAGGCTTTGGGGAGTCAGGAGATGAGTCATTTTTCTTATAATGTCTAGGCTCCAATCTGTTTTTATGTGGCTGATCCAGTTAAGCTTCTGGTGAACGACAATGATAACTCCAAGAATAGCTTAATCGTACCTGATCCCATGCCAATACTTAGCCCTCAAACAACATTACTGGAAAAATCTCGATTATTTGGGCATTATTACCTTGCTTTCACTGAAGCTTGCTGTGTGCAAATTGCATGCCATATTCCCTACAGGAAAACAGAAACTACCCTTCAAAAGTATTTTATTGGCTTAAAGAATTTGAGAAACCTTGAGGTAGTGAAAGGCTGTTTTGTAAACACATCTCATTTTTTCCAGTTTTGATAATGTTATACAGACAATATTTAACACCGAAGTATGTTGTGTCAATTTTTTTTAAGACTTGTTTCTCAAATTTCTTAAATTTTAAAGAGGAAAATCTAATAATGAAATTGTAATTGGAGTTCTTCACATCCAGAATTGTATGAATGTATTGACATTATTAACTTCATTTTAACAGCACTAATTAGTTTGGTGTAATATTTGTGAGCTTCAAGGCCTGTTTCTGTGCTGCACTGCTGTATGTTAGGAGACAGTAATATTAATTTCACTGTTTTATACATTTGATCAATATAACTTTATTCATGGAATCTCTTACAACTTGTATTTAGTGATCTAAAAACCAATGTAATACACCTATACCAAAAAAACAATTTGTAGTTGGGAATAATGTTGCTTTAATTTTGATCCTCTATATTCATTGATACTGAATTTGTTTAATTTTGCAGGATTTCATTTCAACGCCACTAAAAATCAGCAATATCTTTGAAGAGTCAAAGTAGGTATATAATTTTAAAGTGATATAAAAGTCCATTATGTCTCTAGTTTTGTGCATTTGCACTATTGTGCCTCCTTTTCGTGCAGGTATCAACTTTGAAAGTATTAGCAAGAATGGCTAGCACCAACAACATAGCACAAGCAGCAAGGACAGTTCAGCAGCTTAAAAAAGAGTCAAATATTGAAAGGATAAAGGTAAGGAATTTGATCTTTTATCAGAACAGATCAAAATTTTTATGGCCATTTCTGAAAATACATCTGTTTTAAGTTTAGTAATTTTCAAACAATTGAAACATGGTAATGAATTACTGCAAGTTAGATGTTTGAGCAGACCTCCAAACACCTTTGTTTACATTTGATGGTGCCGTTCCCAGTAGTTTAAGCAATTTAGCTTGTCATTCCACCGAACACTGGAGGGTAGCATCGACAAGAGATGACAGCTCCCAACAGAGCATGGACTCTGCGCTATACTGCCTCCAGTGTTTCCTCTCCTGGAATGCAGTAGCAGAAAAGCGCACGGCCTGGGGCTTAGTCCTTGCTACAACTGAAGCCACACAGCTCCCCGCTGTCTGTCACGCAAACAAAGGAAACGGGCCCACAGCAGCTTACATTATCAATGTCCAACAGGTTGTTGTGATTACAAGTGAAATGTCCAAGACAATCAACGTTACACTGCATGCTGCCTTCATGCATCAATTCCAACGCCTTTCTGTATCAGGTAGCAAAACGGTCAACACCAAGACTATTTCCTCCGCCAGCAAGCAGCTTGCTGACAGGGTAAACTTGCAGTACCAAAGTTCTTAAAGTACAGCATTGTCTTGCGATCACAAAAAAAAGGTGTTTAATAAAAGACAGAAACGCCTTTGGTTGGCCCCCGAGAAGCCAATGTGTCCAAACTCACTGCCATCTTACCAGATAAGATCCAGCGTGGCTAACCTCTCCCTATAACTCAAGCCTTCTAGTCGAGGCAGCATCCTCGTAAATCTCTTCCATGCCCTCTCCAACTTGACACTTGACATGCCAGTGAGGGTAAGAACAGGATGATTTAGCAGATGAATATGTGGCTGAAGAATTAATGCAGGGGACAGGGTTTCAGATTCCTGGGTCATTGGGATCGCTTTTGGGGAAGGTATAACCTTGTACATAAAGGGCAGGTTACACCTGAACTCAAGGGGGACCAGAATCTTTCTGGGCACATATGCTAGAGTTGTGGGCGGGTTTAAACTAGTTTGACCGGGGATGGGAGCCAGAGTGATAGGGCTGAGGATGTGTCAGTTGGTATGCAACGCAATGCAGTGTGTAGTGAGACTGTAAGGAAGGACAAGCAGCTGATCAGGCAAAATTTCGGTCAGTGGGATTAGTTAAAGTGTAACTGGGTCAAATCAAAAAGAGTAATGAATATGGGACTGAAGTTGTTATATTTGAATGCACACAGTATACGGAATATTGTAGCACAGTTAGAGATTGACGGGTATGAAGTTGTGGGCTTCTCTGATTCATGGCTAAAAGATGATTATAGGCCTAACGTCCAAGGATACACATTGTATCAGAAGGACAGGCAGGTAGGCAGAGGTGGTGTGGTTGCTCTGTTGGTAAAAAGTGAAATCAAATCCTTAGAAAGAGGTGGTGTAGGGGTCGGAAGTTGTAGAATTCTTGGAGATAGAGTTAGAACCTGATGGGATTTATATACAGGCCTCCAAGCAGTAGCCAGGATGTGGGCTACAAATTATAATGGGAGATGGAAAAGGCATGTTAAAAGGACAATGTTATGATAGTCATGGGGATTTCAATATGCAGATAGATTGGGAAAGTCAGATTGGTGCTGGATCCCAAGAGAGGAAATTTCTAGAATGCCTACAAGATGGCTTTTTAAAGCAGCTTGTCATTGACCCCATCAGAAGAACAGTAATTCTGGATTGGGTGTTATGTAATGACCAAAATTTGATTAGGAAGCTTAAGGTAAAGGAACCCTTAGGAGACAGTGATCATAATATGATAAAGTTCACCCTGCAGTTTGAGAAGAAGCTAAAGTCCCTTTACAGTGGAGTAAAGAGAATTAGAGGCTTGAGAGTGGAGCTGGCCAAAGTTGATTTGAAGGGGACAGTACTTGGGATGACAGCAGAACAGCACTGGCTGGAGTTTCTGGGGGAAATTCAGAAAGCGCAGTGTAGATGCATCCCAAGGATGAAGAATTCTAAATAATACTTCTAAATGAGGCAACCAGGGCTGAGAAGGGAAGTCAAAGACAGCATAAAAGCAAAAGAGAGGATTTGCTGCCATTGGAGAGGATCCAGAGAGGCTTACAGGAATGATCACAGGATTTAAAGGATTAATATAAGGAATATTTGATTGCTCTCGCCTGTACTCGCTGGAGTTTAGAAGAATGAGGGAGGATCTCATTGAACCATAATGGATATTGAAAGGACTAAATAGAGTGGATGTAGAGAGGATGGTTCCTATAGTGGGGTATTCTAGGACCAGAGGGCACAGCCTCAGAATTGAGGGATGCCCATTTAGAACAGATGAGTAAATATTTCTTTAGCCACAAGGTGGTGAGTCTATGGAATTCATTACCACAGGCCAAGTCATTGAATATACTTAAGGTGGAGGTTGATTAAGTTCTTGACTAATCAGGGCGTCAAAGTTTACAAGAAGAAGGCAGAAGAATTGGGTTGAGAGGGATAATAAATCTGCCATGAATGAATTTTGGAACAGACTTGATGGACCATATGACCAAATTCTGCTCCTATATCTTATGGTCTTTCCTATAACGGTGACTAAAACTGTGCAATATATTCCAAGATTTACCTCGCCAAGGTTTTAAATAACTGCAACAAAATTTTCCTAAACTCTCTGTACTGGCTGGTGAAGGCTGCAATGCAGAACACCTTCATGACCCTGTCTATTTGCGTGACCGCGTTCAGGGATCTGTGCACTTATATTTCCAGGCCTCTCTGTTCCATAACACTCACAGCACCCTGCTATTTACTATATAAGCCCTATCTTGGTTTAACTGTCCAAATACATCACCTCATGCATAACTTAAGTTTAAATCCATCTCTGTTCCTTAGTCCACCTCCCTCTTTTGCAGTTAATTAATAACCTTCTTCACTATCAACAAGAGCCCTTATTTTATTATCCTTGGCAAACTTGTTAATCGTGCCATGTGCATTAATTTCCAAATCATTTACATACATGATGAAAACAGAAGTCCCACACTGACCCCAAGTGCACCTCACCAGGCCTCCAGTTGAAGATTTGACCTTTAACCATCACTGTTTCCTATGTCTAGCTAATTCTGAGTGCACTTCACTGGCTCCCCGTGAATCCCATGTGATCTAAACTTTCCAGATTAGCCTTCCATGTGACTGAAGTCAGTACAGACTACATCCATAGCCCTGCCTTCTTCTATCCCTTTAGTTACCTCTTCAGAAAATTCCAATACTAATCGGACAAGAACTCCTGCACACAAAACCATGCTGACTATTCCTGATTAGGCCTTCTAAATGTCAATGAGTACAAGCCCAGAGCCATCAAACTCACCTTGTACATTGACCCTTTCATTCCCAGAATCGTCCTCATGAGCCTCCTCTGGACCCTCTCCAATGCTAGCATATCTTTTCTTTGACGGGCCAAAACTGCTCACAGTACTCCAAATGCGGTCTGACTAATGTCTTGTAATGTCTTAAAAGCTTCAGTATCCTTGCTGTTGTATTCTAGTCCTCTTGAAATGAATGCTAACACTGCATTTGCCTTCCATACCACCAACCAAACCTGTAAGTTAATCTTTATGGAATCCTGCACAAGGATTCCCAAGTCACGCAGGACTGGTCAGCTAATGTCGGCAGGCTGGATGGAGAGCGAGGTGTCTCCCAGTGGAGGTTGGTTGTAGGGGATTCACAGCCCGTTCTTTAGCCAGAGCCTTCAGTAATTTGGGCATCGAGGGAGAGAGAAAGAGGAGAGCCATCTGCAGTACCACTGATGTGGCAGAGAGGGCCTCAAGATGGCCGTGGCTCAAAAGAGGGGAGCCATGGAGTCATAAGTAGCTAGTCATCTGGACACAAGCTGGGGTCTGATCAGCCCCGGCTGGGTCACCTGGAGGAGGGTGTATGATGTTGAAAGACCCGAAACACCCGATGATTCCAGGAACATCACTGAAGATGTGTCCAGAGGCATCAGTAGATGTATGTACACAGTGTACATCTGATTTCAGAATTTTCTCCCTGTTTAGAAAATAGTCCACATCTTTATTCCTCCTACTAAAGTGCATGACCATTCACTTCCCTATACTATATTCCATCTGTCATTTTTTATAACCCATTCTCCTAATCTGGCCAAGTCCTTCTGCTGACTCCCTGCTTTCCTCAACACTAACTGCCCCTACAGCTATCTTCATATCATCCGCGAACTTAGCCACATAGCCATAAATTCCATCATCCACATCATTGACGTATAAAATGAAAAGAAGCAGACCCAACTTCAACCCCTGTGGAAAACACCAGTAGTCACTGGCAGCCAATCTTCTATCCATGCTAGTCTTTCTATAATACCATGGGCTCTTATCTTGTTAAACAGCCTGGTGTGTGTCAACTTGTCAAAGGCCTTCTGAAAATCCAAGTAAACAACATCCACCGACTCTCCTTTGTCTATTCTGCCAGTTATTTCCTCAAAGAATTCTAACAGATTTGTCAAGCAGGATTTCCCCTTAAAGTCATGATGACTGCGGTCTACTCTAACATGTGCCTCCAAGTACCCTGAAGCCTCATAATGGACTCCAGTTGTCTTTCTAAGCACTGAAGTAAGGCTAACTGGGCTATAATTTCCTTTCTTCTGTCTCCTTTCTTGAAGAGTGGAGTGACATTTGCAAATTTTGCAGTCCTCCAGAACCATTCCAGAATCTAGTGATTCTTGAAAGATCATTGCTAATGCCTCCATAATCTATTCTGCTGCCTCTTTCAGAACCCTTGGTTGTAGTCTATCTGGTCCAGTTGAATTTTCTACCTTCAAACCTTTCAGCTACACAAACACCTCAGTAATAGCAATGATATTCACTTCTGCCCCCGACACACTAAATTTTTGGCAAAGTGCCAGTGTCTTTCACGGTGAAGACTGAGACCAAATATGCCATTTCATTCACCATTTCTTCGTCCCCCATTACTACCTCTCCAGTGTCATTTTTCAGTGGTCCAATATCCACTCTCACCTCTTCTACTCTTGATATATCTGAAAAATGCTTTGGGTATCCTCTTTTATATTATTGGCTAGCTTATCTTCTTATTTCATTTTTCTCCTCATGACTTTATTTTTCAATTGCTTCTGTTGGGTTTTAAAAGCTTGTCAATCCTCTTAACTTTCCATTATTTTTTTTCTATATTATGCCCCCCCTTTTGCTTTTGTGCTGTCTTTGACCAGCTTGGCCAGCAACAGTTGCCTCATCCTTCCTCTAGAATACTACTTCATTTTGGGGATGTTTCTATTCTGCACTTTCCGAATTGCTCCTAGAAATACCATTCACTGCTGTTCTACTGTCATTCCTGCTCGTGTCCCCTTGCGTTCAACTTTGGCCAGCTCCTTTCTCATGCCTCTGTAATTCCCTTTACTCCACTGTAATACTGATACATCTGATTTTAGCTTCTCCTCTCAAGCTGCGGGATGAATTCTATTATAATCACTGCACCTTAAGGGTTCCTTTACCTAAACTGCCTATTCAAATCTAGTTCATTACACAACAGCCAATCCAGAATAGTGGGCTCAACCACAAGCTGCTCCAAAAAGCCATCTTGTAGGCATCCTGCAAATTCTGTCCCTTGGGATCCAGCATCATCCTGATTCTCCCAATCTACCTGCATATTGAAATCCCACATCCTGGCTCCGGTTTCGGGGCCTGTGTATAATTGTCATCAGGATCTTTTTACCTTTGCAGTTTCTTAACTCTACCCATAAGGATTCTATATCTTCCAATCCTGTGTCACCTCTTTCTAAGGATTTGATTTTTTTTTTATAACAAACAGAACCACCCACCCTCTCTGCCTTCCTGTCCTTTTGATACAATGTGTATCCTTGGATGCTAAGCTCCCAATTATGATCTTTTTTTAGCCACGACACAGTGATGCCCACAGTGTCGTTCCTGCCCATCTTTAACTGTGCCACAAGCTCATCTACCGTAAACCGTATATTGTGTGTATTCAAATATAACGCCTTCAGTCCCATATTTATTACCCTTTTTGGCTTTGCCCCCATGTTACAGTTCAACTCATCCCACTGACTGCAATTTTGCCCTATCAATCTGCCTGTCTTTCCTCTCGGTCTTATTGAACTTGTTTACCAACTGCTTCATCCGCACTCTTATCACTCTGGTTCCCACCCCCCTGTGAAATCAGTTCAAACCCTCCCCAACAGCACTAGCAAACCTGCCTCAAGGATATTAGTCCCCCTTCGGGTTCAGGTATAACCCATCCTTTCTGCACCTTCTCCAGCAGAAATCCCAATGATCCAGAAATCTGAAACCCTGCACCACTTTCTCAGCCACTCATTTGTACTATCATACTATTCCTGTCCTGACTAGCATGTAGTACAGGTAGTAATCCAGAGACTACTACCCTGAAGGTCCTGCTCTTTAGCCTCTTCCCTAACTCCCTATACTCACTGTGTAGGACCTCTTTCCCCTGTTCTACCTAGATATGTCAATGATGCCAATGTGCACCATGACCCTCCCCCTTAAGAACATTCAACAGCTGCTCTGAGACATCCTGCACCCTTGCACCTGGAAGGCAATGCACCCTCTTAGGTTCTCTTTCACAGCCACAGAATCTCCTTTCTGTCCCCTTAACTATCAAGTCTCCTATCACTTTTGCTCTGCCTGAACCTCTGAACTGGCTACAGTGCCACTGGCCTGGCTGCAGCTGCTGTGCCCCAGTAGGTTATTCTGCCCCTCAGCAGTATCCAAAGGGGGTTACACATGTTGAGGGGAATGGCCACAGAACCTTGCACTGAATGCTTATTCCCCTTACTTCTGGTGGCCACCCATCTGTTACCTGAAGCCTGCACTCTGGGTGTGACCACCTCATCTATGAGGTTTTCAGCCCCCAGATGGTCGTGAGTACATGCAGCTCCAGCTCCAGTTCCTTGCCCTTGTTAGTCAAGAACTGAAGTTGGGTGCATTTCCTGCAGATGTAATCATCAGGGAGACCATTAAATACCCTGAAATTACATATCTCCCGAGAGGAGCATTCTACTGCCTGAGAATGTGCATTGAAGTAGATGCTATTTATGCAGTGGTCCTATCTGTCCTCCTCCTGTAAGCATGGCTGTTCTGATTGCTTGGCTTGCATTCATTGGTTGCAAAATGTTTCTCGGTTTTTTTTCACTGAATTCACTCCCTTGAGTTGCACTACCTCTGCCGATCTAATTTGCATCCTCCCAGACAGCAAAAGCAAATTTCCCCACTAGGATATTGGTCCCCCTTCTGTTTCAAATATGTTTCTACATTAAGATTAAAACAAAGTTTAATGAACTATTAATTTTGAACAAAAGGTTTCTTTTAATTTCTCATCAGCTTTCCTATCAACCAAATAGAACATAGAAATTTACAGCTCTATTTCAGAAATCTCCATTTTTGGGAAGTTCCTTTATTGCAGGCTCTACTGGAAATTGAAAAATTGTTTTCAGAGCCATGTTATTTTTATTGTCTATTTTTTAATTAAATTTCCATTTATCAAGTTAAGATGATGGATGCATACTACATACTCTTTTGAAATTATTCATTTTTAATGAAAATAAGAACATTGCGAATTGAAAGTCGATGCCATGTAGTTCATATACCATATTCTTGGTCACAATAGTACATATTGCAACTGGCGTGGAATAAGTTACCAAAGGATCAAATTTAAAGAAACATTTTGCATATGAACATTTGAGGACTAAGTATTTCACCCAAATAAATTTCAGATGGAGACCAACTTGATATTCATTTCCAGCATCACTTGTTCATAAAGCATTAGCTGTTCTCAATGAACTTAAAATATTATTTTTGAATGAAAAGTATTTTGAGCCAACCAGCAATAATTTTATCGGACTGATTTGTGAAAGTCCTCGCATGTACTCCTCAGCTTTTCTTTGTTACAGGTATCAAAGGCTTCAGCAGATCTTGTGCGCTACTGTGAAGAACATGCCAAGAATGACCCTCTGCTTAATGGCATCCCAACTTCAGAAAATCCCTTCAAAGACAAGAAGCCTTGTATTATATTGTAGTCCTGATTTGTGCTTTCTACCTTTTTTTAAAAAAAACTGACCAATAATAGAACAGATAATGATGATACTATCTTAATGCCCTCTAGTTTCCACATAAAAATATTTTCCACATTAAATTTTCACTTTTTCCCTTGTCCATTCCAGAAAATAGATTAGGGTATATATTGTGCATTTAAACCAAAAGGACATGTTAAAAAATAATAAGCATTTGTGCCACAAAAGAGTAATGAAGATTGAATGTAACAAATAACATGCCTTTATATTTACTTTTTCCAACATTAATGTAAATGTATGCAGTTTTTAAACTTGTAGATGTATTTGAGTATACTTAATTAAGACCAACATTGTAATTAATTTTGAAGTGGATCTTTCCAATTCATTACTATCCTGATTTCTGTCTGAAGTGCCATATCATGCCACCGCTTTTAATTTGCATGCCTCTGCCTGTCTTTCCTTTCACCTTGCCATAGGTGGCAGAACCTTCACTTGGCTCAGCTTGACTTGTTCGAACTCCTTACTTAAAGCCTTCTACCATCTAAGCTGCCTTAAAGCCCATGCTTTTACAATTTCTCAATTTTTCCCATCAGTTTAGTATCACCGTATTTTTCATTGAGAAATTGTTGAGATCCATAAGCACAACCTCTTATTAAGAGTTCTGGAATTTAAATGTCATTTTAATCTAATAACTGAAGTGTGGATTGGTCCATTCCAAGCACAATACCAGATCGATGTTGATCATCAGTGTTCAATGACTCAAATGTAGGTGTATAATGTTGGGAACTTTTTTGTTAAAGGCCAGAACAGAAATAAATAATTTAGTAATTGAACATTGCAAGAATGTTCAATAATGTGTTGTTCAGAAATGTCCAGTTTAGCATGGATAAGACTAAGCTTTTGAGGAAACTGGACTAATTTATGAAGGGGAAATATTCTCAAACCTTGCTTTTACACCTATATTTGACAAACTAGGATATTTGTTGCTCATTAGCTGCATTCTCTTTTGTGCTCATTTTGCACCTTTTGTATCTGAATTTGGAAATTTGGCAGCATGACTTTAATTTCTGATGTTCACAGAATTCTGAATATGCAGTATTAAATACAACATTGCTTTAATTCAACATCAAAGCAAAATGCCGCTTAAAATAATTTGCCAAAATGAATATTGTAATACAAAGCTCAAAGGCCATCTTTACTATTTGAAAGTTATTGTATTAATGTGTGATATTATATCTCAATATGATTGGTAGAAGTGAAGTAAATTAATCTTACTGGGGCAACTGTCCTATCCATAACATACAGTACTTGTGCTTAATGTAAAATGTTGTTGTTATAACAAAGTGTTCCTGGGCTTTAGTTGTTTCACATTTCAGCAGCTAATCCCCCAATATTTAAATTCAATTTGCAGTAACTGCAGAGACTTCTGTATTACTTTAACCTGGTTTTTGTAAGACAACCACCATCTTTTAGGGCAGTAAATTCTAACAACATTACCAAATAAGCCTCATTAAATGTTCCATCTATGACCTACAGTAATTACAACTGAAATCAAATTGTAATGTAACCATTTGAATTTTTAACTCCTACAAAGGAATGGCCAGGATTTCAATTCATTTATGCATGTTCGAAAATAACCAAACTGCCTAATTAAAATATCACAAACATATTTGCAGATCTATTAATCATGGCATTGCTTTAGGGATTTGTTTTCTATGATTCAGATGCAAGCTTACATATATTTATTAAAATCATTTACACTTGCATGTGAGACGTAAATGGTCTTTTTTGTATGCAAGTCCACTCCAGACTATAACAAAACGACATAATCTGAGAACTATTCATCATGCCCACTGTGCATAAATCGAGCATTCATAAATCAAGGAGGGCATATAATCCTAAGCATCAGCTTTGGATATATATTTTTCCTCTACTGATTACAGTTTATTATGGTATTTAAGACTTGGGTCTCCAAGTAATTTCTGTTGAGTGTCTATATTTAGCTTGGGACATGACAGAGCTCCCAATAATCAAGTATTTTCTACCTGAATTACCAAATTTTCCAGTTGGAACTTTCCCATGGGAATCTTTGGTGATTGTTCTTTAGCACTCTGTTGCCATGATATGACAATTTTACTTTTCATTCCAAATCTGAATCTCAGGAGACAACCTGAAACACTAATGGTGCTCTGAACTGGAAGCCAAGCATAGCAAAATGTCAAATATTTATTATGACAATACCAATAATTTTTGCTATTTCCTTAAGCGCCTTTATACAGCCTGCACTATTTTTAAAATTAAACAACAAAATTCAATTTTAATTATACTTTCCATAGACTTCCATCTCCTACAATGGAAAACTGATCAAATGAATCCATAGAATTTTGTCCACGTTAGCCTCCATTGGCTAATTAAAACCACAAAGTGCTTTCTTTGACTCCATTCAGCACTTAATTTAAATTTATTTTAGATCACTTAGGTATAAATATTTCTTTTTATACTTTAACTTTACTTGTTGGAGGGTCTTTCACTTCAAATACTACCTTTTACCTACAAGTTATCCATTTCCTTTTGAAGTCATTGTGACTTTTCATTATGACTCTATCTACACATAGAATAATCAAAGCGCTCATCCTTTATGACTTTCTGGAAGAGTCCTGTTATTTTACATGTAAAACTCCAGTAATCTGGCATTCTCCAGGACTTCATTGCTGCACTAGACTTTACACACTAATGGATATTTCAATGCAGCTTTAAATATCACACGGTAGTATAATAATTTTTCCAGTGAACCATGTGAATTTAAAAGGATCATGGAAATGGGGACCTGGTAGGTTTAACAGAAGTATGGGTAACAGAACCAGGTGAGAGATGCTGAACTATCAGGTATTTAAACAAGCATTGTCAGAGACTTGCTGTTGGTCCTTATCCATCTCCCATAAACTCCAGAACATGTGGCATCAGTACACTATTACCAAAACCTTTCCTAATCCTTTGCATTTTATGAAGTGGTTCAAATCACTAAGATGCTCTTCAACTGTTTTTCTTCAGTGTTTGTCTTGCATTTGGATTGGGAAGTAATTATTCATTGCATTAGCAAACGTTTCCTGGGGACTTGCGATCTGCACTTATTTTTGTTTGTCTACCTTCAAATCTGCCATCTTCACATTGAGTATAAGTGGAGTAGACTTATTTGTGATTCATTGTCCATAATGCAGAGTATAGTGCTTTCAAAGTCTGTTACTTTTTCTGCTAACATACATTGCTTTTGCATAAGATACTGCTATGTAATGATTTTCGCATTGACACACGTGAATAAGAGGATCAGGTGTGCAGCATATATCTCTGGGTCTTCTGTTGAATAGATTATTAACCTTTTGCATTGAGTGAAAAGATATTAAAGGGGGAAAATTGCACAGCAATGATAAATTGAACTTTATATGTCTTGGTGTGCAGGAAAAGACACAAATTTGGATTGTATACAAGACTATTTTAACCATTTTAAAACCTCATTTGTGTTCAAGTTGAATGAAAAGCTTAATGGCCAAAATAGCACGTTTGCCCTTATTGTCAAATTTACATTGATTTGATTTTATATTAGATGCCTTATGTTTTTAAAAGAAATTGCAAGAAAATGAAAAATAAGCAGAAGAAAACTTGGGGATGCAGCAAGTTGAGTTTATTCACTGAAATCGGAATGTGAATCTAGCTCAGGCTGATTGTTTGTTTTGGAGTGATTGCAGTCTAGTTCAGTCAGCACTAGCAAAGTCATTTCAAAATTGAGAATGTTTAATTTGAATCCTGGATTCCAGTACAATTGAATACACAATTTCCCAGTCCTTCCCTTGCTGGCCCACAGTATTTCAGAGAACTCGATAGAACGCATGAATCTATTATTTGGGTCTGATTGAAGTCATGCATGAGGGCTGCTTGCCACTTTGAGTCTCTTGCCATAACACCCAATGCTGCACATTTCTGATGTTTATTTTATGCCTCCGAATTATTATCCATTTCCATCTTTGATTGAAACTCAGTACAGTAAAACAAGGCATACTGTGTTTCCTAAACTCTTAATTTGCTATGATGTGAACTAAGAAGCCCAAATTATGTTGTATTTTCATTTATTCTGTAGTTGCCATTCTGCATTAAACCTAGTTTCTGTATACTTGGTTTAATCTTTGTTTCAAAATTAACTTCCTCTTTAAGCATACTCATTTTGAAGGGAAAAATTTCAATACAATTTTTAATTTTTCTATTAATGCTATTTTCCAACACTACAGTTGACTTACAAATAATTGTAGAAGTATTGCCTTTTATTTCCCCTGTTCAAATATAATTGTGAGAAAGGTAATGTATTATACTCTGTGATGTGAATGTGTTCAGTATCGTGGATGCAATTACTCCATTTATTAATAAACTCATTGCATTTTATAACTTCTATTTTTATTCAGCACTATTAAGAGTACTTGAGCATCTATGTGTCCTACTCGATTGCTTAAAGTGAAAAATTAAAGTTGTGGGCTTTTCATGTAAAAACCTAAAGATGGATCTTCAAGAGATGCACTACTATAATAAAAACAGAAATTGCTGCCAATCTTCAATTGATCAGAAAGCATCTGTGCGAGGAGTTATGTTTTGGGCTAATGACCTTTTATCAAAATGGAAAAAGTGAGAAAACAAATGAATTTTAAGTTAAGAGGGTAGATGGAGAGAATAACTAAAGTAATCTGTCAGGTGGGGATCATAATTGTCCCAGTGACACAAATACCGAATGAAGTATGGGGAAGTACTAGATTTAAATTAAACCATCTTAAGGTGGATGTGAAGAGAGAGACTTGGGGTACTTATGCACAAATTTTCGAAGGTGACAAGATGGGTAATGATGGCAATTAATAAAGCACATGGACTGCTACTTTGTAGAAGTAGCAGCTTAGATGTGATGGATATAAAATTACGCTAGCCCAATGTTATTTTGATCTCAGCTTAACTGATTTTTCCTATTCTATGCATTAAAATTCAGGAATAACGTGCATTATTTATAGTGGATATAGACAGGTACTAGAATATTTGGAGATGAGCAGGATTATAGTTATATGAATGAATTGGAGAATTTGGGAAATAGGTAGACTGCATTGAGAAGATATTTCAAGAGGTGAAAAGGTCTATAACCAGATGGCATGCATTTCATATGACAACAACCAAAAATGTTGATAAATACAAAATTCAAAAGGGAAGTTGGAGAACACTTTAAAGGTAAAAATTGCAAGGGAATGAGGAAGTATCTAGAAGTAGGTGTCAACAGATGACTCATTGAAAGAACAAGTGCATATCTGAATAATTACTTTCTGTGCTGTACATTTATCATTCCAAGTGAACAGTAAAAGCAGTTTCTGGGAAAAGGTACAAAAAGAAGCTCTGAGCAGTTCCTTTCTTTATGAAATACAGTTTTAAAATTAAAATGATGGAAAATTGGCAAGGTATAAAATGAGTGTGTATACCTCAAGGCAGGGAACTGAATTTAGAAACAGAAAACCTACAGCACAATACAGGCCCTTCGGCCCACAATGCTATGCTGAACATGTACTTCCTTTAGAAATTACCTAGGGTTAAGCATAGCCCTCTATTTTTCTAAGCTCCATGTACCTATCCAGGAGTCTCTTAAAAGACCCTATCATTTCAGCCTCCTCCGCCACCGCTGGCAGCCCATTCCACACACTCACCACTCTCTGCGTACAAAAAAAAACACAGCAGCTTACCCCTGACGTCTCTTCTGTACCTACTACCAAGCACCTTAAAACTATGTCCTCTTGTGCTTCCCATTTCAGTCCTGGGAAAGGGCCTCTGACTATCTACAGGACCAATGCCTTTCATTATCTTGTACACCTCTATCAGGTCACCTCTCATCCTCCATCGCTCCAAGGAGAAAAGGCAGAGAAGATTAAATCCCCAAGTAATGTCTTTTTGCAGACATTTATTTTATTAGTAAGTGGCAAACCCAATATTTACTCCCCAGTCCTCTGTCCCCATGAGAAGATGACGATGAGCAAGGATTTGGAAAATTCCTGGTGAATATATTTCCACACTGTTCTTTGTATGGAGCTAAATGTTGGTGAAGGAGCAACCATTATTTTGAAGTCAGTATGAAGATGGTGATTCTGAATTGGCTATGTTCATGTCTGCTACCCACGTCCTTGGTTGTAGTTTTGAACCTCAGGAGGTGCTGTCATTTTAGCCTTGGCACATCACTGCAGTGCAATGAACACGAGGGGAAAAAAGTGCATCAGGAGACCATTTTCCCTCTGTACATAGCTCTGCCAATCATTAAATTCATAGTTAAATATTTATCGTGATGGCACCTTCCAGCACTAACCTTGTATCTCTTGGTTTGCTTGAACATAGAACAATGCAGTACAGTACAGGCCCTTTGGCCCATAATGCTGTGTCACCCTTTACTTGCTCCAAGATCCCATCCCTCCCACTTAGCCCTCCATACCAGGAGATCACAGTGAATTGGAGACAGTTCCTTGTGGACTTTACGCACCAGTTTTAAAAACCAGTTTTTGCACTAGCCTCCCACAAGGGCCAAGGGAACATCTCATCATGCTCAGGGATTTATCTACCCTAATTTTCCACAAGACATCAAGACAGAGAACACCTCCCCTTCCATAATCTGGATATGGTCCATGGTCTCTCTTCTCTTTTTTTTTCCTCAGGTCTGAAGACCATGTCTGTCTCTCAAGTAAATACAGGTATTAAAAAAACATTTAAGACCTCCCCATCTCTTTCAGCTCTGTCCATAGATAACCACACTGATCTTCAAGAGGACTAATTTTGTCCCTTGCTAACCTTTTACTCTTATTGTAGCTGTAGAAGCCCTTGGGATTTTATTTCACCTTGTCTTCCAGAACAACCTTGTATCCTGTTTAATCCCACCTGACTTCTCTCTTAAGTGTCCTCTTGCATTTATTATACTCAAGGCATTTTCATGGAACCTATTGGAAGATGTCCTTGGGTCAAAACAAATCGCTGCACTTTACAGTACACTATCACATGATATGAAACCAAACCTCAGTGCAAACACAGGGACTTGGGACAATCCACTTACAAGATTAGTTGTGTTTTCATCTGTTGATTCATTCATCCCAAATAAGCCCAAGTAGGCACTGATGGCAGGTGTGTCACCGGCATGTCTTGCCCAGTAAAGGGTCCAAATGACAGCTTGTCCTTTCGTGCAAGGATCACATTGAGGCACAAACCTGGGTGTATCAATAGCAAGGAAATTGCAAGAGGCATATCGGCAACTTGGTGTGGAACTGACAGGAAAGGTCTTAATACTGCCTATTGCAATGGGAGGGATGGAGGAGTCCAGTTAGGTTGCTGGTGGAGAAGTGGACCACAGAAATGCAAGAAAATTTAAAAACAAGACTCAAATGTGCATATTGAAGTCAAAAAGATTGCCATGCAGTCTGAGCTTGATTAATGCTGTAAGCAGAGTTAACAGATATCTTGTTTCATGGTTTGACAAGTTGTCTCTGAACTGACCAAGCTCTCTGGTATAATCATCCAAAAGCAAAGTAGTAAACATAGAAGAGTACAGCACTGGAACAGGATTTTTAGCCCACAATGGTGTGCTGAACCAATTAAATTAGAAATCAAATTTTTTCTGCCAACAGAATGCCCATGTCCTACCATTTTCCTCATATTCATGTGCCTATCTAAATGAGTTTTAAAAGTCTACAATGTTTGTGCTTGTACCAGCACTGCAGGCTGTGCATTCCAGGCACCCACTGCTCTCTGTGTAAAAACAAAACTTGCCCCTCATATCTGCTTTGAAATTACCCCCCCCCCAACCCACCACCACCTTAAATGCATGCCCTCTGGCATTAGATATTTCAATCTTGGGAAAAAAGATATTGTTTGTCTACGCTATACCACTCATGATCTTATAAACGTCTATAATATCACTCCTCAGCTTCTGCTGCTCCTGACAAAACAACCCAAGTTTGTCCAACTTCCCATTATAGCACATTCCCACTAATCCAGGCAGTCAGTCAGTCAGTGGGTGCCGTCCCGAGTCCGCGGTTGGCAGTTATACACCTCCATCTTCTTCGATCTTGCGACAGCACCGAGTAATCCAAGCAACATCCTGTTACACCTCTTCTGCACCCTCTTCAAAGCCTTGACAAAATTCCCTTAATGGGGTGATTAGAACTGTATGCCATAGTCCAGATGTGGCCTAACTAGAGTTTTGTAAAGTAGCAACATCCTGTCTTTTGAGCTCAATGCCTTGACTAATAAGTGCAAGCATGTCATTGGGGCTTCGTAACCAGCTAAAAATCTGTGTAGCCACTTACAGTATGGTTTGGTGGGTGGTGCGAGTATGGTTTGATTTCAAGAGAAATTTGATTAAGTACGCAGGTGGGAGGAATATGGAAGTTTATGGTCCAGGTGTGGGTTGATGGGACTAGGCAGAATAACTGTTAAGCATGGACTAGATGGGGCAAGGGTCTTGTTTCTGTGATGTAGTGTGCTGTGACTCTATTTAGTTGTGAAAAGTCACAGTGCTCCATTGATCAGCAACTGAAGTGGAGTTAGTGAATGTCTGGTAGAGGGAATTTTAGTTCTATCATTTGTTATCAGCGAATCCAACAGGAACTGAGATATACATAAAGATGCCACTTATTTCAGCTTGTTATTGTCATCCCTGAGCTGGACTATTTGTGGTGGCCTACTCTCTTGTATACGTGATCTCTTCCTCAAGGCCTGATAAAACAGATGTACAAGTGTGGGAAGATCAGCTTAGTGTGGGAGCCGGTGGGAACTGGTGTGCCTTGTATTTGAATTAAGTGGCAAAATTGGATGGACAAAATGGGGAGATGATGTTATTCGCCAAGAGTTGGGGTTGCTGGAAATTGACAGGATGTGAAGAGCAGTGTCATGAAAAATAATAAGACAGCAAAGGTTCAAGGGTTACTTTTATTATTGAAGTATACAACTCTGAAATTCTTCAATTTTCTGGGTAGCCGTGAAACCAAGAAAGAAAAGAGAGGCAGCACAAGCATGAGGACAGAGAAGAGGGGTGCTTAAATTAAAAACATCACTGAATCAGGAAATGTGCTCACTTTTCCTCCTGGCTACGCTCAAACACTTTGCAGCCATAAACAGGACATGGTACTCCTGCTACTCAATTTCTCTTGGATATTAAAACTTTTCTCTTCCTCCTTACTCTTGGCGGGAAATGTATGCCCTTTCTGTCTACATTCAGGAACAATTCCAACAAAGCCTTGTTAAATCTGGTTGATGACCTTGCTTTCTGTTCACCTCCCTTAATCACAATTATTTCCATTTGTGCACCATTCCTTTAAATAGGGCCAAGGTCTGCATCAAGTTCACTGTGCAGCCTTGGGAGCAAGGCCACGTGCATTCACACACCATTTCCAAGGACAGGTGTGTAAAAAGGGTCCATAGGATCATTGGGGACCCAAGCCATCCCAGCCACAAGCTATTCCAGCTGCTACCATCTGGGAAGCAGTACAGCAGCATAATAGCCAGGACCAACAGATTCCGGGACAGCTTCTTCCACCGGGCCATCAGACTGATGAACTCAGGTTGACTTGAGTGTACTCTATATTACATTGACTGTTCTATTTATTTTAAATTACTATGATTGCACATTTGGCTGGAGATGTAATGTAAAGATTTTTACTCCTCATGTATGTAAAGGATGTAAGAAATGAAGTCAATTCAATTTAGAAGTCAAAAACAGCCAGTGCAATTGAATTGAGATTTCAGATTTCCATTTACTGAGATTTTTCTGTAGTATTCTTGCAAGACTGCACTGCTTGGATTTATCACTCATCCCTAATTGCCTTGAAAATTTAATAGGAAGCCACCTTCCTGAATCGCTACAGTCCCACAACACTGTTGGTGAGTGAGTTCCAACATTTACACTCTGATAATGAAGGAATGGTGATACATTTCCAAGAGGGTAACTGCAATGCATTATGTAGATAGTACTTATTGCAACCACTATGGCGTGATGCTGGAGAGTATAAATATATAGCATGTTAATAGGGTACTGATCAAAAGGGGTTCTTTGTTTTTGGTGCTGTATTTCTTGAGAGTTGGAGCTGCACTCAACCAAGCCTGTGGAGAGTATTCCAGCACACTCCTGATTTGGCCTTGTCGTGTTGAAAGGCTTTGGGATGAGTCAGTCACCGCAGAGCACGCAGCTTCTGTCCTGCTCTTGCAGCCTCAGTAATTAGGTTGCAAATCTGGTTGTATTTCTGGGTATCTCCAAGCAATTCCAGTCAACATCAATGCCTAAAAGGGTATCAGAATATAAAATAAGTCATAGTATTTTCCATCCTTAATCTATAATCTCTGTTATAAATTCCATTTACACAACTATCTTGTCCACATTATCATCTGTTTGTGAACCTCAAAAAGATCTAAACAGGTAATTATTTGGGATTACTAATGTCTGATTGTAGGGAATTCACATGGAATTGAAGGGTGTGTTACTCACATTACTTGTAGTTTGGCTTGGAATGTTTGATTAAAGCTTTCAGACTGGACCCTAGTGGCTAACTGTGACACAATGTGATTAGAAATATTTTATTATTCCTATATATAGCATAGAACAACAACTCGGTTTAACAATGATTCCTAATTATGATTCATGAACACACCCAAATATTCAATGATCTCTCAATGTATTCATGTTCCTGTCCATAATAGGGTAAGTTCTGCACCGGGTATCTTGACTGATTTCATAAATTTAAATTACAAAAAAAAATCTAATTTCGTTCCCGCCAGTTAAAATTGGTTTTCACGATCTTTAAATGAAGTGATCAAAAGCAGCTTAGAGTAAGTTGTTTGTACTGATGGTTCAAGGACAGGGGTTCAGCATTGAAGTATATGAAGGGGAACATTAAAAGTAAATAAGGATTTTGTAGAGACAGGAAGAAGAGACTGTACTGGGTAATTAGAAAACAGCTAAATTAAGTAACAATGAAACAATAATTTTGTTTTTCTAAATATAACAAGTGCAGTAGAAATTGTTGGGAAGAATGAGTAATTTAAATATTGTTAGTAAAGTGAAATCCTAAACAAATTGAGAGTACAGCAAGCTAAATTTTAAAAATAAATCATCCAGAACTAGATAGTTGAATCCTAGGATTTCTGAGAGATGATCTCATAAATAGTGGATGGGTTAGTTGTGATCTTCCAAAATTCCTTAGTATCTGTGGTCATCTCAACCGATGGAAAACAGCAAAATATCCAAGAGAGAAAGTTGAGAATTTATTAAACCAATTAGTTTGATATCAATTGTTGAAAAAAAGATGGAATCCATGATTAAAACATAGGCTGTGTGGGTAATACAAGCATGATTAGGTAGGACCAATGGGGTTTAATGAAAAAGAAATTGAGCATGACTGCTTGAGTTTTGTGGCAATGTTAGCCAGTGTATTTTGTGTATTTGGGTTTTAAAGGAGCCATTTGTTCATGTGTCAGAATAATATTATTACATAAAGTAAGGGTTTGGGTGTTGCAATAAGTGAATAGAAAATTTAGTAAAGATAGAAAACAAAGAGTAGGAATAAATGTGATAACTTTAAGTTGGCTTTTACTGATGCAAAGCTACAAGGAAAAATACTGGGTCCATAACTATTTAAAATCTATTATGATATTTGATTGGCTGCAAATTCTTGAGGAGAAAAATGGCAAACAGTCAAAAGTGGTTGTACATGTTGGAACAAACAACATGGGTGGAACAAGGGATGAGGTCCTGCAGACTGGATATAGAGAGTTAGGTTAAAAATTAAGAAGAGTAACCTCCAGATTACTTTCCAAGCCACGTGCTAGTAAGGCTCAAAATAGAAAGGTAGTCCAGGTGAATTTGTGGCTGAGGAGCTGGCACAGGAGACAGGGATTCAGGTTCTTGGACAACTGGGATCTCTTCTGCAGTAGAGGCAATGTGTCACAGTAAGGGACAGGGGTTGCACTTGAATCAGAAGGGACTTTTGCAGGGAAATTTACTAATGATACATGGGAAGGTTTAAATTAGATTGGCGTCTGAGAAGGAGCAAGTTATGGGCTAAAGCAGAAGCCAACAAGAGCAAATTTTAGTAATCAATATAGCTGGGGGCACAATAAATGCATGAGGTTTAACTGCTGAGGCAGACAAATTCAGAATGTTGATTGGCTCTGAGGACTGGGATGTTACAGCTGAGAGAAGGGCAAAATGCAACTCAATATTCTAGGATTCCAATGCTACAGATGTGGCAGATGTTCAGGTAAGCCCAGAGGGAGTGTTACTTTTCTTTATAAAGGAAGATGGAACACCAGTACTTAGAGATGAAATTAGAACATAGAACATAGAATAGTACAGCACAGCACAGGCCCTTTGGCCCACAATGTTGTGCCGACCCTCAAACCCTGCCTCCCATATAACTCTCCACCTTAACTTCCTCCATATACCTGTCTAGTGGTCTCTTGGGGATCATCTACTGAGGTCATATGGGTCTCACCTTAGTGGGTTGTATTATAGACCCCCTAATAGTGGGAACTTGAGCAGGCAAGTAGAGAAATTACTCATAATTATAAGAATAAAAGAATTGTATTAGTGGGTATTTTTAATTTTCCCATTACTTGACAGGACCACCCAGAGTGTTAAGGGCCTGGATGGGGTGAGAATCTGGGAAACGTGTCCAGAGAAGTTTCCTGAGTCATGTAGAGGTCCCTCTACTTCCCGTGCCATGTGCTCCACTTAGGAGCGTGCGATTCTTGACCTCTTGGAGAACAAGGCAGAGCAAGTACTGAGCGGCGGTCAGGGAGCACTTTGGTTCTAGTGACCATGCTGTCAGCTTTAAGACAGTGATGGAAAATGATAAAACAGGTCCATAGGTTAGGATCCTGCACTGAAGCAGAGACAATTTTGAAGGAAATTGGGTAGGATCTAACAGAGGTCAATTGGGTAAGTCTGTTTGATGGGAAAGGAATGACCGGCAAGTGGGAGATTTTTTAGAAGTGTGATACCTAGAGTCCAGCAGCAGCATGTTCCCGTTAGGATGAAGGGTAAACCTGACAAATTTACTGATAATAAGCTGCATAAGCCAATCCCTTTACAGTGGGATACAATGGATTACAGAAACATTGATGAACTCCAACCATACCATCAAATTTGTGAGAAGAGGCTAATCATCAAGTGAGCACATGACACTCCTGGTCCACCCTCGAGAAACTGGCTCAGACAGAGGACGATGGAGCCAGGAGGACATGGATGAACTGTGCTCCACTCGGAGCTAAGAGCACAAGAAGAAGAACTGATAAAAGAGATTGAGGCTCTAATCAAAAAAAAGAAGGAAACATATACTGAGCTTAGGAGGTTGGGGGTGAGTGAATGCTTTGATTATAAAAATATTAAGAACATTCTTAAAAGGGAAATCAGTGCAAAGAGAGAGTATAAGATGGATTTGTTAAGTAAGTTTAAGGAACACCCAAGAGGTTCTTCTGCTATATTAAGAGTAAAAGGGTAGCTAGGGAATAGAGTAAGTCCTCTTAAAGATCAGCAGGATTGCCTATATCTCGAGCTGCAGAAGATGGATGGGATTTCCAAATCCTTCATGTTTCCTGATGAGAAAATCATAGTTACTCAAGAGATGGGAAGGAAACAAGTGATGACATTTTGAAGGACCCGGAAAGAGGTACTTGCCCCTTACAGTGGATAAATCCCCAGGACTTGATTGAGTCCATCCTCAGACTTTATGGGAAGCTAGAGAAAAAGTTGCAGGAGGCCATCAGAGATACTTGCTTCATCATTCTCCACATGTAAAAATTCTCAAAGACTGGAAGGTACAATGGCATGCAAAGGTTTGGACGCCCCAGCCAAAATTTCTGTTACTGTGAATAGCTAAGTAAGTAAAAGGTGAACTGATTTCCAAAAGGCATAAAGTTGAAGGTAATACATTTCTTTAATATTTTAAGCAAGAAAACTTTCATTTCCATCTTTTACAGTTTCAAAATAACAAAAAAGGGAAAGGGCCCGAAGCAAAAGTTTGTAACAGTACTTAGTAACAGCCCCTCTGGCAAGTATCACAGCTTGCAAACGCTTTTTATAGCCAGCTAAGAGTCTTTCAATTCTTGTTTGGGGGATTTTCCCCCATTCTTCCTTGCAAAAGGCTTCTAGTTCTGTGAGATTCTTGGGTCGTCTTGCATGCACTGCTCTTTTGAGGTCTATCCACAGATTCTCGATGATGTTTGGGTCAGGGGACAGGGGTCAGGGCCATGGCAAAACCTTCAGCTTGTGCCTCTTGAGGTAGTCCATCGTGGATTTTGAGGTGTGTTTAGGTTCATTGTCCTGTTGTAGAAGCCATCCTCTTTTCATCTTCAGCTTTTTTACAGACAGTGTGATGTTTGTTTCCAGAATTTGCTGGTATTTAATTGAATTCATTCTTCCCTCTACCAGTAAATGTTCCCCGTGCCACTGGCTGCAACACAAGCCCAAAGCATGATTGATCCACCTCCGTGCTTAACAGTTGGAGAGGGGTTCTTTTTATGAAATTCTGCACCCTTTTTTCTCCAAACATACCTTTGCTCATTGCGGCCAAAAAGTTCTATTCAAAAGGTTCAAAGGAACATCTAAACAAGCCTGATGCATTTTGGAACCAAGTCCTGTGGACTGCTGCAGTTAAAATAGTTTTCTTACTTAAAATATTAAAGAAATGTGTCATCTTTAACTTTATGCCTTTTGGAAATCAGTTCATCTTTTACTCGCTTAGCTATTCACAGTAACAGGAATTTTGACCAGGGAAGCCCAAACTTTTGCATGCTACTGTAACTATGTCATTTCATTGTTTGAGAATGGACAAGCCAATGACCTACAGGCTAGTCAAGCTGTCATCAGTAGTGAAGTTACTGGGAGGGTTTCTGGGGTACAGGATCTAACAGTATTTGAATAGTCAGAGTCTGATTAGTAGGAATAGCATTACAATGTGTGTGATAAGTCATGCCAAACATGTATTTTCTTAAAAAAACTTTGAAGAGGTAGCCAGAAAGGTAGATGAGTACGGAGTAGTGGGTGTTGTCTCAACAAGGTTCTCATGATGGACTGGTCTGGAAGATTGGGTCCAATGGAATTCTGGGAGAGCTAGTCAAGTGAGTTCAAGCTTGGCTCAAAGGTAGGAAGCAAATGGTGGTGAATGAAGGTTGCTTCTTGGAATGGAGACTGGTGATTACTAGTGTGCCGCAGGGGTTGGCTTGGGACCCTTGTTATTCAAAATTTACATAAATGGTTTGGATGTAAATGCACAAAGCTTGATCAGTAGGTTTGCAGATGACATGAAATTAAGAAGTATTGTTAATAGTGAAGATAGTATTGTTGATTATAGGGGAATCTTGACCACTTAGGGAAGTGGGCCGAGCACTGGCAGATGAATTGCAATGCAGATAAACATGAAGTAATGCATTCTGGAAAGTAGAACCAGTGTAAGGTTTATACTGTAAATGGTAGGGCACTAAGGAGCCTTAATGGAAGAGAGGAACCTGGAAGTTCAAGTGCAGAGTTTGTTGAAAGTAACATCACGCGCAGATGGTGGAAAAAAGCATCTCGCAAGTTGACTTTCATCGGTCAGGACATTGAGTATTGGAGTTGGGACATTATGCTGCAGTTGTGTTAGTCATTGGTAAGGCACCACTGGGAGTACTGTGTACAGTTTTGGTCACACTATTATAAGAAGAATGCGGTAAACTGGAAAGAGTGAAAAAAGGATTTACGTGGATATTTCCAGGACTAGAGGGCCTGAGCAATAGGGAGAGGTTGGCCCGGCTATGACTTTATTTCTTGGAATGTTGGAAAATGAGGGGTAACCTCAGAGAAATGTTTAAAATTATAGATAAGGTCGATGGTAACAGTCATTTCCCTAGGGTAGGGCAGTCCAAAACTAGGGGGCATAGGTTCAGGGTAGAGGGGAGAGATTTAAAATGAACCTGAGGGCTAACTTTATTGCACAGGGTGGTAAGTACGTTTGTATATGGAACAACTTGCCAGAAAGTGGTTGAGGCATGTACAGTAGTATCACATAAGAAGCATGCGGATAAAGGCGGTGGGGGGGAGCTTACGGGATATGAGCTTAATGAAGGAAATTGGGACCGACTCACCAGCATCTCTACTTCTTTAGGAGGCTAAAGAAACCTGACATGTCCCCTGTCACCCTCATTATGTTTTAATTAATGCACCACAGAAAGCATCTTGTCTGGATGCATCACTGCTTGGTTAGGCAACTAACTGCTCTGCTCATGACCTCAAGAAAAGTGCACAGAGTTGTTGACACAACTCTGCATTTCATGGAAACTAGCCTCTCTTCTGTGGGCTCTGTCTACACTTCTCACTGCCTCAGTAAAACAGCCAGCGTACTCAAAGGCCCACTCATCCCAGACGTACTCTCTCTTCTCCCCTCTTCCATGGGGCAGAAGATACAAAAACCTGAAAGCCCATACCACCAGGCTCAAAGCCAACTTCTATCCCTGTTAAAAGACTATCGAACAGTTCCCTACTACAATAAGACTTTGGAGTCTACCCCGATCTGATCTTGTACCTTATTGCCTGCCCACATGCACCTTTTCTGTAGCTGTAATACTTTATTATACGGTGTAAAAGTAGTAAGGCAGAAGGGCTGAAGTGTGTGTACCTCAATGCAAGAAGCATCAGGAACAAAGGTGATGAGCTGAGAGCTTAGATACACACATGGAATTATGATGTAGTGGCCATTACAGAGACTTGGCTGGCACCAGGGCAGAAATGGATTCTCAATATTCCTGGATTTCAGTGCTTTAAAAGGAATAGGGAGGGGGGAAAAGGGGAGGAGGTGTGGCATTATTTGTCAGGGCTACTATTACAGCTACAGAAAGGGTGGGTAATGTAGCAGGATCCTCTTTTGAGTCAGTATGGGTGGAAGTCAGGAACAGGAAGGGAGCAGTTACTCTATTGGGGGTATTCTATAGGCCCCCTGGTAGCAGCAGAGATACAGTGGAGCAGATTGGGAGGCAGATTTTGGAAAGGCGCAAAAATAACAGGGCTGTTATCATGGGTGACTTTAACTTCCCTAATATTGATTGGAACCTAATTAGTTCCAAGGGTTTAGATGGGGCAGAGTTTAAGTGTGTCCAGGACGGATTCCTGTCACAGTGTGTGGACAGGCCGACTAGGGGGAATGCCATATTACATCTAGTATTAGGTAATGAACCGGGTCAGGTCACAGATCTCTCAGTGGGTGAGCATCTGGGGGACAGTGACCACCACTCCCTGGCCTTTAGCATTATCATGGAAAAGGATAGAATCAGAGAGGACAGGAAAATTTTTAATTGGGGAAGGGCAAATTATGAGGCTATAAGGCTAGAACTTGCGGATATGAATTGGGATGATGTTTTTGCAGGGAAATGTACTATGGACATGTGGTCGATGTTTAGAGATATCTCGCAGGATGTTAGGGATAAATTTGTCCCGGTGAGGAAGATAAAGAATGGTAGGGTGAAGGAACCATGGGTGACAAGTGAGGTGGAAAATCTAGTCAAGTGGAAGAAGGCAGCATACATGAGGTTTAGGAAGCAAGGATCAGATGGGTCTATTGAGGAATATAGGGAAGCAAGAAAGGAGCTTAAGAAAGGGCTGAGAAGAGCGAGAAGGGGGCATGAGAAGGCCTTGGCGAGTAGGGTAAAGGAAAACCCCAAGGCATTCTTCAATTATGTGAAGAACAAAAGGAAGACAGGAGTGAAGGTAGGACCGATTAGAGATAAAGGTGGGAAGATGTGCCTGGAGGCTGTGGAAGTGAGTGAGGTCCTCAATGAATACTTCTCTTCCGTATTCACCAATGAGAGGGAACTTGATGAAGGTGAGGACAATATGAGTGAGGTTGATGTTCTGGAGCATGTTGATATTAAGGGAGAGGAGGTGTTGGAGTTGTTAAAATACATTAGGATGGATAAGTCCCCGGGGCCTGACAGAATATTTCCCAGGCTGCTCCATGAGGGGAAGGAAGAGATTGCTGAGCCTCTGGCTAGGATCTTTATGTCCTCGTTGACAAGGGGAATGGTACCGGAGGATTGGAGGGAGGTGAATGTTGTCGCCTTGTTCAAAAAAGGTAGTAGGGATAGTCCATGTAATTATAGACCAGTGAGCCTTACATCCGTGGTGGGAAAGCTGTTGGAAAAGTTTCTTAGAGATAGGATCTCTGGGCACTTAGAGAATCATGGTCTGATCAGGGACAGTCAGCATGGTTTTGTGAAGGGCAGATCGTGTCTAACAAGCCTGATAGAGTTCTTTGAGGAGGTGACCAGGCATATAGATGAGGGTAGTACAGTGGATGTGATCTATATGGATTTTAGTAGGGCATTTGACAAGGTTCCACATGGTAGGCTTATTCAGAAAGTCAGAAGGCATGGGATCCGGAATGTTTGGCCAAGTGGCTTGCCTGCAGAAAGCAGACGGTCGTGGTGGAGGGAGTACATTCAGATTGGAGGATCGTGACTAGTGGTGTCCCACAAGGATCTGTTCTTGGACCTCTACTTTTCGTGATTTTTATTAACGACCTGGAGGTAGGGGTAGAGGGGTGGGTTGGCAAGTTTGCAGACGACACAAAGGTTGGTGGTGTTGTAGATAGTGTAGAGGATTGTCAAAGATTGCAGAGAGACATTGATAGGATGCAGAAGTGGGCTGAGAAGTGGCAGATGGAGTTCAACCCAGAGAAGTGTGAGGTGGTACACTTTGGAAGGACAAACTCCAAGGCACAGTACAAAGTAAATGGCAGGATACTTGGTAGTGTGGAGGAGCAGAGGGATCTCGGGGTACATGTCCACAGATCCCTGAAAGTTGCCTCACAGGTGGATAGGGTAGTTAAGAAAGCTTATGGGGTGTTAACTTTCATAAGTCGAGGGATAGAGTTTAAGAGTCACGATGTAATGATGCAGCTCTATAAAACTCTGGTTAGGCCACACTTGGAGTATTGTGTCCAGTTCTGGTCACCTCACTATAGGAAGGATGTGGAAGCATTGGAAAGGGTACAGAGGAGATTTACCAGGATGCTGCCTGGTTTAGAAAGTATGCATTATGATCAGAGATTAAGGGAGCTAGGGCTTTACTCTTTGGAGAGAAGGAGGATGAGAGGAGACATGATAGAGGTGTACAAGATAATAAGAGGAATAGATAGAGTGGATAGACAGCGCCTCTTCCCCAGGGCACCACTGCTCAATACAAGAGGACATGGCTTTAAGGTAAGGGGTGGGAAGTTCAAGGGGGATATTAGAGGAAGGTTTTTTACTCAGAGAGTGGTTGGTGCGTGGAATGCACTGCCTGAGTCAGTGGTGGAGGCAGATACACTAGTGAAGTTTAGGAGACTATTAGACAGGTATACGGAGGAATTTAAGCTGGGGGGTTATATGAGAGGTAGGGTTTGAGGGTCGGCACAACATTGTGGGCCAAAGGGCCTGTAATATGCTGTACTATTCTATGTTCTATGTTCTATTACGTTATTGTTTTACCTTGTACAACCTTAATGCACTGTGGTAATGAATTGATATGTATGAATGGTATGCGAGACAAGTTTTTCACCATATCTCAGTACATACAACAATAATAAATCATTTACCAATAAACCTCTGTATGTTAAGTTAATCACACCCAGTTAGCAGGCTTCAGATAGAAGACGGGTGACCACCAGGAAAAGTAAGGAGAGCAAGAGTTGGTGTAAGATTCCCCTGTGGCCATTCTCCTCATCTACAAGTATACCCACTTCGATACTGCTGGGGGTGGGGAGAATGACAGACAGGAGATTTATGTGGCCACGAAAGAGATGCCAGGATAGTGTCTTGCCTCCCAGGTACTAGAGTCCAGGATGTCTCAGAGCAGTTGCTGAATGTTCTTAAGGGCGAGGGTGAACAGTCTGAGGTCGTAGTGCATCACCAATGACATAGAAAGGGGAAGAGCTACTGTGCAGTGCGTATAGAGCGTTACGAAAGAGGCTGAAGCGCAGGAACTCCAAGGTAGGAAACTCTGATTGCTTGCTCCCAATGCCACATGCTAGTCAGGGCAGGAATAGGATTATAGTACAGATGAAAAAGTGGCTGAGAAACTAGTGCAGGGGACAGCGTTTCAGGTTCTTAGATCATTGGATCTTCTGGGGCATGGATGACCTGTACGAGAGGACAAGTTGCACCTAAACTGGAGGGGAACCAATATCGTGGCTGGTGCAACTGGGAGGTTTTAACTGGTTTTAGCAGGGGAATGGGAACCAGAGCACCAGGTCGGAAATTGGAGAGATGGAAGGTTGACCTTTCAGTGAGTGAGCAGTTAAGGAACAGTGAGCGCAAATCTTTAAGCTTTAAGATAGCTATTGATAAGGATAAGTAACATTGCAGGAGCATTTTATATTGGAGTAGTAAAAATTATGAGAGCATTAGACAGGAACTATGGAGAGCCAACTGGGAACAGCTGTTTTTAAGCAAGTTCACATCTAACATGTGACATCTGCACAAAGTACAGGGCAGGCATGTTCCAGTCAGAAGGAGGGACAAGGATGGGAAAGTAAGGAAACCTTGGATGTTGAGAGCTGATGAATTTAGTAAAGAAAAAAAAACAGAAATATATACAAAATTTAGGGGGTTAAAATTAAACAGAGCCCTTGAAGATTATAAAGAAGATCGTAATAAGACCATAAGACATATTAGCAAAATTCGGCCCAGACAGTCTGCTCCACCATTCCATCAGGGCTGGTTTATAAGGCCTCTCATCCCCATTCTCCTAGCTCCTGCCTGACCATTGAAGCCCTGACCAATCAAGAACCTATCAACTTCCACTTTAAATATACCCAATGACTTGGCCTCTACAACTGTCTGTGGCAATGAATTCCACATATTCACCATCCTCAGGCTAAAGAAATTCTTCCTCAACTCTGTTCTAAATGGATGTCCCTCTGTTCAGAAGTTGTGCTCTCTGGTCCTAGAATCATCCACCATAGGAAACTTCCTCTCCACATGCATTCTGTCTAGGCCTTTCAATATTCGATAAGTTTCAATGAGATCCACCTCGTTCTCTAAACTCCAGTGAGTACTGACCCAGCACATCAAATGCTGCTCGTACATTAACCCTTTAATTCCCGGATTCATTCTTGTTAGCCTCCTCTGGACCCTCATTAATGCTAATACACCCTTTCTTAGATAAGGGGTCAAAAACTGCTCACAATACACCAAGTGAGATCTGACCAATGCCTTATAAAGCCTCAGTATTACATCCTTCTCTTATATTCTAGCTCTCTCAAAATGAATGCTAACATTGCATTTGCCTTCCTAACTTCCAACTCAGCCTGCCAGGGATCTTTAGGGAATCTTGCACAAGGTCTATCTGATAGAGGTATATAAGATTACGAGAGGCATAGGTAGCGCCTCTTTTTTTCCCAGGGTTGAAATGTCTAATACCAGAGGGCATATATTTAAGGTGAGAGGGAATAAGTTCAACGGAGATGTGAGGGTAAATATTTACACAGACAGTGTTGGGTGCCTGGCATGCACTATCCTGGGTGATGGGAGAGGCCAATAGATTACGGACTTTTAAGAGACTTTTAAATAGGCACATGAATGTGAAGGAAATGGTTAGTCATTGTGTTGACAGAACGGGTTAGTTTAGTTGGCCATTTAATTGGTTCGGCACCACATTGGGAGCTGTATGTCCTGTTCGTGTGCTGTATTATTTTATGGTCTATGTTCTAACTGCCATGGACACCATGGTTGACGTGGGCTTGTTGGACTGAAGGGCCTGCATCCATGCTGTTTTGTATTATGATTCCATGCATTAGATGAAACGATCAATATGGGGCATCCAAATTTGCTGATGACGCAGAACTAGGTACAAAAGTATATAGTAAATACAAAGAGAGGTCAAATGGCTGGGCAAGAAGATGTCCGATGTCTTTTTTCTCTTTAGTAGATATTATAGGAAAACAAAATATTTTTGGATGGTGCAAAAGTAGACATTTATGATCCAAGTATGCTGTAAGTTGACATGAATGTACAATAAGCAATTAGAAAGATGTATGGTATGTTGTTATCAGAAGGGATCTGGAGGACAAGAAGTCTTCAGGCATTTATTGGATGTTTTGTTGAAACCACACCTGCAATGCACTATGAAGGTTAGGCCAACATAGCTCAGAAAGGCTATGGTCACCTGCAGATAACACAAAGTACATTCAATTGATTCCTGGAATTGGCCTGTACTTACTGCCTTTCAAAGGACTGAGATGTTATTTCATTGAAACATATTCCTGAGAAGCATAGTCAGCAGTAGATGCTGTGTGGCTTCTTTCTCTGGTTGGAGAGATAGCAGCTTGAGGGAATAGTCACAAGATAAGATGTCAATATTTTAAAATATGGAAAAACTTCATTATTGAGAGGGGTGAAGACCTTTGGTATTCTCTACTTCAGGGCTATGTGTGTCAGTGCTGAGATCAATAGAATTTAGACTCTAAGGAATCATGGAAAATGGGAATCGGATATGAAGTCAAGGAGACTGCTGTTGAAGTAATTGTCATTGTCAACAATAGAATAAAATAACTAAAATAAATGGTCCCAGAACACGCACACTGTTACGACTCATGCATTTGTTTTTATTTTACTTGTGCACAAGGAGAACAGTATCGGCCCCTGTCACCCACACTGTTCTGAACAGTAAACTACTATTTTATACAAAATTAACTTATCAGTTGCAGATATTGATCATTGTAAATTCTACATGTTTTAATTGCTTACTCGCAAGTTCAATTGCCACTCACATTAGAGGTGTTAAAGTCAATCAAAACTTCAAGCGGACAGCTGATAATATTTTGAAGCAAGTAAGGACAGCAGAGCCTTAGTTATTGGGCATGTTTCACATCATTATGTTATCTTGTTTGTCTCAGGCACCCCTATTGTGTAAAGGGGAACTATGTTTTGGGAAGACGTTTCTGGAAAAGTGTCACTACAGAGGTCTCACTCATCTGGTTTGACTCCATCACAGTCAACCCAGTCTACCTGATCTGTAGTAAGCAGAGGTGTCTCCAGAGGTCTCACTGACTACAGGATATCCTTGCTTTAATCTTGGTCTTACTGCAACTTCCACTTTGCTGCAAATGGAGAAGATGCAGACCTTGAGGAATGTGACTCACCTGACACTGGCTACATCACACCCGGATGTCGGTACCTCAAGAACAGTCACGTCACAGCCCAACCAGAAGCCCTGGCTGAACACAGAGTTGCACTCCCTATTAAAAGCCCAAGGCACTGCCTTCAAGTCTGAAGACAGAGCAGTTCTCCAACCAGCTAGGAGAAACCTCATTCTAGTCATCAAGAGGGCAAAGACTTCCTATGCACAAAAGAATTCAGGAATACCTGTTCAAGTAGGAATCCCTGGCATATGTGGTTGGGTATCAAGGGCATTACTGACTACGCAAGGGGAACACAGCATTAACTGTACCAGTGATGCCACACTCTTCAATGGTCTAAGCAACTTTGAAGCATGTGTCACAACATCAGCCACGAAAGCTACCCTCCTTGCAGGGGAGCAGCCACTGTCAGCAACAGCAACAAACGGGAGAAGGACTCTGCGGAGCATAAACCCCGTAAGACTGCAGGGTCAGACAACATCATGGGCTGAGTACTCACAGAGTGTGCCTACCAGCTCACTAACATCTTCACAGATATCTTCAATGCTTCACTCATCTGGGCATCTGTCTCCATATGCTTCAAATCAGCCACCATCATCCCAGTACCGAAGAATTCGACAACATCAGAACCGCACGACTTCCACCCAGTGGCACTAACTTCAATCATCATGAAGTGCTTTGAACAGCTGGTAATTGCACACATCAAAACTTCCATTCCTGTCACACTGGACACTCACCAATATGATTACGAACAGAACTGCTCTACAGCAGATGCCATAACTTCTGTCATGCACCTGGCTTTGATACCCCTAGAAAATAAAGATACTTATGTCAAAATACTGTACCTGGGTTTCAGTTCAGCATTCAACACTATTGTCCCACAAACTTTCGTGTACAAGCCCCTACTCCTCAGTCTAAATACACCACTGTGCAACAGGGCGTTGAACTTCATAACAGACCTCAGATATCCTCCCTCTCATCGTCATCAACAGGGGCACACCCCAGGGCTGTGTGCTGAGCCCACTGTTCTCCAGTCTGCCCACCTGTGACTGCATGGCCAAACACCCAAGTACTCACATTGCCAAGTTCACCAATAACATAACAGTGGAGGGGCTCATCACCAACAACAGTGAGACAGCCTGCAGAGAGGAGGTGGAGGAATCTGAGCTCTGTGCCAGGCACGTTATCTCTTGCTCAGCGTCAACAAGACAAAGGAGATGGTTATTGATTTCTGGAGAACTCACACCACTCACACCCCTCTTTACATCAACGGCCCAGCAGTGGAAACTGTGAGCAGTTTCACAATACTGGGGGTGCACATCTCGCACAACCTCTCATGGTTCCAGAACACATCTTACACAATCAAAAAGCTCACCAGAGCCTCTCCTTTCTGAGGATACTGAAGAGAACTGGCCTATGCTCATTAATACTTGTGACCTTCTACAGATATGTAGTAGAAAACATTCTAACAAGTTGCATATCTGTATGATATGGAAACTGCACTGTGGCAGGCAAGAAGGCTCTGCAATGAGTAGTCAAAACTGCCCAACACCTCACCAGCTCCAGCATACCCGTCATCAAGGACATGTATATGGAAAAGTGCCAGATAAAGTCCAGCAGTAACAAGAAGGAGCCTAACCAAGCTGCTTGTGGACTGTTTGTCCCACTCCATCGGAGAGGAGGCTATGAAACATCCATGTCAGGACCATTAGATTCAAAAACAGTTACTTTCCCCAAGCAGTAAGGCTGATCAACACCTCCACCCACCACACCCACCTCCACCATGACGTTATCATTTCCTGTCAAAGTCACCTTATGCACAGACAATCCTGTACCTAGCATCATTTTATGTACACACATATAATTAAATCATATAATCATTTTATGTGCACCCATATAATCATATAAGCCATCCAATGTATTTATTGTGTGTGTTTTTTTTATTATTGTGTTTCTTTGTGCTGCACTGGATCTGGAGTAACAATTATTTTGTTTTCCCTTACGCCTGTGTGCTGGAAATGATACGGCACAATCCTGAATTATGAAGTAAGTGAAGTACAGGATCTGCTCCAATCTTCTTCATTGGCAAACCAGAATTTGGTGGGGTCAGCGAGGTCAGTCCTGGGGTGTTATGCTTGAATGTTCTTATATATTGAACCTTTGGTAACAGAGCTGAAGAAAGTCAAGTGAAGTTATTTGAACCAAAAAAGGGAATGAAGATTTCTGGAAATACTCAGGAGGTCAGACTACATCAAAAGCTGAGTTAACGGCTCAGATCAATGATTTTTCATCAGAACTGAAAAGAAAAGCTCCGAAATCAGTTTTATGATGCAGAGTAAGAGGATGGTGAGAGAACAAACGAGGAGTACACTACAGAGTGGAAAACAGGAGAGATTAAATGATTAAAGGGGAGATAGAGTAAGGTGAATGAGGATTATAGAAAACAAAACTGGAAAAGTTACAATGCAGAACATTTATCTGAAATCACCAGAGAAATGTAAGTAAGCAGTGGAGATATGAAACAAAATCCAGGAAATGCAGATCTTCTGGATTTTTTCAATATGCCAATGTACTGAAATGCCAGGATTTGGTGGAAAATTTTCCATTTTTGCTGTTGTATCAACTGTAGTAGAAGGTCAAAGCCTTGGCTACGAGTTATTGTGATCATTCCTGAAGGCAGAAATGTGTAGTCTTTCCTTCCTCTCCTGAAACTGGGCTTGGGAGGTCTACAACTAACATGAGCCTGTGGCTGGTAAAACCTTGGGTGCCTGAAGGTCCATAATCCGTGGTGGGCATCACACCAGCCGGAAGGCATGACAGGGGAAGGTGGATGGACCTGAATGGCATTTGAACGGTGGGAAGTATTGGAGGTGGAGAACAGAACATTGAATTTGGTTATGAAATCAGGAATATTGACAAAGAGATGTCGGGGCGGGATGGAGATTGTGAGGAAGTGAATGGCAGTAATATTAGGGGTGGGGTATCATGGCTCTAGAGGCAGCACAGCTCAGAGAAAATATCATGAGAGAGGCTAGAAGTTGAGGTGTTGCCATTGGCTTTAGTGCTGTGGAGAAGTATCATATGATGAAGGCAAAAGTACTTTCCTTATCTTGTTGGCTCATAGGTGATCACCATGGTAATAAAAACAAGTTGTCCTTTGAATACCAATAACAGGTTCTTCAAGGACACAGAATATTGAGTTCAGAGTGATGTTGTTATGTGTCTCTCAAAAGACATCAGGGATCAAAAGGATGCTCAAGACAGGAAGTGTCCAATAGAAATTTCCTATTTGCCATTACTGAACAGTCAAATGGTTAATAAATCTGAATGGGTTGTTTCTGCTTATTTCTTCGTGTTCTTATGTGTTTAAAAGTCATTTCCTCCAAACAGATTATATCTTTTTTTCATAAAGAGCTGAGAGAATTCAGTCTCTATGCACTGTTCCTTGAGCTCGGTTGGAACAGTATTAGTGAGGACAGAGGAGTCAAAGGTTGAGTGACTGGAAGCTCAGGGTAATATGTAGACTGAATAGAGGCGGTCCATAAAGTGATCACTCAACCTGTATTTCATCTCCCCAGTGTAGAGCGCTTAATTACATTGATAAACAAATATAGTTTGCTAAATATAGTTTGCATCCTGGACTGAGAAAGGAGGAAGTTAGTGAGCGGTTGGTACTGTTGCATAGAAAGATCCCCAACAAAAGAGTTAAAGCACTCCTGACAGGTTTATAGGCTGTCAAGTCTTTCAGGACATATTTATTTTATATATATATAGGAATTTAAATAATAAGTACCTAACAGGTGGCGCTAATGAAGGCAAGCCACAGCTTTTGAAAGGGAAGAAATTCGAGTAAAAACATTATTAGTAACACCTTTATTACCATAAACGGTGGTAAACTATCACTGTGAGCAATGAAGAGGCGAGCGAAAGCAAAGCAAGTGTGAGGGATCAGCCATAATGGTGTGTTGCAAAATCAATGCAGATGGTGTTGGAGTGAATGATTCGGAGAGGAGGAGTCAAAGCCGAGGAGTTTCGATGCCCGATTAGCTAACCTGGGTGTGAGATCGGATCATTCTAAGCACTGAGTGGATTTGGAATGGTTAAGAACCACTTCAGGCTGGGCAGCGAAGTCCAGGTCCAGACTGAATCGCTGGGTGGCATGGTCTAGGCCCAGGGCATTTCGATGAGGCGGTCTCAGGTATTAATGGGAGGCACGATCTGCTGTTTGATACAATTTAAATGCCAGCTGAAATAGACTGGAAAAGCAGAGTGCCAGGACCGGAGATGAGGGTGGGGCAGATTTCACACTGAGGCTATGAGACTGCCCAGCTGCTGTGCTTTCTATCTGTGTGTTTTGCAGCAATTTGCCCCTCTAATATGATGGACCGAGACTGAGGCTTTGGGCCTGCTCTGGGATTCAGATCTGAGGACTCAATTTGGTTTGGAATGCTGTTGCTTGCTTCTATTGTTTGCGTGATGCGTTTTTTTATTCTCTCTTCCACTGCGCATTGGTTGTTGGTCTTTATTTTTTTTAATTGGTCCTTTCAGGTTTCTTGCTTTGTGGCTGCCTGTAAGCAGGCAAATCTCAAGGTTGTATAAATTATACATTCTTTGATATTAAATGTACTTTGAACCTTTGAATAAGACCATAAAATTGAGGAGCAGAATTAGGCCATTCAGCCCATTGAGTCTACTCTGACATTTCATCATGGCTGATCCATTTTCCTTCTCAACCCCATTCTCCTGCCTTCTCCCCATAACCTTCCATGCCCTGACTAATCAAAAACGTATCAACCTTCACCTTAAATACACCCAATGACCTGGCCTCTACAGCTGCCTGTGGCAACAAATTCCACAGGTTCACCATCGTCTGGCTAAAGAAATTCTGCCTCATCTCTATTCTAAATGATCTCTCTTTATTATGAGGTTGTGTCCTCTGGTCCTAGACTCACCCATCATAGGATATCCTCTCCACATACATTATCTTGGCCTTTCAACATTCAATAGGTTTCAACGAGAGTCCTCCCTCATTCTTCTAAACTCCAACGAGTACAGGCCCAGAGCCATCAAACACTCCCCATATAGTAACCCTTTCATTCCCAGAATCATTCTCATGAACCTCCTCTGAACCTTCAGCATATCCTTTCTTGGATAAGGGCCCCTCAACTGCTCACAATACTCCTTATACAGCCCCAACATTACATCTTTGCCTTTATGTTCTAGTCCTCTTGAAGTAATTGCTAACTTTGTATTTGCCTTCCTCACCACTGACTCAACCTGCAAGTTAAACTTTAGGGAATCCGGCATGAGGACACCCAATTCCCTTTGCACCTCGGATTTTTGAATTTGCTGCCCATTTAGAAAATGGTGTACGCTTCCATTTCTTCTACCTAAGTGCATGAGCAGACACTTCCCAGCACTATTCCGTCTGCCTCTTCTTTGCCCATTCTCCTAATCTACATACTTTTGCTGCCTCCCAGCTTCCTCCACCTACCTTCGTACCACCCACAAACTTGGCCACAAAGTCATCAATTCTGTCATCCAAATCATTGACATAAATCACCAGCAGCCAAACAGAAAAGGCTCCATTTATTCCCATTCTTTGCCTCCTGCCAATCAGCTAATCTGCTATCCATGCTAGTATCTTTCTTGTAATTCCCTGGGCTCATAGCTTGTTAAGCAGCCTCATGTGTAGCACCTTGTCAAAGTCCTTCTGAAAATCCAAGTACACAACATGCTTTGCTTTGATTCTCCCTTGTCTACCCTGCTTGTTATTTTCTCAAAGAATTCCAACAGATTTATCAGGCAAGATTTTCCTTTGAGGAAACCATGCTGACTTTGATCTTCTTTTATGACGTGCCTCCAAGTACCCCAAAGCCTCATCATTAATAATGGACTCCAACATCTTGCCAACCCCTGAAGTTAAGCTAACTAGGTCATAATTTCCTTTCTTCTGCCTCCCTCCCTTCTTGAAGAGCGGAGTCACATTTGCGATTTTAAGGTCCTTCAGAACCATTCCACAATCTAGTGATTCCTCCATCCGCCAATACCTCCACAATCTCCCCAGCCACCTCTTTCAGAACCCTGAGGGTAGTCCATCCGGTTCAGTTGACTTATCCACATTCAGACCTTTCAGCTTCCCAAGCACCTTCTCCATAGTAATAGCAATTACACTTATTTCTGCCACGACACTCTCAAATTTCTACCATACTATTATTGGCTTCCTTAGTGAAGATGGATGCAAAATGCTTATGTAGTTTGTCCACCACTTCCTTGTACCCCATTACTTCCTTTCCAGTGATCCGATACTACAGTCACCTCTCTTTTACTCTTTTTGGTATCCCCTTTGATTTCATCTTTTCCCTCCTTTAGTTGCTTTCAGTTGGTTTTTAAAAGCTTCCCAGTCCTCTATCTTCCCACTCATTTTTGCTCTATTACATTCCCTCTCTTCTGCTTTTATATTGATCTTGACTTCCCTTGTCAACCACAGTTGCACCATCCTGCCTTTAGAATACTTCTTCTTCGGAACTTATTTATCCTGCGCCTTAAAAATTGCTCCCAGAAACTCCAGCCATTGCTGCTCTGTCACCCCTGCTGGTGCGCCCTCAAAAATCAAAATCAAAAACATATTTACAATCAAGGTAATGATACTTGCATGTTATGTATTTGCGTCCAAATATTAAAGTGTTTCTGATGTAATTCAGGACCAAGTATTTCAATTTTTGCATGCATGCAGTTAGAATGTACTATGCCTGTGGAATACAGGTTGTATTTGAAAAGGTGGAGAACTTCCTTGGGGATTGACATTTACAATGCACTTTGTGTGCATGTGCAAACATATAAGTCAAATGGAATGTAGGACTTTACTTTGATTATGTACTACCTGCCTAGCCCTTTCTGAGAGCAATAACTGATAACTAGGCTAAACTTAAATCCAAGAAACATGACTCAGAATACATTCCATTCACCTGTGGCATTGGATAGGAATTTAAGTAGAAGGGCAATAATTTAACCTAGTTTGTTGTGTATACTCCTATCCTGAATTAATCTCTTCTGAATACTTGTGTTCAGCCTGCACATGCTCCCAGGTACGGCCCTCACCTTGTCTTCATGCTACGGTCCACAAATTTGAATGCACCTGACAGATAACTGGTTAAGACATACACTGTGAAAAATCTCTAGACTACAAAAAGGCACGCAAGATCTGGCCTGACAAAAACTGCTCATTACTTCTGGATCATTCACAATGTAAAAATAACTCCTAGCATCCTTTATCCTACTGCAGAACATCTTAAATACTTTTGTACTGCCTCTTCTGTGCTCACCTCCATCAAAGAAAACAGAGACTTCCTTGCAACACACATAAAATACTGGAGGAACTCAGCAGGCCAGGTAGCATCTAAGGAAAAAAGCAGTCAATGTTTCAGGCTGAGACCTTTTGGCAGGACTGGAGAAAAAAAGATGAGGAGTAGATTTAAAAGGTGGGAGTGGGAGATGGAAACACAAGGTGATAGGTGAAACCGGGAGGGGGAGGGATGAAGTAAATATCTGAGAAGTTGATTGTTGAAAGTGATACAGGGCTGGGACCCCAGTTGTTTACAATATACATTAATGACTTAGATGAGGGAATTAAATGCAGCATCTCCAAGTTTGCAGATGACACGAAGCTGGGCAGCAGTGTTAGCTGTGAGGAGGATGCTAAGAGGATGCAGGGTGACTTGGATAGGTTAGGTGAGTGGGCAAATTTATGGCAGATGCAATTTAATGTGGATAAATGTGAAGTTATCCACTTTGGTGGCAAAAACAGGAAAACAGATTATTACCTGAGTGGTGGCCGATTAGGAAAAGGGGAGGTGTAACGAGACCTGGGTGTCATTATACACCAGTCATTGAAAGTGGGCATGCAGGTACCGCGGGCGGTGAAAAAGGCAAATGGTATGCTGGCATTCATAGAAAGAGGATTCGAGTACAGGAGCAGGGAGGTACTACTGCAGTTGTACAAGGCCTTGGTGAGACCACACCTGGAGTACTGTGTGCAGTTTTGGTCCCCTAATCTGAGGAAAGACATCCTTGCCATAGAGGGAGTACAAAGCAGGTTCACCAGATTGATTCCTGGGATGGCAGGACTTTCATATGATGAAAGACTGGATCGACTAGGCTTATACTCATTGGAATTTAGAAGATTGAGGGGGGATCTTATTGAAACGTATAAAATCCTAAAGGGATTGGACAGGCTAGATGCAGGAAGGTTGTTCCTGATGTTGGGGAAGTCCAGAACGAGGGGTCACAGTTTGAGGATAAAGGGGAAGCCTTTTAGGACTGAGATGAGGAAAAACTTCTTCACGCAGAGAGTGGTGAACCTGTGGAATTCTCTGCCACAGGAAACAGTTGAGGCCAGTTCATTGGCTATATTTAAGAGGGAGTTAGATATGGCCCTTGTGGCTAAAGGGATCGGGGGTATGGAGGGAAGGCTGGTACAGGGTTCTGAGTTGATCATACTGAATGGCGGTGCAGGCTCGAAGGGCCGAATGGCCTACTCCTGCACCTATTTTCTATGTTTGTATAAGGAGGAGTTTGATAGGTGGGATAGTAGTCTTGGAAGAAAGTAAAGAGGGGAAGAACACCAGAGGGAAGTGATGGGCAGGGAAGGAGATAAGGTGAGAGAGGGGAAAGGAGATGGGGACTGGTGAAGGAAAAAGGGCAGGTTTCTGGGGGCCATTACAGGAAGTTCGAGAAATCGATGCTCATGCCATCTGGTTGGAGGCTACCGATGGAATACAAGGTGTTGCATTTCTTGAACTTCCGGTAATGACCCCCCACCCTCTTCTTCACCAGACCCTATCCCCTTTTCCGTCTCTCACCATATCTCATTGCCTCCCTCTGGTGCTCCTCCCTGCTTCCCTCTCTTCCATGGTCTTGTTAACCACGCTCTCCTTAATTGAAATCTCTCTCTCTCCAGTAGATCTTATGCCACGGCCTCTCCCCTCAAAAAAGCATTTGACTTTCCATCCTTTCAAATGACTGCCCTGCCTCCAATCTCCTTTTCCTCTCCAAGGTCCCTGATTGAACTTCCAATTCTGTTTCTGCCATAGTACTGAAACAGCTCTTAACCAAACGATCAGCATCCAATATTGGCAATGATAAGCTATCCCTCCTCAAGCTATTGTACCCCCAGCCTTTGTTTCCTGCAATAACTCTCCATTGTTGTTTGGCTAGAAGCAAGCACACTCACTTAAGTTTTATTTATTCAGTCATTGCCAGAGATTCACTATCAGTGCTTTCACTTCCTATCACTGCACTGTTACCCTGGTGTTCTCCCAAGCTCCACACTTGATATATATCTAGTGCAGCCCGTAACCAATATCATCCAAAACCATAGCATCAGGATATGGGTGGCACCAAGCCCTTATCTATGTTCTCCCTTCCTCACCGTTGAACTATAATTTCTTTCTGTGGACATAGGTTATCCTCTGAACATTTACCTGTGGTCACTTCTGTCCAGGAATTGGCTTTGGTTTAGGGTGTTGATGGTTGGGATGACAGGCAAAGAGTAAAGAATCACAGGTAAACAGAAAAACACTGCAGATCCTGGAAATCCGAATTAACTTCTGGTGACAACCACTCCAGTGGTCTCTGTGATAAGAGGCAGGTATATAAACAATACCTTTCTCTCTCTCTATAGATTATGTTTAAATATCTCAGAGTACTCTTGTCCTTAACTGAACATCTCCACCAGGAATTCTCACTACAGTTACATGATCCTCAAGATAGTTAAATGGGTTAGTTTTTCCGTCACTAGTAGTTGGGTTCCTCAAGGTTTATCACTTCCATCCATGTTAATAGGTTCAACATGCAAGCTTTCCTTTTAGTTTTTGTTATTTCTACTAACTGACCAACCACAGGGCACTTTATATGTGGGAAGTGTCTTCAAGTGTCATGGTCTTTAGAGATACAGCTGCAGTGGTTAGAAATAACACACGTGCTACAGAATTGTTACCGAATGCAAGTGCAGTTTTTTGCTCCATTTTATACGATTACAGGCATCCTGAGAACTCAAATTCTATCTCTGTGCATCTTCCTTTAACACAGAAAGACAGGTACTGAATGAAAACAATTTAAAACCAGCAATCAGTCCCAATGCACTGTGTGGCAACAGTGTCCAATCAAAACAAGCTCCCACTATACCAAATTAAAATTCAATTACAGGGTAAATGGACGAATAATAAATTATCAAAGTGAATTTATTTGAAGTATAGCTGTTCACTTCAGTTAAACATAAATAATAAAAACTCCAGATATAAATCACAAAAATAACTTATTTAATTTCATACTATAACAGCAGCATGAAAATCATATTTGCAGTTGAAATACTATAAATTCTTTAACACACCAAAGGTCTGCACTTATAAAAACTTTGCTTTCAGTTCTTTGTCACCTTGTTACTGAACAACTAAATGAAACCAACGACATCGGTTCACCATCCATCCAGTTGTCATTTTTTTTGTATTTCTTTTCCCGAAATGAAAAGTCGTAATTCTCCCACAATTCTTCCGGAAATTGTTATGCTCTCTGCACTGAAACCAGCTCAAGGTTTGCTTCAGTTCCCGTCTGCTTACTCATTGCTACTATTTCCAGGCACAAACTGAAGCTGAGTCATAGTCCAGCTTCAGAGACAATTATTACACAGAGACGAAACTCCAGTCAAGCCCGCCCTCCGCAAAAAAAAAGTCAACCTTAATGTCCCAACGCCAACTTTTCGGGCGGCTATTCTGAAAACGTTCGGAGCTACCCCGCGTAAGTGAATGAATTTCCTAAATCCAATTTTGTGATTAAAATCCATTAAAAGATCTTCAACGTTCGGGCAGATTAATAATTGGGACCCACTGGTCGAGGTATCGGCTTTCTTTACAAAAGCAAGTGACTTTGTTCAAAGCTCCATCTTTCCATGGTGCTATTTGACTCTGAAATTTAAAAAAAACAAGTTACCCATATGGCGTTAACAATTATATTATCCAATATACGGTCACTGATTCATTTCCATTTCTATACTCTAAATTATCTATACCCGGACCTATCACCCCTCTCGTGGAATTATGACATGCCATCTTTCGGTGCAAAATTTTAGAGATACAGTAGTTACATCCAGCTGCAAAGATTTAAAAAAACTATCTGAGCACCTTTGTTGTGATTTGTTTTATGTGCAACAAGTGGGGTTTGCACGAGTTACTTTCAATCAGCTTATACGAAGGCAAGGAGTTGTTTCTTGTTTTATCTCCTTCAGAAACTGCACTGTTTGAAACTACACAGAAGCAGGATTCCTGTCACTCGGCTGCTGTACACGCTATTACTGGGAAAAGGGTAACACTTACTGTAACCAATATGCAATGGAGATCTTTGGGTTCGTCTGCCCCGTCCATCCCGCCGAGGATCTCCGCCAAACGATGCATATTGTTCACCCTCATGATGTTAATGTCATTTTCGCAACAAAAAGCTTGTATCAAAGTAAAATGAATTTGCAACGCTACGTCCACGTCATCCCCTTCATCCGTGGCAAGCAAACATAAAACAACATTGTCAGGATCCCTGTTGAAAAGAAAAAAAATATACAAATCAAGACGTTAGCAAACGACAAGTAATCCCTAAAAAATATGCCAATAAAAGTAGCCGTGCGGCAAATCTGTTTTTTTTAAATGGACACCTACGCGTTTAGGAGTTTCGCTGCCTCGTACACTCCGACTGTCATGCAGCCTTGTGCTAACGCGGAGGACAAAACTTCTTCCAGAGCTTTCCCCACTACATCCATCCTGTCAGAAAAGTCAGAAATTAATTAGATTCATCGCTGATAGTTTCAGGTTCAGCAGTGACACTACCAGGTTCAGCAAGGGAATAACTTAAAAAATCCTCTAAAAATGAATCAAATATGAGGAAAAAAATTCCAAACCGACGCTCAATGCAAATCAAAGGTCAGCCCTACGCTCTGAATATCCGTATCCGTCAAACATTGTTCCATTTTCACAATTAAAAAATGCAATCGATTAGCTTTGTAGCATTCTTTTTACCTATCTGCTTTTTGATCCCCCGCGAGTTCTTCAAAAGTCATTATGTTTAAACAAGTGAGGTTACACAGATTACAGTTGCTTCCTCTGCCTGCAAACGATGCACCGAGTCACTGCTACTTGCAGCCGAGCTCACTCTAAAGTCCTGTCTCTTTTACCAGTTCCTGCACAAAACTCAGCCCTCGCGGGGGAAGGGGCGGAGCCACAACTATGGGCCGGATGTAGCAAGTCCAACTCACCAATCCACTGATCGTATTTCATCGTATATTTGCATGGTCCCCACGCCATTGGCTGATTTTCATTATGCTAATAAGGGTTCGCTCTCTCCCTGACCTGCAGGGGACAAAGGGTCAGCCCGGCGGAGGAGGGGCGGGTCTTCACCACAGTACGCATCGTTTCATTGGATCTCTCTATCTGTCAGTCAACGGGCATCTTCCCTCTGATTGTTCGGGTTTGTCATTTGCAGCTTCGCGAAGTTATGCTTAGAAACAACTACCATTCATGTTTTGTTTGAAGGGAAATAAAAAACAGTGTGCAACAATGCTTAGATACAATAAACAAAGCTCCTCTGCAATGTCTGTCGCCAAGGGCTGGAGCAGCGAAATTAGAGAAGCACCATCACCTCGAACAACATCCCGCACCTGTTGGATCGGTGTCTTGACACCTAGTATTACTCTGACTATATTTTCAAAAGTTTAATTAAAACTCTCGGGAAAGCATTTCGGGACATAATAAAATCATTGTTAAAAGTACGACATATTTGCAAGTTTTTCTTTCCAATTTCATCGTTAAATACGTACTCGAGGAGCATAGAAACGCAATAAAAGTGGTCCTCCAAAGTCAGCTACAACCCAAGAGCAAATTTTAAAAATGTTTGAGTACGCTGATAAAACATTCGCTGTAGACATTAGAAATGGACACAAACACGAGTTATATATGTTACAAAACTTATACCCTAATGCATTATCAATTTATGTTAGACTTTGAGGGACAGGAGACTCGGTGCACAAAGTCCTGAAGGTGGCGGCACAGCTGGAAAGGTGGTGAAGAAAGCTTACAGAATAAGAGACTGCAGATCCGGAGCGAAAACGAAAGGTGGGGGAATTTAGTGGGCCAGGCAGCATCCTGGAGAGAAATGGGGGTTTTGGGTCGAGACCCTTCATCTGCAGTGAGATAGGAGATGGGAGATAGCAGTAAGACTGGAAAGCGATAGGTGGATCCAGGTGAGGAAGGGTTGATTAGTAGTGGAGGCAGGTGGGGAAGGGAGGGTGGATCGAGCAATGTAAACTTTAAAGTGTTAAATGGAGGCAAAAAGGGAGTGCAGATTAGGAAAAGAAGGTGGTAAGTGGATAAGGGAAGGGGGGGGGGTGGCCACATGCGAACAGTAGGGGAACCAGTGTGCAGATGATGGGCAGGAGGGGAAGGAAATTGAGCGACAGAACGTGGGGTGTGGGGTTGAAAAGAAAGGAGTGTGAGAGAGGGCTCAGGTAGATTAGAAGGAGAGAGAAAGGGGCCGAGTGGGAGCACGTTACCTGAAATTGGTGAGTTCATTGTTTATGTCATAAGGTTCCAGACTAACCAGGCAGAATATACAGGATACTTACTTCCATTTCCCAGGCATAGAATATACAGTAAAAACAGGCAGATAATAATACACATCATAAAACATTATTGGAGTTGCTGTTAGAGTGCAGTTCTGGTCACCAAAGTGTAGGAAGGATGTAACTGCATTGGAGATTCACCAGGGTTGTCTGAGATGAAGGCGAAGAAACTGGGTAGTCAGGACTTGTTTTTGTTGGAGAAAAGGAGGCTGATGAAAGACCTAATAGCGATAAACAAAGATACAAAGGACATAAATTGTGATGGTGTTGGGCTCACTGTCAGCAAAGCCCTAAACTCAAAAGGAGATTTTAAGCCTTATCCTATGAGGGGTGATTGACAAGTTCGTGGCCTAAGGTAGAAGGCGGCAATTTTAGAAAACCTAGCACGTTTATTTTTCAACATAGTTCCCTCCTACATTTACACACTTAGTCCAGCGGATCTTGGACCTCCAGGAAGTGTCCACAGCATGGGGTGATTGATAAGTTCGTAGCCTAGGGTAGGAGGAGATGAGTTATACAGCTCTCATTACATGCACGTGCAGTTCAACCCTTTGAGTGATTATGCAGAAAGTTTGAAGTTAAAAACTCATCTCCGTCTACCTTAGGCCACGAACTTATCAATCGCCCCTCGTCTATAGGTATCTACAGGTATCTTCACCTATGTCAACCTGCTTTTCAAAGACTAGCTTACTTCCCTGTCTCATTTCTGTGGCAAAGTCTAGCTGCCAATGAACACGATTTGAGTGGTGGGTCCCCCTCTCAGTGCCAAGGAGGAGATATTTCCAGCTAATGAGGTAGTTTAAATACAGTTTATTTTATTTGTAATGATACACATTTAAATTTAAATAAATAGTTCTTAGCACATATTTGCAGATGCATGAGTCATCTGTCACAGAGATCAAAGGTTAAGGAATAAATTCCAGTTCTTTTTTCTGTCACCCCATCTTCAGTCATTCTCCTTGCCATTCCTAACAATCCCCAAAGCTCCCTAATATTTACACTGTTCTTAATACACATTTAAAACTCTTGATTTATAGAAGTTTTCCAATATCCAGAAGATCTATACATTACAAAGGACTTCCAAACACAGGTACAATTCTTAATGAACTAAAAGAACATACCAATGAGTTGCCGATGAATGAGTTACCAGTTGCAGAAACTGAAGTTTGTGGAATGAATTCCAGTTCTTCTTTCTGTCACCCCATCTTTCTTTCATTCTTCTTGTCATTCCTAACAATCCCCAACGCTTTCTAATGTTTATACTGTTTTGCTACTAGTTGACATTATTTGCAGGTGATGCCTTTCAGATATCTTTGCCGGGACAAAGTAGTTCACTCAGCTATTCTAAGAGTTTCTGAGGACAGAAATACCAGACACCCAAAATTAATGCTGTAAGAGCTGATTCTCTGAGTACACACATATTCCAACTATTGATTGATCATGTTTGATTTGTGACCATGTTTAATGTGTTAAGTGACAAAATAGGTTTGGTCTGGAACCTTCCTTGATCTCTATCACAATGGTGAAAATAACTTAGCTGTAGTTGCCTGGTTTGATGTTTGATGTAACATCATCTTTGTCTTGTATTTAGCTGATGCAGACCAGAATATCTCATGGTCACTTCATTTTGTAAACCATACATCTTGAGCAGTCTGTGGGCCAGCAGCCTGTGTTCTGTAGACAGTGCTGTTTGTCTGCAAAGCTGTCCTTTTAACTTCAGACTGATTATTGCTTTCAATTTAAATTAAAAACAGAAAGCTGGTTCTTGCTTACAACAAGAAGCTGGACAAGGAACATTGGCTATAAGTTAAAGTCTGTCACAAACAACTTTGACCCTTTGGAAAGGTCATGCTGCTATGATGGAAGCTGAGATTAGCAATAAGGCTCTTGGGTACGGGAAAGTGAATATCCATCAAAAGATTAGGTAGAAAGTTGGAAACTTTTCCACATAGCAGGGCGATCTAAAAGTAGAGGGCATAGGTTTAGAATAATGTGCAAGAGGTTGAGAGTGGATCTGAGCAGGATTTTTTTTCATCCAGGAGGTGAATGGAATCTGGTTCCTTGCAGTCATCTTAGGAAATCAATGGCAATTGGATCATTGTAGCCAATGTTCCACAATTTACCTCTTTAACCCCCTCTGCAACTGAGGACTTATCCCATGGAGATCATCTACTTATTTCCTTAGTAAGTCAGTCTCAGTCATTATCCTTGCAAGCTCCACTTTTACTATTATTTGGTCAAGTTTTCTTCCTTGGAGATCACAGAAAGGAACCACTAATTTAGTACCACAATCATTTTAGTACTTAACACAAAATATGGGTGACCATCGCTGTAGATCAGACATAAGATTCAGTCTGTTGTTATTAATCTTGTTCTGGCAGCCATTGTTCCTTGTCCTCCACCTATTATTTCTCCTTACTATTACTCCTTTCACTGTCCCTCCTCCTCCACACTCACTCCTTTCTCAATTCTTTTCTATCTTCGTCCCTCCCTCCCAACCAGACATGTCTTCTCTCTCTGCGCACTCCTCCCTCTTTTCTCTTGCCTTCCTCCTCCATACCTTTGGCTCCAGCCTCCCATCTCCCCTCCAGCTAGGTGGTAGGGTTTGACAGTTGATTAGGGATGTGGATTGTCCAAAGGAGAGTAAGGCTTGTTGTAGTCAGAGATTATTGCTTGTGGAACGTGTTATGGTTAAAGCTCATTGGGAGGGCTTGTGGGTAGATCATGCTTTGGGTTGGTCAGTGGTGGATGGGGCATGAGATAGATGAGCTTAATGTAAGTGAGTCAGTGTAGGTAGAACTTGATATATGTAGTTTCTACTATAGGTAGGGCTTGATGTAAGAAAGTCCTTAAACAGGAGGGGCTCTTTATGGGCATAGTTAGTTTGCTGAGCAGAGATAGGTTTTTCCCTGAAGTTCTTGAAACCTCAATTTCAAAAATCAGTGTCCAGTGAATAACAATCTTCTCTGGCTGTAGAATCCTGCTCATTGAGTTCATTGGGTGACATTAAGTCAAAAGTCACTCAATTCATCTGCAGCAGTCTGGCCCAGAAGTTAACTTTAAGAGACCCGCAATCTGCTGAGGGCCAGATCAGTGGTGTTCAGGTCTGGTGAACAAGTAAAGTACAAAAGGTCCAGGTACACTCTCCAGAAAGCCATCTCACATGTGACGTGGCATTTCCTGGCCAAACTGCAGTCACAGGAGTGTGCTCGAAAGCTGTGGATTGAATGCTATCTCCTCCTGCAAAGTAAAAACAAGTAGCATATGTGACAACAAGGTTTCCCTCCCCAGTGAGCTCAATGCCTTTTATGCTCATTTGACTGATAAATCATGGAGGCACCTTCACAAACTCCCACAGCCCCTGACAACCCTGTGATTTCAGTCTCTGAGGCCAATGCGAGAGCATCCTTCAGGGGGGCGACCTTCCAGAACACATCTGGCCCAGATGGGTTACCTGGCCGAGTACTGAAGACCTGTGCTGGCCAACTGGCAGGAGTTTTCATAAATATATTTAACCTCTCACTTCGGCAGTCCGAGTTTCAAACAGGCTTCAATATACTGATGCCCAAGAAGAACATGGTAATCTGCTTCAATGAACTATCGTCCAACAGCACTTAATCCGCTGTGATGAAGTGCTTTACGAGGCTGCTGATGAAGCATATCAACTCCTGCCTGAGGAGTGGCCTGGACTTGCTCCAGTTTGTCTACTGTCACAATAAGTGAATAGCAGGTGCCATTTGATTGGCTCTTCACTCAACCCTGGAACATCTGGACAGCAAAGGTGCATACACCAGGATGTTTTACATTGACTGCAGTTCAGTATTTAATACTATCATTCCCTCAAAACTAGTAAATAAGACCTAAGACCTAGGCTTCAACACCTCCATTGTGCAACTGGATCCTCGATCTCCTCACTTGCAGATCCCAGTCAGTTCAGTTGAGAACATTTGCTCCACTACCTCCATTAGGACAGCTGCACCACAAAGCTGTGTGCTTATCCCCCTGCTCCACCTGCATTACACTTATGACTGTGAGGCTAAGCACAGCTCCAAAGCCATATTCAAATTTCCTGACACCACTGTTGTTGCCCGAATCAAAGGTGGTGATGAATCAGCACATAGTAGGGAGACTGAAAATCTCGCTGAATGGTGTCATAACAACAACCTCTCACTCAATGTCAGCAAGACCAAGGAACTAGTTATTGACTACAGGAGGAGGAAACTGGAGGTCCATGACCCAGTCTTCAGTGCGGGATCAGAGGTGGAGAGGATCAGCAACTTTAAATTCCTCAGTGTTATCATTTCAGAGGATCTGTCCTGGGCCCAGCTCATAAAGTGCCATTACAAAGAAAGTACAACAGAACCTCTACTTTCTTAGAAGTTTGCAAAGAAGCAGCATGTCATCTAAAACTTTGACAAACTTCTATAGATGTGCGGTGGAGAGTGCATTGACTGTTTGCATAATGGGCTGGTACGGAAACACAATGCCCTTGAATGTAAAAGCCTACAGAAGTGGTGGATATGGCTCATTCCATTGGGGAAACACCTCTCCCCCCCCCCCATTGACCACATCTATACAGAGCACTGTCACAGGAAAGCCTCAAAGACCCCCAATATCCAGGTCATGCTCTCTTTTTGCTGCTGCCATCAGGAAGGAGGTACAGGAGCCTCAGGACCCACACCACCAGGCTCAGGAACAGTTATTAACTATCAGCCATCAGGTCCTTGAACCAGAGGGGATAACTTCACTCAACTCAACACTAAACTGTTCCCACAAACTATGGACTCACTTTCAAGGACTCTTCATCTCATGTTCTCAATATTTGTAGCATATTTACTTATTATTATTATTATTATTTTGGCTTTTATTGTATTTGCACAGTTGTCTTTTGCAAATTGGTTGTTTGTCTATCTTGTATGCAGTTTTTCATTGATTCTATGGAGTTTCTTTGTGAATGCCCACAAGAAAATAAATCTCAAGTTTGTATAAGGTTGTATGTATATATATTTGGATAATAAATTGAACTTTGATCAGGTACTCATGCTGGTAACATGGCATATGACAAAGTGAGCTATATTTTTTTGTTGGACAGACTTCCTTTGCTGCTTTGATTGGTATTAAATGATTGCACTTAGCTCAGGGTCTAGACTTTGGAGTTGATGCTGTTTGAAATGTTATATGTCCCTCAGCATTGAGGATGACCTAATTCCATTCTGGTTTTGTGCATCAGACATGGTTAATGAAGTCAAATTGGGAAGCACAAATTCTTCTACTAATGGCACATGTGTTGCCGTCAGATCCGGCAAGTATTAGTCTGAGTTATTTCTTCCACCTCTAATGCAGGGTTTCTGTGTGCTCTCAGTATTGTCATTCACAATACTGTCCTGAATGCTCCCTCTCCACTTTGAGCATTATGGGCCGGTAATGCTAGGAGACAATGGGGATGTTTTATTTTTTTATAAAGAGGCACATCATTGATTCTCTTCCAAGGGTATTGTCCCAAAACATTGACTGTTTATTTCTCTACATAGATCCTGCCTGATCTGCTGAGTTCCTCCAGCATTTTATATGCGTTGCACAAGATTTCCAGGATCTGCAGAAGTTCTCATCGCTTGAATCTTTTCCTCCCTTGATCTCTTCCGTTGGCAGCTTGTAGACAATGTGCTGTCGGTTTTGGGAATCAAGTATGCAAGCAACGTGCCCTGCAGAGCTTAGCTACCTGAGTATATGTCAGCTCCCAGTACTGAACATATTAGCCCGCAAGAGGGCAATAACATTAGTTCACTAGTCCTTCCAGTGAATTTGGAGGAGTTCGTGGAGGCACCATTGGTAGCAAAGTTGCAAAGCCTAGATATACCAGCTGTAGGGCTCCAAGTCTCAGATACAGATAGCAGAGCAGGGCAGATCTGAAGTCTTTATCCTCAAATAGCCTTTTCCTCAATCAACCTGGGGCTGTGCTCTCAGATTGAAGATGTGATTTCTTCAAGGTGTCTATTATGTGTAAATATTCTATTTTTCATTCAAATATAAATCAGATTTGAGTAGTGCCGTTGGATATCTTTGGATGCTTCAGTATCGAAAGAGTTACAGTTGTAACTAAATGCAATATAATTCTTCGAAGCACCCACTGCAGAGGAAGCATTAATGTAGATGTCTTCCCTGAGAAAATCCTATAGCCACAGCTGAGTGACTGCCCTCTGCCAATCATAACCATCTTCCCTTGGGTCAGATATGACTCCTGTCGTTGTGGGTTTTTCCCCTGAACCTAATGACCTGATATGCAAAGTTTCTTTGGCCATGGTTGATCAAGCACTCCCTTGAGATCAAGGCAGTGTATTCATTGCTTATTGGAACTCATCTTCAAGCATGAACAATAATACGATGAGATCTGCTTTGGAACTGAAACTTGATGAGAAAATCTCTGGTTAATGTTACATGATGTCATCAAGAAGATGCACACTCAACTTTTTAGGAACAGTTTCTTCCCCTCTCCCATCAAATTTCTGAATGGTCCATGAGCCCACGTACACTACCTCACTATTTGCTCTCTTTTTGCACTAATTATTTACTTTATTATATAGTTCTTATTGTACTCATAGTAATTTTACTGCTAAGCAACAAATTTCACACATACTCTTGTAGGATTTTGTGAATTAACTATGCAAGAGTCATTTTATGTGTTTAACAAATGCCGCAGCTACTTACTTCCATTATGAACAAACCAAAGACAATCACCTTACATTGGCGTCATTACGTCAGACACCATCTCTTAAAGTCAACACAACAGCTCGATGGTGTTTGTGAATTATGAACAATATGTGTCATCTGTCGCCCACTACTTTACCCTCCACAGTTCCCATCCCCTCACACCCAGATTTCACCAAAACAGGCATTGTGAGTCTTGAAAGGTGCCAGTGGTGCCAAACGTGATGGATAATTTTCGTCCGCTGACACACAACACAGCTTGCACTTCAGTCTCGCACATCCTTCCCAAGGCCATGCCACACGGACTTTAAAGCAATCCTTCCTGCCCGGATTCCAGCGGCTGTGAATGGAGTTCAAAACAATATGCCTCTACTTGGCAGACACTATGGGACAAGGGCGACCACTTGAGACATCACACAGGAGGGAAACACTTGCATCCCTGAACTTGAGGTCAGCCAACCGCAGGCCCGTGGCTGCTGTCCTGTTTGGTCAGCTGCCATATCAGCATAGTCAACCCCAAAGTGTTGGGGCATCGATGGTGGGCAGAGACAATCAGCCACAGAGTTATTTTTCCCTTTGATATGCTGTATGTCAGTCGTGAATCCCGAAATGTAGGCCAGGTGGTGTTGCTGCTGTGCAAACCAAGAGTCTGACATTTTAGCCATTGCTTGCATGAGATCACCAAACACTATGAAATGCCAACCCTCCATTAGAAACCAAAAATGGCAGATGGCCAGATGAGACCAAGAAACTGTAGTCGAATGTGGTGTATTACCTCTCCGGGTGGGGGTGGGTGTGGGGCTGCCGGCTGAAGAAGGTGAGTGGCTGTGACACACCTTCGATCACAGCACAGCACCCACAGACACTATTGTCTGAGGTGTCAGTAGTGATGGCTTTGGTGCCCTGGGGAGCGGGTGCCCCAGTAGGATCGCGTTCGGAAGAACTTGTTTGGGGTCATGAAATGCTCTGGTCATGTCCGCTGACCACTCACGCATGTGATCAGGGTAACTGCTTTTAAGAGCACTACAGAAGGAGGGCATAAGTTCAGGAGCTTGTGGAACGAAACTAGTGACAGAAATTCATCATACCTAAAAACTCCTGCAGTGCTTTGGTAGTGCGGGGCAATGGAAAGTCCATGATAGCAACAACTTTTGATGACAGGGGTGTTGCATCTCCTATGGAGATGCAGTGGCCAAGGAAGTCAATAGTAGACAACCCAAAATGGCATTTATCAGGGTTAATAATTAGCTTATATTGGCTCAAGTGTTCAAAAATGAGCAGAGATATGATGTGTTCAGTTTTGGATGCGCTGCGACAATTATGTTGTCCAGGTTAACAAAAAGAAAATCCAAGTCTTTTCACACAGAGTGCATTAGTCACCGGAAAGTCTGTGCTGTATATTTTAGCCCAAATCGATTGTGCTGAAACTTAAGTAGGCCAGACAGGGTTATAACAGCAGTTTTGGGAACATCTTCAGTGTGCACAGATGGTAGCCCCTGACTAAGTCCACTTTAGAAAAAAATACCTTTCTGGCTAAAAGTGCCAAAAAGTCCTGAATATAGGAGATCAGGTAAATGATTGAGGGTGGTGATGTCTTTGTCGTGGCGGTAATCGCTACATGGATGGCAACCACATCGGGTTTAGGGACCACATGGAGGGGTGAGAGCCAAGGGCTAATTGGCCTGTGTACAGTGCCAAGCATTTCCATGTTATCAGACTCAACCTTTGCATTGTTCAGCTTTTCTGAGTCCTGCCTATGCACAAGGGCATGGACCAGCGAGCCAGTTGTGAGACTGTGATGCTCAACCCCATGCTTTGTGACGGCACTGGAAAAAGTGGGCTTGGTGAGGCTTGGGAATTCAAAGTTCAAAGTAGATTTCACTGTTCTCCTGTGCTGTACTGTTCCAAAGTAAATTTATTATCGAAGTACATATGTACCATATACAGCCCTGAGATTCATTTTCTTTTGAGAATACTCAATAAATCCATTATACAATAATGACCATAACAGAATCAATGGAAGACTGCCCCAAACTAAGAGTTCAGTAAAAGACAACAAACCATGAAAATACAAAAAGAAATAGTGATGATAAATTATTACAATATAGTGAACGTGAGATGAAGAGTCCTTGAAAGTGAGTCCACAGGTTGTGGGAACATTTCAATGGTGCAGCAAGTGAAGTTGAGTGAATTTATCCCCTTTGGTTAAAGAGCCTGATGGTTGCGGGGCAATAACTGAAATTGGTGATATGAGTTCTCTACCTTCTTCCTGATGGCAGCAGCGAGAAGAAAGCATGTTCTGGGTGAAACATGCTGCTTTCCTGTGATAACGCTTCGAGTAGATGCACACAAAATTGGTCTCTGGAAGATCAGAATGGTAATCTATGTGGAGTCAAAATATACAGGGGAGATCTTAAATGGATTTTTTGCATCTGCATTTACTCAGGAGATGGACACAGAGTCTATAGAAGTGAGGGAAATCAGTACGAGGTCATGGACCCTATACAGATTACAGAGGTGGAGATGTTTGCTGACTTGAAGCAAATTAGGGTGGACAAATCCCCAGTGCCCAAGGTGTTCTGTTGGACCTGGTGAGAGGGAAGTGCAGAAATTGCAAAGGCCCAAGCAGAGATATTTAAATTATCCTTAGAGCAGGTGAGGTACCAGAGGATTCGAGGATAACTAATGTTGTTCTACTGTCTAGGAATAAACCAGGGCATTATAGGCTGGTGAGCCATTAGTTGTGGGAAAATTATTGGAAGATATTCTAATGGACTGGATATATGAGTATTTGGATAGACAGGGACTGATTAGGGATAGTCAGCATGGCTTTGCGTGTGTGTGGTAGGTCGTGTCTAACCAATCTTACAGAGTTTTTCAAGCAAGTTACCAGGAAAGTCAATGAAGCCAAGGCTAGTGGATGCTGTCTACACAGATGTCAGTAAGGTATTTGGCAAGGTCCTGCATTGGAGGTTGGTCAAGAAGATTCTGTCACTTGGCATTCAAGAAATGGAAGTAAATTGGATTAGACATTGGATTTACAGGAGAAACCAGAGAGTGGTAAATCTGGATGATAATGTGGTTAACTGGATCAGCAAATTTGCAGATGACACCAAAATTGGGGGTGGAGTGGACAGTAAGAAAGGCTACCAAAGCTTGCAGCGGGATCTGGACCAGCAGGAAAATGAGCTGAAAAATGCCAGATGGAATTTAATGCGGACAAGTGTGAGGTGTTGCACTTTGGTAGGACCAACCAGGGTAGGTCTTACACAGTGAGCAGTAGGACACTGAAGAATGTGGTAGAACAAAGGAATCAGGGAATACAGTTGCATAATTCATTGAAAGTGACATCACCATTAGATAGGGTCGTAAAAACAGCTTCTGGCACATTGGCCTTCATAAATCAAAGAATTGAGTACAGGAGATGGGATATTATGTTGAAGTTGTGTAGATGTTAGTGAGGCCTAATTTGGAGTATTGTGTGCAGTTTTGGTCAGAAAAGATGCAAATAAGATTGAAAGAGTACAGAGAAAATTTACAAGGATGTTGCTGGGACTGGAGGACCTGAGTTATAAAGAAAGATTGAATAGGTTAGAAGATTATTCCCTTGAATGTAGAAGATTGGGGGGAGATTTGATAGAGGTATACAAAATTATGAGAGGTGGAGATAAGGTAAATGTCAGCAGGCTTTTCCCACTAAGGTTTGGTGAGACTACAAATAGAGGTCATGAGTTAAGGCAGAAAAGTGAAATGTTTAAAGGGAACATGAGGGGAAACTTCTTCACTCAGAGAATGGTGAGAGTGTAGAATAAGCTGCCAGCTGAAATGGTGGACGTGATTTCAATTTCATGGTTTAAGAGCAGTTTGGATGGGTACATGGATGGAAAGGGTATGGATGGCTATGGTCCAGTGCAGGTTGATGGGACTAGGCACAGATTAGATGGGCTGAAGGGCCTGTTTCGGTGCTGTAGTTTTCTATGACTCTATGACTCTATATCAGCATGGATTGTGTTGATGGCAGCCTGCCATTGTCACCTCACTTCCTGCACCAACATTGCTTGCCTACAATTTATCAACCTTAATCCTAACCAGTGGATGTCAGGGTGGGGATATGTCTCTACCAAATAAGGTGTAAGGCGCTCCTTCTCTCTGCCAGCCTGCTAGTAAGCCTTGAGCATATTGTAGCACCTGTCTATACCTCCAATCAGTGTCGCGTGAATCCATGGGACCAACTGGGTGGATAGTCATATGAGTAATTTGTACAAATCACTTTCTGGATATGCTGTCACTGACACCAGGCAGACAGTCTCTGAAGATCATTGATAATGGCTGGGAACACACGTCTTGTAAAGACAGTCCCGGAAGAATGCAATAGCAAACCACTTATGTGGACAAATTTGCCAAGAACAAACATCGTCATGGTCATATGACACGGCGCATAACAAATGAACAAATCCTAACCATACGTCTTTGTAAATTGTAACGTGGGAGGAAACTGGAGCACCAGGAGGAATCACGCACAGTTACAGGAGAACGTAGAAGCTCCTTACAGACAGTGATGGGAATCAATAAGAAAATGTCACAAACTCTTCAGTCTCCTTTGCTTCACTACTATACATCTGCAATTGTATTTCTCACTATATGTTAATGTCTTTAATATCCTGCCTAATTAAAATGTGTTGGTTATTCAATACCACCTTAGAAATATAATGCATGAAGCTCTGTTTGTAATGTTGACTGACCATGCTCCAAGCATGTACCAGTGCCTCTCCCTCAGCCCAGCTACTCTATGACATTCCACCTACGCAAACTTGCCCCAAGCACTTCCAGCCTGCCCCAGCTGATCAATGTGCGGACTATGACCAGGCTTAACCTTGATAAAGGTAGACCAAGGCGTATCTTTCTGCCCAAGAAAGCATGAAAAATCTGTTCTGTTGTTTTTAACACCCTTGTGTTGGCATCATTTTAGTACATAACAGTGGGTGCACTGGAATATTAATTAAAAATAGTGTATTTTCTAATATATGCTTATTCATTTCCTTTTCTCCATATTCTCACTTCTCTTAAACTCTTCTGTGAGTAGTAATTTTCATGTGACTGAGCCAAGGCTGCCGTCATGAAAGTTCATAAGAATGCAGTTTCCTGCAGACGGACACCTGGTTATTTCTGTCCTTCCTGCTCCGTGTTCTCTCTCTCTGGCTACAAGTACAGGTCAACCTTCACTAATCTGACTACCTGTAACCCGGCACCTTCGATAATCCGGCACTGATTTCAAATTTTCCGCGCAACTGTAATTTCAAATTTCCTGGGCCACTGTACCAATTGGCTGCACATTGTTCTGGTTGCACTAGATCTGTTCACGTGTTGGCCCGCTCTTGTAAGCACAGACAGGCGATTCCTGCTTGTTTTCCTGCATTCATTAATATCATTTGGAGGTTGGAGTTTGTAAAATGTGTGCAGGATAGTTTTTTGCAGCAATACATAGAGGTAGCAACTAGAGAAGGGGCAGTGTTGGCTCTCCTGTTAGGGAATGAGATAGGTCAGGTGATGGAGTTTTGTGTTGGGGAGCACTTCGGGTCCAGTGATCACAATGCTATTACTTTCAATATAATTATGGAGAAGGATAGGTCTAGACCCAGGGTGGAGATTTTTGATTGGAGGAAGGCTAACTTTGAGGAGATGCGAAAGGATTTAGAAGGAGTGGATTGGGACAAATTGTTTTATGGAAAGGATGTAATAGAGAAATGGAGGTCATTTAAAGGTGAAATTTTGAGGGTACAGAATCTTTATGTTCCTGTTAGGTTGAAGGGAAAGGTTAAAAGTTTGAGAGAGCCATGGTTTTCAAGGGATATTGGAAACTTGGTTCGGAAAAAGAGAGATAATCTACAATAAATATAGGCAGCATGGAGTAAATGAGGTGCTTGACGAATATAAAGAATGTAAAAAGAATCTTAAAAAAGAAATTAAAAAAGCTAAAAGATACAAGGTTGCTTTGGTAAGTAAGGTGAAAATAAATCCAAAGGGCTTCTACAGTTATATTAATAGCAAAAGGATGGTGAGGGATAAAATTGGTCACTGAGGGAATCAGATTTTGAACACTTTCTTTTCTTCGGTATTCACTAAGGAGAAGGATATTGAATTCTGTAAGGTAAGGGAAACAGGTAGGGAAGTTATGGAAACTATGATGATTAAAGAAGAGGAAGTACTGGCGCTTTTAAGGAATATAAAAGTGGATAAGTCTCCGGGTCCTGACAGGATATTCCCTAGGACCTTGAGGGAAATTAGCGTAGAAATAGCAGGGGCCCTGACAGAAATATTTCAAATGTCATTAGAAATGGGGATGGTGCCGGAGGATTGGCATATTGCTCATGTTGTTCAATTGTTTAAAAAGGGTTCTAAGAGTAAACCTAACAATTATCGGCCTGTGAGTTTGACATCAGTGGTGGGTAAACTGATAGAAAGTGTCATAAGGCGGTGACTGGGAACAGACCCAAGTGCAAGACACAGACACTGAAGTACTAGGGACAGGACTAGGATACAGGGTGAGGGCAAGGACATGGACAGGAAAACCAAGAACCTGGAGCAGGACTGGACAAGAGAGCTAGGAGCCCAGGCTTGGACTCCAAGCCAGAGACTGAACAAAGACCCAGTACCTGGGTCTTGCCTCTTGCTCAGACCCCAGAACTAGGCAAGGACAAGGCTTGGCAGGCAGGCAGGACGAGGCTGGAGTCTTCAGGCTTGAGGCTAGAGGCTAGAGACGAGGCTTGGCAGGAGGCTGGGGTCTTCAGGCTTGAGGCTAGAGGCTAGAGACGAGGCTTGGCAGGAAGAAGGAGGCTGGGGTCTTCAGGCTTGAGGCTAGAGACTTGAGGCGAGGCTTGGCTGGAGGCAGGAGGCTGGAGTCTTCAGGCTTGAGGCTAGGCAGGAGGCTGGAGTCTTCAGGCTTGAGGCTAGGCAGGAGGCAGGAGGCTGGAGTCTTCAGGCTTACGGCTAGGCAGGAGGCTGGAGTCTTCAGGCTTGAGGCTAGGCAGGAGGCAGGAGGCTGGAGTCTTCAGGCTTACGGCTAGGCAGGAGGCTGGAGTCTTCAGGCTTACGGCTAGGCAGGCTCTTCCTGGGCAGGGCGCGGAACACCTGGGCAGGGCGCGGATCTCCACCCGACGGAGGCAAGGGACAGGAAGGGACAGAACCAACCGCAGGTAACGGCAATATGGCCTGGCTTACCCAACGGAGGAAAGGGACAGGAAGGGACAGAACCAACCGCAGGTAATGGCAAGACGGCCTGACTTACCCGACGCAGGCAAAGGACAGGAAGGGACAGAACCAACTGCAGGTAACGGCAGGACGGCCTGACTTACCTGGGCAGAGGCAAGGGACAGGAAGGGAGCTAGGTACAGGGTGGCTCCAGGATAAGACTGCAGGTGAGACGAGGTGAGAGTTACCAGCAAGACAAGGCAAGGCTTCAGGCAAGGCAAGGCTTCAGGCAATGCAAGGCGAGACAAAATTTCGGGTGAGGCGAGAGTTACCAGCAAGACAAGGCAGGGCTTCAGGCATTGCAAGGCGAAACAAGAGCTTCAGGTGAGGCGAGAGTTACCGGCAAGACAAGGCAGAGCTTCAGGCCAGGAAACAGAAGGCAGGGGAAGGGATACATGGAATAGGACAAGAACAATCCAGCAGCCACGCCCTGGTCTCTGAGGTATTTATGCAGCCAGCCCCAACAGGAATCAGCTGCCTCAATTAGAGCTCAACAAGAACAGAAACAGGGTAGACAGGAAAACCTGGAGCAAGGGTCGATGGACCAGACCGTGAACCAGAATACAGACTTCACGGACCGGACCATGACAGGAAAGTATTCTTAGAGATGGTATATATAATCATCTGGATAGACAGGGTCTGATTAGGAACAGTCAACATGGATTTATGTGTGGAAGGTCATGTTTGACAAATCTTATTGAATTTTTTGAAGAGGTCACTAGGAAAGTTGACGAGGGTAAAGCAGTGGATGTTGTCTATATGGACTTCAGTAAGGCCTTTGACAAAGTTCCACACAGAAGGTTAGTTAGGATGGTTCAATCATTAGCTATTAATATTGAAGTAGTAAAATAGATTCAGCAGTGGCTGGATGGGAGACGCCAGAGAGTAGAGGTGCATAACTGTTTGTCAGATTAGAGGCCGGTGACTAGTGGTGTGCCTCAGGGATCTGTACTGGGTCCAGTGTTGTTTGTCATATACATTAATGATCTGGATGACGGGGTGGTAAATTGGATTAGTAAGTATGCAAATGATACTAAGATAGATGGCGTTGTGGATAATGAAGTAGGTTTTCAAAGCTTGCAGAAAGATTTAGGCCAGTTAGAAGAGTGGGCTGAAAGATGGCAGATGGAATTTAATGCTGATAAATGTGAGGTGCTACATTTTGGTAGGACTAATCAAAATAGGACATACATGGTAAATGGTAGGGCATTGAATAATGCAGTAGAACAGAGGGATCGAGGAATAATGGTGCATAGTTCTCTGATGGTGGAAACTCATGTGGATAGGGTGGTGAAGAAAGCTTTTGGTATGCTGGCCTTTATAAATCAGAGCATTGAGTATAGGAGTTGGGATGTAATGTTGAAATTGTACAAGGCATTGGTAAGACCAAATTTGGAGTATTGTGTACAGTTCTGGTCACTGAATTATAGGAAAGATGTCAATAAAATTGAAAGAGTACAGAGGAGATTTACTAAAATGTTGCCTGGGTTTCATCTCCTAAGTTACAGGGAAAGGTTGAAAAAGTTAGGTCTTTATTCTTTGGAGCGTAGAAGGTTGAGGGAGGACTTAATAGAGGTATTTTAAAATTATGAGGGGGATAGACAGAGTTTCCATTGAGAGTAGGGGAGATTCAAACAAGAGGACATGAGTTGAGAGTTAGGGGGCAAAAGTTTTGGGGTTACATGAGGGGGAACTTCTTTACTCAGAGAGTGGTAGCTGTGTGGAACGAGCTTCCAGCAGAAGTGGTTGAGGCAGGTTCGATGTTGTCATTTAAAGTTAAATTGGATAGCTATATGGACAGGAAAGGAATGGAGGGTTATGGGCTGAGTGCAGGTTGGTGGGACTAAGTGAGAGTAAGCATTCGGCACAGACTAGAAGGGCCAAGATGGCCTGTTTCCGTGCTGTAATTGTTATATGGTTATTTTGCTCTATTTTGGCCCCAATTATGGCCCCAGTGAGTAAAGGAAATGCACCTCATGCTGAGAAGTGAAAACACTGCACATTATCCATTAAAGATAAGGTTGAACTCTTGAAAAAATTGGACAGTGGTGTATCGGTGAGAAGCTTGTGCAAGTGTTACAACATTGGCTCTTCCACAGTGTATGATATAAAGAAACAGAAAGAAAAACTGCTACATTTTTTTTGCTGATAGCGACTCAAAGAAACAGATGTGCGTAAGAAAAACAATGAAAGAAGGAAGAAGTTCGGAACTATATAAAGTGCTGACAACGTGGTTTAATCTTCCTGTAAGTGAAGGTGTTGAACTATCTGGAGATATGGTGAAGGACAAGCAAAAGTGTTTCATGAAGAACTAGGACTAGATTATGAGTGTGACTATAGTGAAGGCTGGCTTCATCGGTTCAAGCAGCTTCATGGCTTACAGTTTGGTGTACCGTGTGGTGAAAAACGTTCAGCTGACAGGGAAACAGCAGCAGAGTTTGTTGACCAGTTCGCCAAATTAGTCTCCGATGAAAAATTAAGCCCCGAGCAGGTGTACAATGCTAATGAGACTGCTTTGCATTGGAGATGTACACCAAGAAGAACACTAACAACAGCAGATGCAGAAACACCAACAGAGTATAAGGCATCGAGAGATCGTGTGACTTTGCTAGGCTGCTCTAATACTCCAGGAACCTACAGATGTAAGTTACTGGTCATTGGCAAAAGTTTACGTCCCAGGGCCTTCAAAGGTATGACGCAGTTTCCTGTAATTTACCGTGCTAACAAAAACGGACGGATTACAACCAGCACCACACTAGAATGGTTTGAAAATTATTTCGTTCTCGAAGCACGAGCTCACTGTGACTCTGTTGGCCTGCATCACAACTGTAAGATAATGCTTGTTTTTGACAACTGTTCAGCACACCCGAAAGCAGAACTCCGGGTAAAAAAAATGTTTTTGGTATCTTCCTGCCATCTAACTGTATGTCATTAATTCAACCCCTGGACAATGGCATATTACATTCTCACAAGTCGAAGTATTGTTCCCTGTTTATGAGGCACCTTTTGAGTGCAGTTAATACTGGCAGACCGGTAAAGGAATTTATAAAGGATTTTAATATGAAAGAGATGATTTACTTTGCTGCTAATACTTGGAGGTCTGTAGAGCCATCCACACTGAAGAATGGTTGGCATAGATTATGGCCAGGTTTATTGTTTGAGTCTGCCTGGTGAAGACACTGGAAATGACTTTACAGGCTTTAGAGGTTCCAAGGAAAAACAGATTATACGTGAACTGCTTTCTTTTGCTCAAGAGCTAACTAATCCTGCTGCCAAGGATCTTGCATCAAGGTTCAATGGTGACAATGTTGAAGAATGGATGAATATAGATGAGAATGAGCCTACTGTTCATCATTATACTGAGTTGGAAATTGTGCAGATGGTTGTACATCCAGAGAAGGAAGATATTGGAGGAGAAAGCAGTGATGAAGATGAGGAAGTTGTAGCAGAGAGACTTTCGATTGACAGGCTAATTAAATTGACAGGTGAATTGCTGAAAGGATTAGAGTAATGAAGTTTTATAGTCATAGTCATAGTCATACTTTATTGATCCCGAGGGAAATTGGGTTTCATTACAGTTGCACCAACCAAGAATAGAGTATAAATATAGCAATATAAAACCATAAATAATTAAATAATAATATGTAAATTATGCCAGGAAATAAGTCCAGGACCAGCCTATTGGCTCAGGGTGTCTAACCCTCCAAGGGAGGAGTTGTGAAGTTTGATGGCCACAGGCAGGAATGACTTCCTATGACGCTCAGTGTTGCATCTCGGTGGAATGAGTCTCTGGCTGAATGTACTCCTGTGCCCAACCAGTACATTATGTAGTGAACATTATAACTGAGCAAGAAATAATGAGTGTTTATATGCTGCAGGATAAGCTAATCAGAGAGAGACCAAAATATACAAAACAGCTTACATTGGAAGATATGTTCAAAAATTGCTAGAAAAAGTGCAACAGGGGAGCTAACACTTGAAAATCCAGTGCCATCAGCTTCTGCTCACCCAGATGTGCTGCCACCAACCAGTTTCAGCACCAGTTCCTGCTGCTTCATTCGTTTTCAAAATGAAGATGTTGATGATCCTGACAACCCCACACTCGCAGACATGTAACTTTGCCTGAAGGTATATTAAACGTCTCACTTTAGAGGCGGAAGTGCTCAACTTTTCTGTAAAAGTTAATTCCTGTACATTTACCTGTACCCTTTATTTCAGTGGTCCCCAACCTCCGGGCCGCGGACCAATACATTGCTATGAAAAATGCAGCGGTGCAGTGGTAGTCGGAATGCACCCAGCATATCTTTAAGAAAAAAGCTGAAATAAACAAGTGAATTAATTAGGTGCTGCCCGGCACGTAAATGTCAGCCCAGATCAGAGGCAATTGCCGATTGCATCGCCTCTGATCTGGGCCGACATTTACAAGCCGGGCGGCACCTAATTAATTAGCTTGTTTATTTCGGCTTTTTTTCTTAAAGATGTGCTGGGTGCATTCCGCCTACTGCTGCACCTCTGCATTCTTCGCGGCCCAGTATCGGTCCGCGGCCCAGAGGCTGGGACCACTGCTTTATTTCATCTATGCCTGTACAATATATTACCTTATTAAAATTTCACTTGCTACTCATTTAATATTTCTGTTTTATTATTATCTAACTTGTACTGACTTACATGATATTTTAAAAATATGATGAGATGGTTAGCTATTGCTTAATGTGATCCTTCTGTAATCTGGCATTTTCACTAATCCGGCACTCCTCAGGCCCCAGTGGTGCCAGATTAGTGAAGGTTGACCTGTACTATGTTGCAAATATTGCAAAGTCAGTACCATGATAGAACAAGCTGCAGAACCTATGAATTTGGCAGAAATAGATCTGATAAATTATTTTATCTTTAGCAAAAGTAACATGGTTCTAAAATGTGAATTTCTATGAGCCAAAATAATTTGAATGCAATACTCAGTGCTATGTAAGAACTTTGAATTTATATGGCATCCCTCACATTCTTTTTGATCGGAATCCTGGCTGAATTCCCCATGGCCTAAGCCTGCATTCTATCATTTCTATTGTTTCTGCCTTATGCACACCATCCAGTTGGCTGTGACTGACAGTAATGTGCCTCAAAAAATTCCAAGCAGCCTTCCCCTGTTAAACCACTGAGCGATGCAAGATGTAAATATCACATTTTTAAGATTTTTAGTCCCTATTCATTTTAATGACACTAATGTATATTAGGGTGTGGTACCATGTTCAGATGCTATGTTATTCTTGGAAACCTAGGCTGAGAATGCTCAGTATTCAAAAATTAACCTGCTGTACTGCCTTCCTTGTTTTTTTATACCTCTCTGTAGTTAGGGATTGCTTTCAGAGAAATTAACTATAACCTATTTCATCAGAAAGCATGAACTAATGGCTCTAGAATAATCTTAAAAAGGACCAATTGTTAATACTGCAATTTTTTTAAAATATACAAACTCAAGCCAGCTACTGGCAAAGGAAGGCTGAGATCATAGATAATTAGCACATGACTTACAAAATGTCAGACGTATGGAGGCAGATTTGGGTGGTGCCAAATCTCAGTGTGTTCTGTGAAACTACAAAATGAATTGAGAGTAGATTGTGCAGTGGGTGCAGGAAGGAGCAGGGACAATGAGTTAGGTTTCCTTTCAGCAGGGTCAGGGTGGGGCAACCAAAAAAACCACTAAAGAACTTTTTTATCTTCAGCCACACTGCCTTTCCTTACTGAACCAAGATTATCAGCAACATATTGTATTGTCCCTGGCTGTAATAAAGCCCTTTATTGCAATTACGTTACAACAGCTGCATTAAATTATTACTTCCAGAGTATGGCTGTTGCCTCATCTCTACATGTGGCTCACTTCCTAAAATCCTTTCAATTCATCTTTCATTTTGTGTTTTTCCCTGCAATTTTTGGGCTGGGCTTGATTTACCAGCACTTTTGCTGGTGTTTCTTGAATTTGAGGGAAGTGTTCTGTAATCAGCAGCGTCTACATTTCTTTAACATCCCCTAAGCGTAAGAAAACAATTGGGCAGCCACAGCAGCAATCCACTAGTGTGGAGAGCTGAACAAAAAAGTGGTCAGGTTTTGTTCTGAGATGGAGAGAGATGAAAATATGCAGTGCTTTTGATTGAATTGTTAGGGCTTGAAACTTCGGCTGTGGATTTTTAGAATGCAGATGTGCGAGGGTGGAAAGGAGGTCATTACAATCAGAAAGCCTCTCTGATCTTTAAGAAGTATTCAGATGAGCACTTGGACTGCTACAGTGAAGAAGGCTACTAGCCAAGTACTGGCAAATGGAGTTAGTATAGAAGGGTCATCGTCATGGTGGGCTCTTGGGCCTTTTTCTCTGCTGTATGACTCTGACCCTATGGTATGCTCCTCAGATCCCTTTAACAAATCGAACACATCTTAGACCACAGGAGGTGTAAAACTAGTTCTTCCCACTCTCTCAGGTGCCAAACATTCTTTCAGTTTAGCTCAGTGTATTTGCTGCTTAAGATGTGGTCTTTTCCACACAGGGGAGGCCAGGTGTAGATCCGTTGACTCCTGGACAGAAAGCTTATCTGAATCAGAATCAGGTTTAATACCCCTGGTTTATATCATGAAATTGGTTGTTTTGTGGCAGCAGTACATTGCAATGCATAATAATAAAAAACTATACATTACAATAAGAAATGTATATAAAAGTAAATTAAATACGCAGTACAAAAAGAGACAAAAAAAAGGGAAAATGTAGTGAGGTAGTGTACATTCATTCAGAAACCTGATAGCACAGGGGAAGAAGCTGTTCCCACAACACAGAGTGTGTGGCAGCAATGAGAAGAGGATATGTCCAAGGATGGGGCGATGAGGATCATTAATGATAGATACCACCCGTTGGAGACACTGCCTTTTGAAGATGTCCTCAATGCTGGGGAGGCTGGTGCCCATGATGGAACTGGCTGAGTCTGCGACTCTCTGCAGCTTTTTCTGATCCTCCAGAGCAACCAGTTAGAATGCTCTCCATGGTGCGTCTGTAGAAATTTGAGATAGTCTTTAGTGACACACAAGTCTCTTCAAACTCTTCATGAAATATAGTCACTGTTGTGCCTTCTTTGTAATTGCATCAATATGTTGGGCGCAGGATAGATCTACAGAGATGTTGACACCCTGGAACTTGAAACTGCTCATCTGTTCCATTGCTGATCCCTCAGTGAGGACTGGTGTATGTTTAGAATAGAAACATAGAAACACAGAAAATCTACAGCACAATACAGGCCCTATGGCCCACAAAGCTATGCCGAACATGTCCTTACCTTAGAACTACCTAGGCTTCTCCATAGTCCTCTATTTTTCTAAGCTCCATGTATTTATCCAGGAGTCTCTTTAAAGACCCTATCGTTTCCGCCTCCACCACCGTCGCCGGCAGCCTATTCCAAGCACTCACCACTCTCTGCATAAAAAACTTACCCCTGACACCTCCTCTGCACCTACTTTCAAGCACCTTAAAACTATGCCCTCTCATGCTAGCCATTTCAGCCCTGGGAAAAAGCCTCTGATTATTCACATGATCAATGCCTCTCATTATCTTGTACACCTCTATCAGGTCACCTCTCATCCTCCTTCGCTCCAAGGAGAAAAGGTTGTGTTCACTCAACCTATTCTGATAAGGCATGTTCCCCAATCCAGGCAACATCCTTGTAAATCCCCTCTGTACCCTTTCTATGCTTTCCACATTTTTCCTGTAGTGAGGCGACCAGAACTGAGCAAAGTACTCCAAGTGGGGTCTGACCAGGGACCTATATAGCCGCAACATTACCTCTCAGCTCTTAAACTCAATCCCATGGTTGACGAAGGCCAATGTACTCTATGCCTTCTTAACCACAGAGTCAACCTGCGCAGCAGCTTTAAGTGTCCTATGGACTTGGACCTCAAGATCCCTCTGATCCTCCACACTGCCAAGAGTCTTGCCATTAATGCTATATTCTGCCATCATATTTGACCTACCAAGATGAACCACCTCACACATATCTGGGTTGAACTCCATCTGCCACTTCTCAGCCCACTTTTGCATCCTATCAATGTCCCAGTGTAATCTCAGACAGCCCTCCACACTATCCAAAAAAACCCCAACTTTTGTGTCATCAGCAAATTTACTAACCCATCCCTCCACTTCTTCATCCAGGTCATTTATAAAAATTACAAAGAGTAGGGGTCCCAGAACAGATCCCTGAGGCACACCACTGGTCACCAGCCTCCATGCAGAATATGACCCATCTACAACCACTCTTTGCCTTCTGTGGGCAAGCCAGTTCTGGATCCACAAAGCAATATTCCCTTGGATCCCATGCCTCCTTACTTTCTCAATAAGCCTTGCATGGGGTACCTTATAAAATGCCCTGCTAAAGTCCATATACACTACATCTACGTCTCTACCCTCATCAATATGTTTGGTCACATCCTCAAAAAATTCAATCAGGCTCATAAGGCACGACCTGCCTCTGACAAAGCCATGCTGACTATTCCTAATCATATTATGGCTCTCCAAATGTTCATAATTCCTGCCTCTCAGGATCTTCTCCGTCAACTTACCAATCACTGAAGTAAGACTCACTGGTCTATAATTTCCTGGGCTATCCCTACTCCCTTTCTTGAATAAGGGAACAACATCCACAACCCTCCAATCCTCTGGAACCTCTCCCATCCTCATTGATGATGCAAAGATCATCGCCAGAGGCTCAGTAATCTCCTCCCTCCCTTCCGACAGTATCCTGGGGTACATCCCGTCCGGTCCCGATGACTTACCCCACTTGATGCTTTCCAAAAGCTCCAGCACATCCCCTTCCTTAATATCTACATGCTCAAGCTTTTCAGTCCACTGCAAGTCATCCCTACGATTGCCAAGATCCTTTTCCGTAGTGAATACTGAAGCAAAATATTCATTAAGTACCTCTGCCATCTCCTCCGGTTCCACACACACTTTTCCACTGTCACACTTGATTGGTCCTATTCTCTCACGTCTTATCCTTTTGCTCTTCACATACTTGTAGAATGCCTTGGGGTTTTCCTTAATCCTGTCTGCCAAGGCCTTCTCATGGCCCCTTCTGGCTCTCTTAATTTCATTCTTAAGGTCCTTTCTGCAAGCCTTATAATCTTCTAGATCTCTATCATTACCTGGTTCTTTGAACCTTTCATAAGCTCTTCTTTTCTTTTTGACTAGATTTATAACAGCCTTTCTACACCACGGTTCCTGTACCCTTCCATCCTGTCCCTGTCTCATTGGAACGTACCTCATCTCCTTGGACATACCCCCTTCTCATTGCTGCCACACACTCTGTGTTGTGGGAACAGCTTCTTCCCCTGTGCTATCAGGTTTCTGAATGAATGTACACTACCTCACTACATTTTCTCTTTTTTTTCGTCTCTTTTTGTACTGCGTATTTAGTTTATTTTTATATACATTTCTTATTGTAATGTATAGTTTTTTTTACTATTATGCTTTGCAATGTACTGCTGCCACAAAACAACCAATTTCATGATATAAACCAGGGGTATTAAATCTGATTCTGATTCAGATAAGCTTTCTGTCCAGGAATCAATGAATCTACACTTGGCCTCCCCTGTGTGGAAAAGACCACATCTTAAGCAGCAAATACACTGAGCTAAACTGAAAGAAAGTTTGGCACCTGAGAGAGTGGGAAGAACTGGTTTTACACCTCCTGTGGTCTATGATGTGTTGGATTTGTTAAAGGGATCTGAGGAGCATACCATAGGGTCAGAGTCATACAGCAGAGAAATAGGCCTAAGAGCCCACTATTAACTCCATTTGCCAATACTTGGCCAGTAGCCTTCTTCACTGTAGCAGTCCAAGTGCTCATCTAAATACTTCTTAAAGATCAGAGAGGCTTTCTGATTGTAATGACCTCCTCTCCACCCTCACACATCTGCATTCTACAAATCCAGAGCCGTAGTTTCAAGCCCTAACAATTCAATCAAAAGCACTGCATATTTTCATCTCTCTCCATCTCAGAACAAAACCTGACCACATTTTTGTTCAGCTCTCCACACTAGGGGATTGCTGCTGTGGCTGCACAATTGTTTTCTTACGCTTAGGGGATGTTAAAGAAATGCAGACGCTGCTGATTACAGAATACTTCCCTTGAATTCCACATGATCAATGCCTCTCATTATCTTGTACACCTCTATCAGGTCACCTCTCATCCTCCGTCACTCCAAGGAGAAAACGTGAGTTCACTCAACCTATTCTCATAAGGCATGCTCCACAATCCGGGCAACATCCTTGTAAGTCTCCTCTGCACCCTTTCTATGGTTTCCATGTCTTCCCTGTAGTGAGGCAAGCAGAAATGAGCAAAGTACTCCAAGTGGGGTCTGAACAGGGTCCCATAAAGCTGCAACATTACCTGTCGGCTCTTAAACTCAATCCCGTGGTTGATGAAGGCTAATGCACCATATGCCTACTTATTCACAGAGTCAACCTGCGTAGCAGCTTTGAGTGTCCTATGGACTTGGACCCCAAGATCCCTCTGATCCTCCACACTGCCAAGAGTCTTGCCATTAATGCTATATTCTGCCATCATATTTGACCTACCAAGATGAACCACCTCACACTTATCTAGGTTGAACTCCATCTGCCACTTCTCAGCCCACTTTTGCATCCTCTCAATGTCCAGCTGTAATCTCGGACAGCCCTCCACACTATCCAAAAAAACCCCAACTTTTGTGTCATCAGCAAATTTACTAACCCATCCCTCCACTTCTTCACTCAGGTCATTTATAAGAATTACAAAGAGTAGGGGTCCCAGAACAGATCCCTGAGGCACACCACTGGTCACCGGCCTCCATGCAGAATATGACCCGTCTACAACCACTCTTTGCCTTCTGTGGGCAAGCCAATTCTGGATCCACAAAACAATGTCCCCTTGGATCCCATGCCTCCTTACTTTCTCAATAAGCCTTGCATGGGGTACCTTATCAAATGCCTTGCTAAAGTCCATATACACTACATCTACAGCTCTACCCTCATCAATGTGTTTAGTCACATCTTCAAAAAAATTCAATCAGGCTCGTAAGGCACAACCTGCCTTTGACAAAGCCATGCTGACTATTCCTAATCATATTATGGCTCTCCAAGTGTTCATAAATCCTGCCTCTCAGGATCTTCTCCATCAACTTACCAACCATAGAAGTAAGACTCACTGGTCTACAATTTCCTGGGCTATCCCTACTCCCTTTCTTGATTAAGGGAACAACATCCGCAACCCTCCAATCCTCCGGAACCTTTCCCGTCCTCATTGATGATGCAAAGATCATCGCCAGAGGCTCAGCCCTCTCCTTCCTCCCTTCCCACGGTAGCCTGGGTTACATCCCATCTGGTCCCGGTGACTTATCCCACTTGATGCTTTCCAAAAGCTCCAGCACATCCTCTTCCTTAATATCTATATGCTCAAGCTTTTCAGTCCGCTGCAAGTCATCCCTACAATCGCTAAGATCCTTTTTTGTAGTGAATACTGAAGCAAAATATTCATTAAGTACCTCTGCCATCTCCTCTGGTTCCACACACACTTTTCCACTGTCACACTTGATTGGTCCTATTCTCTCATGTCTTATCCTCTTGCTCTTCACATACTTGTAGAATGCCTTGGGGTTTTCCTTAATCCTGTCTGCCAAGGCCTTCTCATGGCCCCTTCTGGCTCTCCTAATTTCGTTCTTAAGCTCCTTTCTGCTAACCTTATAATCTTCTAGATCTCTATCATTACCTAGTTTGTTGAACCTTTCGTAAGCTCTTGTTTCCTTCTTGACTAGATTTACAACAGCCTTTCTACACCACAGTTTCTGTATCCTCCCATCCTTTCCCTGTCTCATTGGAACGTATCTATGCAGAACTCCACACAAATATCCCCTGAACATTTGCCACATTTCTTCTGTACAGTTCCCTGAGAACATCTGTTTCCAATTTATGCTTCCAAGTTCCTGCCTGATAGCCTCATATTTCCCTTTACTCCAATTAAATGTTTCGCTAACTTGTCTGATCCTATTCCTCTCCAATGCTACGGTAAAGGAGATAGAATTGTGATCACTGTCTCTAAAATGCTCTCCCACTGAGAGACCTGACACCTGACCAGGTTCATTTCCCAATACCAGATCAAGTACAGCCTCTCCTCTTGTAGGCTTATCTACCTACTGTGTCAAGAAACCTTCCAGAACACACCTACCAAACTCCAGCCCATCTAAACCCCTCACTCTAGGGAGATGCCAATCAATATTTGGGAAATTAAAATCTCCCACCACACCAACCCTGTTATTATTACTCCTTTCCAGAATCTGTCTCCCTACCTGCTCCTCGATGTCCCTGTTACTATTGCGTGGTCTATAAGAAACACCCAGTAGAGTTATTGACCCCTTCCTATTCCTAACTTCAACCCACAGAGACTCCGTAGACAACCCCTCCGTGACTTCCTCCTTTTCTGCAGCTGTGACACTCTCTGATCAACAGTGCCACGCCCCCACCTCTTTTATCTCCTTCCCTGTCCTTTCTGAAACAATCTAAAGTTTCTTCAACTTCCACTTCCTGAAGTCCACAATCAATTCCTTGGTCTTACTGATGCTGAGGGCAAGGTTGCTTTGAAGCAGCACTTTCAATCAGCTGATCGACCTCACTCCTGCATGTCTTTTCGTCACCATTTGAAATTCTGCCAGCAATAGTTATGTCATTGGCAAATTTATCGGCAGTTTTTGAGCTGTGCCTAGACATGCAGTCGTGGGTGTAGAAAGAGAAGAGCAGTGGGCTAAGCATGCATCCTTGTGGTGCACCAGTATCGGTTGTCAGCAAGGAGGAGACGTTATTTCTGTTCAGTTTCTTAAGCAAGATGCACCTGATTCACTGAAGAGTTGATTTCTTTTTGTTTTATAGTCAGTTCTTTGACGACTCTGGAGATAAGTTGTGTGAACTGTGGACAATAAAGCTTGATTTTAATTTGGTGGGGACTGAGGTGGTTTGAAGGACAGCCGTAGGTATGCTGCTTGGTCGGGGGAACAGTGGCTCAACGGGTAATTGCTCTGCAGCATTGGGCACGGTAGGCTGTAACCCTTCCAGTGGGCAGTGCTGTCTGTCTGACTCAGACGTCATGGGGTGCAGTTTGCAGGAAAGATTGCAGTCAGCTCTACCTGTGTCAGGGTACTGTGCAATGGTTTCTGTCAAGCAAGATTAAAACAACTGATTCAGTGCTCAATACATCTGGTAGAGTTTATTTAGTTTTAGACATAACATGAACGTAACAGTAACAGATGGCATGGTAACGTAGCAATTAGTGCAATGCTTTACAGCACCAGTGATTGGAAGATCAGGGTTCAATTCTCACTGCTGTCTGAACAAAGTTTTTATGTTCCCCCTGTAGTTTGCTCCGGGTGCTCCAGCTTCCTCCCACATTCCAAATACATACGGAATGGGGTGAGTAAGTTGTGGGCATGCTATGTTGATGCCGGAAGCAGGGCAATACTTGTGTGCTGCCCTCAGCACATCTTCAGTATGTGATGGTCTTTGACGAAAATGACACTTTTCACCATATATTTCAATGTTTTGAGGTACATGTGACTAATAAAGCTAATCTTTAACCATATTCTTACACTCTTCAAGGATAGTAAAATGACAGCAATAAACAATTCTCTAAGCTCTGAACATTTTCGTGAGATTAGAGGGTCAAGGCAAGCTCTTATCATTATTGCACATCATGAATCTGTTGCCTTTCAGAAAACATAGTGTTATTTTAATTCGCAAATGATTTAAATCATCATTTTCCTTTGCTAGCCGGAAATTGTAGCTGTTGCTGGGAATCAGAGAAAAGCCATCACTCAGCAGATACAGAAATTAATGACAGTCTGGGCTGAGGCCAACTCATTGGGATGTCAGCCTACCAATCTTGCATTTTGTGCATATTGCTCTGGATTTCCAGCATCAACAGGGTTACCGGTGTTTTTATTTTTCTCTCTTGTACTCATTTTGCACCTTCAGTGGATTATTTCTAGTTTTGATATGACTGGGAAAATTGCCACTTTTGATACAACCTCCGTGTCATGACACCCCCAGCTGACTTTCCCCTGGGCAGGGCCAATAACATCTCTAATCACCATTTTATTATAAGCTTGATGTATCTTCCACTTCACCTCCCTTGTAAACTTAAGGCAGTGAAAATCAATAATCGTAGATTCAACACTCAGAAGTGCTTGGAAAATTGCTGGGATTACTCCATTCGAGTTGATGAAACATATTCTGAAAGTTTTTTTTCTCATATAACAAAAAGCCATAAGACCATTAAACATAGGAGCAGAATAGTCCATTCTGCCCATCAGGTCTGCTCCACCATTCCATCATGGCTGATGTATTATCCCTCTCAATCCCATTCTCTTGCCTTTTCCCCGTAACCTTTGATGCCCTGACTAGTCATGAACCTATCAACTTCCGCTTTAAGTATACCCAATGACTTGACCTCCTCAGCCATCTGTGGCAATGAATTCCACACATTCACCACAATCTGGCTGAAGAAAATCCTCCTCATCTCTGTTCTAAAGGGACACCCCTCTATTCTGAGGCCGTGCCCGCTGGATCTAGACTCCCCCATTTTTTGAAAGTGGTAGAATACTTAAAAGTTTTTACATGTTAATGGCAAAGTAATTTATACTGAGCCAACAGTAATAATAAAGTATTTTATTAGTGGAAAGGTAGATTACTCTTCCAGAGGTGAAATGTGTTTTTGGATTATAAGATAAATTGGCTGGCCCATTGCGGAACTAAATAGATGGCAAAGGAGGTTTACCAACCTTCGTTCATTAGGTAATGCAGTTTACGACAAGACCCCCAAAACAAATGACACCCATGTCATCCATTTCCCTAACCCTGTCCCATTTTCTTGCATACTTTGTTTCCTGTTCTCATACTTATTTATCACATAAAAGCAGGCCATTCAGTATGTTGAGTCTATGTTGGTTCTCCAAACTATTCCCACACATGACTTATTTCTCTCTCATATATCCATCAATTCTGTCCTGATTCTCCTCCCACTCACTTACCTGGGAGGTATTTTATAGCAACCAATTAACCAATCCAGCAGCGTGTCTTTGGGACTTGAGAGAAAAAACAGATAGGGCAACCCCATGCAATCACAGGAAGATCATGCAAACAGCATTGAAGGTCAGGGCTAAACTCAGTTCACTGCAGCAATCTTACCTGCTGACTCACCAGTGACACCCTGCCAATTAGTTTCTTTTTGGAATATGCGAGGAAACCAGGTTACCCAAAAGAAACTCATGCAATCAGAGGGAGAATCTCCAAAACCAATGTTATCGTGTCAAAACTCCAAAGATTGCAAGAAGACCCACCACCCACACCATGCAACCCAGCTTCTCTAGATTACGGGATGTCTGCCTGTAATTGTGGTGTTTCTTTACCAGTAATAATATTGTCATTTTAAGAACAATTGTAAACACCAATATAGTTTCTACTTTTTTCTTCTCCGCCCACCTCCTGTGCACTTGGCTTGAGAAGACACCCTTCTTGTGCATTAGACTTCAGAAGGGAAAATATGCACTGTTGTTTAAAATTATTCCTATAACCCTTGGCCCAATTCAAATTGCCTTGGTCGAAATCAGCCATTTTAGAAGCCAGAATAACGATCCTTTGTCTTTTGTAATTTGTCTGATTCAGCTGCACATAAGACTGTATACTGAGCATCTGAGATAACACAAGGCAACAAATGCACCAACTTCTGCAATGGCCAGCGTTTCAGGAAAAAGGATAGCCTTGAGTAAAGATTCAGATGCAACAGCAGTCCTTTCATCCACACTCAGCTACTATTTGAAATGACGCCGAATGCTGGGACCAGCTGTAACACATCAACATTAACAGAGGTCTACGCTTAACAGATCCTGAATATCCCGTGGAGATGCTCACAATATCAGTATTGCACTTTTAAATATCAATTTTTTTTCTACAGCAAATTAACTCATATGGACTATTGAATAGATAGGATGTACACAGTGTACTCCAGTTAGGAGTATGAGCAATTTGATTGAAGTTTAAAAGAAATGTTAAAAGCCAGTATTAGTAACGCTAACCATGAAATAACCAGATTGTCATGGGAATGAATCTGGTTCATTTACGTTTTTTCAAGAAAGAAAATTTGCCACCCTTGCCTAGTATGGACAATATGACTCCAGAGTCACAGCAATATTGTTGACTCATAGCTGCTCTAAGAAATGACCACATCCATCACTGATTAAGCACCCAACACTCAACCCAGTGACAAATTACACTTGAAGGTATACAGCAAGGCACCTGAAATCCATCATTATGTTTAATGAAAGGGGATCAAATTGGGAAGAAGTCTTGAAAGAACACTCCAAAAATACAAGATGAAAATTGACAATCTACATGTATGATATTTACAGAACAGGGATTTTCACAGAGTGTATGAATTAAATATTATTACTCACACAGACAGTAATGTGTGGGATTAATGATTAGTGAAGGGATTGACGGAAGTGGCAGTAGTAGTGTTATGTGGGAGTGTTATTTATACATATGCTGATTTTCTATTATTTTGATAAAAGACCTAGTGAAGGCTATTGAATGTACAACATTGTTTCTGCAGTTCTCAGCTTGAGCACTTTGTGATCTGTATGAGTCATGATTTGCAGTTCCAGATCTGAGTGCCTCATGACCTGAACATTTCACAACCACACAGTTTGTCAGTCATGCAATTAGAATCAGAATGCATGGTATCCCATCTGGGATCTTCCCCACCTTTCCTAATGACACTGGAACCTAGGAAAATATGTTGACAACATTGTCAAGTATTGGTGCCATTCTGATTCATCCTACACATTGACTCTCATCCTTGACATTTCAAATATTCCCCTTAAGCTTTTTCTTTCTCTCTCTCTCTCTCTCTCTCATTTGTTGCCTATTTCTTTCTGTGGAGATTGACATACCCATATTTGTAGCTACACCTCAATCTGTATTTCATGTGGCCTTTCTACCCCGAACACAACTCTCACTGATAAGCAAGTCTCTGATTATTTTCTTATTCATTTTTTTGTCCATAATTTCCCCTTTCTCCTTCAGATTCCATTTTCTGATTCTGTCTAAACTCCGATCCACCATCCTAAATGTTGTTTCTCCAGTTTCTGAAAAGTATGTAACAACTTTGATAACTTTGCTCCATTAACACTACTAACCCCTTTCACCTGTGGTCCTGCATGGTGTAGCTCCCATTTGCATCTCTCTTATAGCTAAGGGATGTAGGTGTGGACATCTTTAACCATCTGTCGCCAGACTTGGCTGGAATGAAGCAAGCATTTCCATTTCATGTCCTTATCGCTAAAGATTGATCAAAGTTCACTCCCCACTTCCTTTCCATCACCAAATTTTCTTCATTCAAGCAAGTTGGAAATCAACGAGAACGAGAGCAAAAGGCAAACAGGTGTTAGGCACTGCCTGCCTGCGTTTGACTGGGCTCTCTCTCCCTCTTGCTCGATGGCAAGGTTTAATCGACATGGTTTGTGGATTGGATTCTGTAGTTCGTGCTATGATGAGTTTCTGCTTTCTGGTTACTCCTTATTTTTTGCAAGTTTGTGCGATTTTGCAGTCAACAAATGACACAGTGTTAAATTGAAATGAGCTGAACTAAACTGAACATTCCTAGACTGTTTCAATGATCTTATGGTTTGATGTTTTATATTCCATGTTTTTCGTTCATCTTTTTACTGTTTGCATGATCTGTTCTTTTTTTTGGTTTGTTGGGTGTTTGATGTTTTCTTTTAATGGGTTCTGTGGTGCTTCTTTGTTTCATGGTTGTCTGTGGGAAGATGAATCTCAGAGTTGTATATTGCATATTACTTAGATTATGAATGTACTTTGAATCTTTGAATACACTCCCACCATACTTCATCACCATTATCTTCAATAGCAAGTTTGAAGATCTCATTATTTTGTTGTCACAGAGACATGTTGCCTCTGATGCTTCTTTTTCTCTCTCTTGCCATCAGGCCAAATTTTCAAATGCCCTTTGCCTGGAACGATGTATGAAATCCCACTTCATGCCTTGTATTTCTGCATGTTCAGTGTGTCCACAATCCATTTCACCTGAGCCTATCCCTTTCCTGGTCTCAATGTAAGATGTTGCTGTACCCCTATGTTCAAATTTACTGTGATCACCGTTCTCCTCAAAGACTCCTTTGCCCTCTCTCTGCTTCAACAGATCACTATTCCCATCCCTAACTTCCAGAGCTTACGCAACATCTTGGAATGTGTTGACCCCTGTCAAACTTGTTGTTTCCATCAGTACTGTGGATTTGGTGGTTCAGTCGCACCGGAGAAGTTATCCAGAATACAGAACAAATGATCTGGAGATACGAATCCATCTTTCATCAGCTCAGCTACAGACTTTTAAATTCGATTAACTAGCAAGTCTGACTAAAATGCTAGCACCAGGAAACTGAAGTCCCAGTTCAGACAAAGAGTCTTGGACCTAAAACATTAACTTCGTTTTTTTCTTTCTACAAATGTAGCCTCACTTGCCAAGTGTTTTCAGTATCTTTTTTTTCATTTCAGACATCCAAAAATATTTGATTTTCATTTGGTTCACCAATATCTTTTAGGTGCAGGAATCTGCTATCCATATTCACCTGGTTTATATGTGATTCCAGACCCGCAATTAATTGGTTAACTCTTAACTAGCCCTTGGAGTTTGGGGTTAAGGCAATTGAAAGCACGGATTGGATTGATTATGCTAGGGAATACACAAAAGGCCCTTCTGGGGAGCTTGGAGGGGTCATAGTTACAGAGTGAGAAGGACGGGAGTGAAACCATGGAGAAACCTGGTTGCAAGAAAGAGGATTTTAAATTGGAGGTAGTATTAGAGAAGGGCCTAGAAAAAGTTCATCAAGCACATTTGTGATCATTCAAGGTCTCTTGAGAGCTGTCTTCTGTGGCTTTGAAAAGGTTTATTTCAGTAATGTGACAAGACTGGAAACAAGGCTGTAAAACTTCAGGCTTTTTTCCCCCTCACACCAGTAGTTTCTTTGCCCACATTTAGTTGCCCCATGTAAATCTATTTGGCTTCAATAAGGAATGAGCAGTATTGTCAGTAACACACTGCTGTTTGTTCAGTCCTTCACTTCTTCAAGGACAAATAACTTTTCTTCAGTTGTTTTTGGGTTCTTGTAATGTTCTGATTGTCCAAAATGAGGTGAGTGGCATCTGACAATTCCCTTCCAGTTGTAATATCAATGCTCATTGTGTGTGTGTGTGTGTGTGTGTGTGTGTGTGTGTGTGTGTGTGTGTGTGTTTTACAAATTATTTCAACTGATAACCTACTAAACTCACCCAAATATAGAGCAACTAGAAGTCAGGATCTACTTAATTCAGACTTACGACTTTGACTCAAATTTGAGATATTCAGACATAGAGGGGCCACTATATCTCCATGGTAGACATATCAAGGATGGTCTGTGACAACGTGACAAGATTTAGAACTATGTCTTGGAAATTGGCAGAGACTGGCTTTTCAGGTTATTCAAGAACAAATTCCAAGTCTGCATTGAAACCTACTTTTTCAAAATGACCAGAAAACCCTAAGTAATAAACCAGCCTATCCAAAAGAGTTCATGCAGAGAAGCAGAAGGATGTGGATAGGGTGATGGGAGGTCAGATTCCAGCACAAGAGAGAGTGAAGATACTGGAAATCTGGATCAACACACACAAAATGCTGGAAGAACTAAGCAGTAAGCACGTCAGGCAGCTTCTGGAACAGGGGTTGCCAGCCTGGAGTCCATGGACCTTTTTCTTAATGGTATTGGTCCATAGCATAAAAAAGCTTGGCAACACATGATCTAGAGGGTAAAATGAACAGTCGATGTTCCAGGCTGAGACCCTGCATCAGGACCTGACTGAGGACATCAACTGTTCATTTTCTTCCACAACATACCTGCAATGTTTTGGACTCTTTGATGCTAATATCCAGATGTTTAGATTAGATTATGAGGACACCCAGTCCTCTTTTATTGTCATTTAGTAATGCATGTATTAAGAAATGATACAATGTTCCTCCAGAATGATATCACAGAAACACAAGACAAACCAAGACTGAAAAACTGACTAAAACCACATAATTATAACATATAGTCACAACAGTGCAAAGTAATACCATAATTTGATAAAGAACAGACCATGGGCATAGTAAAAAAAAAGTCTCAAAGTCTCTCGAAAGTCCCATCATCTCACGCAGATGTTTGAAGGAAGAAAAACTCTTCCTGCCATGAGCTTCCAGCGCCGCAAACTTGCCGATGCAGCACCCTGGAAGCACCCGACCCACAGCCGACTCTTGAGTCTGTTAGAAAACTTCGAGACTCCGACCAGCCCCCCGACACCGAGCACCATCTCTGCCGAGTGTTTCGACCCCAGCCCCGGCAACAGGCAATAGGCAAAGCTGAGGATTTGGGGCCTTCCCCTCCGGAGATTCTCGATCGCACAGTAGCAGCGGCAGCAAAGCAGGCATTTCAGAAGTTTCTCCAGATGTTCCTCTGTGCTTCACACAGCAGTCTACATCAAATCAGGATTGTACACGGTACCTACTTCACAAATACGATATCATTTCGGAGCGGCCGCGTGCGCTGCGTCGCACCGCCATCTTCTCCTCCCCTCCCCTCACAATATTGACTTTCCATTTAATGGATGGAAGACTATCAAAAATATTGGAAAATTCTAGACCCAGTATGAAATTTGGGTGCTGATATAATTTCAACCCTGCAGTTTGAGAAGGAGAAGCTAAAATCAGATGTACAGTATAAGTATTACAGAGGCATGAGAGCTGAACTGGCCGAAGATGCGCTCAATGGTGGAGAGGGCTTTACCCATGATGGACTGGGCCATATCCACTACTTTTTGTAGGCTCTTCCTTTCCAAGGGTATTGGTGTTTCGGTACCAGGCCATGATGCAACCAGTCAATACATTCTCTACCAAAATTTAGAAGTTTGTCAAAATTTTAATGACATGCTGTAACTTTGGAAACTTCTAAGAAAGTAGAGACATTGCTATGCTTTCTTCATGATGGCATTACATGCTGCACCCAGGACAGATCCTCTGAAATGATAACACCAAGGTATTTAAAGTTGCTGACTCCCTCCAGCTCTGATCCCCTGATGAGGACTGGCTGGCTCATGGATCTCCGAAGTGTGGCCCACCTGGTAGATCTGTTTGGGACCCTGAATGGAGGGAGGAGGTGTAGGGGCAGGTGTGGCACTTGTTCCACTTACAAGGATAAGTACCAGGAGGAAGATCAGTGGGGAGGGACGAATGGACAAGGGAGTCACGTAGTGAGCAATCCTGCGGAAAGCAGGAAATTGTGGGGAGGGGAGTACTTCCAACTGAGGCGACACTTCACCTGTGAGCCTGTTGGGGTCATTTTCTGTATCCAGTGCTCCCAGTGTGGCCTCCTGTATATTGGTGAGACCTGACGTAGATTGGGAGATCGCCTTGCCGAGCACCTATGTTCCGTTCGCTAGAAAAAGCGGGATCTCCCAGTGGCCACCCATTTTAATTCCACTTCCCATTCCCATTCCGATACGTCAAGTCCATGGCCTCCTCTACTGCTCCGATGAGGCCACATTCAGGTCGGAGGAGCAACACCTTATATTCCGTCTGGGTAGCCTCCAACCTGATGGCATGAACATCAATTTCTCAAACTTCCAGTAATATCCACCCCCCCCACTTCAACATTTTCCTCTCTCATCTTATCTCCTTGCCTGTCTATCACCTCCCTCTGGTGCTTCTCCCTCTTTTCTTTCTTCCATGGCCTTCTGTCCACTCGTATTAGATTCCCCCTTCTCCAGCCCTTTATCGCTGTCACCAATCAACTTCCCAACTTTTTAATTCACCCCTCCTCCCCAACCCCAGTTTCACCTATCACCTTGTGTTTCTCCCTTCCCCTCACCTTCTAAGTCTGACCCCCTTATCTTTTTTTCTCCAGTCCTGATGACGGGTCTCAGCCCAAAAGGTCAACTGTACTCTTTTCCATAGATGCTGCCTGGCCTGCTGAGTTCCTCCAGCATTTCATGTGTGTTGCTCAGATTTCCAGCATCTGCAGATTTTCTCTTGTTTGAGAAATTTACTTCATATCTTAAGGAGGAAGCTAAACCAGAAAGAGAAAAATCTTGCAGTTGAGCACCACCAGCTGGCCACTGAGTTCCAATTACACTGTACAAATAAAGGTTCCTTAAGATCTCAAGCCAGGAGACACGGAAAGGAAGGGGACCTGTGCAAGAGTGCTTCAATATATTTTGTAAGATAAGACACCATCTTTGCCAGTGGCATTTAAAACTTAACAAGCAACATTATTTGTTCAGTGTTTGCAGGCTACGCATGTATTACCATAGAAACAAGCTTTTACATGTGTGATGTCTTTGAAGTTCAAGACCCTACTCAACATCTCACAGTAAATGAAGACTTTTCACACATTGTTGTGCTGAAATGTTAGAGCAGAGCAGGTAACTTACACAAAGCAGGATCTCACAAACGGGCTTTAGCTTTTGTTCAGAATTAATTATCGGCCAGACTACCAAGGATAATAAAGATCAGTTTTATTTGTATATGTACATTGAAACATACAGTGAAATGCATCATTTGCATCAAATTGAATCAGTGAGGATTGTGTTGGGCAACTTGTAATTGTCACATAGCTTGCCCACAACGTACTAACTCTAGTCATAATCATAGTCATACTTTATTGATCCCGAGGGAAGTTGGGTTTCGTTACAGTTGCACCAACCAAGAATAAAGTATAAATATAACAATATAAAACAATAAATAATTAAATAATATGTAAATTATGCCAGATGGAAATAAGTCCAGGACCAGCCTATTGGCTCAGGATGTCTGACCCTCCAAGGGAGGAGTTGTAAAGTTTGATGGCCACAGGCAGGAATGACTTCCTATGACGCTCAGTGTTGCATCTCGGTGGAATGAGTCTCTGGCTGAATGTACTCCTGTGCCCACCCAGTACATTATGTAGTGGATGGGAGACATTGACCAAGATGGCATGCAACTTGGACAGCATCCTCTTTTCAGACACCACCGTGAGAGAGTCCAGTTCCATCCCCACAACATCACTGGCCTTACGAATGAGTTTGTTGATTCTGTTGGTGTCTGCTACCCTCAGCCTGCTGCCCCAGCACACAACAGCAAACATGATAGCACTGGCCACCACAGACTCATTGATCATCCTCAGCATCGTCTGACAGATGCTAAAGGACCTCAGTCTCCTCAGGAAATAGAGATGGCTCTGACCCTTCTTGTAGACAGCCTCAGTGTTCTTTGACCAGTCCAGTTTATTGTCAATTCATATCCCCAGGTATTTGTAATCCTCCACCATGTCCACACTGAACCCCTGGATGGAAACAGGGGTCACCGGTGCCTTAGCCCTCTTCACGTCCACCATCAACTCTAACTGTGTCTTTGAAATGTAGAAGGAAACTGGAGCACCCGGAAGAAACCCATATGGTCACAGGGAGAATGTACACTCCTAACAGACAGTGGCCAGAACTGAACCCCAACTTACTGATAGATGGCACTGTAAAGTGTTATGCTAACTACTATGCCACCATACCACCCTGCTCACCAGACCTGTTTTAAAATGATGCCTCGGGATATTGTGTGTTCTTCTGGAAGACAGAATAATGACAACAGGTATTATTCTGTAGTTATACCCTTATACTCATGACTGTGAGGCTAGATTCTGCTCTGACTGCATCTACAAATTTGCATATAATGCCACCGTAGCGGGCTGAATCTCAGTAACAATGAGCTGGAGTACAGGAAGGAGATAGAGAGCCTCGCGACATGGTGTCAAGACAATAACCTTCCTCTCATTGTCAGCATAACAAAAGAATTAGTGATTGACTTCAGGAAGGTTTGGTGGGGGGGGTGGGGATGGATCAGTGCACATGCTCCCGTTTACTTCAACGGTGCTGAGGCCAAGAGTGTTTCAAGCTTCAAGTTCCTAGGAATGAACATCAACAGTAACATTTCCTGGTCCAACCGTGTTGACAGCAGAACCCAGAAAGCTCACTAGTGCTAAAGAAATCTTGCACGTCTCCCTTGGCTCACACCAGTTTGTATCAATGCACCACAGAAAACGTCCTACCTCAATGCATCACACCTTAGTGTGGTAGCTACTCTGCCCGTGACCACAAGACAGTGCAGAGCTACGTTCAAAGTCCAGCACATCACAGAAACTAATCTCTCCTCCATGGACTCTGTCTATAATTCTCACTGCCTTGGTTAAGCAGCCAACATAATCAAAGCCCCCATCTACCCCAGTGAAAGAATAAAAAGCCTGAAAGTATGTACCACCAGGCTCAAAGACAGTTTCCTTTCTGCTGTTATAAGACTATTTAATAGTTTCCTGGTACAGTAAGATGGACTCTTAACCTCACAGTCCACCTAATTATGACATTTCAGCTTATTGTCAGCCTGTACATCGTTTTCTCTGTACTGTAACACTTTATTCTGTATTCTGTCATTGTTTTATCTTATACTACCTTAATGCTCTGTTGTAATGAATCCTAGAAATGCTGCCTGGCCTGCTGTGTTCACCAGCAACTTTGATGTGTGCTGCTTGAATTTCCAGCATCTGCAAAATTTCTGTTGTTTGTGTCATCTGTATTAATGTAAGCAAGACAAGTTTTACACTGTACCTGCAGACATGTGACAATAATAAACCTACTTGCCAATTTACAGAATTTGGCCTGTGGGCACTGTTGGAACCTGGTGTGGATATCAGTTTTCCTAATGAGGTGGATTTAATCCAGGCTTGTATGAAGTAGCAGATCCTAACAGGATTTTTTTATTGCTGCTGTCATCAACACCAAAGGCAGGATGAAAATTCCGTTGGTGTTCTGCTCCTAACATTGAATAACTGCTGTTAGGAGGTGAGTGTGAATGGCCTTTGTCTGGAAACGGGGCAGGCTTACTGTGTGAACTCTGAAGCTGAAATTGTTCCTGGGATCTAAGGAGCTACTGGAACCTCATCCCAGAAGCTCCCTGGACCATCATGAGGAGAAGAAAATGGCTGGGAATACTCAGCTTTTATTACGATCTATTGGAAATGGTTTTCCTACTAAGGAATCACATCCACAAATCTGGAAAAGCAATATTTGAGCCAGGTTTTGTATAAATCAGATGCAAATTCAGATTTGTCAGGGGAAAAGTGAATTATTCCCGGTCCGAGTAGAAGAACAGTAGGGCCTTAAACAATTTCCATTCAAAATAACCCTTGAGAAGTTTACTTACCTTGGAATTGTAATAACCAAAAAGTATAGTTCTCTATTTGAAGCAAATTTTATCCCTCTAATTGAAACGATTAAAAAGAAAATAGAATTTTGGAAGACGTTCCCAATTTCTTTAATGGGTAGAGTAAATGCAATCAAGATGATCTTCCTTCCCCAACTGCTCTATCTATTTCAGAACCTGCCCCTCTATCTCACCAAAACCTTTTGTAAAGAATTAGATTTGATAATTCTACCTTTAATATGGAATTATAAAGCCCATCGAATTAGGGAAGAACATCTCTGCAAGAATAAGACTAGTGGGGGACTGGCACTACCCAACTTTATTTTTTATTACTAGGCTGTTAACGTTAGCCATATAGCATACTGGATAGATGATACAGTTGTACTTCCCGGATGACTGGAGATGGAGCGTGAGGATTGCCTACCATGTTAGATTAGATTATGAGGACACGCAGTCCTCTTTTATTGTCATTTAGTAATGCATACACTAAGAAATGATACAATTTGTTCCTCCAGAATGATATCACTGAAACACAAGACAAACCAAGACTAAAAAAAATCATTATGTCCCTATTCAGTTAAATAAAGCCTGTTATAGAGGCGATCCCATTATCCATAGCACCATACAGATGTGGAGACAAATGGGGAAGCATTTGAAACTCAGAACATTAGCTTTTCTTGTACCCCTCTTTTATCCTCTCATGTACAGATGGGGCCTTTGATGCATGGTGAGAATTAGGGATATGCAGCATTGGAGACTTATACATACAAGGGATTTTTGCGTCATTTCGGCAGCTCCAGGACAAGTTTGGATTACAAGAGAGTTATTTTTTCAGGTATCTCCAGCTAAGATACTATATAAGATCACATCTTTCTGGTTTTGAGATGGCAGAACCCGATAAATTAGATAATCATGTAAGATCATGTTTAGGGACGGAACACATCATCGCCTATCTGTATGATGCCATATAAAACAAGTGTCATACAACAATGGATAATATTAAAAAAAGAGTGGGAAAAGGAGTTGGGTACAGAGATAGAGGAGGTTATATGGAATGAGGCTTTGGAGTATGTTAATTCCTGTTCCATCAATGCCAGGTATTGTTCAATACAATTTAATATTCATAAATAGACTATATTACTCAAAAGTAAGGATTCATAAAATATTCCCAGAGGTGTCCCCAATGTGTGAGAAATGCAAGTCCTCAGAGGCAAATTTGTTACATAGTTATGCTTTATGTCCCAGGATACAAGAGTATTGGAAGCAAATATTTGAGAACCTATTGAAGGTACTAAAGGTTCAGATAATACCAGACCCCATTTTAATAATTTTTGGAATTTCTGCGAGGTCAAATAAATTCCAGGCTACCCAGCAACAACTCCTGACCCATGGCAAACTTAATGGAAAGAAACTCATACTGATGTTCTGGAAAAAGGAGGAAACTCCGTCACTCAGACAATGGCTGGCTACATTAATGGATACTCTGCATCTAGAGAGGATAAGATACGTTATCAAGGACAGACTCAAGGAATTTGAAAAAATCTGGCAACCATTACTGTTGTACTTAGAAGAGACTGACAGCTGAACTAAGTGTGGGGGCCAGTAGGACCTAAACAGCACATACGGGAGGGCTGAGGGGAGGGTTGGGCTGGGAAGGGGAAAGGAGACGGGGTGGTAGGGTTTCCTTTGCTTTTTGCTTGTTTACTATACATACATTCATTTGATTTTCATTACATTATTATAAGAAAGAAAAGGAAAAAGAAGCATTGTACTTTAGGACAGGGGTCCCCAACCTTTTTTGCACCACGGACTGGTTTAATATTGACAATATTCTTGCGGACTGGCCGACCGGGGGGTGGGGGGGGGTGTTCAAGTAGGGTTAAACTCACCTCGACATGTCTTTTATAGTTAGGGTTGCCAACTTTCTCACTCCCAAATAAGGGACAAAAGTAGCAGTCAAATCCTGGGACACTTTACCCCAGAAAAGACTACAATGACCATGAAACCTTGCGTGGGCACCTGTGCGCGCATGTGATGGGCACATGCACGTCTGTGCCGATTTTTTCCCACACAAATCGGTTTGGCCTTCATCTTCCTGACTATACTGTACATACATTATTTCTACTTTATATAGGTTGTGTATATATCATATCATTCCTGCTTTTACTATATGTTAGTGTTATTTATTTTTGGTTTAAGGTGTTATTTGGTATAATTTGTTAGGTTATTTTTTGGGTCTGGGAATGCTCAAAAATTTTTCTCATATAAATTAATGGTAATTGCTTTTTCACTTCACGCCATTTCGGCACAAAAGGTTTCATAGGATCGCTCTACCTCAGCAGGGGAAATACAGGACAAACCAATTTAGCCCAATCTACGGGATGTCCCGGTAAATACAGGGCAGTTGGCAACCCCATGTTCAAGTTCAACAGTGCATGACAGGGAATGAGGAAAGGTGCAGCTGACTCATATCGTTTCCTTACGGCCCGGTAGCACATGCTTTACGGCCCGGTACCGGTCCACGGCCCGGTGGTTGGGGACCGCTGCTTTAGGACATTGTCGGTTGTGGTTAAGCTGATGTGCTTCACAATAAAAACATTTGAAAACAAAACAAAAAAAAATCAGATTTATCACATGTACTGTACAGCAAAACATAGAGTGAACTGAATTGTTTGCCTTAACAACCAACACATCCTATGGATATGCTAGAGGCAACTCGCGAGTGTCACCACACATTCCAGCACATACACAGCAAGCCCGCGACGCTCACCAGAACAGGACAAAACAAAACAACAATAGCAGCAAACAAACTTCTCCTCCTTCCCTCCCTTCCTCCCACCCACCCACGGACAGGCTTCCCACCCCAGGACAGGTCTTTTGTTTTCTGAAATGGAGTGTATGATATGTCTAAACCTTACTTCACGTATGTATACACAAGAGAATCTGCAGATGCTGGAAATGTTGAGCAACACACACAAAATGCTGGAGGAACTCAGCAGACCAGGCAGCATCTATGGAGGGGAATGAACAGTTGATGTTTTGGGCCAAGACTCTTCATCAGGACTTTTCATGTTTGTGTCACGTTTAAGCCATCAAATCAGTTATATAACTTTTATAAGATCTTAATTTCCTGATATTTTGTATGTTTATATACAAAATAACATGCTGCAAAATATACCAAGCTGCAAGGAAAAAAAAAGTCAAATCAGCATAAGTTTTAAAGCCGTATGGCACACGAACAATGAATAAACTAAACAATGGCATAGAAAAATTTTGATGAGAATCAATACCCTAAGTAATAATTTATTTTTATGATTCAGAAACTGGTGTAATAAGCCACATTGTGCAGTGGAGGGGACCGGTCTGTCATAAGAGTTTTACAGTTCCTATAATCTCAGCTGAAACATTAGACTTCTAGATTTATGAGTTACGACCTCCAAAAGCTACAATCTAAAATGTCAGTCAACCTGTATTGCTGGATCCCTTTAAGTGAAAGATCCTTCCTGCATATTACAAACACGAAAGGTTCTGCAGATGCTGGAAGTCTTCAGCAGCACACACAAAATGCTGGAAGAACTCAGCAGGTCAGGTAGCATCTATGGAGGGGAATAAACAGTCGACGTTTCAGGCTGAAATCCTCTCTCAACCTGAAGCGTTATCCTTTTATTTCCTCCATAGATGCTGGTTGACTTGTGTGCGTGTTGCTTTCTGCTTATTAACATTGCAAGCTACAGAGCAAGTTTAACCAGTCCCGTGGGAGACTTGTGCCAATAGTTGAAAAGCATATTTCAACAAATAAGAGCCTCACTCGTTTATATTATTTACTACCTTAAATAGCTCTGGTGTATGAATTCTTGCAGACAAGCCAATACAATTTCATGTACAGAAAACCTACAGCTTGAAATGTGAGCCCATACCTACTGAACTGATTGGACACTTGTGCACCCAATTAACTCCTTATAGAAACATGAGCACTTATACTTCATACTTTATTGTCGCCAAACAATTGGTACTAGAACGTACAATCATCACAGTGATATTTGATTCTGCGCTTCCACTCCCTGGATTACAAATATTAAAAATAGTTAAAATTAGTAAATATTAAAAATTTAAATTATAAATCATAAATAGAAAATAGAACAAATGGGTAGTAAGGTAGTGCAAAAAAAACAGAGAGGCAGGTCCGGATATTTGGAGGGTATGGCAAGATCTGGGTCCGGATCCGTTCAGCAGTCTTATCACAGTTGGAAAGAAGCTGTTCCCAAATCTGGCCGTACGAGTCTTCAAGCTCCTGAACCTTCTCCCGGAGGGAAGAGGGACGAAAAGTGTGTTGGCTGGGTGAGTTATGTCCTTGATTATCCTGGCAGCACTGCTCCGACAGTGTGCGGTGTAAAGTGAGTCCACGGACGGAAGATTGGTTTGTGTGATGTGCTGCGCCGTGTTCACGATCTTCTGCAGCTTCTTTTGGTCTCGGACAGGACAACTTCCATATCAGGTTGTGATGCACCCTGCAAAAATGCTTTCTACTGTGCATCTATAAAAATTAGTGAGGGTTTTAGGGGACAGGCCAAATTTCCTTAGTCTTTAGCACTTTCCCAGGACATTGATTGCATTCTGCTCAACCCTATTCTATTCTCCTGAGCACAACCTTTTAGCATGACTTCTCATTGCATTTCCTATCACAATTATCAATTATCTCATATTAATTTATTTTGGTATGGAAAACATGCCTGTTTGTTGAAGTATTCCTCATGTTATTGTGTTTCTGAACATAATCTACCGTGATGCTTTTCACTGTTCATGGTGAGGATTTGTCATTTCCCTTTTTATTGCATTGATGACAATTTGTATATCCTTATAGAATGCCATATTGCTGTTCTGCCTGTCCACTTAAGCTGCCCAATCAACATTAAAGGCTTTGATTTTCTAGAAAAAATTCGTCAAAAAATATCCCCAGTTCCTTCTCCAAGTAAGTTAATTTCCCCAGTTCTTTGAAGAAATCTCTCTGACAGTTATTTGGTATTTGTGAATCCTGAATCAGATCTACCATATTTTTATTTGTTTGCTATCACTGGAGTTGCCATAACATCCATTTCCTAAATGTTCCTGAGCTGGACATCACCAAAGAGGTCAGATTTCCCTCAGGAACTAGGTCACGAAATAACCAGATATCACAATTACCAACCTAGAGTCAAACTATGCAGGGTTCCACTTTATACTCGATTGGAATGCCTGGGGTTGATACAGGTACTTAAACACAAGAGATTCTGCATGCAGGATATTTTGAGTTGCACACACAAAGTACTGGAGGAACTCAACAGGTCAGGCAGTATTTATGTAGAGGAATGAACAGTCAACATTTCAGGCTAAGGAAGGAGCGAAGGTATCAGAAGTTAGAGAGATCAATGTTCATGCCGTCAGGTTGGAAGCTACCCAGGTGGAATATGATGTATTCCTCCTAAACCTGAGTGTGGCCTCATTGTGGCACTAGAGGAGGCCGTGGGCCACCATGTCAAAATGGGAATGGGAAGTCGAATTAAAATGGGTGGCCACCAGGAAATCCCGCCTTTTGTGGAGGATGGAGTGAAGGTGATCAACAAAGTGGCCCCCCAATCTATGTTGGGTCATCACAGTGGGATCACAGTAGATGACCCCAACCTTCTGGCAGATGAAGTGTCACCTCACCTGGTAGAACTGTTTGGAGCCCTGATCATGGTGGGGTAGGTGTAAGACTTGTCCTGCTTGCAGTGACAAGTTTCAGGATGTAGATCAATGCAGACGATCAAGTGGACAAGGGAGTCACATAGAGAGTGATCCCTGCAGAAAGTAGAGAGTGGGATGGGGGCAGGGGGGGGAGGTGAGGTGAGTGTAGTGGTAGTATCCCGTTGGAGGTAGCAGAAGTTGCGGGAAATTATGTGCTTGTGGAGTGATAGGTAAGGACAAGAGAAACCCTATTCCTTTTATGGTGGATGGCAGATGTGTGGGATCTGAAGGAGATGTGGGTGAGGGCAGCATTGATGGTGGTGAAATGAAAACCCTATTCTGTAAGTTTGAGGACATCTCAGATGTTCCAGAATGGAAAAAACTCATCATGAGAACAGTAGAGATGGAAGAATTGAGAAAAACAAATAGCATTTTTGCAAGTGGTGGGTGGGAAGAGGTGTGGTCAAGATAGCTGGGAAAGTCAGAGGTTTATTAAGGAGCTGATTACTGGCTCTTGTTTACAACGTCAAATTGAGCAAGTAATATTTGTCACAAACATTGACCCTTTGGAAAGTCCATGCTGCTGTAATGGAAATGACCTTGCAATCTATCTCAATATGATCTTGAATTTTATTGCTACAGGCACTATGCTTTCTCTGTAACTGTTAGACTGTTCTGCATTATTATTGTTTTACCTTGTTCTACCTCAATGCCCTGTTGTGATTTGATCTGTATGAACAGCATGCAAAACAAGCTTTTCCATGTATCCCAATACATGTAACAATAATAAACCAATTCCAAGTTATTTATACAAGAGCTCCCCTGGCAATGATTGCCTTGACTCATGGAAATCTTACATATACTTTTAACACATTTTCCAAGCTACTAATAGTCATAACAATTTAGATGATCTTCATTAATGATTGGATACAGAATATTTTCACCTGTTTAATTATGGGCGGTGTTAGAATGACTATTGAATGAGGCAAAAGAATTAGAGCAAGCGAATGTAGAGTAATACAATATGGGTTTCTGATTTATGGAGAAATCATCTGATGAACAGATCTCATGAATGGAACTCCTACGTAACCCAGAGCCTGTATTCTCGTTTACTTTGTGTCATTCTCTCTTTTACTCAACACAAGAGGTCTCCCTAAGCCACAAAACTGCAATCATTTGTCTCGCTTTTAAAACAGCCTTTACCAGTGTGACTTCTCCTTGAGCCAAAAGGTTATGTCAGTGTTGAACTAGATGATGTTGGCCAAAGCCCTGCGGTTGTTATTGGCTTCAGGTTGGGGGCGGGGGTATTGTGGGTGAGGAAGAGGATTGCTTCTCCTCAGCACTAGAACATGCATGCACATGAAAAGTGCTTGTGTATGGGAACAAGCTCCAATGTAACTTTCCTGCTCTGAAAGCCCTGCCAAAACTCCCTGTCAAGGCTCTCACTGAGAAATGGTCCCATGTCTGGTCTTCTGCTGTGGTTATGTCTGAGTGTGGAGCAGCACTTGATGAAAGGACAGTAAGGTGCTATGTAGAATGACTATGGAATTCCTTTCCCTATTGCAATCAAAGAGTAGAGGAAAGGTGACTGGACAACTTCTGGACAAATGCAGGCGTCTGACTGATGGTTAAGTGACAGAAGCTCACCATGGGAGAGAGCAGAGGGAGAGACAGATTGGGGAAGGGAAAAAGGGGGACCATAGTCAGAGTAAGTGGGACAGAGAGGAAAAGTGGAGAGTGAGAGAAGTGGGGAGTGGGACAGGGTCACCAGGGTATCAAGATGGGACAGAAAGTAGCAGTGAATTGGGAGGAGATAGAGGGTGAGGGCAGGTGGGGAGAGGGAGTGGGAGAGGGGGAGTAGTGGGACAGACGGAGTGAGCAAGGGAGTGGGAGAGTAGGGAGTGGGGCTGAGAGGGAAGAGTGGGGAACGAAGAGTAGGATGGAGAAAGGGAGATGGAACAGGTGGAATGGGAACACAAGAGTGGGGAGTGGTGGACATGAGAGCAAACTTGAAACGGATGAAGAGAGGGCAGCGAGCAGAGTGGGACAGTAGGGAGGGGAAGGAGAAAGTAGTGGGGGAATTGAACTCTGTACAGGAGAAAGTTAAAATGACAGCATGGGAGGAGGAAGGGACGGGTACAAGTGTGAAAGTCTCTGTGTAATGGTATAATTGTCTCTGTGTGATCAGAGGGTAGCTCTACATATTTAGAGTCTGAGTAGGCATTAGTGGGATGTGCCTGTCCTTGCAGCAAAACTCGGTCTCTGGTGTGTTGACTATTCATCAACTGATCTAGGTTAAGCATTTCATGACTCAACTCTTAATTAATCGAAGTTTGCACTGTATTGTCACTTCACAAGTGACAATGTAGCTTTGTTGACCCCAGGACAACAACATAAAACATGAATTCTACTGTTCCCTCTCTATCAATACTCACTTAGACAACTTCTCCAATTTATAACACCGAAATAGAGGATCTCCCATTGGCCAAACAATCGATTGTCTTTCTCCCTGTTCCTGGCATGGGGTTCTTCCTTATGATAGTTAGTCTCTGGAGTTCTTGTCCCTTTGCATTTGAAGCCCATCATTCTTATACACTCTCCTTATCAGTTTAAATGCTGTGTTTCAATCTCATTGGCTTGAGGTCATGTGAATGACCTGTGTCAGATTCCCATTGGATGTTGCCAAGGGCTACACAACTTCATGCCTTAGGTGACTTTTGCAATCATGCCATCGTACACAATAAACAGTTCATCTGAGAAGGGTTTGAGGTTTAGCAGATCATCAGCAGAAACTCCTTGTGTCCACGTTCAATTGCTCTGATTAAGTTATCCCAGAGCAAGAATTAGTTCACAAAATGGAAGTTACAGAGCAGCTTCGCAAAATGGCAGCCTCCATTTCTTCAAGCACATGGCAAGAATAAAAATGTCTGGTTTATCCACTTCCATTGTCTTTGACCTATTCAAGTTTGATGTTTTCTTTTATAGTTTAATTCCTTTATGGCCAACAGTTCCCCCCCCACCCCCTTTGGATCACACTACTGTATATATGTCTGAGCGAATATAGTACGAAAGGAACACCAGCATTTATGACTACATCAAATAATACTGATAAAGATACCAACAAAATGTCATAGACTATAAAACATAGATAAAAAGTAATATCAAAACAGTGGCACGTTTAAAAATATTATCAGTGCAAAAGCATATAAAAGAAACATGATAAAATATACCTAATTTTGAACCATTTATCAAGGCATATAATAACAATTAAAATATAATGAGGTCAAGGTACAAAATACTCAAAGACAACATGATGGTATAAAGTCAGACAAAACTTACTATGAAGAGATTTGGAATGGTACTTTAGCACATAAATACTCCAGGTGTTTAAGTAGCCATCGAAAGCCACGGAAAAATACACTGGATAATCATTAGAACAAAGAGCAGAACAAAAATAAAGTGAAATAACATGAATCCAAGGATGTACATTAACATTCAGACCTCGGTTCCAAACTTTACTCCAAAAGGGTGGATTCTGCAAAACATCATCAGCTAAATCCACATGATCTCTAACAGCCTTGGATAATTCAACTCATTGTCTAATAGCTTAATTTTGGTTAATAACTAAAATAAGGGACGGGTGGAAGAGCAGTAGGTACATATCTAAGTGAGCCCTTAACAGTATCATTGATATATCAGAGGCCTACCTCAGTCCGAGTTGACTATGGATGTTGTGTCCTGGCAGTCTAGATATACAAGCCTGGACAGTACAATATGGAGAGCAGGCTGTTGCCCATGTAGCAAGCTCCCTCTCCATGCACCTGATGAACCAAAAGGAACGTTACAGTTTGGTACCAGCAGTGTCGCAGGAGTTGCCAGTCAGCATTGAATTCAATGTAGGTTTGCCTTTGAAACTCCAGCTCTGGATTTTTCCCCTCGGGGCTTACTCCTGAAGCCTTCCCCACGAGTGGGTACAGCCACAAGGTAGTGGAGGTTTGAGATCAGTTTTTTCCTTCTCCTAGATGGCTGACGAGCCCCATCTGCCCAAAGCAACTGGTTTTAAGGTGCCAGTAACCCGCCTTTGCCCCTTCTATCAGCAGAAATGATTCCATTGGGCTTAGAAATTAAGCTACACGAGAAGGCCAGGAGCTGGACTTGGTTGTCAGAAGCTATTTGACGTGCACGCCATTGGGAGCATTTAACAGGTAGTGGGAGCTTGTCCCCTTTACCACCCCTGACTATAACAACCTTAAGGAGCCCATTACATTCAGTTGAATAGGTGGTTTTACAACTGGATGGGATAATACTTGCCAAGCTAAAAGTAAGCCCCTCAAAAAATTAGAAACTGCATCATTAGAGTTAATTAAACTGCAAATTAAAGATCTCTTCTTGTAAAGTGTGCTTGAAGTAGCAATGTAATAAGTATCATTCACCAAATCATATTTCAAGAATGTCCTGTTATTGACAGGCAAAATAGATGGAGAACAGTTATCGTAAGAAAAAAAACATAATCTGTTAACCCATTCTTTATTAAATCCTCTGGACAAACCCAGTATTCTACTTTGTGATGACAGAAAGCCAAATATGCTCCCTTTGAACATCCTTGCTATTTAATGGCATAAGTAGGTGGATTAAGTAAGTGAAATACAAACTGCTTCTTAATATTTCCCAACATTATGAACCTTGTATAGCTGGTATGTTCAGTCATCACTATAGTAAGGAATATGAAGAACATCTCCAACATTTAGTGCTCCAAACCCAATCCTACAATTTCCAAGGAGGTGATTAGTCAAGGTGAACTTCCTAATGTGTCACCCTGGGGTGTTAGTAACAATCTATTCCTTTAGCTGTTCATCTGAAATCCAATCAGTAACCCTGTGGTTCACTAATTGTACCATGTTAATTCCAATTACAGAAAGTAGCCAAGAGATACGGGTTATGCACACAGCATCCTTAGTGCAGTGGTTTCATTATTAACTCTGTCAATAATTTGATTTGTCACATTTCCCAAGGGTTGTAAGATATGGAGCATTTCCGAAAATACATTCACTTGTTCCTTTCCCAAAGTGCTAACTCCTCCCATATCCTGAAAATCTCAATTTACAATTTCTTTCATCTTTTGCCTTAGAGAATCGAACTGAGAGTTTAACTCTGCAATATCTGGTGTACTTACCATGGAAACTCCAGCTGTGTATCCCACTCCTGTAAGTTTAATAAGCCCTCTTCTTCACCTCTCTCATGTTTTAAATTCAGAATGGGTAAACTGTTCAATTAATAAATGTCAGAAAAGCTGCTGGAGGCTTATGTCACACCAGCTAGGGATTTGGAGTGATGTCAAGTTAAACAACACTTACACTTGTCTACATCCCGGTACTAGAATAATTCATTCTTCCGTTTCTTCTAATACAAGTCCTACTCCCTTTGTACCTGTCTGAGCCTCATCACATAAGAATAGTAACAGTTGACAGCTCCAACATGGGGTGAGGTGTTTACGGAAGATTTTGGGGCTCCAGAGTGACAGGGATTGAGTTGCCTGGGAAACATGCTAACCGATAATCTCGTTTCTGATTTGTGTCCATGTCAACAGTACCATTACATTCACAAAGAAGTAGTGCTGAGTTATTACCCCTTTTTTTCTGAAGCAGGGCCCAAAAAACATGACTTCCCACTGTTATCCTAGTAGTTCCATCTTTTCCCCATATTACCGTTACTCAAACAGAATGACCAATAAACATTGGTCTCCTTTTCCTTACAAAATCTCTTCTTAGTTCTTCATAAATTCATACTTCCTTTTCGCCTTCCTCACCCACACAGACTACTATTACCATGGTATCTGAAATAATCCAAATAGACCTCTCCATGAATGTTGTGAATATTCTGTCTGTTGCCAACCTAATCTTCATACCTAACATCTGTTCAGATGAATGTACAAGTAGCCAATAATACACTCCATTGTAGAACATATATCCTTCAGTACAGCCTGCAACCATTATGAGGCCACCAATCGGTAGTATTCCAATACGAATCATTTCCGAACACTAAACATCAAGGGCAGTTTCTGTACTTAACTAATTAGACCTTAAGACATAGGATATTTGGACATAAGGCTATTTGGCCCATTGAGTCTGCTCCGCCAATTAATCGTGACTGATCCCTTTTTCCCTCCACAGCCCCACTCCCTGGCCCTCTGCCCACAACCTTTGATGCAGTGGCCATTCAAGAACCTATCAATCTCCGCTTTAAATACACCCAACGACCTGGCCTCCACAGCTGCCTGTGGTAACAAACTCCACAAATCGTCCACCTACTGGCTAAAAAATCTCTCTGCATGTTTTAAATAGACACCCCCCCGCCCTGGGAAACATTCCTATTTACTTTGTCTAGGCCTTTCAACATTCAAAAAGTTTCAATGAGATTTCTCCCCCCTCCCACATCCTTCTAAATTCCAGTGAGTACAGACTCAGAGCTGTCACATGTTCCTTGCATGATAACCCTTTCATTCCCAGAATCATCCTTGTGAACCTCCTCTGAACCCTCTCCAATGCCAGCACATCTTTTCTTAGATAAGGAGCCCAAAACTGTTCACAATACTCAAGGTGAGGCCTCACCAGTGCCTTATAAAGCCTCAGCATCTCATCGCTGCTCTTATATTCCAGACCTCTTGAAATGAATGCTAACATGGCATTTGCCTTCCTCACCACTGACTCAACCTGCAGGTTAACTTTTAGGGTGTTCTGCACAAGGACTCCCAAGTCGCTTTGCATCCTAGGTTTTTGGATTTTCTCACGTTTAGTAAATAGTCTACACATTTATTTCTTCTACCAAAGAGCATGACCATGCATTTTCCAACACTGTATTTCATTTGCCACTTTCTCACCCATTCTCCTAATCTGTTTAAGTCCTTCTGCAGCCTTCCTGTTTCCTCAACACTACCTGCCCCTCCACCAATCTTCATATCATCTGTAAACTTGGCAACAAGTTGGCCATCTATTCCATCATGTAGATCCTTGATATACAGCATAAAAAGCAGTCCCAACACCAACCCCTGCAGAACACCACTAGCCACTGGTAGCCAACCAGAAAAGGATCCTTTTTTTTCCCCACTCACTGCGTCCTACCAATCAACCAATGCTCTAACCACACTAGTAACTTTCCTGTAATGCCATGGACTCTTAATTTGGTAAGTAGCCTCATGTGTGGCAACTTGTCTAACGCCTTCTAAAAATCTAAATATACAACATCAACGACATCCCCATTATCTATCCTACTTATAATCTCCTCAAAGAATTCCAACAGATTTGTCAGGCAAGATTTTCCTTTAAGGAAACCAAGCTGACTTTGTCCTACCTTGTCCTGTGTCACCAAGTACTCCATAAACTCATTCTTAACAATTGACTCCAACTTCTTCCCAACCACTGAGGTCAGGCTAACTGGTCTACAGTTTCTTTTCTGCAGATTCCCTCCTTTCTTAAAGAGTGGAGTGACATTTGCAACTTGCCAGTCCTCTGAAACCATGTCAGAGTCCAATGATTCTCGAAAGATCATAGCTCATGCCCTCGCAATTTCTACCACTACCTCTTTCAGAACCCTAGGGTGCAGTTCATCTTGTCCAGGTGACATTCTTTATACTTTATTGTCGCCAAACAATTGGTACTAGAACGTACAATCATCACAGCGATAATTGATTCTGCGCTTCCCACTCCCTGGATTACAAATATTAAATATTAAAAAGTTAAAATTAGTAAATATTAAAAATTTAAATTATAAATCATAAATAGAAAATAGAACAAATGGGAAGTAAGGTAGTGCAAAAAAAATGGAGAGGCAGGTCCGGATATTTGGAGGGTATGGCCGAGATCTGGGTCCGGATCTGTTCAGCAGTCTTACCACAGTTGGAAAGAAGCTGTTCCCAAATCTGGCCGTACGAGTCTTCAAGCTCCTGAACCTTCTCCCGGAGGGAAGAGGGACGAAAAGTGTGTTGGCTGGGTGGGTTATGTCCTTGATTATCCTGGCAGCACTGCTCCGACAGTGTGCGGTGTAAAGTGAGTCCACAGACGGAAGATTGGTTTGTGTGATGTGCTGCGCCGTGTTCACGATCTTCTGCAGCTTCTTCCGGTCTTGGACAGGACAACTTCTTATGTACCTTTAGGACTTTCAGCTTTTTGTGCACCTCCTCCCTTGTAATACTAACTGCACTCACTTCTGTTCATTCACATCCTTCAACAACTGGCACACTGCTAGTGTCCTCCACAGGGAAGACTGATGCAAAATACTCACTTAGTTCACCTGCTGTCTCCTTGTCCCCTGTTATTATTTCTCCAGCCTCAATTTCTAGTGGTCCTATTTCCATTCTCATCTCTCTTTTATTTTTTATATACTTGTAAAAAGCTTTTTCTATCCACCTTGATATTGTTTGCTAGCTTGCTTTCATTTTTCATCTTTTCCCTCCTAATGATTAATTTAGTTACTCTCTGTAGGGTTTAAAAGCTTCCCAATTCTCTATCTTCTTCTTTTGCTTTGCTGTATGCTCTCTCTTTTGCTTTTACATTAGCTTTGACTTCCCTTGTCAGCCAAGGTTGTAATATTTTGCCATCTGAGTTAATTTTTTTGTTTTTGGAATACATGTACATCTATCCTGCACCTTCCTCATATTTCCCAGAAACTCAAGCCATTGCTGCTCTGCTGTCATCCCTGCCAGCAACTCCTTCCAAGTTACTTTGACCAGCCCCTCTCTCATACCACTATAATTTCCTTTACTCCACTAAAATACTGCTATGTCAGAATTTACTTTCTCCCTATCAAATTTCAAGTTGAACTCAATAATACTGTGATCACTGTCTCCTAAGGGTTCCTTTACCTTAAACTCCCTAATCAACTCCAGTTCATTACGTAGCACTCAATCCACTCTAGCTGATCCCCCTGTAAGCTCTACAATAAACTGCTCTAAAAAGTCATCTTGCAGGCATTCAACAAATTCACCCTCTTGGGATCCGTTACCAACCTGATTTTCCAAATCTACCTCTGTTAAATCTCCTATGACTATGATAACATTGCCCTTTTGACACACCTTTTCTATTTCCCACTGTAATCTGCAGTCCACATCCCAGCTACTACAAACGTATTTGGAGGCCTGTATATAACTACTATCAGGGGCCTTTTACCTTTGCAGTTTCTTAACTCAACCCACAAGGATTCAACATTTTCCGATCCTTTGTCACATCTTTGTAATGATTTGATGCCATTCTTTAGCAGCAGAGCCACGCCACAGCCTCCACGTACCTTCCTACCCCTCTGATACAATGTGCAACCTTGGACATTCAGCTCCCAACTACAACCATCCTTCATCCATGATTCAGTGATGGCCACAACATCATACCTGACAATCTGTTAAAGTGCTACAAGATCATCCACCTTATTTCTTACACCATGCATTGAGATATAACACTTCCAGTACTGTATTTGCTACCCTTTTTGATTCTGCAAACCTAATGCACTGATACTCACCCTGCTGGCTGCAATTCTGTCCTGTCATATACCTGCCCTTCCTGACAGTCTGACTGCACACTATCTTTGCTTTTTTACCATCCGTCCTACCCTGAATCCCTTCACTTCAGTTCCCATTCCCCTACCAAATTAGCTTTAACCCTCCCCAACAACTCTAACAAACCTGCTCGTGAGAAGATTGGTTCTCCTCAGGTTCAGAAGCAACCCATCCCTAGAAGATAGCCCAATGATCCATCCAGGAACCTAAAGCCCTGCCCCCAACATCAGCTTCTCAGCCACGCATTTATCTGCCAAATCATCCTGTTTCTACCCTAACTGGTAGGTGACACAAGTAGCAATCCAGGAATTTCTACCTTGGAGGTCCTGCTCCTCAGCTTTCTGCCTGGCTCTCTAAATTCTCTCTTTGGGACCTCTTTGCTCTTCCTTCCTATGTCATTGGTACCAATATATACCAAGACATCTGGCTGCTCTCCCTTCCCTTCCCAAATGCTGTGCCTCTTCTGATGCCTCCTCTAAATTCAACTCTTCTATCCCCCTCCTTTATTTCTAGAACATCTGCAGTATCCCATCAGTTTCTCTCTTTCATTGTCTCTGCCTTGGCTTTGAGGTTTGCAAAGACTGCCTTGCCTTAACCCTCCCTTCTTGATGTTGAGTATGACGTGAACTATCCTTAGCCTCCGGGTGCAAACTGGAAGTGGTTGCCCAACTCACTGAGAGGGGAAACTACTCCTTCATCCTCATTATCGTCAATTGCCAGAAACATAATTCTAAAAGTTTCTTCATCTCTGCCCAGAGCATTTCATTGCCAATGTGCCTTAAGAACCTCAGCTACAAGAGGACATTGATATGATACCAACCTAACTTACTTGGAGCAGTCTGGATTTGATAGACCGGCTGCTCTGTCATTGACCTCATACAAATCTCAGAGATGTAACATGGCCCAGCTGATGTAACGTGATCATAACCTTCTGTCCCATTTCCAACTTGTTAGGTTTTGTCCATATGTCAAAATAAGCTTTACTCTGCTGTTTCTTCCACTCCATATTTGTCATGATCCGGTCCGTGAAGTCTGCATTCCAGTTCACAGTCCGGTCCATGCTCCTTATTCCAGGTTTTCCGGTTTTCCCCAGTTTCTGTTGAGGCAGCTGATTCTCTTTTGGGCTGACTTCATAAATAGCTTCAGGATTCAGCCTCTGGCTGCTGGATTGGGAAACCATTAGGTCTGGCTGGGGGGATAGTGGATCGAGAGGAGTCGAGTTGTGACTGGAAAATGGCGGAGAGAGAGAACATCAAGGAAAGAGCCAAGCTGTTGAAGGAAGTTTTTGGCAAGAGTGGAAGTGAACTAGAGATGGAGCTCGGCGGGAAGAGGAACGGAATGGAAAGAGGAAGAAAAGAAAGCAGAGGTACGGGATATCAAACTCTGAGGAGTCAGCGGATGATCAAAACAGGACAGCAAAAGAATGGAAAGAAGATGAGATTAAAGCAATTATAAAACTAAGTGAAGACGGGGTGTCTTTTGGTGAGTGGAACCCGATTCATTTGACAAAGATGCTCAACAAAATTATAGGGGAGATTAAAGGAGCAAAGATTTTACGAAATGGATCGCTATTAGTGATTTGTCAGGATAGTGCACAGCAAGGCAAAGTGATAAGATTATGTAAAATAGACGGCAAAGAAGTAAAATGCTCAATACCCAACAATAGAAAGTGGAGGAGAGGAGTTATTTCAGGGATACCAACAAAAGTTACTATGGATGAGATTAAACAAAACATAAAAGGAGCAAAAATTATTGAGGCCAAATGTTTGAAAGTTACAAGAAACCAGAAAAAGTGTGATAGTTTATCGATAATGATTAACTTTGACGAAGAGAGATTGCCAATTAACGTTTACTTTGCGTATATGTGTTATGCGGTTAGAATATATATACCACCACCTTTAAGATGCTATAAATGTCAGAAATTCGGGCACATTGTGGCGGTCTGCAGAGGAAAACAAAGATGTGGGAGATACGTTGCAGAACATGAATATGGGAAATGTGAAGCGGGAGCTAGGCTGAAATGCTGCAATTGTGGCGAGGAACACAGCGCAGCTTATCGAGGGTACATTTATAGCAAGAAGGCGGCTGAAATACAATATGTAAATGAAATCTTTTAACTTGTGACATTACGACCCTGAAATTGCAATGTCCATCGGACTAATCAAGTTTGGCTGTCTGTTTTACCCTTGATACAACTATCCAGTAAAAGCTGAATTGGAATATGCTCTGTTAAAATGGTTAGTGAATTAAAGCCCACAACATGTGAAATATTTAACTGCTCAAAACACTGCTAACAGATGACACCCACTTGTTGAATATCCTTGTTCAACTGGAGGAAGCATTCAAGATGCATATGCCACTAGTTCCGGTTGACCAAGTGTCTCCTGGAGTAACACAGCTGATATCATGTTACTGGTAGCAGAGACCTCCAAGAGGTTTGGGATCTTAAGAGCAAGTACTTCTGCAAGATTAGTTTTAAGATCTGAAACTTCCTGTGTGTTCTGGTTTCCATTCCTATGCAACACCTTTCTTCAAAAGCTCTACAAGTGGATAAGCTTTGGTGGCAACGCCAACTTTGTGGCCTCTACAATACCCCACTACACCAAGAAATAAGCTCAATCACCTCACATCAGTGGGGAAAAGTCATTTTGCCACTACATCCACATGCCATTTATCAATCTCTCATCTCCCAGGGTTATGACCACTCCCAGATAAATAAGCTGCTGCCTCATGAGTTGAGACTTTCTGTGGTTAATTTTCCAACCCATCTCCCGTAACAGTTCCAGTAGTTCTTTAAATAACTCATAATGCTCCTCTCCAGTCTCTTTCTATAACAATAGATCATCAACATATTGAATTAAACACTGGGGAGCTGAAAAAGCTTTCAGTCCAGTTGCCAACCATTGATCGAAAATGGAGGGTGTGTTCAAAATTCTTGTGGCAAAACTGTCCATATATTGCTGTCCTTCTCAGGTAAAAGCAAATTTATATTGACACTCCCTTTTCAATGGAACAGACCAAGATCCTTTACTTGTATCCAGTATTCTGCTTAATCATAATCCCAGGACATGTGGCTATAGTAGAGATAGTTAAAGGGGTAACTTTATTCAATTCCCAGTAACCTACAGTGAGTCTCCAACTCCCATCAGAGTTTTGAAGTGGCCACATGGGTGAGTTATTTGTAGATGTTATTTCTCGCAAAACTCCCTGTGTTAACAAACTCTGAATAATTATCTCTAAATCTGCCTCTGCTTGTTTAGGAAATCGCTATTGCTTCTAGGGTTTTGGATCAGGGCCTTGTATACAAACCTCTCCTTGCATCCTGCCACAGTTACGTTTATGCTTAGCACGTATTGCCTGGCAGACGAAAATAATTTGGCTGGCCTGTGAGTCCCTCTGACATATCTTCTGCCATCACCCACATTCTCCCCAAAAGTATACATCCTGTCCTCATACAGTCCTACTGGAATGCCATCCGGGACCTGCTCTCTATCAACGGTAAACTGCCAAGTATAACACAACAAATCAAATTTAAACTCAAACCTGCTTTCTGAATAAAAACACTTCCCAGAAAAATGTTTTTGAACAGCTGGTAAGTCGATGAGCACAACCAAATGGAGTCCCAACTGTATGTTCAGTGGTGTAGTCAACTCCAATGCATGTGAATGTCCAGTAAACCCGGATAAAATCTTGTATTTGCCAACTTGGTACATTGAATGTGGATGTGTTTAGGATGGTTCGATAGCCTCTTGTATCCCAAAAAAAAAAAAAATTATAGGAGGGCCTCCTACTCTAGCTTCTACAAGGGGTCTATCAGCACCATCCCACGTAAAGGAGGCCTCACACCGTCATTATGCACTTTGAGTCCCTGGAGTTAACTCCAGACACTTCTTTCCATCTGCACCCTGGACATTACATTGCGAATATGGAACCTTTGTTACATCCTGACCATTCCCAACCTGTCCAGATTATGGGCAATCCCTAGTAAAATTACCTTCGTGTCAGCAATTGAAGCATTTCCATGGGGATCCCTTATCCCTAACAAGGGGAACGTAGACATTCCGACCGCGTCCTTGACCATCTCCTTCTACTAGGTGGCGCTGTCGAGCATGACGGCGGCACAGCGCGATAGGCACCGCGTCTCTCATTCTACCATACACTACACTCCATGTTCTCTTATAGGAGCCATTTTAGAACCTCATTGCCCCTTATCCTCCTTAGTACCTTTCTCCCTTCTGAGAACCCACGCTTCAGTACGTGTGGAATTTGTAAGATCAAACATTTCACACACTCTTCTACTGTGCGATACCAAGGTCCTCAGTCAGTTGCTACTCTGTCGTTGAGTCAACTTCCGCCTATCCAAGGTAGGACCAGAAAACACTCGAGGAAACCGGCTACAGCCTCATCACAAATATAGACGGGGTGCTCCCCTTTCCACTGTCTGTACTTATGCAAAGCCTCCACCGGGTCACCTCGATTAGTCCCTGCAGCTTCTAATATAACTTCCCGTAAATCACCCGGGGTCCCCTGGTTTTGTGCCTGTGCCTCCTCCGGCAGAGCTGAGTGTAACACAGAAGTCAGACACGATAAGGTTAACTTCAGTTCCTCTGCTTCATCCATTCCAGCGTATTGCTGGGAAAGTTCTCGAGGCTTATCTCACAGACCGCGCTTGGGTATATTCGCAGCTATAGCCACATCAAAAGGGGGGAAATACCGTGTCACAACCAGTCCGACTGGCTCTGGCTTCTGAACTCTCCGTTAACAAGGGCACCATTGGGGCAGTGGGTGTTGAAAGTTCCACGCCCTCTTGGAAAAATTCATAGGCAGGCGAGCCATTTCCCCAATAATCCTCGCTATTGTGGTGTATCGCCTCATACACTCCATTGACATCATCATTATCGTCAGTCCTTACACATATCACTCGTCTCTGAACTGAGAGTTGATTTTTCAGCTTTTTGGTCTATTTTAAACACTTGGTGTGACCGGCGCTGCCTTTCTTCCCAGCTGCCGATTTCTGTACGACATTCATGGCAGTCCGTAAATCCTGACACTGAGTTTTCCATTTTCTTCTTTTGTACTCGCCTTTTTACACGCCTCTTTTCTCCCTTTCTTTTGTGCGTTCACACTGAGCCTGAAACCGACCCGTGTATCAAATTTGCCTGTGCCTGCCCCGAGTTTAATTTCCCTTTCTCACTCTCCAGCTCTTTTCTCTCTCTAACTCTTCCCTACACTCACACAGTTCCTCTGCCAGTTTCCGTTTCTCCCTCTTCATTTCAATTGAATCTTCCAGCACACATCCCATTAGAATAGCTAACTGTATTTCATTCCTTGTAATTTCTTTTCACCAACTGTTTTCCCCAATCCATCCCTCAGGGTCCCTGACCCTACATGCTCAGCCTTTCTTATCCAGTCATAATTGGGCCATTTTCATAAAATATTACTATGAAAGTAATCGCTCCAAACCCCCAACCCCCCCTGGGTTCTCCTTGTCCTTTCCTTTTCACATTTCAATATCCTAACCTAGTGGGTGGTTCAACTCGAAACTAGGGTCTCAGACCTCTGTTGTTTCTTTTCGAGTGCACCCCTGGACACCAAACTCTGTTGATTGTTCATCAACCAATCTAGATTAGTCAATTCACTATGCAACTCTTAATTAATCCAAGTTTACACTTTATTGTCTCTGCGCAAACAGCAACGTAACTATGTGGATCCCAGGACAACAACTTAAAACGTGAATTCTACTCTTCCCTCTTACCAATACTCACTCTGCCAACTTCTCTAATTTATAACACTGAAATCGAGGATTTCCTGTTGGCTAAATGATTGATCCTTTTTCTCCCTGTTCCTGGCATAGGGTTCTTCCTTATGATAGTTAGCTCTGGAGTTCTCTCCCCTTTGTACTTGAAGCCCTTTATTCTTACACTCTTACCTTATCAGTTCAAATGTTGTGTTTCAATCTCATTGGTTCGAGGTCATCTGACTGACCTGTGTCAGATTCCCACTGGATATGGCCAAGGGCTGCACAATATAATGCCCTTAGGTGACTTTAGTTCTAATTGGTTCCAGTTGAAACCAATTAAACCGGGTCACCCAGGCACTGGGCCGAGATAATGAGATTACTTCTGCAAGCATGCCATCGTACACAATAAACATTTCATCTGAGAAGGGTCTGAGGTTTAGCAGATCATCAACAGAAACTCCTTGTGTCCACGTTCAATTTCTCTGATTAAGTTATCCCAGAGCAAGAATTAGTTCACAAAATGGACGTTACAGAGCAGCTTCGCAAAGTGGCAGCCTCCATTTCTTCAAGCACATGGGAAGAATAAAGACATCTGGTTTGTCTACTTCCAATGTCCTTGACCTATTTGAGTTTGGTGTTTTCTTTCATACTTTAATTCCTTCATGGCCAACAGGTGGTCATGAACCACCCCCCCCCGCCCCCATCTTTGAACCAGATCCATGTGGTAGCTGATGTGCAACCCATTTAAAGGAAATCATGCCAGCATCATGTGCTCTCAACATGGAGTTCAGGAGCACTGTGGACAGTGTCAGCAGCAACAGGCATGAACATTGTTCTACCATTGTAACCTGTGACCTCAGACATTCTGGCATTGACATCACCACCCTGAGCAAGATGCAATGAACAGATCAAACAAGACAGAAGTCATAGCTTCTTCTGGAAGGACAAACCAGAAGAGGACACCATTTGTCTTTTTAGTGATTTTCCTAGTAGAGATACTAATATCTCAAAACCTATTGATTCTTTCTAACAGAGGGCAAGCAAGCCACAGTCACAGGTCACAATCCAACTACCTCCAGTGGAGGTGATGGGATCAGAATTAGGACATTGGGCCCATTGGGTTTTCTCTGCCATTCAATCATGGCTGATTCTATTTTCCCCTCCTCAGCCCCACTCCCAGGCTTTCACCCCATAACCTTTGATGCCATGGCCAATTAAGAAGCTATCAATCTCTGTTTTAAATACACCTAATGGCCTCCACAGCTGCCTGTGGTAACAAATTCCACAAATTCACCACTCTCTGGCTAACGAAAATTCTCTGCGTCTCTGTCTTAAATGGATGCCCTTTTATCCTGAAGCTGTGCCCTCTTGTCCTAGACTCCTCCACCATGGGAAAAATCCTTTGCACACTAGGCCTTTCAACATTTGGAAAGTTTCAATGAGATCCTACTCCCTCCCCCCACATCCTTCTAAATCCCAGCAAGTACAGGCCCAGAGCCATCAAACATTCCTCATATGAATTGGATTGAATTGACTTTATTTCTTGCACCCTTCACATACATGAGGAGTAAAAATCTTTACGTTATGTCTCCATCTAAATGTGAAATGTACAATCATAGTAATTTATAATAGATAGAACAGTCAATGTAATATAGAGTACATTTAAGTCAGCGTGAGTTCATCAGTCTGATGGCCTGGTGGAAGAAGCTGTCCTGGAGCCCATTGGTCCTGGCTTTTATACTGCGGTACCGTTTCCCAGATGGTAGCAGCTGGAATAGATTGTGGTTGAGATGGTTTGGGTCCCCAGTGATCCTACGGGCCCTTTTTACATGCCTGTCCTTGTAAATGTCCTGAATCGTGGGAAGTTCACAACTACAAATGCGTTGGGCTGTCTGCACCACTCTCTGCAGAGTCCTACGATTAAGGAAGGTACAGTTCCCATACCAGGCAGTGATGCAGCCAGTCAGAGTGCTCTCAGTTGTGCTCCTGTAGGAAGTTCTTAGGATTTGGGGGCCCATTCCAAACTTCTTCAACTATCTGAGGTGAAAGAGGCGCTGTTGTGCCTTTTTCACCACACAGCTGGTGTGTACAGACCACGTGAGGTCCTCGGTGATGTGTATGCTGAGGAACTTGAAGCTGTTTAGCCTCTCAACCCCAGACCCATTGATGTCAATAGGGGTTAGCCTGTTTCCATTCCTCCTGTGGTCCACAACCAGCTCCTTTGTTTTTGTGACATTGAGGGAGAGGTTGTTTTCTTGACAACACTGTGTCAGAGAGATAACTTCTTTCCTGTAGGCCACCTCATTATTGTTTGAGATAAGGCCGATCAATGTAGTGTCGTTGGCAAACTTAATTAGCAGATTGGAGCTGTGGGTGGTGATACAGTCATAGGTATACTGGGGGTAAAGGAGGGGACTCAGTACATAGCCCTGAGGGGCTCCTGTATTGAGAGTCAGAGGGTTGGAAGTGAGGGAACCCACTCTTACAACCTGCTGGCAATCTGACAGGAAGTCCAGGATCCAGCTGCACAAAGCAGGGTCAAAGCCGAGGTCTCTGAGCTTCTTGTCGAGCCTGGATGGAACTATGGTGTTGAATACTGAACTTTAATCCAAGTACAGCATTTCACATAAGCATCCTTCTTCTCCAGATGTATAAGGATGGTATGTAGAACAATGGCTATCGCATTATCTGTCGATCAGTTGTGTCGGTAGATAAAGTGTGGGGGTTCAGTGTGGGTGGCAGCAAGCTGTAGATGTAATCCTTGACCAGCCTCTCAAAGTATTTGCTTATTATTGAGGTGAGTGTGACAGGACGCCAGTCGTTCAGACATGTTACCATGGTCTTTTTTGGTACAGGGACAATGGTGGATAATTTGAAACAGGAGGGCACTCTACACTGGTAGAGGGAGAGATTAAAAATATCAGTAAACACACCTGCTAGTTGTGCTGCACACATTCTGAGTACTCGCCCTGGGATGCCATCCAGTCCCGCAGCCTTGCGACTGTCCACTCATTGGAAACATCTGTGTACCTCAGCCTCAGAGATGACCAGGTTGCAGGTTGTAGCAGTGGCTTTCCTTGGAGGCTGAGAGGAAAGGCTGATTTATACTCGTGCGTACTAGCTTACACCGTAGCCTACACAAGTGGGCTACGCCGTTGTGAGCATTTATACTTCTGCGTTGGTATGTCTGCGTCGCTCTGCAATTCACCGTCAAAACGCTAGTTGGCAGTGGGGTTTCTATGTCACTGTGTTGAGTTTCTTTGTGTTGAAACTCAACACGGAGAAACTCAAACTGCAAACTGAAACTGAAGGAGGGTGAATTTTCTGTGCTTGTCCGGCCACTGAGAGACATGGACGAGGAAATGCATTTCAAATATTTTCAGGTGTTGGCAGGCAGATTTGATGATTTGGTTCATCATCTCCATCCATTTATTTTGCGTCAGTGTATGCACAGTATACTCAGGGACTGGCAATCAGCATTCGAGTTTTAGCTTCAGGTGGAATTCAACAGGCTGTAGCAGCTAGCTACAAACTGGTGTCAAGCACAGGGTCCATAATTTCAGAGGTCTGTGAAACTTAATGGAAAGCGTTGCAGCCAGAGTTCCTTCCCTGCCCTTCAGTCGCCCAATGGGAAGCTATTGCAGCGTAGGAGGAAATGCGATGCTACCAAGTGGACCAATCACAGTTGTTGCGGTCTGCGTCACTGCAATGCGTAGTTACATTTTTGGGGAGGTGCGCGTCAGGCTACGGCGTAGGGTACGGTGTAGGGTATGCGGCGACGCCGTACCTACGCCGTCGATTTGATGCACAAGTATAAATTGGCCTTTAGCGACATCGAAACTAGCATTAAAGCGATTGAGCTCATCTGGGAGAGAGGCTGCGATGTTGGCAGCACCACAACATTTGGCTTTGAAGTCTGCGATGGTATCAGCCCTCGCCACAAGTCACATGTGCTATTCATTGTGAATCTTGACTCAATCTTCTCCCTATATTGTTGTTTCACACCCGTGGTACCTTTGCGCAGATCATAGTTGCTTTTCTTGAGCTCTAATTGATCCCCAGCATTGTAAGTGCTGCTCGCACGGAACTATGGATCCAGGGTTTCTGGTTTGGGAAGACCCTGACCGACTTCTGGGGGACATCGTCGATGCACTTCCGGATGAAGCACGTGACTCCATCAGTGAACTTGGAGACATCCTCATCATGGAGGACATTCCAGTTGACATCATTGAAGCAGTCCTGCCGCATGGAGGCCGATTGGTCGGACCAACAGTGGATGGTTTTAACTACGGCCGCCTCTTGTTTCAGCTTCTGCTTGTATGTCGGCTGTAGCAGGATCAAAGGGTGATCTGATTTTCCAAAAGCTGGGCGAAGGAGAGCTTTGTAAGTATTGCAGAACGGAGTGTAACAGCGGTCAAGTGTGTTATCTCCACGAACGCTCACCTGGATGTGCTGACAAAACTTTGGAGAGGCTTTCATCAGCAACGCTCAATTAAAGTCACTGGTGATGATGACAGCAGTCTCCAGCGTGTTGATGGTCTTGTGCGGTTCCTTGAAAGCCAGGTTAGTATCAGCCTGCAGCAGAATGTACACCGCTGTGATGATAACAGCCGTGAACTCCCTCAGCAGCCAGTAGGGTCTGCACAGCAGCACCAGGTATTCCAGGTCTGGGGAACAAAAGGATTTGAGGGGATGCACATTCTGGGGGTCGCACCGAGCATTGTTGACCATGAAGCATAACTCTCCTCCTTTACTCTTTCATTCCTGGAGTCATCCTTGTCAACATCCTCTGATTCCTCTCCAATGCCAGCACATCTTTTCTTAGATAGGAAACCCAAAACTGTTCACAATACTCAAGGTGAGGCCTCACTAGTGCCTTATAAAGCCTCAACATCACATCCCTGCTCTTATATACTAGACCTCTTGAAATGAATGCTAACATTGCATTTGCCTTCCTCACCACTGACTCAACCTGCAAGCTAACCTTAAGGGAGTTCTGCACAAGGACTCCCAAGACCATTTGCATCCCAGATGTTTGGATTTTCTCTCCATTTAGAAAATAGTCTGCACATTTATTTCTTCTACCAAAGTGCATGGCCATGCATTTTCCAACATTGTATTTCATTTGCCACTTTCTTGTCCATGCTCCTAATCTGTCGAAGTCCTTCTGCAGCCTTCCTGTTTACTCAACACTACCTGCACCAATCTTCTCTCCACTACCCTCCACCAATCTTCATATCACCTGCAAACTTGACAACAAAGCCATCTATTCCATCATCTAAATCATTGATATACAGCATAAAAAGATGTGGTCCCAAAACTGACCCCTGCGGAACACCCCCTGTCACTGGCAGCCAACCAGAAAAGGATCCTTTTATTCCCACTCATTACCTCCTACCAATCCACTTGAGATCCATTACCAACCTCATTTTCCCAATCTACCTGCATGTTAAAATCTCCCATGACTACCATAACATTTCCCCTTTTGACACTCCTTTTCTATTTCCTGTTGTAATCTGTTTGGAGGCCTGTACATATATAACTACCATCAGGAGCCTTTCACCCTTGCTCTACCCACAAGGATTCAACATCTTCTGATCCTATGTCACATCTTTCTAATGATTTGATGTCATTCTTTACCAGCAGAGCCACACCACCCCCTCTGCCTACCTTCCTGTCCCTCCGATGCAACGTGTAACCTTGAACATTCAGCTCCCAACTACAACCATCCTTCAGCCACGATTCAGTGATGGCCACAATATCATACCCGACAATCTGTAAAAGTGCAACAAGATCATCCCCCATTTTTCTTATCCTCCACGCATTGAGATATAACACTTTGAGCACTCTATTCGCTACACTTTTTGATTCTGCATCCATAACTCACCGTACTGGCTGCAATTTTGTCCTATTATCTGCCTGCCCGTCCTGACTGTCTAACTGCACGCTATCTTTGCTTTTTTACCATCCGTCTTATCCTGAATCCCTTTAGTCTGATTCCCATCCCCCTGCCAAATTAGCTTAAACCCTCCCCAACAGCTCTAACAAACCTGCCTGTGAGGTGTGGAGGGCTGTGGTCTGGGAGCAGGTCAACAGGACTAGGCAAGTTTATAGTTCGGCATGGACTAGATGGGCCAAAGGTCTTGTTTCTGTACTATGACTGTATGAGATACTAATGTTTCAACTCCTTTTAATCATGCTAGCAGGGGACCAGCAAGTCACCAGCAAAGGTCCTGACCCTGGAAGCTACAAATGAGATTCTGCTCTGACTTTGATAATCCCCCGCCTGCAGCCAAACCTATGCAATCACTATATTTTTTTGTATTATTTTTTATTTTAAACTGAGAGTTGTTTCTATTACAATGCATCCCTCACCCCATTTCCTTACTGCTAGATCTCTTGCCATTTTGTTAAAATAAGGGGATTCCTTTCAGCAGCGTTAAGAAGGATCATACCAGTAAGCTAGTTTAACCTATATGCAATTAAGCAGTTACAATACCAGGGAATAATTCCACTGAGGTTTGATTTATTTCCAGTTTCACCCATTTATGGTACAATTTACGGACTATGGTTGATCACTATGTTTAAACCATGGCACTGAGGTTGATATCATTGTAACATACATCAAAGTTGCTGGTGAACGCAGCAGGCCAAGCAGCATCTATAGGAAGAGGCGCAGTCGACATTTCAGGCCGAGACCCTTCGTCCTGACGAAGGGTCTCGGCCTGAAACGTCGACTGCGCCTCTTCCTATAGATGCTGCTTGGCCTGCTGCGTTCACCAGCAACTTTGATGTATGTTGCTTGAATTTCCAGCATCTGCAGAATTCCTGTTGTTTTGATATCATTGTTGTCCCTCACTCTCCCTAACTCAAACAGGTACAAGACTAGTTTGTGCAATATCCCTCTATAAGATAACCCACCTATCTCAGTCTAGTGAACATGCTCTGAACTGCTTCCAACATATTTAAATCTTTGCTTTAAATAATGAGGTCAATACTGTGCATAGTGTTCCAAATGTAAGACCATAAGACATGGAAGCAAAATTAGGCCATTTGGCCCATTGACTCTGCTCCACCATTCCATCATGGCTGATTTAATATCTCTCTCAATCCCATTCCCTTGCCTCTCTCCATAACCTTTGACATCCTGATTAATCAAGAATCCATCAACCTCCACCTTAAATATACCCAATGACTTGATCTACACAGCTGTCTGTGGCAATGAATTCCACAGATTCACCACCCTCTGGCTAAGGAGTTCTTTTTCCCCTCATATCTGTTCTAAATGCACGCCCCTCTATCCTGAGGTTGTGCCCTCTGGTCCTAGACTCCCCCACTATAGGAGACATCCATTCCACATCCACTATATCTAGGCCTTTCAATATTCAATAGGTTTCAATGAGATTATTCTCAGCCTTAGATCTAACAACAAGGAAATGAGGGAAGGGTTGTGAGGGATGCATTGAGATATAAACTGCAATGACATCAGCGCCGGACTCTGGAACGAAGGTTCCCAGGTTCGAATCCAGTCGGGGACGCTTCCAAGTACGCTTTCCATCCGTGACAGGTTGAGTGTCGAGATCGCAACTTGACCTTGTAAAGTAAAGGAAAAAATACTGCGAAATGTCTGTGTGAGGAGTGGTGTGTCACGCAGTCTCTCTCTCTCGCTCCGCGCCTTGTAAGAGCCATGAAAAAGACATCGTCCCGCCAACATCACACATGCCAAAAAAAAGAGATATAAACAACTTTCAGTTTAAAATTAAAAATGGTTCTTCTTCATGCTTCTAAACTCCAGCAAGTACAAGCCCAGAGCCATCAAGTCCTCCTCAGAAGTTAATCCTTTCATTCTCTGGATCATTCTCATGAACCTCCTCTGAAGCCTCTCCAATGCCAGCACATCTTTTCTTAGATAAGGGACCCAAAACTGCTCCCAGTACTTCAAGTGGTGTCTGACTAATGCCTTATAAAGCCTCAGCATTACATCCTTGCTTTTGTTTTCAAACCTCTAGAAATGAATGCTAATATTGTATTTGCTTTCCTTACCGCCAACTCAGCCTGCAAGTTTCTCAACATTTAGAAAATGGTCCATGCCTTTATTGCTTCTATCAAAGTGCATGACCATACATTTCCCTACATTATAATCCATCTGCCACTTATTTGCCATCTTCCAATTTATGTCTTTCTGCAGACATCCTGCTTTCTCAACACTATTTGCCCCTCTTTATATCATCCACAAACATGGCCACAAAGCCATCAATTTCTTTATCCAAATCATTGACAAATCATTGAATGATAGAGAAGGATGCACTTTGATGCTTTATTGTTTTATTTCCTTTACAGTACATTTTACAACAGTGAATTGCCAGAGTAATGATTTCAGAAAAACTTGTCATCACAAAGAAAAAAAATAGCCCCACGTCCCTGAGTGGCATGACTGTAGACTAATGGTAAGTTGTCCTGGTCCACCTTGTTCTTCCACCAAGTGAACACTGGAGGGCAGTACCGAGTGAACATTGGAAGGAGTTATGGGAAGAAGCCGTTTTTCCTGGAGTGAAAGAAGTTGTGGAGTGATCTAATAGAGACATCTAGATAGTGAGAATCACTTTTCCCATACATAAAGCAATATCAAGTACATGAGGGCATAGGTTTAATGTGAAAGGAATGAATTTTAAAGTAAATTTGAGGGCCAAGTATTTTACAATGTTAACATATTACAGTGGTCACTCCGCTGTCCCCACAGGCTTCAAGGTGGCACATTCATCCCAGTTCCCAAGAGTCATAGCACAGTGGTAGTAACCTACCCTATGATCACCATCCAGTGGTGCTGACCTCAACAGTAATGATGTGCTTCGAGCAGCTGGTTACGGATTGCATTAACTCCCAACCTTCTGCTACATCAGACTCTTTCCCGTCCGCCTATTGCTCAAATCAGTCCACTAATGGTGCCATAGCCTCTGTACTCCACTCTGTCCTGTCCCACCCGGAACATGGTGCCTCATATGCCAGGATGCTGTTTATTGATTTCTGCTCGGCATTTAATACCCTCAGGAGCTGAGGGTCTCTGTAACTGGATTTTGGACCTCTTGACAGAAAGACCACAGTCAGTGCATATTGACAGAAACACCTCTAGCTCCATCACACTGAGCCCTGGGACTGTGTGCTCAGCCCGCTGCTGTTCCTGCGTGACTGTACTGCTAGATCCAGTTCAAATCATCAACTTCGCTGATGAACAACAGCGATTGGCCTCATCACAGCGACAAGACGGCGACAGAGAGGAGGTAGAGTGGCTGGTGGAATAGTGTGAGCTCGTTCAATGTGGACAAGACGAAAGAGATGATTGTGGGCTTTAGGAAGGTGCAGGCAGACCTCTCCTCATTGCACATAAAGTGCTCCTACATGGAGAGGGTTTGGAGCACCAAGTTTCTGGGAGGGCACATGACGGACAATCTCAGCTGGCCCCCCAACACCACCTCTTTGCTCAGGAATGCAAGCAGGATCTCTGCTTCCTGAGGAGATCAAGGCGACTGACGCTCCCCATCACCCCTCCCGCATTCTAATCAATTTTTACCGTTCCCTCTGTGTGGAAGCGCAGCCATGCAGTAACTGAAATGCTCCCACATACATAGCCTTTGTTGCCACGCAGCAGGAATTGGACGCAGCTGGAAAATGGTCACGGAACGTGAAAGATTTTCCTTGTTGTACTGTATTTCATTATACCTTTCAATTAATAAATAAAATCAAAAGTATGTGATTTTTCAATTCCATTCTGATTATATTCATAGTATGCATGTTACAAAAAAAATTAAAGTGCCATGAAGTTCTCATGCTACGTAAAAAAATTCCTGCTCAGAGCAATGGTTGGTCCAGACAGCTGTAAAAAAAATTTAGAGGGAACTTTGCTGAGCATTGTCACTGATTCCTCCCATTTGTCTAAAAATCTCCTTGAACCCCTACCATCAGGCAGAAGGTACCATAGCATTAGGGCAAGAACTGTTAGAATGGGAAACAGCTTCTTCCCCCAGATGTGAGACTACTGAACTCCTTGCCACCACCCGGGTCTCATCACGTATGAAGGGCCAGTAGTGTTATACTGTTTACTTTTTAACCTGTGTCATAAATGCATCTTATTATTTGTTCGCAACACACATAAAAATTGCTGGTGAACACAGCAGGCCAGGCAGCATCTATAGGAAGAGGTACAGTCGACGTTTCGGGCCGAGACCCTTCGTCAGGACTAACTGAAAGAAGAGATAGCAAGAGATTTGAAAGTGGGAGGGGGAGGGGGAGATCCGAAATGATAGGAGAAGACAGGAGCGGGAGGGATGGAGCCAAGAGCTGTAAAGTTGATTGGCAAAAGGGATATGAGAGGATCATGGGACAGAAGGACTAGGGAGAAAGAAAGGGGGAGGGGAAAGCCCAGAAGATGGGCAAGGAGTATAGTGAGAGGGACGGAGGGAGAAAAAGGAGAGAGAGAAAAAATAATATTAATAATTTAAATACGTAAATAACGGATGGGGTACGAAGGGGAGGTGGGGCATGAACAGAAGTTAGAGAAGTCAATGTTCATATCATCAGGTTGGAGGCTACCCAGACGGAATATAAGGTGTTGTTCCTCCAACCTGAGTGTGGCTTCATCTTGACAGTAGAGGAGGCCGCGGATAGACATATCAGAATGGGAGTTGGACATGGAATTAAAATGTGTGGCCACTGGGAGATCCTGCTTTCTCTGGCGGACAGAGCGTAGGTGTTCAGCGAAACGGTCTCCCAGCCTGCGTCGGGTCTCACCAATATATAGAAGGCCAGATCGGGAGCACTGGACGCTGTATATCACCCCAGCCAACTCACAGGTGAAGTGTCACCTCACCTGGAAGGACTGTCTGGGGCCCTTAATGGTGGTGAGGGAGGAAGTGTAAGGGCATGTGTAGCACTTGTTCTGCTTACAAGGATAAGTGCCAGGAGGGAGATCAGTGGGAAGGGATGGAGGAGACGAATGGACAAGGGAGTCACGTAGGGAGCGATCCCTGCGGAAAGCGGGGGGGGAGGGAAAGATGTGCTTACTGGTGGGATCCCATTGGAGGTGGCGGAAGTTACGGAGAATAATATATTGGACCTGGAGTCTGGTGGGGTGGTAGGTGAGGACCAGAGGAACCCTATTCCTAGTGGGGTGGCAGGAGGATGGAGTGAGAGCAGATGTACGTGAAATGGGAGAGATGTGTTTGAGAGCAGAGTTGATGGTGGAGGAAGGGAATCCCCTTTCTTTAAAAAAAAGAGGACATCTCCTTTCTCCTGGAATGAAAAGCCTCATCCTGAGAGCAGATGCGGCGGAGACGGAGGAATTGTGAGAAGGGGATGGTATTTTTGCAAGAGACAGGGTAAGAAGAGGAATAGTCCAGGTAGCTGTGAGAGTCTGTAGGCTTATAGTAGACATCAGTAGATAAGCTGTCTCCAGAGACAGAGACAGAAAGATCAGGAAAGAGGAGAAAGATGTCGGAAATGGACCAGGTAAACTTGAGGGCAGGGTGAAAGTTGGAAGCAAAGTTAATAAAGTCAACGAGCTCAGCATGCGTACAGGAAGCAGCACCAATGCAGTCATCGATGCAGCGAAGGAAAAGTGCGGGACAGATACCTGTATAGGCTTGGAACATAGATTGTTCCACAAAGCCAACAAAAAGGCAGGCACAGCTAGGACCCATATGGGTGCCCATGGCTACACCTTTAGTTTGGAGGAAGTGGGAGGAGCCAAAGGAGAAATTGTTAAGAGTAAGGACTAATTCCACTAAACGGAGCAGAGTGGTGGTAGAGGGGAACTGGTCAGGTCTGGAATCCAAAAATAAGCGGAGAGCTTTGAGACCTTCCTGTTGGGGGATGGAAGTATATAGAGACTGGACATCCATGGCGAAAATAAGGCAGTGGGGGCCAGGGAACTTAAAATCATTGAAAAAATTCAGAGCATGAGATGTGTCAATTTATTTGTGGTAATATTACTTTATGTGTTGTATGTGTGAGTCATATGTACTGTGTTGTGCACCTTGGTCTGGTGGACTGTTGTTTTGTTTGGCTGAACGATAATAAATTGATCTTGACCTTGAATAGATTTACAGTATCTTGGTGTGTGGACTAGTGTTTACGTAGAACATGGAATATTATAGCACAGTGGTCCACTATGTTGTGGTGACCTTTTAACCTACTATAAGATCAATCTAACTCTTCTCTCCTACATAACCCTGCATTTTTCTACCAATTATGTGCCTGTCTAAGAGTTCTTTAATGTTTCTGCCTCTACCACCACACTTGACAGGGCATCCCACGCCCCCCCATAACTCAATGTGAAGAACTCATCTCAGACATCCCCCAAAACCTTCACCCCCATCCAATCACCTTAAATCATGTACCAATGTATTAGCCCTTTCCGCCCTGGCTGTCTTTCTCATAGATTTCTATGTTCTATGTTCTATCTCATCACCTCTCATCCTCCTTCACTCGGTAAAGAAAGCCCTCGGTCACTCATCCTACCTTCACAAGTGATACCCTCTAGTCCAGGCAGCTTCTTGGTAAACTCCTCCAAAGGAATAGAAAAATGATACTTCTTTATTATACTGCAACACACCCGAGGTTCCCAATCTCCACATTGAAAGCCATTCATTTAAACTATAATATTTTATGTTACAGAATCATACGGAATAGATGATCAAAACTACAGCAGGATCTCCCAATTAAAGTAGCGTTATTTCCTCCAGTGAAATCCAATAGGCTTATTTATTTATTGATTGCATTCTGACCAAGAAAAGTGTAAGTGATTGGGTAATATCCCTATCAATCAGTGGAACAAAGAGACTGTAGACTTTTCTGAACCTTGGAGCAACAAACACCATTGCTCCCTATTAGTCAGGCTTGGTGACCACATCGATATTGTATGCTTAATCTAGATGGAACTATCCTTCACATGTTCTTTTCTGCTTTTATTAGAAGTCATTGATATTAACTCTATTTCCTCAGTTCTCTGCATACATTGATTTGCTTGCTTTATTATAAGCTACTGTAAGATACGCTCCACTTTCATCTCATTGGCTATTGCAGTGCAGTCAAAAATCTTTAAGGCAAATAACTAATGTAAAGTTTATAGCCGTTTGCTTTTTGGCATGAACTCTCTTCTTTGAAGCAATCTTATCTAAACTGCATTTCCTCTCCAGGTGCTCGCAAACGAATGAGTCCTTTGTATTCTATACAGGCATACGGATAGCCCGAACTTTTGTTTTTTCCCTGAACTCATCTCCCTTCTGTATGTGACCCAAATTTAGCACCAGGAAAAGCAGTCAAGTAACCTTGTGGGAAGTGCTTTGGTTTTAAGCAGACCTATCAGATAAATGGCTAAATGATGAAGGTCATAAAGCACATTAAAGCCTCCTTAGGCCATCGGCACTCTGGAAGGGAATATGGTACATACTTACTATTCAAAATGCACAGGATATTTACCATAATCTGAATAAGTACCAAAGCACTCAGAATCAGAATCAGGTTTATTAATACCAGTATGTGTCGTGAAATTTGTTAACTTAGCAGCAGCAGTTCAATGCAATACATTATATAGAAGAATAAATAAATAAATCTATTTACAGTATATGTATATTGAATAGATCATGAAAAAACAGAATTTTTTAATATATTAGCACTCCATGCAACATCTGAAGAAACAGAGTAACGCTGGTGACATTTGTCATACACACATCACCAGAATCCTCCTCGTGCACCTCCTGCCAGTAACTAGAAAGAGCTGCACCCTAAATCATGGTGAGGATTCCGTCTGTCCAGAGGCACAGTGGACATGGTCTTCACTGCTTGGTCACTCCAAAAAAAAATGCAGGGGAGGCAGCGGCCACTCGACATGACCTTTACCAACCCTTTGACTCCTTCAGTCAGGGGAACTTGTGGAACACCTCCCCAGTTCAGCTATCAACAGAAATCTTGATTCTTTTTACACTTGCTTCACAATTGCAGGCAAGTCACAATGGATCCAGAACAGAACCATTCTCAGTGAAGTCTGGTGCTAATCATTGCCCCTACCCTTTTTCAATTTTTCTTGCACCTCACCTCTAGCAAAGGTCCCGCAGAAAGAGAGCTGATCTTCAAAACTGATGGGAGGCTGTTTAGTCTATGACAACTTCAACACAGAACCAAGGCTGCCCAAACCTCAATGTGGCTTATTCTGTACACATGATTGTAGGCTGAGCAATCTCTCACACTCTCACTGAAGCATTCAAAACACTTGGCCTTACACTCAATATTTGTAAGATCAAGTCTCTCTACCAAGGAACCCCTGAAGCATGGCATGGTTTTTCAACAATTAAAGTACATATGGAGAAGGATATCTTCTTAGCCAGCGAAGGCAGACATTAAAGTTCAAAGTAAATCCAAGTATGTATATGTCATCATACACTACTTCACTTTCTCGCAGGAATTCACAATAGAAATAGAATAAAATAAATTTTCAAAAAACTACACACAAACAACCGACATGCAAAAGAGGACAAACTGTAAATTAAAAAAAATAATAATAGAGAACATGAGTTGTAAAGTCCTTGAGAGTGAGTCCATAGATTGTGGTATCAGCTCTGAGTTGAGTGAGGTTATCTACACTGGAATCACCACCACCTTCAATGCATTAGCAAAGTCTTTTGTCATTTGAGGAAAAGTATTTGAGGATCAAGACCTCAGATCGACCTGGCATCTACCAGTGGTGATCCAGCTCTCTGAGATCTGGTCTACCTATAGCAAGTACCTAGAGCACTGGAAAAATATACCGATGTTGGCTCTACAAAATCTTCAAGGTTCACTGGCAAGCAGACTGAAGTCAGAGTCCTCCCTCACACCAACATCTCCAGTATTGAGAGCCAAGTTACTCACAGTCAGCTATAATGGGCAGACGAGGAAGTTCTCACACCTGAACACCAGACGTCTAGAATCAGAATCAAAATCAGGTTTAATACCTCCGGCATATGTTGTGAAATTTGTTGTCTTGAGGCAGAAGTACATTGCAATGCATAATAATAAAAAAATTAAAAGGCATATATGTTATCAAAGCACATATATGTCACCATGTACAACCCAGGGATTCATTTCCTTGTGAGCATTCACAATAAATACAAGAAACACAATAATCAATGAAAGACCACACCCAAAAGCATTGACAAACCACCAATGTGCAAGAGACCATAAACTGTGCAACTACAAGAAGAAAGAAAAAAGGAATAATAATAAATAAAAAATAAATAAATAGATAAGCAATAACTATTGAGAACATGAGATGATGGGCCCTTGAAAGTGAGTCAACAGGTTGTGGGAACAGTTCAGTGATGGGGCAAGTGAAGTTGAATGAAGTTATCGCCTCTGGTTAAAGAGTCTGATGGTTGAAGAAATATAAATATTTTCATACATATAAATAAAATTATATATATAATAATTAAATTAATAGTGTAAGAAGAGGGAAAGATAGTGAGGTACTGTACAGGGTTTATTGTCCATTCAGGAATCTGATGGTAGAGAGGAAGAAGTTGTTCCTAAAATGTTGAGTGTGTGTCTTCAGGCTCCTGTACACCTACTTGATGGTAGCAATGAGAAGACACGCCAGAGTGATGGAGGTCCTTAATGATGGATGCTGCCTTTTTGAGATATCACCTTTAGAAGATATTCTCAGTGCTGGGGAGGCTAGTGCCCATGATGGAGCTGGCTGTGTTTGCAACTTTCTGCAGCTTTTTCCTATCCTGTGCAGTGGCCCCTCCATACCAGATGGTAATGCGACCAGTTAGAATGCACTGTACAGTACATCTGTAGAAATTTGAGAGAGTCTTTGATGTCATACCAAGTCTGCTCAAACTCCGAATGAAATATAGCTGCTGCCATGCTTTCTTTGTAATTGCATCAATACGCTGGGCCCAGGATAGATCTTCAGAGATATTGACCCCCAGGAACTTGAAATTGATCACCCTTTCCACTACTAATCCCTCAATGAGGATTGGTGTGTGTTTCCTCGACTTCTCCTTCCTGAAGTTTTATTGATATTGAGTGCAAGGTTGTTGTTGTGACACCACTCAACCAGCTGACCTATCTCACTCCTGTATGATTCCCTATCACCATCTGAAATTCTGCCAACTATAGTTGTGTCATTAGCAAATTTATAGATGGTGCTTGACCTGCACCTAGCCACAAAGTCACGGGTGTACAGAGAGTAGAGTAACTGGCTAAGCACACTTACTTGAGGTGTGCCAGTGTTGACTGGCAAAGAGGAGGAGATATTATTTCCGATCTGCACTGACTGTGGTCTCCTGATGAAGAAGTCAAGGATCTATTTGCAGAGGAAGGTACAGAGGCCCAGGTTTTGAAGCTTGTTTATTAGAATCTGAAATCTGATCTCTGTTTAGGCCTGAGATTTCCAGATGGATCTGCTTAAAGCCTTGTTAGGGTAATACAATATCATCTCAAACTCTGAGGAATCTCTGGCACAAAGAGATGGAATACTTAGAATGGTATCAAGAAGTTGTGTTGGTGCGTGGCCAAGTGGTTAAGGCATTGGTCTAGTGATCTGAAGGTCGCTAGTTCGAGTCTCAGCTGAGGCAGCACGTTGTGTCCTTGAGCAAGGCACTTAACCACACATTGCTCTGCGACGACACCGGTGCCAAGCTGTATCAGCCCTAGTGCCCTTCTCTTGGACAACATCTGTGGAGAGGGGAGACTTGCAGCATGGGCAACTGCCGGTCTTCGCCGGTCTTCCATACAACCTTGCCCAGGCCTGCGCCCTGGAAACCTTCCAAGGCGCAAATCCATGGTCTCACGAGACTAACGGATGCCTATCTGTATCAAGAAGTTCAAAGCCATGTATCAGGAGCATACAGAGGCCATGTATAGCAGTGGTAGGTGTATACCACCTCGTAAATTACCCACCTGCCCATCCCACCCCCATTCTTCCCCATCTGTGGAAAAGACTGCAGATTCCACACTGCTCTCCAGTGCCGCCAGAGGATAACAAATGGTGGTTTGAAGGTGTGATGTCTCTGATGGAATACTTAGAAACCATAGAAAAACTACAGCACAGAAACAGGCCCTTCTTGGCTGTGCCGAACCACTTTCTGCACTGACCTGCACACGGACCATATCCCTCCATACACCTCCCATCCATGTATCTGTCCAATTTATTCTTAAATGTTAAAAAAGAACCCGCATTTACCACCTTGATGAAATTCTGTATGGGTTGTGACAATTGTGATAGGTCTGAACAAGAAAAGAGATTCCACCGTAGCTGACTGGCCTACCCAGACAATGGTTACTGTAAGCAACGGGTGGAGCAAATGCAAATAATGGTAAAGCAGGAAACACGAATAACTAACTGATAGGATCTAATATGGCTAATCCCATTCCCACCTCTTACATCTGCCATTCTAACCTTTTGCATTTTTGAACAACAGCGTTGGGCTCAATAGAACAGAAACCAAACACATTGTATACAAACTTTAGAAATCAACATTAAGATGCCTGGCAGCAACTCAGGCACTTCTAAACAATGTATATTGACGGCTGTAAATGATGCAATCGCTCCCTCCCTCGGCAACTGCTCTATTGTTTGTTGCTGTGCTGTTCCCAAATCCCTTCACATTTCCGGTTACAACTGGCTGGCACAGAACACTGTACACATATCAGCAGGTTGCAGGGGCGGAGTCTTGTGCGACATACAATATGACAAATTACTGAGTGGTGGGAGGGAGCTGGGGGTGTTATCTTGATTGAATTCAGAAAAGGTATTATAATATTACACTTAGGTAATTTTAAAAATCCTCAGACAATGGTAATATATTTTCTTTCTAATGTCATGGCTTGTGGTGATATATTTACTCTCGAACCAAGTATCAGGAAGAATTGATCCCAGCCAGCACACCCCTTGCCCCTTTGCAGTTTTCCAGGATGTTAAAACTAAGCCACAGCTGCTGCCTGTTTCTCAGCACTGAAATGTCAGAGGGTTAGATGTCATCATGCGACAGACTTTTTATGGTAACAGTGTATAATCCTTACAAAAACATAGCTGAGGCCTGCTATAAACCTGATTCTTTAATGCCATTTAAAGTACATAAAAATAGCCTGGGGTCATTGTTGCAAAGGCAGAGGTGAAGGTTGTTTACTCTCTCTGTTTCAAGCAGGGCAAACAAACAGATTTCACTGATTAATTTGTAGAAAATCACAACCAATGGTTTCTGTTTTCCTTTATTATGTTCTGGAGAAAATCTTTCCTATCTCTTTTACTGGGCCATGACTTTAAAAACAAGGTACCCAGTAAGTGTTAAGGCATTCCTTCACACAAACTGAAAAAGAATTTTTAAAAAACAGCAGCTGCTGGAAACCTGAAATAAAAACAGAAAATCTGTATCTGGTGCTCCCAGTGTGGCCTCCTGCAAATCGGTGCGACCAATGTAGTTTGGGAGACCACTTCATCAAGCACCTTTGCTCTGTCTGTCACAAAAGGAGGGATTTCCCAGTGGCCACCCATTTCAATTCTACTTCCCATTCCCATTTCAAAATGTCAGTCCATGACCTCCTCTACTGCCAGGATGAGGCCACACTGGTTGGAGGAGTAACACCTTATATTCCTTCTGGGTAGCCTGCAACCTGATGGTATGAACATCAATGGCTTGAATTTCTGCCAATTGTCCCTTCTCTCTCCTTTACCAATCCTCATTCCTGTTTCCCTCTCATGCCTTCCCTTCTTACCTGTCCATCACCTCCCTTTGGTGTTCCTACCACTTCCCTTCCTTCCGTGATCTTCTGTTTTCTCCTATCAAATTCCCCCTTCTCCAGCCCTTTATCTCTTCCACTAATCATTTTCCCAGCTCTTTATTTCACCCCTCCCTTTCTCCCGGCTTTACCTATCACCTGCCACCTTGTACTTCTTCCTCCCCTCCCCCACCTTCTTATTATGATTTCTTTCCAGTCCTGACGACGTCTCACCCAAAACTTTGACTGGTTACTCTTTTCCATTGATGCTCCCTAGCCTGAGTTCCTCCAGCATTTTGTGTGTTTTGCTTTGGATTTACAGCATCTGCAGATTTTCTTGTGTTTTTAAAAATAGAAAATGCTGGACACTCGCAGCAGATCAGGCAACATGAGCAGGAAGAAAAACAAAGATAATATTTTAGTTCCAGTACCCATATCAGTTTTAACGCAGGGGCTTCAATCTGAAACATTAACTCTGTTTTTTTCCACAGATGCTGCCTGACCTGCTGAGTGTTCTAGAATTTTCCCATTAAACGAAGTCATGCAGTTGAAATCTGCTTTAACCCAGAACAAAGCATCTTGTTCCTATTTGTGGATCCATGGCACCTAATGGGAAATTCGACCCTGAACCTTTCAGCGGGACTTTCATTTGTGTGAGCCCTGTTTTTCCAGTATAAAACTCCACAGGCAATGTTAGCAGTAATGCAACATCAATGCAATTTTCATCCTCGCCGGTCAGAGACACATTCTGACTTATCACAGAACAAACAGCCAGGAGGGTCTCCTTGGACCTTTGAACAAGGACGTGCCTTTTGTGGAACTATTCTTCACCAGTCTGTCCAAATCCCTCTGACCACTTGGAGAACTCTCAGACTGACACCACTCCCCCATCACTACAACAGCCATTCTTTACACAGTACTATTTCATTGGAGAGCGGGTTGTAGTGCAATGTGTCCCTTTAAGGACTAACTCTGTAATTGTAGCTGCAAGGATAATACCAATAAGTACAAGATCTTGCCAAAGCTCCGTGGAGTAGAGCAATTGAAGTTGACAAAGACAGTTTGGACAGGGGACACTGCTGAGTAAACTTTGCAATTGTGGTTCACAGACAGACATTCAATGCTAGTTTCACACCATTAAAATGCAATAAAGACATATCTAGGCCAGTCTTTAATAGAAAGCTCCAAGTTTAAAGCTTAAAATAGTAGCACCAATTAACAGGAACATAAGAAATAGGAACAGCTATAGACCATTCTGCTCCTTCTACCTGCCACACCATTCAATAAGTTTATAGATGCTCTTTTATCTCACTGGTAATTTATTATACTAACCTCAAAATTCTTTATTCCTTTAATATCTAAAGGAAAAATATTGATCTCCACAGTCCGTTCAGACCAGAGTTCAAAAAGTTTATCACTCTTCAGGTGAAGGAATTTTTTCCAACTTTGTCTTGCGTGGCTGGCCATTGATTTTCAGAATGACTGCTGGTTCTAGTCCCTCAAGTCAGGGGAAAACATCGTTCCTGCATCCGCCCTTTGAAGCCAAGTTTCATATTTTTCGATTGGATTATTTCTAGTTTTTCTAAACTTTGTAGAGCATAGAACCTGCTTAATCTTTCATCGTGCAACAGTGTCCCGCTGCAGGAATTGATCTGATAAGCCCTCAATTAACTCCCTAAATAAGAAACAAAAAGGAGTCAATGAGGGAAATATCGTTGATGTGGTATTTGTGGATTTAAATAAGCATTTGAAAAGATGTCAACATTGAAAGCCTTAGAATAATGGAAGCTGTGTCTGCATGGATAGAAACTAAGCAAGCTAACCGGAAATAGAACATTAATGAAAGGTTAATTCAATTACTGGAAGGAAGTGAACAATAGAGTCCCCGCAACTTGATGCAAGGACTATTAGTTTTCTATATATTAATTAATGATCTGCATTTGGGTGTACAGGATAAATACAGATGATGGAAAGTTTGCACGCATACTGAGCAATGAGGATGATAGTAGAAAACTTCAGGGAAATAAAGTCAGATTAGTCTAATGGGTGGATGAGAAGCAGATGAGAAATTTGAAGTATTACGTTTTGGTAGCAACAATGAACAGAGCCAACTTAAAGCAGAGGGCACAATTCTGAAAGGTACAAGAGTCAGTAGATCTTGAAGTATATGTGGGTAAATTTTTGAAATAGACCAGTTTGTAAAAGTTGATTTTAAAAAAATAGAAGATCCTTCATTAGAGGCAGAGAGGAGCAAAGAAGCAAGTTTATAACTGGTTCAGTCACAGCTGTTGTGCATTGTGCATACTGCAGTAGAAAGGAGAAGGCTTTGCAATGATTACCAAAGATATTTATCAAACTGATTACAATGGTGAGGTGACTTCAGTTCTGTGGATGTATTGGAAAATCTAGAGATGTAATCGTTGAAGCAGAGGATCATGCAAGAAAATGTAATAGAGCTATGTATAATTCTGAAGGGACACAACAGATGGAGCAGATAGGCAAAAACTAAGGGACATTAAATGAAGATGATTGGCAAAAGCACCAAAAGTGACATAAGGGAAATATTTTTACAGCATACACTACTGTGGTAGCACATTCCAGAATCTAAGGTGACGTAAGCAGAATCAGCTGGAAGTATAAAGCCTCTGAAATGTCATTGGGAAGAGGGGCTAGCTGGATTGTTCTTACATCAAACCAGTACAGACTCGATGTGGCAAACAGCCTATTGCATAGAGTAATCATTCTATGATCGTTTATACAAAGGCACTCAGATCCCTCCGAGCAGCAATACGTTTCAAACTCAAACCATTTTTAAAAAAACCTGCTTTTCTATATTTTATCTGCTGAAGTGAATGGCATTGTTCCACATCATATTCCGACTGCAATGTCACGCCCTTTTCAATATCCCCTCGAAGTCTTTGTCCATCCTCTGTGCAGCCTATTCTGCCCCCATCAAACAAACGTGGATATGTGAAATTTGGTCTTCTCATGTAATGATTATCAACAACCGTGGTCCTTAAGTGAAAAGAAAGACAGTTATTGCCAAATTATCATTGATGAGAATATTATATGAAACATAATATACTCATGTAAAATGCTGCAATAAAGAAAAACAGCATCTCTTTTTTAAAAAAAATTATTTTTATTTGGATAAGGTATTCACAAGTAATACACAAACTTTTTTTTACATATATAACTTTTCCATTTTTTTGTGAGTAAATCTATATTAATTTGTACATTCACAAGTGCACATTGAGATAATATAGAAAATAATTAGGCACTCAAATAGATGTTTATGTGCAATTGTAATTCCACTATTAAACTAAATAATGATAATAGTTGTTATAAAAATATTAATAGTGGTTGAATACTAATTTCCATGTATCTCTTCTGGTCCAAAATTTCCCCAGATCTTTTCTTTACTTGTGTTAATTCCACATTTTCCAAAAACAAAAAGAACAGTAAACATTCGAGCCAAGGGTGCTTACGGAAACACTATTACTACGTTGGTGAGACAAACAGTATAAACCATTCGGAGAGTCATCTAATATCTGCTCACTCTGGGGTTATAAATTTAATCCATTTATTCCAAATTTGATAAAAAATTTTCCTTTTGAATTCTCAGAGAGTAGGTCATCTTTTCCATTTTAAATATTTCCAAAATGATTTCATGCCAATCTTCTAATGTAGGTGACTTTCTGGTGATTGATAAAAACAGCATCTCAAATAAAAATTAATTCACAATTATTCCTGGAACATGACCATCAAGTCTACTCCCAGTCTGTCTCCTAGTGGCAGATAACATGATATTCAACAAAGTAGATCAGTCGTCAGACACTACAATATACACTTAAATTCTAAGCCCATTTCTAGCAGTTGTGATACTCAAGCACCGGAGGCAGTCAACCAAGGGATGACAAAATGGTTCCCTGTACCAAAGAAATGAGTCAACAGCATAGAACTAGGCTAAGTGAATATAAGGGAAGAATAGGGAAGATGCTCTTTTAGGGTTTTGATGTACAGATTAAGATGGGTCCAATGATTGAAAAACAAAGTGCTGCACATTTTGGAAATATGAAATGAATTGGAAAATACTGGAAGTACTCAACAAGTCAAACTGACACAGTTCAGACAGATGTAATTTCAATCAAACTTAGGTGAGCCAAATGACCTTCTACATCCATAATTGTAATATCTGAAAGGCAGAATAGTGGGAGGTTGCCTGGGAACTGAATTATTCTCAGATTCACAAATGGGACGTGTATCATTCCATCTCAATGTGGCAGTGAAGATGCTTTAAGAAGTAGTTTAGCTCATATTTTTTCAGTCAGATGTGGAATATACATCCACATAATAAGATGTATGAGCAATTACTTACTTTCTTCCTTAAGCTTATCCACCCCTCACCCCCCTCGCCCTACATGTAATCCTACTCTTTTCACAGCCGGGCTTGGGACTGTCCATGCCGAAGTGCGATGAGCAATTGCAGCATACTAAATTGCCACAACGCCATAAAAACAGAAACCTATATGTCTCTCTTCCGTTCAATGAGATCATGACAGACCTTCTACCAACGTCACTCTCCTGTATTGATTCCATGTGCCTTGATTCCCTTAAGATCTAAAAATGTGATCTATCGATCTCTGAATTGGATATAATCAACGATAGAGCCTCCAGACACTGTGAGAGAAATCCACGTATTTACTGCCCACTAGGTGAAGAATCTTTTTCTCCTTTATGTCCTGAATGGTTGACACTTCATTGTAAGATTGTGATAGCTGGTTCTAGATACTCTTGAAAAGGGAATCACCATTCATGCCTTTGCCCTGCCAGCCCCTTAAGAACGTTGCCAATTTCAAGGAAATTGTTTCTCATTCTTGCTGCTTTAACTCTGATTGGAGATATACTTCAATGAACTGTCCCTTTCAGACACACTCTAGTTACCATTACCATATCCAGGGGTGCTTGACTTGTTCGGGCTTTTGTGTCCCGCTGATCTTTGTAGGTGACAAAGGTCACGAGAGGTGCACCAGAAAATGTTCGGTAATCGCTTAGTTTAAATGGTGATTGACCCTTATCGGTACAAACAGCCTTCCTGTCTTCTAAGTCCCCTCCCATATGGAGGACAGATGTTTCCTTGTCAGATGTCTGCTTTCAAATAATAATGAGATTGTGTTCATTTGACCCTCTTTATTATATACTGAGCTCGAACTCAAGAGTATTTTGACATCAGTTGTTTAGTCATTGCAATTGGAACACGTCCTCTTTTGATCTTCTTTCCTATTTGATGATGCTGTATTAGATTTTTTTGCATTTTTTTTCCCGGTTGCATGGATTTAAATTTGCCTTGACCTCTTCTAGTTTACCTAGTAGACTGAGATATCTTTGCTCAAAGATGAGGGTGGTAATAGTTTCAAAGGTACATTTAATGTCAGAGAAATGTATATAATATACATCCTGAAATGCTTTTTCTTCACAACCATCCACAAAACAGAGGAGTGCCCCAAAGTATGAACGACAGTTATGCGTTACAATCCCAAAGCCCCCCAGCTCCTCCCTCTCACTTGTAAGCAACAGCAATGATCCCCCCTCCCCCACCAGCAAAAAAAAAGCATTGGCACCCCGCACTGAGCAGCAAAGCATCTATAAAGACACAGACTTGCAGTATCCCTAAGATGAGACGTTCACCCGGTACTTCGACACACCACAGGCTCTCTGTCTCCATTTCGCAGTGAGAGGGGAGGCATAATAAACAACTCGCTGATTTATGATGTTAAAAGTCTGTTGTGTCGCCTTTTCCGAGCTCTGTGCCCAAAGACTTGGATCTCTGGGCACACAGCCAGCAGCCAGCTTGTTGCTTTCGATCTTCCGTCTCCCATGAAACACCGATTCCCTGCAGAGGCACTAGCATCGAGTCCGCCCACCTCCAGTGCCACAGAATCCTGGAATTCTGAAGGCCTACTAAGCTTCTGAGCCGCATGCTTGGTATATTAAATAACAGCCAGTTGTGAGACCCCAAGAGCGGGTCTCATTCCAGCAAAGAACCGAAGTCAGCGTGTAATTCCAGGTCGGGTCTTCAAAAGAAAGGGAAGACTAGAGATATTAAAGATAGAAATAGAGCTGTTTCCAAAGATACAAGCAAAGGAGTCGCTGTTAGGCACCATTGTCTCCTCAGCTCCACCATTGTCTCAGATGTTGGTCCTGCTGAAGGGGTCTCAGCCCGAGACATCCATAGATTTTTCCCATAGATGCTGCCTGGCCTGTTGAGTTCCAGCAGCATTTTGTGTGTGTTTCTGGGATGTTGTCTTGTCTTACCAACTCTAATTATTCTACTGTTGAGGACCCTACCTGGGGTAAATAGGTCTCCAAGCAAAACCCTGTTATGCTATTGCAGTTGCATTGCAGTGTTTTTTTTTGTGTTATTAAAATTCCTGGCTTTTAAGTTTGCGTATTGTTTATTAAAACTGAAAACCAAGTAGGATGTAGGTGTGGTAACAATATTGGACTAGAGTCCATGTATAGGGTCAATCCATGGTTACCCATATGATGGGCAATACATTAAGATACATGACAAGACATGGCAAGATTTTGCTATACTTCTTGCAGCCAAGATGGCAAATTCTGGAAAGGAAGGTACACGGACATCATAGTTGATAAAGGAAGCTATGCCACTGCAGGTGACCATAGGTCGCTGTTTGTGCGCTCGGTAGAATTCAGTGACACAGTTGCATAGGATGAACTGAGGCCACTGCGCTTGTTTCCCGATCTTCTTGACAAAACGCACACCCCAGGAGATGGTTGACAATCTCATCCCCATTGCAGCGGGTTCAGCAGATGCTGGAAATTCAAGCAACATACATCAAAGTTGCTGGTGAACGCAGCAGGCCAAGCAGCATCTATAGGAAGAGGCGCAGTCGACGTTTCAGGCTGAGACCCTTCGTCAGGACTTCACTGACTGAGAAGGAACACTTCACCACCAGAGTCTTTGGCGCGGTTTCAAAGTTCTAGACCCAGTCCCCGGACCGCGAAAGTGCTCTCCGCTATTCAGCAGGACATGCGGCGCGCATCCACAACGTGCTTGGCAGGGTTGCAGTTGCGCATCGCCGGGGCTTTGCAACAACAAGGCGATGCACGCCGGGGATTGTGGTGCCGCCGGGGGTGAGCGCCAGGAAAGTGCCGAGAAGTGGGAACTCCATCTCCCGTCGAGCGTTGCGGTCCGGACTGCGCGAGTTCGCCCGGATGGCGCGGCCCGTCATGCAATGCGAGCAAGAAGACCGTCTCTAACCGGCCATTTTAGGCGGATCCGATCGGTTCCTGCAGCCTCGCAGCATCCGAACGTAATCCAACGTTCAGGGGGCCCATCATGCCCGGGAACTTACAGGAAGGCTTCGGCTGTGTCGTGACCAATCGGTTCGACCAACTATTTGATGATGAATCCGACCCTTTCGAGATTTTGAAGGAGGCCGAGATCAAGAAAGACAAGAAGGAGAAAGACAACAAGACGGCAGTCTCCAAGCAGCAGCCCAAGAAGGAGTCTCAGAAAGATAGGAAGGTGCCCGTTACATCCAGCGACAGTAAACCAGAGTCTCAGGCGCCTGTGACCTTGAGGAAAGAAGGTAATACGAGCTCCCGCCGTGCTCTTCCGATCACCCTCGTCACTTGAGGCGGGATGTAGCAGGCCGCGGGCTCAGCCCCGCTCACGGCAAATGTCAGCCAGCCAACCTCGTGTCGGGGAAGCGTAGGGAGCTGCCCCACTCTAAATGTGCACCGGGCCGGTCGCCCGCACTCACCCCAGGCCTGCTGAGGGTGGGGTGGGTAGGGGTTGTGGGGCTGGTCTTGGAAAGTCCGCGTGTTTCCATTTGTCCAGTAAAATTAGGTCTGGTGTTCAGGATTACAGACGAATACCCACGCCGCTCTAAATTTAGGAACGAGTCCATTTTTTTTCAAATAATAGATCAGAAGGTTTGCAATACTCTGCTAGTTGCTCTGAAGCAGGCTTGGGAGCTGATTAAAATAGCTCCTTCACACCTCATAACTTCACGCCTCAAGCAGAAGCAGTCCTTGATCATTTACCTCTCATGCTTACTTTATTTCGTTTTAATTCGGGAAAGGTAATTTGTGGAAGCAAGTTACTTTTAAAGAATAATCTAGTTGAAGTTAGTGTTGTAATTTATAAAGTTGTAAAGCCAGAAGGAGCACGTGGGTGACGTGTAGCACTCTGTGCACATACTCGATTTAACAGAAATAACTATTCAGGTTTGCTCTGAAGCTTGTACGAGCTAACGTATTGGTTCGAAATAAGGTGCACCTTTTCCTACACTTTCAATTATGGACACTTGAAAGTAATGGCCACCATCTTGTTTTAGCAACCATGTTTTCTGCTCCATCTTTTAGAATTAATGCAATGTGTTTTCCGAATAATATGCATCTTGCCAGTCTTGTCCTATTCAAATTAAAGTTATTGCACGTTTACTAAATGCACATTAAACGCTGTAATCTTAAAACTCGTTTTAAGTGTGTATGGGATTTTAGAAACTTAATGTGTTGTATGCATTGCCAAATATGACTTTTGCTTTTAATCCCATCATAGGATTTGATTGTTAAAATAGTCTTCTCCATCTAAAGTGATCTAAAAATAAGTGTATTCTTGGCATCAGTTGGAATTTTGCTATACATGTAGAATCGGTGGTGTTAAGCAAAAAGATCTGAGTACTGCTAATCCACTATGTCAAATAGGGTGACCCTCCTGGGATCCTGTCAGCTAAAATCCTTGAGTTCTGATATGACAACCTGAGATTCAGAGGAGCTCTTTATACTAATTATTAGATGCTTATTTTAAATTGTATCTTTTCTGTGGTATATTTTTGCTATGAGCTAGGGTTTACACTAGTGTAGATTGTTAATACTCAAGTATAGACTTGGAAGTTTTTCAAGCAGTCAACAGAATGTTCATTGTTGGATTTTAGTTCTGTACAGTACTGTGCAAAAGTCTTAGGCATTCTAGATTAAAAATGTTTCAGATGTTTATTATGTCTTCTGCATCAGTGTGCCAGCAATAAAGAGCAAATATTAGATTTCCAGACATTCATTTTCCAAAATATTAAATGTTGTCGAGAAATCCTTGTGTTTCATTAAAGAAAGTAACATTAAGTAAGAGACCACTTTTCAAATAAAAAGTTGATTCATTTGTAGGTATATAGCTGAGTGCATGATTAAACAAAGATAATGAACAGGTGCTAATGATAATGAGATATGAGCTGAAAGAACTAAACTGAATAACTAAAACAGAAACGGGTGTAGAAAGAATCAAACTGGGCAAAGAACAACCAAAAAGTGAAGATGTGACAATTTAACCATCAATTCTTACACCACGGCAAGAGTGAGCATAGCAATAAGACACAAGGTCATCCTACATCAGTAAAGTCTGCAAGTAGAAATTTCGTGGCTGACTGGAGTTTCCAGATGTGCTGTCCAAGCTCTCTGAAGAAGCGCAGAAAAACGGGCAAACGTTGGAGACAAATGCAGTGGTCGACCACAGAAACTAGAGTGTAGCAGATAAGAGATGCACCCAATTTTCATCTCTTCTAAATTTGAAGTAGTGCAGACTACTTTTAACTCTGAACTCTCAGAAACCACTGGAACCCAAGTACACTCCTGCAATCTAGAGAAGTCTTGTTAGAAGTAGTCTTCATGGTAGAGATGCTGCAAGAGCCATGCCTTTGAAGTAGAAACAAGGCCAAGAGACTTGCCTACTCAAACACAAAGACTGGGGTGCTGAACAATGGTGGTAAGTGCTCTAGACTGACAAGTCAAAAATTTTCAAGGAGTTCTGCGGCAGATGGTATGGCCTCCACAGAGCCCTGATCTCAACGTGATCAAGGCTGTGTGGATTACCTGTTGAGACAGAAGCAAACAAGATAGCCAAAGTCTGCAGAAGAACTGTGACAAGTTCTTCAAGATGTTTGGAACAATGCGCCAGGTGATTTTCTTATAAAACTACATGACAGTGTACCTAAGGGAATTGATGCAGTTTTAAAGGCAAAGGATTGTCACACCAAAAAATGATTAGACTTGGTGTTTTTTTTTTAACTGTTTATTGCTCTTGATAGTTTTAATATTTATAAACTTCCCATTTCATTATTTTTGAAAGCATTCTCTCTTTAAAGTTTTTCTTATACATGTGCTTAAGACTTTTGCATAGTACTGTACACAGTGGCCACTTTATTAGGTACATCTTGTTAATGCAAACATATAATCAGCCTATCTTGTGGCAGCAGCTCTGTATAAAAGTATGCAGATATGGTTTATGAGTGAGGCCAGAGGAGAATGACTAGGCTGGTTCAAACTTGCAAGAAAGTGACAGTAACTCAACCATTCATTACAAAAATGGTGTGCAGAAGAGCATCTCTGAATGCACAGCATGTTGAACCTTGAGGTGGATGGGCTACAGCAGCAGAAGACCACACCAGGTTCCATTCATATATGCTAACAACATGAAATGGGCTACAATACAGTTGAAGATGGGAAAAACATTGCAAGGTCTGAGGAATCTGGGTTTCTGCTGTAACATTGTGTCTCCCCACTTTCTGCTTTCTGCAGGGATCTTTCCCTACACGAATCCCTTGTCCATTCGCCCTCTCCACTGATCTTCCTCCTGGCACATATCCTTGCAAGCAGAACAATTGACACACTTGCCCCCGCACCACCTCCCTCAATACCAGTTAGGGCCCCAAAAAGTCCTTCCAGGTGAGGTGGCATTTCACCTGTGAGTCTGTTGGGATCATCTACAGTAACTAGTGCTCCTGTTGTGCTATGTCAGTGAAACTCGACACAGAATGAGAAACCGCTTCACTGAGCACTTACGCTCAGTTTGCCAGAAAAAGCGTGATCTCCCAGTGGCCACCCATTTTAATACCACTTCCCATTCCCATTCAGACATGTCAGTCCATGGCCGCCTCTACTGTTGTGATGAGACCACATTCAGGTTGGATAGCCTCCAACCTGATGGCATGAACATCAATTTCTCAAACTTCAGGTAATGCCCCCCCCCACCTCCCTCTCACTTTCCCTCCTTATCACCTCCCTCTGGTGCTCCTCCTCCTTTCTTCCATGGTCTTCTGACCTCTGCCATCGGATTCGCTCTTTTCCAGCCCTATATCTCTTTCACCAATCAACTTCCCAGCTCTTTACTTCGACCTCCCCTTCCTGGTATCACCTATCACCTTGTGGTTCTTCCTCCCTTCTCTCCCCTCCCCACTTACTTTCTGACTCTTCTTCTTTCCTTCCAGTCCCGATGAAGGGTCTCTGTCTGAAAAGGTGACTATACTCTTTCATAGATGCTGCCTGGCCTACTGAATTCCTCCAGCATTTTGTGTGTGTTGCGAGTATCGTTTAAATGCCCCTGTGTATTGTTGCTGACCATGTTCATCCCTTTATGACCACAGTCTACCCAACTTCTAATGGCTGTTCCAGTGGGATGACATTGACATGCCATGTCATGTCACAGCACGTCATTGCAAGTTGGTTCCACAGGCATGATGAGTTCAGTGTACTTCAACAGTCTCCACAATCACCAGATCTCAAACCAATTGAACACATATGGAATGAGAGATTTGCAGCATGAATGTACAGCCCATAAATCTGCAGCAACTACATGATACTATCATGTCAATGTGGACCAAAATCTCAAATGTTTTCAGCACCTTGTTGAATCCATGCCATGAAGAATTCAGGCTTTTTTGGGTGCATAGGGGATCCTACCCAGTACTTGGAAGGTGTATCCAATAAAGTGGCCACTGAGTGTGTATTACCATAAACGTTTTTGCTTTGATCACCTACCGTCCAAAGTCTTCTGATATTTCACATCCCCATGTGGTAAGGATAGTAAGAATCACATTAAATGCAGTTTATATACTGCAGAAGTGTTTGGGTATTTGGAAATTGACTTTCTTGCTTGTTTTCTTCCATGTAAATTTGCCATGAGTTGTAGATTTTGTGAAGGTATTTGCTGTTTATTTTATTCTTGAGGCCCACATCTGAGCACTAGGATCTGAAATTTTCAGAAATGCATATTAGTAAATTTAATGGTGTTCTTAAGTTATTGCAAAGTTGTCTAGGAGTGCATTGGAATTTTTTTGAAGTTGAGAGAGAATCATTTCAGTTTGTTTCACATGAGCTTTTACTTCCATTACTGGGTTCGCACAGTACTTTAAACCATAGTTTTTTTTTAAAGTTTTATTAAGAAATTAGTGCACAACCACTGCCCAGACTGGCAAAAGGTTCAATACCCAAATGTGCGATTAACATCCAGCAGGATAGCTAACATGATAGAGAAATGGTTATTTTGATCAAAGAACCTTTGGAATATCTTGATGGTTAAAGACTAATAGATTTATTTATTATAAGAGCAATGTTAAATCTTTTACAGATTTTTTCCCATTTTGATTAAAAGATGGCAGCTGAAAGAACATGAAACTCGGGATGCATCTTCACGTGATGATTGAGCTGTTAGCATTCTGAAGTTATTATTGTGATGGCACTTTTATCTAATTTGATGTCTAATTTCAAGACAGACAGTAACCCATTAACTTGGAACTCCAGTGCAGAAGGAGCATGCAGTCAAAGCCAATGAAGATGGCTACAGAATGGATCTTATGATCGGGCCAATTTCAATACCTGAAATTCAGCTCCAAAATTACTGTACTTCCCTGTGTCTGCAGATAGGTCTGTCCCAAATCCAAGAGCAGTTGGTTCATTCTGATACACCAGCACTTAAACTTAGCCACCTTATATCTCAACTTTTCTCCACTGACTGCAGTACAGGCCTGAGTTGTAAAAGTAAATGTAGTCTATTCACGTTAAGCCAGTAAATTCAGATAATCACAGTTAAGCATTTGTGTTGCAACTAATTTGTCTACATGCATCATAATTTCAATGCTACGATTCTTGAGTGAAAACAGGCTAGTAAAATTATGTCAAGGAAAGATGCATGCAAATTGTGTATTTTATGCATGGCTTCTTTATTTTGTGAAGCTGTTACAAAAGAGTTGACAGAAGAGGCACTTGTTCTTTTGCAGATGTAGCTGAAAATGCGAGAAGTGGTATAAGCAGAGCGACATGCCAATAACTGGTATGATTTTGGAAGTGGGAAATAGTTCATACCATGTTAAATTGATCACCATATATTAGGGCTTTTACTCTTGTGTTTCTCAAGGATTACATTTAAATGCTCTGAATGCTTGTACTGCAAATTGCACTCGGGAAAATTGTCATTGGTAACATGACCGGCATGTGGTTCTAGCCAATATCCCTTTGGAGAGACAACGTGGCGATGTAGATGTAGTAAAGGATTAAAATGTTAAAAAATAATCATTTTTAATATTTCTATGATGCTGACAAGGCCTGTGCTTAATGCCCTTTTGAGAAGGTTGTAATGAATCTGCACCAAGAATTGTTGCCACTTTTTAATTGCATTGAGAGATTTGTGTATACTCATTTGAATTTAGACTGACTGAATAGTTGCCAAGAGGCAATTTCTTTCAGTGGGGAGTTCAAAGCAATAGATCAGACTCTTGAAATGAAGGCTGGGCTATTGGGGTCCAGATGAGAAATTTATCCTTTAAGACTTCTCAATTTTCTGTCTTGGGATGATTGGTCAGTTGTGAGATTAAAATTGATTTTTGGATCCTGAGGGGATTGGGAGATGGGATGGGGAAAATAGACTTTAGACATGGATTAATCCATAGTCTTTGTTACTAACAAAGCAAGCCTGAAGTACCATATGGTCTACAGTATTTTTGAGTAGTTAACCAAAAACTTTTTAAGTTGATGCTGAGGGGTCCTTGAGTAAAAGTTCTAGTTTTATCTCCCAGTGAATTGGAAATAGTGAGTAGTGCTTGGTTTCATTGACCAGCTGTCCTGTGGTTAGGTACCACAGGTTAGGGATTTACTGTCATGGGAATCTTTGAATTGTGGTACAGTACTTTTTAGTTGGAATGGAGAATTCACAGGGTGAGGAAGAAGTAGGAAAACCAACCTTTCTGAACTTGAGATGCAGCAATATATTTTGGCATGTTTAGTTGTATCTAAATGACAGTAGGATTGAATGTGTAAGTAAACTGGTGTGTCAGTTGCAAACAAGGTGGCTGTTTTGTGCTGGATGATGTTCATTGGGTTGCAGAAAAATTATGAAGTCTTGAAGTCTTCTGGTTGGTCTCTTTCGCCAAGGAAAATTGAATAAATGAGAAGAATTTAGTTCTCTGATTTTATGCACCATAATTAAGTCTTGACCTTCTGAACAAAATCTTTGGTTTAATCTTTGCTCATAGCCAAAAATGAGTGTTTGTAAATGTACAGTGAAATTTCATCTTTCCAATAATTTGATTAGAGCTCTGCTGAATGTGAGCTATGACTTGATTTGTGTAGTATTTGTGATCCCTTGTGTGCAAAGCAACTGAATTTTGGGCCTTGTGGAACTTCAAGTTGTTAAAAATTTTACAAAGATTCAGTGTACATTTATTAGTGAAGAATGTATAAATTATACGACCTTGAGATTTGTCTGCTTACAGGCAGCTGCAAAGCAAGAAGCCCAAAAGAACCCAATTTTAAAGTCCAACCTTCAGTGTGCAGAGGAAGAGGAAAAAAACACAATCATGCAAACAATAGAAGTGAGCAGCAACAACAGCATTGTGAATCGAGACCCTGGATCCAAATTCCCAGAGCTGCCTGGAGTAGGCCCAAAGTTTATCATATTACTGGGGCAAAACACTGCAAAGTTCACAGACGTGAAGCACAGCAGCCAGGAGCTGTCTCAGGCTCAGTGTCGCGGAGAGAGGAGTGAATATCGCGGGGGAGCCAGCAAAATCAGCCTGACTCTCGACAACCCCCCCCCCCCCCAAGTCTATCTGGGGCAGCGTTAAAACTGACTCGTACCTCACATTAGGACCTGGGCTCTGCAGCGGTGAATTGCTTCCCGCCAAGCGATTGGCTTCAGGCCTAGATTTCGCTGCCGATGAAGCCATTCTCCAAATCTTGCACTGGATTTGTTGGATGGGTATTGATACTCCTCTGCCTCGACTTCTCTCTAACTTTGCTCGTGCCATCTGCGTCAATTCTGCAGTGCACCAGCAGACCTCATCTCTCGAATTTGCTTCGCCTTCACTTGCCTTTTCATTACTTGCAGTGATAATTTACTACAAAAAATGTTACTAGTAAAGTTTTCAGTGAAGTTTTTTTGCTCTTGAACTACCAGTAGTGCCATCTTAAACCAGAAGAAAAATCTTGTTTATGTCAGGATGCAGTTTTGGGTTTTTTTTAACCATTCTGCCACAGGTCCTGAGGGGTTCCCCCCCCTTTTTTGATCAACATGTAGTGCGGGACTTCAAAAGCTATACTGATATACACGAAAGACGACATCAAACACACTGCTCTATCAGAGCTTCTTGTAAAGTGTTTACAATTATTCAGTTGAATAAGGCAGGTGCAATTTTCTCTCAACAAATCTGCTTTATTTTAGATACAGTATGGAGTAGGCCCATTCAAACTGCACTGCCCAACAACAGCCCCTGATTCAACCCTGGCCTAATTATGGGACAATTTACAATGACCACCTGGTACACCTTTAGACTGAGAGGAAACCGAAGCACTGAGTTCCATGTGGGGGGCATATCGTCTCCATACAAATGATTGTCGGAATTGAACTCCACCACAGGCCATAATGGAGTCCGGCTAACTGCTGTGCTATCGTGCACCCACTTACTGCCTCCAGTTAGTACCATCCAAATGAAGGTTTATTCTATTCCTTAATGGGTTACTAAGATTTGTCCAACACTGAAGTAAACTGGTTTATAATTTCGTTTATCACTACTTGGAAAAAAAATGTTTAGTTCCCCTACTGTGGCCACAGGGGATTGAAAAGTTATTGTTGGAAACTATCCAATTTCCTTTGTAGGTTCCCAGATATACTTCATGGCCTGAAGATTTATCCACTCTTAAAAGCTCACTCCTTAAAATGTTTATTCTATACTTGATCTAGCCCTGGGAAACCTACTATCCACTAAACCAATCAGCCTTGCTATTTTTTCTTTTATTTTTGCTACAATACAATTTTTTTTACAATACTTTTTTTCTCACAATACAATATTGGCATTGGCCCTCTTGTTAATTCATTTTTTTCAACAGATGTATGCCAATGTTTAGTGTTTTCATATGCAAATTGCCTTATTTATCCCCAAGAAGAAACAAGAATAAGTTTTTTTTTAAAGATATAATTTAATGCTATTAGAATGTCCTGTGTTTTAGTAGAACCCATAAATTTGTAGATAGAAGTTGAGTCGGCAATAGCTTCAGCTAACTAGGGTTAATTAAGTTACGAGTTGGAATGGCAGATGTTGTGGGGTCATAGAGTCGGAAAAGTACAGCATAGGAACAGGCCATTTGGCCCACCTAGTTTATGCCAAACTGTTTTAAACTGAGTAGTCGTAATGACCTGCACCTAGACCACAGCCCTGCATATATATCCCTCCCATCCAAAATTCTCTTAAACATTAAAATTGAGTTCGCGTGCACCACTTGTGTTGGCAGCTTGCTCCACCCTGAGTGAAGTTCCCCTCATGTTCCTCTTAAACATTTCGCCTTTAACCCATGATCTCTAGTTGTAATCCCATCCAACCTCAGTGGGAAAAAGCTTGCTTGCATCTACCCTATCAACACCCGTCATAATTTTGTATACCTCTGTCAAATCTCCCCTCAGTCTTCTGTGTTCCAAGGAATAAAGTCGAAACCTATTCAATCTTTCCTTGTAACTCAGGTTCTCCATTTCTGGCAACATCCTTGTAAATTTTCTCTGTAGTCTTTTCAACCTTAATTCCATCTTTCCTATAAGGTAGGTGACCAAAACGGCACACATGCTCTAAATTAGGCCTCACCAATGTCATAAATAACTTCCAACATAATAGCTCCTCACCTGTACTAAATACTTTGATTTATGAAGGCCAATGTGCCAAAAACTTTCTTTAGCACCCTATCCATCTGTGACACTACTTGTGATGAATTATGAACCTGTATTCCCAAATCCCTTTGTTCTACTGCACTCCTCGGTGCCCTACCCTTCACTGTGTAAGACTTACCCTGGTTGGTCCTCCCAAAGTGGAACACCTTGCACTTGTCTGCATTAAATTCCATGAGCCATTTTTCAGCTCATTTTTCCAACTGAAACAGATCCCTCTGCAAGCCATAATAGTCTAACCAATCTTATGAAAACTTGCTGATCCAACAAAAAAGCATTGTGCATAGCACTGATCCTTGTGGCGCTCCACTGGTCACAGGCCCCCAGAAAGACTACCATCTGCTACTGCTGGCTGGCTTCTCCCACAAAGCCAAGGTATAATCCAGTTTACTACCTCATCTTGAATGCCAAGCAACTGAACCTTCCTGACCAACCTCCCATGCAGGACTTTAGTAGACAACATCTGCTGCCTTCACTTCATTGACTTCCTGGATAACTTCTTAGACCTAGCATGCACAAAGCCATGCTGACTATCCCTGATCAGTCCCTGTCATTCCAGTTGCTCATTTATCTGGACCTGTAGAAAACCTTCAAGAAACTTCACCACTGCTGATATCAGGCTCATGAGCCTATCATTTCCTGGTTTATTCTTGGTCTTTCTTAAACAGTGGAACAACAATTAGCTATCTTCCAATTCTCTGGTACCTCACCTGTCGCTAAGGATGATTTAAGTGTCTGTTAGGGCCCCTGCAATTTCTGCACTTGCCTCCCATAAGGTCCGAGTGAACACCTTGTCAGGCCCTGGAGATTTATCCACACTAACTTTTCTCAAGTCTCCTCTGTAATATGTATAGGGTCCATGACCTTGCTGATACTTTGCCTCACTTCAGTAGACACTGTGTCTGTTTCCTGAGTAAATACAAATACAGAAATATCCACTTAAGATCCGGGCTCCATTTTGATCTCCCAGAGGGCCAGTTTTTTCCCCTTGCAATCCTTTTGTTCTTAATATACCTGTAGAACGCCTTGGAATTCTCTTACATCCCATCTGTTAGGGCAACCTCTTGCCTTTTTACTCCTCCTGAATTCTTAAGTATTCTCTTGTATTTCTTGTACTCCATAAGCACCTCATTTGTTCTGTCTGCCTAAACTTGTGATGCACCTCCTTTTCCTTAACCAGGGCCTCAACTACTCTTGAAAACCAAGTTTTCTTAAACCTGTTATCTTTACTTTAAGTGGGCCTTCTACCTGACACGTACACCTTCCCTGACCACATTTGACGAACTATCCCAAATAGTCCTTTTACAGTATGGGAGTCCCAGTCAATATATGGAAAATTAAAATCACCTATTAAAAACCTTGTTTCTTGCAGTAATCCACGATCTCTAAAAGTTTATTCCACTAAATCGAATGCATTGTTGGGTGGTCTATAATATAGCCCCATTAACATAGTCATACCCTTCTTATTTCCCAATCCTCAGTTCCACCCGAAAAGCCTCACTAGACGAGTTCTCTAGTCTATCCTGATTGAACACTGCTGTGACATTTTCCCTGACTAGTGCACCACCCCTCCCCCTTTAATCCCTCCTGCAACTGTCTCACTAACGGCTACAATATCATCATCCTCTGAGCTTATCTGCCTACAATACTACTTACTTCGAAATAGACACAGCTCAGAACATTAGTTGCTCCATGCTCAAGTTTTTACATCCTGACTTTGAGGTCTAACATCTGTCTCCACAACCTGTCCACTATCTGTTCTGACACTCTGGTTCTAATACCCCTGAAACAGTAGTTTAAACCCCCCCCCACCCCATGCAGCACCAGCAAATCTTCCCACTAAGATATTAGACCCCCTCCAGGTCAGCTGCTAACTATCACTTCTGTACGGGACAACCCTGGAGATTCTATTATAGTCATAGAGAGGTACAGCACAGAGACGGGCTCTTTGGCTCATCTAGTCTGTGCCAAACCATTTAAGCTGCCTACTCCCATTGACCCTGCACACCACTATTCCTCTACCATCCATATACCTATCCAAATTTCTCTTAAAACATTGAGCTTGCATGCACCATTTGTGTTGATAGTTCGTTCCACACTCTTATGATCTTTAATGTCCTTTAACTCAGCACTTAACTCCCTGAGCTCACTTTGTAGAACCTTGTCACTCTTTCTACCTTTGTTATTTGTACCTACATGGACCATGACTTCCGGCTGCTCACCCGCCCACTTAAGAGTGCTAAGGGCTCGATTGAAGATGTCCTGGACCCTGGCACCCGGGAGGCAACTGGGAATCTGGGAATCTCATTCCCGTCTACAGAAACTCCTTTCTGTTCCCCTGGCAGTTCGGAAGGGTTCTGTTGGGCTGCTTTTGTACTACTTACTAATAAATTGAAAAATATTTGAAATAACATTTTTTAAAAAAACACTCCCTAGTAGAAGTCTGCACTGCATTCAATGGATACTGCAAGCTATGCTTTACCTGTTATTTAGCAAAACCAATGGGTCTATATTAGTGGTCGCCAACCTTTTTAAACCCCAAGATCCTCTACCTGGGCCTAGTGAAAGGCAAGATCGACCTACTAAATCGTTTAGACACACACTTGGGCAGAAAGGACCGGAAGTGGAGCCCACAGCCCCGGAAGCAGTCTCCCTTTGTAGGCTGCTTTCCGTAGCGGGAGTGTTGCTATGTTACCATTATCTTAAATGGTATTACTTATTTTTATAATGCTCACATTAGAACACCTTTAATTCTATGTTTCATTATTTAATTTTATTTCAACACGAAAAATAAATGAATAAAAATTGACTGTTGCACTCAGTGTGATGACTGGGGCTGAATACTTTCTGTTAGTTCCCTGAAATTTGGCTCATAACTACAGACAGCCAGTTTGAGACCGTCTGTGAGGTGTCTGTCAGTAAGACAGCTCCTGTACTTAGATTTAATAATTTTCATTTGAATAGACCGTTGATTGAATGTTGAATATGCCACGTTTTTCAGGTGTTTTGTATTGGTAAACTGTTACTGAGACACTAGTGTAAGTTTCAGAGGTATGCAAGCTAATGACACCACTGTTTTTTGTTTCCCAGTTCTTTTACATTTGGGGAATGTTGAAATTTAAAGGGGGAGAAGTGTTGTAATGTGAGCATTATAAAGATAGGTTGATGCCGATTAGGATAATGGTGATGTAGCGGTGCTCCCGCTGCGGAGAACTGTTTGTGGGGAGAGGTCGTTTCTGGGGTTGCGGGGTTTTGCTTCCGGTCTTTTCTGCCTGGTGCACATTTTTCTTTTTTTTTTTCGGGATCTACTGGGAAAGTCTCAAAGATCAGCCGGTTGATTGCAATCGATTGGTTGGCGACCACTAGTCTATATCGTTGTGTAAGGGAGTGAGTATTGTGTACTTGGGTTTTAGAGCTCTACTCAATTGGGTAAGTGAAGATTGTGCATGGACCTTCTGAATCAGGATCTTGGTATATTAAAAGGGGAAAAGTCAGTTGCTTATTGTAGATTCACTGATTTATTGTTAATAGTGACACAAGTGCATGTGATCAATTTTGTAACTATCTCAGAATACGTTGAAGGTTGTTGGATTCTTGCTAAAGTTTGCTTGCCATTTAATCAAATCTGATTTGTTGATTAAATGTTCAAGGTTTTGCTGCATGCAGACACAGACTGAAGAGGTCTGAATAGAATAAAGTGCAAAAAATATTTGGGTTGTGGGCATCGTTGGAAAGACCACCTTATAATTCATCCTAATTGCTCTGGAAGATGAGAACTGAAGATAAGTTGCAGGATTTTTATCAAATGAAGATCACTGAAACAGTTGAAAATGGTCAATCCAAAGGGCTGAGTATTTATAATTGTTCACATCCACTTTGCAGTCTGAGCAAAATACAGTATCTTGAATAAAGTGTTCAGACTCCACATCTATTTTCACATTTTACTGTCTCATTTTCAAATTTTAAAATGTATTGAAGTAAACAACACACAAAATGCTGGAAGAACACAGTCCTGGTGGCATCTAGGGAGAAGAGTACAGTTGATGTTTCATGCTGAGACCCTTCATCAGGACTGGAGACTGAAGGCTCTTGGCTGGAAATGTGGATTTTGTGGATTTCTTTTCCAAGGATGCTGCCTGGCCTGCTAAGTTCCTCCAACATTTTGTGTGTGTTGCTTGGATTTCCAGAATCAGCACATTTTCTCTTTTTTGTAATGGATTGAAGTAAATTATTTTTTTAGCTGATCTACGAAACATAATGCATCATATCAAATCAAAAGAAACATTTCAAAACCAGTCAACAGTTTACGAAAAATTAAAAACCAAAATTGAGGCTGTAAAAATCTTCACCCTCTTTTAATTACTACACTTAACTTTCCTCAGGTGTAATCTATATACTAAAACTTTCATGCTGTTTGTTTGTGACGCCCAGTTAGTGCAAACGGTGCATTACAGCAGCACTATTTTGGGCTAAATCGACTTAAAATGCGCTAACTTACAGAATGCAGGCAAAGTTCAGGGTTATATATTCGTATAAAATTGCTCACTTGCCAAAATCAACAGCCCAGTTTTCACGAGAGCCGCTGTGAGCCATGATGGAAACTGCAACGTGACACCACGACGCATGCGCACGGCCTGCCCTAGAAACAATTCACGATGCTCACAGCAGCGTCACCAACTGGAGCAAAAGGGCAGGGCAGTTCTATTTCGAGCGGTCACATTCTGCTAATCACCATCAGCATGTGCAGGATTGGGACAGATCAAACTGACCCACCAATAAGAGATAATTAAATCTTACTGTAATGATGTACTTTTAGACACCCATTAAACCCTTTGCTGCAGTCAAAGGACAGCGGTGACTATATCATGTCCATTTAGGACAGCGCCAACCACGTTGTCAGAATAATCAGCATCCAGCATTAGGGTAAAAAAAAATGGTCAGCCTAATTATGTCGTGTGGAAAGAGAAGGGGGACACTAAATGTCGTCAGGAAGCGGCCAGGGCCGCACGACTCCAGGATCGAAGAGTCAGGACAAAGAAGATGAGGGATGGAGAGGGATGCACATGTCCAAAATGACAACAACTGGCATAGAAGGAGGAGAGATGAAGAGACAAAGGAGCTGAGAAATGCACGTCTCCAGGATCAGAGACAAACAGCAGAAGAGACGGGGGATGAAAGGGCTGCATGTCTCCAGAATGACAAAAACAGGCACAGGAGGAGGAGGGAGGAAGAGACAAAGGAACAGAGAAATGCACGTCTCCAATATCAGAGACAAAGAATAAACAGCAGAAGAGATGAAGAGATGGTGGATGAAAGGACTGCACGTTCCCAGAATGACAACGAGAGGCACAAGAGTGGCAGATCAACCAGAAATGATGCCATCAAAAGTGTCCTTCGTTAAACGAAGAAGAGCTATATTTGCCTTGTTACGAGTCATTCTTTAATAAACTGAGGTTTTCTTCAACTTGCAAAGCAATACCAATAGCATTCGGGAGAATTTAATGTTCATTCTGGTCACATCAGACTGCACTACCCTTCTCTCAAAGGATGCCCCAACGGGTCACCCTGTTGTCTAGTATACTGTATTATTTTACCAACTCACCCAATTTGATGTAGAAAATCGGAGGATCACCTGTTTGTTAATGAACTCGTAAGAGTAAATACCCCCTTTCTCTGAGGTTCAATAGTATGTAGATTTTCAACAGAGCAAACCAGAATGAAGACGCATGAGTATTCACTTGGGCTAGCACAAGTGAAGGTGACTGAAATATCTGGGGTGCCATTGAGCACTGAAATGAGATGCTTGGCAAAGCAGTCACGCAGTCTTCATAGTGTCTCCTTTTGTAGTGAAAATCACGCCTTTGTTACTATGTTTGCTCTTTGAACTTGCACATTGTAGCAACTGCAGTTGACGTGGTTTGGGGAGTCCTTGGAACGTGAAGTATTGCAAATTTATCAGTTTGTGGAGATATTTGGGGATTTAATTTTTTTAATTCTGCTGGAATACAGTTCTAAGAAGCAATTGAACACAACTAATTTTGAAGAAATTGAAGTGATATCCTTTAAATTATTCAATTTAATGACGCCTTGGAACACCTATTTGATAAATTGTCATGATGGATTCTGTTTGGTCGTTCCAATTTTTTTCTGATCTTATCTATTGATTCTCAAAAATATTCACCCAATTCAACAATCCACTGGAGCAGAAGATTCTAACGGTTATCAGTCTACTCACTGCAGTTATAAATAGCCAACAATTTATTCTGAAATTGCATCTTCCTACTTTTAGACTCCAACTGGAGAATAGTTTCCTATGTGTACATCACAAATGTTTCAATGCAATCTCTTCTCATTCTGAGAGTTTGTGAATTTGTGGCTATCATCATCTCTTCTTTCATGAAAGTCTAGTGCAGTGGTTCTCAATTTGTGTCCATAGATCCTTTAATGGTATTGGCCCATAGCATAAAAAAATGTTGGGAACCTTTGGTCTAGTGGATTGATATTGCACAAGTATATATTCAGTGGCCACTGAATGTGTTTGTGATGTTCCACTGCTGTAGGCCACCCACTTTGAGGTTTGAGCTGTGTGTTCAAAGAACTCTTTAACGCATGGTTATCTGAGTTACTGTCACTTTCCTGTCAGTTTGAACTGGCCTGGCCATTCTCTAACCTCTGTAATAAACAGTGTTTTCTTCCACAGAACTGCCACTCACTGAATTTTCTTTTCACATCATTCTCTATAAATTTAAGGGACAGTTGTGTATGAAAATCCCAGGAGATCAGCAGATTCTAAGATACTCCACCCTGTCTGGCACCAAAAACCGTTCCATGATCAAAGTCACTTAGATCACATTACTTCCCCATTCTGATGTTTGGTCTGAACAACAACTGAACCTCTTGACCATGTCTGCATGCTGTTACACATTGAGTTGCTGCCACATGATTAGTTGATGAGATAATTGCATTAAAGAGCAGATGTACCTAACAGAGTGACCTCTAAGTGTGTGTTCATTGGCTAGAGAAATAAAAATGGGTGCTTCTGATAAGTGTAGCTTTACCAAAATCATAATTTTTGCCTGCAACAGGCACGAAATGCTGGAGGAACCCAGGCCGATCAGCATCTATGGGAAAGAGTACAGTCAATGCTTTGAGCAGAGACCCTTCATCAGGACTAGAGAAAAAAAGATGAGTCAGAGTAAGAAGATGGGGGAGGGGGGAAATCACAAGGTAATCTGATGGGAGAGGACTGAAAGCCATGGAAGAAAGGGGAAGACCACCAGAGGGAGGTGATAGGCAGGTAAGGAGTAGAGGTGAGAGGGAAATGGGGATGGGGGCAGGGGAGGAGAGGATTACCAGAAGTTGGAGAAATTGATGTTCATGACATCAGGTTAGAGGTTACCCAGACAGAATAGAATGTGTTTCTCTGCTATCGTGATGAGGCCACACTTGGGTTGGAGGAGCAACAAATTATATTTCTTGAACTACTTCTGGTAACGACTCCCATCCCCAACCATTCCCCATTCCTATTTTCCCCCTCACACCATATCTCCTTATCTGTCCATCTCCTCCCTCTGGTGCTCCTCCCCCCTTTCTTCCATGGCCTTCTGTCCTCTCCTATCAGATTTTCTACCTTCTACAGCCCTGTATCTCTCTCACCAATCAACTTCCCAGCTCTTTACTTCAACCCCCCCTCCTTCCAGGTTTCACCTATCATCTTGTATTTCTACCTCCGCTCTTCCCACCTCCCTACTCTGACTCCTCCAGCATTTTGTGGTGTGTTGCTTGGATTTCCCGCATCTGCAGATTTCTCTTAATTGTGATTGGTATTTTATACTGCAGTCCCTTGCAATAAAGGCTAATTTGTGAACAGCCTTTCTAATTAATTTTAATTGTATGTTAACTTTTATCTTTTATGAATCAGCATAGACAGATCTCTGCAACCTTTAATAGCTTCCTGATGTTTGAAAATAATGTTTTTCTGGCAAATAGTTAACATTTCTTGTGCTATACTTTATTAAAGAATGACAATGTTGCATTGCATTGTTTTGAGATTTAGATGTGGTATCATTTAGTGGAATTGAAGATCGCTTTGAGGTTCCGTATTGTAAGATTCACTATTTACAAACTTGTATTTTAGGGGTCAGGAGAATTGGTAGGAAGCCTGAGCAGCAGCATTCTCAAGGTGAAGGAAAACCTGGTGAGAGGAGACCAGATAGAAGACCACAACCCCGCGACCGACGTTTTGATAGACCTGTGGAAGAAAAAGCTGATGGAGGCGAATTTTCATCTGAGAAGTATGTGTAAGCTGGCCATCAATAAGGGTCAATGTGCCTTGTAGGAGGAAATATTTACTGCTATAGGATGAGCCTTTTATTAGGGCACTGTTAAGTTGCCTTAATGTGCTTTTGTATGGCTAAGATTGTTTAAGCTATACACTTGTACTATAAAGTGATTGGGGAAAAATGCTTGCCAAAATTAGGTTTCAGTTGACATTGGGAAGATTTCTGCTATTTTCTGTATTCTCTTAAAGATGTAGAATATTCAATGTAAACCATTACAAGTGTTGGGGCTTCTTTCTGATTGTGCCACATTTGCAAATACATTATTAGCATGACTTAAAATGCAAGTATGTACAGCTTTGGAATTTTGGAGGAGGGGAGTTCTGTTTGGAAATCTGAATTTGACCCCTTTTCCTTAGTGGCTAGATTAAATTATACCTGAATTGTTACTTTGTTCAGTATTAATCCTTATTTTAAAAGGGATTGGTGAATATTGATATGAGCACTTGTGTATAACAAGTTAATGACCATTAGAAGGATCTTGAACTGCTGAGTGAGTCTTAATTTTTTTTTAAAATATAGTATTTGTTCTCAGGATTTTAATTGCAAATTTTATCAACATAAGGTAAAGATATTCATGTAATGGGTTGTGAACTGGAAGCAATCAGTCTCATGTTTAACTAGATTCATGTGTGTATAATTTATTTGCTTTCAAGAATTATTGATAATATATTCATAAGTTGTCATGAAGTCTTGATCCTGGCTGGAATTTAAATAGCCATTTATTCCAAACCGTTAAGTTGCTGTTCTTGCCAAATGCACTGCATTTGTTTTTCTTTGCTGCAGGAGAGCCATGATTTTCTTTTTGCTGGCATTGCATTCTTTTGTAGTTTTGCTACTTATTTTTATTACTGCTTTTTTCCTTTGCTTTATCAATGGAGCCACCTAGAAGCTGTCAGTGGTTTCTGTTGGGTTTAAATGAATGAATCCTACAGCTAGTGCAGAATTTTAGAGTGGATTTGTTTCTCAGTGCAATGGAACTACCAGCAAAATTATGTACTGTTCCCTCAATTATCTATGATTTTGTAATATGTATAGCATAGTTCAGTTTAGAGGTTTCCCTACAGATATTATCCTTTTATTCCTGCCACAAGCACAGGTTCTGCAGTGAACTTCAGTTGCATTCATCAGAAAGCAGCTAAATGAGTCCAGGCTTACAATTATGATTATGAAGACACGTAGTCCTCTTTTATTGTCATTTAGTAATGCATGCATTAAGAAATGATACATTATTTCCTCCGGTGTGATATCACAAAACACAGGACAAACCAAGACTGAAAAAAACTGACAGAACCACATAATTATAACAATAGTTACAAACATTGTAACAATACCATAACTTGATGAAGAAGTTAGCAAACACAGTAAAGTTCAAAGTTTCTCAAATGTCCCACATCTCACGCAGGCAGGCAGAAGGAAGAAAAACTCTCCCTGCCATGCCGACCACAATTCGACTCTGAGTCATCTGAAAACTTCGAGCTCTGGTCAGCTCTCCGACACCGAGTACTGAGCACCATCTCTGTCCGAACAATTCGACGACCTCGGTCGCCAAAAGCAGGCAAGTCCGGGGATTTTGAGGCCTACCCTCCGAAAGATTCACAGCTACACAGTAACGACAGCAGCGAACGGGCATTTCAGAAATTTCTCCAGATGTTCCTCTGTGCTTTCACGTCCATTCTCCATCAAATCAGAATTGTCCACGGCCCCTATTTAACAGATACGATATCATTTTCACTGGAGAGCTGCGCACGCACAACGTGCCACCATCTTCTCCTCCTGCCTTTTGAAATTGATTTGAAATACTAATATCATCCATTTAATCTCACTTCTTGGTGAGGCCAGTGCAATCTGAGAAAGATTGGTCGAGTTTCTGGGTAGACCAGCAGGTAAGAATAAATTGGATAATTGTTCTTAGTTTGGGCAAGTAGCTTACAATACCTGAATTATTGTACAAGTGTGATTAATATAAAATAGTTTCAATAGGTACATTTAATGTTAGAGAAATGTATACAATATACATCCTGAAATTCTTCTCCGCAAACATCCATGAAAAGAGTGCCCCAAAGAATGAGTGACAGTTAAATGTTAGAACCCCAAAGATCCCCCCCTGGAAGCCCCCACCCTCACGCATAAGCAGCAGCAAATCAAGTCCCCGACCCCCCCCCCCACACCAGCAAAAAGGCATCGGCTCTCCCACCCCCCACCCCCACCGAGCTCTCAAAGCATGCAGCAAAGAATCAATAGAGACAGATTTGCAGTACCCCCAAAGATCCGGTATTCGACATACCACAGGTGCTCCCTTTCTAATAAGGGAAAAAGAGGTGTCTCTGTTTCACAGCGAGAGGGGAGACATAACAAAACAACTTGCTGATTTGTGTTAAAAGTCTGTTGCGTCACTTCTTCCAAGCTCTGTGCCCAAAGAACTTGTGTCTCTTTGGCACACAGCCAGCTCGCTGCTTATGATCTTCCATCTCCCAAGATGCTCAGGCAGTGGCTGCACCGGCCTTGAATCTGCCCACCTCCAAAACCACAAAAATCCGGCACCTTGAAGGCGTGCTAGTGTTCCAGGATGCATCTTGGCTTCTCTGAAAGTGGCTGGTCGTGAGGCCCTGAAAGTGGGTCCCATTTCCACAAAGAACCAAAGTCAGCGTGTACCCCCAGGTCAGGGTCTTCAAAAGAACCTTGAAAAGGAAAGAGATATCAAAGATAGAAAATAGAGCTGTTTGCGCGATGCAAGCAAAGGTGTTGCCGTTGGTGCCATCGTTCTAAGCTCCGCCCAAAAAAGTGAGGTTTGTTAGGTGGTGAGTTTGTTGCTCTTAAATATTGGGGAGCTATAGATAATTAAAGTCTGAATGACACCAAATATTCAAACATGCTGAGTTAGTTTTTCCAGAATGTAGACCAGTGACTTGAAGTTGCCTTAACATACATGAGTAAGCAGTGTTGCACTGATGTTTGAATAGTTTCAAATTCCGTCTGGGCATAGCTGAGGGAATGCATGTTTGTAACACTATTCTTCAATGAATTTAGTATCTGCATTTCAGCTAAGTAGGATAACCAAAATTGTAAATAGGATATCATAGATTGGGGGACCACTTTGTTCAACACTTAGGCTGCATCCACAAGAAGCGAGATTTCTCGGCCAACCATTTTATTTCCTGTCCCCATCCCTTTCTGACATGTTGGTCCTTGGCCTTTCCCTTCTCCTTCCCTCCTCTTCAATTCCCCACTCAGCCTCTTATCTCCTCTCCCGTCTTTCACCTTCTGTCCCTCCTTTCTTCCACCTATCACCTCCCAGCTTCTTACTTCATTCCACCCATCTGTCTTCACCTGTTACCTAGCTTGTCCCCCTTCTCCCCCCTACCTTGTTCTGCCATTTTTCCCATTTTCAGTCCCAATGAAAGGCTTCTGCCCAAAATATCGACTGTTCATTTCCATAGATGTTGCTTACCTAACCTGCTCAGTTTCTGCAGCATTTTGTGTATGTATATGTGAAATTGTAAAACTGCAATTGTCTATTTTGCATATTCCAGTGGTTTCATATTAGTTGTAGATTTGAAGGTGCTTTTAGAATGAATGTCCATTTTGTCTAATTATTCTTTGAAGTGAGTTTTTTTTGTTGTGGCATCTTAACATGTACACAGGTTTCACGGGTTTGTGGTGCATTTTTTTAGTCATTAGCAATTCCACATCTGAGAAGTAATGTTTAGAAAAACTTAATGGACAAGTGGTTTACTGAAGATTAGTTTTAACCTTCAGGTTTTTCTCCATAAGAATCCAAACACTAATAAATTCTGTAAGAAATTCATGAAAAACCCACTGAGAAAGGGTTGGAATTTTTATCAGACATGTAGCTTTCTCTTGAGCTCATGTCTGCTAAATTGTGCATTGGGGAGAAAAGACAGGATAAACTGATAGAAGGATATGCATAAATTAGGAATCTATGGAGCTCTAATTGAAGTGACTACTGTTCTATGTTACAGTTGATTATTTTGTGTGGGTGTTACTTGTTCACTCAGTGTTCTGCCTGCAGAAATGGATTAGAGTAGGACTGAAGTTTTGCAATCATGAGGGCATATCCCCAACTGATAGAAAAGAAGGACTTTGGTGAAAATGGTGGGCTGAGGACAGTGGTGTTTGGTTGGAAGGAGATCAGTTGACCAGAAACATTCGGCATGGACTGAAGGGCCTGTGGCTGTCCTGTAGTGTGTTATATAGACTTGAAATTTGGACCTGCATGTCTTACATGCTGTTCCAAAAACAATACTTTCCCAACCTCCTTGTTCTTAGTCTGTCCTTGATGAATCCAACTCAAAGATCGCGGCAAGAGGCAGTAAAATTGCATTTAGCTCTACTGCAGTGTGTGTAATGTATTACATTACTGCTAATTTAAAGTTGGTCTTAAATAGTATTCTTTATGTATGGCCTTGTAGCTCATTTGATTGTGCAATCTGTCCCTTCTATTGCATAGTAATGGCATTGCATGGAACACCATAGTTGATTTAAAATTCAGTAAAATTCTAATAATCTGTCATTCTTGGAACCTTGGTTGTTGACTAGGAGCTTAACGCAACAATGTGCTTTTTATTTACAATGTTACAAAGTAGAAAATAAAATTTTCATAAAACATAATTAGTTTGATCAGAATTTTAACTGATTAAAGGAGTTGAATTGCAGTCTTTCTTTCCTTTAAAAATTCTGTTTGCTCATTCTATTGGAAGATTTATTTAGTAAACATGTTTAACTACCTGTTTGATGGGTTAATAAGGAGTTGCTTTCCATTACAATGATTTTTAAAATGTTAGATTCAGAAAGCATTTCTTGTCGTTTCAGATTGATACTTGGTAGTTCTGACATTCATCTTATACTATTATAATCACAACGCTACAGCACAGAAACAGGCCCTTTGACCCATCTAGTCTGTGCCGAAACATTAATCTGCCTAGTCCCATACAGTGTCTGCGGTATTGTAATTTTTATGCAAGTTGGGACAAAAATTATTTTATTGAGGGTATGAATAGGGTTATTTTCACTGGTCATTAATTTGAACAGAACCAAGCTTTGAAAATGAAAAAGAAGCATATGTAAGCTTTAGAATGCTAAAATCAAATGGTGCCCTGAGATGTTTTTATTGTTTTCTGCATTAGTGTGTCAGTAGAAAAGAGCAAAGTTCAGATTTCCAAACATTCATTTTCCAAAAAAATCAAGATTATGGAGGATTTTTTTTTGTATTTCATTACAGAAAGTAACATGGGCCACTTTTCCAAAAAACGTGATTATTTTGTAGGTTTGGAGGCCAGTGCATAATTAAACATGAGATAATGAGTTGAATGAACTAAACTGAGTAACTCAAACAGAAACAATATAGAAGAAATCAAACCGGGTGAAGAACAACCAAATTAAAAGGTGAGGGTGTGGCAGGCATGACTGTTTAACCTTCAAATCATTAATTTGTGCGCCTTGGAAAGTGTGAGTATAGCAACAAGGCACAAGGTGGTAATCCTGCACCTGCAAGGTCTCTCCCAAGCAGAAATTTTGCAGCAGACTGGAATTTCAAGAGGTGCTGTTGAAGCAAAAAAAAACAGGAAGGGTTAAGGACCAGAAATGCAATAAATGGCCACAGAACCTGAGAGTGGCAGCGAGCAATACATCAAACTGATGTCCCTTCTAATTTGAGAAATCCAGCACTGCTATCAGCTCTGAACTCAGAAGCCATTGCAACCCAAGAACACTCCTCTGTAGTCTGGAGGAAACTTGTCAGAAGTGCACTTCCATGAGTTGTTGAAAAGCCATTCCTCTGAAGTTGAAACAAAGCCAAGAGACTCACCTATGCACAAAAATGCAAGGATTGCGGTGCTGAAAAATGGTAGCAAGTGCTTTTCACTGATAAGTCAACATTTGAACGTTTTGGCTCGAACAGGATATAGTTTGTCCGTAGAAGAGCTGGAGATTGCTCCATGCAGCCAACAGTGAAGCATGGCGGAGGTTCCCTGCAAGTTTGGAGCTGCATTTGTGCAAATGGAGTTGGTGATTTGGTCAGAATTAATGGAATTATGATCTTTGGCAGGAACTTGGGAACACAAATTGTACTCGGAGAATTGCACGATGGAAATGTTTACATTGCTTAGGGAGCACTTGGGCTTCTGAATAGTTTTGCTGGTTGGTCTGAGGAAATGCTTTTGGACTAGAATGTTTGATCTCTAATAGCAGCTATCTTCCTTAGTGGAGGCATAACTCCTAACTGTTCTTGTTTTCCTATTGATGCTCTTTGATATCCAGTTTTATTCCTTGAGACTGTACACTCTTGTATTGACAAAGGCTAGAAGGTATGTTGGTGAGTGCTGTTGGCAACACCTTCTTGGACTTGTAATTGAGAGTAAACTGATGGGGCACTAAATAAATAGATTTTGTGATCAGGACCTATAAACATCTTTCCATGTTGACAAGTAGGTTCTTGTGTTGTAACTATTGGAAGGAACAGCTTGGCTAGTGGTGCAGCTAGATCCAGTGCTCTTGGCTATTTAAAGTTGTTGATAGTCAGATTAGCTTGTGATTGGCTTTTTGATGATTATCTTGATAGCAAATGGAGATGGATCATCCCCGTGGTATTTCCAGATGAAGTGGTTTGGTTTATATTCTGGGTTTTGGCTGAAGATGAGGTGCTTGCATTCACTACCTTTTAATTTCCCACTACAATTCAACTAAAGAATTAGGGCATTTAAATGATCTGAGTACCTTTTTGATACTGTACAGCATCGCCAGGTAGGTACCTTATCTTTGGGTATGCCTGATGTAACCCCTGGCATACCTATTGCGTTTATTGAGCTAGAATAGTGGTGGTAGTGCTGATACATGAGGCAAGCTTGTGCTGGTGAACACTGCTGTTTGTAGACCAGAGTTCCATGGATTCCCAGTTGACAGATAAACTTTGGGTTTATCCATTTGGCATAACGGAACACATTGATGGACATTTTGCTCTCTATCCCGCTCCACTCATGAATATGATCATGGTTGCTCTTTGGCTTACTGCAATATTCCAACTCTCATCCCATGCACTTTTGTTGCCTTTAGTGTTAATATATTAAACAACTTTACTCCACCCACTTTTGGTAGAGAAATCTACATCTATGGAAAAGTTCTCACTTTGATCCTAAATGTCTTTTGTATCCTTGAATACCCATTTCATTCCATATAACAATTACAGCACGGTAACAGGCCATCTTGACCCTTCTAGTCCGTGCCGAACTCTTACTCTCACCTAGTCCCACCGACCTGCACTCAGCCCATAACCCTCCATTTCTTTCCTGTCCATATATCTATCCAATTTAACTTTAAATGACAAAATCGAACCTGCCTCAACCACTTCTGCTGGAAGCTCGTTCCACACAGCTACCACTCTGAGTAAAGAAGTTTCCCCTCATGTTACCCCTAAGCTTTTGCCCTTTAACTCTCAACTCATGTTCTCTTGTTTGAATCTCCCCCACTCTCAATGGAAAAAGCCTATCCACGTCATCTCTGTCTATCCCCCTCATAATTTTAAACACCTCTATCAAGTCCCCCCCCTCAACCTTCTACGCTCCAAAGAATAACGACCTAACTTGTTCAACCTTTCTCTGTAACTTTAGGAGATGAAACCCAGGCAACATTTTAGTAAACCTCCTCTGTACTCTCTCAATTTTATTGACCTCTTTCCTGTTGAGGGAGATTATTTGCCAGACCAAATATTTAATGTAGATGAGACTGGCTTATGCCTGAAAGGACCTACATCTTGAAATGTACCTGTTCTGACTTACGTACAAATCTGACTTAGGAATGGATCTTGTTTGTAACTTGGGGACTGCCTGTACTGTATATATGTTGCCATTTGTATCTGAGAATTGCACCTTTTTATTCTAGATTTGTATTGTATGAGGGCAGTGCAGTTTCCCTCAAGCTTACTAGCTCTTTAAGCCTATGCCAGATTAAAATTGGCAGTAGCAGAGTTGAAGAGGAGAAAATAGGTTATTGGCAGACTTAGTTAAGTAATTATAAAGTGTTTTTTCTATTTAAAATTCAGATAGATGTTGGGTTTGCTGTTTGTATTCTATAATAATGATTTGAGGCATAGTTAGTTTGCAGATGGCTCCAAAATTATTGGTATAGTGAAGAGGGTTATTTAAAATTACAATGTCTCCATCCCAGTCAGCTGGGAAATAGGCCAAAGAATGGAAGATGGAAGTGCAATTTTTGCTCTTTGATAAGATAAACCTAGAGCAGGGATTTCACAATAAATGGCAAGAATCAGGAAGATACAGTGAGACCCAGATGTACAGATCCAAAGTGGAGACACGGATAGACAGAGGGTAAAGAAGGCATGCTTTGTCTTGAACAGTCAGGGCATTGAGTATAGGAGTTGAAAAGTGTTTGCATGTGTACAACTTGTCAGGCATGCAACTGTCTTGAGTATGCAGTCATTTGACGTATTTTTTTCATATTTCTCCCAAGTGCGAAGTCTTCATTTCAAAGATGGCTCCAATTACAGACTGTTTAATGGATGGCAGGATATTCCAACTAAAACTTTTATATCACACACTGACATTGCAACTTATTAACTCTTCAATATTCAGATCTTTGGAGATAATGTTTAATCAACAGTATATTTTGGAAATCAATAGCTTTTGTGGAAGCAACTCATTCAGATGTTAACATCAATTATCTGTTGCATGTATGTAGATATTAATGGTGAGCATCAACATAGTGTACTTATTAGCATGGGATAGTACATCATGGTATAATGTCTAATTTTCTCACAACCTAGTCGGCCCCTAGATCGTGACAGACCACTGCGTGGACGTGGAGGAGGAAGAGGGCGTGGACGAGGTCGTGGTTTGGGAAGGAGTGATGGTTTTGACTCGCGTGGAAAACGTGAATTTGACAGACACAGTGGAAGTGACCGATCGTAAGTTAATATTGACTTTGTAAGATTCTTAACACTGTAAACTTTATTATATTGAACTAACAAATACTGTTGAAAATGTTAACTTAAAGTAATATGAAGTGTAACTAACTTGCTAACGTGCTGTAAATTAATTGATAGTATAATGGGTGCCAATACAGGCAGTCCCCAGTATGTGTGATTTCTGTTCTTGCAAATTATCCATAAGTTAATATTTATTTTTCTGTAGTTACCTACATTTGACTCTGCATAGACTTGTAATAATTATTTCATTTTATTGACTAATCACTGTTAACATTATCCATAATTAAATTAATGGAATATATATGCTGTACCCAGACTTTAATGAATGCCATAAACAATACTAGTAGCTTGAAAAAGACTAACTTTATGCATATTTCCCTACATTATTAGATTTGTGCAATTCAGGACATTCCTTACCTAGTGAATCCCTGTATTTAGAAATGCAATGCAAGTATTTTTTTTAAAAAAATGAGTGATTATGTATATACAGCAGATATATAGAGAGAATAGTTTCTCTTCCAGTAGCCTGAAACCAGAGGACAAACGGGGTGGCAGTGGATCACATAACTGGGGAACTGTGAAGGATGAACTTGGGTTAGTATGAAAACCTAATTACCTAATTATTTGGCTTTGCATGTAGTTTTATTGTAAAGATTACTTGACTAAACTTTTCTGTTACCTTCTCCAATTGTAGTGAACTTGATCAATCTGCTGTTAGTGAAGAAGTACCTGAGGGAGATGAGCAGCAGGTAGCTGATTCTGAGAACAAGTGAGTATTAAGAACAAAATTCTGAATTTAATTTTTTCATGAATCTGCTTAATGAGTTGAAAGTTACTTCATTAATAATGAAGATTAATATCTTGGTCTGAAGTGCCTTATCACCTGAGTCGGTTATTTTTTTTTGTTATGTGGTATCAATGGACCCTGAAATGAGTTTTAGACCACATTACTAAAATCACGTTTTCCCACCCTTCACTATATCCTGGCTGGTAGTGTAAGCTTGATTATCACAGTCCATTCTTGGTTGGCATTTTCTGTAGTGCTGCTTTCCATATTTTTAAGATGATCCAAAATTCTACCTTTGTCCAAAGTTCAATTGTCCATTTCACCCTTTGTCTTTGTGGGGAGAAATTACTGGGAGTCAGAGAAGTCAAAGTTCATGCTATCTGGCTGGAAGCTACCCAAACAGAAGTCTGCAAAATGGAAGGAAATCAATTTCTCTAACTTCTGGGTAATTTTGTTTCATTTCACTTCTTTTCTCTCTCTCTCCCCCACCCCCCCCCCGACCCCAACTCTGGTCCCCTCTGCTTATCACTTCCCCGTGGAAGCCTCCTAGATTAATTTCTCCCATGGTACACTCTCCTCTCCTATTAGATTTCTTCTTCAGCCCTTTTTCACCTATTATCTCCCAGCTTCTCACTTCATCCCCCTCTTCCCTACCCCACCTGGTCTGATCTATCATATTCTAGCTTGTACTCCCTCTCTTCTACCCCCCCCCCCCCCCGATTTTCTTATTCCGGCTTGTTTCTCCCCCCCCCCCCAGTCTTGATGAACGATCTCTGAAACATCAACTGTTTATTACTCTACTAGATGCTGCTTAACCTGCTTAAGTTCTTCCAGTATTTTGTGTTATATTGAGTGTATAATGTTCATTATGAATAAAATTAAAACATTGTCAACAATATGAAAATTTCAGTTGTCAAAATCTGATTAATGGGAATCTTGTACAGTGCCAGGTATAGTCTTTGAAGTTGAATAAGAATTAATGTGTATAGTGTTCCTGTAAGTCACCATTGTCTTGTGTATTCGATATGCTGTTGCAAACTAAACTTATCAAGTAAAAGGATTTAGTGCTTTCTTGCTATATATGATGTATGAACTTTTCTGGGGCTTCCAGCTGGGTCCATGTATCGATTTTAACCGATGTTTCGATGATAAACTCCACCTTGGCACGTCTAGTCCAGTGGTATATACACTCAACTTAGTCCTCAACCATTCAGCTTTCCGCTGTCTTGCCTTATTTAAAATCGTAATCCAGCTCTTTCTTAGAGAGGGACTTTTGCCTTTGAAATAAGAAAGGTCTCACTCTGCGTATGAACTGGAATACAATTTTAAACAAGGTGGGGCAGTGGAATACTGATTTCTTGTGCTTCTCTCTTTCTTCTCCCCCCCCCAACCAAAGAGTGGTTTGACATCTGCAATTTTCCACTCTGGAACCATTCCTGAATCTAGTGATTCCTGAAAGATCAGTAATAATGCCTCCCTCTTTCAGAAACCTGCTGTGTAGTCCATCTGGTCCAGGTGACTTGTCTACCTTCAGATCTTACGGCTTCCTAAGCACTTGCTCCTTAGTAGTAACGATTCTCACCTCTGCCCCAACACTTAAATTTCTGGCATAGTGTTGGTCTCTCTCACAGTGAAGACTGACACAAAATATTCGATTAAGTTCATTGCCATGACTTAGTCCCCCATCACTATATCTCCAGCATCGTTTTTCATCAGTCCAGTATTCACTTTTGCCTCTCTTTCACTCTTTTATAGATTTGGAAAAAAAAACAGGGTGTTGTTGTTATAGACTAACTTAACTTCATATTTAATCTTTTCTCTCCTATTGTTCTTTTGTTGTTTTTTGAAAGCTTCTCAGTCCTCTAACTTTCCACTAATCTTTGCTATATTATATATCCTCTCTTGCTTTGTGGGAGAGTTTGGGTCTGTGCAATTCTTTTGTAGAAAGGTGCTTTAAAGAAGCTATTATCAATCTACAGTGAGAAGTTATTGACATACTGTATTTCATTTCCAAATGAAATGGGCATATGGATTTTCAGAATATTGTCTGAAATTAGGGTGTATATTGAAGAGGTTGTAGCACCATAATAGGAAATTGCTCAAAGGAAGACATGTTCAGAATTAAGTGATTTAAAAACATGTATCCTCACACATCAGTGTTGTAGCATCTTTCTCTCAGCATGTACATATAATTATAGAATACAGAATTTGTAATGGTCCTAAATGGGAAATTTAATCTGAAGATGTCTGATTCGTACCTTCTGCTAAATATGGACATACTGTTAGCATGATTTTGGGTGACAATTTATTTGGGAAATTGCAGGATCTTTATGGTAAGTTGATAATGGTACTTTTCAAAAGCAGATACATTAAAAAGTGTTTAAATTAAATTGTAATATAGATAACAACTTGTGTGAATTGAGGTGTGGAAGAGATTGGCCATGGTACTGAATTTTTTGGAAAAAGACAGTCCTTGGGTTGTGAGGGTCTGGAAATATTTTGATTAACTAGTGTTACACTACAATATATTGTGTCAGTATCAGGAAAATCTCTTAAGTAAATGCAGCTTATAATTGAACTTGTGTATCGAATCCTCATGGATACTTATTGCCCTCAGGGAAAATGAAGTAGAAGAAGTTAAAGAAGAAGGCCCAAAGGAAATGACTCTCGATGAGTGGAAAGCCATGCAAGATAAAGAACGGGCAAAAGCTGAGTTTAACATTCGCAAACCTAATGAGGGCTGTGATAGTAGTCAGTGGAAAAAAGGATTCGTTTTACGCAAGCCTAAAACTGAGGAGGTAGGCGTGGCACGATTTGTATTGCAGAATTGAACTGTTGTATAATTTTTTTTTTGTTTAGTTGTAAGCTATTTTTAGCATAGTTTTACTTCCTAGTTTGGTAGCCAGGTTGTTAGGAATTGCACAGTAACTGATCTCTTTCCCATCTTTTTAAATTGTATATTGATGATTGTAAAATACTTCAGTGGTTTTTGAACTTAATCATTTGTCATTGCTAACTCTATGTATTCAGATTGTTTTTTGCATTTTCTCTGCTAGAAGCGTTTTGAGAATGAAGATGTCCATACTTTGGAATATACGGTAATCCATTTGTATTTTTGTTCATTTGCACGCTCAAGATCATTGTTACAAACTAATTTGTATGTTACTTTGGTAATTTACGTAATATGCAGTGACGTGTTTGTTGTAAACATTATTGAGGCCTAAAGGAAATTGCCTGCTCTAATCTATGCCATCAAAATGTTTATATTTCTTTAGTGTTATAATTGTGCAGGGGGGAAATTTGGATCAATGATGGAATTCTCTGGTGTACTTTATTTTAGGATCAACATCTAGAACATAATGAATGACTGGGTTCTTAACAAAGGGAACGCACTAGATATGGGCAGGCTTTGTTTGAATGTACTTATCTGGTAAAGCTTGCTGAAGCTTTATCGTAGAAATGCTTATTCAAAGAAATTTATGGATGATCAGCATCACGTATCGGGGGTCACCGCTTTGAATTTACTGCGGAGTAGGCTAAATTCTGGGCAGTTTTGCTTCATGAGTGGTTTTGATGAAGATAGCTTTTTAATTTTACTCAGTTGTATCTGGAATGAAGACTTGCAGTAGATGCAATATGACCACCTTGTATTGATGCTTGGTTTAACGTATTATGCCTTCTGTCACATATTCTGTTCGGAACGTGAATTCTTTCGATTGAGGGCATTAATCTGAATATCAGGATTGCTACAATCCATTTGATTGTCATCTTAAAGATGGGTTTATTACTCCACTTAGCTTTTTTTTAAAAAAGTAGAGTTTTGAACTTTTAAATTGCTTTCAAAGGCTTTGGTGCTTGATAACTGAGCTGACCCAGATCTCCGAAGTACAAGTTAATGAGCTTACAGACTTTATTGATTAGGGTTGACTATGGATATTTTGTTCTAGCTCTATACTTGATACACAAGCCAGGGCATTATGATACAGAAGAGCAAGCTGTTGCCTATGCAGCTGATGAATGACAGAGACCAGTACAGTTTAGCACCAGCAGTGTCGCAGGAGTTGCAAATCAATGTTGAACTCAATGTAGGACTGCCCTTGGGACTCCAGCTCTCAATTTTCCCCCTCCCCCTCGGGTTTTACTCCTGAGACCTTCCCCGTGAGTAGGTGTAGCCACAAGACTGGAGATTTGAGATCAGTTTTCCTTTGAGATGATTAGCCTGCCATGGCTGACTAGCCCCATCTGCTTGAAAAAAATGCTTTTAAGGTGCCATAATCCACCTTTGCCCTTTCTGTCAGTAGAAACTATTCCACCAGGCTTAGTAGATAAGTCATACATGAAGGCCAGGAGCTGGACTTGGTTGTCAAATGCAATTTGAGATGCTGTCCATTGGGAACATTAATAGGTAGTTGGAGCTTATCTCCGTTACAACCCCTGGCTATGACAGCCTGATGACAACCTTTATTTTATATAAAGCCCCTTCCCATGAAATGTTGCATCTAACTAACTTGATTGAGGTGTGTCTAGTTTTGAAATGCAGGTAATATTAAAGTTCACATCAGTAGAGACAATTTATTTGTGCTTGGTTCTTGATGCGTATTAATGACCTGTTTGAAATGTAATTTGAAAATGCATGTTAATTTTCTATTTTGGATGTGGGGTATTGTTCCTCCCAGTTTGCATTTTTAATACAAATAAAACTTGAGTTGATTGAAGTACATCTTAAAACAATGGGGGATTGTTTTGAAAAGCTATGTTTCTATAGTTTTTCTACAGTTTTGATTTTGTTATCTTTTAAGCATTGAACTGTATTGCATATGCATTGTGCAAAATACATGGTTTACACTTTAAAAAAGGCTTGCATTTCAGTGATTTATAGAATGACTGCTGTGAAGGTTTTGAATTTGAGCTAATCTTCTTTCAACATAGGTTTCTGATGAATCTGCTCTGGACCATCACTTCCGCAAACCAGCAAATGATATAACCTCTCAGCTGGAGATCAATTTTGGTGATTTGGGCCGCCCTGGTCGTGGTGGCCGAGGCCGAGGTGGCCGTGGCCGTGGTGGTGCTGGCAGGAGCATCCGTGGAATGAGACCAGATAAGGTATCAACAGTTGGACTGCAGTTTTAAATGCATGACACTCCATATTTTAACAAGACTGGAGTGTTAAAGAAAACATTGTAATAGCAAATAGCATCTATGATACTACTATATATAATATATATATATAGCATATGATATACTATATATTACATATATTTATATTAGTGGTTGCTTCCATAATTTAACAAACTCTACACAAACTGGCTAGATTTATAAAAGAATGCAGAAGGAAGAAAGAGACTTGCATCTTTCACAATCTGTAGATACCATAGCTAAGAAAGAATGTCTAGTGCTGTTATTGTAATATCTAAGCTTCCTCAGTTTATGAAAAGTGCTACATTAAAGCAGTTTTCTACCCTGTGAGCATCTATGCTTAAAAATTTTGCTCCAGCCAGGGGAGAATAGTTGGAGTGGGATTATCTACCTTTTAGCATGTTAGAAGTCTTTGTAATAAGGATTATTTCCAGAAACATCTTGGGCAGGCAGGTAGAATTTAATAGAATAAATCTTAAATTGCTGTGGAGTATTAACAGGTGCTCAATCTGTATCTAATGGATTTATAAAAGTTTGGGCTGTTACTTGTTTATTAAGGGACAGCTGAATTTTAAAATGTGGTTTAAATAAAACATGCAGTTCAATCATTTTTTTAAAACTTTTTAAAATTTTGTTTTTATTTAGATAAGGTATTCACAAGTAGTACACCAACTTTTTTAACATATATAACCTTTTCCATTTTTTATGTGAATAAATTTATATTAATTTGTACATTCACAAGTGCATATTGAGATAATACAGAAAATAATTAGGTATATGTTTATGTGCAATTGTAATTCCACTCTATTAAACTAAATAATGATAATAGTTGTTATAAAAATATTAATAGTGGTTGAATACTAATTTCCATGTATCTCTTCTGGTCCATTTCTTTCTGGTCCAAAATTTCCCCAGATCTTTTTACTTGTGTTAATTCCACATTTTCCCAAAAAAAAACAGTAAACATTCGAGCCAAAGGTGCTTACATTAACACGCTTACTATGTTGGTGAGACAAACAGTAGAAACCATTAGGAGAGTCATCTAAAGTCTGCTGGCTCTGGGGTTATAAATATCAATCCATTTATTTCAAATTTGATTTAAAAAAATTTCCTTTTGAATTCTTAGAGTAGGTCATCTTTTCCATTTTAAATATTTCCAAAATTATTTCATACCAGTCTTCTAATGTAGGTGATGTTGGATTTAACCACTTTCTGGTGATTGATTTCTTACTTGCTGCTAAAAGGGCCTGCAACAGCTTTATATCTATCTTCTGTTCCAAAAACAATACATGCCCCAAGTAGAGAGTCTGAAAGTTCAGAGGTATGAGTCTTAAATACCTTAACTAATGTTCTGTGAATACCTTCCCAATAGAAACTTAATTTAGGGCAATCCCAAAAAAATGTGCAAATGATTTGCCTCCTTGGTGCCACACCTTCTCCAACACGCCACGTTTGTTTGTGTCTGTATATTTTTCCTGGTATGGGGTCTTGAAATATCTTATATTTTTCCAACAATGTTCTTTCCAAATCAGTTAGTCGAAGACCACTGGAAGCTGCATATTCTCCCCCAAGCCTCCTCTGAAAGTACCAACCCTGTTTCTTTCTCCCACTTCTCTTTAATATACAATGTGTTTTCATTTTTGGCATGAGAGAGGGCATTATATAATTGAGAAATTGATTTACTTGGTATTGAACTGTAAGCCAAATTCAGAATCTTGAAAAATTCTAATTCTACTGTTGATAAGTCTATATATCTACAACTCTGGTTAACATGATGTCGTACTTGAAGGTACTTAAAAAGTCATTGTGTTCTAGGCCATGTTTGTCCTGCAGGGATTGAAAACTTTGTAATACACTTTTATATGTGAATGAGAGAAAGGTTGTAAGACCTTTCTTTATCCACAGTTCAAATTTTTTATCTCCTCTGCTGGGAAGAAATTTGGTATCATAAGCACACCATCTGAAAAGTTTTAACATGTTATTGATTCCACATGAATTAGCCACCTTCTGCCATACTTTTAATGTGAGATTTATCCAGCTGTTTTTAATCTCTTCCAATTGGGCCATCAATCCTTTGTCCGCTATTGAGGCCAGTAGAGGAAAACTGTCAATCAATCCAAATTCCAATTCCTTCCATCTAGCCTTATAGTCCCCATTACACCAATATAACAGAGGGGTTATCTGTGAAGCATAAAAATAATTTCTCAAACAAGGAAGTGCCTTACCTCCTCCTTTCTTTCCTAACTGTAAGGTGTTAAATTGGATTCTAGGTTTCTTTCCTTGCCAGATAAAGCTTGAAATCCATTTGGCACTTCAGTCATTTTCAAGTTAGAACTGCTCAATTCCAAGAAATTATGGGATGCATTTTGGTGGGGGGGGGGTTACAAGGAGAGGGAATGTCGACTGGGGACACAGGAATTTTATTTCCTGGATGTATGTGCACAAGTTTAGACTGGTGGAGCAGATTGCAGAACTGGTAAGTGAAATGAGGATTGTTACTGGGTCCCCTAACATTTGTGCTAAGTATTAATGAATTGGATTTGAATGTAGGAGGTATTATTAAGTTTGAAGATGACCTGGAAGTTAGTGGTGTGGTAGATAACAGGATTGTCCGTCTGCACCATGATGTTGATTAGTAAAGAGGGAGGAGCAATGTTAGGATTAAATTCCATGTTCCAAGTGCAGATTGATACATTTGGAGGGTTAAAGGTAAGACAGACAAAATGCTAGGATGGTCAGGCCTTGGAGAGCCCTCTCGAATAGAAAAAGACTTTGGGTATTAATCCATTCACCCTGAAAGTGGCTGTATGGGTATGTAGATTAAAGCATGCTGGATGCTTGACAGCCAACATTTGTGATTTAATTTTAAATGTTCACTTTTAGGTATGAAGCTTATTACTACATTAATATATATTGTACTGTACTAATTCACAAGTTTGTAAAGTGTTGGGAATTTGAATGACTCAAAAGATGTTTTTCATTTCTTAAGCTAGTCTGTTGCACACCTATTTTTCAAATTTAGTGTTACTGATCAGTTTTTTTTTTAAATTTTGCAGTCTAGCATCTCTGTTCCAAATGTCGATGACCCAGAAGCTTTCCCAGCTCTGGCCTAAATGGAAGTCGTCAGCCTGGCCTGAAGTCCTCGGGAGGGCCCCCACTCTGTGAGGCTTGCATGCTAAAGGAACCCTTCTCAACCATATTAACAGGAAAAAGAGAAAAAAAGACTGTCATCCATACCATTCACACCTATGAACTGTTCACAAGGAGTTGTTGAAATGGACTTCTCTTGCTACACAGAAGCAACAAATACTGATAGCTGATTTTATATCCACAAAAATGGTAGCAGAGGGAAAATCTGTTTTCATAATAAATTTTCAGAAATTATGCATTCTTCATGAATTGATACTTTTTTTGTATTGCTGCTTAAATATGCATTTCCTATCTAAAAATATAGGTGTGAAGAGTGTGCATTATGAGTCCAATGAGGTGCTTATTTCAATACATTTAGAATCCTTTTGCCTTCAACAGATATTCACTCCGAGTGCAGTTTGGTATGGTGCTGATCCATATCTCAACTGGTACAGTTGGTTTGGAGGAAATACAAGAATGGAAAAGATACCAGTCTCAAGATGACATTTTTCTGGGAAATTCTTCATTGCAGCTTGACAGTGCAGTGGTTTTCCATAGCCGACCCTACCATTTGAATTGTGGTGCATTCTGAAAGATTTTGAAATTTTAGCTAATGGAACAGATAAATGTGATTAAAGTATTTACTACCAAATTGTTTTGCAGATAATAACTTTTCCTGTAAAGTCTTAACAGTGGTAAGTGCTGGTAAATATCAACATTAATTACTGCAGTATAGAAGAAGGTGGGTATTTTACTTTACAGATCCTCGCCACCTCTTTCAATGAAGAATTTGCTTAATTTCACTATTCCCATTTTTCTCTTACCACTGAAGTAACTCTTCTGGATATTATCCAGCTGTACTTTGGAAGCTATTGTAATGTCTATACAACCCTGTTAGGAGCACATAAGAAGTCCTGTCCACTCATGCCTTCTGAATCCTTTGGCTTATTTAGAAAACCTCACTGGACCGTACTTTTTTCCCCCAAGAATGGTGGGATTCACGTTCCAAGACCTCTGCTAAGTAGTACTATTTAGGTACTGCTACATTAGTATGTCCAGGCCTTTTTGCTTTGACTTCTATTTAACATTTTGCCTGCCCTTCATGGTTGCTGAAAGAAGACTAGCCACTCTCTACAGCAGTCTATGTTGTCCACTATTTTTAAGGCACTGAATCTATAATTTCAATTTGCTGAGCCACCTCAATGCTGTGTATTTTTTTTAGTATTATGGCAAGCCCGAAGTACTGGAAATGGGGATTTTGAACAAAGTGTTACATTGGAAACCCAGCTTTTGGTTCCTAAAGTTCTAATAAGTGTTTTTGAAATGTTATCAAAAAATGAGGTACCATTGTCAGCTAGTAAAATACCACATTTCTTTTGATATTTGCAAATGCCAAGTTCGAATATACACATCTTAATATTGTATAGGTTTAACATCACACCAGTAAGCTCAAATGGATGTTGACAGCAAATTGCTATTTTTTTTAAATCCCAAAAACACTGAGACACAGGTAACATAATGTATTAAAAGAAGTTGATGTTTGTCTTTGAGTAGTAGTGAAAGCAGTTGTGAATTATGTTAGTTTGGGTACAGCAGGAAGACGTTTTGCATTGCTTAGTAGTTTTCAATGTCACTTCACGTGGTTGGTGTTGAGTATTCAGATGATGGGATAGATACCTGTTCCCTGTCTGTTTTCTCGCAGGAGGTGAGGTGCAAAGTTTTCCTGTGGATAAAAATTGTTAGGGAATATACTGGAGAAAATCTGCAGATGCTGGAAACCAAAGCAACACACAAAATGCTGGAGGAACTCAGCAGGTCAAGTGGCAGCTATGGAGAATAAAACACACATTGTTGGCGTTTTGGGCCAAGTCCTGCTAGTCCTGCTGAAGGGTCTCAGCCCGAAGTGTCGACTGTACTTTTTTCCATAGATCCTGCCTTGCCTGCTGAGTTCCTCGGGCATTTTGTGTGTGTTGTAAGAAATATACTGATCTGAGTTGATCCACGGTTGGGAAAGTTTTGGTCCTGTTGATAATTTGAAAAATCTGCTAATTTTACCCTTGCTCAGTGCATCAAACTGTTCTTTTACAGCAGAGCAGTGGTTAGTTTTTAGGAAGTATTTTTTGCTATGCAATGTTAAAATGGATTTCATTTTGCAATAGTCTTTTAGCATCCTCATACCCATTGATACCTTTGGAAATTATCTAGACACCTACAAGCATTAATAATCACAAAATTCTTCATTTACCATCTCCACTTCAAAGATTTATCAGTTAGTATTTATTGAATCCTACTTAACAGAATTGCTGTAAGATATTCTAAAGATGGATTTTTACTGACATCTACATCAAGGTTGCAGTTGTATGTATTTAGAATTGCTATTTGCAAGACTACAGACTTGGGACAAATCTCCATGCAGCCAATTATCCTTATGATAAATAAGGAATGTTTTCACAATTAATATTTTTTATAATATCTCAATACAGCAACTTCACAATTAAATGTATGTTTCTGGGATGGCCATGTGCCTTGGTATTGAAAGAATCATAAGTATAGATTTGGCTGCAGTGCATTACTTGAAGACGTAGTCTCATGTACTACTAATTTAGGACAAGAAAAATATTCTCTATGCCCAGGCTAAGGGAAACTCATTTGAGATCCTGTCACCTTGCTTTAATTAGCTGCAGGTTAAAGGCAGCATGGTATTTGTAAACCTGTTTTTAAGTTTTAAAAAAAATGAGAAGTCAATAGAGAGTACGTACTGTAAATCTAAAATAAAGCAGAAAATATTAGTTTAAAGCTATAATGAAAGGACATGAACCTGAACTTTGCAAGGATTTGGCTGGCTTGCTGAGTAACCCATGCACTTTTCTGTTTTTTGATAACTAGCTATCTGCATTTGGTGACCACCCTTTGCTGTTAAAACGACGTCAGTTCTCAATGTACACTGTTATGCACTTTTATAAGAAAATCAGCTGGTAGGTTGTTTCAAGCATCTTAGAGACTGGCTGTCTCTCTTGCTTCTGTCTGTCTAGGTAATCCCAGACTGTCGATGATACTGAGATCATGGCTCTGTAGAGGTCATACCATCTGTTGCAGAACTCCTTGTTTTTGCTGAAGATACAGTAGTTCTTTATGACCTTGGGGTCATTGTTCTGCTGATTGATAATGCGTAATTGATGAGAAGCTGCTTGTACTCGGCAATGAGGATTCCATTAATTCTGACCAGATCACCAACTCCATTGGCAGAAATGCAGCTCTAAATCTGCAGGGAATCTGTAGTGCTTCACTGTTGCCTGCAGACTCATCCATATTGCGCTCTCCAGCTGTTCTATGGACAAACTGCCTCCTGTTTGAGCCAAAAATTTCAAAGATTCCAAAGCACTTGCTGCTAATGTTCAGCACCCAGTTCTTGTGTATTTGTACATAAGCGAGTCTCTTGGTTTTGTTTCGCTTTGGAGGAATGACTTTTTTTTGGCAGCAACTCTTCCATGGAGACCGCTTCAGACAAACATCTGGATTGTAGAGGGATTACTTGGGTTCCAGTGGCTTCTGTGAGTTCAGTGCTGGACTTTGATTTAGCAGGGGCGTCAGTTTGAAGTATCTCTTGTCTGCTGCACTCAGTTTCCATGGCCAGCCACTGTGTTTCCTGTTTCTTTGTATTTCAGAAGAACTTGGACAACACGACTTGAAACTCCTGTTTACTGCAACATTTTTGCTTGGGAGAGACCTTGTTGATGTAGGGTGCCCACCTTGTCTTGTTGCTATATTCACTCTCGCCATGGTGTAAGAATTGATGATTTGAAGGTTAAATTCAGATCTACCATACCTTTAAATTTGGTTGTTTTTTTTTGCCTGGTTTGATTCCTTCTACACTGTTTGTGTTTCAGTTAGTCAGTTTGGTTCAGTCAACTCATGTCATTGATCATTAGCATCTGTTTGTTTAATCATGCACTCGGCTATATACCTACAGAGTAATCCAGTTTTTACTTGAAATGCGGTCTATTACTCAATAGTTCAACACACCACAATATTTTAAATTTTTTTTTAATGTTAACTCTAAAATGCACTGTTTCCTGCTGACACTAAAGCAGATGGCATAAAATATCAAACAAAATTTGTATTAAAAATCTAGAGTACCCAAGACTTGAGCTGAAACATTGCAGTATTACACAAAACAAATTCAGTTTTCTACTTCAAGTATATTAACCACTATTCTAAGTGCTACCCAGTTTCCAACATTCCTCTCTCAGTAGATTTCATAATTTTTAGATATTGAGGGTTTTTAACTCTTTAATAATAGCACTGACATATCCTTAAGAGTGCATCATTTCACTTTGCTATTTTTCTGACCCTTCTGTATTGTGCTTACCAGTGGTCTTCCTCCACTGTCTCATTCAGCTTGGATGCAGTGTTACTGGTCTGATCATTTTGGCATACTGTATATCAAAGGTTTTCTCTTGGGAGACTACCTCATCCACAGTAGGATTTTGTCTTTGGCTACTCTTTCTACTAAGCAACAACATTGCACATAGTTTCCACGCTTGTTAGAGGTGCCATCCTCTAGCTTTGGCCCACCTTAAACCTACTATTGATGGGTGTTTCAAAATTCAATTTGTGCTTAACTTCCTACAGCCGAATGTGAGACTAATGCTAAAATATCTGGAAAATGACTATTCTAACCATTGTTTCTCTAACTGGGTACCATCCCTGGGTGAACCAAAGTTTCCAACCTTATTGTCTGACCATATGCTTCTTTGACTTTCAGCTATTCAATTGCAAACAATGCCCATTTTATAAAAACTACCTCAACTCATCTACTGGTGAACTTGTTTATAGCATCACCACTTCCTGATTTTACACGGTATTAGCCTGATTTTCTTTCTTTCTCTCACTCTCACTCACACTCACACACACACTCACACACTCACACACTCACACACACACACACACTCACACACACACACATCTGGCTTAACCTCCCACTATTATTACTCTGTTTCTGTGTCTCAAATTTTAAATACTCGGTGTTTGGAAAATTGGTAACTAGGTTATATATGGATATATTTATTGCATCTCGTTGTATAGAACTTCCAATGCTTTCTTGGTTCCAACTCCACCATACATTCTCTACCTGGCTTCTGTCCCAGTGGAGTTGTCCTCAGGATGTTTATATTTCCAACAAAAACATGACTATCTTTTGTTTTTAAAAAAATAGTATAATATGCTATTCTTTGAGTTTACAATACATCTGAGTTGCTGGTGGGAACCTGGAGTAATCACATCTGTGTATAAAAATAAGACTACTAGAATTAGGTATAAGTTTTCAATCATGCATTACTAAAGCTGCACAAACTATTTTCATGATCCGACTCTTATATCCTGTCTACCATTCCCTAGTAGGTATACCTGCTTTTTAGATCTTGGCTGATGGGCATTTTTTTTTTAAATGAGCAAATCTGCAGATGCTGGAAAAATGAGCAACACACAAAATACTGCAGGCCAGGCAGCATCTATGGAAATGAATACAGTTGATGTTTTGGGCAGGAAGGGGTTCGACTCCGAATGCTGACTGTACTCCTTGCCATAGATGCTGTTTGGCTGCTGAGTTCCTCCAGCATTATGTGTGTGTGTGTTGCTTGGCATCTTCTGTTGGCTTATTTGACTGACTTTAGTAATCCTTAATTTTCACTAGCTAGTATATTTTCCAGTGGAATGGAGCCAAGAAGGTGTAACTGGAGCTTTTGTATAATTGCAATCTACTTATTTTTGTTGAAGCCTATTTTAATATTGGCCTTTTATACAGTACATTTGTATATACCCTCTAAAATTGGTGAATAATGTATATGTAGAGTTCAATAAATGCTCAGTTCCCAATTTCACATATAACGTTATGTATGTTGGGTCCAGGGGTGGATGACCTTGTTCTTCTCCATATTAAGCCTCCATCTACTGTCTTTTTCATTTCAGTCTTTTCTCCCAGATTTTAATTAGGAAGTGGTTGCAAAGCACCTGTGCAGATATCTGTTTTAAATACGTGGGATTATGTCAGTGCATGCAATGTATTTGTTATTTTGTTTTGTTCCAACTTTATACTTTAAAGCTGCTTTGTTTATACCATGAAGAAAAGCATGGCGATTGTACTTAAGATGTGTATATTCTCCATAGTAATACAATGAAAAGCTTACTGAAAAGCAATCCTTGCTAAGGAAAGCCGATTTTAATTTACACTTGATGTATTTAGTTACTTAATCCAACAATTGGTAATTAATTGGTCTTCATATTTATGATATTCAAGTTTAGCATAAATAAGCAAATTGATTACAAATTTTTAATTGCTGCATATATTGCAGAATGAGCTAATAAATAGATATCTTTTAGTGTTCCTTCGTCATTCCACAAGTCAGAATGATGTACTGACTAATGTTGGAAATTGCTAGAAACAAATTGAGTTACCGAGGTAAATATAAATATTTTGCAATGTTTATGCTAGCAGTCCTGTATTTATAACACATCCCTTGTCTAGGATATAAACAATCAACATAGAAGGGGAAGTTGGGGTTTTATGTAGGTAGGATCAAGTGGGCATGACTAGTTCCTCCTGGAATTGTGGAATCTTGGCACAACTGCCACCCAATATACCTGATTGGCCCCTTATGCAATATTGAACAAATTGGGCTTTTGCAATAAATTAACTTTGTGTGGTGCTTTCTGCTGCTTGCCCACAAATTGCCAAATTAATTTTCATGACTATTAAGTACCATAATTGGTAGTGTATCCTAAATAAATACAAATGTTAGTAAATTATTAAAAATAAATTAGTTTTTAGTGATAACATATTGTTGGAATTTCAGTGAAGAATGTAACCTCTGGCAGGAAGGAGGATAAAGTGGCAAGATTTGGACTTGTATCTCAATTGCAGGTGGTTTCAGTCCTGGAAGAATGCAACAAGGTGAGGTAGGTGAAGGAAAAGAAATGGAGGCATCTAAAAATGCCTTTGTATTAAAAACATTTTGATATTAAACATGACCAACAATACACTGTACCAATTAAAACTGACTTGGGGTTACTGTGCCTTGTGGCTCAAAAGCTGAATTGCAAGAGCAGTGTGAGGAATGTGAAGCCTATGATACTTATTTTTGGTGGACTGACATCTGACACTTCAATCAGCAATAAAATAAATCAAACACTGTTAACAGGTCATAAGTTGATCTTTAGTTTTGAAATTGCTTTTCTGAATCTTAGTTCCATTATGTGTAGTGGCAGTTGTGTATTGCTTCCTTAGTTTGGAAATACTTTGCATTGTTGGTCACTGACGATCATTAAATAAATTAATGAAAAGTTGTGGCAAATAATGAGAGCAAAAGGGATATAAATGGAGTGCGTTTGTGATTTCATTGAACTGTATCATTGACATTTCCAGTGAAATAAAGTTTGACTTTTTCTTGGACAGTACTTTTTAAGACACCAATTTTGAAGATTTTCTCAAGGGATAGCAGACAATCATGGATGCAATGGAAATATATATAACAAATAGATGCAGGCCCTTGCAAATAGTATTAGATTGTTATAAAAGATATGCTACATTAATGTTAAATGTTAAGATTTATTCAAATCTATATGCACTGACTTATTGAAGTCGATATGCATTTGTAGCATCAGTGTTTATTTGGAATAATTTTAGCCTAAATTTTGGATGATGCAGGCAGAGGGGCAAAATGAGCAGATTGTGTTTTTAAGGTAAGCAGTAACATCAATTTAAATTTGTTTTAGTTTGACTGGGTTTAAGTTTCAGAATTTTATGCAGATGGATTGAGAGCATGTGATTGGTTTAGCAATTCAGAGATTTTGGCTGATCTGGGAGACAAAAAGAAGCAAATTAGAATGGAAGTGAAACGTGATGGAGACAGTGAAAAAGACCTCCTTGGTAGGTCTGACTTCAGACCTAACAAAAACTGTTTCAAGATCCCTGCTGCTTAAATTCATGCATACAATCAGCCTTTGAATCTTTGGCTCCTACCATGTTCCATTGAACTAAAATGGAGGAACACCACATGATCTTCTGCCTTGAGGACCTGGCAATGAGTTTAACAATTTCTGACACATTGTGTTCTCAATAATCTATTTAATACCTCATATACCATTTTATTAAGCAGATGCCTTGCCATCTGTCACCACCACCTTGGGCAGTATCTCTTCTGGTCTCCTGTCATGGACAATGCACTTTCAGCCCTTTTCATGTCTAACCATCTTTAATTTTGTTTAACTTCTGCATACTATTTATAAATTACGATAATTTGCACATTTAGACGTAATGTAAAATTTTTTACTCCATATATATGAAGGATGTAAGAAATAAAGTCAATTCATTAGCCCTAGTTATCTATGCGGACTTAGTAGACATTTCTTGAACACTAAAACGTTTTAATATGCGGAGTCTCAACCCAAAGCTAAGAAATCCTCCCCATTACCCCACCCTCCAAGCCCCAATACCCCCTCCCTCGATGCTCGATAACTGATTTTTGCTTCAGATTCTGCAGTATCTTGTATCTCCAGTGAAATAACCCATCTGTTGATCAAACTTGTTGTTCCCTCTGATTTGGTGATTTCCTTGAATGTTATTTTGCCTCTTCAAAATTAACATAGTTGCCTTTGTCTTTTTAACAAAGGCTCTAGCTTCATGTGGTAAATGAAATATTTCCTTTAACAACCTTTAATTTACAGTCTGCCTCTCAGCCCTTGAATGTGTTGTTACTAATTTAACTGTCACTTCCGACAGAAGCTTCTACAACTTCTAATCTGTTGGTTTACAATCAGTGAACTCCAACTAATTTGCATACTTAAAAGTTGCTTGAGTTTCAGTTCTTAAATCCTCGGAAGTGTATCCATAATTTCATCACGTTTCTATCTCGTTTAAAACAATCGTAATGCAATCTTTTTGAGTTGCATATATGTTGGCTAACCACACAGCAGCCCACTTCAATGCCGTTCATTTGTTCAGTTCGTGTTTATCCCCATGCAGCCGCGAAGCCTTCAGTTGCAAGTTAAAAATCGTACAACTTTTCCTGCTAGCTAGCTTGAAATGGTGGCAAAAATAGGAAAACAGATTATTATCTGAATGGTGGCCGATTAGGAAAAGGGGAGGTGCAACGAGACCTGGGTGTCATTATACACCAGTCATTGAAAGTGGGCATGCAGGTACAGCAGGCGGTGAAAAAGGCGAATGGTATGCTGGCATTTATAGCGAGAGGATTCGAGTACAGGAGCAGGGAGGTACTACTGCAGTTGTACAAGGCCTTGGTGAGACCACACCTGGAGTATTGTGTGCAGTTTTGGTCCCCTAATCTGAGGAAAGACATCTTTGCCATAGAGGGAGTACAAAGAAGGTTCACCAGATTGATTCCTGGGATGGCAGGACTTTCATATGAAGAAAGACTGGATGAACTGGGCTTGTACTCGTTGGAATTTAGAAGATTGAGGGGGGATCTGATTGAAATGTATAAGATCCTAAAGGGATTGGACAGGCTAGATGCAGGAAGATTGTTCCCGATGTTGGGGAAGTCCAGAACGAGGGGTCACAGTTTGAGGATAGAGGGGAAGCCTTTTAGGACCGAGATTAGGAAAAACTTCTTCACACAGAGAGTGGTGAATCTGTGGAATTCTCTGCCACAGGAAACTGTTGAGGCCAGTTCATTGGCTATGTTTAAGAGGGAGTTAGATATGGCCCTTGTGGCTACAGGGGTCAGGGGGTATGGAGGGAAGGCTGGGGCGGGGTTCTGAGTTGGATGATCAGCCATGATCATAATAAATGGCGGTGCAGGCTCGAAGGGCCGAATGGCCTACTCCTGCACCTATTTTCTATGTTTCTAATAACAGAACATAGAATAGTACAGCACAGTACAGGCCCGTTGGCCCACAATGTTGTGCCAACCCTCAAACCCTGCCTCCCATATAAGCCCCCACCTTAAATTCCTCCATATACCTGTCTAGTCGTCTCTTCAACTTCACTAGTGTATCTGCCTCCACCACTGACTCAGGCAGTGCATTCCACGCACCAACCACTCTCTGAGTAAAAAACCTTCCTCTAATATCCCCCTTGAACTTCCCACCCCTTACCTTAAAGCCATGTCCTCTTGTCCCTGCAGTAGTCCCGTGGGGAAGAGGCGCTGGCTATCCACTCTTATCTATTCCTCTTATTATCTTGTACACCTCTATCATGTCTCTTCTCATTATCCTCTCCAAAGAGTAAAGCCCTAGCTCCCTTAATCTCTGATCATACGACATACTCTCTAAACCAGGCAGCAGCATCCTGGTAAATCTCTGTTCCCTTTCCAATGCTTCCACATCCTTTCTATAGTGAGGTGACCAGAACTGGACACAGTACTCCAAGTGTGGCCTAACCAGACTTTTATAGAGCTGCATCATTACATCGCGATTCTTAAACACTATCCCTCGATTTATGAAAGCTAGCACTCCATAAGCTTTCTTAACTACCCTATCCACCTGGGAGGCAACTTTCAGGGATATGTGGACATGTATCCCCAGATCCCTCTGCTCCTCCACACTATCAAGTATCCTGCCATTTACTTTGTACTCTGCCTTTGAGTTTGTCCTTCCAAAGTGTACCACCTCACACTTCTCTGGGTTGAACTCCCTCTGCCACTTCTCAGCCCACTTCTGCATCCTATCAATGTCTCTCTGCAATCTTTGACAATCCTCTACACTATCTACAACAACACCAACCTTTGTGTCGTCTGCAAACTTGCCAACCCACCCTTCTACCCTCACATCCAGGTTGTTAATACAAATCACGAAAAGTAGAGGTCCCAGAACAGATCCTTGTGGGACACCACTAGTCACAATCTTCCAATCTGAATGTACTCCCTCCACCACGACCCTCTGCCTTCTGTAGGCAAATAAATTCTGAATCCACCTGGCCAAACTTCCCTGGATCCCATGCCTTTGGACTTTCTGAATAAACCTACCATGTGGAACCTTGTCAAATGCCTTACTAAAATCCATATAGATCACATCCACTGCACTACCCTCATCTATATGCCTGGTCACCTCTTCAAAGAACTCTATCAGGCTTGTTAGACACAATCTGCCCTTCACAAAGCCATGCTGACTGTCCCTGATGAGACCATGATTCTCTAAATACCCAGAGATCCTATCTCTAAGAGTCTTTTCCAACAGCTTTCCCACCACAGACGTAAGGCTCACTGGTCTATAATTTCCCAGACTATCCCTACTACCTTTTTTTTGAACAAGGGGACAACATTCGCCTCCCTCCAATCCGGTACCATTCTCGTGGACAACAAGGACATAAAGATCCTAGCCAGAGGCTCAGCAATCTCTTCCCTCGCCCTGTGGAGCAGCCTGGAGAATATTCCGTCAGGCCCCGGGGACTTATTGGTCCTAATGTATTTTAACAACTCCAACACCTCCTCTCCCTTAATATCAACATGCTCCAGAACATCAACCGCACTCATTGTCCTCACCGCCATCAAGTTCCCTCTCATTGGTGAATACTGAAGAGAAGTATTCATTGAGGACCTCGCTCACTTCCACAGACTCCAGGCACAGCTTCCCACCTTTATCTCTAATCGGTCCTGTCATCCTTTTTTCTTCACATAATTGAAGAATGCCTTGGGATTTTCCTTTACCCTACTCGCCAAGGCCTTCTCATGCCCCCTTCCTGCTCTTCTCAGCCCCTTCTTAAGCTCCTTCCTTGCTTTCCTATATTCCTCAATAGACCCATCTGATCCCTGCTTCCTAAACCTCATGTATGCTGCCTTCTTCCACCTGACTAGATTTTCCACCTCAATTGTCACCCATGGTTCCTTCACCCTACCATTCTTTATCTTCCTCACTGGGACAAATTTATCCCTAACATCCTTCAAGAGATCTCTAAACATCAACCACATGTCCGTAGTACATTTCCCTGCAAAAACATCATCCCAATTCACACCAGCAAGTTCTAGCCTTATAGCCTCATAGTTTGCCCTTCCCCAATTAAAAATTTTCCTGTCCTCTCTGATTCTATCCTTTTCCATGATAATGCTAAAGGCCAGGGAGGGCTGGTCACTGTCCCCCAGATGCTCACCCACTGAGAGATCTGTGATCTGACCCAGTTCATTACCTAGTACTAGATCTAGTATGGCATTCCCCCTGGTCGGCCTGTCCACATACTGTGACAGGAATCTGTCCTGGGCGCACTTAACAAACTCTGCCCCACCTAAATCCTTGGAACTAATTAGGTGCTAATCAATATTAGGGAAGTTAAAGTTGCCCATGATAACAACCCATCAAAGTTGCTGGTGAACGCAGCAGGTCAGGCAGCATCTCTCGGAAGAGGTACAGTCGACGTTTCGGGCCGAGACCCTTCGTCAGGACTAACTGAAGGAAGAGCTAGTAAGAGATTTGAAAGTGGGAGGGGGAGATCCAAAATGATAGGAGAAGACGGGAGAGGGAGGGATGGAGCCAAGAGCTGGACAGGTGATTGGCAAAAGGGATATGAGAGGATCATGGGATAGGAGGCCCAGGGAGAAGGAAAAGGGGGAGGGGGGAAACCCAGAGGATGGGCAAGGGGTAGTCAGAGGGACAGAGGGAGGAAAAAGAGAGAAAGAATGTGTGTATATAAATAAATAATGGATGGGGTACGAGGGGGAGGTGGGTCATTAGCGGAAGTTAGAGAAGTCAATGTTCATGCCATCAGGTTGGAGGCTACCCAGATGGAATACAAGGTGTTGTTCCTCCAACCTGAGTGTGGCTTCATCTTTACAGTAGAGGAGGCCGTGGACAGACATATCAGAATGGGAATGGGACATGGAATTAAAATGTGTGGCCACTGGGAGATCCTGCTTTCTCTGGCGGACAGAGCGTAGGTGTTCAGCAAAATGATCTCCCAGTCTGCGTCAGGTCTCGTCAATATATAGAAGGCCACATTGGGAGCACCGGATGCAGTATATCACACCAGCCGACTCACAGGTGAAGTGTTGCCTCACCTGGAAGGACTGTCTGGGGCCTTGAATAATGGTAAGGGAGGAAGTATAAGGGCATGTGTAGCACTTGTTCTGCTTACAAGGATAAGTGCCAGGAGGGAGATCAGTGGGGAGGGATGGGGGGGACGAATGGACAAGGGAGTCGTGTAGGGAGCGATCCCTGCGGAATGCAGAGGCGGGGGGAGGGAAAGATGTGCTTAGTGGTGGGATTCTGTTGGAGGTGGCGGAAGTTAAGGAGAATATATATGTTGGACCCGGAGGCTGGTGGGGTGGTAGGTGAGGACCAGGGGAACCCTATTCCTAGTGGGGTGATGGGAGGATGGAGTGAGAGCAGATGTGTGTGAAATGGGGGAGATGCGTTTGAGAGCAGAGTTGATGGTGGAGGAAGGGAGGCCCCTTTCTTTAAAAAAGCAACTTTGCTGTGTTTTGCTTGAATTTCCAGCATCTGCAGAATTCCTCGTGTTTTCATGATAACAACCCTGTTATTTTCGCACCTTTCCAAAATCTGCCTCCCAATCTGCTCCACTGTATCTCTGCTGCTACCAGGGGCCTATAGAATACCCCCAATAGAGTAACTGCTCCCTTCCTGTTCCTGACTTCCACCCATACTGACTCAAAAGAGGATCCTGCTGCATTACCCACCCTTTCTGTAGCTGTAATAGTATCCCTGACCAGTAAAGCCACCCCTCCCCTCCTACCCCCCCCATCCCTTTTAAAGCACTGAAATCCAGGAATATTGAGAATCCATTCCTGCCCTGGTGACAGCCAAGTCTCTGTAATGGCCACTACATCATAATTCCACGTATGTATCCAAGCTCTCAGTTCATCACCTTTGTTCCTGATGCTTCTTGCATTGAGGTACACACACTTCAGCCCTTCTACCTTACTGACTTTACACTGTTTATTCTGCTTCTCTTTCCTCAAAGCCTCTCTATATGTTAGATCTGGCTTTACTCCATGCATTTCTTTCACTGCTCTATCGCTTCAAGTCCCATCCCCCTTGCAAATTAGTTTAAACCCTCCCGAACCATGCTAGCAAACCTACCTGCAAGGATATTGCTCCCCCTCGAGTTCAGGTGCAACCCATCCAATCTGTACAGGTCCCACCTTCCCCAGAAGAGATCCCAATGGTCCAAAAATCTAAAACCCTGCTCCCTGCACCAACTCCTCAGCCATGCATTCAACTGCCATCTCCTCCAGTAACTGCCATAACCTTGCCAGATAGAATGAAATTCTTTCTTTGGTTGCCCCCAGTTAATATAACATTGCACATCAGAAGATTCATTTCAAGTCCCACATCAGCACTGAATATGTTCAATATAGATTGGGTGTCAGCTGTAATCCTTTCAAACAAAAAAAAAGTTAAGCTTGTGTGTGTGGTCAGGATTTGAATTAGGATGTTAAGTGTTTCCAGTAATACAACCCCGCAGCTTTAAGCCAGTTATGATTTATTTCCAAATTATGACATTTGTTGACTTCAGAGTGCTATAAATGGGCACTTGCCTTAATCGTATAATTTTTCTTACCTTTTAGACAATTGATAATACCACACATTCTCAAGATTTCACCTGAATGGCCATTAGGTTTTAGGCATGATATTGCTGATATGCTATTTATTAATGGGAGAATCAAAACTGAATTTAAACTTAAATGTCAATCACATTATTAGCAACATCATACTTGGATACTCTTACTATCATCTGGGTATCAAATATAGCACCTTCCCAGTTTGTATAGCACAGTATCACCAATGGATTTAATGATTATATAAAGTGCCCCTTCAAAGGGCTGGACCTGGCCCGCAACCTAGAATCGCTTCATCAGGCCAGATACAGAGAGCTGATACTAATGGTACTTACACCTTCATCAGACACCAGTCTGCACGCTAACTCTTGTCTTAGACAAGACAGTATTAAATTTTAAGTTCTGGTTCTGCTGTTAAATGGTATTGACAAAATCTATCTTGTGGCACAAGAGTAAACTATGTCATGGAGGGAAAAATAACCTGTAAATGTTCCCAGTTATCAGCATAGTAGTTATACAGATTACCCAAGGTAATGTCCAGCTTTCTCACAATACGTATAACTGATATGAGGCACTGCTATTCACTTGGTTCCACTTATGGTTGTCCATAATCCTCAATCCAGGCGAAGGCATATGCAATTTATTTAGCTGGATACTCAATTATCAGTTGTAGAAAGAAACAAACAAGATGTGCCCAAATGGTGAGCTGTAATAGTCTGAAGTGCTCTCAAAATACTCGCTGTATGGATTAAGAAAATTATTCTACAATTGAACTACAGTCAATTCTCACCACATCTAATGTTAATTTCCCTTCGTAAGTGAGTTCCATTCTGGATAGGGACGGAAGAGGCATGAATGAAAAGCTGTTAACAAAATCTTGACTGGTCTCTGTAGTGTTGTCTGTAACATGTATAAAGTTGGAAGGTATGTATCCAATGCTTTGGTCTCTTGCAGAATTTATTGAATCTGTTAGTTGGTGAGTAATTTCCCCAGGGGACAACTTTTCGATATATGAACAAGGGAGTTGGCATTTGTAATCCAGAATGGCCACTTGACTGTTCCCTGGTGAAAGATCTTGGCTCAAGTCCTCACTCTGCTGTGGCTGACTAGCCGTGGGCTGAATATGAAATGTGGACAGCTGGCTGCTCTGGTCTTGATTAACAGCCTCCATACCACTGCAGAGTTCCTGGACAGATGACATCTCCTCCACTTGTAGAGTCTCAGGATCTTCATAAGCTGAAGTTGTGTCAGCTTGGAAGTAAGGACAAGTTAAATCCAGATTGCCCTGTACCAAATAAAAGGAGCAAATTTGAGAATTATGAAACTTGCAAATGTATGTTTTGTTTATTTAAAACTAATATATTTACTTAACTGCACCAAAATTGTTCAGTGTTCTAGATGTGATCTTGGTAACACCTTATACTGTTGCAGTAAGACTTCTATTCATAAGGGCTATGTTCAGAGTTTTATTAATTAGGTTGACTTATAAAAGAAATTCCACGAAGTTGCTTTGACAATTGGGTAATCTACTTCTGTGCTGAACCAGGCATTAATAAACATTCAAAAACAACAAAGCTAAATGCATATTTAAAATTAAATCCAACGAATACTGTGCCTCTTAAGTGGTCATCTGCACTGAAATGGATGGCTTAACCTGGATTTGTGCCAGGTTAAGTACATAGATTTCGCAGCAGAACTGCTGAGAAATCGAATGAAGCAAGTCTGCTGCTGCAAGAGAACTCCAATGATGAGTGAAGTTGAAGTGACAGTGGCATCAGCTCAAAAATTCCAGGACTTCCAGGTGCACACACTTTTCTGCAGTAGTCAAAGGTGTTGCTAAGTGTAATATTTTGGGACCAGTGACCTTTGGTTATATTTGGCTATTTTATATATAAAGGGACAGATCCAGTCCACAAGTTAAATTAACAAGGCAAAATTTCACTATATCAGACAGTACATTGTTGATTGGAATAGGTTAATGAGGGCAGGGCAATGGATATAGAAGGTGGTTTCAGTGATCCCCATAGTGGGTGATATTTCTCACCCCCCCCCCCGGGGCACTGGGAGTTTTTAAAGGGGCAATAAAGATAAAGGCTGTGGTGAGAGGGGGCAGCTGAGGGATTGCAGGCTTAATTTAAGATGAATTTCTTAAGAATCTGATCTGCAGTGCCTCTCATGAATGGTCATGTAACCACCTCATCTCTTGCTAATCCACCAAAGTTTGCTTGACATGCATTATAGTTGTTCAAAAGCAATGCAATACTTATGTATTTGGCATATTATGAGAAATCTGGACTGAAGGGCCTGTGTTATAGCCAGATATTACCTTTCACTACTGTATACAGTTGGCTAGTATGATTCCCATGCTCTAATCATGCAGTGACACAGTTCCTGTGAATTACAGTATGGAGTTCATGGGGTAATGTTCAGAATCTGCCCTATCGAATGGTCTTGATGGCATTTCTCTAGCGCATGACATAATCAAGATATTGTTGCCCCACTTTACTTCAGGCAAAGAGGATTTTGCCTGACCTATGATGATGTCATAACTTAAGGAACGGCTGGGCTTAACAACCACAGTCAATCGCTTATTAGGATATAGAGCATAGAAATCTACAGCACATCACAGGCCCCTCGGCCCACAATGTTGTGCCACCAGGTAACCTACTCTAGAAACTGCCTAGAATTTCCCTACGGCATAGCCCTCTATTTTTCTAAGTTCCATGTGCCTATCAAAGAGTCTTTTAAAAGACCCTATTCCATCTGCCTCCACCACCATCGCGGGCTGTCACATTGCTCTCTGGGGGGAAAACTTACCCCTGCCATCCTCTCTGTACCTACTTCCAAGCAGCTTAAAACTATGCCCCTTGTGTTAGCCATTTCAGCCCTGGGAAAAGGCCTCTGGCTATCCACAGGACCAATGCCTTCATCATCTTATACACTTCTATCAAGTCACCTCATCCTCTGTCGCTCCAAGGAGAAAAGGCCGAGTTTACTCAACCTATTCTCATATGGCATGCTCTCCAATCCAGGCAACATCCTTGTAAGTCTCCTGTGCACTCTCTATAGTATCCACATCCTTCCTGTACTGAAGTGACCAGAATTGAACACAGTACTCCAAGTGGGGTCTAACCGTGGACTTATTTAGCTTTAACATTACCTCAGGGTTCCTGAATTCAATCCCAGGGTTGAAGAAGTACATCACACCATACACCTTCCTAACAACAGTCAACCTGCGCAGCAAGTTTGAGTGTCCTATGGACACGGACCCCAAGATCTTGCTGATCCTCCACACTACCAAGAGTCTTTCCATTAATATTATATTCTGTCTTCAAAATCAACCTGCCGAAATGAACCACTTCACACTTGTCTGGGTTGAACCCCATCTGCCACTTCTCAGCCCAGTTCTGCATCCTACTGATGTCACGCTGTAACCTCTGACAACCCTCCAGACCATCCACAACACCCCCAACTTCTGTGTCATCTGCAAACTTACTAACACATTCTTCTACTTCCTCATATCATTTATAAAAATCACAGAGGAGGGGTCCCAGAACAGATCCCTGTAGAACACCTCAGGGGAAGTTAGTTAATTAGCAAAAAAGTTGACAAATGCTCAAACCTAAAGATAAATGCACCAATTGTCAATTTATTACACTTTCAGGTCACCAAGTGAAGGGCCAGTATTCAAGGAGATTCTCAGAAGAAAATAGGCAAAATGGTCACTCCAATTCTGGCAGTAAGTAGCATGTTGTAGGATGTTTCTCATGATGTTGTTTAATTCATAATGAAAATGGCAAAAGGAGACCAAACAAAAAAGAAGTGTAGACCGCATGGTGTAGAGTATCTGAAATAGGGAATTGTACCAGCACCAACAGCAGCCATTTGTTGTGTGAAACATTATTTTTCAAATGAGGCAATAAAACCATCCAGACTTCTTGAAAATTTGAAGAGAATATGCTCTGATAAAGTAGATAAGAACTTGGCTTATTTTCAGTCACTGCATGAAAAATTTCAGAAACAGGAAACACTAAAACATTGTTGCCAGTATTTTGTAACAACAGTGATGGTTTATGTGTTTCATACAATATTTCATTGCCAAATTTGGAAAGCCCCTGTACACTTGGAGAAGAACTGATTCTGCCGGCAGTAAGGGATGTTTTCAGCACAGTTTTGCATAAGTCACCAGACCAAATAATTAAAGAGATTCCACTCAGCAATGACTGTTTTAAAGACAAATAGATGAAATTCTGAGTCATAGCTTTGCCAGGCAACAAATCTTTCCTTCTTGGTTATGTTCATTTCATAAAAGGTAAAAAGCATTGTTCAAGAGATGTTTTGGGGACTAGAAACAGATACAAAGGGGGAGCTAATATTTGAGATTGTTGAGCAGTTTTTCAAAAAGAAGGACATTCTGCTCATCAACATTCTTGCTTGTACAACAGACTGAGCACCATCAATGACGGGATGTCACCATGGAGTTATTACTTATTGAAAAGGCTGTATCTAACATATTTGCCATTCAATGTGTAACTCACGGACAACATCTCGTCACAAAATATCTAAGGATCCAATGCAAATAATTAAATACTGTTATTACATAGGTAAATAAAGTCCCATGTTCTCAATTCTCAACAACTTCAACAGCATTGAGAATGATGACAGTTTGAATGTTTGCTGTTGCACACAGAAGTTAGATAACAGTGAAGATGAAAAGATGCCCATAGGTACATGGAGAAAATGTATGATGGCAACATGCATTCAATAAACGGGACCTTTTCAGAATGGCAGGCGGTGACTAGTGGGGTACCGCAAGGCTCAGTGCTGGGACCCCAGTTGTTTACAATATATATTAATGACTTGGATGAGGGAATTAAATGCAGCATCTCCAAGTTTGCGGATGACACGAAGCTGGGCGGCAGTGTTAGCAGTGAGGAGGATGCTAAGAGGATGCAGGGTGACTTGGATAGGTTGGGTGAGTGGGCAAATTCATGGCAGATGCAATTTAATGTGGATAAATGTGAAGTTATCCACTTTGGCAAAAATGGGAAAACAGATTATTATCTGAATGGTGGCCGATTAGGAAAAGGGGAGGTGCAACGAGACCTGGGTGTCATTATACACCAGTCATTGAAAGTGGGCATGCAGGTACAGCAGGCGGTGAAAAAGGCGAATGGTATGCTGGCATTTATAGCGAGAGGATTCGAGTACAGGAGCAGGGAGGTACTACTGCAGTTGTACAAGGCCTTGGTGAGACCACACCTGGAGTATTGTGTGCAGTTTTGGTCCCCTAATCTGAGGAAAGACATCTTTGCCATAGAGGGAGTACAAAGGAGGTTCACCAGATTGATTCCTGGGATGGCAGGACTTTCATATGAAGAAAGACTGGATGAACTGGGCTTGTACTCGTTGGAATTTAGAAGATTGAGGGGGGATCTGATTGAAACGTATAAGATCCTAAAGGGATTGGACAGGCTAGATGCAGGAGGATTGTTCCGGATGTTGGGGAAGTCCAGAACGAGGGGTCACAGTTTGAGGATAGAGGGGAAGCCTTTTAGGACCGAGATTAGGAAAAACTTCTTCACACAGAGAGTGGTGAGTCTGTGGAATTCTCTGCCTCAGCAAACTGTTGAGGCCAGTTCATTGGCTATGTTTAAGAGGGAGTTAGATATGGCCCTTGTGGCTACAGGGGTCAGGGGGTATGGAGGGAAGGCTGGGGCGGGGTTCTGAGTTGGATGATCAGCCATGATCATAATAAATGGCGGTGCAGGCTCGAAGGGCCGAATGGCCTACTCCTGCACCTATTTTCTATGTTTCTATGTTTCTAATACAGAACAAGAAATTATGTCAGCTTATAAAAATTAAAGAAAGATTGCTGCAACACAAATCGTTAATGAGGCAGAGGACACTGGAAGAAACATTCAAACAAAAGTCATCCAGCACTGTGTTTCATCCTGAGAGTATCCACTTTCATATCCCTCAACCACTTCTGATGTTCTTCCTCACAATGTTTGGTGCTGTATTTATCATCCTTTGTAAGTGGAAATCTTCTTATTTTTTGTTAATTACAAAACATTATTTTTGCATGAAATAGAACATAGAACATAGAGTAGTACAGTACAGGCCCTTTGGCCCACAATGTTGTGCCAACCCTCAAACCCTGCCAGCCATATAACCCCCCACCTTAAATTCCTCCATATACCTGTCTAGTAGTCTCTTAAACTTCAGTGTATCTGCCTCCACCACTGACCCAGGCAGTGCATTTCACGCACCAACCACTCTCTGAGTAAAAAACCTTCCTCTAATATCCCCCTTGAACTTCCCACCCCTTACTTTAAAGCCATGTCCTCTTGTATTGAGCAGTGGTGCCCTGGGGAAGAGGCACTGGCTATCCACTCTATCTATTCCTCTTATTATCTTGTACACCTCTATCATGTCTCCTCTCATCCTCCTCCTCTCCAAAGAGTAAAGCCCTAGCTCCCTTAATCTCTGATCATAATGCATACTTTCTAAACCAGGCAGCATCCTGGTAAATCTCCTCTGTACCCTTTCCAATGCTTCCACATCCTTCCTATAGTGAAGTGACCAGAACTGGACACAGTACTCCAAGTGTGGCCTAACCAGAGTTTTATAGAGCTGCATCATTACCTCGTGACTCTTAAACTCTATCCCTTGACTTATGAAAGCTAACACCCCATAAGCTTTCTCAACTACCCTATCCAGCTGTGAGGCAACTTTCAGGGATCTGTGGACATGTAACCCCAGATCCCTCTGCTCTTCCACACTACCAAGTATCCTGCCATTTACTTTGTACTCTGCCTTGGAGTTTGTCCTTCCAAAGTGTACCACCTCACACTTCTCCTGGTTGAACTCCATCTGCCACTTCTCAGCCCACTTCTGCATCCTATCGATGTCTCTCTGCAATCTTTGACAATCCTCTACACTATCTACAACACCACCAACCTTTGTGTCGTCTGCAAACTTGCCAACCCACCCTTCTACCCCCACATCGAGGTCATTAATAAAAATCACGAAAAGTAGAAGTCCCAGAACAGATCCTTGTGGGACACCACTAGTTACAATCCTCCAATCTGAATGTACTCCCTCCACCACGACCCTCTGCCTTCTGCAGGCAAGCCAATTCTGAATCCACCTGGCTAAACTTCCCTGGATCCCATGCCTTTGGACGTTCTGAATAAACCTACCGTGTGGAACCTTGTCAAATGCCTTACTAAAATCCATAGAGATCACATCCACTGCACTACCCTCATCTATATGCCTGGTCACCTCCTCAAAGAACTCTAATCAGGCTTGTTAGACACGATCTGCCCTTCACAAAACCATGCTGACTGTCCCTGATCAGACCATGATTCTCTAAATGCCCAGAGATCCTATCTCTAAGAATCTTTTCCAACAGCTATCCCACCACAGACGTAAGGCTCACTGGTCTATAATTACATGGACTATCCCTACTACTTTTTTTGAACAAGGGGACAACATTCGCCTCCCTCCAATCCTCCGGTACTATTCCCGTGGACAACGAGGACATAAAGATCCTAGCCAGAGGCTCAGCAATCTCTTCCCTCGCCTCGTGGAGCAGCCTGGGGAATATTCCATCAGGCCCCGGGGACTTATCCGTCCTAATGTATTTTAACAACTCCAACACCTCCTCTCCCTTAATATCAACATGCTCCAGAACATCAACCTCACTCATATTGTCCTCACCATCATCAAGTTCCCGCTCATTGGTGAATACTGAAGAGAAGTATTCACTGAGGACCTCGCTCACTTCCACAGCCTCCAGGCACATCTTCCCACCTTTATCTCTAATCGGTCTACCTTCACTCCTGTCATCTTTTTTTTCTTCATAAAATTGAAGAATGCCTTGGGGTTTTCCTTTACCCTACTCGCCAAGGCCTTCTCATGCCCCTTTCTTGCTCTTCTCAGCCCTTTCTTAATCTCCTTTCTTGCTTCCCTATATTCCTCAATAGACCCATCTGATCCTTGCTTCCTAAACCTCATGTATGCTGCCTTCTTCCACCTGACTAGATTTTCCACCTCACTTGTCACCCATGGTTCCTTCACCCTACCATTCTTTATCTTCCTCACCAGGACAAATTTATCCCTAACATCCTGCAAGAGATCTCTAAACATCGACCACATGTCCATAGTACATTTCCCTGCAAAAACATCATCCCAATTCACATCCGCAAGTTCCAGCCTTATAGCCTCATAATTTGCCCTTCCCCAATTAAAAATTTTCCTGTCCTCTCTGATTCTATCCTTTTCCATGATAATGCTAAAGGCCAGGGAGCGGTGGTCACTGTCCCCCAGATGCTCACCCACTGAGAGATCTGTGACCTGACCCGGTTCATTACCTAGTACTAGATCTAAATTTCATCTCCACCTAAAATCCAATGTTTGAGTATAACATGACCTGTACAAGAGAGACAGGTTACACTTGAACTACAGGGGGACCAATATCCTTTCAGGGAGGTTTGTTAGTGCTTTTGGGGAGGCTTTAAACTAAATTTGCAGGGGGATGGGAACCAGAGTGCCAGAGCTGACAGTGTGGCTGGGGTAAAAATAAATGATGTTAAAAGTTCAAGCAAATCCGCTAATGGAAAGGTTGTAAGTGGTGGTAAAAATCTTCTGAGGTGTATATATTTCAATGCCAGGAGTATTGTGGGGAAGGCGGATGAGTTGAAGGCGTGGATTGACACGTGGAATTATGACGTTATAGCAATTAGTGAAACTTGGCTACAGGAGGGGCAGGACTGACAGCTTAATATTCCAGGGTTCCAATGTTTCAGATGTGATCAAGGCAGAGGAATGAAAGGTGGGGGAGTAGCATTGCTTATTAGGGAAAATATTACAGCAGTGCTCAGGCAGGACAGATTAGAGGGCTTGTCTACTGAGTCCTTATGGGTGGAGCTGAGAAAGAGGAAAGGTATGGCCACATTAGTGGGATTGTATTACCCCCAATAGTCAACGAGACTTGGAAGAGCAAATCTGCAGAGAGATAGCAGGCAACTGCAGGAAACATAAAGTTGTGGTGGTAGGGGATTTTAATTTTCCATATATTGATTGGGACTCCCATACTGTTAGGGGTCTAGATGGTTTAGAGTTTGTAAAACGTGTTCAGGAAAGTTTTCTAAATCAATATATAGAGGGACCAACTAGAGGGGATGCAATATTGGATCTCCTGTTAGGAAATGAGTTAGGACAAGTGATGGAAGTCTGTGTAGGGGAGCACTTCGGTTCCAGTGATCATAACACCATTAGTTTCAATTTGATCGTGGACAAGGATAGATCTGGTCCTAGGGTTGAGGTTCTGAACTGGAAGAAGGCCAAATTTGAAGAAATGAGAAGGGATCTAAAAAGCAAGGATTGGGACAGGTTGTTCTCTGGCAAAGATGTGATCGGTAGGTGGAAAGCCTTCAAAGGAGAAATTTTGAGAGTGCAGAGTTTGTATGTTCCTGTCAGGATTAAAGGCAAAGTGAATAGGAATAAGGAACCTTGGTTCTCAAGGGATATTGCAACTCTGATAAAGAAGAAGAGGGAGTTGTATGACATGTATAGGAAGCAGGGAGTAAATAAGGTGCTTGAGGAGTATAAGAAGTGCAAGAAAATACTTAAGAAAGAAATCAGGAGGGCTAAAAAAAGACATGAGGTTGCCTTGGCAGTCAAAGTGAAGGATAATCCAAATAGCTTTTACAGGTATATTAAGAGCAAAAGGATTGTAAGGGATAAAATTGGTCCTCTTGAAGATCAGAGTGGTCGGCTATGTGCGGAACCAAAGAAAATGGGGGAGATCTTAAATAGGTTTTTTGCGTCTGTATTTACTAAGGAAATTGGCGTGAAGTCTATGGAATTAAGGGAAACAAGTAGTGAGATCATGGAAACTGTACAGATCGAAAAGGTGGAGGTCCTTGCTGTCTTGAGGAAAATTAAAGTGGATAAATCCCCGGGACCTGACAGAGTGTTCCCTCGGACCTTGAGGGAGACTAGTGCTGAAATTGCAGGGACCCTGGCAGAAATATTTAAAATGTCGCTGTCTACAGGTGAGGTGCTGGAGGATTGGAGAGTGGCTCATGTTGTTTCGTTGTTTCAAAAAGGATCAAAAAGTAATCCGGGAAATTATAGGCCAGGAAGTTTAACGTTGGTAGTGGGTAAGTTATTGGAGGAAGTACTAAGAGACAGAATCTACAAGCATTTGGATAGACAGGGACTTATTAGGGAGAGTCAACATGGCTTTGTGCGTGGTAGGTCATGTTTGACCAATCTATTGGAGTTTTTCGAGGAGGTTACCAGGAAAGTGGATGAAGGGAAGGCAGTGGATATTGTCTACATGGACTTCAGTAAGGCCTTTGACAAGGTCCCGCATGGGAGGTTAGTTAGGAAAATTCAGTCGCTAGGTATATATGGAGAAGTGGTAAATTAGATTAGACATTGGCTCAATAGAAGAAGCCAAAGAGTGGTAGTAGAGAATTGCTTCTCTGAGTGGAGGCCTGTGACTAGTGGTATGCCACAGGGATCAGTGCTGGGTCCATTGTTATTTGTCATCTATATCAATGATCTGGATGATAATGTGGTAAATTGGATCAGCAAATTTGCTGATGATACAAAGATTGGAGGTGTAGTAGACAGTGAGGAAGGTTTTCAGAGCCTGCAGAGGGATTTGGACCAGCTGGAAAAATGGGCTGAAAAATGGCAGATGGAGTTTAATACAGACAAGTGTGAGGTATTGCACGTTGGAAGGACAAACCAAGGTAGAACATACAGGTTAATGGTAAGGCACTGAGGAGTGCAGTGGAACAGAGGGGTCTGGGAATACAGATACAAAATTCCCTAAAAGTGGCGTCACAGGTAGATAGGGTAGTAAAGAGAGCTTTTTGGTACATTGGCCTTTATTAATCGAAGTATTGAGTATAAGAGCTGGAATGTTATGATGAGGTTGTATAAGGCATTGGTGAGGCCGAATCTGGAGTATTGTGTCCAGTTTTGGTCACCGAATTACAGGAAGGATATAAATAAGGTTGAAACTCAGTTACAGAGAAAGGTTGAATAGGTTAGGACTTTATTCCCTGGAGCGTAGAAGAATGAGGGGAGATCTCATAGAGGTTTATAAAATTATGATGGGTATAGATAGAGTGAATGCAAGCAGGCTTTTTCCACTGAGGCAAGGGGAGAAAAAAACCAGAGGACATGGGTTAAGGGTGAGGGGGGGAAAGTTTAAAGGGAACATTGGGGGGGGGCTTCTTCACAAAGAGAGTGGTGGGAGTATGGAATGAGCTGCCAGATGAGGCGGTAAATGCGGGTTCTTTTTTAACACTTAAAAATAAATTGGACAGATACATGGATGGGAGGTGTATGGAGGGATAGGGTCCTTGTGCAGGTCAGTGGGACTAGGCAGAAAATGGTTCGGCACAGCCAAGAAGGGCCAAAGGGCCTGTTTCTGTGCTGTAGTTTCTATGGTTTCTATGGTTCTATGACCAGAGTCATTATTGAGTTTAAAAATAAAATGTGGACTTTTTCAGTTTTTGTTACATTTACCTGTGATTAAATTCAATCTTTTGATCTAATACCTTACATAAAACCCAAAAGAAGTAAAATACAAATACACTGTACTGCAATATTTTAAACAAGACACGGCATCGTAGGTGGAGACCGAAAGCCTGCCGTTGTTTGTTGGTGTTCAACAGCTGATCCCTGATGCTGCTGTGCTGCTTTTATTAACTGGCACATACTATATTTTCATTATATTATTGGGTTGTAATAATTTTTACTGTTATGTGTGTTGAACAAGTGCAAGACAAAGACTGCTTTCTGGTAGCATGTAAATTCAGAGAATTGGCAAAGCCAAACAGCCACTGACTGTCCATCTGCATGGGTGAGGTAGTGATAGGATAGCTTACCTTCCTGATGGCTCAATGTACATATTGTTTCATGCACAAAATAATTAACCATATTAAATAAAACTACCTAGAGGGTATATGTATAGGCTGTATATGTAATGTAAATAGATCCTGTGTTTAGACATTATATAAATATTCCAAAATCCAAAAAAATTTGAAACATTGTTGGCCCCATGCATTTCAGATATGGGGTGCTCAACCTGTACATTGTTCTCCATAAGTGGCATCACAAGTAGATAGGTTAGTGAAAAAGCCTTTTGGCATCCTGGCCTTCAGTCAGGCATTAGGTTATGGATATTGGATATTATGTTGGAGTTATTATACAAGATAATGGTGAGGACACATTGTGTTCAGATTTGGATGCCCTGCAAAGGAAAAATGCTATTAGGCTAGAAGGAGTGCATAAAAAGTTTACAAGAATGTTGGCAAGACTCAAAGGACTGAGTTATAGAGAGAGGTTGAGTAGACTAGGACTTTATTAATTGGCATGTAGGAGAATAAGGAATAATTTTGGGTATATAAAATCATGAGGCACAGACAGGTACGATGAAACATACAGCATGTTTCCTAGGATTGGGGAACCAAGAACAAGAAGGTAGATAGAGTTTTAAGGGGAGAGAGATTTAATAGGAACCCAAGGGGCAGCATCTTGTAGAGGATTGTGTGTGTATGGAAATGAGGTACCAGAAGAAGTGGCTGAGGCAGGTTCATTCACAACATGCAAAAGATAATTGGACAGGTACATGAATTGCCCTAGATTAGATGGGCATCTTGGTTGGAATAGACCAATTCAACCAAAGTGCCTGTTTCCATGTAGTATGACTGGCTGTTTTGCATATATTTAGGGTTATTATTGCCTTGTTTCTTAATCTGAAGCAGGGAATAGTGCTTGCATAGTGCGCCATCTAGTGGCCTACACAAGAGCTGCTAAGGTCTGTTGAAAGCGATGCTATTTGTATTGATTGGCAGATTGGGAAGAATTCTCCAAATAAGATGCGAATACCAATATTTTCCCAACCCATGCAGAATGTATTTTTTAAACATAGAATATAAATTTAAACATTTTACCTTGATTGCAGTGTATTCCTTTGCCCATGTACAATTAGCTGGATCAGGAATCTTTTTAACATACAGATGAGATGTAAGTTTTGATAAAATAGACAAAGTCCTACGTCAAAACAAAATACAAATGAGAAGAGCACTTTATGCAACCTAGCTTGAGGACTGATTATGTAATTGTATATCCTATAAATCTTCCATGATGAGAACTCTCCAGCAGGCATTCGCCAAATTATTTTTTGGGACTTCCGTGGGGACCATCAGAGAAGTCCCCATTTCATGCTAGAATTAGGTCCTCCTCATAATGTTGACTGACCTAGAGCAGGAAACTGGGCAAGTTACTCAAATTTAATGGGCCTAAAGTAGAACAATGGATTTACAGTGAAGAAGCAGACCATCAAAATGACATTTTCAAACCAATTTTGGCACCATTTCCTTGCCTGCCATTTGACAACATCAGACAAACTTAAAAAGATTAACAGCAGAGATCTGATTTTATGCTTTTGAAGTAATTGGGAAAATGAATTTAGATAGACCCATTTTATGGTGAATGAGCAAAGCTATGACCTCAGCAAATCATTCAAACTATATTGTGCAATGAATGAGTTAATTTTATCTGCTGTCCTCTGAATCATTCCAGTGGATGCAAGACTGAACTGAACTCTGCTTGTGCCTGACTGTTAATTTTGCAGAACTTTATTTCCACACTTATGGACAAGTTTGCATTAATGATCGGAGGGACTTGACCCTCCCAGGCCTGACAGTGACTGCATTACCTTCACATAAAGTGGTGATGTAAATGAATCTCAAGTGCATAAGCAAGGGCGCAAGCAATTGAGTTAGCCTGGGAAGTAGCTTACTCCATCTGATTTTTTTTCCCACTTTGCATCAAGTGCAGTCTTTGGAAAATGCTGCTCACAGTCATTTTGATTGCATAAAATTATTTTCCACTAAATGTCAAAATTCAGCCAAGACACAATTTAAAAAGGAATTTCTGATTACACCTGGAGGTTGTAAGCACTAAATATGGATCAATATTATTTAAAAGTCTTGGCAGCTGCAAGCTCTTAGAAGTTAAGAGTACAGAATAAACAAAAACAATACATATTAATTTTGAGATATTTGGAGCACTAACACTATTTAAAATAAGCTAAATGTTACTAGGAGTTATTTCAGTAAATATTACCTGCTTCTCACCGACTGCCATAAACAAAACACAGAAACAACTACGGCAACTGAGAATGTTACTGCAATGACGACCCTGATGATGGAACTGCTGTTGGAGTGCAGCTCTGTACCTGGAGAACAAGAACATTTCAACAGTTTGAATCTGCTGGTCAGCTGACTGCCCAAATGTGGCCCTTCTGATTTATCTCTCCTAAGTACCAAATAATGCTGAAATTCTGTTCTGTGACCAATTAGTTATTTCCCTGCCTTCTTTCCAAACTCTGACTTTACACAAATGATACGTGATGTTGAGGCATGACTGTCCTTTGATGTTAGACCATAAGATATAGGAGCAAAATTAGGCCATTTGGCCCATCGAGTCTGCTCTGCCATTTCATCATGGTTGATCCATTTCCCTTTCAGCCCCAATCCCCTAACTCCTCGACCCCTTCATGCCCTGATAAATCAAGAATCTTATCAACCTCGGCCTTAAACATATAAAAAGACTTAGCTACACAGCTGCCTGTGGCAAAGAATTCTTCATATATAAGTCAAATTATTTGATAGCTGGGCATAAATCATTTTGCCTTGTGCTCTGCTCTGCTCTAATGGATATACTGGGAAGGGAGAGTGTATACTGTTGAAAGTGGCAGCTTTGACTCCAGCTAAAGATCTATGGCAGTGTGTTTAGCTGTGATATTCAGAGTTCTGGTAAATACTTACTTATGTAATTTAGGTAAAATTTGTGAGGTACTCCACTCTTTCCTTCTCCAGCTTTAGTTAGGGCTGTCATCCATACAATATATTCTGCTCCTGGTTTCAGGTCTGGTATTGTGTAACTTTTGTTGGTTGGATCAATGCCCTCTATACAAAATCCATGAAAAAGGAAACAGTGTTATTTCCCCAAATGGAGCGGTTTGTTGTATTTTGGGCATCTGTATTACTTTTTCATCCCAGTAATCATTCTTCCTCCCGTTTCAGTACGGCTTCTGGTGTTAATGTGTCAAAGTGGAACTGGGTTCTTAGCGATTTATTTCTTGTCTAGATACAATGAATGTAACTTTAACCTCCCTATTCCAACCATAGAAATTCGTACAAGACAAACAGGTCTATCAGGCAAGCCTGACACACACGTACTCTATTTCTGTTTGCCCATGTTTGGGCCATATCTTTCTAAATCCATCCTATCCTTTCCTAAGATGGCACCGATAAGTGGCAACATTTTGCATGTAGTTCCAATGGGAATCATCAAATATTCCCGTTTAGGACTACTGTGGCTGAAATCCATACTCACAGCTTTGGGTACTTCAGTAAGCAGCATTGCTTTAAGACATTTCAAAAAAAAAGTTTCTTGATCCTGAAAATCAGTGGACCCTGGTCAGCAGACTCGGGTCAGGAGTGCAGTTCCCATTTAAGAAAGTGGAAGCGTGGAAAGGGGGCCAGTCTGCAGGTATGATTGAAACACAAAGGCCTTGGACCCCCTACCTCCCAGCTATCTTGCTGGTGAATGTACAGCCTCTGGAAAATAAAATCAAAGACTTCAGAGCAAGATTGCTGTACCAGAGAGGACATTAGGGACTGTTTCATGGAAACCTAGCTAACCCCTGCCATTTCAGACATAGTGCTACAGCCCAAAGGCTTCACTATGTACCAAAAAAGACAAGATTGCTGACTTTTTTAAAGGTAGAGGAGATGGGTATGTTTCACGATTAACTCATTGTGATGCACAGACGTTGCAGTTCTGTCTCAGTCCAGCTCACCAGACCTACAACATCTAGTGGGGTCAAATGTCATCCATGTTATCTGCTGAGGGAGTTTTCCACCATCATCCCAGTAGTGGTGTACATTTCAACTCTGGCTGGCACTGGAGTTGCTGAGCTGATAATCAGCATTCATGAAACACACCCAACTTGAAGAAGTCTCTGAACAACTACCACCAACATATCACCTGTGGAACCAGAGGAGCCAACACATTTGACCACTGTTATACCACTGTCAAGAACGCTTACTGTGCCATCCCACACCCACTCTTTGGAAAGTCCAACCTCCTGGCTGTACTTTTACTCCCGGAGTACAGGTAGAGGCTAAAGACCTCAGCACCAGTGGTGAGGAACACAAAGGAGGTGGAGGAGTGCTGAAAGGACTGCTTTGAGTCAGTGGACTGGACAATACTCAGGGATTCATCTTCAATTATGATTGAATATGCCACGACATCAACGACATCATTGAGACCTGTGTGGCTGAGTGTGTGTCCTCAAGAACTTAGCAGATATACTCAAACCATAAGCTACTTTAAAACCAGGAAATTTGTAGTCTGCTGAAGGCTAGATCTGTGGTATTTTAAACCAGTGGACCCGAACAATACAAGGCTATTTTAAGAGAGAAAAAACCAAATCTGATTGAACATAAAGACAGATTCAGATGCACGCCAGCTCTGGCAGGGTTTGCAGGGCATTACTTCTACAAGGCGAAACCTAACAGCATGAATGGTTGTATAATACTTCACTCCCAGATGAGCTTAACACATTTTGTGCACGCTTTGAAAGGGAAAATAAAACTACACCCGTATGAATCCCTGCGGCACCTGGTGACCCTGTGATCTATGTCTCGGAGGCTGATATCAGAGCATCTTTCACGAGGCGTCAGGTCCTGATGGTGTACTTAGCAGGGCACTGAAAACCTGTGCCAGAAACTGGGTGGAGTGTTCAAGGACATCTTTCATCTCTCACTGTTGCTTTTGAAAATTTCCACCTGCTTCTGAAGGGCGACAATTATACCAGTGCCCAAGAAGAGCAGAGAGATCTGCCTCAACGACTATTGCCCAGCTGCACTCACCTCTATTGAGATGAAGTGCTTTGAGTGGTTGGCCTTGATTAGAACCAACTCCTAGACCTGGATCCACTGGAATTTGCCTGTCGCCACAATAAGTCTACAATTTCACTGGCTCTCCACTTGGACCTGAATCACCTGGATAATATTAATACCCAAGTCAGGCTGCTGTCCATTGATAACAGCTCAGGATCAAACACAATCATACCCTTAGTACTAATCAACATGTTCCAAAACCTTGGCCTTTGTAACTCCCTCTGCAACTGGATCCTTGACTTTCTCAGTCAGTGTGGATGGGAAATAACATCTCCTCCTCACTGACAATGAACACTGGTGCACCCATAAGGATGTGTGCTTAGCACACTGCTCTACTCTCTCTACACATACTGCTGTGTGGCTAGACACAGCTGAGGTGCCATCAATAAATTTGCCAATGATACAACTGTTATTGGAAGAATTTCGGATGTGAGGAGGAGGCATACAGGAATGAGACAGATCAGCTGATTGAGTGGTGTTAAGACCAAATAATTGATTGTGGACTTGAGGAAGATAAGTCAAACACACACCAGTCCTCATTGAGGGATCAGCAGTGGAAAGAGTGAGCAGTTTTAAATTCCTGGGTGTCAGCATCTCTGAGGATCTATCCTGAGCCCAATATATGGAGGCATTTATAAAGAAGGCACTACAGCAGCTATATTTAATGGACATTAGCATCTCCAGCATTAAGGACACTCTTGAAAGGTGTTCTGACATTGACGTCAAAGACAAATTCACAGGCTCACAAGATGCTGCAGGGATTCACATAGATGTAGTTTCATTCTCCCTTTTAAAGCGTGTATAAAAGGCATTCAGCTCATCTGGGAATGATGCATCACAGCCATTCGCGTTTCGCTTTGTAGGAAGCAATGGCTTGCAAACTCTGCCACAGTTGACATGCATCCAATTCCAACTCTAGGCTGTTTTTTTCGCTCTTAAGATAGCCATCCATTGGTTGTACCTGGACTTCTTATATAGTTCTGGATCACCAGTCTTGAATGAAACAGATTCAGTCCTCAGCAGATGACAAATCTCCTGGTTCATCCATGGCTTTCGATTTGGGTATGTCTGATATGTTTTCAAAGGCACACACTAATCCACACAGGTGACAACTGAGGCATATTCATTCAGATTGAAGATGAATCCTTGAATACTGTCCAATCCACCGACTCAAAGCAGCCCAGTAAGTGCTCCCCCACCTCCCTTGTCCATACCTTCTTTGTCCTCACCACTGGTGCTGCAGCCTTTAATCTTTGCCCACATGCTGGAAGTAGAAGTGCAGCCAAGTGATGGGATTTTCCAAAGTGTGGTGTGGGATGGCACAGTAACCTTTCACAGGTCTTCAATGCAAGCAGCAGCATTTGACCATCACTCTCTGCTTGCTACCATTGTGCTAATTATGAGACCAGTTCACTAGCATGGCCTGAATATCATGTGATCTAAACCGTCCCGTGGGACCTTGTGAAAGGATCACCCGACAGGCACCATAAGGAAAGCTGGAGAGCATCCTTTCTGAGTGGCATTTCCACACTACGCGGTGCAAGTGGGAGTGAGCCACTGTGAGGTTACTTTTGTATTGCTCTCATTAGAAATGAGAAGGTTTTTAAACATAGTTTTGCATAATAGGTCATGCAGTGAAATCAGCTAGGAGGTAGGACATTACTTGTAAAGTGAGTGATGTTTGAGAAATTGATTGGCTGTGACTTCTGTTCAATGTATGTCACACAGGTGTCCAGAACTTAGCAAGTTACAGATCAGCTTTTGCTTTCAATGGAGGAAGACAGCAGTAGAGTGAGGTACTGGTGTTTGGGACTGAGAGGAAACCCACCCTGCTAATCAATAAGATTATAGCAGATTTGTCTGTGACCTCAACTTGATATTCCCATCTACCTCCCAGTAACTTTCACCCACTTGTTTAAAGCAACCGTTCACCACTAGCTCAGAAATATTCTTCCCTGAAACATCTGTGGAAGCAGAGTTCCATAGATTCAAAAGTCTGAGAGAAGAAATTTTGGTTTGTCTATTTTAAATGTGCAACTTTATTGCTGTCTCAGCTAGTTGAAATCTCAGACTGGATCTTTCTACATTACATGGTTTTATTTGTTGATTTAATTATAAAACAAACTGATCCAATGAGACCCTAATGAGACACTAATCTAATGGCAGATCCTCCCAGCCTAACAGATGCCTGACTTCTGTACAGCCCATACCCCACAAACGAGTCTCTGGAAGACTGTTGGTATGAATTTGCTACTGCTGCTGGTACCTTCTGCTTTGTGGGAACATTTCTGGGTCACGAACAGTTTACAGGAATGTAACCCCGCTATAACCTGTGATGGACCTGTAAATGAGGTGTTTTACAATTATGGAGTATTTTATTGGAAAAAATATGGAAACCTATTTCTTCTGGTTGAGAAAATCATCTTTGGCTATACTTAAAGGGGTTGGGGAAACTTCTTCCCATACAAATTTGTTCAAACAAAAGCTTTGCTAGATATTGGTGCACCTGTTTAAAAAAAAAATAATATATATTTCAAGCAGTATAGATCCTGGGCAGTAAAAAGACAATAGGGCAATGAAATTATTTTGCATTGTATTGCTGCAGCATGCCAAAGAACACACTGAAAATGGGGAAAATGGTCTCTATATGTTAGAATCAGAATCAGGTTTATTGACAGCGGCATGTGATGTGAAATTTGTTAACTTAGCAGCAGCAGTTCAATGCAATACATAATAAGTAAATCAATGATGTGGATTGAATAGATTTCAAAAACGTGCAAAAACAGAAATACTGTATATTAAAAGAAGTGAGGTAGTATCCAAAGCTTCAATGTCCATTTAGGAATTGGATGGCAGAGGGGAAGAAGCTGTTCCTGAATCACTGAGTGTGTGACTTCAAGCTTTTGTATCTCCTACCTGATGGTAACAGTGAGAAAAGGGCATGCCCTGGGTGCTGGAGGTCCCTAATAATGGACACTGCCTTTCTGAGACACTGCTCCCTAAAGATGTCCTGGGTACTTTGTAGGCTAGTGCCCAAGATGGAGCTGACTAGATTTACAACCTTCTGCAGCTCCTTTCAGTCCTGTGCAGTAGCCCCTCCATACCAGACAGTGATGCAGCCTGTCAGAATACTCTCCACAGTACAACTATAGAAGTTTTTGAGTGTACTTGCTGACATGCCAAGTCTCTTCAAACTCCTAATAAAGTATAGCTGCTGTCTTGCCTTCTTTATAACTACATCGATATGTTGGGACCGTGTTAGATCCTCAGAGATCTTGACACCCAGGAACTTGAAGCTACTCACTCTCTCCACTTCTGATCCTTCTGTGAGGATTGGTATGTGTTCCTTTGTCTTACCCTTCCTGAAGTCCACAATCAGCTCTTTCATCTTACTGACCTTGAGTGCTAGGTTGTTGCTGCAGCACCACTCCACAAGTTGGCATATCTCACTCCTTTACACCCTCTTGTCACCACCTGAGATTCTACCCACAATTGTTGTATTGTCAGCAAATTTATAGATGGTATTTGAGCTATGCCTAGCCTCACAGTCATGGGTATAGAGACAGTAGAGCAGTGGGCTAAACACACACCCCTGAGGTGCATCAGTGCTGCTACCTCCAATGGTTCTATATTTTTATAAGACCTTCCATTTACTGACTGCCATAGGGATTTATAGGGGTTGGTCATAAATACTGATCTGATGTAGAAATTTTGTCAAGACTTACTGTATGTTGGAGATGGCTTAAGAGAGTAAGTGTCAGAATCATAGAGACACTGTTCTATCACATGGAAAATTCTTACTGAGTCATCATTTACACTAAGCCAAATTTATTCCTGCTAGATTCTAATCATTCATCTATTCAGTAAGATCAATTAAAATGTAATGTAATCTATCAACCCATGAGTCTTTGGGATGTGGAATTAAACTTAGGCACCAATGGGAAATGTGCAGTCACAGATAATATGCCAAGTCCACACAGACAGTATCTAATGTCAGGGTGTGCTCTTGTGCCCTGCATCAATTTCCTGTGATTCTGAATTTATTTTCTTCTGTCATACTTACTATAAATTTCAAGAGGCAACTTTGAATTTTTTTTCTTTATGTAGATGGTATAGCTATCAATGCAACCAGCCGTTTGGTTCTTTGGAATATCCTTCCAGAAGATTTCTGCAGTGTCGTGTTTAGTGAAGACAGAAGGTCCTGCCAGTGGAGAAGCTAAACAAAAACAGATAACGTCTTGGTTAAGATTATCTCTTTTTTTAAATTAACCCAATGTTTGAATGTTACCATGAGTCTGATTACCTTCTTGGGCTGTGTACTTCCGAGTTAAAAGTGATTTTCCGGTTCCATTTTTGTAAACTGCATAGACGGAGATCTGAAAGCATGTCTTGGGTTTTATATTTTCTGTAATACAGTGAGAGACATACTTATTAGAAAGTATTCCGCTGTGGTTCAAATGTTGAGCAGGGGTGTAGGAAATACAGAGGTGTGAATTAGGGACTGGCAGGATTTAAGGAGGGTGAAAACTGTTGTGTGTATCAGAAACTGTGCAAAAGAGAAGAGCACCCTCCTGAAAACAGGTGCAGATAGCACCTCTGTACACTTCAAAGGTAACACTGAAAAACGTTGTGACATATGCTAAATGTTACCGAACCTAGGTTACTCATCATCTTAACACAGAAACAGAACAGGGTTGCAAGAGCTGAACGATTGATACCTACACTTTTACTCACCATTCCTGTGATGTTTCACAACATTCCCAAATTCCCCTTTCAGTCCCTAAATCCCCCCACTGCTTCTGTTCAAATATTGCTGTAATTGTTAACACATGCAATTTTATATTGCGTCTCCTTAATTGTTATAGTCACCTATCCTCACAACTTTACTTAACATGTACTTTCAGTTTTCCCAAAAATCTTCTTGCTTCCTAAATGTTTTACTTACTTCCGATTTCCAAACCCTGCAAATTTTAGCTTTTTCAAAAAATATCAATGGATAATCAGCCCAGGTTCCAGTTATTTTTTCTAAAACACAAGCTTCAACTATCTGCGCACTATAACAACAGAAGCAATAGTTTTCCCAAAAGTCTTAAATGCAACAGACCAGAGATTAAAGTTGCATCAGGGGTTCATTTTCTTTGGTACCAGTGCAATTCTGAAGACAGGACCAAGAGAACTGTACGTCTGTAGTAACGTGATTATTTTGATTTATTAAGGACGCTCACATGAAGTCTGTTATAGCAGACCTCTGTGACTGTTTTCCCTCTGCCCTCATTCATTATGTTACAAATGGAAATCTATCCTACAATATAGGGTAATCTGAAACCCCCAAAATGAAACTGTGGTGCTGACTTTATTCCAGGTCCAAACATACCCAATCACATCATTATGCCAGGTCCTGAAGCCGAACAGGCTGATAGGTTTGATGATGATAATGCAGCTTGTTTAAAGAAGGTAATCTAGTTTACCTGTTAATCTTGCTGAATGGTTCTGAGGGGGAAGTTTAATCCAATTTATATTTTGATTAAGCTTGTCATTTACTTCTGTCCACTCGACCACGTATCCTTGGACTGCCGTTGGTGGTTTTACTGGTTCCATCCACTCAATTAAGAGCATGTTATTCTCGGTATACATAGTGGAAATGTTTCTTGCTGGAGGAAGATCTATCCATTAAAAAAATCAATAAATAATAAGTAAGTAACTAGCTTTTTAAAAACTCAAGTACAGACTTATAAATGGCATCAAACATTTACCCTGTGAGTTTCTGTACCATGCAAAGCAAGTTTGCACCAATTCCAAATATGATCTTGGGAAGTTACTACGTGGGTTACCTCAACATGTGTAACTGCAACATTTCAATGCCATAGAAGGGAAATAAGGCAGGCTTTGTTCCCTAGTTCCAGGATGTACAAACAGATATCATGTGTCAGGCTCAATTATAATGTTGCCTTAGTGGAAGATGCTGGCAACAATATTCATCTAGGCCCACGTACTGAAAAAAAACCATCACTGGCCCCACACTGTGGGAGAAAAAAAAGAGGCACAACCTAAATGGGGGACAAAATTGCATCTCCCCAGCTGAACTTGCATCTCAAGGATGGTTTGCTTATTTAGACATGAAAGAAAAATATCAAAATAAAGGCTGAGATGTTCTCAACCTGAAAATACTGCTATGGGAGATATAATAGTGTCTTTCAAGTTTCCTTGGGCATTTGTCCAGTTTGCATAGCTCATCTGGAGTACAATTCCAAAAATGCCATCCAACTGTGATTTTCAAAGTTATCGATTGAGTAAAGCTGTCAATTTACCTCCAATTAGTACCAAATTATCTGATCTTGGGTGTAATGATAACAAGGGCACCACTAACTATCTTGGGGAGGAAATGGAAAATAGTATACTTATTTTATTTTGCTGCTTGAAGTGATTTAACAAAATAAGATAATGCATTAAGCAGTAAAATAGTCCTGCCTTTACAACAGTGGCTAAACATGGAATGTAGTAGTGACTTTCAGTAGCAACTATTTCATCTGAGTAATGCCCTGCTAGATTCATGAATTGCCCTTGCATGTGTTCTCTCATTTTATGATTTAAAAAGAATTCAAACCCTTTGTGCTAAACTACTCATGTGCCGTTTATATCTCTCAATAACTGTTAAATCTCTGTAATCTCACCGCACCTGATGTGTCTTCTTTAACATTTTCTAAAAGAAAAAGAAAAAAAAACAAAAGTAGATCTTATGTTCAGAAGTATTTTCTTATACAAGGCCATTGCAGCTTTTGATTTATAGTATATGCCAGCCTTTAATTTTGTCTTTCTACCTTGGAGATGCTTTGTGCATTAGACGTGTGAGTGTAAACCTTTTCACAAATGGCAGGAAAATTCAAGGCTATGATCCTTGGTTGGGCATTGCTAAATAACTGTAGGAAGAACTTGCGTTCCCTAAGACAGGTTGAGCACCCCTTATCCAAAATACTTGGGGCCAGAAGTATTTAGGAATTTTTCAGGTTTTGAAATATTTTTGCATTTATATAATGAGATAGCTTGGGGATGGGACCCAAGCCTAAACATGAAATCTATTTACATTACATGTACAGCCTGTAAATATACCCTGAAGGTAGTTTTATATAATATTTTAATAACTTTGTGCATGAAACAATGAGTACATTGAACCATCAGAAAGGTAAGCTATCACTACCTCAGCCTCATGGGTGAACAGTCAGTGGCTGTTTGGCATCCTATCACTGCAGCATCTGAATTTATGTGGTACTGGTAATCAATCTTTGTCTCGCTGGTGATTGTCACACATGTATATGAAAATATAATGTGTGCAGGGTAACAAAAACAGCACAGCAGATTGGAATCAGCTAATGAACAACAACAAACAACGGCAGGCTTCCAGTCTCCACTTACAATGTTGTGTTATGATTATGTTTACAGTACACTGTATTTGTACAGTGTTGCATTAGCACATCCCAGCACAGTTATTCTGTCCTTGTCATCCTTAATTCCTGTAGGGACTTTCTCATCAGTTATAGTCAGTATCTTTCTGGGGCAATAGCACCAGAACGATAATGCCTCATCAGCATTGTAGACTTGTTCCAGTGTTAGATTTTCGTCAGTGTCGATCTTGGCAAACTCATCAATGAATTTCTCTGCTGCTTTGTGATCAGTAGACACTTTATTACCATAAATCTTCAAAAATTTAACACCGTGTCTTTTCTTAAATTTCTGGAACCATCCTGCTGAATATTCACAATTACCTAAAATTTTCATTTCATCATGATAGGTCTTTGCTTGTTTCATGATCAGCATATGTTCACTCCAATATTGATGAATTCACTTTCCCAAAATATGATTAAGATCTTTATTTTTCACATTATGTAGTACTTTTCTATTTTTCATTAACTTCTGTTCATTACTTTCAGCATAGAACTTTAACAGTTTGTCCTTCTGTTTCTTCAGGTTGCAGATGGTGGTCGTTCCAACACCATACTCTGTCAGATGCTTCACAGTTAAACTGCTGTCAAGTTTCTTCAACAACTTGACTTACTGTGTTATAGATAAACATAAATGCTTCCTTTTTTTTTCCTTTTCACTATTACCCATAGGGATAACTGCAGGCCTTTGTGACATTTTCAACAGCATCTTAATAGCACAGAGCAGAGAATAAGCACAAAACACATGGTAATCACTGTGAGTAATGCACGAAGACCTGGCTATGATGACCACTGAAAACAAACTGGCTCCATCAGGACACCACTCAGGATTGGTCAGGTCATTTCTCAGAACTATTTGTGGTTTGCAGAGACCTGCGCATCACCTGGAAACCTTCCTGGTGCGTTGTGGAATTTTCCATATGTGGCGTCTTGTCAGTGCTCAAAAAATTTCAGGATTTTGGGATAAGGGGTGCTCAACCTGTACCTACAATGTTATTTTGCTGGATTTCTATATTAATGATAGTGGGTCCCAGGGAATTACTACGGAGAACCCTTATTTTGTTACAAGCAATTTGCATGATAGACTGATTAGTTAATGGGATGGGATAGAGACTGAAGGTAACTATCTCATCCTACAGGCATGGATCTGTTTCTGTGCAGTAAACTAAGGCAGGTGGAAATATGAAACGCAACTCCTGAGAATTAGGCTCCCAAGTAGAGGGTGGCCATTGGATCAAGGTGTCAGAGGAAGCTAACGTTTGTAGATCATTCACCTCGGATGAGCCAATCTCTTCACAAGAGAAAAGCAGATAACTGAAAAGGGAGAAGCGTAGGAGGCAACTGAGGAAACCAAATTTCTCCTGCTTTTCTAGACCTCTTAAGGATATTCCAGTAATGTTGTGAAAACAGAAACATTTTGTTTTACCTCTGAGAGATGACAGGCGGAGTTCAGATGGTGGAGAGCTGCCCCTGGAGTTGTAGACAGACACAGTGATGACGCCGCCTGTGCTGGGAATGCCCACGGTATACCACGTGTTTTTAGTCTCCCTTGTCCATATGGTAGAGTTATGCTTTGTACTTTCCCTTAGGGTTACATTATAACCCCGGACTCTTCCTCTGATCTCAATTACCTTGAGAGGCTGTGATAATAAAAATATTTTTGTTATTTTCCTCGAGGTTTCAATTAAAACAAATGATTCCAATAAATATAACTTTTCCCCTAAATAAAAGCAGCTTTTCCCTCTCCAAAATATCCTGTCAGTGATACCTTGAAGCCAAGGCATGCTTATAGTTGTGTTTTCCTCTCTCCTTTGGATTGGTGGATAGATTTATACTTTGTTCATGATACCAGGAGATGCTGGAGAATGGAACAATGGTTTGGCTTATGCACCGAGCCTTTTCTCAGAATCACCTCCAGTCAGTTATCAGGACAGGTCTGATCTCCAACAGAACTTCTAGTGATCCTGAAACTCGGAGCCAGCAGCTGCTGGGGGTGGGCAGTAGACAGTGAGGCAAGCTAGCAAAGCTTGCAGTATGGTCTTGACCATCAGGGAAAATGGGCTGAAAAATGGCAGATGGAAATTAATACACACAGATGTGAGGTGTGGCAGCTTGGGAGGACAAACCAGGATAAGGCTTACACAGAGAACGGCAGGGCTCCATTGTGCGTTAAAACGAAGGGACCTGGGAATACAGATAATTCTAGCGGCAGCGCAGGTAGATAGGGTCATAAGCAGAGCTTTTAGCACAAATATTTCCATAAATCATGGCATTAAGTACCAGATTTGCGATGTTATGTTGAAGTTGTATAATTCATTTATTTATTGGGATACAGCATGGAATAGGCTCTTCCAGTCCTTTGAGCCACGTTGACCAGCAACTCCCAATTTAAACTTGGCCTAACCATGGGAGAATTTACAATGACCAATTAACCTATCAACTGGTATGTCTTTGGACTGTGGGAGGAAACCCGTGCAGTCACGGAGAGAACGTGCAAATTCCTCACAGACAGTGGTGTGAATTGAACCCTGGTCACTGGTACTATAAAGCATTGTGCTAACCACTACACTTCCACGCCACCCTGTATAAGATATTGTTTAGACCAAATTTTGAGTATTGAGTGTGACTGTAGTTACCTACCTACAGGAAAGATATCAATAAGGCTGAAAGAGTAAGGGAATTGCCAGGACTGAAGGACGTGAGTGATAGGAAAAGGGTAAATAGGTTAGGACCTCATTCATTGGAGGGCAGGCAAATGAGGGAGATCTTATAGAGGTATACCAAATAATGAGGGGTACAGAGAGGGTGAACACATGCAGCCTTTCCCCCCTCAGGTTTGGTGAGAGTAGAGGTTATTGTTTTAGAGCAAAAGATGAAATATTTAAGGGGAAGCTTTTCACTCAGAGAGTGGTGTGTGTCAGATGAGCTACCAGTGGAAATGATAGACAATTATATCATTTGACAAAGTTTAGATACAGTAGGTATATGGATGGGAAGGACTTGGAGGGAGGCATTTGGTTCAGGTGCAGGTAGATGGGACTAGGCAGAAGATTAGGTTGGTATGGACTAGATGGGCTGAAAGTCCTGTCTCTGTGCTGTAGCACATTGTGACTCTATAACTGATTTAACCCAGTGCATCCATCCCAATTTTTGAGGATTTCATTTGTTATCTTAACCACATTGGGGTGAGAATCCTCTAAACTAATGCAAAACCAGGGGATAGATTTGACCATTGAAGCCAATGTAAACATTAAAACTTCCTGTCCATAAATAGAAAGTATCAGATCAACTGTGAGACTGTGGTGAGTGCAGATGCAGCCCATCAATTGTGCAGTGAACTGACTGGGCCTTATATGCGTGGGTGGCAGTCTTTGTCTTTTGGGTCCTCCCACATCATAAGCCACCCAGCGTGTACCATTACCAACACGACTCAGTAAAAATATTTAATCATATTACCCTGCTGTTGCTCTAGCTCCACACAACGCATAGCACCTGCCGAGACTGGTACTGAGCAATTTGAATTTGTACCATTATAATTTGGTTTTGTGGTCCATGATATCAGATTTGCACGGATTCCCATGGATTCAAAATTGGCTTAGTGGGAGAAGCTAGAGAGTGGTTGCCTCTCTGACTGAAGCCTGGTAACGAGCGGTGTGCTGCGGGGATCATTGTTGTTTGTCATCTGTATCAACAACTTGGATGATAAAGTGGATCAATTATGCAAATTTGCAGATGACCCAAGATTCAGGGATGTATTGCATGGTGAGGAAGACTATCAAAGCAGGAGACTTACCCTAGAGATCATAGGTTAAGAGTCAAAGATTAAATATTTAAGGGGAACCCGCGGGGCACCTTCAGGATAAGAACATGGATGGGAGGGGAGATGGAGGGCTATGGTTCAGACGCAGGTTGATGTGACTAGGCAGAATAATAGTTTGATATGGACTTGATGGGCCCAAGGGCCTGCTTTTGTGCTGTGGTGCTCTATGTCTCTAAAGGCTGATTTATACTTGTGCGTCAAATGGACGCCGTAGCCTATGCGCGTTGTGAGCATTTATACTTGTGTGTTGGTGTGTCTGTGTTGCTCTGCAATTCGGGCACATAGCGCATGCGCACACACCTGCCCGTGCAAAGCTTCATGGTCATGGTAGTCTTCCTCGGTGTAAACAATTTTAAAGCGAGCGTCTTTTTCGTAAAAGCGAAATGTGTCCTCCATAATTTCGGAGGTCTGTAAAGCTTTATGGAAAGCATTGCAGCCAGAGTTCCTTCCCTTCCCTTCAGTCGGCCAACGGGAAGCTATTGCAGCGTAGGAGGAAATGTGATGCTACCAAACGGACGAATCACAGTTGTTCAGTGTGCATTGCTGCGACGTGTAGTTACATTTTGGGAGAGGTGCGTGTCAGGCTGCAGCGTAGGGATCCACGTAGGCTCTGTGTAGGGTTCGCGGCGACGCCATACTTACAGCGTCGAGTTGACGCAGAAGAATAAATCAGCCTTAAGAGTCCACATGGACAGTACCCAATGTACAGACTGAACCCAGGTCTTGGTGCCATGAGGCAGTGGTTCTACTACTATGCCATTGTACCATCTCCTTCTGTTGTGGAATGAGAAAATTAATTCTCAGAGTATGTAATAATGATCTTGATTTACTGGTTAATATAAAACAGAAGGAAGACTCTTTCTATAGGCTTTAGACTGCATCCAAATCAGCACAATCTACTGTAAATAGACCACTCCAGAGGTTAACTTAGACCACTGTAACAGGAGGCCATCTTGTAGGGAATGGTGTGGCCCTAATAGGGTTTTGAAAACAGCATATATTTGGATGTCACTTTCTGAATACAATATTTTTCATTCTTTCCAGCTTTAAGTAATGTTGGTTTTCATACCTGTGTTCACCATTCATTCTGCTCAAACTTGGACTTAGCAAACTCAATTAAATTTAAAAAAATAACATTTTATAATTGTCTTCTTTCTAAACTTAGCTCTGCTCTTACACTTCTTTGCGGCATCATCTATTTGGCCTTTTGCCCAATTCAAAATTCAAAAGCACATGGAGTGAGGAATTAATTGGTAAATAGACACAGCTGACAAGATTGTTTTATCCATAGTAGGATTTATTTTACCTTAAAAGAACAATCCTGAACTCTAATAAGAGATATGGAAAGCTGCCAAAGATAACCTAAAAAACAAACTGAATTCAAGTTGTGACGATTTAGAAAAATTACTGAAAAATCCAGTAACAGTCTAATAATAGGATTGAAGTTTACAGTCTAATACAACTATAGATGTACACGTTGAAAAATCTTTTGTAATTCTTTGAGGAAATAACAGGCAGGATAGACAAAGGTCAGTGGATGTTGTTACTTGGATTTTCAGTTCTTTGACAATGTTCTGCACATGGGGCTGTTAAATAAGAGCCTACAATATTACAGGAAAGATACCAGCATGGAAGACTGACTGACTGGCAGAAGGCAGAGAGTGGGAATAGAGAGCCTTTTCTGGTTGGCTGCTCATTACTAGTGCTGTCCTGCAGGGGTCAGTGTTGGGGCCACTAATTTACACACTATATGTTTATGATCTGGATGTCTGAATTGATAACTTTGTGCCCATGTTTGTGAATGATGCAAAGGTAGGTAGAGGGGAAGGTAGTATTGAGGAAGCAGTGAGTCTGTAGAAGGACTTGGACAGATTAGGAGAATGGGCAAAGAAGTGGCAGATGGAATATAGTAGAGGGATGTGCATGGTCATAAACACACGGAATTTCTTAAGCCAAAATGTAGTGAATCTGTGGAATTCATTTCCACAGAAGGTTGTGGAGGTGAAATTATTGGGTATACTTAAAGCAGAGGTTGAGAGGGAAAACAAATCAGCCATGATTGAATGGTAGAGTAGATTTGATAGGCCGAATGGCCTAATTTTGCTCCTATCTCTTATGGTCTTATAGTCTAAGAGTGAATATAAAGGGTAAAATTATTGAGACTCAGGAAAAAGAATTCTGGGAGTAGAGATTTATCTTTTTTCCCTGGGCACAAGTTTTTTTTGCAATCAATTACCTGCTACAGAAAGTATGCTATATTCATTACTGTTAAACAGATTTACCCTCAGATGACATATTAAAAGCCTACTGATTTACTGTTGAGGTTGTGGAGACAGAGAGGATTGAGAAGTTTACATGTCTTTAATTTGTTGAAATTTAGCCAAATCTGACATATGACTATGTGAATTGCACTGTTTGCTTGAGTCTAGAAAGTTTAGACACAACTTGTGACAACAACAGATTTGATAAAGCAAACAATTTTTTTCAATTTTTATTGTGACCAAATGAGCCCTGCTTTATAGATAAAACTACAGCTGTTTCCAATAACTGCTGCAGTAAAAAAAAACTATGTATTTTCACAAGTTTCTATCAAAGAACAGTAAAACATGATAATGAAAGCCACAGAATTTGGGTTAAAATCAAACCCAATCCTTTGAGTGTAAATTTATTCTGAAACAACACCTTAAAATTGAAAGGACAGGCAGGTAGGCAGAGGGGATAGTGTGGCTCTGTTGGTGAAAAACGAAATCAAATCCTTAGAAAGATGTGACATAGTATCAGAAGATGTTGAATCCTTGTGGGTAGAGTTAAGAAACTGCAAGGGTAAAAAAAAGACCCCGATGGGATATATACAGACCTCCGAACAGTAGCCAGGATATGGAGATCGGAACACCACACCAAAAGGGCAATGTTACGATAGTTATGGGGGAATTTCAATATGTACGTAGATTTGGAAAATTGGTTGGTGCTGGATTCCACGGGAGAACATTTGTAGGATGCCTACAAGATGGCTTTTTACGGTAGTTTGTGGTTGAGCCCACTAGGGGATCAGCTATGCTGGATTGAGTGTTGTGTAATGAACTGGATTTGATTAGGGAACTTAAGGTAAAGGAGCCCTTAGGAGACAGTGATCTTAATATAATAAAATTCACCCTGCAATTTGAGAGGAAGAAGCTAAAGTCAGATGTATCAGTATTACAGTGGAGTAAAGGAAATTACAGAGGCATGAGAGACGAGCTGGCCAAAATTGATTTGTAGGGGACACAAGCAGGGATGATGACAGAACAGCAATGGCTGGAGTTTCTGGGAGCAATTTGGAAACTGAAGGATATATACATCTCAAAGAAGAAGTATTCTAAAGGCAGGATGAAGCAACCATTGTTGACAAGGCAAGGGAAATCAAAACCAACATAAAAGCAAAAGAAAAGGCATGTAATATAACAAAAATTAGTGGGAAGTTAGAAACTGGGAAACTTTTAAAAACCAACAGAATGTAACTAAAAGAGCCATAGGGTGGAAAAGATGAAATATGAAGGGAAGCTAGCTAAAAATATCAAAGAGAATAACAAAAGTTTTTTTGAAGAGTAAAAGAGAGACGAGGGTAAATAGTGGACTGCTGGAAAATGATGGTGGAGTAGTAATAATGGGGGACAAGGAAATGGCAGAAGAAATGATTTAAGTATTTTGCATCAGTCTTCACTATGGAAGACACTAGCAGATGCAGGAAGTTCAAGTGTCAGGGAGCAGAAGTGAGTGCAGTCTATTACTAGAGAGAAGCTGCTTGGGAAACTGAAAGGTCTATAGGTAGGTAAGTCACCTGGACCACATGGACTACGCACCAGGTTTCTGAATGAGGTAGCTGAAGAGATTGTGGAGGCATTAGTAATGATCTTTCAATAATCAATAGATCCTGTTATGGTTCCGGAGGACTGGAAATTTGCAAATGTCATTCCACTCTTCAAAGAAGGGAAAGAGGCAGAAGAAAGGAAATTATAGATCAGTTAGCCTGACCTCAGTGGCTGGGAAAATCTTGGAGTCTCTTGTTCAGGATGGCGTTTCGGGGTTCTTGGAAGCACATGATAAAATAGGCCAGAGTTAGTATGGTTTATTAAGGGAAAATCTTGCATAGAAATCTTGTTAGAAATTCTTTGAGGAAATAACAAGCAAGAGAGACAAAGGAGAACTGGTGGATGCTGTATACTTGGGTTTTCAGAAGGACTTTGACAGGTGCCGCACATGAGGCTACTAAATAAGAGCACAAGGTATTACAGGAAAGATACAAGCCTGGATAGAGCATTGGCAGATTGGCAGGAGGCAAACAGTGGGAATAAAGGGAGCCCTTTCTGGTTGGCTGCTGGTGACTTGTGGTGTTCCACAGAGGTCTGAGTTGGGACAGCTACTTTTTATATTGCATTTCAATGATTTGGATGACAGAATTTATGGCTTTATGGCCAAGTTTGTGGATGATACAAAGATAATTGGAGGTGCAGGTAGTGTTGAGGAAGCAGGGAGGCTGCAGTGTGACTTGGACAAATGAGGAGAATGGGCAAAGAAATGGTAAATGGAATACAGTGTCAGAAAGTGTGCGGTCATGCACTTTGGTAGATGGAATAAATCCAGACTATTTTCTAAATGGGGAGGAAATTCAAAAATCCAAAGTGCAAACAGACTTGGGAATCCTCTTGCAGGATTCCCTAAAGATTAATTTACAGGTTGAGTCGCTAGTGAGAAAGGAAAATGCAATATTAGAATTTATTTTGGAAGGACATGAATATAAAAGCAAAGACGTAATTCTGTGGCTTTATAAGGCACTCGTGAGGCCTCATGGAGTATTGTCAGCAGTTTAAAAAAGGATGTGCTGTTATTGGAGAGGGTTCAGTGGAGGTTCCCACAAATGTTTCCAGGAATGAGAAGGTCATCATATGAGGAGCTAATAATGGCTGCTGGCTTTACTCACTTGAATTTATAAGCATGGGGGGTGGGGAGGAAAGCTCATTGAAACCTATCAAATGTTGAAATGCCTTGACAGGGCAGATGTGGAGAGGATGTTTCCTAGGACCAGAGGGCACAGGCTTGGAATAGAGGGACGTTGATTTGGAACGGAGATGAGAAGGAATTTCTTTAACCAGAGGGTGGTGAATCTGTGGAGTTTATTGCCAGCAGTGGCCATGGAGACCAGGTTAGTGGAGGCTAATAGGTTCTTCAGCAGCGCTCACATCTATGGTGATGAAATGGCTTGAGAGGGTGGTCATGGCTAGAATCAACTTCTGTCTCAGGAAGACCTGGACGCACTGCACTTTGTCTATCGCCACAATAGATCTACATCAGACTCAATCTCAACGGCTCTCCACGTGGTCTTGGATCACCAAGATAATGTAAGTACCTATTTCAGGATACTCTTTATTGAGCATAGCTCAATATTTAACACCATAATTTCTACAGTCCTGATTGATAGGCTATGGAACTTAAGCCTCTGTGCCTTCCTCTGCAAATGAATCTTTGATTTCCTAAGCTGTGCAAATCGGAAGTAACATCTCCACCCTGCTGACGATCAGTACTGGTGCACCACATGGATGTGTGCTTAGCTCACCGTTCTACTCCCTCTACACCCATGACTGTGTGGCTAGGCATAACTCGTTGGCAGAATTTCAGATAGTGATGAGGAGGCACACAGGAGCGAGATAGATCAGCTGGTTTAGTGGTGTGGTCACAACAACCTTACACTTAATGTCAGCAAGACCAACGATTGTAGATTTCATGAAGGGTAAGATGACTGAACACAAACCAATCCTCATCAGAAGTGGAGAGAGTGAGCAATTTCAAATTCTGGGGTGTCAATATCTCTGAGGACCTAACCTAGATGCAACATATTGATACAGCTATAAAGAAGGCAAGTCAGCGGCTATATTTCATTCAGAGTTTGTCAACTAAAGCAATTAAAAACTTCTACAAATGTATCTTGGAGAGCATTCTGACTGGCCTCATCACTGTTTGTAATGGGGGGTGGGGTGTGGGCTACTGCATAAGATCGAAGTAAGTTGCAGAAACTTGTAAAATTAGTCAGCTCCATCATGGGTACTAGCCTCCATAGCATTCAAGACATCTTCAAGGAGTGATGCCTTAGGAAGGTGGCGTCCATCACTAAGAATCCCCACCACCCAGCACATGCCCTCTTCACACCTGGTACAGAAGCCTGAAGGCACACACCCAGTGATTCAGTAACAGATCCTTTCCCTCTGCCATCTGATTTCTAAATGGACATTAAACCCATGAACACTATATTTACTTCTGTTATTTTTTGCACTACTTAACTATTTAATAGACATATACACTTACTGTAATTCAGTTTATCATGTGTTTCATTATACTGCTGCCATAAAGTTAACAAATTTCATGATGTGTACCAGTGATATTAAAACTGATTTGGATTCTGATTAGTCGGGGCATGAAAGGTTACGGGGAGAAGGCAGGAGAAGGGTTCGAGAAGGAAGTGGTCAGCCATGATGAAATGGCGGAACGGAACAGACTTGATGGGCTGAATGGCCTATTTCTGTTCCCATGTCTTATGGTTGTACCTGAATTGGACCACGGGATACAAGACCATAAGAAAGAGGGGCATAATTAGGCCATTTGGCCCATTGAGTCTGCTCTGTCATTTCATGATGGCTGATCCAGCTTTCCTCTCAGCCCCAATCTCTTGCCTTCTCCCAATATCCCTTCATGCCCTGAAGCAATCTCTGTCTTAAATATACAATACATAAAGACTGAGCCTCCACAGCTGCCTGTGGCAAAGAATTCCACAGCGTACCACTCTGTCTAAAGAAATTCCTCCTCATTTCAATCTAAAAAGACGCCCTCTATTCTGAGACTGTGCCCTCTGGTCTCAGACACTCCCACCACAGGAAACACCTGTCCACATCCACTCAATCAAGGCCTTTCACTATTTGACAGGTTTCAATGAGGTTACCCCTCATTCTTCTGAATTCCTGCACTCTTCATATGACAAGCCATTCAATGCTGGAATAATTTTTGTGAACCTCCTTTGAACCGTCCCCAGTTTCAGCACGTCCTTTCTACGATAAGGTGACCAAAACTGCTCACAATATGCCAAGTGAGATCTCACCAGTGCTGTATAAAGTCTCAACAATACATCCTTGGTTTTATATTCTAGTCTTCTTGAAATGAATGCTAACATTGCATTTGCCTTCCTCACCACAGGCTCAAGCTGCAAATTAACCTTTAGGGAATATTGCACAAGGACTCCAAAATCCCCTTGCACCTCAGTTTTTTTGTATTTTCTCTCCATTTTGAATATAGTCAACCCTTTCTGGAGGTTCTGTCAACCTGATAGAGATACCCGCGTGGTGTGTTGCCTCCCAGGTGCAAGGGCACGGGATGTCTCGGACTGGGTGCAGAATATTCTGAAGGGAGAGGGTGAACAGCCAGAAGTGTTGGTACATGTTGGTACCAATGACATTGGTGGAAAAAAGGAGGAGGTTCTGAAGAGAGAGTTCAGGGTGTTGGGTAGGAAGCTGAAAAGCAGGACCTCCAGGGTAGTAATCTCAGGATTGCTGCCTGTGCCACATGCTAACGAGCGCAAATAGCACGATCAGGCATATTAATGCGTGGCTGAGAGACTGGTGGAGGGGGCAGGGCTTTGGGTTGCTGGATCACTGGGGCCTCTTCTGGAGGAGGTACGACCTGTACAAAAAGGATGGGTTACACCTGAACCCAAAGGCGTCCAAGTTCCTAGCAGGCAGGTTTAATAGAGCTGTTAAGGAGGGTTTAAACTAATTTGGCAGGGGAATGGGAACTGGAATGATAGGGTTGGGGAAGGGGGAAACAGAAATTGATCAAAGATAGTGTGCAGCAGAGCTGATAGAAAGGACAGGCAGGAGATGAGGCATAATTACAGTCAGTGGGATGATATACAGGGCAATAGAGGTGTGGAGCAGTTAAAACAGAAAGCAACAAATACTGGACTGAAAGTGTTATATTTGGCTGCATGTGGCATAAGAAATAAAATGATCTTGAAATTCAGCTACAGGTTGGCAAGTATGACGTTGTGGCCATCTCTGAAACTTGGCTAAAGGATGGCTGGCATTGGGAGCTGAACGTCCAATGATATAAGGTGTATCGGAAAGATAGGTTAGTAGGCAGAAGAGGTGGTGTGGCCCTGTGTATAAGAAATAATATTAAAACATTAGAAAGGGATGACATAGGATTGGAAGGTGTAGAGTCTCTTAATTCAACCTATAGAGGCAGTTCAACCCATACAGGTCTCCAAACAGCAGCCGGGATGTGGATTACAAATTACAGCAGGAGGTAGAAAAAGTGTGTCAGAAGGGCAATGTCATGATAAGCGTTGGGGATTTTAACATGAAAGTGGATTGGGAAAACCAGGCCAGTACCGGACCTCAAGAGAGAGAATTTGTAGAATGTCCAAGGGATGGCTTTTTAGAACAGCTTATTGTTGAGTCAAATAGGGGATCGGCTGTGCTGAGTTGGGTGTTGTGCAATGATCCGGAGGTGATAAGAGAGCTTAACGTTAAGGAACCCTTAGAGAACAGTGATCATAATATGATTGAGTTCACTTCGAAATTTGAGAAGGAGAAATTAAATTCCAATGTGTCAGTATTTCAGCGGAATAAAGAAAATTACAATGGCATGAGAGGGGAACTGGCCAAAGTCGACTGGAAAGGGACACTAGCAGGAAGGACAGCAGAGCAGCAATGGCTGGAGTTTCTGTGAAAAATGAGGGAAGTGCATTCCAAATATTCCAAATAATTCCAAAGTATATTCCAAATAAGAAGAAATTTTCGAATGGAAGAAGGACACTACCGTGGCTAACAAGTGAAGTCAGAGCCAAAGTAAAAGTAAAAGAGAGGACATACAAGAAAGGCAAAGCTAGTGGGAAGATAGAGGATTGGGAAGCTTTTAAAGACTTGCAGAAGGAAACTAAGAAGGTGATTAGGAAGGAAAAGATGAATTATGAAAGGAAGCCAGCGACTAATATCAAAGAAGATACTAAAAGTTTTTTTTAAAGTATATAAAGCATAAAAGAGAGTTGAGGGTAGATATAGGACTAAAAGAACATGATGCTGGAAGTATTGTAATGAGAGATGCAGAGATGGCAGAAGAACTGAATGTGTATTTTGCATCAGACTTCACAGTGGAAGACATCTGCAGTATACTGGACATTCAAGAATGTCAGGGAAGTGAAATATGTGCAGTGAAAATTACGACTGAGAAGGTGCTGAGGAAGCTTAATGGTCTGAGGGTGGATAAATCTCCTGGACCTGATGGAATGCAACCTCGGGTTCTGAAGGAAGTCACTGGAGACATTGCAGAGGCATGAACAATGATCTCTCAAGAACCAATAGATTCTGGCATTGTACCAGAGGACTGGAAAATTGAAAAGGTTACTTTGCTATTTAAGAAGGGTGGGAGGCAGCAGAAAGGGAACCATAGACCTGTTAGCCTGACATCAGTGGTTGGGAAATTGCTGGAATCGATTGTTATGGATGAAATTACAGAGTACCGGCAGGCACATGACAAGATAGGCCAAATCCAGTGTGGTTTCCTGAAAGGAAAATCCTGCCTGAATAACCTACTGCAATTTTTTTGAGGAAATTACAAGCAGGGTAGACAAAGGAGTTGTAGTAGATGTGTTGTACTTGGATTTTCAGAAGGCCTTTGACAAGGTGCCGCACGAGGCTATATAGCAAGATAAGAGCCCATGGAATTACAGGGAAGTTACTAGCATGGGTGGAGCATTGGCTGATCGGCATAAAGGGATCCTATTCTGGCTGGCTGCTGGTTACCAATGGAGTTCCACAGGAGTTGGTGTTGGGACCGCTGTTTTTTACGACGTATGTCAATGATTTGAACTGAGGGATTAATGGATTTGTGGCTAAATTGCCGATGAAACAAAGATAGGTGGAGGAATGGGTAGTGTTGAAGAAACAGAGAGCCTGCAGAGAGAATTAGATAGTTTAGGGGAATGGGCAAATGAAATACAATGTTGGAAAGTGTATGGTCATGTACTTTGGTGGAAGAAATAAATGGGCAGACTATTATTTAGATGGGAGTCCTTGTGCAGGATACCCTAAAGGTTAACCTCCATGTTGAGTCGGTGGTGCAGAAAGTGAATACAATGTTGACATTCATTTTTAGATGTATAGAATATAAGAGCAGGGATGTGATGTTGAGGCTCTATAAGCCACTTGTAAGACCACACTTGCAGTATTGTGTGCAGTTTTGGGCTCCTTATTTTAGAAAGTACATACTGACATTGGGGAGGGTTCAGAAAAGATTCACGAGAGTGATTCCAGGAATAAAAGGGCTACCATATGAGGAATGTCTGGCAGCTCTTGGGCTGTATTCCCTGGAGTTCAGGAGAATGAAGGGGATGGTATGGCAAAGTTATTTCCCATGGTAGGGGATTCTAGGACAAGAGAGCAGGACTTCAGGATTGAAGGACATCCATTTAGAACAGAGATGCAGAGAAGTTACTTTAGCCAGAGGGTGGTAAATCTGTGGAATTTATTGTCAGAAGCGGCTGTGAAGGCCAAGTCATTGGGTGCATTTAAGGCCGAGACAGACAGGTTTTTGATTAGCCAGGGCATCACAGGGTATGGGGAGAAGGCAGGGGAGTGGGGATGACAGGAAGAATTGGATCAGCCCATGAATGAATGGTGGAGCAGCCTCGATGGGCCGAATAGCCTACTTCTGCTCCTATATCTTATGGTCTAATGGTCTTTCCTTTCCTCTAACAAAGTGCATAACCATTCAATGGGACTGCAGCAGGACTTAGTCAAATTGGAAGAATGGGCAAAAAAGTGGCAGATGGAATACAGTGTTGGGAAATGTATGATAATGCATTTTGGTGAAAGTAACAATAGTGCGGACTATTATCTAAATGAGGAGAAAATTCAGACATCAGAGGTACAGAGTGACTAAGGAGTCCTTGTGCAAGACTCCCAGAAGGTTAATTTACAGGTTGAGTCTGAGGTAAAGAAGGAAAATGCAATGTTGGCATTTATTTCAAGGGGAATAGAATATTAAAGCAAGGAGAAAATGCTGAGGCTTTATAGAGCATTAGCAGGGCCACATTTGGAGTATTGTCAACAGTCTTGTGCTCCATATCTCAGAAAGGATGTGTTGTCATTGGAGAGAGTCCGGAGGAGGTTCATGAGGATGATTCCAGGACTGAAGGGTTAACATATGAGGAGTGTTTGGCAGCTTTAGGCCTGTACTCACTAGGATTTAGAGGAATGCCGGGGGGGGGTGGGGGGGGGCGCGGAATTCTCATTGAAACCTACTGAATGTTGAAAGGACTAGATAAGGTGGATGTGGAGAGGATGTTTCCTTTAGTGGAGGTATCCAGAACCAGAGGGCACAGCTCAAAATTGAGGGGCAACCTTTTAGAACAAAGGTAAGGAGGAATTTTTTTAGCCAGAGAGTAGTGAATCTGTGGAATGCTTTGGAACAGACTGCGGTGGAGACCGAGTCCGTGTGTATATTTAAAGCAGAAGTTGATAGCTTCCTGGTTGGTCGGGACATCAGAAGATATGGGCCACCAGACTCAAAAACAGTTTCTCTCCTCAAGCAGTAACGTTGATCAATATATTCGCTCACTAATCCACTGCTCTACACACCACCCCCACCACTATTTTATCATTTCCTGTCAGTCACCTTGTGTACAGACATTCCTGTACCAAGAGTCATTTTATGGGTGCAGCTTCAATACATTGATTCTATCTTGTCTATGAATTATATATGTATTTTTATTATTGTGTTTGGCTTTTTTTGTGCTGCATCAGATCCAGAGTAACAATAATTTCATTCTCCTTTACACTCGTGTACTGGAAATGACAAACAATCTTGAATCACCCCCTCCTCTGATCAACAATACTTTCATTTTCCTGGTTATTCTGTTTTACCGCAGCCTTCTCACATTTCCCTGACTCTTCAAGCATGTTTGTCACTCCTGAATGATCCAGACAATGCTGACACTGGAAGTCCAATCATTCTTTGATGGAATGTCTAAGGATGGGGCTGAGAGGCAACAAATTCATCCTGTGTCTGGGTGCCTTGTTCATGGAAGATTTCTTTGCATCTTTGTCTCTGAAGCATTGCAGCCCAAGGAGTTTATATTTTTTAAAAAATCACATTTCTAAATTAGATTTTCTTGAGTAAGTCTCCCTGGAAAGTGGCAGATGGAGTTCAACCCAGATAAGTGTGAGGTGGTTCATTTTGGTAGGTCAAATATGATGGCAGAATATAGTATTAATGGTAAGACTCTTGGCTGTGTGGAGGATCAGAGGGATCTTGGGCTCCGAGTCCATAGGACACTCAAATCTGCTGTGCAGATTGACTCTGTGGTTAAGAAGGCATACAGTGTATTGGCCTTCATCAATCGTGGAACTGAATTTAGGAGCCGAGAGGTAATGTTGCAGCTATATAGGACCCTGGTCAGACCCCACTTGGAGTACTCTGCTCAGTTCTGGTCGCCTCACTACAGGAAGGATGTGGAAACCATAGAAAGGGTGCAGAGGAGATTTACAAGGATGTTGCCTGGATTGGGGAGCACGCCTTATGAGAATAGGTTGAGTGAACTCGGCCTTTTCTCATTGGAGCGATGGAGGATGAGAGGTGACCTGATAGAGGTGCACAAGATGATGAGAGGCATTGATCGTGTGAACAGTCAGAGGCTTTTTCCCAGGACTCAAATGGTTAGCATGAGAGGACACAGTTTTAAGGTGTTTGGAAATAGGTATAGAGGAGATGTCAAAGGTAAGTTTTTTTAATGCAGAGTGGTGAGTGCATGGAATGGGCTGCCGGCGGCCATGATGGAGGCCGAAACGATAGGGTTTTTTAAGAGACTCCTGGATAAGTACATGCAGCTTAAAAAATAGAGGACTGTGGGTAACCCTAGGTAATTTCTAAGGTAAGGACATGTTCAGCACAGCTTTGTGAGCTGAAGGGCCTGTATTGTGCTGTAGGTTAGGTTTTCTATGTTTCTATGAAATGTGAAAGTTTTAAATTGAAGTTTCAGATAATTTCATAGAGCAGAAATAAAATCTGCTCTATGAAATCTGTGTGGGATGAAAAAAATGTAAATAAATCAACAGATTCCACTCATCTGTTGATGTGTGCAAGTGATGTGACCTTGAGTAATGGGAAGTTGCCATATGGTCAGTTTTCTAAGAAACATAGTTTTAACATGCTTGGAAGCGCCTACAGAGGAGATGACAGGGGTAAGTTTTTCAACAGAGAGTGGTGGGTGTGTGGAATGCACTGCTGGCGACGGTGGTGGAGGCAAATACAATAGGGTATTTTAAGAATCTCTTAGATAGGCACATGGAGCTTAGAAAAATAGAGGACCATGCGGCAGGGTAATTCTAGGCAGTTTCTAGAGTAGGTTACATGGTCAGCACAACACTGTGGGCAGAAAGGCCTGTAATGTGCTGTAGATTTCTATGTTCTACGTTCTAAGGCAGGTGTACGGGTTTGAGTGGGATCCACGATCAGCCATGATGGAATGGCGGAGCAGACTTGATGGGCTGAATAGCCTAATTCTATACCTTTGTCTTATGGTCTTATACACTTCCCGACACTGTATTCCATCTGCCATTTCTTTGTCTATTCTCCTAATCTGCCTAAGTCCTGTTGTAGCCTCTCTACTTCCTCAAAACTATCTACCCCTTCACCTATCTTCATATCATCTGCCAACTTCACAAAAAGCCATCAATTCCATCATCCAAATCATTAACATATAATGTAAAAAGAATCGGTCCCAACATAGACTCCTGTGGAACATCACTAGTCACCGGAAGCCAAGCAGAAAAGGCTCCCTTTATTCCCCCTCTTTGCCTCCTGCCAATCAGCCACTGCTTTATTCATGATTCAATCTTCCCTGTAATACCATGGGCCTGTAGCTTGTTAAGCAGCCTCATGTGTGGCACCTTGTCAAAGGCCTTCTGAAAATCCAAGTACACAACATCAATCGATTCTCCTTTGTCTATCCTGCTTGTTATTTCTTCAACCAACAGATTTGTCAGGCAAGATTTTCCCTTGAGGAAACCATGCTAATTGTGGCCTATTTTATCATGTGCCTCCAAGTACCCTGAGACCTTATCATTATTAATAATCAACTCCAACATCTTGCCAACCACTGAGGTCAGACTAACTGGCCTATAGTTTCCTTTCTTCTGCCCCTCTTCCTTTTTGAAGAGTGGAGTGACATTTGCAGTTTTCTATTCTTCTGGAATTATTCCAGAATCTAGTAAGTCTTGAAAGTGCATTAGTAATGCCTCCACAATCTCTTCAGCCACCTCTTTCAGAATCCTGGAATGTACACAATCTGGTCCAGATGACTTATCTACCTTCAGACCTTCCAGTTTCCCAAGAACCTTCTCTCTAGTTATGGCAACTTCACACACTTCATGACCCCTGATATCTGGAACTTCCAGCATACTGCTAGTATCTTCCACAGTGATGACTAATGCAAAATACTTATTCAGTTCATCTGCCATTTCATTGTCCCCCATTACTACCACTCCAGCATTGTTTTTCAGTGGTCCAATATCCACTCTCGCCTCTGTTATATGCTATTTGTATCTGAAGAAACTTTTGGTGTCTTCTTTAATATTATCAGCTAGCTTACTTTCGTTTTCCATCTTTACCATCTTAACGACTCTTTTAGTTGCCTCCTTTTGGTTTTTAAAAGCTTCCCAATCCTCTAACTTCCCACTAATTTTTGATCTATTATATATCCTGTCTTTGGCCTTTATGTTGGCTTTGACTTCTCTTGTTAACCATGGTTCTGTCATCTTTCCTTTAGAATACTTCTTCCTCTTTGGGATGTATATATCCTGTGCCTCCTGAATATATTGCAGAAATTCCAGCCATTGCTGATCTGCATCATCCCTGCCAGTATTCTTTTCCTATCAATTCTGGCCAGCTCCTTCCTCGTGCCTCTGTAATTTCCTTTCCTCCACTGTAATAATGATACATCTGATTTTAGCTTCTCCTTCTCTAATTTCTGGGTGAATTCGATCATATTGTGATCACTCCCCTAAGGGTTCTTTTTTCTTTAGCTCTCTAATCAATCCTGGTTCATTGCACAGTACCCAATCCAGAATATCTGATTCCCTAGTGGGCTCAACCACAAGCTGCTCTAGAAAGCCATCTCATAGGCACTTTACAAATTCCCCTTCCTGGAATACAGCATCAACCTGATTTTCCCAATCTATCTGCATATAGAAACCTCCCTGACTATTGTAACATTTCCCTTTTGGCATGCATTTTCTATCTCCCGCTTAATTTGTAGACCACATCCTTACTACTGTTTGGGGGTCTGTATACAACTCCCATCAAGGTCTTTTTGACCTCCCTTAATCGCAGGATTCTGCAGAGTGGTGCGGACAGCCCAGCGCATCTGTAGTTGTTAACTTCCCACTATTCAGGACATTTACAAAGACAGATGTGAAAGAAGGGCCGGAAGGTTCATTGGACAACTGAGTCACCCCAACCACGGTCTACTCCAGCTGCTACCATCTGGGAAACGGTACCGCAGCATTAAAGCCAGGACCAATAGGTTCCAGGACAGCTTCTTCCACCAGGCCATCAGACTGATTAACTTATGCTGATTTGAGTGTATTTCTATGTTATATTGACTGTTCTATTTATTATAAATTATTATAAATTACTATGATTGCACATTGCACATTTAGACAGAGACGCAACATTAAGAATTTTACTCCTCATGTATGTGAAGGATGTAAGAAATAAAGTCAATTCAATTCAAATTTTATTCTTGCAGTTCCTTAGCTCTAGTCACAATGATTCAACATCTTCTGACCCTATATCACTTCTTTCTAATGATTCGATTTCAATTTTTCCCAACAGACCAATGCCGTCCCCTCTGCCTTCCTGCCTGTCCTCTCAATACAATGTGTACCCTTGGACATTACACTCCCAGCTATAATCTTCTTTCAGCCATGATTCAGTGATGCTTACAACATCATACTTGCCGATCTGCAACTGTGCTGCAAGTTCATCTATCTCATTCCATATACTGCAATCATTTAAATATAACAACTTCAGTCCTGTATTCATCCTTTTTGATTTTGTCTGCCCCTTTACATTGCAACTAATCCTGTTGACTGCAACTTTGCCCTATCAACAGCCTCTCCTCACTACACATTGCCTCTGCTTGTAAACCAGTTACCTCATCTTCAGCACTATCGACTATCTTTCCTACAATAACTCATGCATTGAAAAAACACGCAGCTCAGGACACTAGCTGCACCATGTTCAGCCTTTTGATTCTTGACATTGTCTGAAGTCTTACCAACATCTGCCTCCACAACCTCTCCACTATCTGTTCTGGCATTCTGGTTCCCATCCCCCTGTAACTCTAGTTTGACCCCACCGTGCAGCATTAACCAACCTTTCCACGAGAATATTAGTCCCCCTCCAGTTCCAGTGTAAACCGTCCCTTCTGTATAGGTCCCACTTTCTCCGGAAGAAAATCTAAGGATTCAAAAATCTTATGCCCTCCCTCCGACACCAACTCCTTAGCCACATATTAAACTGTATAATTTTCCTAGTTCTGGCCTCACTAGCATGTGGCACGGGTAAAAATCCTGAGATCACATCCCTGGGGGTCCTGCCTTTAACTTAACATCTAACTCCCTGAATTCCCTATGCAGAAGCTCATCATTTGTCCTACCCATGTCGTTGGTACACACATGGACAATGACCTCTGGCTGTTCACCTCCCACTTAAGAATGCTCAGGATTTGAACTGAGATATCCCAGACCCTGGCACCCGGGAGGCAACATACTATCTGGGAATTTCGTTCTCGCCCACAGAACCTCCTGTCTGTTCCCCAAACTAACGAATCCCCTATGCCTCTTCTCCGCCTTTCCATTCTGAGTTTCGGAGGCAGACTCAGTGCTAGAGACCGCTCACTGTGACTTTCCTCTGTTTGGCCACCCCCAACTGTATCCAAAGTGATATACCTGTTGTTGAGGGGGCTGGCCACAGGGGTACTCTGTACTGGCTCCTTAACCCCTTTCCCCTTCCTGACTGTCACCCAGTTTCCTGTGACCTGCACCTTGTGGGTAACTACTGACCTTGATAAATACCAGTTTGCGTATCGAGCAAACAGATCGACAGAGGATGCAGTCATCACAGCTCTCCACACAGCCCTTACAAACCTGGATCAGGATAACACCTATGTAAGAATGCTGTTTGTGGACTACAGCTCAGCTTTTAATACAGTCATCCCCTACAAACTGGTGCAGAAATTGAGCAACCTGGGCCTTGGCAGTTCACTGTGCTCACGGATACTAGATTTTCTGAGTAACAGACCCCAAAGTGTCAGGATGGGAGAACACACATCATCTACTCTCATCCTGAACACCGGTACACCACAGGGGTGTGTTCTCAGCCCCATCCTCTATTCTCTTTTCACCCATGATTGCTCTACCATTCACTCCACCAACACCATTGTCAAATTTGCAGATGATACCACCCTAATAGGTATCATATCAGACTGTGATGAGACAGCCTATAGGGAGGAGGTACAGCATTTGACAGAATGGTGTTGTCATAATAACCTGGACTTGAACATCACAAAAACCAAGGAGCTGATAGTAGACTTCAGGAAATCAAAGCGCGTCGAGCACTCTGCTCTGCACATATACGGGAAAGAGGTGGAGAGAGTAGAGAGTTTCAAGTTCCTCAGCGTCCACATCTCGGCTGACCTCACCTGGACTGCCCATATCTCTTATCAGGTGGGGAAGGCCCAACAGAGGCTCTACTTCCTAAGGAAGCTAAAGCACGCTCTCTTCCCTCATCACCTGCTGATCAACTTCTATCAGACAACTATAGAGAGCCTCCTGACGTATTGCTGTGCAGTGCGGTTTGCCAGCTGCACAGAACAGAACAGGAAGGACTTGCAGCGGGTTCATTACCCTCCCTCAGAGACACTTATACTGGCAGACTTCAAAAGAAGGCTACTTGTATTTCGAAGGATCCCACTCATCCTGGACATCACCTGTTTTCCCCTCTACCTTCTGGGAAGAGATACAGAGCATTAAGGACGAAAACAAAGAGACTCCTTAACAGCTTCTACCCACAAGCAGTGGAATGTATAACACCCCCTTCCCTTCTCCTGACCCCCTCCTAAGACAGCAGCAGCTAAATGCATCACACTTCCAGGAATGGCAGGTGTGCAATAGTCCTACCCCCCCATCCATATATTATTAATTTTGGACGGCACTCCTGAGGTTTTAGAGTTTATTTTATGTATATATTCTTTGTCATGCTGCAAAACGTTGAGCTGCTAAACTGTGTTTCATTGCTCCACAACAATGACAATAAAGATATTCTTCTTCTACTGCTCTGTATGTCCTATCTATCACCTCCCCAACCCCCCAGCCTCCCAAATGATCCAGAGTTCATCCAGTTCCAGCTCCAACCCCTCAACGTGGATTGTTAAATGCTGCAACTGGATGCACCTCACACAGCGGTAGTTGTCAGGGACACTGGACGTCTCCCTACTTTTTCCACGTCCCGTAAGTGGAGCATTCAACCAAGCTGCCTGGCATCTCTACTGTCCTAGCTGAGAAGATATAAACAGGGGGGAAAAAACTTAACCTAGAGCTTTTCTTTTCTTTTGCTTTCTCTGACTGACGTCTCTGCTCGTGGAAGCCTTGAAGAGCTGAAGCCTCAAGATCACCACTTGGTCCCTGTCCACTCAGTCGACGGCCGCTGCGCTTGCCCCTATCTTTCTTTGAATTGCTCTTGCTAATCAATCCTAAACACTGATTGGTCATTGGCCAAAGCTCATTTTCACTGTAGTGACCCACTGCTGCCTTTTGTAAATGGGCAAATCCCCTCCTCTCAAAACTTCCAATGTTCACATCGGCCACTGGACAAAGCACTTTTTCAGGTTGTTTAATGTAGAATAAGGTAAAATTCAAAGGCAAATTTGCATTGTCTGAGCAACCAATTATACCTCAGTAATGTCAGTGGAAGAGGAGTGAAGGATTCCCAGGGGAAATCTGCCAGGAAACTGAGGCTTCCTTCCATTGGCATCATTCAATCTGCTGATGCTACAGGAAGGGCAAATAGAAAGAGCTCTGTCTGGGCAACTGGTGGTAGGGCACTTCCTACAGAGGATGAGTGACAGGAAATGCAGCCTGTACTCCACTCAAAGCAGCCAGACGCAGACAAGAAGCCTCAAGGAAGTTCCTGAAGGAATAATGAGGCTTATTCTTGAATGACAGATCAATTTTTACCATCCCTGGGTATCTCAAAATATTTCTAAACGGATGAAGCACCTATGAGTTTTGTCAGTTTTGAAAACAGTTGTTATAGAACGTACTGCAGATTAATTTCACACAGTAAATATGAAAGATATAGGATTGACTTCAACCATGGTTCTGTGGCTTTCGCTGACAACCCTTTCCAGCTCATCAGCATTTTATTGTTCTTCAGCATAAACTTGTGAAAATGCATAGCTTTCCACTGCTTGTGTAACTGTAAACAGAACAAATTTAGACCTGAGATTTCAACTCCGTTTAACTTGCTGACCTGCTAGCATTTTCAGCATTTTTATCTGAAGAACGCCTCTGTGGCATTCAACAAAAGAGAGCGGAACTGAACTGCAGTAGGCTTTGTGACTTTGATGTGATGCCATTGCCTATGGAGGACATAGAAAGAGTAGCAGAACTACAGTGAGGGTAATCATTAGCGGGGATAATCACCTCAGCTTGAGTGCTTCCTCATCAGTGACCTAAATCAGAGGCCATTTTATTAGGTACACCGGCTTGTTAATGCAACTATCTAATCAGCCGATCATGTGGCAGCAACTCAATGCATAAAAGCATGCAGACATGGTCGAGAGGTTCAATTGTTGTTCTGACCAAACATCAGAATGTGGAAAAGAAATGTGATCTAAGAGATTTGGACCATGGGATGATTGCTTGTGCCAGACGGGGTGGTTTAAGTATCTCAGAAACTGCTGATCTCCTGAGATTTTTACACCTCACAGTCTCTAGAGTTTACAGTGAATGGTGTGAAATATACAAAAAAAATCCAGTGAGTGGAAGTTCTGTGGATGAAAATGGCTTGTTAGTGAGAGAGGTTAGGGGAGAATTGCCAGATTGGTTCAAACTGACAGGATGGTGACAGTAACTCAAATAACCATGCGTCACAACAATGGTGTGCAGGAGGATTTCTATATGCACAACATGTCGAACCTGAAGTGAGGTGGCTGAAGCAGCAGATCACAGACATACACTCAGTGGACACATCATTATTAGGTACAGGAGGCACATGACAACGTGGCCAGTGAGTGTAGTAGCTAAAGTCTCTTACCTTCCACAAGAGAGTGGCTTTTGGGTTGTTTGGATCGGATGAGTCTATGGTGTACCAGGCATCCAGATGTCCAATAGGTGCTGTGCAAGGAAAGCAAAGAAGCTACTGAAGTTAAATGGTCATGATGGAGCAGGTTCTAGAAATTCAAAATCCACATTTTGGAAGGAATAACAAACTGTAATATTATCTGAAAGCTATAGAACAGCTGTAAGGACAGAGAGATTAGGACATCATGTCAGGGCTTGACCTCAAATTCAATAATATCACATAACTAGCCTTTCAGGATTGTTGCAGAGTTGGCCAACATTGAAACATAAATCCTGTTAAGCAATCTTCATTCAAGGTTTATCCATTACATCGATCTCTGTGACGAGGTTCTGCAAAGGGAGTTAGGTGTTAAATTAAAGGGCAGGACCCCAAGAATGTGATCTCAGGATTGCTACCCATGCTACATGTGGCACACAACCTTGACTGATATATTTAAATGCCATCCAATTAATTAATTTACTTTATCTTAAAAAAAGTAAATTAACTTAATTGGTTTATCTGGTTAATTTCTCAGAAACAGAGGCAGTAATAAACCAAGTCCAGGAGTTGATAATCCCTGAACAGCAGAAAATCCCACAACTCTTGGAAAAATATGTTTACCTACCAGATTTCAATTTTATATTTATTTATCGGTAATTAATATTTTGCTTGCTTAAGATTTTGTTTTAATGATTAAACTTGTTCGAGCTCTAACTGAACAAAATTTCAATACTCACTTCAAGCTTACACCAAATACTAAAAATACTGAAAAGAAAAATTAAACGCTTTCATTCCTCCCTGTACTGAATTCACACTTCCCTGAAGTACACATAACTGACTCTCACAACAATAATTTAAAAAATGATGACGTTAAGTGGGTTTGCACAAACGGAATTCAGACATCTATTACTCTGGCACCAAGTGAAAAGACTTAATAATGAAAGCAATTATTTCAATGCATTTCACACCTTTGGTCAAATCATTCCTCCATGCCTCACAAAGAAAGTACTGATGTTAGCAGTTGGCTTTGTAGCCTTTTGAGTCAGGAGGCAAGGTGTGAATTAAGAATGAGTTTATCTACACAGAAGCAACTGGCTAGCACTGCTGAGCAAAAAACACCCTCTAGGATTTTAGGGTATTAACTTCAATGCTCCTTATAAATTCACTGGAGTGCTGTTCTCCACATTCCATTGAAACTACCAGGTTCAGTCGAAATTATATTACACCTCAGGTTGGCATCTGTCTGCCTCAGAAGACAATGGCAGATGATGATGACCATAACAAGCCTGGCCGGAACGTACACTAGAACCAAACAATTAAAAAAGTGAGTTTTAGTTCAAAGATCCAAAGGTTCATTTATGATCAAAGTATACAACTTGAAATTCTTCTTCTCCGGGTAGCCATGAAATGAAGAAAGAAAGGAAGGCAGCACGATCACCAACCCCCAAAATCCCCCCTCCCCACACAAAAAGTGAACAAAAATGGAACAGGCACATTGACCCCCAAATCCCTCCTCCCACAAAAACACGGAACAAAACGGAACAGACACATCAACTCTCAAATTGCTCACCCGCACAAAAAAAAACAGGAAAAAATAGGGCTAAAAAACATAGAATATAAAAGACTATAAGAATGAGAAAAAGTCTATAGTCCAAGTCCACGTCCAAAATGCAGAAAATCTGGGGAACACTCTCTGGGCCCAGCAGCAGACCTTTCCTCCTCCGTGGCAGAGTTATCAAAAGACAGGCAGCCAGTGCTCCCCCTCCGCACTCACCTCGATGCTTCAGTCTCCCTCATCACTTTAATCAGGAATGAAGGGAAGAGTTAATGGGCGAGATGAAGTTGAGCACTGGCTCACAGCCTGCCCACCATGAGGTTCCTGCATGCTGCCTCTGTGTCCAGGACTCCTCTCGGAGACTGCAGAGCACTGGAACACCCAAATGATCTCCAAACTGCAAATCACAGGCTCCCGCATTCCAGAATCACATCCAAGATGTAAAACGAACGTAAAAGACACAAAAGGAGTGAAAGATATGGTTTCATGATCTATCCAGGAGATATCGACTGAAGGAGCGCTGTACACAGGCACCATCTTGTTCAAAAAAGTTTTATAAGAGTAATTACAGTACTGATAAGAGGAATAACTAATAGTCACGGATACAATAGCGTCTTTAAGAGGCTTAGATAGGCACATGGAGCTTAGAAAAATAGAGGATTAGGCAGTAGAGAAATTCTAGGCAGTTTCTTGAGTAGGTTACATGGTTGACACAACATTGTAGGCCGAAGGGCCTGTAATGTACTGTAGATTTCTATGTTCTATATCAGAAACATCTGCCAGACTGGCACCACCGATGTCCAGTGGATGCCAGATTACTGTAGTTGATTTTATATAAGTAAATTGAAAATCAAAAGAAAAAGAGACTGCAAATCTGAAACGAAAACACTGGATGCTAGAAACACTCAGCAGATTGAACACATGAAGTTCTAATGAAGGTTTTTTTAAACCAAAATTAACTGTTCTCTCTTGCCACAGATGCTATCTGCACAGATGTTTTTCCTTGCCGCAGATGTTGTCTGACTTCCTGTATATGTTGGCAGATAAGTTGAACATGAATGCCTTCTGGCCTGGTGTCCTGCCTACACTCTGTAGTTAGGGTTACAGGGTGGTGACTAAGATGGCCACTTCTCACCAGTGCTTCAGATGGTATTAATTCAACGGAAATCAAGTATCAAAGCTGAGGAATCTTCATACTCTGTAAGCATTTGTATCACGTTGCTTACTCAAAATATCAAAACTAGACTACTGTATTTTTGTGTTCCATTTTCTTTTACATCCTTAAAAGTTAAAAGTTTGAAATGGCTTCATGATACATGCAAACAACACAATACTAGGGGCATACTGTACCTGCCTCCGGAGTCTTGGTGACAAATGAAGAACTCCAGTTACTCCACAGGCCTCGGGTACGATGAAACTTAGAACGAATCAGGAACGTGTAATCCATATAATGCTCCAAACCAGACACCGTGCAGCTTGTCAAATTGTCCACAATTTTCTGAAATCAAACCAGAGTATACTCTAATGTGGGTGGAAGGTTAAATTCACCATGATCTCTCAGGCCTCATCTATCTGCTGTGACAGGTACAACAACTTTGGTGTGCCTCACAATTCAGTCTACTTGCTTAAAACTGATGGGGAATTCTGAAGTCCCTTGCCAATGGAGGAGGAAGCAGTACGATACCAAAAACAGTGGGCAATGGCTTACTGGAGTGAGCTTTTACTCAGCTAACCCCAGTGTCAGCCTTTGATAAGCAATAAGCTTTTAATAATGCAAACTGAGGTCCTATGTTATACACAAACAGAAAATTCCCACTACAATGAATGGTAAGCTTTACCCATCACGCCACTGAATATCAAGGCTGAAAGTTAAATCAATTATCAAACAGAGGTGCTCTCAGCCCAATGCATTAACATTTGCCCAAGATTAGAATCGCTCGTGCCTTCTCAGCCAAATGAGGTAGTAGAGAGCCTTGTGACATGATGTTATGATAACATCCTTTCAGTTGATGTTAGCAAAACAAAAGAGCTAATGGTTGACTTCAGAAAGAGGAGCAGTGCGCACGCTCATGTTTACATCAACGGTCCTGAGTTTGAGAAGGTTGAAATCTTCAAGCTCTTATGTGTGAACATCAACGTTAGCCGGTCCTGGTCCTACTATGTTGACACCATGGTCAAGCAAGCTCACCAGTCCCTCTACTTCCTCAGGAGATTAAAAAGAATCCAGCGTGTCACCATTAACTCTCACCAGTTTTTAACAATGCACCATAGAAAGCATCTTATCCAGATACATCATAACTTACTATGTAATTGTTCTGCCCATTAATGCAAGAAACTGCTGAGGGTTGTGGACACAGCTGAGTAGATCATGGAAACCAGGTTCCCCTCCATGGACTCTGTGTACACTTTTCATTGCCTCAGTAAAATTGCCAACTTAATCAAAGAACCCATCCAGCCCAGATACTCTCTCTCCCACTGGGCTGAACAAAACCACGAAAGCAGCTATCACCAGGCTCAAGGACAGCTTCTATCCTGCCCTTATAAAACTACTGAACAGTTCCCTAGTATGATAAAATGGATTCCTAACCTCATAATCTACCTCATTATAACCTTGCACCTTATTGTCTACCTGCACTGCACTTCCATTATAACTGTAATGCTATATTCAGCACTGTGATTGTTTTGCCTTGTACTGCCTCAATGAAACAAACAGTATGCAGAGAAGTTTTTCACAGAACCTTGGTACGCCTGACAGTAATAAACCAATTTAATCCACTCAGTGGAAACTTAGGCTTCAGTGCACTGGTTCTGGGATTTCACTAATCTCATTAATGTCAGTAGATCTGCCAAAGTACAAGTACAGAAACTTCTTGATGGCTTAAGTTTTACTTCAGTCCTCAAAAGCTTGTACCTGAGTCTTACTATTTCCATCATGCAGGTGGTGAAGATTTAACTGTAGGAGCATGGTGGTATGTCTAAAATGGTTGATGCACACAAGGGACTGTTATTTGAGTAGAAATTGTTATTTACTTGAAAAACCTGCTAGTTGCTATCATCTACCAGAATAAATGGGAGTGACTAAAGGCATAGAGCAGAGACTGTAGATAATGGCATTACCCAAGCCAGAAGCGGTTGGAAGAGAGATCAGATGAGCACCCAGATATGCCAACCAGGAGACTGCATGTGTATGTATCAGAATCAGCATTAGACATAGGTATAGAATTAGGCTAACTGACTCATCGGTCTGCTCCACCATTCAAACGTGGCTGATTTACTTTCTCTCTCAACTCATTCTTCTGCCTTCGCCCTTACTACTCAAGAATCTCTCAATCTCCGCTTTAAATATATCCAATGAGTTAGCCTCCACAGCAGCTAGTGGCAATGAATTCCACAGATTCAACACCCTCTGCTAAAGAAATTCCCCCTCAACTCTGTTCTAAAAGGATATCTTTCTATTCTGAGGCTGTGCCCTCTGGTCCTAGACTTCCCCAACACAGGAAACATCCTCTCCGCATGTGAGGGATGCAAGCAACAGTTTATGGCTACAGGGCCATGCCTGGAGAAAGACGAGGAGAGGAATTGGCAATCTATAGCAAATCTAAAAAGGCAAGTAACAAATTTATGTTGCAACACGTTAAAATAAAATCTTGTATAAAAGACTTCCAAAGTGCTACAAACTAAGGAATGCACAAGTTCCTCAAAATATCTCTATTTGTTTCTTCAAAATTTTGATTGATCCATCAGCCATTTTATATGTGAATGGCCTCAGTGGGAGTGAAAATGATAGGAAGGGGGAGAAAAATGTACCACTTCATCCAAACGCATAGAAACGCCAGCGGAGCACTGAAAACATGAAAATCTGTCCTGTGAAATACTGATGAAAAAAATACATTTCATAAAATAAAACTGTAGTAAGCTATCAAATAAAAATACTGGAGGTGGAGCAAACAAAGTTAAATGTTACCTTTTCCTCTTTGCTGCTGTTTGCAATTTTGTACTGGATTTCAAACAACTTTGCATTCTGCCCATCTTCCCAGTATACGGTGCAAATGAAGAGAGTACCGTTGCTACATTCTATCCGACTGATATTGGGAGGATTGGGTTTCACTGAGAACAAAACAAATAGATTGAAGCCATAGTTACTGCAATGATACCAATACTGTATATAAAACTACAAGCATCACTAAGCTTTTTATATGTGGTATAACACATAAAGGCCTAGAAAGCAAACTATGAAATAAATGCGTATTGAACATTCAATAAGAATGCCTGACAGCAACTTTATCAATGAAATTAGCTCAGAGATTGACTTCTTTTAGTGCCATCACTGTAGCAGTATGTCTCATGTTCTACACCTGTCTGAATATCCCGTGGGATAGTCACATCCACTGTTGCCCCTTTCCCTGCTGTAGAGCTTGCAGGTCATCCCCCTTCAAGGGAAGGATGTCAAGATAAATTACGTCTTTGAACTAGTATCCCACTGCCCAACAGATTATCGGCACCCAATTGCCCACCATTGAGAACATCTACCATACGCGCTGCCTGGGCAGGGTGAAAAGCATTATCAAGGATGCATCTCACCCTAACCATGGACTTTTTACTCTCCTCCCATCCGGTAGGCGCTACAGGAGCCTCCGCTCCCGCACCAGCAGGCTCAGGAAGAGCTTCTTCCCTGAGGCTGTGACCCTGCTGAACCTCACATCACAGTGCTAATCAGTATTGCACCCATATTGTACTGTCTCAGTACTTTTATATTTGTGTGCTGTAGCACTTACTTTTTATTCACAGTTATTTTGTAAATAACACTATTCTTTGCATTTCTGGTCAGATGCTAACTGCATTTCATTGGCTTTCCATCTGTACTCGGCACAATGACAATATAGTTGAGTCTAATCTAATCCAGGGATATAGTGCTGTGGTTCTCTGAGAGGACCACGACCTTCTCATTGGGCTTGGAGGCTTGTGTGCCCCAAGGACCCAGACAGCCATGTTGGCTGGAGTCAGGGTTTTATGCTTTGGCTCTTGGGAGGGTCACCAATGCCAAACAGTTCAAAGGGTAGAGGCCATATTAAGAGTGGTCCATTGGTCCTCCAGGTTCAGGGTTTCAGCTCAGGGCTAACAACCCTGACGGGTAAAACAAAATTGCTACAGAAACAGCAACGAGGAATCCTTCTACATCTGAGTGAAATGGTATTCCTGGACCTGTATGACCGACAGTAGTGAAAACCAAGAGGAAGCTACTGACATGATGAAGGAAGTCCCAAACTCCACCAGAGATGAAGGACCTCCACTGCTGCCCTAAATGCCAGCGGCGTAACGAGCAGTGAGTATAGTGCTGTTGTCATACTGAAAAGGAACCAGCCCAAACTGCGTAGGTTTCCTGAACAAGCTGGTGTCTTATTAAGCAAATAACCACAAGATGGCTGCTAAGGAACAAGAAAATTGGTGTAATGTAGCCTAACCATTCAACCGGACCCACAAGTTCACCACAACATCCTGTTGCTCACTCGTTGTCCAGAGGCTCAGTGTAGGGACTGATCAGTGTTTACAGTATGAACTCAATTCTGATCTGAAGCAGAATCTCTTCCTTTTGCCCCATGACAGGTTATTGTGCTCTCAAAGAACAAGGAACAAAAAAAAAACAGGAGCTGAGGACTCTAACAATTGAAAAAGCTGAAACTGTTCAGAGGGTCACACAACAGCTGCAGAAAAGGAAGGAGTTAATATGTCAGTCCCCAGAACTAGCAGAGGTTAAAAATCAAGCATGTCTTAAAACACAGAGAAGGGGTAAAGAGAAAGGAAATGTTTGAGATGACTCTCTACTTTTAAAAAATATTTAGAAAGGCTCTTCAATAGGAAAGGCATGGAAGTATATGGACGTAATGTGGGGGGGAAATGGATTGGTGTAAATGGGCAAAAGGGTCAGTATGCATGTGATGGGCCAAAGGGGTCGTTTCTGTGCTGATTCTCTAATGAGTGACTGAATGAAACAGAAGGGGTGATGCTGGCTGTTCAATGTTCATGAACCACAGCTGAAATGTATGTGGTCAATGTGAATAAAGGGTAGGAGAGTGAAGACTTATCGCTTTGCTTTGCTTTCCTCTCCAGTTTTAAATACCTCACTCAGACTCTCTCTAGGTTTTTGCCCTGGAGCAATGCTTGAAATAATTTTCAGTTCTCAGGGAACCCTTGCATAAAAATTACTATATCTACAGCTCACGGAATGTTAGTATGATCAGCAAGTTGTAGGTATAATAATCTAAAAACAATTGTCAATGCTTTTTTGAGTAGAGGATGAATTTTTACCAATCTTTTTTGAAAAAAATCAGATAGTTAGTTTATATACCTTTCTTAAAATTATCTCTTTCTTTCCCATTCATAAATTTTAAAAATTCATTAGGCAAACATAATAAATTTCTGTTAAATAGCCGGATTAAGCCAAAATGCGATTTTATTTTTCTAAAGGTAGGCTCCATAGATTTAATCTAAATAAAGGTTGTAAATTGATTTTAATTAATGCTATTTACCACATGAAAGTTTATTAACAAAGTTGAATGGTAGGAAAGGAAAGGTACGTCACATCCGGAGTTTCTCTGGTTAGCGGATGAGATCCCTCCACGCCTCTCTGACGTAGTGGGGAACTGCATACGAGGTAAGTTACAGCAGTGGTTTGCCATTGCCTTCTGCCAGGTGAGTCTCCAAAGAAATCACCAGCTCGTAACCCAGTACGGATGGAAAGCGTGCAGGGGAGCCAGCTGGATTTGAGCTTGGGACCTTTTGTCCCAAAGTCCAGCACTGATGCCACTATGCCACCAGCCAGGTCCGATGAATAGTAAAGTTACTAAAAACCTAAAAATCACACAAAACCTCTTCAGCATCATGTGAGATGTTATCAATACGTCAACTTATCGTATTATTTGAGAGTGAAACCTTTTCAATTTCTCATACTGCATCTTGTCCTAGTGTTTTTTGTCCACTATAATTTTACATGCTGGCACTATTAGGTTCTCACCAACTGTGTGACTTTTCCTTTTCTGGGTAGTAAGTTCTGCTACTAAATAACTTGCTTCATGAATATTTTTACTAACTGTGACTTTATTAACAAAAATTTTATTCTGTTTGTCTTGCGATTACAATAGTCATTAAAAATAATCAGCACTTCATGCTCCTCATCAGCCTACCGTCCTCCCTCTGTGCAATACAGCACTCATCAATTATCAACAGCCTCTCCTAATTTGCGTCAAAAACGAAGAATGGGCTCAACCATATCAGCATGATCCTCCTGTGTAGTGCCATACAGGACTGACAGACCTTGAACAGGATTGCTAATGGGGCTGCTTGGTCACTGCCCAGCACTGCAAGCAGTAGCATCATGATTGTGCAAAGTAAGAAAAAACATTTTTTAAAAATCACGATCTCTTGTGGAACCCTGGTCTAACTTGTAAAGAAAAACTAATTCGGCTTGATTCTCAATAGCACCAGACTCCTGCAAGAATCAAACTCTCCTTCCTCGCTTTAAATAAATAAATGTGTTTAAAGATGAAAAGTCCTGCCCAAAATCAAAGTTGAATTCAGTCTGTGGTAAATTTAACTCTGGCTTCTAGCTTTAAAAATACCTCTTATCAAGAAACTGAGTCTTATGTTGATTATTTATTTCAGCATTCCATCTACCATATTCATTGCCGCACCTTATTGATAAAAAGCTGAATGCCAGCATTGGTAATAGACCTATTTCAACCTTACCCATTACTTGAACATATTTTGTACGGTGATTTATTATTCCCATACAAGTTGCAAATGACTTCTTCTTTTATTTCTACACTTATGTAATGGTTGAACATAACACAGCATGTGCAAACTAAACTGTGTGTAATATTGCACATATTCGCCCGTACTTTAACTAGAAAATATGGCAATTATATTAGTGGTTGAGCTATCTGCGGTATTTGTTCAAGGGAAAATGATCATTAATGTGATATTTAGGCAATATTGATATGTATTGGTAAAGTTCTAGGATGCTGATGAGCTAGTCACTCAGACCATGGGCTCAACATGATTCATCGTGCACAGTACACATTTAAATTAAAAAAAACTATTACACACTAATCTCATCCAGAGTGAAGTTCATGACTGCCGAAGATCGATTTCCCAGCTGGTTTGAGGCAGTTACCCAAGCCATATAGGTAGAGAATGGATCAAAACTGTGAGCAAATTCACAAGCAAAACCCGAGCCTTGGTGGTCACGTGTCTTTCTGTGTCTTGTGCATTTTCCAGTTGATGGTTCTGCAGAGGTAGCTGAGGCAACAAAACTGTGTGACTCATTTTTGAACCTGAAAAAAAATACAGTTGTGATTGTTTAAATATATCTGTATGTTTGAAATTACAAAAGATGCAGACCTTCAATTTATGCATGGAGAAAAAGAAAGAACAGCCATTGCAATAACCAAATTGAGTTCAATTTCAGAATTTCTCAGATCTGTTGCAGAAATGATTTTCATTGAAGCGTTTTGCACCCACACAACTGATGTCTGCTGAAACACAAGATTTAAAGTGTAGCTTCAAGTGTAGCCACATTTCTAAACGGACATGGAGCCTAGATAGCTGAATATACATGCACATTGAACAGCACGAAGGAAGGCAGCAGTCAGAGACTGACTTAATAAATAGTGTCGTACATTAATTGTTGATGGAAACAGAAGTTCTTGATAGTGACAAGACTTCATTGATTTAAAGCTATCAAGTTTGAGAAGAAGATAAGTTTTGTAGGTGTTTCCTTACACAAATTGTCAAAGGAGAATTGAAGAGTGTGCTAAGCATAAAGACCCGTGAGTGCTACGAGGGGACAGAAGCAATGACATACGCAAAAATGCAGAGCAGTTCAGGGGGAGGAGAAGATGAAATTATTTTCACTTGCTCAAGGAACAAGAAGTTTCCTCCTGTGTCTCGTTGATCCCGGGTACTGTAGATCATAATCCTTTCATCAATAGGCCAGCCAGCAGGAGGTAACTGGGACCCCGAGAAGATGCAAAGTTTGAGAAAATCTCAAATCAGGTTTTTAAGCATGGACATGTCAGAAGTTCAGACCTCGGAGAACTTATGGAATATTTTCTTCTCAGCAAATTAAATCAATACATTAGTTTCCAATGCAGGTTACTTCTGTACATTTTGTAGAAACATAGAAAACATACAGCACAATACAGGCCCTTCAGCCCACAAAGCTGTGCCGAACATGTCCCTACCTTAGAACTATAAGCTCATACCTAGGCTTTACCCATAGCCCTCTATTTTTCTAAGTTCCATGTACCCATCCAGGAGTCTCTTAAAAGACCCTATCATTTTCCGCCTCCACCACCGTCGCCAGCAGCCCATTCCACACACTCACCACTCTCTGCGTGAAAAACTTACCCCTGACATCTCCTCTGTACCTACTTCCAAGCGCCTTAAAACTATGCCCTCTTGTGCTAACCATTTCAGCCCAGAGAAAAAGCCTCTGACTATCCACACGATCAATGCCTCTCATTATCTTGTACACCTCTATCAAGTCACCTCTCAACCTCCGTTGCTCCAAGGAGATAAGGCCGAGTTCATTCAACCTATCCTCATAAGGCATGTTCCCCAATCCAGGCAACATCCTTGTAAATCTCCTCTGCACCCTTTCTATGGTTTCCATGTCCTTCCTCTAGTGAGGTGACTAGAATTGAGCAGAGTACTCCAAGTGGGGTCTGACCAGGGTTCTATGCAGCTGCAACATTACCTCTCGTCTCTTAAACTCAATCCAACAATTGATGAAGGCTAATGCACCGTTTGCCTTCTTAACCACAGAGCTGACCTGCATAGCAGTTTTACGTGTCCTATGGAATTGGAACCCAAGATCCCTCTGATCCTCCACACTGCCTAGAGTCCTCCATTAATACTATATTCTGCCATCATAGTTGACCTACCAAAATAACCCACCTCACACTTATCTGGGTTGAACTCCATCTGTCACTTCTCAGCCCAGTTTTGCATCCTATCAATGTCCCGTTGTAACCTCTGACAGCCCTCCACTCTATCCACAACACCCCCAACCTTTGTGTCATCAGCAAGTTTACTAACCCATCCCTCCATTTCCTTATCCATAAAAATCACAAAGTGTAGGGGTCCCAGAACAGATCCCAGAGGCACACCACTGGTCACCGGCCTCCATGCAGAATATGACCCGTCTACAACCACTCTTTGCCTTCTGTGGGTAAGCCAGTTCTGGATCCACAAAGCGATGTCCCCTTGGATCCCATGCCTCTTTACTTTCTCAATAAGCCTTGCATGGCTTACCTTATCAAATGCCTTGCTAAAATCCATATACACTACATCTACGGCTCTACCTTCATCAATGTGTTTAGTCACATCCTCAAAAAATTCAATCACGCTCGTAGGGCATGACCTGCCTTTGACAAAGCCATGCTGACTATTCCTAATCATATTATGCCTCTCCAAATGTTCATAAATCCTGCCTCTCAGGATCTTCTCCATCAACCTACCAACCACTGAAGTAAGACTCACTGGCCTATAATTTCCTGGGCTATCCCTACTCCCTTTCTTGAATAATGGAACAATATCCACAACCCTCCAATCCTCCGGAACCTCTCCCGTCCCCATTGATGATGCAAAGATCATTGCCAGAGGCTCAGCAATCTCCTCACTCGCCTCCCACAGTAGCCTGGGGTACATCTCATCCGGTCCCGGCAACTTATCCGACTTGATGCTTTTCAAAAGCACTAGCATATCCCTTTCTTAATATCTACATTCTCAAGCTTTTCAGTCCACTGCAAGTCATCCCTACAATCGCCAAGATCCTTTTCCGTAGAGAATACTGAAGCAAAGTATTCATTAAGTACCTCTGCTATTTCCTCCAGTTCCATACACACTTTCCCACTGTCACACTTGATTGGTCCTATTCTCTTGCTCTTCACATACTTGTAGAATGCCTTGGGGATATCCTTAATCCTGTCCGCCAAGGGCTTTCTCATGGCCCCTTCTGGCTCTCCTAATTTCATTCTTAAGCTCCTTTCTGCTAGCTTTATAATCTTCTAGATTCATATCATTACCTAGTTATTTGAACCTTTCGTAAGCTCTTCTTATCTTCTTGACTAGATTTACAACAGCCTTTGTACACCATGGATCTTGTACCCTACCATCCTTCCCATGTCTCATTGGAATGTACCTACTCAGAACCCCATGCAAATATCCCCTGAACATTTGCCACATTTCTTCCGTACGTTTCCCTGAGAACATCTGTTTCCAATTTATACCTCAAGGCAGAATGACCTTTCCTGATTCAATGCTTCCTTTGTCTTCTTGTTTTTCTCTAAGCATTCAGTTACATGTTCAATGGAGAAACAGCTTACCACAAAACAGTTTTTGTGCTGATGTGTGTGGCACGTCCTGGTTCCCAGGTACAAATTATGTCACCAGTCCTGCCCTTCCGAATGCATTTCAGGTTTTGGGGTGGATCTGGAGGATCTGAAATCATAGAATTTGGAATTTTTGATGTAGAGTTATTTCTAAAATTCGTTATTGTGTTTATCATAACTGCAGAAGAGCATTATGCTATTAGACACTATTTGCGTGGCTGAGGGATTGGAGCAGGGGGCAGGGATTCAAGTTTTTGGATCATTGGGACCTCTTTTGGCGCAGGCGTGACCTGTACAAAAAGGACGGGTTACACTTGAATCCTAGGGGGACCAATATCCTGGCAGGGAGATTAGCGGGGGCTACTGAGGTGACTTTAAACTAGAATGGTTGGGGGGTGGGAATCAAATTAAAGAGGCTAGGCGTGAGGAGGTTAGTTCACAACAGAGGGATGGGAACCAGTGCAGAGAGACAGTGGGGTGTAAAGTGAGCGTAGAAGCAAAAAGTACAAAGGAGAAAAGTAAAAGTGGCAGGCCGACAAATCCAGGGCAAGCATTAAAAAGGGCCACTTTTCAACATAATTGTACAAGGGCTAAGAGAGTTGTAAAAGAGCGCCTGAAGGCTTTATGTGTCAATGCAAGGAGCATTCGTAATAAGGTGGATGAATTGAAAGTGCAGATTGTTATTAATGATTATGATATAGTTGGGATCACAGAGACATGGCTCCAGGGTGACCAGGGATGGGAGCTCAACGTTCAGGGATATTCAATATTCAGGAGGGATAGACATGAAGGAAGGGGAGGTGGGGTGGCGTTGCTGGTTAAAGAAGAGATTAACGCAATAGAAAGGAAGGACATAAGCCGGGAAGATGTGGAATCGATATGGGTAGAGCTGCGTAACACTAAGGGGCAGAAGACGCTGGTGGGAGTTGTGTACAGGCCACCTAATAGTAGTAGTGAGGTCGGAGATGGTATTAAACAGGAAATTAGAAATGTGTGCAATAAAGGAACAGCAGTTATAATGGGTGACTTCAATCTACATGTAGACTGGGTGAACCAAATTGGTAAAGGTGCTGAGGAAGAGGATTTCTTGGAATGTATGCGGGATGGTTTTTTGAACCAACATGTCGAGGAACCAACTAGAGAGCAGGCTATTCTGGACTGGGTTTTGAGCAATGAGGAAGGGTTAATTAGCGATCTTGTCGTGAGTGGTCCCTTGGGTAAGAGTGACCATAATATGCTGGAATTCTTCATTAAGATGGAGAGTGACATAGTTAATTCAGAAACAAAGGTTCTGAACTTAAAGAGGGGTAACTTTGAAGGTATGAGACGTGAATTAGCTAAGATAGATTGGCAAATGACACTTAAAGGATTGACGGTGGATATGCAATGGCAAGCATTTAAAGGTTGCATGGATGAACTACAACAATTGTTCATCCCAGTTTGGCAAAAGAATAAATCAAGGAAGGTAGTGCACCCGTGGCTGACAAGAGAAATTAGGGATAGTATCAATTCCAAAGAAGAAGCATACAAATTAGCCAGAGAAAGTGGCTCACCTGAGGACTGGGAGAAATTCAGAGTTCAGCAGAGGAGGACAAAGGGCTTAATTAGGAAGGGGAAAAAAGATTATGAGAGAAAACTGGCAGAGAACATAAAAACGGACTGTAAAAGCTTTTATAGATATGTAAAAAGGAAAAGACTGGTAAAGACAAATGTAGGTCCCCTGCAGACAGAAACAGGTGAATTGATTATGGGGAGCAAGGACATGGCAGACCAATTGAATAATTACTTTGGTTCTGTCTTCACTAAGGAGGACATAAATAATCTTCCAGAAATAGTAAGGGACAGAGGGTCCAGTGAGATGGAGGAACTGAGTGAAATACATGTTAGTAGGGAAGTGGTGTTAGGTAAATTGAAGGGATTGAAGGCAGATAAATCCCCAGGGCCAGATGGTCTGCATCCTAGAGTGCTTAAGGAAGTAGCCCAAGAAATAGTGGATGCATTAGTGATAATTTTTCAAAACTCGTTAGATTCTGGACTAGTTCCTGAGGATTGGAGGGTGGCTAATGTAACCCCACTTTTTAAAAAAGGAGGGAGAGAGAAACCGGGGAATTATAGACCGGTTAGCCTAACGTCGGTGGTGGGGAAACTGCTGGAGTCAGTTATCAAGGATGTGATAAAAGCACATTTGGAAAGCGGTGAAATGATCGGACAAAGTCAGCATGGATTTGTGAAAGGAAAATCATGTCTGACGAATCTCATAGAATTTTTTGAGGATGTAACTAGTAGAGTGGATAGGGGAGAACCAGTGGATGTGGTATATTTGGATTTTCAAAAGGCTTTTGACAAGGTCCCACACAGGAGATTAGTGTGCAAACTTAAAGCACACGGTATTGGGGGTAAGGTATTGGTGTGGGTGGAGAATTGGTTAGCAGACAGGAAGCAAAGAGTGGGAATAAACGGGACCTTTTCAGAATGGCAGGCGGTGACTTAGTGGGGTACCGCAAGGCTCAGTGCTGGGACCCCAGTTGTTTACAATATATATTAATGACTTGGATGAGGGAATTAAATGCAGCATCTCCAAGTTTGCGGATGACACGAAGCTGGGTGGCAGTGTTAGCAGTGAGGAGGATGCTAAGAGGATGCAGGGTGACTTGGATAGGTTGGGTGAGTGGGCAAACTCATGGCAGATGCAATTTAATGTGGATAAATGTGAAGTTATCCACTTTGGTGGCAAAAATAGGAAAACAGATTATTATCTGATTGGTGGCCGATTAGGAAAAGGGGAGGTGCAACGAGACCTGGGTGTCATTGTACACCAGTCATTGAAAGTGGGCATGCAGGTACAGCAGGCGGTGAAAAAAGCGAATGGTATGCTGGCATTTATAGCGAGAGGATTCGAGTACAGGAGCAGGGAGGTACTACTGCAGTTGTACAAGGCCTTGGTGAGACCACACTTGGAGTATTGTGTGCAGTTTTGGTCCCCTAATCTGAGGAAAGACATCTTTGCCATAGAGGGAGTACAAAGAAGGTTCACCAGATTGATTCCTGGGATGGCAGGACTTTCATATGAAGAAAGACTGGATGAACTGGGCTTGTACTCGTTGGAATTTAGAAGATTGAGGGGGGATCTGATTGAAACATATAAGATCCTAAAGGGATTGGACAGGCTAGATGCAGGAAGATTGTTCCCGATATTGGGGAAGTTCAGAACGAGGGGTCACAGTTTGAGGATAGAGGGGAAGCCTTTTAGGACTGAGATTAGGAAAAACTTCTTCACACAGAGAGTGGTGAATCTGTGGAATTCTCTGCCACAGCAAACTGTTGAGGCCAGTTCATTGGCTATGTTTAAGAGGGAGTTAGATATGGCCCTTGTGGCTACAGGGGTCAGGGGGTATGGAGGGAAGGCTGGGGCGGGGTTCTGAGTTGGATGATCAGCCATGATCATAATAAATGGCGGTGCAGGCTCGAAGGGCCGTATGGCCTATTCCTGCACCTATTTTCTATGTTTCTATGTTTCTATTTCAGAGACATGAAAGTTATCTTGTGCCAGTAAAGCTGAACAAACAGGTATGAAATTAGCAACAGAAAGTCTCAAAGAAGGATGAGAAATAATGAAAATATCTATTAACTCAATTAGTGTTTGCAAATATAAAGAAAAGGTTAAAAGTTTCGATGCAAAAAGAAAGCAGATCAAACAATCATTCAAAAACCCTTCAAGCATTATATCTGGGAGTCAGGGTGGAAGAAGGGGAAGTCAAGGGAGCAAGAGAGGTAGAGGGGCCGCAGGAAGAGAAAAGAGGTGACTCCACCAGACTATGACGATCTTGTCCTGTGATTTCTGCTGACAACTTCTGCTGAAGAGGCAGATGCTCAAGAACTAGCACTCTGTGTACTGAAGTCTGGCAAAGCAACTGACTTACTTTCCCATTACACCATTGTCATGGAAAACTTTTCAAATTTATACTGATATCAATTTAAAAAATCTAAAAAAACTTAGTGATTAGTCAAGGTGATGAGTGAAATTAAAGCTACTTACAGCCAGCTTTGACATCAATTCCACAGATCAAATATTCAGTGTTGCAGTGTAGTTTACATGCAAAACTAGTCTTGGAGTTTTCAAATTTTGGTATGTGCGCAGTAACTTCATTAGCAGAGATCTGTATTGCAACCAGCTGCTTGATGTTGTTTTCAATAATACAGAGTTGTTGGGTTGCACACACATTGTAGGATGATTCTTTTAGAATGCATGTTATGTTAATGCTGGATCCAAGTCTGATTACTGAAGCAGGGCTGACTCGCATTTCCCCGTTAGCACAGGATTCTGGAAAAATAAGTCATTTCTAAAATCACGTAGTTACTAGATTAAAAAGCAGTTTGAAGACATCAGCAAATAACATTCCCACCATGATTGTTCTGGGCTTCTTTACAGAAATGCACATGTTAATCACTGTTTTAGGAAATGGTTAAGATTTTTCTGGTAGAATTGACAATTATTTCCACTATTTTATCATTGCTACTAGGGGGCCTTGTTGATAGTGAAGCAAGTTACAATGAATTACAAATAGACTCTGATCATTCAGGGAGATGGTTGAGGAATGGCAAATTAATTTCAACATAGCTAAGTGTGAGATGATGCATTTTGGACAGATTTACGGATTTGTACTTGAGTATTGTGGGCAGTTTTGGTCATCCTGTTATAGGATGGACATTGTCACATTGAGGAGGATACAGAAGAGGATGCTGACTAGACTTGAGGACCTGAGTTAAAGGGAGAGGTTGTCCACACGGAGTCTTTATTCCTTACAGCATAGGAGAATGAGAGGTGACCTAACAGAAATCTATAAAATCATGAGGGGTATGCATAAGGTGCATGGTCAAGGTCTTTTCCCAAGGGTTGGGGAGTCCAAAACTAGAGGGCACAGATATAAAATACGAAGGGAGATTTAAAAGAGGCTTTTGCGAGTACAATTGCAACATTTAAGAGCCATTTGGACATCTGCATGGAAGAGAGGGCCTTCAAGGATTATGGGCCAAACATGAGCAACAGGGACCAGCAGGGAGGATGCTGAGGGTGTGCATTGACCGGCTGGGCCAGGGAGCTTGTCTCCATGATCTATTACTTAATTATTCTCCCTACATGAGGAGAAAATCTGCAACTCAGAAATCCATAAATTATTATGAAACCTTTTAGAGAATGCTAAAGTTATAGATAATATACAATAGATTTTTTTTCTGGAGTAGATAATTTCTTTCCATTTAATAAACTATGTTTTGTAAAACAACACAGGAGTTATAGACTCTGATCAAATTATCCTTACTCAAGCTAACAGTTATTAATAACTTAAAGTCAGTGCAACTGGAGCTCTCTTCTGGGTATCCTAGTGTGCAAATTATCTTATAATGCTTCTAGGTAATAATTAATAATATTTTTCTTTGAATGGCTTAGTGGCAAATGTATTATGGATTGGCACCCAATTTACAGAGAGGCTCTAGGTTCTTGTGCTGAATTAATTGATCATACAAGAGACTCTGTGAGGGCACTAGAAGCCTTTTTGACAATTGGCTCTTCATGCAACAGCAGCTAAATACTGCAGATGCCAAAACTCAGAATTAAAAACTGAAAATTGGTAACTGGTTAGTAGCTCAGGCAGAATCTGTGGTGAAAGTCAGTTAGTATCTTAAGCTGGTGGACTACTCTTAATGTCATTGAACTGTTCTTAGGAAAGTGATTGAACGTATTTTGGGGAATTTTCTGTTCTTAATCCAGTGTCTGTGGTTTGCTGAACATGACAGTATAGTGGAGAATAGGATTTAGTGCTGCACTAATACTCTTGAAATTCAACTACTTATTTCCATAGGATTACTCTTGCTTGTCCAAGTTCAGCATTTGATGAAGACACAAATTCAAAAAAAGGTTAAGAAACTTTAAACAGGCTAGGAGGCTGATGATTTACTCTCAGCTATCTACATATACAATCAAGATAGTTTATATTAAGCTTACCAGTTCCCCTGGGCTTGTACAGCAAGATGATGATTAGGCTAGCTATCCAACATATTCCAACAAACTCCATCAAACATCACAAAAGAAGCTGAGATTATAGGTTCTCCCTGAAAAGAAATAGTATAACACTCTCAGTCCCATATGATCAACTTTTGCTGCCTCTGAGACATTGACATCTGGGAGCTTGAAGATGCTCATCCTTTCCACCACTGAAATTTCAGTGAGGTCTGGTATGTGTTTTCCCACTTGCCCTTCCTTAAATCCACAACTAGCTCCTTGGTCTTGCTGAGGTGAGGTGGTTGTTGTGATACAACTCAATCACCTAAACTACCTCACTCCTGTGAGCCACCTTATTGCCATCTGAGATTCTACCAATGACAGTGTGGTCATCTGCAAATTTCTAAATGCTATTTCAACTAAGCTTAGCCATACAGTCATAAGTATAGAGAGAGTAGAGCAGAGGGCTAAGCATGCATCCTTGAGGTGCGCCTGTGTTGATTGTCAGCAAGGAGGAGATGTTATTTCTGATTTGCACAGACCGAAGTTTCTCCAGTTTCAGATAGTGGTACAGAGGCCCAGATATTGAAGCTTGGCTATTAGTACTGAGGGGATGATGGTGTTGAATGCTGGGCTGTAATCAATAAACAGCAGCCCAACATATGTCTTGTTATTGTCTTGGTTCTCCAAAGTAGAGTGTTGTGGGCAAATTGCAATGGGTCCAGGTCCTTGAGCAAGCAAGAGTTAATTCTATACAACCTAAAGTGACTATACCTCAGATTATGGACATTTGGTACCACTCTGCAGGAGATCTCACATTTTGGTTGGTTCACCAACCCTTTCAAAGTGTTTGACTGCACTGTCCTTGAAGGGAACAGGCGTAAGATGGGTAGGTTTGGCCATTATCTAGTTGGTGTCTATACGGGAAAGAAAGGGGTGGAGCCCATCAACACAACTCAGGGTTTAAAAGTTTCATACAGACACTAGATGCATGGAAATAAAAAAATGTTTATTGAAGTTGCAGATGTTGAAGTATATTTTTATATATGTAACTTCAGAGCTTGGACCATCATGAATGATATGTGCTGTCAAGTGAAGTGGGGGTATATACACCTGACAGAAACACTGTCCCCTTGTGCCATCACACCGGCACGTGATCTTCTCCACCATAACTCACACTTATTCCAATCCACTGCCGTAGGGAAGGAAACTGCTTGTGTTCCCCAGCTGCATCCAAATACAGAGAAGTCTTTCATCAGCACAACGTGGATAATTCAAGGGATCAACTGCGTCATGAACTGTCTCTTTGTCAGACACTGCTTGCCCAGGGGCGGAATGGTACTTCAGTCGCTTGCAGGGATAAATGCCAGGAGGGAGATTAGTGGGGAGGGATGAACACGCAAGGGAATCATGAAAAGTGTAATCTCTGTGGAAGACGGGGGGGGGGGGGTAAAGACGTGTTTGGTGATAGGATCCCTTTAGAGGTTCTAGAAGTTGTGAAAAATTATGTGTTGGATGTGATGCTCAAGGTGGGTAGGTTAGGACAAGAGAAACTCTATCCCTGTTAAGGGAAGATGGGATGAATGTGGATGTCTGAGAAAAGGAGGAGATGTGGGTGAGGGCAGCATCAATGGTGGAAGAAGTGAAACCCCGTTCTTTGAAGAAGGAGAACATCTCTGATGTATTGGAAAGGAAAGCCTCATCCTGGGAACAGATGCAGTGGAGATGAAAGAACTGAGAAAAGGAATAGCATTTTTACAGGAGATGGGTGAGAAGAGATAGTCAAGATAGCTGCGAGAAACAGTAGGTTTATAAAAGTTGTCAGTAAACTGTTTGTCTCCAGAGATGGAGACAGAGGGATTGAGAAAGAGGGGGGTGTGTCAGAGATGGACCAAGAGAATTTAAGGGCAGGGTAGAAGTTGGAGGCAAAGTTGATGAAATTGATGATCTCAGCATGGGTGCATGAAGCAGCACCAATGCAGATGTCAGTGTAGTGCAGAAAGAGTTAGGGAGCATTACATGGACTGTTCGTAGCCAACAAAAGGGCAGACATAGCAGGGGCTCATGCGGGTGTGGGTGTGAGTGTATTACGCCTCGAGTCTGGAGAAAGTGGGAGGAGAAATTGTTGAGGGTGAGGACTAATTCTGCCAGATGGAGGGGGAGGGTGGTAGTGCAGGGTAACTTGCTGCGTATTTTGTTGAGAAAGAAGCAGAGAGCTTTAAGGCCTTCTTGGTGGTGGTATTGAAGTGTATAGGGTCTGGACATCCAGGGTGAAAATGAGGCAGTCAAGGCCAGGGAGTTGAAAGTTGCTGAGGAGATTGAGGGTGTGTGAAGTGTTGTGGATGTAGGTGAGAAGGGAATGAATCTGTTGTAGTGAGATGCTGAGGGGTCAGTATTTTAACATGATTGTAGCCCATAGTGTTGTTCATTGAATTAGAATCCTATACAAAGATGCCTCCTCCACCACAAGCTGCAAAGACCAGAAACAGATTGGAATAGAGGAGATTGCGAGAGTTGCCCAAGAAGATGTCAGCAGTGAGAGGAATGCAAGTAGGGTGAGAACTAATAACAACTTGAAGATATTATCTGAAAGAAGATGGATGACTCAATCTTCCTCGCACATCTCAGGTAAGGCTGGCAGGCTGAAAAGAATGTTAATAGGTTCCTAAGGCTTTCATAGGTCTTTACTGCATTGCATAATTTTGCACATGGAATAAAATAAATCTAGCCTAACTTTTTAAGTCATTGCTTCAGCAGAGCAGTCACCAATACACAAGTATTTCCTATAGATGGAGACCCATACTGAGTTAATGGCAGCATGCTAGCCATCCAGGCACTTTGGTAGCATAGCTGTTACAGCTCGGGGCGTTGGAGTTTGGCATTCAATTCTGGCATCCTCTGAAAGAAGTTTGTACGTTCTTCCCATGAGCATGTGGATCTCCTCCGGGTGCTCTGGTTTCCTCCCACAGTCCAAAGGTGTACCGTTTAATAGGTTAATTGGTCATTATAAACTATCCTGTGATGAGGCTAGTGTTAAATAGATAGGTTGCTGGGCAGTGAGGCTCGTTGGGCCAGAAGGCCCTGTTCTGCACTGTATCAAAAAATAACTAAGTAGGTAAGTAAGTTCATTTTATTTAAAAAAAAGCACACCCAGAAAAGTTCATTACTAGAACCAATTCCAGACCACTCTAAAAACATAAAACAGGGAATTCAGATAACAACCATAAGATCATAAGATCTGGGAACAAAATTAGACCACTTGGCTTATCGAATCTGCTCCACCATTCCATCATGGCTGATTTATTATCCCTCTCAATCCCATTCTCCTGCCTTCTCCCTGTAACCTTTGACACCCTGACTCATTGAGAACCTATCAACTTACGCTTTAAATATACTCCATGATGTCGTCTCCGCAGCAGTCAGTGGCTATCAATTCCACATATTCACCATCCTCTGGCTAAAGAAATTCTTCCTTATCTCAGTTCTGAATGGACACCCCTCTATTCTGAGGCTATGGCCTCTGGTCATAAACTCACCCTCTGGATATAAGCTCTCCACACCCACTCAATTTTCGATAGGTCTCAATGAGATCCACTCTCATTCTTCTAACCTCCAGCAAGTACAGGCTCAGAGTCATCAAACACTCTCCATACATCAACTCTTTCATTGCTGGAATCATTCATGTGAACCTACTCTGGAACCTCTTCTATGCCAGCACGTCTTTTCTTAGCTAAAAGGCCCAAAACTGCTCACAATACACCAAGTGCAGTCTGACCAATACCTTATAAAGCCTCAGCATTACATCTTGTTTTCATATTCTAGCCCTCTTGAAATTAATGCTGACATTGCATTTGCCTCCCCTACCACCAACAGAATCTGCAAGTTAAACTTGAGGGAATCTTGCACAAGGACGCCCAAGTACACTTTGCGTCTCTGATTTCTGAATTTTCTCCCCGTTTAGAAAATAGTCTATGCCTTTATTCCTTCTACCAAAGTGCATAACTCTACACTTCCCTACATTATATTCCATTTGCCACTTTGCCCATTCTACCAAGCTGTCCAAGTCTTTCCGCACACTCCCTGCTTCAACACTACTTGCCCCTCCATTTACCTTCATATCATCTGCAAACTTGTTCACAAAGTCATCAGTTCTATGATTCAAATAATTGACATTTAACATGAAAAGAAGCCGTCCCAGTATTCCACCCGCCCTTTAGAATACATCTTTGGGATATATCTATCCTGTGCCTTCCGAACTGCTCCCAGAAACTCCAACTCTTGCTGTCATCCCTGCTAGTATCCCTTTCAGATCAACTTTGGCCAGTTCACCTCTCATGACTGTAATTCCCTTTACTCCACTTCAATACTAACACATCTGACTTTAGCTTCACCCTCTCAATCTGCAGAGAGAACTCGATCATATTATGATCACTGTCTCCAATGGGTTCCTTTACTTTGATCTTCCTAATCAAATCTGGGTCATAACATCCAATCCAGAATTACCTTACCCCTAGTGGGCTCAACCACAAGATGCTCTAAAAAGTCATCTCGTAGGCATTCTGCAAATTCTCTCTCCCGGAATCCAGCACAAAACTGATTTTCACATTCAACCTGCATATTGAAATCCCCCATGACTATCGTAATATTACCCATTTTACATGCGCTTTCTGTCTCTCATTGTAATTTATATCCCACATCCTGGCTACTGTTTGAAGCCCATGATGTGGGATAGGTGACTTTTTTATAGAAAGCTATCAGCTGAGATCTGATGGGTAGAATTAAAAGAAAACAACAAGAGTTAAAACTACAATAAAATTTGCCTGCAAGCTTCCTGTAGTAAGAGGACATTTCATGAGTTGGTGAGGCTTGCATCAAAAAGCAGGATTGTGTTAAAAAGAAGAGGATTTGTTGGGCCTGATCCCCAGCTGCTTTATCCACCACCTGTGGATTCAGTTGCACTGCTGCTACCCAGTCTGCAAAGGTGAGCTGTGCCTGGTGGCCTTTACTCGGGCATGGGTTTACTGCTAGAGAACATGGACAAACTTCAAACCTACCCCTCCCACATTTTGCCCCTCCAAACTTTCAATTAGGGGAAGGGCAGAAAAATTTCCGTAAGGCCACAAGACATAGGAGCAGAATTAGACCATCTGGCCCATCGAATCTGCTCCACCATTCAATCATGGCTGATCCTTTTCTCTTCTCCTCCGCAACCCCAGTTTCCAGCCTTCTCCCCACTACCTTTGATGCCATGTCCAATCAAGAACCTATCAATCTCTGTCTTAAATACACCCAATGACCTGGCCTCCACAGCTGCATGTGGCAACGATTTCCACAAATTCACCACCCTTCGGCTAAGGAAATTTCCCCACATCTCTGTTTTGAAAGGGCGCCCCACTATCCCGAGGCTGTGCCCTCTTCTCCTAGACTCTCCCACTATGGGAAACATCCTTTCCACATCTACTGTGTCTAGGCCTTTCAACATTCGAAATGTTTTAATGAGATCCCCCCTCATCGTTCTGAATTCCAGCAAGTACAGACCCAAAGCCATCAAATGTTCCTCGTATGATAACCCTTTCATTCCTGGAATCATCCATGTGAACCTCCTCTGGACCCTCTCCAATGCCAGCACATCTTTTCTAAGATGAGAGGCCCAAAACTGTTCACAATACTCAAGGTGAGGCCTCACCAGTGCCTTATAAAGCCTCAGCATCACATCCTTGCTCTTGTAAACTAGACCTCTTGAAATGAATGCTAACGTGGCATTTGCTTTCCTCACCACCAACTCAACCTGCACAAGGACTCCCAAGTCCCTTTGCATCTCAGAATCTTGGATTTTATCCCCGCTTAGAAAATAGTTTGCACATTTATTTCTAATATCAAAGTGCATGACCATGCATTTTCCAAAACTTTATTTCATTTGGCACTTTTTGCCCATTCTCTTAGAAAGAACATTAACATTTTAGATTGATGACATCACAACAACAGGGACAAAATGGCATTTAATCCAGCCAGGTGGCGTAATCAGAAATGTTATAATAAACAATCTCTCCGACCCTACTTAACAGAATAGAAAAAAATAAGCATAACTCAATCATTCAAGATAACAGACAGAAACCAGGAAAGCCATTTGTATTGTGGAGGTGTTACTTGAATTTATATTAAACACAAAGTGACCAAGTACAAATGTGACTTGATTAGAGAAAGCAAAATGAGCTTTTTACAGAGTAAAATGTGTGATAAACTTACATAAATTTTTATGAGATAGCAAATAATGTAGTAAACAGTATAATGTTTTTCTCATCATTTAAAAAATACTCAAAATAGTTTCATAATAGAGACCTTTAGAGAAAAGCCCAAGGAACTGAGAGCAACTTACCTACCTGTTTAGGAAATGGTTCTCAACGATCAATCAAGAAGCATAGAAAATGATGGTGCACACAAACTGGGAGAAATTGATAGTTGGATCCAGGGAATATTTATACAAATCTCCCTTTGGAACTTTACGACTTTGGGAACAGACAAATGAACATGCATTACATCCCATCTGAGATCAATATTTTATTTTTATCACATTTTGTCCAGAGTTGTTCAGAGTACACTAGATTTGACTCAAGCTGTACTCTGTGAGAAATGTCAAAACTTGGTCCTGTTTTTGTTTTCTAGGTCTCATATAAAGATTAATATTTTGCCTTTTTGAATTTTTTTATTTTGCCCAGCTACTGCCTGTCTGTGTAAAACTTGCGATGGAACAATACATCCTTTCCAACTCATCTGAGCAAGCAAGATCACTTGGTATTTTCTTATATTCATTTCCAAATTTTTGGCATTGGCAAACTTGATTATATGATTCTCCATTGTGTCCTCCAGCTTGTTAGTAAGTATAGCAGATGGTTAAGGCTTGAAGTGACGTCTGCAATTATTAGGATTCTGAAGTCATCAAAAGGGTCAGGAATGAGAAACTTCCTTCTATAGGTAGGAAGGATAAGCTAAGGAGACATAACCTTAATCAGAGCAAGGCTATTTATGACAGCAATTCATAATAACCCTTCACTAGAAGCTGGTAAAAAAAACAATAAAAAAATCTAAATTATTTAATTCTAAATGAGACAAAGTTCCAAGGAGGACGTAAGGACAGAGTGAGCTAGAAACAACTCTGCACGTGAACTTGAAGAACACAACTGGAAAAGAAAAAAGACACAAACCAGGTAGGTTTAACCGTGTCAGCAAGACCAAGGAGCTGATTATTGATCGAAGGTCCATGAGCTCGTCCTTATCAGATGATCAGAGGCGGAGAGGGTCCTTGGTGTTATTATGTTGGAGGACCTGTGTTGAGGCCTGCACACAAGAGCAATTATGAAGAAAGCATGGCAGTGCCTTTACTTCCTTCAGAGTTTACGAAGATTTGGCATGCCATCTAAAACTCTGACAAACTTCTATAGATGTGTAGTGGAGAGTATATTGACTGGCTGCATCACAGCCTGGCATGGAAACATCAATGCCCTTGAACGGAAAATCCTACAAATAGTAGTGGATACAGTCCAGACCATCGTGGGTAAAACCCTTCCCACCATTGAGCACATCTCAGACATCCCACCTCTCCCGGAACTTCCGGGAGTTTCCCGCAAATTAAAAGTGGCTCCCTGATGCCCGCAAATTATATACAATGTCCCGGAAATTGATTTTTTTGAGAGTGAGCGAGAGAGAACGCGCATGAGAGCGAGCGCAAGAGCAAGAAAGCGAGTGCGAGAGAGCGAGCGCGACCACGAGAGACAGTGAGAGAGAGCGCGCGCGAGAGACCGAGAAAGCAAGCGCAAGAGAGAGAGCGAGAAAGCAAGCACGATAGAGAGCGAGAGCAAAAGCGAGAGAGAGCGAGAGCAAGAGTGAGAAAGCGAGAGAGAGTGAGAAAGCAAGAGAGAGAGTGAGAAAGCAAGCGCGAGAGACAGTGAGAGCGAGAAAGCAAGCGCAAGAGAGCGAGAGCAAGAGCGAGAAAGAGTGAGAAAGCAAGCGCGAGTGAGAGAGCATGCGCGATACAGAGAGAGAGCGAGAGCAAGAGCAAGAGTGAGAGAGTTCCAAAAAAAGTCAGAGTGGTAGAGCATTCCAAAAAATATATGAAACGTACGTCACCCCAGACTACACTAAAGTGTACCCCTGCCTAATAGGGGTCAAAATAATGACAGTGTTGCTCGCTGCACTGTTTGCAACAGTGACTTTTCTATTGCCCATGGTGGGTTAAGACTGTAAAAGACATGTTGAGGTGAGTTTAACAGGTGTCATTCATTCATTAGCATTGCTAACGTTATTTAAACTAGCTGGCCAGCTGCTAAGGAGCTACTCTATTGCAGACATCCCACCTCTCCCGGAAGTCTCCCGCAAATTGATGGTGCTACCTCCCTGAAATGAGTTTTTGCAGGGTGGGATGTCTGACAGCTACAGGAAGTGCTGCTACAGGAAAGCAGCATCCATCATCAGGGATTCCCACCACCCAAAACACGCTCTCTTCCCGCTATCACCATTAGGAAGAAGATACTAGAGCCTTAGGACTCACATCACCAGGTTCAGGAACAGTTACTATCCTTCAACCATCAGGCTCTTGAACCAAAAGGGAATTATTCGGATTTCTTATCTTTTTGACTACCAGAAGCTGTCACTCACATTCGGTAGCACCACCTTAACTGGAAGTCATTAACCCGTATACCATTATGTATTTATTGAGAATGCCCACAAGAAGATTAATCTCAGGGTTACATATGGTGGCATATACTGTATGTACTTTGATAACAACACTACTTTGAACTTTTTGATCCTTATTTATTATTTCAATAAAACATAACCTTGGCTGAGGAAAAAGCCTCTCAGCTTTGACATTAATAGATTTTTGTCAGCCAAGGCTGTGAAAGAATTTAGAGCCAGGGCAGATGAAATGCAGTTCCGATGCAGATCATTTTAATTTCAGTGAATGACAGAGAGGGCTTAAAGGGCTATTCCCACAGACTTTCTATTCCTGGATACTATATCCACCAACTGACCAATGAGAGACCATACTTGATGATGAATGCAGACTTCCAAATACAAAGCACATTGCATTCTGCCCAAATCAGCCTCTGCAGGTGGACAATATCATCATCTCCCATGTGCATGCTAGGTCTCTCTCCTCCGAACCGATATTTGTACTATGCTTTCTATCTCACTCAGCTGCCCAGTAGCAGCTTATGTGTGGATCCCACTTGTAAGGCAACATCTGATGGCAGGGCTGGGGCGGGGGGGGGGGGGCAGGTGCTTGCAATGTAAGACTGTATGTTTCCATCACTATCTGCCGAACCCTGCGCTGGCTTAGTATCAGATAGGTGCACGGAACAGATACCCCACTATATCCACCTGAACCATTAACACGCATCTGACCTAAACAAGTGTTTCCATCAGTTCCCTCTCCCACTCTGATTCCCCTGAATTTCACCTACACCAACGGCAATTTACTGCTGCCAACTAACCTTCCAACCCACATGTTTGGCAGGTGGGATGGAAATGGGGCACCGCTCAGTATGTGGAGGGAGAAGGCTCAATGTTTGAGATGTGCAGTAACAGGGAAGGGGAGGGGAAGAAACCAACGGGTGTACATTAATATCATCTGTATCGATTGAATCAGAGGTGGACAGATGGGGAACAGTGTAATAGATTAAGTATGAAGACACCCTAACTCATCATCATCTCCCACAGAAATCTGTATATACAACACGGTAGATGACCCTAACCTCCTCAGGTTAGCACCAGCTGCCTCTGGCTGTGTAACCCTCCACCTTACAAGGTGTAGTTCTCTTGGACAATGTGTGGGTATCATGGCCGTTGTGACTGACTCTCTGCGATGTGTATAAACTGTGAGAAGTGGAGGCGAGGCCTGTAACCTTGCTTCACGTGAGGGTGTAGCTAAATGAAGGAATAGCTGTAAGATGAATGCTAAGGGAGTGGTGCATTTAGCACGAGGTTACTGTACTCGTAGCACTGCATCAGAGTGCCCGGAATGGCCTCATGGCATTTACCATCTGCATAGGGCGGGCCACTTAACTGTATCTGTGCAGATACCAGCCACCTTTCCTCTTTTACATCACCCTAACCAGCCCCTCTACGATTTTCCACCAGCTTCAGCAGACTCCATTGTTGTGAGTCTGTCAGCAGCTTCTCTAGCCATAAAGCACTTACATTGAGGTGCAAAATATCTTTAAGCTGCGCAAGCCAAAATTTTAGCTGATGTGGAAACTTGCTGCTGAGGCATCTGACTAACGAATAGTGTGGTCAGTGCTAGCTGTACACTACAAACACGCATGTACACCAAACTGGCTGCATTCCGCAGAAGGCCCAAGAGAATGACACATGGTCAGCTCTGTTACTGCTTTCGAAAGCTATTAAATTTAGTCCTCAAACTTTCAGGCCAATGAGTTTCCGTGGAATCAGAAATCTGACAAAAGCTTTCTTTAAAAATGTTAATAGTTATGACTACTAAGAGCGCTGGTAGGTTCAAATTATAACCTGAAATATTAATAGTTTTTCTCTCAAAAGACATTAACCTACTGTCGAGAATTTCCACAACATAGTTCTAATTTGTAGTATTTCTGATGTACTCATATGGCCTCTCAGAGGTGCCAGCGACATCAGTGGAAGGACTGAGCAATCATGCCCATCAGGGCAAGAAAGTTTATATTATCTAAAATGAGATGCCCAAGGAAAATGGAATATAAACATTTTATGGCCTCAAGGTGCAGTGCTTCTAGTTCACCAGATTTTTCTGTCTGGTTTATGTAACTTTAATCTTGCTTTCCCAGAGTTAACCATATACAACCCTGAGATTTCTTTAACTCCAAGAAACACAACAGAATCCACGAAACAAGAGCAAGTCTGCAGATGCAGGAAATCCAAGCACACAACAAAATGCTGGAGGAACTCAGCAGGACTGCTGAGAATCCATGAAAGACTGCACCCAACAGGACAGACAAACAATGGGCAGAAGACAACAAACTGTGGAAATACAAAAAGAAAAAGAAATGAAATAAAAATAAATAAATAAGCAATAAATATTGAGAATATGAGATGAAGAGTCCTTGAAAATGAGTCCATCAATTGTGGGAACAGTTCAGTGATGGAGTAAGTGTAGTTGAGTGAAGTTATGTCCTTTGGTTCAAGAGCCTGATGGTTGAGGGGTAATTACAGTTCCTGAACCTGGTGGTGTGAGTCCTACGGTAACTCTACCTTTTCCTGATGGCTGCAGCAAGAAGAGAGAATGGCCTGGATGGTGGGGGTCCTTGACGATGGATGCTGCTTTCCTGTGGCGGTGCAAAGTGTAGATGTTCTCAGAGGGGGAAGGGCTTTACCTGTGATGGACTGGGCTGTATCCACTACACATTGTAGGATCTTCTGTTCAAGGGCATTGGTGTTTCCATACCAGGTTGTGATGCAACCAGTCAATATTCTCTTCACCACACACCTATAGAAGTTTGTCAAAGTTTTAGATGTCATGCTGAATCTTTGCAAACTTCCAAGGAAGTAGAGGTACTGCTGTGCTCTCATCGTAATGGCACTTACGTGCTGAGTCCAGGAAAGATCCTCTGAAATGATAACACCAGAGGATTTAAAATTGCTGCCGCTTTCCACCTCTGATTCCCCAACGAGGACTGCCTCATGGACCTCTGGTTTCCTCCTCCTGAAGTCAATAATCAGCTCCTTGATCTTGCTGACATTGAGTGAATGGTGTTGTTGTGGCCCCACTCAGTCAGGTTTTCTAAATGCTGATTCGTCACCACCTTTGATTTGACCAATGCCAGTGGTGTTGTCAGCAAACTTAAATATGGCATTGGAGCTGTGCTTAGTCTCAGTCATAAGTATAAAGTGAGTAGTACAGAGGGCTAAGCACACAGCACCATGGTGCACCTGTGCTGATGAAGATTGTGGAGGAGATGTTGTTGCCAATCTGAACTGATGGGGGTCTGCATGTGAGGAAATTGAGGATCCAGTTGCACAAGGAGGTACTGAGGCCATAGTGTTGAAACTTATTGATTAGTTTTGAAGGGATGATAGTACTGAATGTTGAGAGGTAATCAATGAAGAGCACCTTTGCTGCCCAGATGCTTCACAGTCGAGTGAAGAGCCGGTGAAATGGCATCTGCTGCGGACCTGTTGTGCTGGCAGTCAAATAGGAGCGGATCCTAGTCATTTCTCAGGCAGGAGTTGATATGTTTAATCACCAACCTCTCAAAGCACTTCATCACAGTGGATGTAAGTGCTTCTGGATGAAAGTCATTGAAGCAGATCATCAAGTTCTTCTTAGGCACCGGAATAATTGAAGCCTGCTTGAAGCAAATGGTTACCTCAGACTGCCAAAGTAAGCGGTGAAAGATATTGATGAACGCTCAAGTCTGTTGATTTGCACAAGTCTTTAGTACCTGGCCAGGTACCCCATCCAGGCTGGATGTACACAAAACTGTAAAGATAGGAAACTAATCCCATACCACAAATATCATGAGCGTTTTATTAATAATATTTATTTGATTATATGCAGCGGGAGTTTAATTCCTTTTTGCAGTGTCATTGGGACTCATAATACTGGATGAGTATGTGTTTCCACACTCCATTCGGGCCGATTTTTACTTCAATGTGGGAACTCCAGAGAAATAGAATGTAATCAGATGATAGGCTGTGGCTGCGTATTTGTACCCTTTCACAAAAACTCTTCAGTAATATTTTAAAAACTGATTTTGCTAGACAATGTCATAAACCAGGTTCAATTCTTGGTGATGAGAGTTGTCCATGCTTGTAGTTAGGACAGTCCAGTTAAAAAAAAATAAGGCAGCTGAAAAACGAGAAGGGTAGCTTTCTATATACTGTAGACCATTTTCCACTTTTATTGTTTAATGCTATCAATGTATTTAATGGAAGGGTTTTCAGTGAACCATTTGCAATCTAAACATTCAGAATTTATGTCAGGACTTCAGCTCTATCCCTCACACTATCCCTTAATTCAAAATAAATGAGAAGCTCAATTTTACGGGTAGAGACTAATACAATAAAGCAGAAAATTCAGAGCTCTGGATTAAGTTAGATATTAATAACCCCGAAGAGAATAAAAATTGAAAGCCTCCATGAAATCAATCTCTTAAAAAAAGCTCATGAATTTTTTCATGAAAAGGATATTCTTATTGCCCCTTGAAACAATTTACAATTTGCCTGTGAAGTTTGCTAACTTCAGGATTTTCTGAACCAAATATAATTAAAAATAAGTTTTTTCATATTTTCTATTGATCTCGTTCTTTGAAAGTATCCACGGAAATTCTCCCTAATAATGTCTGTCCAGGGTTGATTACAAAAATTACAAAACTCTTCTCCATCTGGCAGAACTGGTCCTCGCTCTCAATGATTTCTCCTTTGGTTCCTTCCACTTCTTTCAAACAAAAGGTGTAGCCATGGGCATTCACATGGGTCTCATCTATGCCTTTCTTTTTGTCAGCTACATGGAACAGTCAATGTTTCAAGCCTACACCAGTATCACTGGCCAACTTTTCCTACACCACATCAATGACTATATTGGTGCTGCTTCCTGCACCCATGCCAAGCTCATCGACTTCATCAACTTTGCCTCCAACTTCCACCCTGCCCTCAATTTTACATGGTCCATTTCCGACAACCGCTACCCTTTCTCGATTTCACTGTCTCTATCTCTGGAGACAGCTTATCACCTGATAATTTTTATAAACCCACTGATTCTCACTGCTACCTGGACTACAGTATACCTCTTCCCACCCTGTCATTTGTAAAAATGCCATCCCCTTCTCACAATTCCTTTGCCTGCACTGCATCTGCACTCTGGATAATACTTTTTATTCCAGAGCTAATGAAATGTTCTCCCTCTTCAAAGAAAGGGGCTTTCCTTCCTCCACCATCAACGCTGCCCTCACCCACATCTCTTCCATTTTGCGCACATCCGCCCTCACCCCATCCACCTGCCACCCCACCAGGGATGCGGTTTCTCTTGTCCTCACCTACCACCCCACCAGCCTCTGTGTCCAGCACATAATTCTCTGTATCTTCTGCTATCTCCAATGGGATCCCACCACCAAGCACATCTTTTGCTTCACTTCCATTTTTCGCTTTCCACAGGGAACCCTCCTTATGCGACTCCCTTGTTCATTTGTCCTTGCCCACTGATCTCCCACCTGGTGCAAGTGGAACAAGTACTGCACCTGCCCCTCTACCTCCTCCCTCACTACCATTCAGGGCCCAAACAGTCATTCCAGGTGAGGCGACACTTCACTGTGAGTCTGTTGGGGTTATCTACCATATCTGCTGCTCCCGGTGTGGTCTCCTGAATATTGGTGACACCCAACGTAGATTGGGAGACTGCTTCACTGAGCCTCCATGTTTCATCCACCAGAAAAAGCAAGATCTTCTGGTGGCCACCCATTTCAATTCTACTCTCCACTCCCATTCCAAAATGTCAGTCTATGGCCTCCTCTACTGCCTTGATAAGGCCAAACTCAGGTTGGAGGAGCAACACCTTATATTCCGTCTAGGTAGTCTCCAACCTGATGGCACGAACATCGATTTCTCAAACTCCTGGTAATTGCCGCCACCCGCCCCCCCCCCCACCAACATTCCCTATTCCTATTTCCTTCTCTCACTTTATCTCCCTACCTACTCATTACCTCTTTCTGGTGCTCCTCCCCCCCTTTCCTTTCTTCCATGGCCTTCTGTCCTCTCTTATCAAATTCCCCTTTCTCTAACCCTTTATCTCTTGCACCAATCAACTTCCTAGCTCTTTACTTAACACCTATTACCTTGTACTTCTTCCTCCCCTCCCCCACCTTCTTACTCTGAAATCTCATCCCTTTTTCCAGTCCTGATGAAGGGTCTTGGCCCGAAAACTCAGCGCTTTTACTCTTCCATAGATGCTGCCTGGTCTGCTGAGTTCCTTGAGCATTCCAGCACCTGCAGATTTTCTTCAGTTTGTAAACCTCCAGATAATCCCAATCACTTTATTACAACACTGTTTTAAAATACTCACAGGGACCTAATCTGCACTCCATGCAAATGTGCTGTGCATATCCAACAATTTGCATTTTATTGTTATACTAGTACCATTTTTTCTCTTTCCCCATAGTGAGTCAAATATAATTGCTTGCTTCCAAGTAACTAAAATGTATGAATGAAGATGACGACATTGAAGATGTTGAAGCAATCACTTCAGTGTACGGGGCATACACTGCCATTATTTACTCTGATAAGAGAATCAAGGATACTCTATTTAGTAATGAAGCCAGAAGTAGAACACATGGAAATCCCAGAGAGAATAACCATAAGATCACTGCATTTATTATTAGTAGTTTGTTGTTGGTCCTTTCCGCGCCTTGTGGTGTATTGGGTGGCAACCTTACCATCTCATTAGCATTTTTTGCCTGTTTTTGTAAATGCCGAGTCACTAGCTCGACGCTCAACCCAGCACAGATGGAATGCGTACAGGGAGCCAATCGGATTCAAACTCAGGACCGCTCACCTCGAAGTGCAGCGTGGACAGCACTACACCACTGGCTGGCACATTAGTATTTTCAAAAGGGAGAAATGAAGGTGATAATCCAAGATTTTAGACCTTAAGGTGGTTAATATAATGGGGTAGATTAAAATAGAGTAAGAAATTATTAGTTGGTTGATCTGCAGTGAGCCCATTCAGGATTATGTGTGAATGATAAACCTGGTTCTTTGGCAAGCAAAAAAAAACTACTAGAATGATGGAATAATAAGTAATTAGTGCCAGTATTAAACTAAATAAAAGTGCTTAGGTGAAGGTAAGCAATTGTGCAAACCATAAGAAATGGAAGGATTATATCAAAGAAAAAACAATTGGTTTCCCTTTCTCAAAAACCTCCATTGTCTTCACCCAACAGATCAATTTAAAATCCTTGTCAGTCTTACGTCTGTCTATTTCTTTTGAACAGAGAGTGTCATGAAATTTCACCCCAAAACTGTGGTGAGGCCAAGGAGGAACATTGAAAGTAGACCATTAAGTAGGCTATTTTTTAAAAAAGTGAGTGTTAAAGTGGAGATCCAGGAGATTCTGCAGATGCTGGAATATTACTTCCATTCTCAGTGTTATATAGTGGCTGAGATAAGAGGAAACGATAAAGAGGTCTTTACCTATTCTTAAACAGGAACTAACATGATTACAGTAAAAGGTAGTAGACTTCCTATATGCAAACTACTTCCTCATCTATTATTACAGTAGATCTGACAAGAAGGAAGCGATCTTTGATTCAAACTTGAATAATAAAACAGATTAGTGATTAAACTGAATAAAGAATAGTTTCAAAATATAATCACACCTTTTTAGGTTGAATAATGACCCTTGAAGAATCTTAGTCCAATGGAGAGAATTTTTGCCCTAAATTTCTGCTTGTAAAAGGAAAAAAAAAGTGATCACTGGATCAGTAATGGTAGGGTAGACATAAGATAGGCCAGGTTTACACGAGGAAGCCTATCTGGCATCAAACACTATGTGGGCTACAATTAGCATTATGAACGCTGCAGCCACTGTTTCTGTTGCTACATGAACGCAACCTCTCTGACAGTATCATACTCATTTTAAAATTCATTTATGGGATGCAAACATTGAAGACAACATCAACATTTTTAATATGCATTCTTTTCAGATCTTTGTAATTTGCCAAAAAAAAATCTAAAATCATTTCCCCAATCTTCGAATCACATAAATCCCAAACTTTGGTCAGCCAGCTGTGTTTTTATAACAATTTAGTAATTTGATGATTACCTTCCTTGGAAAATAGCAGGTTATCTCCTGAAGTTCGACATTATATCCAGTCTCCTTTCTATCACTAACATGCGTAGACATTGTGAACCTTCCCCCTATTTCACCTCACCAGTGCTGAAACTGTACACACTTGTACAATTTCTGGGCTTAACTACATTTCCCTTGATTTCCTTAATCACCATGTATCTGGCTCAGGGTCAGTGTCATACAAGCACTGAAACAGGCCCTTGGCCTAGCTCACTCACGCTGACCAAGCTACTTAACCTGAGCTAGTCCCATTTGCCTGCATTTAACCGACACTCCTCTAAACGTTGGAGACAAGAGACAGCAGATGCTGGAACCTGGACCAAAAACAAATTCCTGGAGGAACTTGGAGCGTCTAGTCCAGATGAAAGGACCCAAATGTTGACTGTCTACTTCCCTCTGTAAATGCTGCCTGTCCCACTCACTTCCTCCAGCAGGCTATTATTGTTCCCGCTAAACCTTCTCTATCCATCTACTTGTCTAAATGCCCTTGAAACCTTTTGATTATATCCACCTCTACCACTTCCTCTAACCAGCTTGTTCCATATACCCACCAACCACGAAGTCCCCTTTAAATCCTTCCCCTCTCATGTCAAACCATGCCCTCTACCCAGGGATAAAGACTGCAACCATTCAGCTCATTATTTTATAAGCTTCCATAAGGTCACTCCCCAGCCTTCTACGCTCCAGGAAAAAATTGTTCCAGACTATCTAGTCTCTCGTTATAACTCAACACCTTTACTTCTGTACCATCCTTGTATTTTTTTGCACTTTCCAGTTTAAAGTGATCCTTCCTATAGCTTGGTAACAAGAGTTGTACCAGATCCCATTTGGAATATACTCAGGGACCGAGCCCCAACTTCCCTTTAGGGTATGGGTCCGAAGACGTATTACAATCTCAATAAGAAATTTCTTCACTCAGTCCTAAATGCCCAACCCCTTATTTTGAAACCATCCCTTGCTTCTAGACTTCCCAGCCTGGGGGAAAATTCAACACTGCAACTATCTTGTCAAACCCAGTAAGCACTTTGCATATTTCCATGAGGTCACCTCTCACTCCAGATTTAAGAATACAGATCATGCCACATGACAAACTTGCCATCCTAGTAATCAATCTGTGAATCTTCACTACACTCCATCTAACACAAATATATCCTTCTCAGGTAAAGATATGAGACCTGTAAACAATATTTCAAATGTGTGCATGCACTGGAGAATACAGGGGAGATTCACGTGGATGTTATCTGGATTGGAGGACTTAGGGAGAGGGTGGATAGGCTGGGCTTCTTTTCCTGGAAGCAGGGCCGGTTGAAGGATGACCTGATCCGAGTGCAGGTATATGAGATTATGGGAGGCACAGATGGGATAGATGTCAAAATCATGTCCCTCACGGTAGGGTATTAAAAAAAAGGGAGCATAGGTTTAAGATGAGAGGAAGGAGTTTGAAAGGTGATCTGGGGGGATTTTTATTTTTTAAAACCACAAACAGAATGGTTGCCTGAGGAGGTGGTGAAATCAGTTATGTTTGAGATAATCAGGCTGGCACTTAAACAGGGAAGGCAAAGTGGGCATAAACACATCTAATGCGAATAAATATTATTAGTACAGTATAGCTGCACAAACGCTGCCGGAACATGGTGGGACGAAAGGCCCACCTCTATGTTCTTGGGCTCTGAGGTTCCGTTTATTGCTGTTCCTCAGCGGGCCACTTGTAACATTCAGTCATCTCCATCTGCATTCTCCTTTCCAATCTGCAATCCCACTGACATGACAGCCCATGAGGAACGATAGCAACGTGAAGTACTGAATACCGCTTACCCATATAATATGCGACAGTCCTGCAGACAATGAAGGGCTCAAAGTGTCTTCCTCTCTAACCCCAGGCGGGCAGTCCCAGCGCACCCACGCCAGAACTGACACCCCGGTCACTGAGTCATTAGGCGGCGAACCAAACGAGGCACACTTCCACAACCTGACTCATAGAATACTCCAAACCACCGACACCCCGCCCTCTCCCATATCTAGGATATTTTGACGAGAACGATTCAAGCCATCACCCTGGAAGGAGCTGATCCGTACCCCAACGGCGAAGGGTCATCGACCCCTCCACAGCCGCGGCGGTGTTACCAGTATTTCCCACTTTAAGCGCACTCCCAGCAAATCTTCTAACTTCGGCAGAGCAGATGAACGAATGGAAATAAACAATAATCTACCTGTAGTTTCGGCAACTTTAATCTTAGCAGAATGTATCCACACATTTATTTCCCCCTTAACTTTTTTAGTATGATTCATACTTGATGGAAACGTTTATTAAGTTAAAATGAACGATTAAACATTTTCCGCACAAACGGCAAATTAATTCCGAACTGAGGACACTATCTAACGCGGATAATCTTTGAAAAAAAGAAATAAATCCGATTTTTAAGAGAATAATGTTACTCTTGTTAAGGCTCACCATCCGCCAGAAACAGCACCTACTTCCCTGCATTGAGCCGGATTTCATCCCCCCGCCCCGCGGCTGCCCAAGGGGAAACAAGGACTATTCTGCCCGAAAGTTGGCAGCTTCTCAGCGCCGGACACCCGTTCCATGAACACAACGCATCGCCCAAAAGAAAGAGACGGGTTACTCACGGTTCACATCACTCCGGGACCGGCGCTGTTCCACGTGTCGCGGCTTCTCTTTCCCCCGTTGTAACTCAACGCCGGAGACAGATCACAAAGCGTCGCAAAGAGCCCGACTATTCAATTTTTTTTATAGGGGAGAATTATCGGGGATACTATTTCTGGCAAGTTTTAAACAAATCGCATGGCTGCCGTTTAAACCACACACTTGAGCTGGGTTCCTCACTGCTGCGCTCCTGTGATTCTATTTCAGAGCCCAGCCTAAAACCACACGCCTTTCACACCTCTGAAATGTGTGATCCTTCTCACACGCAGTCATCAAAAAAAGAGCAGACTGCTGCAATCTAACTTTCTAACTCGGTACTTGTGAAATTGAAACTGCTTTCCGAGCAGCCCCAGGATTGGAAGGAGTGGTTAGGTCCTTTATTAACATGGAGCGTTGGGCATTACATTGTCGCTATCTCCTAAAATTTACATTAAATTTACATCGCAGAAGCAAAGCGACCGGCCCACTGACCTGTCGTTCTGTGTTAACCCATCCCAGGTGCCCTACCCATATTCATGTTGCACTAAGGTAGTTCTCCCTCTCTGCTGTACTTCCCATCTTTCCATTCCACTTTTTGTGTGCCTATCCGTTCCAAGAGTAACCAATCACGTTTTTTTTGAAAGCTAAATGTTAAAAAAGTTTAAAATAAAAACTTGACCAAAGGAAAACATTTCACATTTTGAAATTGCTCCATTAGGATTCCCTAATCTTGTTGCCTCAAGTTCTGATCAACTGTTGGAGTTTCATTGTCCAACCTTAATAGTTTCATTCTGTAATCACAATTGTTCATTGTAGTTAACTCTATTGAATATTAGTCCATGGAGTAGCTGATTATCTTAGCACTTTTTCTTGTAACTTTATAAATTATTTGTATATCATGCATTGTGCAGAGCTAATTAAGCATTTTGTACCATTCCCATTTTCAATTACTCAACTTGAAAATGTTTCAATCAGGACTATTTTCCCAATTGGGTTATTTGTGTTGTACTCTTGTAGAAGGGTTACATTTCACTTGATTTTCTGTTCACAAGCATATGATAAGTAATCCTCTTCTTCTTGAAATAAAATAATATTATTAATGTGTTTGTTCTCTTGGAATGATTTCACAATGTTGCTGAAAAAAAATATGGGCAGTGAATTCAAACCCTTAAACATTCATTCCATGAAACATTTTTCTTTGCATAACTCTTGGTTCTTTCATCAATCTTCCACATCTGATATCCTCTGATTCTTAACCTTCTACTTTTTTAGAAGTTCGTGCAGTAGATGAACAGAAGTTCATTCTATAGATGAACAGTATCCTGACTGGTTGCATCATGGCCTGGTATGGAATCACCAGTGGCCAGGAACAGAAGAAAAGCCTCCAAAAGGTGCTGAATACAGCCCAGTCCATCACGAGAAAATCGTTGCCCACCACTGAGCACATCTACAAGGAGCACTGACCCACAAGAAAGCAGTATCCATCATCAAGGACCCCCAACATCCAGGCCATGCTCTTTTCTTGCTACTACCACTGGGAGGGAGGCACAGGAGCCTTAGGTCACACACCATCAGGTTCAGGAGCAGTTCTTACCCTTCAATCATCAGGATCCTGAACCAACGTGGATAACTTCACTCACCTCAACTCTGAACTGATTCCACAACCTACAGTATGTTCTTAGTTTTATTCTCATGTTCTTAGTTAGTTAGTTTGTTTATTTATTTATTTTGCTGTCTATCTAGTTATAGAACATAGAGTAGTACAGCACATTACAGGCCCTTCGGCCCACAATGTTGTGTCAACCCTCAAACCCTGCCTCCCATATAACCCCCCACCTTAAATTCCTCCATATACCTGTCTAGTAGTCTCTTAAACTTCATGAGTGTATCTGCCTCCACCACTGACTCAGGCAGTGCATTCCACGCACCATCCACTCTCTGAGTAAAAACTTGGTCATCTGCCCTTATCCTCCTTTACCTGCCTACAGCTTTTCTCATGTTAACTACACCATCGTCCTCCAACACCCCTCCTCCGTCATCCACCTGTGTGGGGGCATGTTGGCCAAGTTCCATTTTTATCTTTCCAGTTGTGCCAAGTAACTCACCTTCCAGTCCTGACAAAGGGTTTCGGTCCGTAACGTAGACTGATCTTTTCCACGGATGCTGCCTGACCTGCTGAGTTCCTCCAGCGTGTTTGTGAGTGTTGCTGAGTAAAAAACCTTCCTCTAATATCCCCCTTGAACTTCCCATCCCTTACCTTAAAGCCATGTCCTCTTGTATTGAGCAGTGGTGCCCTGGGGAAGAGGTGCTGGCTATCCACTCTATCTATTCCTCTTATTATCTTGTACACCTCTATCATGTCTCCTCTCATCCTCCTTCTCTCCAAAGAGTAAAGCCCTAGTTCCCTTAATCTCTGATCATAATGCATACTCTCTAAACCAGGCAGCATCTTGGTAAATCCCCCCTGTACCCTTTCCAATGCTTCCACATGCTTCCTATAGTGAGGCGACCAGAACTGGACACAGTACTCCAAGTGTGGCCTAACCAGAGTTTTATAGAGCTGCATCATTACATTGTGACTCTTAAACTCTATCCCTCGACTTATGAAAGCTAACACCCCATAAGCTTTCTTAACTACCCTTTCTACCTGTGAGGCAACTTTCAGGGATCTGTGGACATGTACCCCGAGATCCCTCTGCTCCTCCACACTACCAAGTATCCTGCCATTTACTTTGTACTCTGCCTTGGAGTTTGTCCTTCCAAAGTGTACCACCTCACACTTCTCTGGGTTGAACTCCATCTGCCACTTCTCAGCCCACTTCGGCATCTTATCAATGTCTCTCTGCAATCTTTGACAAACCTCTACACTATCTACAACACCACCAACCTTTGTGTCATCTGCAAACTTGCCAACCCACCCTTCTACCCCCTCATCCAGCTATTTATTTAGCTATTATTGTATTTGGCCAGATTGTCTTCTTTTGCACATTGGTTGGTTAATATTGATTCTTTGTTCTACTGTGAATGCCTGCAAAAATGAAACTCAGTAGCATATGGTGACATATACACTCTTTGATAATAAATTTACTTTGAACTTTGAACCTTTGCCAGGGGGTTACAGTTTCTCAATTTACACATGGCATTTATACAATTTTCAGCAACTTTATCAGATCCCTTTGTAAACTCCTTTGTTCCAAGGAAACATTCTTCATCTCTGGAATGAATTTAGCACATCTCTTCTGCTTCCTTTCCAAAGTCTTCATGACTCATATAGAGTAATGTACAGAACTGGACACCATACTCCAGTTGTGATTGAACTGGTGTTTTATAGAAGTCCATAATTGCTTTCTTGCTCTGACAAAAATATATCACCTCTTTTCTGTAGGGTAAGTTCACGATGCACTTTTTCAGCAACAATAAAAACAGAAAGTTGGAGAACATTTGAATTCTTGGTTTAAAGTATCTGGTTTTGATCTGATTAAGAATAATCTGATTAACAATTATTAACTTGACTAACTGAAATGAAATGTGGAATATCATCAAGGTTATGTGAAGAGGTAAATGACGCATCAGAGGTGAATGGCTTCAACTTGGATTATAGAATTTAATAAGTCATGGAAAGGAATTCAAAGGTGAAAAGCAGCTTCTTAGTTTGAGATTCCATGATGTTATAGAATTCTGTCTCTGGACAGAACAATCTCCTGTCAATGCATTGCAGCTAACACATGCTATTCAGTGACAGGCTGTACATGAATTTTGTTCTTTAGGCACATAACTGAGATTCTCAAAGAGGAAGTATGCTTGACACCTTAAAGCAACATTTACAATTGTCTTAGTGAAAGGAAACAAGACTAATTCCCCTCATAATAAATAGGGTGAATGTTATTTACACTCAGATCTAAGTACTTCCTCTACAATTTGAAAATAAACAAGAAAGTAACAGGTGAATTTGTCTTAAAAGCAGCCATGGTCTATGTGGCTGTTGAATGTAGCTTTTGAATGACTGTTTTGTAGATGTTAGTTTATGAATGGAAAAGAGGCTTATGGATAGAATTTGTGATCTTACACTCTTGACAGCTGAAAGCACAACTGTTGATGGTGGAGTGATGATACTAGAATTGGCCAAGAGGCCTGAAACAAAATAAATTAGATATCTTGAACAGTAATAGGATTGGAGATAATAGAGATGGGCAGGTGTAAGACGAGGGAGAGAGTTGAAACAAAGTTCAGAACTTTAAAACAGATATTTACTTGATTGTGAGTAAATTAAGGCCAGTGAGCTCAAAGGAGGTGATCAAGTGATAAGAATTAGCAGTTTTGAATGAGCTCAGGTTTCTAGAATATAGAAAAGGGAAACTAACAACGAGCATTAATTGCATCACATTATAAACAGCAATAGAATGAGAAAAAAAGATAATGGCCTTCTTCTTCCCTGTAATTAGTTGGAGGAAATTTCTTCTCATTTGGTATAGGAATTTTGAGGAATAACATCATTTTAGAGATAGTGGAAGTGCTACTGCAAGAACTGGATGTCATGAGCATAGACATGGAAACAGATGCACAGAGCAATTTTTGGTGATACATAGAAAACATAGAAAATAGGTGCAGGAGTAGGCCATTCGGCCCTTCGAGGCAAGAGGCAGCACATAGGAGATAGCCAAAGGCAGATCCTAGGGTCACCAAGGGTAATGAAAAGGGAAACTATTCCTTGTAGAAAAAGCAGTAAATGTTCAACAGGCAATGTTTGTGGTGAAAATTTGATGACTATTTCTTATTGAAAAAAGAAGTCATCAGAAGTGTCAAGAGTTAACATCTTAGATTTTAGATTGTCAACTTTTGTTCAGAACTAGTCAACAACTTCACTTTTCTCCCCATAGATGTTACCTAATCAGCATTTTATTGTATTTTTATTTTAATATTCTACTTTTGAAGGTGAGTTACTTGACTCAATTGGAAAGATAAAAATGGAACTTGGCCAACATGCCCCCACACAGGTGGATGATGGAGGAGGGGTGCTGGAGGACGATGGTATAGTTAACACGAGAAAAGCTGTAGGCAGGTAAAGGAGGATGAGGGCAGATGACCATGCTGGACAACCAAGGGATTAATAATGATTCCTGTGCAGTAATGTTTCACTAAGGTCCATTCATTAAAGCTCCAATAATCTGTTCTTTAATTGTTCCGTGATCCCACAGCTCATTCAGGTGCTGTTCCCATGCTTCCTTTAACTCACTGCACTCTCTTTAAACTCATCTGGTTCACTGAAAAAATCTCTCAGTCCTAAAGATGCCAGATTATCAGAGTTCTAATGTACAGTACTTGGTAACTTCATGGATAGCTGAGTTGATGATACACTTGACAATGTTCTCCAGTGCCTTCCCATTGGATCCCATTTTGGATATTTAATCTATCTTCTTCACGTTCAGACAGATGCTCCAGTCGCCAATATTCTAAGCTGCTCCAAAATCATGGTGGAAATGATGCAATAAGTACACTGTGAATTTTGTCCTCTTCTTTCTATAAATGTCTAGGAAAATTACCTCCAACAAATTTTCCTCGTTTAAAGTGTTTCACATCAAAAAGCACCTTACAGAAATGTTGGAAAACACGTACAACAAATCAGAGAGTAAAATATCAGGAGGAGTGACCAAAAGACCAATGAAAGTTTAAAGGACAGATTATTTCCAACGTAATTTTACATTTCTAATTGAAAATAATTTCTGAAGAGCCCCCAGTATGTCAAATGGCTGTCTGCTCCACATGCAGAATTATTGAAATATACCCTCAGTTGTCATTTTACTTTGTACCTCCTGTACCTAATAAAGAGGCCACTAAGTGCATATTCGTAGTCTTCTGCTGTTGTCGTCCATCCAATTCAAGGTTCAATGTGTTGTACATTCAGGGATGCTCTTCTGCACACCACTGTTGTAACACCTGGTTATTTGAGTTACTGTTGTCTTCCCGTCTGCCTGAACCAGTCTGACCATTCTCCTTTGACCTCAATCATTAACAAGCCATTTTCACCCACAGAACTGCTGCCCACTGGAAGTTTTCATTCTCTGTAAACTTCATACAGTAGTTTTACTTTATAGTTAAACTTTAGAGAATGCACCATTCTCTGTAAACGTTTAGAGATTTTTGTGCGTGAAAATCCCAGGAGAGCAGCCATTTCTGAGATACTCAAACCACTCCGCCTGGCACCAACAAGCATTCCACGGTCAAAGTCACTTGGATCACATTTCTTCTCCATTCTGATATTTGGTCTGAACAACAACTGAACCACTTGACTATGTCTACTTGCTTTTAGAACATAGAACATAGAACATAGAATAGTACAGCACAGTACAGGCCCTTTGGCCCACAATGTTGTGCCGACCCTCAAACCCTGCCTCCCATATAAGCCCCCACCTTAGATTCCTCCATATACCTGTCTAGTAGTCTCTTAAACTTCACTAGTGTATCTGCCTCCACCACTGACTCAGGCAGTGCATTCCACGCACCAACCACTCTCTGAGTAAAAAACCTTCCTCTAATATCTCCCTTGAACTTCCCACCCCTTACCTTAAAGCCATGTCCTCTTGTATTGAGCAGTGGTGCCCTGGGGAAAAGGTGCTGGCTATCCACTCGATCTATTCCTCTTATTATCTTGTACACTTCTATCATGTCTCCTCTCATCCTCCTTCTCTCCAAAGAGTAAAGCCCTAGCTCCCTTAATCTCTGATCATAATGCATACTTTCTAAACCAGGCAGCATCCTGATAAATCTACTCTGTACCCTTTCCAATGCTTCCACATCCTTCCTATAGTGAGGTGACCAGAACTGGACACAATACTCCAAGTGTGGCTTAACCAGAGTTTTATAGAGCTGCATCATTACATCGCGACTCTTAAACTCTATCCCTCGACTTATGAAAGCTAACACCCCATAAGCTTTCTTAACTACCCTATCCACCTGTGAGGCAACTTTCAGGGATCTGTGGACATGTACCCCGAGATTCCTCTGCTCCTCCACACTACCAAGTATCCTGCCATTTACTTTGTACTCTGCCTTGGAGTTTGTCCTTCCAAAGTGTACCACCTCACACTTCTCTGGGTTGAACTCCATCTGCCACTTCTCAGCCCACTTCTGCATCCTATCAATGTCTCTCTGCAATCTTTGAAAATCCTCTACACTATCTACAACACCACCAACCTTTGTGTCGTCTGCAAACTTGCCAACCCACCCTTCTACCCCCACATCCAGGTCATTAATAAAAATCACGAAAAGTAGAGGTCCCAGAACAGATCCTTGTGGGACACCACTAGTCACAATCTTCCAATCTGAATGTACTCCCTCCACCACCACCCTCTGCCTTCTGCAGGCAAGCCAATTCTGAATCCACCTGGCCAAACTTCCCTGGATCCCATGCCTTCTAACTTTCTGAATAAGCCTACCGTGTGGAACCTTGTCAAATGCTGTATTGAGTTGCTCAATTTCTGTATTGAGTTGCTGCCATATGATTGGCTAATTAGATATCTGCATTAGCAAGCAAGAATACAGGTGTACCTAATAAAGTGGTCAATGAGTGTAAATGGAAATTTTAGCCCTGGATTTTGGTATCAGTGATTTTTATAGCTGGGATTTGTTTTGAGTCCGCAGCCTCTCCAATACAGAGCTGTCAGAATCAAGTGGACTTGAAATCAATGGAAATTGGGGTAAATGCTAAGGGGACTTTTCTTGCAAAATATAAGGAAGTTGGAACATTCTTATATTCACAACTTTAAAACTTATGTCTATTGAAAGGTACAGTCATCAGATGTGACCAATATTGTTAATTCGTTGTCATGATGCTTAAGGTGTTTTAGAACTTGAAATATCTCCCTTGAAACCTGTGATCAAGTACAGTCACACTCTGTGCTCGTTCTCTCCAATTCCGCTAAGAGCCTATTGAAAATTTACTGGAGTTCTTTCCAGTGGCATGGAATCCAAGCATTTTCAGATTCTGCTCCTCCATTCACTAATTCTGGCTAACCACTGGATTCCTTCCAATGTCACCAGGTCCTGTAAAACTGCCCCTCCTCCCCTCCACAACCAAATAAGTAATTAAGATCAGTTTCCCACACTGCAGCTAACCTTGATAAGATTCCATGCTTTGCATCAGTACCTATATATCTCACCTAGCATCTTCCTGCTAACCTGCACTTCATCACGAGGAAAGAGATGAAAACTTAGTGAATCAGGGAATGAAGAATTTACAACGTGACCAAGTTGATTGACCAGGGGGATTCTTTTTCTGTCTTTTGCTTACCTCAAGAAGTCTAAGAGTGAAGTGTAGGTGCCGCCCTCTAGTTGTTGGAGCAGATCCAAGAATGATATAAGAAGTTAAGATGATGGAATGACTTCACTGTAGCTTCCATTTCATTTCCCCAGGTCTCTGCAGAGTAATATCCAAACCAGCAGAACAGAATTGGAAGATAGCAGGTGATAGATATGCAAAAGCATAAAAAGCCATCAGTTTCAAAGTGTTGAATTCAGAATATTTACAGAAAGTGCAATCCGGTTGTTGTATTTAAACAACTGTGTTTCTAGGTTCTAACGCCAATGATTGTAAGCATCACAAATTTCCAGGGCGGGTACAGTCTCCCTGGTCCATGTTTTGGGTCCAAACCTATCTCAAGGAGCAATTCCTTTGTCAGAGATTTGCTGATCCAAATGCAGATGATCTTATCTTGGCCAGTTTCAGGTCAGGCTATACAGAGGCCAATGAATGTTGTGTTTGTAAAAGATGGAGCAGTTACATCAAAGTTTATTTACCAAATATCAAAAAGCCTGTTAATGATTAAACCCCTGCAATAACAATCCCAAAACCATAAAGCTATTGGGAAAAATATTGTGACAAACACATGAAGATATCATGACAGTCAGGGAGGGGTTTTCTGGTGCATCCAGCCTGCTATAATGAAGCCGTTGATATCATGATATACACTGCCCCGTGTTCTTTTGGATGAGGCAAAAATTAAAGTTATAACTCAGGCCAATTTATTGTGGAGGTTGATGGGTTCTTTATTAGTAAAGGCACCAAAGGTTATGGGGAGAAGGCAGGAGAATGAGGTGAGAGGGAAAATAAATCAGCCATAATTGAACGGCAGAGCAGAATCAATGGCCAAGTGGCCTAATCCTGCTCCTTTGTTTTACGGTCAATTTGGAGGAAAAATCTGGAAGTTTCTTTTTGATACTTAGGCAATCAGAAGTAGCTTAGGTGGTCAAACTGGTTTGATCCCTTTAAAATATGTGATATTTGCCTCAGCCAGTAATGGATTCAAAATTTTGCTAAAAAGAATTAATGTAATCAGCTTTCTGAGGGGGAACCTGTCCAGTGAACCCCTTACCTGCATGGATCTGGCACCACCACAGGGCAGCGGGAGACCCAGGTAAATATATAATTACTTAGTCAATGAGGCATGTAAATTTAGTTAATTAAATGTCTTTTTAAAATTCACATTCTTACTTGCTTAATTGATTTTGAATATCATGGACAGGTTTGACAGTTAAGTTGAGGAACATAGTTTATCCCTTTGTCAAATAATTTTTCAGCTGTTTATGGACAGAGTTTAGCTCAGTCCACCCCTGTGGCACTATACACTAAATTCAGAAAGTTCAGATGAAGTTTTTGAATCTCTTCTTGACCCATCTTTTGATTCTTTACTTGTCTTGTGACCAAATCTTCTGTCACTCCATCTCTCCTTCATTCTATATTATCACGAATGTTTCTTTTTTAACCCATCTCTCTCCAAACTTCCAATATTTTAAAATGTTTTATTTTGTTTCCTGCTCTGAGGAAAAGCGTGAAACCACTGTTGCTGGCAGAAGCTCAGATGGTGACATACAGGCATGAGATAGATTGGTTGGTTAAGTGGTGTCACAACAACTTCATACTCAATGTCAGCAAGACTTCAGGAAAGGGAAGTCAGGAAAACATACACCAATACTCATTAAAGGGTCAGGGGTGGAAAGGGTGAGCAGCTTCACGTTCCTTGTTGTCAGCAGCTCAGAAGATCTATTCTGGGCCCAACTGATTGAAGCGATCTTGTAGAAGGCATGCCAGCGATTGTACTGCATTAGGAGTTTAAGAAAATATGATATGTGACCAATGATTCTTGTGAATTTTGGTGGATTTATGATGGAGGGCATTCTGGTTGGTTGTATCATTAGAAGCTCCAATGTGCAGCAGAAGAGAGGCCAGAGAAGGTCATAGCCACGACCAGTTCCAACTTGGGCACCACCCTCTCTACCTTTGAGGACACCTTCAAGATACTACTCGAGGAGGTTCATTAAGGAACATTACCATCCAGGTCACAACCTCGTCTCATAACTACAATCAAGGAGGAGGTACAGGAGCTTGAGGATACACTCACCAGCTACATTGCCTTCACAATTACAATTCTGAACAGTCCACGAACAGCATACTATTCCTCTTTCACACTAGTTATTTATTTATAACTTATAGTCATTTTTATGTCTTGCCTTGGACTGCTGCCACAAAAGAAAACAGATTTCACGCATATGTCAGTGACTCCCTTCTCAGCTACTGCCTTACCTATTGAGTTTTCCAGGACTTATTCATCTAATTTTGAATTGCAAAAATTATAGAATTCTCTCCGTCAGTTGAGGCTACATTGTGTGGTAACAACAATGAAATTACTTATTAGGTGAACAGAGAAGTTATTAAAATCACAGTACTTTTTCAACTCAGTAACTTCCAATTTGCTTTTGGGACATGGGTGACACAGTCATTCCCATTCTTCCTTGCCTCAAGGTATTGAAAGTTAACCACATAATTTGTAAACTTATGATAGCTTTTTTCAGAGAGACATACAGAATGGAAACAGATTCTTTAGCTCAACAAACCATGCCATAAGACACCTATTCAAGCTAGTCCCATTTGCTCACGTTTGGCCCAAATCCCTCGGAACCTTTCCTTTCAATGCACCATCATTTAAAAGTGATTATCATATCTGCCTCAAACACCTTCTGGCAGCTCATTCCATATATGTACCATTCTCTGTGTAAAAATATGGTTCCCCTCAGGTTCTTATTAAATCTTTTCCCTCTCACATTAAACCTATAGGCTCTCTGGTTCTTGATTCCCCAACCATGGGAAAGGGACTGAGTGCAGTCACCTCCTCATCATTTGATACACTTCTCTCAAGGGACACCTCAGGCTGTTATGCTCCATGTAAAATGTCCTCACCTGTTCAAATTATCCTTATAACTCAGTTCCTCAAGTCCTGGCAATATCTTTGCAAACTTTTTCTGCACATCTTCCAGTTTAATAACATCTTTCCTTTAGCACAGCAACAAAATCTCTACACAATACTCCAAATGCAGCCTCACCAGCGAGATACAATCATCACATGAGCTCCAAACTTCTATAGTGCTTTAGCTGATAAAAGCCAGCATGCCAAAAGCCTTCTTCACCACCCCATCTACTTGCAACACCACTTTTAGGGAATCATGTAGCTGAACTCCAACATCCCTCTGTTCTACAACACACCCTTGGGCCCTACCACTTACTGTGAAAGTCCTATATTGGTTTGACGAATGCATTACCTCGCATTTATCTGAATTAAAATCCATTTGCTGTTCCTCGGCCTACTTACCTAACTAATCAAGATCCTGCTGTAATTTTTAATAACCTTATTTTTTGTCCACTATACCACCTATTTTAGTGTTACCTGCACCCTTACTAACCATGTCCTGTGCCTTCTTAAAAAGATTGTTGATATAGTTGAGAAACAACAATGGGCCAAGTACTGACCTCTGAGACACACCACTTGTCATGGGCCTTCAGTCAAAGAAACAAACTTCCACCATTATCCTAACATCAAACCAATTGAGTATCCAGTTAGTCGGCTCTCCCTGGATTCCATGCGATCCAAACTTCTAGATCAGCCTAAGGCCTTAATGGTCTGAATAGAGGGACATCCACTTAGAACATAAATGAGGAGGAATTTCATTAGCCAGAAGGTAGTAACTCTGTGGAATTCATTGTCGCAGATAGTGTGGAGGGCAAGTCACTGAGTGTACTGAAAGTGGAGGTTGATAGGTTCTTGATTTGTCAGGGTGTTAAAGATTACAGAGAGGAGGCAGAAGAATGGGGTAATAAATTGGCTGTGATGGAATGGTGGTGCAGACTCTATTTGCCAAATGGCCTAATTCTGCTCCAATATCTTATGGGCTTATGATCTAAACTTGGGTTGCTTTCTCTGCAGGGGTTGAGGGGAGATCTGAAAAAGGTTTATAAGGTTATGAGAGGCATAGATAGGGTAGACAGCCAGTATATTTTTCAAGCAACACACATAAAAGTTGCTGGTGAACGCAGCAGGCCAGGCAGCATCTCTAGGAAGAGGTGCAGTCGACGTTTCAGGCTGAGACCTGACGAAGGGTCTTAGCCTGAAACGTCGACTGCACCTCTTCCTAGAGATGCTGCCTGGCTTGCTGCGTTCACCAGCAACTTCTATGTGTGTTGCTTGAATTTCCAGCATCTGCAGAATTCCTGTCGTTTGCAGTATATTTTTCGCAGGGTTGAGACGTCTAAACCAGAGGGCATGCATTTAAAGCGAAGTGGGTAATTTCGAAGGAGATGTGAGGGGCAAGTCTTTTTGTACACAGACAGAGGTGGGTGCCTGGGATTGTGATAGAGGTAGATACATTAAGGGCACTTAGGAGACATTTAGATAGGCACAGGAATGTGAAGGAAATGGAAGGATATTGTGAATGCAAACGGGATTACTCTAGCTGACCGGTTGATTACTAATTTAATTACTAAATTTAATTACTAAAACAGGGTTTGGCACAACATTGTGAGCTGTAGTTCCTGTTTCTCTGTTGTACTGTTCTGTGTTCTAAACCCTGTCTTTCCATATGTATGTTGCTATATGTTATCCCTCACAATCCTCTCCAGTAACTTACCTGTCACAGATGTTAGGCTTACAGGTCTATTGCTCCCATGTTTTTTCTTTGCAGTCCTTAAATAAACATACATTTGCTGTCCTCCAGTCTATCAGCACCTCAGTGGTAATGGTGATGCAAATATCTTGGCTAGGACTCCTCCAAGTTCGCTAGCCTCCCACAATGTTTTTGGATAGACATGGGCAGACCCCAGAGAGTCTACCTTCACACATTTTAATACGTTCAACACTTCCCCAACACATCACTATTTACTTTCCCTAGTTCTGAAGCCTTTATGTGTTTCTCTAGGGTAAAAACAGAGGAGAAATATTAATTGAGAACCTTGCCCATTTGTGGCTCCACACATAGATGTCCAGCTCAGGCTTTGTAGGGCCTTACTCTCCCTATTTACTCTTTTTTTCCCTCAGTATACTGATAACATCTCTTTGGATTCTCTTTAATCTTCTCTGCCAAAGCTATCTTATGCCCTTCTTACACTCATCCTTGAGTATATTTCTGGATCAGGAATACTCATTCTTGAACATAGAGGTGATTCTAGATGCCTATACTCTTCCAGGGGTTCCTTTGATCCCAGATGATTGTACCTGACCCATGCCTTCTTCTTTATCCTGGCGCAGGCTCACTATTTCTTGTCATCTAGGGTCTCTAGTCCTCCATTCTAACAAGTGGACCTGAACTCTTGTTATCTCACTTCTAAAATCCTCCCACTTGCTAGAGGTTCCTTTGCCTGTGAACAGTCTATTCCAATCAACCTTTGGAAGTTCCTGTCTAAGACCAGTTCTATCCATTAACATAACTATTTTATAACTAACAGATCTATGGTCAATGTTCCTAAAATGCTCTCCTCATCTTCCCCCATCACTTCAGTCACTTGTCACCCCCAATTACCCCAGAACAGGTTGAGCTTTGCGTTCTCCCTAATAGAGCCCTGTCTATATTGCCTGAGGAAAATGTGTATACAGAGTTCCTCCTGAAACACTTCCTGAAAGTGATTAATTAATTTCTGAATTTTTTACTTTAATACAGCAGCTTTTAGTACAGTTATGTTCTAGTATTAACACACAAATTCCCAAGTGATTTTAATACCACAATATGTCATTAACTGGTGCTCTGGGTTACTAGTTCAATATCACAACTGTGTGGCTACTTAGCACAAAACCAGTATTTCCAGGATAGCATATTGAACGCATATTTGTGGACACATGGAATTGAAAAAAGTGTTGATTTGAGAAATCAGTATTTTTCAGATACAGTGGAAGAAAACCGAGTAATTACAGTATATCATAATATTCAAATCAACCTCTATTCCCATTGCTTTATTTGATCAAGAGGTTATATTAATATTAAATTCAAGGGATACTAATCTAAACCTGCATCCAATGCCATTTTAACAGGGCACATTTAGCATACTCATGGACCAAAGAATCACAATAAGCATCATGCCCTTAGAAATTCTGACCATTTATATCAGCCCTTAACCTTGAATTTGTTAGTTCTGTTTGTTCTCAGAGATTTTCCATGCAGAGATGAGGGGTGGGGAAGGCAGTGTGCTTAATGTAAAATTAACTGTGTTTACTAGCAGCTCATTCCACACTTCAGTCCCGAAGAAGGGTCTCGGTCTGAAACGCCGAGAGTTTATTTACTTTCACAGATGCTGCCTGACCTGCTGAGTTTCTCCAGCATTTTGTCTGTATTGTTTTTTATTCCACACTTATTCAGTGAAGAACAAAAGATAAATTATTTGCTTTTCTTACTTTTTTGAAGACTTCAGACTGTTATACTCCAACCCATATCTTCTATGTACAATCTAAATTAAATGGCTCATAGACTTTTTTTTACCAATTTAAAAGAAAATCCAACTTTTAGAGTCTCGAGGTAAAACACAGAATTTGGCATCTACTTAAGCAGTGTCATTGAATAGCCACAATCTGGGGAAAGTAAGATTTGAAACCAGTGGAGTTTTCTTCCAGGTGTAGTAGACAATCGACGAGTTCATCTGGAAGCAGAGTTTGTTCTTGAGGTAAGCTCTCAGTCGCATACATTCCATGATGTTCAATAAGTGGGAAGTGAGTCTCTTCTCTCCTAAGCAAGTACTTTAAAGGTTCTGGTGCCCCTCTATGGCCTGAGCTCAAATCAATGCTTGTATCCACAATGGTGGAAATATCTGCTACTCCGTGAAACACTGGAATGTTGAAGCCTTTGTACTCCTCATCTTGAGCAATCTCATCCTTTCGAATGGATTGGTCTTCATTATGTGATAAAGTTGGCACCTGACACACAGAGCTTTGAGGCTTGTAGCCAATTTCAACTTCCTCAATTATTTGACACTCATCAGAATTTTGGACTTCTGGAGTGTCCAATATATGAATCTTAAAATCTCCTTGGTCTATTTCGTGATTCAAATTTTCATTAAAGTTCTGGATTGAGTTTCTGTTGCTTTTTGGTAGCAAAGCTTCCTGCACCTCTGTTATTGGTGGATCATTGTACATCCGATGCATTGGAGAGCGTGGAAAGGGATATTCATCTTTCTTCTACAATGGAAATAAATGCAAAACTGTATGAAATTCAAACAAGGTGTCAATGGTCTTTCAAAGAATTGATGAATAAGATTACAAACCCTTTGCCACAGCAGTTATCTGAGTTAGTTCTTATTATTAAGTAATTAGCTATATTTTTCACTTCAATTAACATAAATTCAATGATTTCACTTTCACTTCTGAAGTTTAGGCAAAATGAAGATGATTTCAACAAAATGACTGGCACTGGCTGTTAATCCTTGGACAAGCCTACGCATAGCAAAATTGCTTTGAACTGGATCAGTTGATGCACACTTTGCAATACAGTGCATCATTTCCAATGTCCAAGATGTATGTTAAATTGAACTCAAATTGGTTAAAAGCATTCCCCTATTTTTCTGCTATTTGCGCTCTGGAATCTACAAGGAGATGTTTGTGACTGTAGCATGTTGTGATTGGAACCTATCCTTGAGAGGTTTTGAGCATCTTGGCAGATGGAGCTCTGGAAATGATTCATAGGAGGCTCATTGTTATCCAGTCCTTAAGGGTAAAGCACTGCCAAGGCACATTTATTTTAATTAAATTCAGCGTGTTCTGGGATTGAAAGGCTGATCACATGAGGAGTGTTTGATGGCTCTGGGCCTGCACTCACTGGAATTCAGAAGAAGGAGGAGAGATCTCATCTCAACCTATTGAATGTCACATGAATATAAGGAAAATGGAGGGATATGGACATTGTGTAGGCACAAGGGATTATTTTAGTAGGACGAACAGTTGGCCCTCCAACAGTTTCCAAACCTGTTGTTGAGTGGATGGCCACAGGGGTACCCTGCTCTTGCTATTTAACCCCATTCCCCATCCTGACTCTCACCCAATTTCCTGCATTCTGCACATTGGGTGTAACTACCTCTCTATATGTCCTATCTATCACCCCCTCAGCCTGCCAAATAATCCATAGTGCATCAGGATCCAGCTCCAACTGAATGCACTTTTTGCAGGACAAGGACACTGGAGGTCTCCCTGCCTTCTCACATCCTGCAAAAGGAGCATTCCACTATGCTGCCTGGCATCTCCAGTGTTGATAAATGAGCAATTGTAAAGGAGGAAAAACAATAAACTGTGGGGGAGAAAAAAATCTACCTGATGCTTTTTTTTTACCATCTCTCACTCAGGGCTCTCCTCGCTGAAGCCTCAAAGAGCTAAAGACTCAAAATGTGCAAACTCAACTGTTTTTAAAGTTAAACAACAGGAATTCTGCAGATACTGGAAATTCAAGCAACACACATCAAAGTTGCTGGTGAACGCAGCAGGCCAAGCAGCATCTGTAGGAAGAGGTGCAGTCGATGTTTCAGGCCGAGACCCTTCGTCAGTTAGTCCTGACGAAGGGTCTCGGCCTGAACCGTCGACTGCACCTCTTCCTACAGATGCTGCTTGGCCTGCTGCGTTCACCAGCAACTTTGATGTGTGTTGTTTTAAAAGTTGCCAATTTTCTACTAAGTAAGTGATTAAGATCTGTTGTGTCATGATGTAAACAGAGAAGTCTTTGCCCAGAGAAGCACTTAATTCTATAAAAATTAATGAGTACATTGGAACATTTATTAGGGCATAGAGTTGTAGAAAACTACAGCACAGAAACAGGTCCATCGGCCCATCTCATTCATGCCGAACCATTTAAATTGCCTAGACAATTTGACCTGCACCTCGACCATAGCCCTTCATACACCTGCCATCCACGTGCCTACGTAAACTTCCCTTACGTGTTGAAATTGAAATCACATCCAGCACTTGCACTGGCAGCTCATTCACACTCTCACAACCCTCTGACTGAAAAGTTTCCTCTGACATTCCCATTAAAGATTTCACCTTTCTCACTTAACCCATGACCTCTAGTTGTAGTCTCACCCTACCTCAGTGGAAAAAAAAGCCTGCTTGCATTTACCCTGTCTCTATCTCTCATAGTTTTCTATACCTCTACCAAATCTGCCCTCAACTTCTCTAGGAAATAAAGTTCTAACGTATTAAATCTTTCCTTATTATTCAGGTCCTCCAGTCCTGGCAACATTCTTGTAAATTTTCTTTGTACTCTTTTAATCTTATTTCCTGTGGATTGATGACCAAATCTGCACACAATTCACCAAACTAGGCCTCACCAACATCTTGTACAACTTCAACATAACATCCCAACTCCTGTACTTTAATCTATGAAGGGCAATGTACCAAAAGTTTTCAGTAGGACCCTGTGTACTTGTGACACCATTTTCAACAAATTATGGATCAGTATACCCAGACTCCGTTATTTTACCACACTCCTCAGTGCCCAACTGCTTAGTGTGTAAGAACTTCTCTGGTTGGTCCTGCCAAAGTGCAACACCTCACACTTATCTGCATTAAATTCCATCTGCCATTTTTCAACCCATTTTTCCAGCTTGTCCTGATCTTGCTGCAAGCTTTGGTAGTCTTCTTCGCTGTCCACTACACCTCCAGTCTTGGTATCATCCACAGATTTGCTGATCCAATTAACCACATTATAAGACATAAGACGATAAGATATAGGAGACATGCAGCCCATCGAGTCTGCTCTGCCATTCAGTCATGGGCTGATCCAATTCTTCCAGTCATCCCCACTCCCCTGCCTTCTCCCCATACACTTTGAAGCTCTGGTTAATCAAGAACCTATCGATCTCTTCCTTAAATGCATCCAATGACTTGGCCTCCACAGCCACATGTGGCAAAAAATTCCGCAGATTTACCACCTGCTGACTAAAGTAATTTCTCTGCATCTCTGTTCTAAATAGACGTCCTTCTATCCTGAAGTCATGCCATCTTGACCTAGACTCTCCTACCATGGAAATAACTTTGCCATATCTAATCTGTTCAGGCCTTTTAACATTCAGAATGTTTCTATGAGATCCCCCCTCATTCTCCTGAACTCCAGGGAATACAGCCCAAGAGCTGCTAGATGTTCCTCATACGGTAACCGTTTCATTCCGGGAATCATTCTTGTGAATCTTCTCTGAACACTCTCCAATGTCAGCATATCCTTTCTAAAATAAGGAGCCTAAAATTGCACGTAATACTCCAAGTGTGGTCTCACGAGTGCCTTATAGAGCCTCAACATCACATCCCTGCTCTTATATTCTATACCTCTAGAAATGAATGCCAACATTGCATTCACCTTCTGCACCACCGACTCAACCTGGAGGTTAACCTTTAGGGTATCTTGCACAAGGACTCCCAAGTCTCTTTGCATCTCTGCATTTTGAATTCTCTCCCCATCTAAATAATAGTCTGCTCATTTATTTCTTCCACCAAAGTGCATGACCATACAATTTCCAACATTATATTTCATTTGCCACTTCTTTGCCCACTCCTCTAAACTATCTAAGTCTCTCTGCAGGCTCTCTGTTTCCTCAATACTACCCGCTCCTCCACCTATCTTTGTATCATCGGCAAATTTAGCCAGAAATCCATTAATCCCATCGTCCAAATCATTGACATACATCGTAAAAAGCAGTGGTCCCAAAACTGACCCCTGTGGGCCTCATGCGTGGCACCTTGTCAAAGGCCTTCTGAAAATCCAAGTACACCACATCTACTGCATTTTCTTGGTCTACCCTGCTTGTAATTTCCTCAAAAAATTGCAGTAGGTCAGTCAGGCTGGATTTACCTTTCAGGAAACCATGATGGCTTTGGCCTATCTTGTCATGTGCTTCCAGGTACTCCGTAATCACAGATCATTGATATAGATGACAAACAACAAAGGACCCAGAATCGATCCTGCAGTACTCCACTAGTCATAGGCCTCCAATCAGAGAGGCAAACATCTACTACCACTCTCTGGCTTCTCGTGCAAAGCCAGTGTCTAATCCAATTTACTACCTCATCTTGAATGCTGAGTGACTGAACCTTCTTGACCAACTTCCCATGCAGGATCTTGTCAAATGCCTTGCTAAAGTCCATGTAGACAACATCTACTGCCTTGTCTTCATCAATTTCCCTGACAAATTCCTTGAACAACTCTACAAGATTGGTTAGACATAACTTACCATACACAAAGCCATACTGTCTATCCTTAATCATTCTCAGTTTATCTCAAGTACCCATATATCCCGTCTCTTAGAATACCTTCCAATAACTTTATCACTACTGATGTCAGGCTCACTGGCCTATCTTTTACTAATTTATTCTTAGAGCCTTTCTTAAATAGCAGAACAATATTAGATATCCTCCAGTATTCTGGAACCTCCCCTGTTGATAAAGGTGATTTAAGTATCTCTGCTAGTGCCCCTGCAATTTCTGCACTTGCCTCCCACAGGGTCCGAGGGAACACCTTGTCAGGCCCTGGAGATTTGTCCACCCTAATTTGCCTCAAGACAACAAACAATTCCTTCTCTGTCATCTGTATAGGGTCCACAAAGTTGGTGTTGTTCTGCCTCACTTCTATAGACTCCGTGTCCATCTCCTGATTCGTTCAAGTTGTTCTCCATCTCCTTTGGCTCCACACATAAGATTACCATTCTGATCTTCCAGAGGACCAATTTTGTCCCTTGCAATCCTTTTGTTCTTAACATACCTGTAGAACCCCTTAGGATTCTCCTTCACCTTGTCTGCTTGAGGAACCTCATGCCTTCTTTTACCCATCCTGATTTCTATCTTAAGTGTTCCCTTACATTTCTTATACTCCTCAAATACTCATTTGTTCCAACCTGCCTACCCCTGCTAAGCACATCCTTTTTTTTTTCTTAACCAGGGCCTCAAAATATCTCAAAAACTAAGGCCTGCTAAACCTTTTATCTTTATCTTTTACTCTGGTAGACACATACAAGCAGTGTACTCTCAAAATTTTACTTTTGAAGATCTTCCTCTTACCAAGTACACCTTTGCCAGAAAACAACTTGTCCCAATCCTCACTTGCCAGATCCTTTCTGATACCATCAAAATTGTCCTTTCTCCAAGTTAGAATTTCAACTCACGGACCAGACCTATCCTTTTCCATAATTACCTTGAAACTAGTGGCATTATGATCACCAGATACAAAGTGTTCCCCTACACATACTTCTGTCTCATTCCCTAATTGATCTAGTAGCACACTCTCTCTCGTTGGGACATCTATGTTGTGATTAAGGTAACTTTCCAGAATGCATTTGACCATCTCTATCCCATCTTGTTCTTTTACATTATGGGAGTCCAGACAATATGTGGAAAGTTAAAATCACCTACTATAACAACCTTATGTTTTTTTGTAACAGTCTGCAATCTCTCTACAAATTTGTTTCTCTAAATCCAGCGGACTGTTGGGCCATTGATAATATAGACCTTGCTCACTCCTCATTTCCATCCATAAAACCTCACTAGACAACTTCTTCAGTCTGTCCCGACTGAGCACTGCAATGGCATTTTTGCTGACTAGTAACACCACAGCTCCCCCTTTAATCCCTCCTGCTTTATCACATCTAAAACAACGGAACCCCAAAATACTGAGCAGCCAGTCCTGCCCTCCTGCAACCAAGTCTCACTAATGGCTACAATATCATAATTCTATGTGTTGATCCATGCTCTGAGCTCATCTGCCTTTCCTACAATACTTCTTGCATTGAAATATTCACAACTCAGAATATTAGTCCCCATCCCCCCCCCGCCCCCCGCTCAACCTTTCGCTTCCTGACCTTGTCTGGGGTGTTAAAAATATCTGTCTCCACAATCTCTCCACTATCAGTTCTGGCACTCTGGTTCCCAACCCCTGCAACTCTAGTTTATACCAACCCCACCCACACCCCATTTAGTACCAGCAAACCTTTCTGCTAGGGTATTTGTCCCCCTCCAGTTAAAGTGCAAACTATCCCTTTTGTACAGGTACCACCTTCCGTGGAAGAGAGCCCAATAATAAAAAAATCTGAAGCCCTCACTCCTGCACTAACTCATTAGCCACGCGTTAAACTGTACTTCTTCCTATTTCTCACCTCTGTAGCATGTGGCATGGGTAGCAATCCTAAGATCACAACCCTGGATGTCCTGTCCTTTAACTTAGCACTTAACTACCTGAACTCACTTTGCAAAACCTCATCAGTCGTCCTACCCATGTCATTGGTACTGACGTGAACCATGATCTCTGGCCCTCACCCTCCCACTTAAGATCGGTGCTGGGTCTGTTGTTATTTGTCATATATACCAATGATTTAGATGATAATGTGGTTAACTGGATCAGCAAATTTGCAGGTGGCACCAAGGTTTGGGGTGCAGTGGACAGTAAAGAAGACTATCAAAGCTTGCAGTGGGATCGGGACCAGTTGGAAAAATGGGCTAAAAAATGGCAGATGGAATTTAATGCAGACAAGTGCGAAGTGTTGCACTTCTGTAGAACCAACCAGGGTAGGTTTTTCTGCAGGGCACTGACGAGTGTGGTAGAACAAAAGGATTTGGGAATACAGGTCCATAATCCATTGAAAGATGTGTTGCAAATAGATAGGGTCATAAAGAAAGTTTTTGGCACATTGGCCTTCATAAATCAAAGTAGACGAGATAGGATGGTATGCTGAAGTTGTATTAGATGTTGATGAGGCCTAATTTGGAATATTGTGTGCTGTTTTGGTCACTAGCCTACAGGAATGAAATAAATAAGGTTGAAAGAGTACAGAGAAAATTTACAAGGATGTTGCCTGGAGTGGAGGAGCTGAGTTGTAAGAAAGGATTGAATAGGTTAGGACTTTATTCCTTGGATCATAGAAGATTGAGGGGAGACTTGATAGATGTATCCAAAATTATGAGGGTTATAGATAGGGTAAATTGCAAGCAGGCTTTTTCCACTGAGATTGGGTGGAAGTACAACTAGAGGTCATGGGTTAAGGGTGAAAGGTGAAAAGTTTAAGCTGAAATTGAGAGGAAACTTCTTCACTTAGAGGGTTGTGAGAGTGTGGAATTAGCTGCCAGCGCAAGTGGTGCATGCAAGCTCAATTTCAACACCAAGAGAAGTTTGGATAGGTACATGGACAACAGTGGTATAGAGGGCTATAGTCCGGGTGCAGGTTGATTGGAGTAGGCAGTTTAAATGGTTTGGCAAAGACTAGATGGGCTGAAGGGCCTATTTCTCTGCTGTACTTTTCTATTACTCTATGACTAAGTAATTGCACAATACTGCGGTAGAGTCTTGAGAACATTTTTTGTCATAGATGGAGTACAAACAAGTCTAAATTAACCAACAATGTAGAAAAGAAATGATTTGTGTTCAGTTTCTTTTCACAACTATTTAGCATGCTGTTTGATGGAATGAGAAGATAAACATAATAAGTTGCATTTTTCAATTATTGTTTGCAGCATCAAGTTTCATTTTCCCCTAAGACTTTATCATTTGCTCATTCTGTGGAAGTGTGAATAATTACGAGGTGACCAAGGTTGCCTGCGTTGAGTTGCTAAATTAAGCATTTCATGAGAAACACTTTAATGCAGAAAATATTATACACGGTGATAATGCAAACTCCTAAGTACTAAATGTGAGTTTTTCATCTCAGTAGAATTGAATGCAATTAGCAGCATTCATCTCAGAGTTAAATTACCTGCATTCTGAAAGTTAACACAGAAGCAATAAGCATTTAGAAATTAGATTAATAAACAAAGGGATTAAAAATGGTTAGGCATGAGAAATGATAGAATATAGAGCAATACAGCACAGGACAGGCTCTTTGGCCCACAGTGCTGAGCTGAACTAAAGAAATTAGTGATCAAATGCTGAGGTGATTGAGTATTGTGGGGCCAAGGAATGTGGTGTTGGATGAGTCGGGTGAAGGATCATAGAGTCAGTGGGAATAGGTCAGAGAGCACACATCAGGGTCAGTAGTCATGACTTGTTCTGACTAGATAGAGCAGACGTGGAAAGAATGTTTCCTGTAGTGGAAGTTATCAGGAAAGTTGATGAAGGCATGGCAGTGGATGTTGTCTGTATAGATTTTAGCCAGGCATTTGAAAAAGTTCCTTGTTTGGAGATTGGTCAAGAAGGTTCAGTCACTCAGTATTCAAGATGAGGTTGTAAATTGGATTAGATATTGGCTTTGTGGGAGAAGCCAGACAGTGGAAGTAGATGGGTGCCCCCCTGACTGGAGGCCTGTGACTAGTGGCGTGCTGCAGGGATCAGTGCTGGGTCCCTTGTTGGTTGTCATCTATATCAATGATCTGGATGATAATGATTTTATGCAGTTTTGGCCACCCACCTGCAGGAAAAGATGTAGATAAGATTAAAAGAGTATAGAGAAAATTTACAAAGATGGTGCCAGGTCTGGAGGACCTGATTATAAGGAAAGATTGAATAGGTTAGGACTTATTCCCTGGAACGTAGAAAATTGAGAGGAGATTTGATAGAGGTGTACAAAATTCTGAAGGACATAGATAGGGTAAATGCAAGCAGGCTTTTCCACTGAGGTTGCGTGGGAATACAACCAGAGGTCACAGGTTAAGGGTGAAAGGTGAAATGTTTAAGGGAAATGTGAGAGGAAACTTCTTCACTCAGAGGGTGTGGAACAAGCAGCCAGTGCTAGTTGTGCATGAATTCTCGAGTTCAATGACAAGATAGGCAGCATTACAGTTTTTCAGTATCATGTATTACTCTTAAGTTACTTGTGATTACTTTTTAAGTTAGTAGTGGAGAAATTCAAGAGAAGTTTTGTGCTGGTGATTCCTGCCAAAAATAAAATATATCTGGATTATTTTCTAGTATTGTCATATAATTAGTACTGAAATTCTATATGCTTGTACTGTATTATTTTCCTTGATATATCATATTCCATACAGTAGATTAACTCCTCCGTGAACAAACTAGTTTTAGTATTCATTTAACAGTTATGGAATGTTCTATATTAACATTAAATACAAAGAAAATTTGTCCCTTAATACTTACCTCCAGTCCTTTAGCCACTTTGCTGTTTTCCACATCTGGAAATTCTTCATGAACCCAGCCAGGCAAAAACACTTTCAATGTTGTTTTAATTCTAAAAGGTAAACAAATAATTTCTATAAAAATATAAAGCATTGATAGAAACATAGGGAATTGTACTTTTTAAGTCACCATTAACTGGATGTTGTGACCGAATTTGCTGTATAAGACTACAATGAACCTTTTTAACCAATCTAGCTCCCGCTATTGTGCAATTTTTACCCAAAATCTTAAAAATATTTTTTGAATACTCATACTAAATCCCCTGTATTTGGTCATTATTGACTTCCTCTGCACACAGGCAAGAGGAGTAAAGGTTATTGCTTCTTTAGCTCACTTTCTGAACTAGTTGAGCTAGTGTCTAGACTACAGATCACTATTTAATACACTTGAGCTCTCCTTCCTTTTAATTCCCTTTTTATTTTTCTCAGTGATAATGGTTTTGACTTCTTTTGTCTACTTGTCAAGATATTGACACAAGTATTGCTCATAAAATCAGAAATTAAAGTATAGTTGAGGAGGTTTCATTTGTGAGGATGTTGTTATTTACCGTCTGTTCTTGTCCCCTCCTCTTCTGGTTTTCAGACATACAGGGATACGGCCCTAAGAGGTACAGCTCTCCTCTGTTACTTTGCTTACATTTTCACACTTTAATTGTCAACTTACTATTTTGCTTTGACGTGCTGTTCAAGCATGCAAGGCCTCGTCACATGGTTGAAACTTACTCATGTTAAATAGGAATCTGTGCTTGGGCCAAGATCCAAAGCAACTTCAATGGAATGAGTCACCAAGCCTGATGTCACTAAACATCAGTCATATTGAAGCCATATAAATTGGCTTCTAGATTCCTGACTAGTTCCAACCTGCTGATCACATTTGCAGATGACGCGACATTGATAGGCCTTATTTCCAACAATGATGAGTCAGCCTACAGAGGGGAAGTCAATGCCATGGTACAGTGATGCCAGAGAACAACCTCTCCCTCAGTGTCGAAAAAGTGAAGGAGTACAGGAAGAACGGAGACAAACTAGCCCCTATTGACACTAATGGGACTGTAGTTGAGAGGGTGAGTAGATTCAAGGTCCTCGGTATACACATTACCGAGGATCTCACGTGGACTGTACATACTGGCTGTGTGGTGAAAGAAGCACAACAGCGCCTCTTTCACCTCAGATGGCTGAAGTGGTTCGGCATGAGTCCCCAAATCCTAAGGACTTTCTACAGGGGCACCACTGAGAACATCCTGACTGGCTGTATCACTGGCTGGTACAGGACCTGTATTACCCTCAACCACAGGGCACTGCAGAGAGTGGTGCGGACAGCCCAGCACATCTACGGATGTGAGCTTTCCCCTAATCAGGACATTTACAGCAGCGTAAAAAGGGCCCAGAGGATCATCAGGGACTCCAGCCACTCCAACCACAAACTCTTTCAGCTGCTCCATCAGGCAAATGGAACCATAGCATTAAGACCAGGACCAACAGGCTCCAGGACAGCTTTTTTCACTAGGCCACCAGATTTATCAATACACGTTGATTTGATTGCATATCTGACTGTACATTGATCCGATTGTCTGACTGACTGTACATCAATCCAATTGCGTATCTGACTGTACGTCGATCCGATTGCGTATTTGATTGTACATCAATCTGATTGGGCATCTGACTGTACATTGATCTGATTGTGTGTCTGACTGTACATTGATCTGATTGTGTCTGACTGTACATTGATCTGATTGTGTATCTGACTGTACATACATGTATACAAAACAATTATGTATACAATTTTAGTGTTTGGGCAACATAAAGATTTTTACTCCCTTGGTTGTAAGAAATAAAATAAAATAAATAATACATCAACAAATAAATACATACATTGCAGAAGTTAACTCTGAATGAGGAACAGAGACAAGATTACTGCTGATGACAGTCTCCAGGGTAATGGGATGAAAAATCATTCTTGCTGTACATAGGAAATGTATTTGATTGTCAATTGTCTTGTGGCTGATGATATTTCATTGAAGAAATAAACTTTAAAATCATCCTCTACCCTCTTCAGGAGCCCAATACACTAGAAACATTCTTACATTCTTGTATCCACAGAACAAGGATAAAAAATCTAGATGTGCGTTTAACTATACATATATGTTGTTCAACCACACACGTGAATACAGTCAAAATGAACCAGCATTCATTTGGCATGAATGTACAAAACAAGCTGCCAACAGTCACACAGCACATATAATTCCAATAGCACACAACATACATTCACCATGTATGTAGCTCAGGACAGCAGAAACAGGACCTTCAGACCACTATGTTTGTACTGAACATGATGCTGGATTAAACTATTTTTTTCCTGCCTATATAGGATCCATATCCCTTTGTATTTGCGTGTGTGTCTAACTGTCTCTTCAACATCACTATTGTATTTGCTTCCACCACTCCTTATTCCACCAGTCCTTCTTGAATCAGGCACCAATCACTCTCTTAGTAAAAAAACTTGCCCTGTACTCCGTGCACTACTGGTTACCAACCAATTGATCGTGATCGACCGGTCGATCTTTGAGACTTTCCCAGTAGATCCCGAAAATAAATGAAGAATATATACACAAATACATTATGCCTGATAAACCTTTTGATACAAAAGCAAATTTTACCCCTAAAGCGCATATGTGAGTCATATGTAGTAACTTCTACTTTGAAGAAGGACCACTCGACAACTTCATGTCCAAAGGAGCAACTTTATCTGGGATGGCAATGCGGCGGAGGGGCTTATACACACATGCGCAGAAAAGACCGGAAGTAAAACCCTGCAATCCCAGAAACAACCTCTGTTTACAAACAGCTTTCCATAGCGGGAGTATTGCTATATTACCATTATCCTAATTGGTATTAACTTATCTTTATAATGCTCACATTACAACACTTCTCCCCCTTTAAATTCCAACATTCCCCAAATGTAAAAGAACTGGGAAACAAAAAACAGTGGTGTTATTAGCTTGCGTACCCCTGAAACTTATACTAGTGCTTCAGTAACAGTTTACCAATACAAAACACCTGAAAAACGTGGCATATTCAACATTCTGTCTAACAAACCTCCTGACAGACTGAATATTCAGTCTGTCAGGTGGTTTGCGAGGGTGCTGTGCTGCAACGGTTTGTTGACTTGCTGCCTGAGATAAAGAAACGAGGAGCACAAGGAGCTGTCAGGTGATGCATGGCTACTGGATTTAGGGTTTCTGACAGCTAATGGCTAAATTAAACGCACTTAACAACGAGCTCATGGGAAAAGACCGACACCTACCCCACATGATAAGCGCAGAAAATGTGTTTAAGGCCAAGCTCGGTGTTTGGATTTCAAATTTAAAGAATGGGAGGCTGACACACTTTCCCAACTTGGAGAAACTATTATAGGCCATCAAGGAAAAAAAACGCTTTTTGCCCTGAGCAGTACTGTGCTTACCTAGACAATCTGGCAATAGAGTTTGATTGGCGTTTTGGGGAGTTAAACGTTATGAAAGATATTGTTGCATTTATTTCAAACCCATTTCTGCCAATCCGTATAGAACAGATAGCAGCCAAATTCCAGCAAGTATTTGGTGTGCCAAGTGATATTGAAATGGAAATGACTGATTTGCAAAATGACATCGAGCTTAAAGCAAGATCAAGGAACGGTGACTTTTGGGAGCTTGTCAGGAGGGAGAAGTTTCCTCATCTCACCACATGTGCACTAAAAGTCAGTACCCTCTTCGGGTCAACTTATCTGTGTGAAATTGCATTTTCACAGATGAAAATTATTAAATCTAAGTACAGGAGCTGTCTTACTGACAGACACCTCACAGACTGTCTCAAACTGGCTGTCTGTAGTTATGAGCCAAATTTCAGGGAACTAGCAGAAAGTATTCAGCTCCAGTCATCACACTGAGTGCAACAGTCAATTTTTATTCATTTATTTTCCGTGTTGAAATAAAATTAAATAATGAAACTTAGAATTAATACATATATGTATAGTTAAACACACATCTAGATTTTTTATCCTTGTTCTGTGGATACAAGAATGTAAGAATGTTTCTAGTGTATTGGGCTCCTGAAGAGGGTAGAGGATGATTTTAAAGTTTATTTCTTCAATGAAATATCATCAGCCACAAGACAATTGACAATCAAATACATTTCCTATGTACAGCAAGAATGATTTTTCATCCCATTACCCTGGAGACTATCATCAGCTGTAATCTTGTCTCTGTTCCTCATTCAGAGTTAACTTCTGCAATGTATGTATTTATTTGTTGATGTATTATTTATTTTATTTTATTTCTTACAACCAAGGGGTAACTGTACTAATTATTCTAAAATATCATCAATGTTCATGTTTTAACAGGTTATAGGTATTATTGTACCTTAAATATAATGTTACAGTTGTATATGAATAATAAAACTATTCCAAAGCTCTGAATAGGATACTTGATATATAATATATATAAAATATTCTTCCAACCAGCAATGAAAAAAAACACTTAATATTGTTGCAACATACATCAATATTGTTACCTCGGCTATGTACTGAGATCCTCGCGACTGGTGCTGATGGTTCCTGTCTAACATGTAACTATCTATAACAAAGTAATCATAATCACTAACTGGTGGGGCGCATTGCAGGCTCTCCTGCTGGGCCACGCCTGCCTGCCCACTACTGTATCGTCAGAGATTTGGGGGTGGATGTGGAGCGCCCTGCAACACTCACCTCAGCAGCTGTGAATGGTGAATTGTGTCTGGTGAAGCAGGAACAGAGATAATGATCGACATGTTGCACTCCCCACGCCCCACACCCCATACCCACACAGGCTAAGCTGTACTGCTGCCTCATCTAGCTTATTTTTCCATTCATTACATTGGAGCTCCAACTAAATTATGTACATATATATACACACACATTTTAGTAATATTTCATTAAAACAGTAAACTTATCATGGCCCATTCAGAAACTCGTGCGCTCCCAGTTTCTTGTTTTTTTACTTACGGCCTCTTTGGAAACAAGTATGGCCTCCCGGGAGACAATATGGCCCATGTTGAGAATCACTGCACTACACTGACCACAATTCCACTGTTCTTTGTGTCATCTGCAAATTTACTCATCATCCATCTTCATTTTCATCGAAGTCATTGACATACATCATTGATATACACACAAAAGATTCTATCATGGTGAAAATGTTGGATGCTATTATTGAAGACATTATAATAGGGCACAAGAAAAACAAGGCTATTGGGAAAAGTCAGCATTGTCTTAGGAAAGGGGAAGCTCCTAATTCATATTTTCATAACTACAGAGTTCAAGAGAGGATTTAAAAAAACGTCACGTAGTACTTAAATAATGTGCCAAATTTTGGGATATTTGTTATCATAACCTGCATTCTAATGTGGAGAGATGTTCAAGATAGAAGAAAAATCAGAAATGCTGACAGACTAACAACATTTATTCCCATTCCAACATGTCAGTCCATGGCTTCCTCTCCTGCCACAATGAGGCCACTCTCAGGTTGGAGGAGCAACACCTCATAGTCCACCCGAGTAGCTTCCAACTTGATGGCATGAACATTGATTTCTCTAACTTCCAGTAATTTTTCCACCTTCCCCTTTCCTCTTTCTTCATTCTCTATTCTGGCTCCCCTCTTACCTCTTCTCTTCTCACCTGCCCATCACCCTCCCCTGTTGCCCCACCTCCTTCCCTTTCTCCCATGGTCCAGTCTCCTCTCCTATCAGATTCCATCTTCTTCAGCCCTTTACCTTTTCCACCTATCACCTCCCAGCTTCTTACCTCACACCCTTCCCCCCTTCACCTATTATTTTCTAGCTTGTACTCCTTTCCATCTCCCCACCTTCTTCTTCTAGCTTCTTTCCCTCTTCCTTTCCAGTCCTGATGAAGGGTCTCACCCTGAAGCATCAACTGTTTATTCCTTTCCATAGATAGCATTCAACTAAGTGTGGCTTTAGGGAATATTTTTTAAACTAGTCAACTAACATAAATAGAATAATACCCCAATAGGTGGAGTCATTCTACAAAGGGAAGATTGCTGTAGTAGTTCATTCATCTCAATCCCTGGATATCACTCAGGGCACGTGCTCAGCCGGCCCATTTTCAATTGTTTTACCCATAACAGAAATAAGGATATCCTCAGACGATTGCATAGAGTTCAATTCCATTTGTAACTCCTCAGTAAATGCAGCAGCCCATGCCTGCATACATCAAGACCTGGACAACAGTCAGGCATGTTCTTGGAAGTGACAAGTAGCATTTACACCACAAAGTGCCAAGTTTTAACCATCTTCTAAAAGAGCATGATCACCCACGTCATTCACTTGTATTAATATTCAACATCCTAACAGTCTCTATTGAATGGAAACTCCACAGGCCAGCCACATAAATTCTGTGGCCACAAGAACAGGCCTTGCAGTGACTAACTAATTCCTGATACCCTGAAACTTCGTTATCTACAACCCACAAGGTTGGAGTATGATGGAATTCTTGCCTGGACAACAGCAGTTTCAACAAGGCTCCTGAAGCTTGAGGCTATCCAGGGCAAAGCAAATCACCTGGTTGGTGCCCTTCCATCAGCTTAAATGTTCATTTCCTTCAGCACAGGCACACTGGCTGCAGTGCACATAAATTACTCATCTAAGTTACCCTAACAGCACTACCCAAATCCATGACCTTTACGGCCAAGAAGGACAAGGGCAACTGGCACATGGGTATACCAGAACCTGCATCTTTCCCTTCAAATTGATCTGGAAATATTTTCTGATCTTTCAGCATTGTGGTGCTTAATTCTCCCGATGTCACTCTGTGAGTATATTTAGCAAAAGGGCAGGAGGGGTTCAAGGCAATAGGTCACCACCATCTTCACAACGATATTAAAGATGAGTAATACATGCAAGTGATGATTAGATAACAAAAAATAATGAATAGAAAGGCCATAGATCATCCTGCCCTGCTAACATACTGTAACTCTCATCCCAACAACAACATAGGAGTAGCTTTTTAGGACATACTGCTGAGACTCTAGAAGCCAGTTCAACATCACCTCATCAGTGGCAGTTAGGAATCAGCACATCCATCAGTGAATCTTGATGCTGATGTAAGTAGTAGTGAAAGTGTGTTCTATTGAAATACTGAAAATTTCCATTTCTTACTAACACCTTTCACATTGATGAGAAATGAGTTGCCAAGATTAAGTTCAGGACTGTTAAATCTTTCTGTTGTTATGTTTTCTATTTCCTGTTTCCTGTTGAACTTCCTGTTCCCAGAAGGAGCACTCTTTGCATATCAGCAGGGAAACCCACAATAAACAAACAGAAATGTTGAAGACATATACTTAATTTCTCTGGGTTTTAACAAACTCTTACTAGTTCAGTAAAATTGTGTATAAATAGTTATCAAATAGACAAGTAGGTATTTTGAATCATCAAAAATTCATTAATTCAATGTAGACAAAAGCATCAGTAATACATTTTCAGGGATAAATAATCTTTAGCTGTAAAGTAACCAAAGACTTTGTTTAACACATTTTCCATTATTGTACTAATAATATAATGTGTGGCTACCAAATACTAATGATTGATCCTCTATGTTGTAGCAAAGTATTACTGGAGCTCCTTGGAGATCCTTACTAGGCCAACAGTGACACTTTTTTTTACTTTAATTTGTGAATGAAGGAAGCGCCTAAAGAGATACTTTGCTTTATTAGCTTAATAATATTCAATGGGAAGTTTGGTTTCTGCACCAGTATTTTCTTTCCTCTCTTCAGGTATGAACTCTTCATGAGACTGCATGAATGACCATTCTCAATGGGTGAAACTGGATAACAAATGTTGGAGGTTTTACCTAAATGGTTACAAATACGTCTACTCTTCTGGAACTTGAGAGCTTGACAAGGTATACTCTGAATTTTGCAGTTAACAAAAAACTCTGGGTAGGGATGGGGGCAGGGGCAGGAAAGCAGGGTTCATTTTAAACCAGCCAACCTATGTGAAAGTTAAAATCTATCAAGGTGTAAACCACAAAATAAACAGTTAATCAAGAGATAAGTTTCCTGGGTAACGATTTCGATTTAGATTTGCACCTCAGCTCAATAGCTATATTCTCGTCTCAGCTGAAGTTAGCATCTCATCATAGATTGCAAGTGTGCCTTTTGTTTCTCAGTGTCTAAGGTTCAGTTTCAAATTTGGCAAAGTCTATGCTGTAAGATAGCATTAACAGTAACACTTTCTACTTTAATAATTTGCTTGATGAGGTTGTTGATCAATCCAAGTACTCACCTTTTCCTGACTGATTTTGCAAGCGTTAGAGCCAAAAGGAAGGCTGTTGGAATGCTTATTCCCAGGCTTAGCTGCAGTGGCAGAGCAATGCCATAATATTCTAAAAATGCCAATAGTAGATAAGAATGTACAGTTATTTTCACAATTGGATGTTTTTTAAAAGAAATATGTACAATGAAATAAGCAAATATGATGGTTAAGTTCGTACTATTAATGATTCAAAAATATGAGCAAAACACACAGCCACTCAGTAAGAGGAAAGCTCTCCAATGCTTGATGGAAAAAACACCTTTTGGATGAGATAATTAATGCAGACAAGTGTGAGGTGTTGCACTTTGTGAGAACAAACCAGAGTAGGACTCACATGGTGAATGGTAGGGCACTGAGGAGCACGGTAGAATAGAGGGATCCAGGAATACAAATCCATAGTTCCTTGAAAATAACGTCACAGGTAGATAAATAGAGCTTTTGGCATGTTGGCCTTCATAAATTAAAGTATTGAGTACAGGAGTTAGGATGTTACGTTGAAGTTGTATAATACTTTGATGAGGCGAAACTTAGGCTGTGTGCAGTTATGGTCACCTACAGAGTGCAGAGAAAATTCACAAGGATGTTGCTGGAACTTGAGAACTTGAGTTAGAGGGAAAGACTGAACAGGTTAGCACTTTATTCTCTGAAGTATAGAAGACTGAGGGGAGATTTGATAATGGTATACAAAATTATGAGGGGTATAGATAGGGTAGCTGTAAAGCAGCTTTTCCCACTGAGGTTGGATGAGACTAGAAATATAGATCATGAGTTAAAGGTGAAAGGTGAAATGTTCAAGTGGAATACAAGGAGAACTTCTTCACTCAAAGTTTGGTGAGAGCATGGAATGAGCTGCCAGCAGAAGTGGTGAATGCGGGTTTGATTTCAATATTTAAGAGAAATTTGGATAAGTACATGGACAGGAGGTATATGGGGGGCTATTATCTAGGTGTAAGTCGATGGGACTAGGAAGAATAATAATTCAGCATGGACTATATAGGTTAAAGTGCCTGTTTCTGTGCTGTAGACCTCTATGACTCTTTTTTTAACTAAGATTCTACCAGAGATCTTAGGTGGACCCATGAGATTCCATAGGAGCACTTTGATGAGCATTCTGGTGTCTTGGCCAATATTTAGACATTATTATCACTAAAGTAGATTAACTAATCATTATCACATTGCTGCTTTGGGAGTCTGCTATGCATAAGCTGACCACCACATTCCCTATATTTAAAAAAATGACTACACTTACATTAGTTGCACAGTACTTGGGTGGATCAAAACACAAGAGATCCTGCTGATGCTGAAAATCTTGAGCAACACAAGATTCAATATTTGGACTGAGTTCTGATGAAGGGTCTTCGCCTGAAATGTTGACTGTTTATTTCCCATCATAGATGCTAGCTGACTTGCTGAGTTTCTCCAGCATTTCATGTGTGTTGGGCAGATTATGGTTGTTAAGGCTGTATAAAATTAAAAATGTTTGTATTTTCATATTTTGTCTTCTTGAGGGTGGTGCTCTGAAATAACGTGCTCTATTTCCCATCAACTCTACCGGATTTCAAACTTATAAAGTTGTTCCCCCCAACTACTGGGGGCTAAGTAGTTATGGCGCCCTACGGCAACTCCTTTGCTTGCATCTTCGAAAACAGTCCTACCTCCATCTTTAATATCGCTATTTTTCCCTTTCAGGGTTCTTTTGAAGACCCTCACCTGGAGTTACACGCTGACTACGGTTCTTTACGGGAATGGGACCCGCTCCAGGGTTCCACAATCGGCTGCTATTCGTGTTGTCAAAGTCTCGGCCTAAGATTTCGGCACAGTTTCAGGAGCCTAGGATCTCGAGTAACTGGAGATGGGCAAATCAAGGGTCGGTGTCGCCACAGGAGATCCGTGTGTCATTGGGGGAGTCGGAACATCTGTTGTGTGCCTGGGGACCCGGGATCCTTGCGATCTCCAGGCACAGACCCCACTCATTGGAAAATGGAGTCACCTCTTTTTCCCTTATTAGGAGAGAGAGCCTGCAGCATGTCAAATTATCGGGTGAACAATGTAGTCTTTGGGGTAACTGCAAGCCTGTGTCTTTGCTATTGCTTTGCTCACACTTGAGTGCTGGTAGTGGGTGCACTTTATTTTTGCCGGTGGGGGGAGAGGGATTGTTGCTTGCTGCCACTTACGCACGGGGGGGGGGAGCTGGGAGGGACATTGGGGTTCTAACATTTAACTGTCATTCATCCTTTGGGGCACTCCTCTGTTTTCGTAGATGGTTGCGAAGAAAAAGCATTTCAGGATGTATATTGTATACATTTCCCTGACATTACATGTACCTTTGAACCTTTGAACAGCTATTCCCACATACATTTTTCCCATTGTCACAGGAAAGCATCATCCATAATCAGGGACCCCACCGCCCAGGTCATGCTGTCTTCTTGCTGCTGCCATCAGGAAGAAGGTACAGGAGCCTCAGGACTCACACCACAAGGTTCAGGAACAGTTATGACCCCTCAAAGATCAGGCTTTTGAACCAATGGGGATAACTTTACCCAACTTCACTCGTCCCATCACTGAACTGTCCCCACAACCTGAAAGACTCTTCATCTCATGTCCTTGACGTTTATTTATTTATTCTTTTGTATTTGCACTGTTTGTTGTCTTTTGCACACTGGTTGTTTGTCCATCCTACTGGATCAGGTCTTTCATTGATACTTTCATTGATATTTCTTGGATTTACTATGTCCTCAAGTAAATGAATCTCGGGTCTGCATATGGTGATATATGTAGTTTGATAGTAAATTTACTTTGATTTTTCAGTCAGGAATCTTTGATAACAAATGAAGGCCAGATTCAGAGGTTGTGGAGAAAAGCCCACGAATGACTACATTAATAAAAACACCTATTGCATGATGGAGGAGAGACACTTACACCTGCTTTGCTTTCCAACAAAATTATCTCAGTTGCATCAGGTACTATTGGTTTACAACAAATATGGTAAAAACATCACCCTATAACTTGTAATATTGGCTGATAGACAAAAATAATTTTAATAAGACTGTAACACATAGGAGCAGATTTAGACCTTTCAGCTCATTGTGTCTCCGCTGACATTCCATCATGGATGATTTATGTTCCCCCTCAACCCCATTCTCCTGCCTTATCCCTGTCACCTTTGATGATCCTAATAATCAAGAAACTATCAGCTTCTACTTTAAATATACCCGATACTTTGGCTTCCGCAGCCATCTGTGGTAACATAATCATCACCCTCTGGCTAAAAACAAATCCTTCCTCATCTCTTTTCTAAAGGGACATCCAAAATTGTTCCAAATGTGGTCTGACCAACACCTTCTAAAGCCTCAGCATTACTGTACTTCCTTGCTCTTATATTCTAATCCTCTTGAAACATTGCATTTACCTTCCTTCCTGCCAACAAGTTAATGTTTAGGAAATTCTGCACTAGGACACCCAAATCCCTTTGCACCTCCAATCTTTGTCCTGTGACTAAGTTAGCGCTAATCAGGGTTGTGGGGTTGCTGGGCCGCCATTGATCAGAGGGTTGGAAACTGTATCACCAAATAAAATAAAATAAATAAATATTCAGTGATTCGAGGAAATGCCCATCAACATTTTCTTAGGGACACTAAGGGACAAAATCTCAAGACCAAAATAAAATTTGTTGACTGTGTCTTCCCTTCTCCACTCCAACTTCCAGCAAAACCATTTATCACCTCTGAATTTGTTATCCTAAAGATAAAAGGAATAACTACTGTATTTACTGATTAATGCCTCCTCTTAGTTTAGCAAGCAGGTGATTTACAGGCAGAGTGGAGCTGGCTTGTTATCATACAACCCAAAATTTAGTTTCACATCTGCCTCCCCAACCCTGGTGGATTCCTTTATCCAAGGTTAAAAGTGTTTTACTCACCAAGTTTGATGGGTATCTCTGTTCCCTTTTCCCCTTCTCCTGCAGATGTTGTGGCAGTCATATGAATGGTGTAAACCATGTCAAATTCAAGTGTCAGCCAATAGCTCCTCGTAGCAATGTTGGTGATATTATCTACCAAGGTAAAGTAAATCCTTTAATGTCCTATGAATGCAATTGAGTTAGTCAATTAAATCTGCTAATGTTTATGGTAATAAACCTGCCACATTTTTAGGAATACTGAATACCAGGAGATGAATTCAAAAATGATCATTCAGGTCCTGCTGTAAAATTCAGCAAGAGCTGGGAAAAACCCTTTTCTTTATTAGTCTCATTTCATAGCTCTTTTCCCAGAGCCAGGGACATGATTCCCTTTGAAACATCTTTCTAATTTGCTTCCATAAATTCCTATAGAATCTGCTTTCATCTCCCTTCTGTCAATACATTCCAGCCTGTGGCAGCTCACTGCTTAAAATATTTCTCTTCATGACGTCTGAGCTTCTTTCCCCAAGCAGTATGAGAATCCTCTGGTTGCCAGCATTTGTCACTTGCTTTATCAAAATCTTCTAACATTCTGACCATCACAATAAAAACCTAGACCTAAGGGGAAAAACCCATTTTATTTAGCCACCCTTCTGAAAAGTCCCACATCCCTGGTTTCATTACAGTAAACCCCCTCTGTGACCACAGCTTAGCAGGCCATTCCATTCCATGTTTGACTTCCTAGCTTTTGTACTCTACGCCTGCATTGTGGGACCCAGGACTGAGCTGCCTTTTTAACAGGAGTCCTTGGAAGTGCATATCCACTTACTTTATGCTGCCTCTCCTTTTTTCTGCCTCACCAAAGTTCTATGTATCACGCCTCCTAACTTCCTAAATTTTATCCAGCAGGTGTTAGTTCATTGCCTCCTATCTTCCTGAAGTGTCCAGCACGTCTCCCCACAATGCACCACATTTGCGAGTTGTTTTGTTATTTGCCATTTTTGAAGTTACGTCCTGTCTATTCAGATCCAAATCACAGTGCAAATATCTCACAGCCATTACACAGTAGCATGAAGGGTACTCCTCTGAAGTACGGAGATCTACCAGGGCGTTGAACATCTGCAAAAACCCAATCGTCCATCAGACACAAGCTAAAACAGCAATTTACTGGAGACTCAGGCCAGTTTGGCCCGTTACCACGAGAATATGGTTTCCCTGTGAGCACTTTATGCAAGGATTTGAATAGCTAGAAAATGCCCATCATGAAGTAATCTTCATTCACGTAGATTATGCCGGAGTAAGTTCAAGAGTTCTGTCCCACAAATCCAATCAGTCTTAATGGGAGGCAAGCAGCACATCCAATCACTGCTGGAAGTGACCCTGCAACTTTATGAGCAGTGGGAAAGAGGATGTCAACACAATTCTCAGATATGTTTCACTGACATCCTAGATAAAGATTGTTTCATGTTTAATGTCATTTCCTGTACACAAGTTTAAGGAGGAAAAAATAATTGTTGCTCTGGATCCGATGCAGCACCAAGAAAAACACACACAAGATAAAGAACACAATAATAATAATAATAATAATAATAATAATAAAATGCAATACATATAAATACGTAAGATAGCTTATATGCATAGATTTATCGTATGTCCTTGTACTTAAGCTGACTGATGGGAAATAATAAAGTACTGGTGGGCTGGTTAGTGGGTGGAGGTGTTGATCAGCCTTACTGCTTGGGGAAAGTAATTGTTTTTGAGTCTTATGATCCTGGTGTGAACATTACATATCCTCCTCCCTCCTGATGAGACTGAAACAAACAGTCCCCGAGCAGGGTGTGTAGGATCCTTCAAAGTTGTTGGCACTTTTCTGGTACCTTTCTATATACATGTCCTTGACAGAAGGTAGGCTGGTGCCAGTGATGCACTGGGGAGTTTTGACCATCTATTGTAGAGACTTCCTGTCTGCCACAGTGCAGTTTCCGTACCAAGCAGTGATGCAGCATGTCAGGATGTTCTCTGCTGTGCGTCTGTAGAATAACGTGAGTATAGATGTGCAAAGTCCAGCTCTCTTCAGTGTCCTCAGAAAGTAGTGGCGTTGATGAGCTTTCTTAGCTGTGAAGAAGGTGTTCTGAGACCATGAGGGGTTTTGTGAGATGTGCACTCCCAGGAGATTGAAACCACTCGCAGTTTCCACTGCTGTGCCAAGATGTAAAGGGGTTGTTAATGATGTGATTGTTCCTGAAGTCGATAACTATCTCCTTTGTCTTGTTGACATTAGGGAAGAGGGTATTTTCCTGGCACCATGCCCCGAGCTCTTCCACCTCCTCTCTGTAGGCCATCTCATCGTTGTTGGTGATGGGCCCCACCACCGCTGTGTTGTCGGCAAACTTGACGGTGTGATGGCTTGAGTGTTTGGCCGTGAGCAGAATGTACCGCAGGGGGCTCAGCACACAGCGTTGGAGAGCATCCGTGTTGAGAATGAGGGAGGAATGATTGTGCATCCCGACTGATTGAGGTCTGTTCGTTAGAAAGGGCTACATGGTGGTGTATTTTGACCAAGGAGGAAGAATTTGTTTACCAAAGTCTGTGGGACAATAGTACCGAATGCCACATTGAAGCCCAGAAACAGCGTTCTGACATAAGTGTCTTTGTTTTCTAGGTGTCAGGGCCAGGTGTGATTCTGTCGGTAATCATACTGGTGAGTGTCCAACATGGCAGCAATGGAGATTTTGATGTGTGTCATTATCAGGGATTCAAAGCACTTCATGATGTTTGGCATCAGTGCCACTGGGCTGTAGTCATTTAGTTCTGAATGTATAGAATTCTTTGGTACCGGAATGACGGTGGCTGATTTGAAGCATGTGGGAATGGCAGCTTGGATGAGTGAAGCATTGAAGATGACCATGAAGATGCCAGGGAGTTGGTGTGCACGCTCCCTGAGTACTCGGCCTGGGATATGGTCTGGCCTGGACTTCTTAAGGGGGAGTGGTGACTCTCTGCAGTTCTCCTCACGTCTACTGGTGTTACAGACAGTGACTGCTCATCTGGGAAGGGGGTGGTTTTCGTGGCCAGTGTTGTGTTGCATGCCTCGAAGAGCATGTGGAAATTGTTTAGAGCATCGGGGAGGGAGGCATCACTGGTACAGTCAATGCTGTTTTGCCTTGTATAGTCAGTAGTGCCCTTGATGCCCAGCCACATACGCTGGGGACCATTATCAGACAGGACTCCCTGAACTACTGGTGCAGAGGCGGTCTTTGCTTTCTTGATGTCTACGATGGGGTTTTTCCTGGCTGCTCTGAGAGGAGTTCTATCACTGGTCTTCCGGACTTTTAGTAGAGAGCATACCTCTGCATTCAACCAGGACTTCTGGTTGGGCTGTGAGATGAATGCTCTTGATGTAGCCGATGACAGATGAGGAGTATTCCTCGAGGTCTGTGTCTACTCCATTAGTGGCGACCTCCTTGAACATCTACCAGATGGTCCATTAAAAACAGTTCTGAAGCATAGAGTTTGCCTCGTTAGGCCATACAGTGATGGTCCTGTTGACTGGTTTCTCCATTTTCAGCAGTGGTCTGTATGCTGGAATTAACTTTATGTAGTTGTGGTCAGAGTGGCCAAGATAAAGGGCATGGGATGGCTTTGTAAGTACTACGTCTGTAAACATGGAACAGCTTGTTTGTTCCCGTAAAGGCCTTGGTGCCATTTTGGTGGATTTGGGTAAAATGTCCTGTAGGTTAACATGATTGAAGTCTCCAGCCGTAATGAGCAGACTGTCCAGATGCTTGTTTCGTAGAGAGCTGATGATAATGTAAAGTTCTCCCAGTGGATCCTAGGCCCCTACACGATGACATTAAGCAACTGTGCAAGGATGCTGCCAGAGTGACGAAAACCCAGTTGGATACTGTACTGTATAATGATCCTGATGTCTGGTCCAAATGATGCTGAGGACATATCCGTGTATTCCTTGAGCTTAATGGAATGGAACTTTCCTTGGTCATAAGAGGACAGGTATGATATGCTTGAGTAGACAAGAAAACATGTCGTTGAGAGTTGTATAATACATTTTGCTTTTATGAGGTATCAATTCACAATTGATTTTACATTGCAATTCCTTCAGGCATCAAAGCAGACTTAAAACTATTTGGGTCACTGAGTCGTGTAGCAATTAAAATACATGCATCGCATAATTGAATTTCCAAACCCAATATTCTCATAGCTAATGTAATATCTATTCATCCATTTCATTTTAAATCCCATGGATAACAATTTTGCTAACAACTGTTAGGTGGTACTTCACAATAATTTGGAACTGCACATAACATAACATCAATCATATTATATTAATTTATGTTAAATGCTACTTAAGCAAATGGTGTTTTAGTAATTTGATTTTATAATTTCTTGCTAGCTACCTTCTAATATCCATTTAAAGAAAAATGATTTCATGTTTCTGAACGTTTCCCCAAACCAACTGATAGGCCTGTAATTGGCAGGTGATCTCATTCGGCTTTTTGAAGAAGAGTTAACAATGGTCAGAACCTCTGCAGTTTCTCCATTTGGTTAACTGCTTTACTTAGAGCACTGCTAACCTTTTAATCCTCTTCATCTACTTAAATCTAATGCTATTTCTCTGCTATCTTCTCCTTTAATCTGTCATTCACCTTCTCCTTTTTGCTGAATACAAATTCAAAGTACATATTTACTATCGCAGCCATATCAGGTGAAGATCACCTTTTTGGACACCAGAATTTTTCACTATTTTTAATATTTATAAAAGACTTTGCATTCCATAATATTTCATCTGCAAATCTATCCTTTAAGCTCTAATTTCTTTTGAGATGTAGAGCCAGTTCTCTGCAATGTATGTTAATGGCGTACTTGTAAATCTTCATACAGGAAAATAACAAATATCGTAAAATAGGTATTAACTTGCATTATCATTCATTCATTTCCTCCAAAGTGGAAAATAAACAAACCCCAATGGCAGCGAAGAACTTTATGGGAGGAAAGCAGTAGCCATAACGCTATTGCAGCGCCAGAGACCAGGATTCAGTTCCACTACTGTCTGTAAGGAGTTTGTACTTTCTCCCTCTGACCGCATGGCTTTCACCCGGGTGCTCTGGTTTACTCCCACATTCTGAAGATATTCAAGTTAGTTAATTAATTGGTAACATGGGTGTAACTGGGTGACATGAGCTCGTTGAGCTGGAAGGATCAATAGCTGTGCTGTATCTCTAAATAGAAATAAATAAATAAGTTACAGTGCTGTATGACTGACTCGAAAGCAGCAACATTTGATGAAATTAAAAATTATTCCAGTGAAGCAATGAGAAAACAAAAGCATGCTGTGGAAACATGAACATGCTCATAATACATAAAGAAGTCAGGAAAATAGAAACATAAAGCAGTAATAATGAAGCAGATAAGACTGCCGAATGGATCCTGACTCAGATCGGGGCCGTACCCTCCAAATATCCGGACCTGCCTCTTGGTTTTTTTGCATTACCTTACTTTCCATTTTTCTATTTTTCTGTTTTCTATTTATGATTTATAATTTAAATTTTTAATATTTACTATCGATTTGTAATCCAGGGAGCGGGAAGCGCAGAATCAAATATCGCTGTGATAATTGTACGTTCTAGTATCAATTGTTTGGCAACAATAAAGTATATTTTAAGTGACTTCTAAAATACAAGCTGCTTTAGGGTATCCAACTTCTAAGAAATAAACAAACCTAGGCCAATGTCATTAAAATTCTCGTAATTTTTTTCCTTTGAATTCTAGAGCTGAGGGTGAGCAGCAGGTTTACAAGCAGACGATGGGTGTAACATGAATGCGAGGAAGGACAAGCCAATGATTGGGTACAAATGCAGGCAGAGCAAAGGATTAATTTGTACCACAGAGGCAAAATTCAAAAGGGTGAAGAATGCAGGACTTCAAGGTGCTGTACTTAAATGCATGTAGCATTTGGAATAAGGTGGATGAACTCATGGTGCAATCACAGATTGGTTGGTATGTCATTGTGGGCATCACTGAGTCGTGGCTGACAGAAGGCCATAGTTGGGAGCCTAACATCAAGGACATACTTTGTATCAAAAGGACAGGCAAGAAGGCATAGGTGGTGGTATGGCTCTGTTGGTAAGAGCTGGAATTACATCTTTAGAAAGAGGTGACACAGGGTCAGAGAATGTTGAATCTATGTGGGTGGAGTTAAGAAATTGCAAGGGTGAAAAAACCATAATGGGAATCACATATAGGTCTCCAATTAGCAGCCAAGATGTGGGGTTGAGATTGCAAGGGAGCTGGAAAAGGCATGTAATAAGGGTGATGTCACAATTGTAAAGGAGGACATCAATATGTAAGGGGATTGGGAAAATCAGGTTGGTGTCATATCACTAGAGAGGAAATTTGTTAAATGCCTACGAGATGGCTGTTTACAGCAGCTTGTGCTTGAGCCTTCTTGAGGAAAGGCTACTGGGTGTTGTGTAATAACCTAAACCTTATTGGGGAGCTTAACATAACAGAACCCTTAGGAGGCAGTGATAGAATTCATACTGCAATTGAGAGGGAGAAGCATAAACTCACGTGCATCAGTATTGCAATGGAATAAATGGAATTGCAGAGGCGTGAAAGGGGAACTTGTCTGGGTGGATTGGAAGAGGATGCTGGCGGGAATGATGGCAGAGTAGAGATGGCTGAAGTTTCTGAGAACAGGTCACAAGGCGCAGGACAGATATGTCCCACAGAGGAAGAAGTTCTCAAATGGCAGGTGTAGGCAACCATGGCTGACAAGGGAAGTTAAGGACTGCATGAAAGGTAAGAAAAGGCCATATAAGGTAGCAAAAGTCAGTGGGAAGTTGGATGATTGGGAAGCTTTTAAAATCCAACAAAAAGCAACTAAAAAAGTTATAAGAAGGGAAAAGATGAAATATGAGGGCAGGTAAGCCAATAATATAAAGCAGGATAAAAAGTGTTTTTTCGTTATATAAAGAGTAAAAGGGAGGTCAGAGTTGATATTGGACCACTGGAAAATGATGCTGGTGAGGTAGTAATGGGGGAAAAAGAAATGGCAGGTGGACTTAATGGGTACTTTGTATCAGTCTTCACTGTGGAAGACACTAGCAGTGTGCCAGAGGTCCATGAGTGTCAGGGAGCAGGAGTGAGTGCTATTGCTATTACAAAGGAAAAAATGCAAGGCAAACCCAAAGGTCTTCAGGTGGATAAGTCACCTGGACCAGATGGACTACATCCCAGAATCCTGAGAGAGGTTGGTGAAGAGATAATGGATGCATTGGTCATGATCTTTCAAGCATCACTTGATTCTGGCATGGTCCCGGAGGATTGGAAAATTGCAAATGTCACTCCACTCTTTAAGAAAGGAGAAAGGCAAAAGAAAGGGAATAATAGCCCAATTAATCTAACCAGTAGTTCGGAAAGTGTTGGAGTCTATTATTAAGGATGAGGTTTCAAGGTTCTTGGAGACTAATGATAAAATAAGTCAAACTCAGCGTGGCTTCTGTAAAGGGATATCTTGCCTGACAAATCTGTTGGAATTATTCGAGGAAGCAAGGTGGACAAAGGAGAGGCAGTGGATATCACTCACTTGGATTTTCAGAAGGCATTTGATAAGGTGCCACACATGAGGCTGCTTAACAAGATAAAATCCTATGGTGTTACTGGAAAGGTACTGGCATGCTTAGCGGAATGGCTGACAGGCAGGAGGCAGCCAGTGGGAATAAAAGGGGCCTTCTCTGGTTGGCTGCCGATGACTAGTGGTTTTCCTCATGGGTCAGTATTGGGACTGCTGCTTTTCACATTGTTTGTCAGTGATTTAGATAATGGAATTAATGGCTTTGTGGCAAAGTTTGCGAATGATACGAAGATAGGTGGAGGAGTAGGTAGTGCTGAGGAAGCAATGCAATTGCAGCAGGACTTAGACAAATTGGAAGAATGGGCAAAAATGTGGCAGATGGAATACAATGTTGGGAAATGTATGATTATGCACTTTGGTGAAAGGAACAATAGTGCAGACTATTACCTAAATGGGGAGAATGTTCAAACATCAGAGGCGCAGACAGACTGAGGACTCCCAGAAGATTAATTTAAAGGTTGAGTCTATGGTAAAAAAGGCAAATGCAATGTTGGCATTTATTTCAAGGGGAATAGAATATGAAAGCAAGGAGATTATGCTGAGCCTTTATAAGACACTAGTCAGGTTGTACTTGGAGTATTGTCAACGGTTTTGGGCCCCATATCTCAGAAAGGATCTGTTATCATTAGGGAAAGTTCAGAAGAGGTTCACAAGGATGATTCCAGGAATGAAGGAGTTAACATATGAGGAGTGTTTGGCAGCTGTAGGCCTGTACTCACTGGAATTTAGAGGAATGTGGGAGATCTCATTGAAACCTACCAAATGTTGAAAGGACTAGATAGGGTGGATGTGGCGAGGATGTTTCCTATAGTGGGGTATCCAGAACTAGAGGGAACAGCCTCAAAGTTGAGGGGTGACTGTTTAGAACAGAGGTAAGGAGTAATTTTTTTTAGCCAGAGAGTAGTAAATCTGTGAAATGCTCTGCCACAGACTGCGGTGGAGGCCAAGTCCTTGCGTATATTTAAGGCAGAGGTTGATTGTTCTCTGATGGGTCAAAGCATCAAAGGATACAGTGAGAAGGCAGGTGTATGGGATGGCAGAGCAGATTCGATGGGCTGAATGGCCTAATTCTGCTCCTATGTTTTATGGTCTACTGTTTAAAACTGGTGGCCTAGGAGTGGCCAAGTTTCCGTTGCTGGTGTTGTCCAAGTGAGTCACTGAAGGTCAGGCAGCTTGAAGGTTTCTACTGGCATTTATTTAGCACTTGGCTGTCATTTGCAACATGTAGTCATCTCTAATTTATGCCACTATTCATGTATGTGACACAAGTAGAAACTAATTATGACCTTTTACCAGGATTGATTTCAGTCTGTCGTAAATGATGCTTAAGAAACTACACTTGGTTGTGATGCAGACAGAGAATTGGCTCTTTCAGTCCCCGACGTAGATAACAAAGGTCTTGACCAGATGGCAGAAACTTAAATATGTGCTTACGTTGCTTTTTCCTTCGCTTGCATGGTTACACTAGATGGAAGATGTACAATGCAACACATACAAATAAAAAGTGTAAAAATTGAAGGCCTACGTTGCATTGATAGAAATATTCTGAAATACTGTTTAGATAAATGAGAAAACTTTTCATTACGATAAGCATAATTTTATAAGATAGACATGGAAACTTGAAATACATAGCAGTGCCTTTTGCACTCTCATGTTTATTTTGTACTCGTCACGTACGCAGTGTTCATAATGGGTAACTGAGACAGGTCTTTCAAGACACCAAAGGATCTCCACTGAACTAGTAACCTATGCTTTACTTCCTGTTCTGTTCGTTTTGAAAGCATGTATACCATAGCTCTGCTACTTTTATTTTGTTCCCTCAAACAGCTCTGGAAACACACAGCAAAACAATGTCAAAAGGGAACAGGCCAGATCCATTCATTCACTGACCCTATTGCACCTCGATGGGCTGTCACAATGGAGGGGGGGGGGATTGATGGCGGACCCAAATGCAAGACACAGACACTGAAGTACTAGGAACAGGACAAGGATGCAGGACCTGGGCTAGGACATGGACAAGAAACAGGGAAACTGGACAAGGAACTATGAACTAGGAGCCTGGGCTTGAACCCCAAGCCAGAGACTGGACAAGGACCCAGAACCTGGGACTTGCCTCGGGCTTGGGCCCCAGAACCAGGCAAGGACATGACATAACTGCAGGACTGGAGGCTGGGGTCTTGAGGCTTGAGGCTTGGGATCTTGAGGCTTGGAGAAAGGCTGGGGGTCTTGAGGCTTGGAGACAGGCTTGGGGTCTTGGGTCTTGGGTCTAGAGTACTTCGAGGCTTGGGTATGGACTCCGAGCCAGAGACTGGGCAAGGACCCAGAACCTGGGACTTGACTTGGGCTCAGACTTCAGAACTAGGTGAGGACAAGACGAGGCTACAGGGCTGGACATGGCTTGGGTGAGGAACTCCTGGGTAGGGCGAGACACAGGGACAGGTAAAGGCACATGGATAGGACTCAGATCGGACCGGAGTAGGCATGGACTGGACGAGGGCCTTCAGGAGCACGGAACCTTGGACTAGAAGAGACAGGAGCACGGAACACAGAGCTGGGACCCCTCCTTGGGAACAGGATGTAGGGCTGGGACTCATACACAGAATGCTGAACATGAAGAGACGGATCCCAACACAAGGTGGCGGCAAAAGGCTGGACCCACCTAGCGAAGGCGTGGGCACAGAGAGACAATTCCACACAACGAAAGACAGTTCCTTATCTTGACCTAACAAGGCTCCAGTCTTGCTCCGGCAGTAAAACTTCAACGATACAGGCGGGGTATACAGGCTAGGTGAGCAGGCAGAGAGTCAGGCGAGGTATCCAGGCAGAGAGTCAGGCGAGGGGGGAAAAGACAAGGAGGGAAACAGAACAGTCCTGCAGGGAATCCCTGGTTTGCGGAGGTATTTATGTCTCAGCCCCAAACCGAGAATCATGTGCCTACAACAGAACTGGGGAAAACTCCAGAAACCCAGGAATAAGGAGCTATGGACCGGACCATGAACCGGAATACGGACATCATGGACCAGACCATGACAATAACTGATTTGCCCCAGTTCTCCAGTCCTCATCTCTTCTCCACCAGCTCCCCATAATCATTCAAAGTTTAATTATTTCCAACTCTGTGACCCTCCAGAGTCAATTTCAAGATTCACCAGATTACAAGTTCCTATGTTACAACATACATCAAAGTTGCTGGTGAACGCAGCAGGCCAAGCAGCATCTATAGGAAGAGGCGCAGTCGACGTTTCAGGCCGAGACCCTTCGTCAGGACTAACTGAAGGAAGAGTGAGTAAGGGATTTGAAAGCTGGAGGGGGAGGGGGAGATGCAAAATGATAGGAGAAGACAGGAGGGGGAGGGATAGAGCCGAGAGCTGACAGGTGATAGGCAAAAGGGGATACGAGAGGATCATGGGACAGGAGGTCCGGGAAGAAAGACGGGGGGGGGGGTGACCCAGAGGATGGGCAAGAGGTATATTCAGAGGGACAGAGGGAGAAAAAGGAGAGTGAGAGAAAGAATGTGTGCATAAAAATGAGTAACAGATGGGGTACGAGGGGGAGGTGGGGCCTTAGCGGAAGTTAGAGAAGTCGATGTTCATGCCATCAGGTTGGAGGCTACCCAGACGGAATATAAGGTGTTGTTCCTCCAACCTGAGTGTGGCTTCATCTTTACAGTAGAGGAGGCCGTGGATAGACATGTCAGAATGGGAATGGGATGTGGAATTAAAATGTGTGGCCACTGGGAGATCCTACTTTCTCTGGCAAACAGAGCGTAGATGTTCAGCAAAGCGGTCTCCCAGTCTGCGTCGGGTCTCACCAATATATAAAAGGCCACATCGGGAGCACCGGACGCAGTATATCACCCCAGTCGACTCACAGGTGAAGTGATGCCTCACCTGGAAGGACTGTTTGGGGCCCTGAATGGTGGTAAGGGAGGAAGTGTAAGGGCATGTGTAGCACTTGTTCCGCTTACACGGATAAGTGCCAGGAGGGAGATCAGTGGGCAGGGATGGGGGGGACGAATGGACAAGGGAGTTGTGTAGGGAGCGATCCCTGCGGAATGCAGAGAGGCGGGGGGAGGGAAAGATGTGCTTAGTGGTGGGATCCCGTTGGAGGTGGCAGAAGTTACGGAGAATAATATGTTGGACCCGGAGGCTGGTGGGGTGGTAGGTGAGGACCAGGGGAACCCTATTCCTAGTGTCACCAATATATAAAAGGCCCGACGCAGACTGGGAGACCGCTTTGCTGAACATCTACGCTCTGTCCGCCAGAGAAAGCAGGATCTCCCAGTGGCCACACATTTTAATTCCACATCCCATTCCCATTCTGACATGTCTATCTACGGCCTCCTCTACTGTAAAGATGAAGCCACACTCAAGTTGGAGGAACAACACCTTATATTCCGTCTGGGTAGCCTCCAACCTGATGGCATGAACATCGACTTCTCTAACTTCCGCTAAGGCCCCACCTCCCCCTCGTACCCCATCTGTTACTCATTTTTATGCACACATTCTTTCTCTCACTCTCCTTTTTCTCCCTCTGTCCCTCTGAATATACCTCTTGCCCATCCTCTGGGTCACCCCCCCCCTGTCTTTCTTCCCGGACCTCCTGTCCCATGATCCTCTCGTATCCCCTTTTGCCTATCACCTGTCCAGCTCTTGGCTCCATCCCTCCCCCTCCTGTCTTCTCCTATCATTTTGCATCTCCCCCTCCCCCTCCAGCTTTCAAATCCCTTACTCACTCTTCCTTCAGTTAGTCCTGACGAAGGGTCTCGGCCTGAAACGCCGACTGCGCCTCTTCCTATAGATGCTGCCTGGCCTGCTGCGTTCACCAGCAACTTTGATGTATGTTGCTTGAATTTCCAGCATCTGCAGAATTCCTGTTGTTTGCATTTAAATTCCTATGTTATTCAGTTTTAAATAATTGCTGCCTAATGCAGTAATTATTTAAACTTATTAGTGAACATCATACTTGTAAACTGATGTGTATTTCACTGAAGAGTTAATGATGAGGGTTATTTCTTGCTTAGCAGCTTGCACAAAGAATTAGTGAGCTTACAACTTTGCTTTGTTGCATTTGATTACTAAGCCTCACATATTGTTTACATTAATAATCAAAATGACGTGTAAGATTATACAACATTGGCATCAAACAATTGCTAGAGATGGAGTTGAAAGTTCAAATGGTTTTGGACGCAGAAGTGTTTGGACCTCAGGGTCGTGGAGGATAGGGTTCTGGCACAGTGCGGTCTCCACCTCGCACAGACAGAGAGAGCTGTAATTTACTAATGGGGAACAGATTAGAAGTGACCCTGCTCCTGTCATAGCACCAGCATAGAGAAGTTTTGCAGCAGCATTAACTGCACTAAAACCTTTTTACCTCTTCAGGACAGGAAGAAGAGAAAGAGTAAAGTTACTCATTATTAAAAAAAAAGAGTATAAAAGAAATAGATTTACATGGAACAAGGCTGGATCCATCTGAACCTCTTTTCACATATATAGTATAGCCTATGATAAACCCTTGCCGTTGTTCGAGTGGAATCTCCTCCCATTTTATTTGAACTTGTGGTCCATCCAATTTCATCAATGAAACATTTGGTCCCATTGTAGGTTCTGAAACAAGAAAGATGTAACATTGAAAAGGAGATGCAGGAAGCTCACGTCTTTACTTTTTTGAATTTGAAATACAAATAAACATATAAAAAGCTCTCTTGCAGGCAAAAGCTGCAGCTTTCTGATTTTGCTAACTATCAGGGCTGCATAGCTGCACCAAAGAGTAGATCGGGTGGTCTTTCCCAATTTCTGTGACAATCCTACTCCTGTTAGGCTCCATCTGGCTCTTGAACCACAGGGGACAACTTCACTGATCCCTATCGAACTGTTCCCACAACCTATGGACTCACTTTCAAGAACTCTTCACGTCATGCTCGATGTTCATTGCTTGCTTATTTATTTATTTATCTATCTATCTATTGTATTTGAACAGTTTGTTGTCTTTTGCACATTGATCGTTTGTCCATCTTGTTGATGCAGTCTTTCATTGATTCTATTGTGTTTCTTGGATTTACTGTGTATGCCTGCAAGCAAATAAATCTCAGTGTTGTACATGCTGACATTTATATTCTTTGGTAATAATCTTACTTTGAACTTTATTCATTGGAAGAACTCTCTATGCATGCAAAAGACTTTCACATCTTCAAATTGCTAGGCAAGAAAATAGCTCGATGGGCTAGTTATGTTTTCACCCATGAAAACCACTGCCCAATACTCAATGTTGTCCTTATCAGGAGGCAGTAGCGGTTAAGCTGGGTAGGCTACGATGAAATGAAATAAAGTTAGGACATGAAGAGCACTTTGTGGGGGTGAGGGCGATTGGAGGGGGGTTGATGATCATGGTGCGGTTCTTTATTTGTGCGGGAGGATGGGTTTGCTGTTGCTCTTTGAACTTACTTCCGTGGTTTTCTGAGTTTCATGGCTATCTGGAGAAGAACCTCAGAATTGTATATTGCATACATACTTTGATAATAAATGAACCTTTAAACCTTTGAGCCTTCAATAAGTTTGTGTTTTCCTGACAGTGGGGGGTATTCCTGCTTTACATTGTCCACAAACAGTGCCAAAAAGCACTTGCTGGTTCCAGCAGCTTCCATATTCCTTCATCAATCAAGGATTCCTAAGCCCTGGGAATGTCAAATGGGAGGCACAGGATATATACATCCCAAAGAGGAAAAAGTATTCTAAAGGAAAGATGACACAACTGTGGCTAACAAGAGAAGTCAAAGCCAACATAAAAGCCAAAGAGGGCTTATGCATATAATAGAGCACAAGTTAGTAGGAAGTTAGAGGATTGGGAAGCTTTTAAATAACAACAGAAGGCAACTAAAAAAGTTGTTAAGAAGGTAAAGATGGAATACAAAAGTAAGCTAGCCAATAATATTAAAGAGGATACCAAAAATTTCTTCAGATACATAATGTGCAAAAGAGAGGTAAGAGTGGATATTGGACCGCTAGAAAATGCTGCTGGAGTGGTAGTAATGGAGGACAATGAAATGGCAAATGAACTGAATAAGTATGTTGCATCACTTTTCACTGTGGAAGTCACTTGCAGTATGGTGGAGGTTCCAGCTGTCAGGGGGCATGAAGTATGTCAAGTTACCATAACTAGACAGGAGGTTCTTGAGAAACTGAAAGGACTGAAGGTAGCTAAATCACCTGAACCAGATGGTGTACACCTCAGGGCTCTGAAAGAGGTGGCTGAAGAGATCTTGGAGGCACTAGTGATGATCTTTCAAGAATCTCTAGATTCTGGAATGGTTCTGCAAGACTGGACAATTGAAAATGTCGCTCCACTCTTCAAGAAGGGAGAGAGGAAGAAGAAAGTAATCTATAGTTAGTCTGATATTGGTGGTTGGGAAGATGTTGGAGTCGATTATTAAGGATGAGGTCTCAGGGTACTTGGAGGCACATGGTAAAATAGGCCATAGTCAGCATGGTTTCCTCAAGGGTAAATCTTGTCTGACAAATCTGCTGGAATTCTTTGAAGAATTAACAAGCAGGATAGACAAAGGAGAATCAACTTAAGTTGTGTACTTAGATTTTCGGAAGGCCTTTGACAAGGTGCCACACATGAGGCTGCTTAACAAGCTATGAGCTTATGGTATTACAGGAAAGATTCTAGCATGGATAGAGCACTGGCTGATTGGCAGGAGGCAAAGAGTGGGAATAAAGGGAGCTTTTCCTGACTGGCTGCCAGTGACTAGTGGTGTTCCACAGTGGTCTATGTTGGGACCAATTCTTTTTACATTATATGTCAATGATTTGGATGATGGAATAGATGGCTTTGTTGCAAAGTTTACAGACAATATGTAGGTGGAGGAGCAGGTAGCTTTGAGGAATTAGAGAGGCTACAGAAGGACCTAGACAGATTAGGAGAATGGGCAAAGAAATGGCAGATGGAACACAGTGTCAGGAAGTGTACAGTCATGCACTTTGGTAGAAGAAATAAAAGGGCTGACTCTTTTCTAAATGGAGAGAAAATACTAAAATTTGAGGTGCAAAAGGTCTTGGGAGTCCTTGTGCAGGATTCTCTGAAGGTTATTTTGTAGGTTGAACCTGTGGTGAGCAAGGCAAAGGCAATTCATTTCAAGTGGACTAGAATATAAAAGCAAGGATGTAATGTTGAGACTTTATAAAGCACTGGTGAGGCCTCAGTTGGAACATTGACAGCAGTCTTGGCCCCTTATCTGAGAAAGGATGTGTTGAAACTGGAGGGAGTTCAAAAGAAGTTCACAAAAATGATTCCAGGATTGAATGGTTTATCATATGAAGAGCGTTTGATGGCTCTGGGCCTATATTCACTAGAATTCAGAAAAATGAGGGGTGACTTATTTGAAACTTATTAAATGGTGAAAGACCTTGATAGAGTGGATGTGGAGAGGATATTTCCCATGGTGGGAGAATCTATGACCAGAGGACACAGCCTCAGAATAGAGGCACGTCCTTTTAGAATGGAGATGAGGAGGAATTTCTCTAGCTGGAGTGGTGAAGCTGTGGAATTCTTTGCCACAGGCAGCTATGGAGGCCAAGTTTTATGTATATTTAAGGCAGAGGTTGATTAGATTCTTGATTGGTCAGGGTCTGAAGGGATATGGGGAGAAGGCAGGAGATTGGGGCTGAGAGGAAAATTGAATCAGCCATGATGAAATGGTGGAGCAGATGCGATGGACCAAATTACCTAATTCTGCTCCTATGTCTTATGGTCTTATGGGAGACATTAAATTTAAATCACCACCGAAGTATTGGTACAGAGCCACATTTGAACACTATGACTAAGGTCTTCTTAGATTATTCCAGTTTCAAAGTGAAAACAGACCCAGGGAGGTTTCATTAATTGTTGATTTAACCTGCTCCTGCTTGTTGTGTGAGAGACATTACCTCCTCTACAACACTGTACTGAGGTGCTAGAAAGGTTGTGAACCCTGTAGAAGTTTCTCTATTTTTACTGTTACATGCTCAAGGAGATTTTTTTTGTGAGAATGATGTAATGGTCTTTTGGAGGTCACCTGATGTGATTTTCCCACCAATGTGAGGTCACGTGATGACATGTGCCCCGTGACTATATCAGGGTCGACCCAGGTGATGCAGTAGGATTTTGAGTTTGTAGATTTCCAGGTAGAACGTGTTGTGCCTCCGTTTCTGTTGCGTGTTTGTTTTTGTGACGCAGTTTCATTTTTAAAACGGTTGTAGGTTCTGTTGAAAGATTCCATATTACTTGGACTGGAAATTTGTGGCTGGAAGTGTCAATTCACTCAGTTCCGACAGTTTTGAAGGGAGAGTGAAGAATTCAACGAAGTGAAGGATCGAGAGAAGTCAGCATCGTTTGGCAGTTTAATAAAGAATCCAACTTATTGAATCTTCGTTAGAAAGAACCTGCATCGAAATAACTCTTGCAAAAGGGCAATGAGTTCATGCAAAAAGGTGCTCTCTCTCTCTAAAGGAATTTAAGATCAGTCGATTTAAACTGTTTATTTTTGGCATCGTGAATTCTGTGGACAGAACCAGCAGTAAAGGTGTGTCTGTGAAGAGATCGTTCTCCAGAGAAGTCACTCCCAATTGAATGTGTAAAACTGTTGGACTTCCGAAGTTATCGCTTTAAGAACTGTATCTGACTGTATCGCTTTAAGAACAGTTTTCGCATTTAACGCTTTAAGAATCAGAGCTGAGTGGAGTTGGTTCACGGCTGCGTACTTGTTAGCCTCCGGTTAAAGTTTTCCTTTGCTTTTTTTTTCCTTATCGTTTATATGTGTTTAATAAATGTTTGGTTGTTTTCATATAACCTGTCTCAATTGATATTCACTGTTGCCGGTTATGTAACACTACATAAATATGAACTAAAATGTGATCAGATCTTCATGCAAGTCCTAAAACTGGATTAAGTAAACCTAATTAAATAAATAACAAAAATGTTATACTTGTTCATGTATTTATTGAGAAAAATTATCCAATATTACATGTATTTGTTGGAAAAAGTATGTGAACCTTTGCTTTCAGTAACTGGTGTGACCCCCTTGTACAGCAATAACTTCAACCAAATGTTTCTGGTAACTGTTGATCAATCCTGTACAGAGGCCTGGAGAAATTTTAGGCCATTCCTCCTTATAAAACTGCTTCAACTCTGGGATGTTGGCGGGTTTCCTTGCATGAACTGGTTCCTTCAGGTCTTTCCACAATATTTCTATAGGATGAAGGTCAGGACTTTGACTCAGGCATTCCAAAACACAAATTTTTTTATTTTTAAATCACTCTGCTGTTGCTTTACTCTTGTCTTTTGGATCATTGTCTTGTTGCATTACAGATAATGCGTAGGTGGAGGAGCAAGTCGTTTTGAGGACTGTAGTAAATTCTATTAAGCTTCAGGTGACGGACTGCTACCCTGACATTCTCCTGTAAAATGTCTTGATACGATTTTAAATTCATTTTTCTCTCAATGATTGCAAGCTGTCCAGGCCCTGAGGCAGCAAAGCAGTCCCAAAATATAATGCTCCTTCCACCATGCTTCACAGTAGGGATGAGGTTTTGGTATTGGTGTGTAGTTCCCTTTTTCCTCCAAACATAGCTACATGCATCTCTGCCAAAAAGTTAAACTTTTGCCTCATCTGTCCACAGAGCATTGTCCCAGAAGTGTTGTAGAACATCCAGATGGTCTTTTGCAAAATTGAAATGTGCAGCAATGTGTTTTTTGGAGAGCAGTAGTTTCCTCCATGCTGTCCTTCGATGAGCACCATTCTTGTTCAGTGTTTTTCTTGAAGTGGTCGCATGAACAGAGACTTTAGCAAGTTCTAGAGATTTCCGCAGGTCTTCTGCTGTTACCTTTGGGTTCTTTTTCACCTCCTTCATCATTGCACATTGTGCTCCTGATGTGATCTTTTCAGGATGCCCACTCCTAGGGAGAGTAGCAACAGTACTGAGTTTCCTCCATTTGTACACAATTTCTCTTACTGTGGACTGATGAACACTCAGGTCTTTGAAAATGCTTTTTAAGCCTTTTCCAGCCTCATGCATCTCTACAATTCTTCGTCTAGGGTCCTCTGAAATTTGTTTTGATTGAGGCATGACGTACATAAACAGATCTTTCTTGAGAAGAGCAGGCTGTCTGTAACCTGGTTATGATTCCAAATAGCTTTTGTAGAAGGCATTACCCCAGAGGTTCACATACTTTTTCCAACAAATACATGTAATACTAGATCATTTTTCTCAATAAATAAATGAACAAGAATAACTTTTTTGTGTTAGTTATTTCATTGATTTCTCTTTATCTAGTTTTAGTACTTAGATGAAGATCTGATCACATTTTGGGTCATACTTATGCAAAAATAGAGAAAATTCTACAGGGTTCGCAACTTTCTAGCTCCACTGTATATGCCTAGTACCTGGAATCTGTTTCATATCTACAAACGTTCTTACTCCTCCTATTTTCAGTGTTTCCTTGAAGCTATAGCTTCTCTACAAATTGTTTGAGTTACATTTCTGTGTTTTGTTCAGCATTAATCAAGGTTAAAAAAAAGCCTGACATGAATTTACAAATTCACTATAGATTGCTGATATATATTCTGCTGCACACCTAAACAGGAGAACGCATCTAAAAAATCACACAGGAGAATGTGTCCGTGTTGTGAAGTACTCCGGCTATAGTTAACCATGCTGCAGAAATGTCCTATCTGTTGTTCAAATTGGGACAGAGTTCTGGTAAATGAATGAAAAGACGAAACACAGGCATCGAATGGCTTAGTTTGCAAGTGTTCTGTGTGGTTTGTAAATGAATCACCTAGTTTCTACACTTGAACCTAATCTGTACTAAGTTGTTTGATCAGAGCGAGCATGACAGCAGGATTGCTGCTGGTTGCTGTCAGGCCCTTAAAGAAAAGCAGCTGGAATCCTAGTTCTGATCAGTGACTTATGCAAACTATGGGGACATTGCGTGAGGTTGATTGAACTGATTGTGACATTACATGACACAAGAAGGTGGTAGAAATAGAGCCAGTGATATGGGGTTCAATGGAGGAGAAGATGGCAGCGCGCGCAGCTTCTCCGGTGATGAATATCTGTAATCTGTCAAGTAGGGGACCGTGCACAATTCTGAGTTGATGGAGACAGACGTGAGAGTACGGAGGAACATCTGGAAAGTTTCTGAAATGCCTGCTTCGCTGCCGCTGTTACTGTGTGGTAACAGGAATCTCCGGAGCAGTAGGCCCCGAATCCTCGGCTTTGCTTGTTTCAGCGGCCGGGGCTAGGTCGAAGGCGCTCGGCAGAGGATGGCGCTCGGGAGGCTGTATCGGAGGGGCTGGTCAGAGGCTTGAATTTTTCGGATGGACGGACTCAGTGTCGGCTGTGGTCGACTACTTCCAAGGCATCGGCAAGTTGACCGTGCCTGGAGGTTTATGGCAGGGAGTTTCTCCCTTTTGCTATTGGGGACTCGGGGACTTTGAGACTGTTTTTTACCGTGCCCATGGTTTGTTCTTCATCAAATTATGGTATAGCTTTGCAATGCTGTAACTATATGTTATAATTATGTGGTTCTGTCAGTGTTAGTCTTTGATTTGTACTGTTTTCTGTGATATCACTCCAGAGAAACATTGTATCATTTCTTGATGCATGTATGCATTTCTAAATGACAATGAAAGAGGACTGAGTGTTCTCATAATCTAAAAATCCCTAACCTTGGGTGCTGCTGTTGCTGAATTTTCACATTCTCCTTGTGACTGTGTGGGTTTCCTCTTTGTGCTCTCGTTTCCTCCAACATCTCAAAGATGTGTGGATTGGTAAATTAATTGGCCATTGTTAATTACTCCTAGTATGTGAGTGGGGAAAGAGGTGGTGAAAAATACGAAAAAAGTTTAAAAATTGGATTAATGTCATTTTAGTATAAATAAGTGGTTGACGGTCAGTTTGGATGGTGGGCTAAAGGGTTTTTTCCATACTGTGCCCTTTTCTTTTTAAAATGTGTTTTTTATGATGTGAAGACTATACTGGACTCTAAGCGCAACGCCTAGCGCTCAGCTGGGAGGAGAAGCCAGTCCTCGGCCGCGAGAAGGAGAAGCTGGCGCTTCGCTGGGAGAAGGAGAAACCGGTGCTCAGGCCAGAGAAGGTGAAGCTGGCGGAAGGGCAGAGAAGATTTGGAGGAGCTGACCTGGGTGCATACCTTGCTGCTGCCTGCCACTCAACGACATTAGAGTTGGTGTGCGATAGCAGAGTGCAGTGTGACTGTGAATGAATGCCCAAATTTCTCTTGTGATCACAGGACTCTGTTGGACACTGATGATGTGAGATGCCGCAGGCCTGGTTCCCTTGTTTGGTGGACAGACAGGTAACGAGGCAGCAGTGTGGCCTAGGTTGTAGCACTGACGAGGCCTCAAGCAGGCTTGCCTGCTGCTGCAGTCCCGGTGAGATGACGCTGCATGCGGTGCAGTTTGGCATCTGTGCTCGGTTCAGAGCTGGCCTGTCCCATCTGTGCTGCCCTCCAGTGTTCGGCCGGTGGAAGGACAGGCTGGATTGCCAGGAGCTGTACCATCAATTTGCATCTTGCTTAGGGACTCGGACTGTGCATGTGTTTTCTTGCATAACGACATGTATGTTCTGTTTCTCTCTCATTATTTTGAATGTACGTTAAGTGTCTGGGCCCCAGAAGAACACTGATTTGAATTTTTTTGTATCTTTAAATGATTCTGTGGCTTCTAAGATCTCTCAGACAAGGGAACAAAGTCTGACAATCAGTCACTCTTACTTGCTAGAGAGGAAATTAAAGATATATGAAAAAAATAGAAAAAAAGAATAAAGAATAAAGAATACCAATCACTTACTTCCTTCTACTGAATATCCCTGGACTAAGCTAGATCTTCCTCGTCCATTCTGGTAGACTGCAGTGACAGAAATATTGTAGCGTTTTCTTGGCATAACGCCTCCTAAATAATGAAGATAAATTGCTATATTAAACAAAACTGCTTTATGACAACAGAACACAAAGAATATAAAATAAACACTCTGTACAAATCCACACATGTATAATCTATTATGACCTCTACTACAATGGGGGGTCTGATACCTATTGTCCTCTTTCGTAATTTTGTTCTATGTCAGTGATATTTCTGTGACAGCAATAGCACAGTCAGTAGAAGTCTACCATGGAGCCAAGACCAATCCCTGGAATCTAGTACAAATCTGCTCAGGAAAATCAGGAACTACTTTCCTGTATTGGGAGGTGACCTCCAGTACTCAAATTCACTGGTTACTTAAGGAGGATGGAGACATGACTCTGAGACACAGCAGGCAATGACAGCTGCAGTTCATTGTAAACTTACTTTCTTCTGTTAGAAAGTCCTGAGATGAAGAAGTCTGTGCTATAAACAAAGAAAGATTTGCTCTAGGAAGTCTCTTCCAACTAAGCAGCTCCTTGTCTCTGTTTGTAGCTTCTATCCAGTCGACTACATAGCCTAGTACTGGCTCACTGGTTTCATCTGGTGGCTCCCATTTGACAAGTACTCCGAAGTCTTTAGCCCGTTCCACCTTCAGGTTTCTGGGAGCCTTTAGTTCTGTTTGGTGAGAATAAAAGCACAATCATATTGTTCAATCATATTGTTCACATTATACCTGTGTCAAAGAGGACTTATAAACCAATCCTACATGCAGTATGCTGGAGGGACCCTACGAGCCAGGCAGCATCTATGGAAAAGGGTAAACAGTTGAAGTTTCAGGCCAAGACCCTTCGTCAGGACCCTCAGGCTGAAATGCCGACTGTTTACTCTTTCTACAGATGCTGAGTTTCTCCGGCATTTTGTGTGTTTTGCTTGGATTTCCAGCATCTGCAGATTTTCTCATGCTTGAGTCTCCCAATACTGACACTTTCTTTCCCGAGAGGGTGGGTGGCATATTGAATTGCCGAGAGACCCTTACTGGAAGCCAGTACTCAAAAGCTCAGGCTGCTGCAGAAAAATGTTGCCTTTTGTCCTGTTACAACTGCATACCCTACCCAATACAAAGTAAAATCCTATTTTATACCAGTAAGGCAAGTTAGCAACCGTTGGTCTCAGCTCACAGTCATGGTGTGGTTTTGACCTCTTTCCTCTGCCCTTTGACCTGATTCCTAAGCACCAATCGGTGTGATATCTTTGCTCATTGAAGACTTGAGACAAAAAGATAGTTTATCAATGAAACAGAAGTACAGCCAATGCTAGATTTGAAATTTCCAATAACTGCTAGGTAACTGTGCCACATACACTGATTATTAATCATTTTCTGGACCATTAAGCAAAATTGCTCCCTAGTTTTACTTTCTGTTCCTGGGCTTGCTCTAATGGAGTAGGTGCAGGAGTTAATGTCTGCCATTGCCTTTTCTAATTGTCTGCTATCAAAGAGTCTCACCCTTTTTCTATACAGAGTCAAATCTACACCTTCCTGTTCAATGTCGACTGTTCTAAGAAATGAGTGGGAGTAAAATCTATATCAGCCTCTAACCTGTGACAGGAAATGACAGTTCTTGAAATAGTTGTATGTGTAAATACAAATAAATGGAGAATTTGGCTTCAGAGCAAGGCTCCTGAAAATAATAGAAATTACTTGCTTCTCCTATGTGGAGAACTGAGGGTGTTGTGTTTCCTTTGGAGTTAAATGCGGTGATGAAGACCGTGTCTGATTCCCAGGGTGTTCTCCAGCTGTACTGGGTTTCTGTTACATTCTGCTGGATGAATTTTCTCTGTCCATTTTGTAGATAATAAAGATGATAACCCAGAATAATTCCCCTTGTTTCCTGAGGATGGCGGAGAGGCTAGGGAAAGGAAAATATTATGTTAATAAATGGCAGAAATTTCTTGGCAAAAAAGAATCAATAAGTTCCTTAATGAAGGATTACATTTGTAGAACACCAAGTGATTGTTAGAATTTTGCCTTCCACCACGAATTTATCTATTACTGTTGGCAGTTTAATGGATTAGGTCAGTACAGGGGCAAATGCTTCGCTTGTAAATGATCAGGTTTTTCCTGGGAGAGGAAGAGACAGAAGATCCAATTACTGCCATTGCTAAAAATCACTGAGTACTGATGATGAAAAATAAAAATTCTGGAAACACTCAACAGAGTGCTTCACCCTTTCTTGTGTAGCTGGATTCTGGATCAGATTGCTGGCAGGTGGTAGGAGTGTGCTCCCTCACCTCTGTCCCTCCGACCCTCAACTCAGGGACTTTCAGGGCCGTGTCCTAAGCCCCCTTCTTTACTCACCATACGCCCATGACCGTTTCGCCACCCACAGCTCCAATCTGCTAATTACATTGGCCGATAATATTACATTGATTGGCCTTATCTTAAATAATAACGAGGCAGCCTACAGAGAAGAAATCATCACCCTGCCACAGTGGTATCAAGAAAACAATCTCTCCCTCAATGTCACAAAAACAAAGGAGCTGGTTGTGGATTACAGGAAGAATGGAGACAGGCTAACTCCTATTGACATCAATGGATCTGGGGTTGAGAGGGTGAACAGCTTCAAGTTCCTCAGCATACACATCACCGAGGACCTCACGTGGTCTGTACATACCGGCTGTGTGGTGGAAAAAGCACAACAGCACCTCTTTCATCTCAGATGGTTGAAGAAGTTCGGCATGAGTCCCCAAATTCCACAGGGGCACAACTGAGAGCATCCTGCATCACTGCCTGGTATGGGAACTGTACTTCCCTCAATTGCAGGACTCTGCATAAAGTGGTGTGGATAGCCCAGCACATCTGTAGATGTGAACTTCCCACTATTCTGGGCATTTACAGTGACAGGTGTGTAAAAAGGGACCGAAGGATCATTGGGGACCCGAGTCACCCCAACCAAAAACTGTTCCAGCTGCTACCATCTGGGAAACGGTACCGTAGTAAAGCCAGGACCAACAGGCTCCAGGACAGGTTCTTCCACCAGACCATCAGACTGATTAATTCACACTGACACAGTTGAATTTCTAAGGTGTATTGACCATCCTGTTGTATATTTTACTGTATGTACTATTTATTACAGATTACTATAATTAGCACATTGCACATTCAGATGGAGACGTAAAGGTTTTTACTCCTCAGGTATGTGAAGGATATAAGAAATAAAGTCAATTCAATTCAATTCAGATCAGGAGGCATCCATGGAGAGAGAAACAGCCAAGATCCCCCACCTGAGCCCATCCCGAATGCTTGCATTTAACCCATCTTCCTCCCTTCTCACTACTACCATCGGGCGGTGGGGTGGCAGGAGTCCTGGGTCACACACGACCAGGGTCGGGAGCAGTTGTTACTCTGCAACCATCGGGCTCCTGGACAGGCTTCACTCACCTCCTCGCTGAACTGCCTCCTCAGCTGTGGACTCACTTTTGGGGACTCTGCTGTGCTTGTTCTGTGTATTATTTTTTACTCTTTTATTATCTGCCTGATTTGTACTTTTTTTCTGCACACTGGATGTTTGTCGGCCTTTGCTGTGTGTGTGTTTTTTGGTGGATCCTATTGTGTTTCTTTGTTTTGTGGCCGTCTGCAAGAAGACGAATCTCAAGGTTGTGCGTAGGGCAGTGTACATTCTTTGATAATAAGTGTACTTTGAACTCTGTCAGCATTTCAGGTTTAAGAAACTGCATCAAAATTTCAGATTTCCGGCATTGACAGGTTTTCCTTCCAGTGTTGAGGCTTGATTGATGCACATATTAAATGAACTGTGTAAGGAAAGACTTAAAGACTGCATCTCTAATAAAATCATGGGGTGGATGTTTCTGTGAACTTTTCCACTGGACTGGAGGGAAGTTGGAGTCGAGACCCAAACAGAATGCATACTTGAGTCTCAGATCACACCATCCATATAGTGTTTGACATTTGGGCAGCTCACTAGTGGGGCAGTGTTGAAAAACATAAGGACTCACCATGGAGAACAATCAGTCAGTAACCTATATCTACCTCTGCAAGAGTTCAGTTTTAGGAGGTTTACATCAGTGCTTCTAAAAACAAATATTTACAAACCTTTCCCCCCTTATGAGCAACTTACACAAGTCTGCCACCCAGTCCTTCCTAACTGGCACATTAGCCTGACTTGTAAACATATACAGTCGCTATCCATTCATCATTGCTGGGTCTAAAGCCTGGAACTCTCTCCTCAACAGCACTGAAGAATTACAGTGGTTCAAGGCAATGGCTCATTGCTATCATTTTTAAGAATGGACAGCGAAGGCTAGCCTTGCCAGTAACTCCACTACCCTGAAGAATGAATAAACATGGATAAATGGCCAGAGCTCCCTTTCAACCCGCTGACATTTCAAAATTACAGCAGGGTCATGCAGACATCAGAGGAACCTGATTTGCACAGATTGTGAGGTTCCTGCATATTTCTGGCAAGAACTCATTCAGCTCTTTTCTCAAAGCCGCAAATGAAAAAGCGCAGACCCAGGGGGGGTTGGATGGGCACAGCAGCAAGCTCTCTGCTTCAACTTTGATAGCACTAAAACTGGCCTCATGGAAGAGCTGTCTCAGCCTCATTACCATCCTCCATAGAGCCTCACAAAACTGTTGGCTCACTGTCTTCACAGTGCAACTGAGAAAGGGAAGGCAGAAGTCAAAAATGAAATTAGATTTGTAAATTCTGTAATCTCACAGTTTGTCACAAGAGGGAGCTCTCTTAAAATCAGTTAACTTGGAGCAATTACATGGTCCCACAGGAGATCATTTTGCATTTCGTTGCCAACACTGAAATGTTTCTGCAATATTTATCCAATCCAGCTAAAGGAAATTTGATGTGCAAAATTAATACCAAACCAAAGAGCAATATGCTCATTTTCAACCAGACCTGCACTCACCATTCCTAAATGGTGGATAATTTAAAGCAGTGGTCCCCAATCTCCGGGCCGCGAAGCATGCAGGGGTGCAGCGGTAGCCGGGAGGCACCCAGTACATCTTTAAGAAAAAAGCCGAAATAAACAAGCTAATTAATTAGCTGCCACCCGGAAGCCAGTCTTCATTAGAGAAACTGAGGTGGAGAGGGTCAATAACTTTAAATTCTTCGGCATTAAGGATTGACGTTTCTCTCTCTGAAAAGTGTCAGAGGATCTGTCCTGGGACCAGCATGTAACTGTCATTACAAAGAAAGCATGGCAGTGCCTATACGTTATTAGAAGTTTGTGTAGATTCAGCATGTCACCTCGATCCTGACAGCTCTGTCTTTTCAGCCTGTCTGGGCTGGTGTTTAAATTGACCAAACAATGGAACAGCTAAAGGCTTCAGCGCCCTGGAAAGAGGCGTGAACATTATGTAGAGCAAGTGAAATCGGCACTCACCTCTGATCTGGGCCAACATTTACGTGCCGGGTGGCACCTAATTAATTAGCTTGTTTATTTCGGCTTTTTTCTTAAAGACGTGCTGGGTGCACTCCAGCTACCGCTGTACCCCTGCATGCTTCGTGACCCGGAGGTTGGGGACCACTGATTTAAAGGACAGCATGGAGACAGATTCTGTGTATAGAGAAGTACCTGGCAAAAGGCAACAGGCAGGGACTATAGGTAGGAGTATCAGTGGGAACACGTTCTGTCACACTCATTTTGGAAGAGTACCATGGAAAATTGATTTATCCTTGTCAGTTTATTTCAATTTGCATCAATGTATTAAGCAGATCTATCTCTGTGTATGAAGAATACAGGGTATTTAGGAATTGGATATCAGAAAAAAAGCTGCTCTTCAGAAATAAACCTGCTCTGCAAATGCTGCCTTCAAAACTCTGCGGAAAGTCCGGCTGTCTGTAAGAAGAGCAGCATCAAGAACAGGCTTGCTTTCTCTGAGCGGTGTGCTCTGGAAAAGGCAACCCCACCAGGAACTGTGAAGGAATCTCACTAAAGTTGTGGGGTGTTTTTCAATCAGGAGCATAGTTTGAAATGACAGTGGAAGGTAGGTAGCCATGTTAGTCACTACACTCATCCATGCAGACAAGTATTGGGAGCAAATGAAAAATACATTTTCTGGATATTGTGGCATATTTACAAGATATTTACTTGCAAGCACTGAAAGACAGATCCAGGAAAGAATTCTGCACTTTGGAACTGAATTTATACTAAATTTCCATCTTGTTTGGATTACTTTTAAATGCCAAAAATGTAATTAGAGGTAAAATAACCCACATCCCATTTTAATGCATCACCACTTATACTGGGTGCTAACAAGCATTTTGACAGAAATAACTTCAGGAATTTTTCATTACAGCCCTTTGTCCGAACATAATGTATGAAAGCATTGCTGCTGATGGCTATTTGTGCCTTTGACTATAACAACATTCTAGGTATGAAGTGTTCAACAAACCTTCCAGCAGATGATTATTTTTCTATGTTTGTTCAGATAGGCTGGCTCATGTAAACTCCATGCATCTAAAACTCCCACTGGTTCTGCAACAATTAATCAGGGAAGAAAAATAACGTTTTCTGCTGGAATAATGGCTTTTAACAGAAACACAATTCAATTTTAACTCTTTTAAGTATTACATTTCCACACTTTCAACTGTGACAGTATAACTCATTTCATACAGTATGTCTACAGGTCAGGGCAGTGAACCTTGTCGCGTGGACTTTCATTATATTTGCCCGAACATATAGATACAGATACTTATAAACATCTTCTTCAATATAGGCAAGGATGAAATGCACCCAGCATGAATGGATTTATAGATCTTGTCACTAATGCGTTATTGATGACTGCAAATTTCAGGTGAGAACAAGCCAGGAGTTCAAGCAAAGTTACTTTCTGTTCTCTTATTATGTTGAGGATTGTTTAAGGATTGCTGGAGTCTGATTGGGCTTGTTAAGGGCATTCTACCATACAAGTCACATGACAAGTAGCGGCTATGTCTGACATGGTAGAGGTACAGACACTAAAGGGGCTGAGAATGACAGGAGTGTTAGAAGCTTCAAATGGTTCAATTTAATATCAGAGAATGTATGTCGTATACCACCTGAAATTCTTCGCAGACATCCATGGAACAAGAAACCCCAAAGAATGAAAGTAAGCTTTATGAGAAATCAAATGAATGTTGCGCTTTAACATGACATTAAAACAATATACAGTGCTCAGTTCTAAGAGAAACAAATAATTAAATGAGTGAGTTTCTTTTGGAAAGGGAAAAAGGGGAAAAAAAATCAGCAATTAGTACAAGACAAATAAATGTAACCAAGTTTGGTAATGCTAAAATGCTGCAAGAATGCCCCTCACAAAATTGCTCTCCTCAACGCAGGTGCCTCTCACAGCTGTGGACTGAGCCCGTTGCTGTACACTCTGCTCATACGTGACTGCACAATCAAACACTTGAGCGATCACATTGTCAAGTTCACCAATGACACTAGAGTGCTGGAGTTCATCACCAGCAACAACGAGACAACCTACAGAGATGAGGTGGAAGAGCTTGAGGCCTGGCACCAGGCAAATGACCTTTTTATTCAATGTCAGCAAGACAAAGGAGACAGTTATCATCTTCAGGAGAACTCACACCCCACTCTCAGCCCATTTTACATTGGTAATACAACAGTGGAAACTGGGAGCAGTTTCAATCACCCAGGAGTACACATCTCGTGCAATCTCTCATGGCCCAGAACACATGCTACACAGCCAAGAAATCTCACCAACATCTCCAATTTTTGGGGAGGCTGAAGAGAGCTGGACTATGCACATTTATGCATGAATCATTCTACAGCTGTGCCGTAGAGAGCATCCTACAAACTGCATCACTGCATGGTATGGAAACCGCACTGTGATAAACAGGAAAGCTCTACAACAGGTACTGCCCAAAACTGCCCAGTGCGTCACCTGCAGCAGCCTATATGCCATCAAGGACACATATACAGGAAGGTGCTGGAAAATGGCCTGTAACATCATGAAGGATCCCACCTACCCTGCTCATGGACTGTTTGTCCCACTCCCATCAGGAAGGAGGCTATGTAGCATCTACAGCAGGACCACCAGACTCAAAAGTAGTTATTTTTCCCAAGCAGTAAGGCTGACCAATACCTCCACCCACTCCACTATACCCCCTCCTCTACTATGTTATCATTTCTTGTCAGTTACCTTATGTACAGACACTACTGTGTCTACCGTCACTTTATGGACATACAATCAATCTATGTGTATAAGCTATCTCATGTATTTATACATACTGTGTTTTTAGATTATTTTTATGGTGTTCTTTATTTTGCTGTGTTCTTTGTGTTGTATTCGATCTGGAGTAACAATTATTTTATTCTCCTTTACACTTGTATACTGGAAATGACATCAAACAATCTTGCATCTTCAAAACCCAGGAGTGTGTGATGGGGAAATGAGTCATTACAAACCATATTTAAGTACCAGTAACAGTAGTTACTACAAGGCAAGCATTTGACAGGGAGGCCTGGACGTATAATAGCTCTTCCAGCAGGTGGAACAATAGGGGTGTGAGCTCATAACAGTTCGACTCACAGAACATGGAACAGCCCTTCAGTCCAACCTAATTTAATTGGTAATTAAAAGCCCAACTAAACTCATCCCTTCTCCCTACACAATGTCCGTTTCCTTCCATTTCCTGCATATTTATATGCCTGTCCAAATGCCTCTTGAACACCTCTACTGTATTTGACTCTACCACCACCCCAAGCAGCACAATCCAGGTACCCACCACTGTGTGTAAAAAACATCCCCCACACATCTCCTCTGAACTTTCCCCTTTTTACCTTAAATGCATTAGACACTGATCCTGGGAGAAAGATACTGGCTGTCTACTCCATCTATGCCTCTCATAATCTTATAAACCTCTATCAGGACTTCCTTCAGCCTCTACAACTACCACTACCACTCTGGGTTGGGCATATGGCCAAGTGGTTAAGGCTTTTGTCTAGTGATCTCAAGGTCGCTGGTTCGAGCCTCAGCTATGGCAATGCGTTTATGTCCTTTAGCAAGGAACTTAATCGCACATTGCCTTTGTGTCTGTGCGAGGAGTGGTGCCCCACACAGACTTCCAATCTGCGCCTTGTAAGGCATGAAAATGCCTGACACAGGCCTCTCATGGTCTGAGTCGACGTTCCCTCCCTACCACTCCAGAGAAAACAACTCAAGTTTGTCTCATCTTTGCTTATAGCAGTTGCCCTCTGCTCCAGATAGTATCATGATAAACCTCTTCTGCACCTTCTCCAAAGCCTCAGTGCCTTTCCTGTAATGGTGCAACCAGAAATGAATGCAATATTCCACGCGTGGTCTAACTTGAACTTCATAAAAGATCCAATACTACCTCTATCTTTATCTCAAAATGCCCCAGCAAATTAGCATGCTCTACACTGATCTCCCTATCCTCCACATTCTTCTCCTTCAAAGCCAATGATGCTGCATTTAATGGAAAAATTATGTTTTGCACAGGGACTGAAAGTTGAGGGGTTATACTGATGAACTGTTAATGAACCGCTTTCTCCAGTTTACACTTCACACCTGCAATGACACTCAATAGGATCACACTCCTTTCTTAAATTAGAAGGTTCACAAATACATTGCCATATAATTTGAATCTGAAAGTACTTAAGTAAACAGCAAAAATATTGGCATGATGGAATTGAATAAAGTTCCATGCGATGCAAGAGATTTATTTGTTTTTTTTTTGTTGTTCTTATTAACCTGAACTTAGTAGTTCATGAACAGTAATAGCTCCGCAGAGCAGCATCCAAATGACCACTGGAAGGCTAGCTGATCACAGCAAGTGTTACATTTGACCCCCAAGTATATCCAAAATCCAGATGTGTACTTCCAGTGACTAACACTGAATACTGCGCACAACAGCATCACCAGTAGATGTTTCCCTCCCTTCCTAGTCCAGCAATGCCACTACTACCACCTTTTGATCCCAGACAACGTATTGGATTCTTGGGCCACACTCAGTAATAGGGCCTAGTACCATACAATGAATGCTTGTAATTTCACATGTAAGGAATGCTTGCTTTACTGCCACACCCCTCACTTGTAACAAGGTAATCATCTGCTTGAGACCTAGTCATTGCTTAGTCAACATCAATATATTCTAACCTCCTAGTGCCCAAGGGAATGCCGGTTTCAACATGAATTTTTGAAATACTCTTGTGTTCAAGTAATTAGATCTCACATAATATCAGAAAGATCTCTTGTGTTAAAATAGCAAGAAGTGGGAGTAATGGGTGGGGAGACAAGGAAGGAAAGCTGAAGTGTTAGGAAAGGTGGTGCATAAAAATTGATGGAGATTAATGATCAGGGTAGGATATAGCCAACTAAACAGAAAACTTAAAGTTTTTATGGTCTGAAGAGAAAGGGAACCCAATCTAAGATCACCAAATATAATCTCTTCTGTATTAAGACATTTCTTTTGAAGCAATTGTATACAACATTAAATTTACAGTCCACATCTAATCTCCCCCATCAACACACACACACTTGCTCAATGACCATTGTTGTACATATTTAACATACATGATGATGGGTTTAATGGGTATATATTTGTTTTTATTATCTCACTGAATTGCTTCAACTCACCTGCCTCAGGGGTTTTGGTGATGAATGACCTACTCCACTCACTGCTGTACTTATAGCCTTGAACACGGATGCAGCGGATCTGAAATTCATATTCTCTGAAGGGTTCACAATGGCTGAGATAGCTCGAATTGCCGGTGATATTACTCTTAGCAATCTATAATAGATGACAGGAAAACAATCCATAAAATCATCTCATTTTAAATCCACGGCATTAAAATATATTGTCATATGACAGTGCTTGCCACACAATAAAATCTCACAGCGCAGTACCTTTGTTATCACAACGCATATGCACATTATTCAGTTATCTGTTCAAAGGAGCATAATATATAATTGTCATTATTCTGTTTATAAAAGAGATACACTGAAGAAAACCCAGTTGAATTTTGCACTAATATTAAAGTGTTGCACCGCAGGTTAAGGGGAAGATTCAGATTAACTTTATTTTTTTTCAGGATGTGGGCACGGCTGGCAAGACTAACATTCATATCTGTCATATTTTCCCCTTAACAGGCGTCTTAATAGATCACGTCAGAGGATGTTTAAGAGTCAATTACATTGTTTTGTGCCTGGAACCAAATGTAGTCCAAACTAGTTAAGGATGGCTGAACTCCTCTCATGAAAGTCAGATAAGCTTTGATAACAGTCTGATAGGCCTTCCCTACGGCAGACAGTACAATGTATCTTTGGAGGAATCTAGAGAATCCACTCAAGCTTCACAGCCTTTAGAAAATGGTTTCCATCCCATATTTTGCTATGTGAAGACACATTGACTGTGAGACTAACTGACCACAGTGAGCCTGCCACAGAACCAAATCCACTTTGGACTGAAGGCTATACCATTGCTGCTAATTTCTTCACCTTTCTCAACACACTGCTGCACTTCACTTCCAAAATTCTTCCTACTGAAATGGAAGTAATTTGAAAGACAAGTGGAAAACTGTTCATTTTTGTTGTCTCCACACCAGAACGGAGGCCCTACCAGGAAGTGTTGATTCCTACCTGGCTACACACTTTAGAGACTTTGACCACTCATAGTAGGCACTTCAAAACACTGGAGATGTACCACCAAATGTAAAATTAATATCCCGTGGTAGATCTAATTACAGTCAATCAGTTGCAATGGACAAACCATATCATTTGCACGCACAATACCAAACTCCTGAAAAAGGCACACCGTTCCTAAGAAATTAAAAAGAAGACTGCAAAAGTGGTTCAAAACTATTCTCAAAGTCTCTGAGAAAAAATATAATATCATAGAACATAAAGCATAGAAATCTACAGCATATTACAGGCCCTTCGGCCCACAGTGTTGTGCTGACCATGTAACCTACTCTAGAAACAGCCTGGAGTTACCCTACCGAATAGCCCTCTATTTTTCTAAGCTCCATGTAGCTAGCTGAGTCTCTTAAAAGACCCTATTGTATCTGTCTCCACCACTGTCACCGGCACTGCATTCCACGCACCCATGGCTCCCTGTGTGAAAAACTGAGCCCTTACATCCCCTCTGTACCTAGTTCCAAGCACCTTAAAACTCGTCTTAGCCATTTCAACCCTGGGAAAAAGCCGCTCAATGCCTCAAAGTCCCTCAACGATCAATGCCTCTCATCATCTAAAACACCTCTATCAGGTCATTTCTCATCCTCTGTTGCTCCAAGGAGAAAAGGTCAAGTTAACTCAACCTATTCTCATAAGGTACACTCTCCAATCCAGGCAACATCCTTGTAAAATTTCCTCTGCACTCTCTCTACAGTATCCACATCCTTCCTGTAGTGAGGTGACCGAGCAGAGCTAAACACAGTACTCCAAGTGGGGCGTGAAAAAGGTCTTATATAACTGTAACATTACCTCACGGCTCTTGAACTCAATCCCACAGTTGACAAAGGCCAACACCCATATGCCCTCTTAACAACACTATCAATCTGCGCAGCAGCTTTGAGTGTCCTATGGACACGGACCCCAAGATCTCCCTGATCCTCCACACTGCCAAGAGTCTGACCATTAATATTGTATTCTGCCTTCAAATATGACCTACCAAAATGAACCACTTCACATTTATCTTGGTTGAACTCCATCTGCCACTTCTCAGCCCAGTTCTGCATCGTATCAATGTCCCATTGTAACCTCCGACAGCCCTCCACACTATCAACAACACTCCCAACTTCTGTGGCATCAGCAAAATTACTAACCCCACCTTCTACTTCTTCATCCAGGTCATTTATAAAAATCACAAAGAGCAGAGGTCCCAGAACAGATCCCTGCAGAACAACAATGGTAACCGACCTCCATACAGAATACGAACCAGCTGCCACCACCTTTTGTGAGCAAGCCAATTCTGGATCCACTAAACAAGGTCTCCTTGGATCCCATGCTTCATTACTTTCTGAATGAGCCTTGCATGGGGAACCTTATCAAATGCCTTTCTGAAATCCATATATAGTACATCCACTGCTCTACCTTCATCAATGTGTTTTGTTAATTCCTCAAAGAACTCAATCAGGCTTGTAAGGCACGACCTGTCCTTGACAAAGCCATGCCGACTATCCCTAATCAGATTATGTCTCTCCAAATGCTCATAAATCCTCAGGATCTTCCCCAACAACTTGCCCACCACTGAATTAAGACTCACTGTTCTATAATTTCCTGGGTTATCTCTACCCCCATTCTTGAACAACATTTGCAATCCTCCAATCTTCTGGTACTTCTCCCTCTCCCATTGATGATGCAAAGATCATCGCCAGAGGCTCAGCAATCTCCTTGCTCACTTCCCACAGTAGCTTGGAGTATATCTTGTCCAGTTCCAGTGACTTATCTAATTTAATGCCTTTCAAAAGCTCCAGCACATTCTCCTTCTTAATGTCTGTATGTTCAAGCATTTCAGTCTGCTGTAAGTCATCCCCACAATTGCTAAGGTCCTTTTTTTCTGGTGAATACTGAAGCAAAGTATTCATTAAATACCTCCTCCTACTCCATGCACACATTTCCACTATTGCACCTGATTGGTCCTATTCTCACATGGCTCATCTGCTCCCAAGTTCCTACCTAATAGCATCATATTTCCCCCTACCCTCATCAAGTGTTTTCCCAAATTGTCTGCTCCTATCCCTCTCCAGTGCTATGGTTAAGGAGATAGAGTTGTGATCACTACCTCTAAAATGCTCTCCCACTGGGAGATCTGACAGCTGACCAGGTTCATTTCCCAATACCAGATCAAATACAGCCTCTCATCTAGTTGGCTTATCTACATATTGTGTCAGGAAACCTTCCAGAACACACCTAACAAATTCCACCCCATCTAAACCCCTGGCTCTAAGGAGATGCCAGTCAATATTAGAAAAGTTAAAATCTCCCATCACAACAACCCTATTATTGTTGCACTGTTCCAGAATCTGCCTCCCCATCTGCTGCTCAATGTCTCTGTTACTATTGGGGGGTCTATAAAAAGCACCCAGTAGAATTATTGCCCCTTCCTGTTTCTGACTTCCACCCACACCGAATTAGTAGATAATCCCTCCATGACTTCCTCCTTTTAGTGACTCTATCCCTGATTAGCAATGCCACACCCCCACCTTCCTGTCTTTTTTGAAACATCTCAAGCCTAACACACTCAGCAGCCATTCCTGCCCCTGAGACATCCCAGTCTCTGTAATAGTTCCACGTATTGATTCATGCTCTAAGTACATACAGAAGCCTTGTGTGAATGCCAGAGGGGCACTCCACCTCCTATACTACCTCTCCATCAAGCACCTTTTGCCCCAACTGTGGCACAGTCTGCGGCTCCCTCACTGGCTTCATCTGCCACGTCAGAACCCACAGAGGAGAGGAAAATGCAGAACTACAACAAAGTTTTCAAAAGTAAACAATAAAGCTTGTCTCAAGATTCCTCCACCCCACCACATCCATTGTACCAAATTCAAGGTTGAAATGATTCCTAGAAGTTCTGCAGGAGCATATTTGTTGGTTAAAAGTAACATAAAAGGCATGACAGTTGCAGGAGGGAGAGAGGTTAATTACAATTTCAATTCCATTCAGTACAATTTTTCCATTTGTGAATATTATCTTATAAATAAAGATTCTCTAAATAAAGAAACTGACACCATGTGTTACTCTTGGTGAAAATTTATTACTAATCCTGTCCAGGGAGGACCAGAAAGACAAAAAAGAACAGTATAAACAATGTAAATCTGAATTCTGCAACAAATTCGGAACCTACCCGAGTCCAGCTGATTTCTGGCTCTGAAGTTACTTTATATTTCACTTCAACATCACATTTTGCACTTGGTGTTGATTTTTTCCAGTGAATAATAGCCTTGCATGATGAATTGTTTATAAATTCAGCTTTTATGATTTCCGGAGTGTCAGGCACAACTATTTGAATGGAAGACATTGTTAGAAATTGGTATTGAAATTAGATTATAATTCTCCCAACTTTCTCCCCTCCTCTGTAAAAGTTGGTCTTGGGGAATTTATTTTGTGTCAGGTTCTATTAGTGCAGAATTCCATCTTGCAGTGCTTCAGACATTCTAATTTTCTGCTATGGTTATGGCAGTCCTCCAGAAGAAATTCAAAGGACATTCAACCTAGCAGACACATGCAGGATATGTTTGCAGCTTTTGCACTTACCTCTATGTTCATGATCAAGGTCACAGTACTCCTTGGGTTAGTTACACCTAAGCATACCCACTGGTGGCCTCCACCAGTAACCTGACAAACTTCTGTGGAGTCCGAAGTAATTCCTTTCAAGTGGAGAGTTTGACTGAGTCCTCTGTCACTGGGGGCCATGGTTTCAAATTACAGAAAATTTTGTATCAAGGTGGCTCTGGAACTCAGGGTTGGAAATTCCTTATGATTTCAGATGATTTTTAAAGCATTACTTGCTTCCTGAACAGTTCCTGATCCCCACCTGGTCTCACATTTCTGTGTTGACAGCAGATCTGGGGTAAATGGAACTTGAGCTCCATTGGATCATTATGAACACCTTCATGCTGGCTTAGAACAGCATACACATGGGTCCCAAACTGAAATCCACTTCGTCATCTCTTTTACATATGTCAAGGTGACAGCAAGAGTAAATTGGGATAGAAACATAGAAACATAGAAAAACATAGAGCACAATACAGGCCCTTCAGCCCACAAAGCAGTGCTGAACATGTCCCTACCTTAGAACTACCTAGGCTTTACCCATAGCCCTCTATTTTTCTAAGCTCCATGTATCCATCCAGGAGTCTCTTAAAAGACCCTATCATTTCTGCCTCCACTGCCACTGCTGGCAGCCCATCCCATGCACTCACCACTCTCTGTGTAAAAAAACTTACCCCTGACATCTCCTCTGTACCTACTTCCAAGCACCTTAAAACTATGCCCTCTCATGCTAGCTATTTCAGCCCTGGGGAAAAGCCTCTGACTATCCACACAATCAATGCCTCTCATTATTTTTTACACCTCTATCAAGTCTCCTCTCATCCTCCATCGCTCCAAGGAGAAAAGACCCAGTTCACTTAACCTATTCTCATAAGGCATGCTCCCCAATCCAGGCAACATCCTTGTAAATCTCCTCTGCACCGTTTCTATGCTTTCCAAGTCTTTCCTATAGTGAGGTGACCAGAACTGAGCACAGTACTCCAAGTGGGGTCTGACCAGAGTCCATTATAGCTGCAACATTACCTCTTGGCTCCTAAACTCAATCCCGCAATTGATGAAGGCCAATGCATCTTTGAGTGTCCTACGGACTTGGACCCCAAGATCCCTCTGATCCTCCACACTGCCAAGGGTCTTACCATTAGTACTATATTCTGCCATCACATTTGATCTACCAAAATAAACCACCTCACAGTTATCTGGGTTGAACTCCATCTGCCACTTCTCAGCCCAGTTTTGCATCCTATCACCGTCCCACTGTAACCTCTGACAGCCCTCCACACTCAACCTTTGTGTCATCTGCAAATTTACTAACCCATCCCTCCACTTCCTTGTCCAGGTCACTTATAAAAATCACAAAGAGTAGGGGTCCCAGAACACATCCCTGAGGCACACCACTGGTCACCGGCCTCCATGCATAATACGACCCGTCTAAAACACAGTTGTAGACAGCTGTGAATGGCCACAGTTTATAAGCCCTTTGGTTTGTTCTGTGTTGTGATTCATTACAACTAAATCCAGTCTTGTTCACAAAAATGCATTTGCCCTCAGGAATGAGATGATGGTTAATGGGGAGACTGCACATTTCTAACGATGTGGCTCAACAGTAAATTGCTTAAATGTACTATACGCCTACTGAACCAGAGTTGCGAGCCCTGAAATTACAGATAGTAAAATACATTTGTAACTATTTCAATTATAACTCTTACCTATATCATTGAGCTCAAAAGTCAACCTCTTGGACGTTGCATTTCCTAATGCATTCACAGCTTGCACCCAAACCTTGTATACCAAGGCGTCTTTAAGATGGTGTCTGGGGACAGTGACATTGCTGGTTCTGGATTCTGCTGGAAATCTTTGTTCTTTGCCAGTTTTCACACTGTAACACAAGATAATATAGCTGTCATGCTATGTTACAGCTGTGCAATCTCTTTCACAAAAACAAAGGGTTAGAAATTTTCTTAGAATCAAAGTTCAAAGTTCAAAGTAAAATTTATTATCAGAGTACATACATGTCACCACACACAATCCTGAGATTTTTTTTTTGTGTTGTTCTTTCTTCACAATTATATTTATACTATGAGTTCAGGACAGGTCCTTTGAGATCCCAGGATTTAAAGTTACTGACCCTCTCCACCTCTAATCCTTCGATGATTACTGGTTCATGGATCTCTGATTTGCCTCTCCTAAAGTCTACTATCAGTTCCTTGGTCTTATTGACATTAAGTGAGAGTTGATGTTATTACACCACTCAGCCAAATTTTCAATCTCCCTCCTGTATGCTGATTCATCACCCCCTTTGATACAGCCCACAACAGCAAACTTGGATATGGTGTTGGAGCTGTACTTAACCACACCGTCATGGGTGTTAAATGAGTAGAGCAGGGAGTTAAGCACACATCCCTGCGGTGTTCCTGTGCTGACAGAGATTGTGGAGGAGATGTTTTTGCCAATCCTAACTAATTGGGGTCTGCAAGGAGGAAATCCAGGATCCAATTGCACAAGGTGGTATGGAGGCCCAGGTCTTGGAGTTTTGAGGGGACGATGATATTAAATGCTGAGCTGTAATTGATAAAGAGCATCCTGATGTATGCATCTTTATTTAAAGAGTATTTTATAAGAGAAATAACAGGAAGAAAAGCATAAGTTCCAGAATTTGATATCTGAAGACATGACAGCCATTTGTGAAGTGACTGTATTTGGGGATGTTCAAGAGACTATTGGAGGAGAATTGATATCTCAGTAATTTGTGAGGATAGAAGGTGTTACGGATAACATCAGTCGAGGCTTGGGGAGGTTTTAAAACTGAAGTGTCACTTAAAGTGAGGATTGGGATAGGTCAAAGGGTAGAAGAGAATGGACAATCTCACCTGGACCCTCAACACCAACTCTTTGGACAAGAAAACACAGCAGCATCTCTACTTCTTGGGCAGACTGAGGTGAGTGAGGCCTCCTGCCCCTCTCCATTTTAATCAATTTTTACAGGAGCCCTATCAAGAGTGCCCTGACCAGCTGCATCACTGTCTCGTACTGGAATTGCAAGACATCTGACCACAAGTCCCTAAAAGGATTGCAAGGACTGCTGAGAGGGTCACTGGGGTGGTCTCCCTTCCGCTCATCAGAGTTATTTATCTGGAGCTCTGCGCATGAAGGGCCCTTAGCATTGTCGATGATCCATCCCATCCATCCTACAATCCCTATGACCTCCTACCAGCAGGCAAGAGATACCGTAGCATTAGGACAAGAACTGTTAGGATGGGAAAAAGCTTCTTCACTCAGGCTGTGAGACTACAGAAGTCCCTGCCACCACCCAGGTCTCATCACGCATTACACTGTTTACTTTTTAACTTGAATTGTACATGCCTTTATTATTTGTAAATTTATTTGTGGCAATAAATAAATTTTACAAAGATGATACGAAGATTGGAGGAGGGGCAGGTAGTGTTGAGGAAACAGGTAGGATGCAGAAGGACTTAGACAGATTTGGAGAATGGGCAAGAAAGTGGCAAATGAAATACAATGTTGGAAAATGCACGGTCATGCACTTTGGTAATAGAAATAAATGTGCGGACTCTTTTCTAAACGGGAAGAAAATCCAAGAATCTGAGATGCAGAGGGACTTGGGAGTCCTTGTGCAGAACACTCTGAAGGTTCACTTGCAGGTTGAGTCAGTGGTGAGGAAGACAAATGTTCGCATTCATTTCAAGAGGTCTAGCATACAAGAGCAAGGATGTGATGCTGAGGCTTTATAAGGCACTGGTGAGGCCTCACCTTGAATATTGTGAACAGTTTTGGGCCCCTCATCTTAGAAACGTTGTGCTGGCATTGGAGAGGGTCCAGAGGAGGTTCAAAAGGATGATTCCAGGAATGAAAGGGATATGATATGAGGAACGTTTGATGGCTCTGGATCTGTACTTGCAGGAATTCAGAAGATGAGAGGAGATCTCATTGAAACCTTTCAAAAGTTGAAAGGCCTAGATAGAGTAGATGTGGAAAGGATGTTTCCCATGATGGGAGCGTCGAGGAGAACAGGGCACAGCCTCAGGATAGAGGGTCGCCCTTTCAAATCAGAGATGCGGAGAAATTTCTTTGGCCAAGGCATGGTGAATCTGTGGAATTTGTTGCCACATGTAGCTATGGAGGCCAGGCTGTTGGGTGTATTTAAGGCAGAGATTGATAGGTTCTTGATTGGACATGGCATCAAAGGTTACAGGGAGAAGGCCAGGAACTGGGGTTGAGGAGGAGGGGAAAAAAAGGATCAGCCGTAATTAAATAGTGGAGCAGACTCGATGGGCTGGATGGCCTAATTCTGCTCCTACGTCTTATGGTCTTATGGTAATATTACTTTGTGTGTATGTATGTGAGCTGTACTGTATGTACTGTGTTGTGCACCTTGGTCCAGAGTAACTTTGTTTTATTTGGTGGTATAAATGTGTACAGTTGAATGGCAATAAACTGAACTTGAACTTGAATGGGTGAACAGAATGTGAAGTGAGTTAATATACAGGCAGCTGAGTTTCAATGGTTTTGTTGTCACAGAGATTGGGACAGGGGCACCTGTTGGAATGCTTACAGGTGAATAGATGTTGCTGTGATTTCAGCAGATGAGCTGTGGTAATGGGTAAAATCAAATAGTATTCCACAACTAGGAAAAGGCAGCCCAAGTGTTGGCTTTGATTTACTCTTTGGTCATACATGATCAAAAAGCTCTGAATAGTCTAATTCAGCTTCAAACGCTGGTAGGGAGAGGGGCAAATCAGCAATTAGGGAATTTACGGCACTGATTGAAAACACTTGCTTTGACTTTCCTGTAGTTATTTAGAAAATTTTTTTGTTCATTCATTTCTGACTGTCGGATTAGCAGACTGACAACTTGGAGACAACAGGGTAGAGAAGAACGATGGAACATGGGAGATGGCAGCATGATAAAGCTGGGTGCCATGGAAACCAATGCAAGGCATTTTGGATGATGCTCCAGTGTTTACGCCATGTCGCAGTTTTGGTTTCATAACCTTTCGTTACATTATATGATAAATATCTATCAATCGCAGTTTTGAAATTTTAGTTGAATTTATCTCAGCAGTGGTGGAGAGGTTTTTAAGTAGGCAGTAAGCTCCTCAACACTATCCCAAACAACATTTGCTTTCTTGTCTGAACACTGCATCAGGTATTTGTACCTGAATAATGGATAGCTCATGAATGGAGCATGGCTCAATCCATTGATCATTCTCAGTAAAAGGTGGGTGTCTTTCACCTTGATAGTAATACTTCAATAAATAACGCTTACAGATACATTAACAAATCCAAGTTACCCTTTGGAGGGTTTCACTTTCAGCTTTGCAAGCTTGTAGTTGAGGTTAATTACCAGAGGAACTCATGGTTTAACACTTCATTAGTTATTCTTGAAATCAGAACTTCAAATGAAAATCGACATGTAATGACAGCTTGGTTTTGTGGCTAGAATTATCCTGGCCACAGATGACGTTTTAAAGAAACAAATAAGTGCCAGAAAAAGAGATTTATAAGTTAATCTAATAGAACAAGGTACGAGGGGTGATTGATACGTTCGTGACCTAAGGTAGAAGGAGTCAATTTTAGAAAACCTAGCACATTCATTTTTCAACATAGTCCCCTCCTACATGTACACACTTAGTCCAGCAGTCGTGGAGCATACAGATCCCCTCTTTGTAGAAGTGGTCCACAGCAGGGGTGATTGATAAGTTAGTGGCCTAAGGTAGAAGAGGATGAGTTATTAACTTCAAACTTTCTGCATTATCACTCAAAGAGTTGAACTGCACGTGCATGTAATGAGAGCGTCTTGGACCTCCAGGTGGTCCATAGCAGGAGTGATTGATAAGCTCGTGGCCTAAAGTAGACAGAGATGAGTTATAGAGCTCTCATTACATTCACATGCAGTTCAACTCTTTGAGTGAAAATGCAGAAAGTTTGAAGTTAGTAACATCTCCTTCTACCTTAAGCCATGAACTTATCAATCACCCCTCCTGTGGACCACTTCTGGAGGTCCAAGACGCCGACTGCTACAAAGAAGGGATCCGTATGCTCCATGACCGTAGGACTAAGTGTGCAAATGTAGGAAAAATAAATGTGCTAGGTTTTCTAAAATTGACTCCTTCTACCCTAGGCCACGAACTTATCAATCACCCCTCGTATCTTACTGCAAGGTTATCAAATTACTACTGATAGGAAAGCTGTGAATACAAAATATTCTTTCGGTTTTGCAGGCCCAACATCTCTGACCACAATGCACCTTTCCACAGAAATGCACAGCAAATGCCAGTAATTGGGAAAGTTCAATGAAAAAAAGCAATTCATGGTCGGTACTTATACTTGCTTAATTTGGGCATGGAAATATACCCACATGATGTTCATTCTGTGACAAGGAAAAGCCTCCTTATTCTCGAAATATATGTACAAAATACTCATGCATGTCATCTAACATTGGTATAAAATGGAGTTAGTAAGCATATAAAGAGGCCATTAATTTATGTACATTCATGCTATTCATAATAGGACTTGTTCTACCTCAAGTTTAGTTACTAACCTTACAGATCACAGCATTTCAGTATATACTACAGTGGATTCCGGTTAATTGGGACATCAATTAATCAGGACAGCTGCTTATTTAGGACTACTCTTAAAGAACAAAAACTAATCAAGGATTCTCTTTGTTTACTTTGGACATGATGCCACTTAATTGGGAGAGGAGGCTGTTGAAGAACGGCTTCTAACTAGTGTCAGTTGCGTGTGCTTGTGTGGCCATTACACACTACACAGTGCTTAGAGTGAACAGTTTTTAAATGGCGTCATTTGCATATGTTCATGTTCAAAACCCAGTGATTTTAATCACTGATAGTTGGTGAGAAATAAGCAGTAAGACAACTTAGAACTGTTTTGCTCACTGTGGTTTCAAGGATTCAGACTTGGAAATGCCAGAAACCACTAGGAGTGAAAATGAAATAACTTCACTACTTCAACAAGTTCGGAACTACAAAGAATTTGAAGTTGTTGACAATCCTCTTGAAGGATACCTTTGGTCTCTACTGGACACTCAGCTCTCACCTGTGGCTCCAAGTAGCTGTTTGCATCCACCAGTGGCCACAACCTGGTACACTGCTTCGACTGACGGACTAAACTAGGTGAGAGTTTCATACCCTGGTGAGATAGGGACATGCCTGTCCTACCAAGCCAAGTCAGTTCCAGAGGACTAGGCAGATGAGATCTACAGTGAGATTCAACGGCCAGGAAGGCGGTTCTGCAACGTTCCACGAATGTGCAGCTTAGTGTTGATGTTAGAAAGTTTCACTTTACTCTCATCCAACCACAAGCCCTTCTTCATCTTTACAATATCTTCTAAGTGACACTTTGCAAAGTGTTTACAGGCAAGGATATGCTTTTTTTTTAGTGGCATGTCTAGTGCAAATCTAATACGGTGCATCAGCCAGGTAACACAGTCCCTAGTGTAAAGTATGGTGGAGGTAGCATCATACTTTGGGGACACTTTTCAGCAGCAGGGTCCAGAAAGCTGGTCAGGATTGATGGGAAAATGAATGCTACTAAAGTTCCTGGATAAAAACCTGCTAGCCTCTGCCAGAAAGCTTAAACTAGGGAGGAAGTTTGTCTTTCACCTTGACAATGGCCCAAGGCACACTGCCAGAGCAACTATGGAGTGGCTTCAAATGAAGAAAATGGATGTCCTTTAGTGGCCCAGTCAGAGTCTGGATCTTAACCTGATTAAACATCTCTGGCAAGACCTTAAAGTTGCTGTCTGCCGTTGCTTCTCAACGAACCTGGCATAGCTTGAGCAATTTTGCAGGGAGGAATGGACAAATCTTGCTCCATCATGTTGTGCAGAGCTAATAGAAACTTATCCAAAAAGACTCCTGGATGTAATATCTGTGAGAGGGGTTCAACTAAGTACTGAGCAAAGGAGGATGAACACTTCTGAACTGTCGACATTTCAGCTTTTGAATTTTTAGTTTATCATGCTTTCCAATTTCCCCTGTTTTTTGGGCTCTACAGTGAAAATAAAGAAGCATGTGATTCACAAATAAAAATTTTCAGTTAAATTGATCAAAATCCCTGGTTGTAATATTTATTTTAGTAAACAAAGAATTGGGGCTGAATACTTTTTCAAAGCACTTTACATGTTTTTTAGACATTTTAATACATTGTTTTCAGCTCCCCCAAGCAACCCATCCTGATTCAAACTACACTAAAAGCTGACCCACTCACCCTAACGAGCCTGTGCTGTGTAGTAAGATCATAGCTGATCTGATTACAACCTTTATCACCCTACTTATCAACTATATGTCTATCCTCCATTGTCAAAATATTTGCAGAAACTCCTTTTGTGAGGGAATAGCAAAGGCATGAACCAATGAAAGAAAATATCACCTCAATCTCAAGTGGGCAACCCGTTACTTTTAAAAGGCAATGCCCAGTTCTATATTATTACATCCTCTCCACATCCACTCTGTCTTATTCCCTCTGGATCTTCTATGTTTCAATTAAATCTCTCTTCACCTTTCTAAACACAAGCAGATCCAAGTTTTATACAGAAGATAGCCTGCCAGCTTCAAGTATTAATATAACAAACCTTCTCTGAACAGCTTCAAAAGATTTATATCCGTTCTTAAATAAGGAAATCAATACTTAAGCAATACTCCAGATGTAGTCTTATCAATATGCTAGACAACCAAAGCATAACCTCCCTACTTTTGAATGCAATTCCTTTAGCAATAAATATTTTTTTTGTATTTCCTAGGACACACAAATCTCTTTGCATTTCCGAGCTCTTTAATCTCCCACCATTTTAATTTTTCCCACCTAATTGAACAAATTTATATATTCTACACATTATCCTCCATTTTTCACAGCTCTACCCCTTCACTTAACCATTTATATTCCTTCGTACCTTCCTCACTCTTATTTCTCTGCATATCTTTATGTTATTAGCAAATTTAGCAACCACTTCTTTGGTGTCTTTATTCAAGCCATGTATATAAATCGCAGTAGTTGAGGACTTTTTCTGGCTGGCCACTGTGGCACATTGTATTACATCTGGACTATTCCCTTTTCCCTATTAACCAGCCAGTTTTTTATCCATACCAAAACAACACCCCCTTGCACCATGAGCTTTGATTTTCCAAAATAACCTACATTCAGAACAAAAATGTAAAATACTGGAAAAGAAAAATAGTTTGCAGTCAAAACCATGGCCTGTTGAATGCTTTCAATAATTATGCGTTTGTTTCAGATTTCCAAAATATGGAGATTTTAAAAAATTTACAATCTTTGCTGTGACACCTTATCCAATACTTTCTAGAAATCTAAGCATGGTACATGTATCAGCTCCTCGTCGTCCACAGGGCACATTACTTTATAAAGAAGTCATCTGTCCCAGTATTCTTTGACGTCCTTGGAGTCAATTTTTGCTTCAAGAAGGATCTGTTTACTGTTTTGACACATTTCACCACATTAATGGCATCATATGAACACAAGTGGTTGATGTTCTGTATCTCTGTCGATAAGTAGATTAAGACAGGTGTCTGAACTGTGCAGCTAGAACTATTAGCAGAAAAACAAAGGGGAGAAGGACATGTTGGAGTAGCAGCATAGTTAAGGATGAAAGGAGTAAGCTCTTTTAACAGAGAGTGTAGGTGCTTGGAAAGTGCTGCTGGGAGAGCTGGTAGAAGAAGATGCAACAGTAACTTTTTAGAGATATTTAGACAGGGGTATAAACAGACAGAGAATGGAAGGATTGGACCATGTGCACGTAGATGTGCAATCTAAAATGGCATTGTAGTTAGCACAATCATAGTGGACTAAACAGCCCTTTCCTTGGCTGTACTGTTCTATATTCTACAAAACAAGGACAATAGTTAATAAACTTAGCCTTGAAGAATGGGAAGTAGGATGAGTAAAGGTGAAATGGACAGCAACAGTAAAAAGATGTTAGTGTGTTAGGAGTCTGTGTTGTGATATATTGTCAATCAGTAGTAAGTAGTAAAGGATTTTTAGAGAAATGAGAGCACAATAATACAGAATATAATAGCAGGCTCTCAGTCCGAAACATTGGTTATACCTTTGCCTGACCCACGGAGCTCGTCCAACAGCTGCTTGTTCTGCTGATAGGTAATTACATTTAGTTGTGAAGAACATAGCTTACTCAAGAAAACTAAAGCCAATTACATAGCTGTGCAGTATAGTTATTAAGATAGTCTGGGGAAACTAGATTAAAAGATTTGCCAGGCCAAAAGGGTGACAACATTTTAAAGAAACACTTCACAACTGTATTCAACACTGTGGTCTGTATTGACTTTATATTTGTCCTCCACCTAAAGCTTGCTCTTTCTAGATTATTTCTTTTGATGCTGAACGGTTGCTTTTTTTCACTGCTGCTCTGTCATGTTTTCTTTCTCCCTACGATTCCCTTCCTCCAACATGAAGCATAGAGTCTGGTGCGAAAGGCAATATTGGTGCAACAAAAGCATGGTCCAGCAGAGTCAGAACAATTGACCGCTGCAAGAGGCCAGCTGGTTGGAAGAAAGTGACCATTCAAACCCTTATTCCAATCATCCTTACATACAAGGACACGGTCAGGAAGGTGACATGGTGGTAATTCGTAACTGACCCTCTTTTCCAACTGTGGAACCATGCAAGCTCCATTTTAACATTCCACATGGAGTGAAAACTGCCCTAATTTTCACAGCAGGTGATGATATATTCTCTCCTGCCTCAAAGCTGGAATTTACAATAATGCAGTGTGTGAAATGAGAGCTGCATAAGCACTTACATCTGATTAGATATCTTCCACTGCCCCAAAAGAAACACAATAACATTAGGAAAAATGATATAAAACACTCTTAAGGGTTGCTTTCTCTCCAGGTGCAATGTTGGAAACAGATGCCTGCAATGATCAGTGCTGATGGATCTTTACCGGTAGGAATCATAACACAGAGCCATAATGGAGAAGTGTAAAAGTCTGTCATGGAAGTGAGGGAAAACATAGGGTTCGGGGTTTAGAAAACCAGTGGGAGTGAGTGATACTCAGGGTGGAGACTGGGGAAAGGCATTACTTCAGCGTTTCTTCAGCCTGGTGGTTGTCAGCATAGATTGAGCCCAGTGATGTGAATAGCACTAGATTCAAGACTCTGACTCTTTATTGCAATATGTACTGCAGGTGTGCATAGCTAAAAGCAGGCCCATCGACTGAGATTCAAGATTGTTTATTGTCATTCATGACAATGAGTATAAAGGAGAGTGAACTGATTGTTACTCCAGATCTGATGAACCATAAGTGTGAAAAACACAATAAATATAAATATAAAAGCAATCCTATATACTAAAAAGACAACATACAACTAACTGCTGAGGGTGGCCATATATAGGTAAAATCAGATTATCTACATAGACTGATTGTATGTACATAAAATAACACTAGGAGCAGGAGTATCTGTATCCTCAGACAGGAAATAAGTGACAAAGTGACTCTTGGAAAGAGGAACTCTTCCAAGTAGCAGCAGGGCATATGAAAATACAGTAGGACAGTGATTGTGTCAATGAACGCATTAGGTCAGTGACCCAATCATAGACGGCAGAGCATTAAAGTATCAGGCACGCAGATGCGTACTTTTTTTTTGTGTGGGAACTCATTAATTTATGCCTCCTTGTCCATCAATGCATTTTGCACCATCGATGCAGATGGGAGAGGTTCATGAGGATTGGAGGGTTGTGGATGTTGTTCCCTTATTCAAGAAAGGGAGTAGAGATAACCCAGGAAATTATAGACCAGCGAGTGGTTGGTAAATTGATGGAAAAGATCATGAGAGGCAGGATTTGTGAATATTTGAAGCGAAATAATATAATTAGGAATAGTCAGCATGGCTTTGTGAAAGACAGTTTGTGCCTTACGAGCCTGATTAAATTTTTTGAGGATGTGTCTAAACCCATTGATGAAGGGAAAGCAGTAGATGTAGTGTATATGGATTTCAACAAGGCATTTGATAAGGTACCCCATGCAAGGCTTATTGAGAAAGTAAGGAGGCATGGGATCCAAGGGGACATTGCTTTGTGGATCCAGAACTGGCTTGCCCACAGAAGGCAAAGAGTGGCTGTAGACAGATCATATTCTGCATGGAGGTCGGTGACCAGTGGTGTGCCTCAGGGACCTGTCCTGGGACCTCTACTCTTTGTGATTTTTATAAATGACCTGGATGAGGAAGTGGAGGAATGGGTTAATAAATTTGCTGATGACACAGAGGTTGGAGGTGTGGATAGTGTGGAGGGCTGTCAGAGGTTACAGCGGGACATTGATAGGATGCAAAACTGGGCTGAGAAGTGGCAGTTGGAGTTCAACCCAGATAAGTGTGAGGTGGTTCATTTTGGTAGGTCAAATATGATGGCAGAATATAGTATTAATTGTAAGACTCTTGGTAGTATGGAGGATCAGAGGGATCTTGGGGTCTGAGTCCATAGGACACTCAAAGCTGCTACGCAGGTTGACTCTGTGGTTAAGAATGCATACGCTGCATTGGCCTTCATCAACTGTGGCATTGAGTTTAAGAGCCAAGAGGTAATGTTACAGCTATATAGGACCCTGGTCAGACCCCACTTGGAGTACTGTGCTCAATTCTAGTCACCTCACTACAGGAAGGACATGGAAACCATAGAAAGGGTGCAGAGGAGATTTACAAGGATGTTGCCTGGATTGGGGAGCATGCCTTATGAGAATAGGTTGAGTGAACTCGGCCTTTTCTCATTGGAGCGATGGAGGATGAGAGGTGACCTGATTGAGGTGTACAAGATAATGAGAGGCATTGATCGTGTGGATAGTCAGAAGCTTTTTCCCAGGGCTGAAATGGCTAGCATGGGAGGGCATAGCTTTAAGGTGCTTGGAAGCAGGTACAGAGGAGATATCAGGGGTAAGATTTTATGCAGAGAGTGGTGAGTGTGTGGAATGGGCTGCCGGCGGCGGTTGTGGAGGCATATACGATCGGGTCTTTTAAGAGACTCCTGGATAGGTAAATGGAGCTTAGAGGTCTGGAGTGGGATAAGGACCATCACTGGGTCTGGCAAACTAGCAACAGAGGAGCTGAAGGCAGTGTGGACAGGGCCAACGAACTTAACCTGTTCTTTAACAGATTTGACATTGTGGCCCCTGCCCATCCCCCACATGATTCATCTGTTGTTGGCCCCCAACCAACACATATTCCACTCTCCCCTCCTATCCCTCCTCACAGTCCCCCACCCTGCTCTCATGACTATATCCCTTCCCCACATGAAACCACCACGGTGGGCTTCACAGCTGAACAGGTGAGAAGACAGCTGAAACGTCTCAACCCAAGCAAGGCTACAGGACCGGATGGTGTCAGTACCAGGGTGCTCAAAGCCTGTGCCCCTCAGCTATGTGGAGTACTTTGCCATGTACTCAACCTGAGCCTGAGGCTCCGGAGGGTTCCTGTACTGTGGAAGGCGTCCTGCCTTGTCCCTCTGCCGAAGACGCCACGCCCCAGCGGCCTCAATGACTACAGACCGGTGGCATTGACCTCCCACATCATGAAGACCCTGGAGAGACTTGTTCTGGAGCTGCTCCGGCCTATGGTCAGGCCACACTTAGATCCCTTCCAGTTTGCCTACCAGCCCCGACTAGGAGTTGAGGACGCCATCGTCTTCCTGCTAAACCGTGTCTACGCCCACCTGGACAAGCCAGCAAGCACTGTGAGGGTCATGTTTTTTGACTTCTCCAGTGTGTTCAACAAACTGACAGCGATGCAGGTGGATGTTTTCCTGGTGTCATGGATTCTTGATTACCTGACTGGCAGACCACAGTACTTGTGCTTGCAACACTGTGTGTCCAACAGAGTGATCAGCAGCACTGGGGCTCCACAGGGGACTGTCTTGTCTCCCTTTCTCTTCACCATTTACACCTCGGACTTCAATTACTGCACAGAGTCTTGTCATCTTCAGAAGTTTTCTGATGATCCTGCCATAGTTGGATGCATCAGCAGGGGAGATGAGGCTGACTACAGGGCTACGGTAGGAAACTTTGTCACATGGTGTGAGCAGAATTATCTGCAGCTTAATGTGAAAAAGACTAAGGAGCTGGTGGTAGACCTGAGGAGAGCTAAGGTACCGGTGACCCCTGTTTCCATCCAGGGGGTCAGTGTGGACATGGTGGAGGATTACAAATACCTGGGGATACGAATTGACAATAAACTGGACTGGTCAAAGTACACTGAGGCTGTCTACAAGAAGGGTCAGATCCGTTTCTATTTCCTGAGGAGACTGAGGTCCTTTAACATCTGCCGGACGATGCTGAGGATGTGTGTGCTGGGGCAGCAGGCTGAGGGTAGCAGACACCAACAGAATCAACAAACTCATTCGTAAGGCCAGTGATGTTGTGGGGATGGAACTGGACTCTCTGAAGGTGGTGTCTGAAAAGAGGATGCTGTCCAAGTTGCATGCCATCTTGGACAATGTCTCCCATCCACTACATAATGTACTGAGTGGGCACAGGAGTACATTCAGCCAGAGACTCATTCCACCGAGATGCAACACCGAGCGTCATAGGAAGTCATTCCTGCCTGTGGCCATCAAACTTTACAACTCCTCCCTTGGAGGGTCAGACACCCTGAGCCAATAGGCTGGTCCTGGACTTATTTCCTGGCATAATTTATATATTACTATTTAACTATTTATGGTTTTATTACTATTTAATTATTTATGGTGCAACTGTAACGAAAACCAATTTCCCCCGGGATCAATAAAGTATGACTATGACTATGACTACTACTATGAAAAATACAGGGCTATGGGTAAAGCCTATGTAGTTCTAAGGTAGGGACGTGTTCGGCACAGCTTTGTGGGCCAAAAGGTCTGTATTGTATTGTAGGTTTTCTATGTTTCTGTGTTTCTATGCCCAATTGTTTTATTGGCTGTTAAAAATGAAGGCACATTGTTACTTCATTCTCTGCTTGTACGGGCAAAATGAGCATCAACCATGTTGATCATGTGGCAAAGATGGCAACTGTGAATCATGCCTGTAAGTGCCCATATGAAGATCTGCAGTGGGCTGGATTAAGATGCTTCTCAAAGTGGATTTTGAAATTGGCAATGAACTATATCATTTCAGATATACCCACATCTGAGGCACAGCCCAGGCAGGAAGATAGATAATACATTCCAGCACCTTTGAAGCACAACTTATTTGTTCCTTTGACATCTGCCTAATTACTCAAGGTAAAGGAATTTCTCTTGATATTAATTGAATTGAAAGCTGGAGAATTCTCAGTGCTTCCTCTGCTTTTCCACATAATTCCACTGGAAGTACATGATCAAAGTTGGAATCTGCTTATCCTGGTAATTTTCCTGGAATCTCCAACCCTAACCAGGCCATTGATAAGGAAGGGGCAGAGATGCCCAAGCTCAGAGGTTTCCTTTGAGCCAAGTTGGTAAAAACACCTCAAGCAACTTGCAACTGCCATTCCTTGTTTGTGTCCCTGATTCTTGAAAGAGAGATTTATGAAAAATTGTTAGATCAATCACCTTTTCAAATACCTTCTTAAGATACCATGAGGAAGCAGCCAAACCACCAAGATGACATTTGGTATTCTCGCGAACAGCATTGTTATTTTCAGATACCAGTATGTAAAAGTGTTCACTCACCTTTGGACATGGAGAGTATATCGTGTTGCTAGAAATGTCTTTTTCCCTGCTTTCCACATACATTGCATGTAGTTTTTTCTCCAAACACACTTCAGATCTCTTGGCTGGCCTGGTGGGTCTAACAACATAAATCACAGCATTGATAAAGTCTTTATATAATTTGAGATCTACCATCATGCTTCAAGGGGTACTTTTAACAGTATGTCTGTAAATATAATGATTTCTTAAATCCTTTAGAAGCAACATAGTTTGATATTGCTATTTGAGGTTTTTTTTTAAGTGCGTTGTACCAGACATTCAGCCATTCTTGTCTGGCATGTGGTATCAGGATTAACCGGGTCACGCTATGAATGTTCCTGACTCGACCCTTGTATTTTTTACGAGGCCGAGTGGCTAGCTTGACACTCAACCCGGCACGGATGGAAAGTGTGCTCAGTGGTGGCCTGACCTGGATTCGAACTCGGGACCCTTCGCTCTGGAGTCCGGCACTGATCTCGCTGTGTCACCAGCCAGCCTATTTGAGTAATATTGCAAATATATTGTTTGATTCAGCTTTCTTGTTGTTTACATTTTTCATTTTGGGTTATACGTAAGTAGTACATGAATGGCATACGCCATTACACCACCACATCACAAGTGCTTGCCGTACTAAAAGAAAAACTAAGCAGACAAAACATTTCCCAGTTCCTGTATTTTTCTTTTGATTAGTTTCTGAAGTTACAAAACACAACAGTAGCAACAAGGAAGTTTTAAAATGAATCCAAGATGACTACCTATTGTACCTGTTGAAGAGCTGCATGTTTTTTTACTTTGGAAGGGGAAGAAAGATGTTTGAATTAGAAGAAAAACAGAGCACGGGCTTTATCGGAAAGGGAGAGGTGCCATGCTCTTTGCTCCTTCTCAAGCTCTCTGTCACCAATTCTGCGGCAGACGAAAGCTGCATGAAATACCCATCCAAAGTGTGCAGCGTTCCAGCAGTATGGAAATGTGTCCATCACTCATGTCAGCCTTCCCGCTAACACGGACGTTCTACCTGCCGCCTACCAACAGCATTCCTGGAGCTATAATCTACCATTTGTAATGCATGCCTTTCCAGTGCTTCTTCAGCATTGACATAACTCAAGGACGGACATCATCATTATTACATCACTTCAGGTACTTATGACGTAGAACAACCAACCCTGTTGTGTGAATGCATACATTTTGCCACGGAGGAAGGATATTTTAGTGGGAAGAAAATCCTTTGCATCTTTATGAAGCTACAATAAGGGATAGTAATTTAGAAATAACATACTTACAACCAGATTGAAGGTCTGCTCTACAAACCAACATGTCGGTCCCATCAATGCACTGAACGTAGCAGGTTATTACGGAGTTATGGGTCGTAACGTTGGTTATCCAGTGATGAGCTGCAGTATTATTAAAGCGCTTCATTTGTACTGTTTTTCTATTAATATCAAGTTTAAATTCATTGATATTACACTGCTGGTTCCCAGTCACACAGGTGATTGAAATGTTTGAACCCACCAAGAAGACAGGAGCCGGCTTTACCACGACTCTACCAGGAAATTCAACAAGGGAAATAGCTGCCACTGAAAGAGAAAACAGAGTTGAAAAGGCCATCCAACAAACATAACAACTGCTGCTCACATTGAGCACTAGCTTTAGAGCTGAGAAGAATGATCTGTGATCTGACTGAAATGTACACAACTCTAAAGGGTGTTGACAGAGTAGCAAGCACCATGCTTCCCCTGGCAAGAGAGTCTGGAACCAGATGACGACATCTCTACACAAAAAGCTGACCATTTTAGACTAAGGTGAGGAGAAATTTCTTCACCCGAGTGTTTGTGAATCTTTGGAATTCTTTACCCAAAAAGATTGAAGACCTTCAAGATAAAGATTGATAATGTTTTAGATCTTATGGGAATTGAGGGATATGGGATTAGATCAGGAAGGTGGTGCTGTGGTAAAAGATCCACCATTGTCATGGACAGTCATAGAGTTTTTGAAATCAGAAATTGGCCCTTTGGCCTAACTCGCCTACACCCACACAGGTGCTTTTGATTGGAAACAAGGCTTAGCATCCCACCTCACAGGGTGTGTCAAAAGAATCGAATCTTTGAGTCTCATAGAGAAATTGAGCACAGGAACAAGCCCTTCAGTCTACCATGCATATGACAAACATTAAGAACATAATTTTATATTAATCTATGCTAATTCATTTTATTTTCTCCACTCTTCCATCAACTGCCATTAGACTTAAAGTTGAACGAGCATGAGGAGCCAAATGTTCGACTGCGTTTGGTTCTTTTCTTTTATGCTCTATTTTCATTGCCCTTTTGTTTACCTGAAGGTTGACTCGACGGGCTGAGAGTGTCCCAGATTTGATTGGCTAACCCTTGTGCTGCACTCAATGAAATCAGGTCACATGGGTAGGCCTGAACAAGCCTAGGCCAGGAAACTGTTGATTAAATCTTTGTCAGACAGCAATGCTACATCCCACATTTTGCAATCTGTCAAGACTATCAAGATTTAGATTGCATATATATAGAATATATTTAGTTCATATTAATTCAAAGACTATTAAAAATTGAAATAAATAATCAAATAAATGTAATCTACTTAATTCCTATCTTTCTTCTTGAAATCTGTAAAACATCTCTTTAAATGAATGAGCTGCCAGATCTTGTACCATTTCAGAAGAGGTGTAGGGTCCACAAGCAGGGCCTACAGGGCAAAGCTTAGCAAGCCTGAGCTCCACCACTTGCTTTCATGTGGAGAATACTGACACTTTCACTGGCTATAGTCTATTAGCAAATTTAGGACTTCTGTGTTTAGATGTACATTTATGAAGAGACATCCTGGCAGGTTACATTTACTTGCAAGTTTCAGCCCATTATCTCCTTCTTCCCATAGATACTGCTGGGTAATTTCAACATTTTCACTTTTTATTTATTATTTCAATTGAGAAGTAGTATTTTTTTCTGAACGGATGTGTTGAGATCACGGCAGTTTTTTTTCTTTTTTGCTTAATTTTATTAAAGCATTATGTATGGGAAGATTTTTCAACTCTACAATTAGACAATGGTATACACAGCTTAAGATGTATGCAAAACAGAGTTCTATTTGCTTTTCCCAATAAATTCTAAATTGCCATTTTAGAACACATGCCCTTTACAATGTTGCATGTTTTCTATTTCTTATCTTAAAGAACAAGTGGTTGCTGATGCTTATCTCCCTATACTTGCTGCTTGATCTTCCACATTTTGTTTTTATTGGTGTTTGCTAAATCAGCTGGTTCAAAAGCAGTTCCAACACAATTCTTATCACTTGACAGGTTAGTCCCACTTGTGGAAGTGTTCAACATTACAGCATGCATTAATCTTACTTGCTCACGTAGCATCAATTAAATAAAGAATTCTGTCAGTAGACTCATTAACAGTTTCATTAACCCAATTCAACATAAATGTTATAACTAATTAAACAAATTTATTGAAGCACAAATCTAAAATGCATGGTGCTATCTCAGTATCTGTAATCATTGCAGAGGTGATCAATCTTCTTCTTATCAATGTAGAATCATAAGCTGTGCTCAGGGCACCTCAGCTTTCCTTATTCAAGATTTACATCTACCGCCCTCAGAATTCCTCAGCTGTTTCACAGCTTTCTGCAGTGTCGCTCACTGCTAGAGACACATCTGCCTTAATTCTCATAGTATTTTAGGTGTTAGATGTACTGAGTGTGGGGGTATGCAAAGTGTGGAACAGAGCTCACGCACCTGCAATGATTTAACAAAATTTTTGATGTACTGAGCAGACCTTGAAGAAGATAACATACTGATTCTTTCTGCTTGCTTTAGCGTTGCCCTGACTGCAGCTTTCTGGTACCTTGCTGGAACTTCTTAATCATCAATACGCCCACAAGCCTTTTCTCACGTTGTTTGGGTGGTGACACAGATATCCCAGCAGTGTCAAACCTTGTCCTCAAATCTGAAGCTTCCTTCTGGCTATTTCTCTCATTGCACATAAAAGCTGTTTCTGCAAAAATGTATTTTCTTGTAATATATATTGACTGCAATTTAAAAGTATTATTATCCGTGAATTGTTTTGGGGGTATCTGACGTCATTAACATTTAAATGAGCAGTGCAAAATAGAAACAAAAGACTCACCAAAAGATTTGATGTAAAATATTATTGCCATTAATGTCTTTATTATACTAGCTAGACCCATGGTGAAGTCATTAAACATTCCTGTAAAAGAGTATTTTGTACACAGCCTTAGTAACAACAGAAATAACGTTTCCACATTAGTACAAACTGTGAAGTTTCTGCTTTTTAATACTTGTAGCAGCTATATAAATAAGAAAGATTCATTGGTTTGGTTTTTCAAACTTATGATATTAAACACATGTAATGATTTTAAACAAGTTTCAAAAGTTCCCATTTTTCCTCTGTCCAATTATTATAATTAATTAATCTTTTTCAAAGTACATATTATGTTGATTTGTGTCAAACTGTGTACCCGGGATTGTGATTGAATAGGCAGATTGGAACATCTGACTGTTACAATTTGGAATTAGATAGGAAAATGAAAAATACAAAATTGTTTTATTGATACACTGGAATATGTTACAAAATTTAAAGAAAAGGAATAAGAGTAGATGCCATAAATCTGAAATTAAACAGAGCATACTGGAAGCATACTGCTGGTAACTAACATGCATTTAGGAAAACACATGAAGGAATATAAACATACATTCTACTAAGATTAGAGAAATATAACATTGAAATGTGGATAGAGCCAACTGACACTACAGTCTCAGACAGGGAGTCAATTAAGTCTGCTACAAACTGCTTCATAGATGACAGTCAAATGAACTACAGACCATTAATGATTTGTGTGCTAACATAAAAATGGTTAACAATGTTTAAACTGTAGTAGTGGTCATACTTTGAGACAAGAGAGGAACAATGGAGGAAAATACATGTATACAAATCTTGATTTGTGCAATCCAAGTGGGACCTGAACTGTAAGAATCACTTCACCTCTTTTACTTGAGTCTGAATTATAATAATGTTGGCTGGTAAATGTGGATATCATGAAATTAAAACAAGTACAACTGAAACAAGTAGACTGCAGTTCTAGGCAATTATGTGAGAGGAGACAAAGGGAACTACTTGAAAAAATCAGAAAGTGGGGCATGGAGTGGGTAATGAGGCAGAAAAAAGTATTATAGAGAGACTCGTTTCCCCCCGTCCCCCAGATAGGGGAGGGAAAATGTGTTCCATGGGGAAATCATATTGTAAGTAATAGATATAGTTGGGCAGAGGGACAAAACAATTCTGCTACCTGAAAGATAATTTGACAAGACATATTTGAGAAGTGAGACAAATGTATTCAGGTGCTATTGGTGAAGACAAAGGAGACTTCTTCTGAAAGTGGAGTCACCAAAGAAACTGTGGTACAGCTAGAGCAATGGAGAATTTGACTGAGACCTAGTGAAAGGAAAGATGGAAGATGCATTTTGTTGTCGGAGTGTTTGTAGTATATATCTATTACTAGTGTTATTACATGGGGAGTAAGTAATCTTCCTTGTCACCAGATCAGGCAAACAGATAGTACAAGCAAGTAGCCAGAATGGACATCTACCTCCTAAAATCTAAAAAACGCATTTCCCATCAATTTACAAATTATATGGATTTATGCGCTGTTACGCAATGCTACTTTACAATAGTTACAAAGACATTTATACTATTGTCAAGCATTGAAATATTTGCTACAATCTGTTAAGGAGACAAGGGTACGTGTATTTTGTCCCTCACTAAAACAGAGAATGCGCAGAGCTTTGGGCCAGTTAAAGTTTGTACAAAAAGACAAGAAAGGAAATCAAGAAGTTACAGGATGTTGCAAACATGGTTGTAGCTCAGCATCAGAGGGGGCTGTTCAAAAGAGGTGGTGGACAATGTTACAGAGATGGACAAATTGCATATTCGTGTTGGATGGCATACCAGATAGCTGTATTTATAACATCTTTTGGAATAAAGTGTTTAATAACAAGTAGATCACAATACACCTATTCAAAATTTAAAAAAAACTATTACTCTACTCATTACATTAAGTTGTTCTAAAGCAAATGTCTTTCGCTACTTTCACATCTCAATCAGACTCTGCGAGCAATATTTTCCCCTGTATTTTTCTTAGAATGTCATAAAGCTATTTAGGTCATCAGATCTGTTCCTGTAAGTTATGATTTTGCCTAGCAAGGTAGAAATTCTGTTTTTCATTGTAATTCATAATTAGCTAAAAAAATCATTGGAATAGCTTACTATGTAAGATATATTGTTGTTTGTGGTATAATTATAGTAATAAACTTTTCAAGTTTCTCAAGTAGCTGAAATCACTTATCACACATGTGGAAAAGTCCATTAATCTAGCCGTTCAGTTCACCATTATAAAGAAAACTTACATTATAACACACAATCTGACACCCACTTTACTGACCAGAACATTATTATTATTGATCAGTTCAAGAGTAGAAAAAATAAGAATACGTGAAAGAAATTCCAAAATGTTATGTTAGCAATAGAGGCAAAGTAGCTGCTTAAAAGATTTTGACTGAGTGTTGGATCAAACAGCACAATTTAAAGAAAATGCTGGAGCAGGGCAAGATAAATATGAAGATGAAAGAACAATTTTTATAGACAAAAATACTGATTAAATTAAAGAATCATTCACAAAGTATGTTCATGAATATAAGATATCAGGAATATTCAAGTTACATTATCTGTACCACAATGAATACAAGATAATGACCAATGAATAATTTCTAATTGCTAACCCATATTTCAACCCAGTTTACTTTATAAAAAGGCCAATGCTAGAACACAGATGCAAGATAAAATGTTTATGAAATACACAATGTTATTTTTATTATCATGTAAAGAAAGAGCAAACTAAAAAGATTGACCACAATTTAATAACATCATCAGCAGCCTGCAAAGTGCTTTCTTACTCAATGTTCCTGGGTAATAAAGCCTTTTACAGAACTTAATATCTCTCCCACTATAACTGAAAAGATTAGTACAAATAGGAAACGACATTGCCTTAGTGACACAGTTGATGAGACAGAAAAGAAAAGTCTATGTGGGACACACTGTACAGCCACGTGATAGGTTAGGCAGCACAGTAGTGGAAAGCTTAGTGTAACACTGTGACAGCACTGGCAGTGAGATCAGGATTTGATTCCCACCACTGTCTGTAAGGAGTTTGTACATTCTCCCCATGACTGCATGGGTTTCTTTCGGGTACTCTAGTTTCCTCCCACATTCCGAAGGCATGCGGTTGGAGTTAGTGAGATGTGGCCATGCTTTGTTGGGGCCAGAAGCATAGAGACAATTGTGGGGTTCCCAGAACAATCCTCAGACTGCGTGGTTGTTGATGCAAAATGATGCATTTTGATGTACCTGTGAGAAATAAAGCTAACCTTAACAAGAGAGAAGCTGGAATGTGTAGTCTGGAAAGCCAAATGGATGCTAGCAATCATCCCATCAGTATGGAAAAGGAACATTCTAGTGACAATGAGCTGCTCAGTAATGTTTACATTCTAATTCAGTAAAATGGTTGGTTAAGCTGTCGACCATGCTGTCTGATGAGACTCTCATTTGTTATTACAATTAGAGAATATCGGCTAAAAATGGAGATGATATTCATGAAGACTGCAAACATCTCTCATCCAATAAACCTTGCTGGAAATTAAATCTGCATTACTATTATGCTCCAATGTGCTACATGACCCGATCCTTTGTAAAAAGGGCTTTCTGGGAAAAAAAATCCTAACTCACTTCCAAAATTTCATTTTGTATTGTTCTAATGGTGGTCCCTATACAACATTGCATTTTGTTGTTGACAGTGAGTTAGCATATTATCTTGCAAGACACAGGATTCCTCTGTTGCTGAACTCAAATGTTCTGTACAAGATGAATTTCAGGGTAAGTTTACTGGTCAACTGCTTGGTAGTGAGCTGCATTTGAGCTACATTTTCAATCTAACTCAGATTCTAAGCCATATGAATGTTGTTCTGAGGCTGAGACTCATAAATAGCTGGAATAAATAGTATAACACATACCATTTAGCTGTGTTACACTGGGCAATGGTTGGCAAAAAGGACAAAAGTAATTGATCCATCTACATTTTACTCTGGATCAAATTTAAAAAATGACTAGAAATGAATACCATTTACTGATGTTATAGAATTTGGACCATTACTTCTTCCCCAGTTAACAGAGAAAACTATCCAGCAGATCTCCTTCTGTGAGCCCTTTCAAATAAAGGGTCTGCAGCCTGAAATGTTGTCTCTGATTACTCTTCTCACAAATGTCGACTGATCTGCTGGGCACTTCCAGCATTTTCTATTTTTACGTTTGACTGTTTCAGCTGTTCACCTTTTCTGAAAGGTGTATTCAAGTTTGCGAGTATTGCAGTGCAAGCTGTTCACAACTAAATGCTACAGATTGACATGTTCCAAGGTGCCTTACTAAATGCTGAAAGATATATTGATACATTAAGTGGTACAGCCACCACTTACGATCAATAGGAAAATACTGCAATATAATGCCGTTCCACCATAGGGGCTAGAGTTGATGTAAACATTCTTTGGACTTAACACTAACAGAAACTTCTTTCAAAAGCTTGATGTTATCCTTACACAATGTAAATTTTTTTTAGCAAATGGAATGGTATGTCTTGTCCTGTGAATAGCAGCATATGAATGTCCAGAATTATACATTTACAAATGTATATGTATATTTTTGATCTAGGCTTCCAAACGATTTCTAGAATCCAAAAATAAACATATCAAAAATATGCTCTAACAATCTTAGTAAGAAGAAAAAAATCTATACTTACCCTTTCTCTTTGCTGATGTTCTTAAAGTTAAGCCATAAAGTTATACTCTGCCATTGGAAATAGTTTGTCCTGAATTTATACCGAGTGGTAGACTTACAGAATGTATTTTCTTGTACGCCAGGTAGCTTTTTCTCAAGAACAAAGCCCTTTAACAGTGACATATTCTTTTCATTAACAAAAATATTAATTCTGAATCTGTCACTTAATTGTTCTCAGGGTTAAAATAAACAGAAATCAATTTGCCTTACTTTATTTCCAATGAAGGTGCGTTTCTTTCCACCGATTGCCGTGTAGAACTTCCTGATGGTTTTTTTGCTGCAGTCTTTGGACCTGCATGCCTTCTTAACAACGAACTCTTATTTTCACACAGATTATAGTAAAACCACTGAATCTAGGCTGACACTAATTTCAGTACAGTACTATACTTTCCATCTGAGTACTGACTGGATCACATGACTCATTGGGAAAACCCCCTTGTTTGCTGACTTATGTCTTGCTCTTGCTGAGACTTGGTAACATATTTCCAACACGTGCAGAAGTTCTATCCTCAAGCTTATTTTTAAGAAGCACACATGCAATGACTGAAACTTTGATTTATGCATATAACCCTTAGACTTCTGTAAGATTTTGTTTTGCTGTTTAAAGAAACATGAATGATATCTCACATATAATTTTAAATAATGCAAGGATCCATTACAATTTTTCATACTTTACAAAAAGCCAGTTGCTTTGAACATTAAATTTGAATAATTTAAAAAAAACACATGGTGTTACAAAGGGCATGGAATCTCTCAACTTTTAAAAAATCTATTTCTTGTTTAAATAGATTATAAACTTAATATAATTCTGTACATTTTATGCCAGTAAAACTAATATATTTAAAAAACATATAAGCACATAATAGATTTTCCTACTTTAAAGAACATACTTCAAACCCAGCATACATTTCACATTTGAATTATTTTCAATTATTGATGATATCTTTTATGTCATGAGATCCTGACCCACTTTGTTCACCCATGGCTCAATTTTGCAAAATGCTTATGTCAAAAAAAAACTTTGCTTTAATTTTAGTAGAGATCAAGTTCACAAAAATATGTAAAGGTTGTGAACTTTTCAATTATGTGGTTATTAATTTCAAATTATTAGAAAATTCCATTCTGCTATTAGTAATCAAATATAGATGTACATTTAATCCTTAAAATGTAGCAGAATACAATTTTTTTCATAAGTTCAGATAAAAATGCTGGCCAAACAAAATAGGTCCCATATTGAATGTTTGATCTCCACTGAGCTACCTAATATTAATTAGGTTGCTTGAATAATCTTACCTCTGTAGACAAGGGGGAATGAAATTTCAGCTGAAGCTTATTCAACTAATGATTATTTAATGATGAAGCTTATCTGAAATGATTGATTGATGGCATCCGTCTGTCTCAAAGAACAACGGAGTGACTGACATCACGGGGCACAAGACTGGGTGGAAGGTATGGAGGCTGTGAGATGACCAGTTGTCAAGATTCCTTTCTTGGCCTCACCAGTGTAGTCCAAAGGAAAGCTTATGAAGCAATACATTTGGCACCAGCTTGTTTTCAGGAGCTCCTGGAGAATGTTCAGTGACGTCCAACTGCCTTAAGGCCTCCACTCTAGATTTTCTGTCTGTGTTTACTCCCGTAGCCTTCGTCTCTCCTGAGGCTGCCCACAAGGCAGTGGGGCTATTTACCCATTGCTGGAATATTTGGGTTTTGCTGCTGCTCATCAACAAATATGCTGCCTTTTATTTGCCAGCATCACAGGCAATTGAAGAGGCACTTGTATGCAACAAAGGGCTTTGATCACAAATGCTTTAGAGCCAAATAAATACTCTTGGTGTGTAGTTGAGCACTGTAGAGAAGTAACTGAACAGATTGAAGCTCTATTGTCCAAGCATATCTTGATAAGAATGGTGATGGGCAAGTGAGTAGTTAAAAGGAAGAGAAGTCTCCAAAAATATCCCCATTCACAATGATGACAGAGCTCAGCAATGTGCACGCTAAAGGCAAGACAGCAGCATTCAGAACATGTTGACCCAGGATCGCAAAAGCAATTATTCATTTTGGCTTCCCCCAGAGATCCCCGATGATACAGAAGCCAAATCGATTCACTCCATGTGATATCAACAAGTGGCCAAAAGCACTAGATGCAGCAAAGGTTATAGAGCAGGACAACATCCCAGCTGTAGTACTAAAGACCTGTGCTCCAGAACTCACTGCACCTCAAGCCAAGGTCTTCCAATGCAGTTGCAATACAGGACTCTGCCCAACAACTTGGGAATTTGCCAAGATACATCTTGCTCACAGAAAACACAACAAACGCAATTCGACTAATTACTGTCCAGTCAGTTTACTCTAAATCATGAGTAAAGTTCAAGTTCATTGTCATAGGCATACATATACAGGGTATAAATACCAAGAAAATCAGCCTGTTCCTTTGTAGCAGAAGCACTGTACAAGTATACAAACACACATTGACATAAACTTGCACAGCAAAATAAACAATGACGTTGGTGCAGCCTGAGAGAGAGAAAAAGAAAAAGAAACATGCTGGTTGGTGTTACTTTCAAGTAGCGTTTACTCACCAATAGCCAGCTTATCAATGCCCAGCTTGGGTTTTGTCAGAACCATTCGACTCCTGACTTAATCATGACCAGAGTCCAAAGCATGGACCAAACAATTGAATTCCACAGATGAGATGTGAGTGACTTTTTATGACATCAAGGGACCAAAAGTATTGTAGAGCTCTGGCCAAACTGAAGTCAGTGGGAGCAATGGGGAAGCACTGCATGGGAGTATAGTTACTGTTGCTGGAATTTAATCATCCCAGATGCAGAACGTCACTGTAGGGATTCCTCACTGCCATCAGCGAAGGTCATAAGCTGACACATTAGTTCATGACTGCGTAATGTTCACCACTCCTCAGCAAATAAAGTAACCCATCTCAACATCCAGAAATCCTGAAGCACTTAGATTTGGGCCACTAAGCAGCTAGCAACATTCATAGCACAGAAGGTGCCATGCAACAAATGTTTCCAAAATAAGAGAGTCCAACCAGTCAATTGTACATTCAGTGGCATTGACATCCAGTAATCAAACCAAATGAGTAAGGGAACATCGAGGTGCAGTGTTTAACAGCCACACAAGTGCACACTAGTTAGAAACTTCAGCAATAGACCCTGTCCCAATTAAGCAGCACAGTGTCCCAAATAAATGAAGGGAATCCTGGATATTTTCTTGATTCATTTTTCTTCTTTAAGAGTTGTCCCAAATAAGCAGCTGCCCCAATGAACTGGAATCCACTATCTTTTAAATTGATTATAGAGGTGGCTATGGATGAACCAATATTTATTCTGATCACTTGTTCTGGGCACAAGTGAAGTACTAGATGACTGGAGGACAGCAAATGTGGTTCCCCCTCTCAAGAAAAGCATCAGGGAAAAGCCGGGTAACAACAGATTTGTAAACCTGACATCAATTGTAGGGATGGTACCAAAACAAAATTCAGAGGTGGAGGATTAATAATCACTTGGAAAGGCAGCAGCAGTGGCAGCCAATGTGGCTTTGCCAGGGGCAGATCGGTCTGACCAATTTGTTTGAATTACTTGAAGAGGTAATGAAGTGTATCAATCAGGGCAAGGTTGTAGATGTGATTTACACACACGTCAGTAAAGTACCACATGGGAGGCTGGTTTGAAAGGTTAGGGCCCATGGAATCTAAAGCAAATTAGCAAACTGAGTCAAAATTGTTTTGGCAATAGGAGACAGAGCATGATGGTAGAGGGTTGTTTTTGCATTTGTGCCCAACAAGGATCAGTTCTGGTTCCTTGCAGTTTGATATATACATAAGTGACTTGGATTTGAATGTGGGAGGCATGTTTGTGGATGACTCAAAGGTTGGCAGTGTTGCATTAGTGTGGATGGTAGTCCTAGGCTATAAAGAGAAAGAGATATCAATGTGAGAATGAATAGGCTGGAAAATGATAGATGGAGTGTAATCCAGAATAATGTGAAGATTCGCATTCTGGGAGTACTGGTGAGGCTAAGGCACACAAGATGAATAATAGGGCCCTAAGGAGTACTGAGAAACAGAGGGACCTTGGAGAAACGGTCCAAAGATTGTCAAAGGTTGGCAATATCAGTGTGTTCCAAAGTTATAAAACCTTGTTCAGACTTCAGCTGAGCTACTGCTTACACTGGCCACCAAGGTAGAGGAAAGATGTGAGAGTGCTGGTGAAAGGAGCAGGGTGTTGTGAGCAGAGACTGGAGGAGCTGGATCTATTCTGCCGGAAGTGGAGGAGGTTAACAGGAAGCAGGATTGAGGTATATGGGATTATGGGGGGCACAGTTAGGGTAGAAAACAGGAAGAATTTCCCGATATCAGAGGTAAATAAAACTATAGGGTAGGGGGAAGGATTAAAGGGTATACGAGGGAGATAGTCTTCATCCAGAGAGTGGTAGGCATTTGAAATGCTCTGCCTAAGAGAATGGCTGAAGCGGGGTCATTGACAGCATTTAAGAAGTTTCAAGATGAGCACTTGAGTTGCTTATGCATAGAGGGATATGGACAAGTGCTGATCAGTGTGTAAATATGGAAGCGTGCAAGGACAAATTGGACCAAATAGTCTGTTCCCATGCTGTATGCTTCTATAACTTTATGAAATCTATTGTCTGAACGATCGGACTGATTGTTGCAGCCCTTGACGCAAGAGGGTGGACTAGTGGTGTACCTAGTAGAGCCTCTGCATCACAGTGCCATAGACCAGAGTTCAATTTTAACCTTGGGCATTGCCTGCATGGAGTTTGCCTGTTCTCCTTTGACCACATGTTTTCCTCCAGATGTTCCAGTTTCTTTCCTTATCCCTGAAACATGAGAGTTACGAGGTGAACTGGCTGCTCTAAATGGCCTCAAGTGTGCAATGACTCATAAAATCTGGAGGTAACTGATAAGAATGTGAGGAAAATAAAAAAGGAAAAATATAGGATTGATATCAATGGTTGTGTCATGAGCCCTGTGGCTTGCCATAGAACATTGAGTTTATAGGGTTTTTGAACACCTGTATTTACGAACCAATATCTTAAAGGGAGTTGTTAAGCCCCTGGATTTTCGGTTTAATATTGTCGTTAATTGTGGCTGGCACATTTTTCCCAGTGCCTAACAGGGTCACTGTGTCGGAGAGAATGAACAGAGCCTCAGTCGCTTTTCTGAGACTCTGTTGGTATTCTAATGTCTAACCTCTTGTTTTCGTCTCTTCCTGGGGATCCATTCCTCTGTTCCTGGTTCGAGTCATGAGCCTGTTGACTGCAGTTCCTGGGAAGAGTAGGTTTGTGCTGGAGAAGATGAATTACCTCGTGGCGTTGCTCGGTCGCTCATTCGAGGCTCTGGTTCCGATGTTTGGTCTCCTGTTTCTGACTCTTCCTGGGGATCCTGCTATTCTTCCGCTCCTGGGTCCAGTCCCCTGTGAGTGCACCATGACAGGTTGGAAATGGTTGGCACTGATTTGGTGGGTCAAAGTCCAGTTTCCAAGCTGCTTCTCTCCATAACTCCATGGTGATCTAGGAAAAAGCATTTCCCTTAATTGGTATCTCATTCACCAACCTAAACATACATTACTTCCACCACTAGCCCACAATGACTACAACATGCACTGTAGTTATAGCCAGACTACTTTGATAGACCCTTCCAAGCTCAGAACCTCTACCATCTAGAAGGATGAAGGCTGCCGTGTATCACGTACAAGAATTGAACACCATGTTAACTTGATATTCTATTCCTTAGTCTATCACTTCAAAACTCTCAATCTCCCAACACCACCCCCCTCTTGACAATCTATCATGTAATGCCACTGATTCCTCTTCCTCAATGTACACTCACCCATCTCCAGGTTTTGATGCTTTTCTGCTCATGGATTTTCAAAGTCTCTTTCCCTCTTCCCTTCACCCAACCCTCACCTTACCTATTGCTAGACTCCACAGCTCCTCTTCTCCCTTGGCCACAGAACTGGCCATCACTAGCCCAGAAATTTCTGGATAACTTCAGATGTTAGGCAGCAGCTGAGACCACTGACACACATATTCAGTGCATCCTTATCAGGGCATTAGAATCTGTAGGCCTTCTTTGGACTTGTTTATATCTTGAGTCAGCTTCATACTTTATTGTTGCCAAACAATTGATACTAGAATGTACAATCATCACAGTAATATTTGATTCTGCGCTTCCCGCTCCCTGGATTACAAATTGATAGTAAATATTAAAAATTTAAATTATAAATCATAAATAGAAAATAGAAAAATGAAAAATAAGGTAGTACAAAAAAACCGAGAGGCAGGTCCAGATATTTGGAGGGTACGGCCCAGATCCGGGTCAGGATCCGTTCAGCAGTCTTATCACAGTTGGAAAGAAGCTGTTACCAAATCTGGCCGTATGAGTCTTCAAGCTCCTGAGCCTTCTCCCAGTGAGAGAAGGGACAAAAAGTGTGTTGGCTGGGTGGGTTATGTCTTTGATTATCCTGACAGCACTGCTCCGACAGCGTGCGGTGTAAACTGAGTCCAAGGATGGAAGATTGGTTTGTGTGATGTGCTGCGCCGTGTTCACGATCTTCTGCAGCTTCTTTTGGTCTTGGACAGGACAACTTCCATACCAGGTTGTGATGCACCCTAGAAGAATGCTTTCTACGGTGCATCTATAAAAATTAGTGAGGGTTTTAGGGGACAGGCCAAATTTCTTTAGTTTTCTCAGGAAGTAAAGGCGCTGGTGGGCCTTCTTGGCAGTGGACTGTGCTTGGTTAGACCAAGTCAGGTCATTTGTGATATTGACCCCGAGGAACTTAAAGCTTTTGACCTGTTCCACTTGTGCACCACCGATGTAAATTGGGTCGTGCGGTCCGCTATTTCTTCTGAAATCAACAACCAATTCCTTCGTCTTGAGAACGTTGAGGGATAGGTTATTGTCTTCGCACCATGCCACCAGTTTCTTAATTTTCTCTCTTGTACAGTATTTCAGCAATGACAATGTTTAACATTATTTACTCCCAGTGCTGGCTGCTGACTTTATTTGGCCCCAGACAGTCCTTCCAGCTGAGGCGACACTTCACCTGTGAGTCGGCTGGGGTGATATTCTGCGTCTGGTGCTCCCGGTGCAGCCTTCTATATAATGGTGAGGCCTGATGCAGGCTGGGAGACCGCTTCGCTGAACACCTATGCTCTGTATGCCAGAGAAAGCAGGATCTCCCAGTGGCCACACATTTGAATTCCACGTCCCATTCCCATTATGATATGTCAATCCATGGCCTCCTCTACTGTCAAGATGAAGCCACACTCAGGTTGGAGGAACAACAGCTTATATTCCATCTGCGTAGCCCCCAACCTGATGGCATGAACATTGATTTCTCTAACTTCCGTTAATGTCCCTCCTCCCTTTCTTACCCCATCCCTCTATCTATCTATCTATTTATTTATTTATCTATTTATTTATTATTTTTTTCCTTTTTTCCTCTTTCTCTCTCTTTTCTCTTTCTGTCCCTCTAACAATAACTCCTTGCCTGCTCTCCATCTTCCTCGGGTGCTCCCTTCCCCCTTTCTTTCTCCATAGGCCTCCCGTCCCATGATCCTCTCCCTTCTCCAACTCTGTATCCCTTTTGGCAATCAACTTTCCAGCTCTAAGCTTCATCCCTCCCCCACCTGTCTTCTCCTATCATTTCGGATCTCCCCCTCCCCCTCCCACTTTCAAATCTCTTACTATTTCTTTTTTCGGTTAGTCCTGATGAAGGGTCTCGGCCCGAAAAGTTGAGTGTACTTCTTCCTATAGATGCTGCCTGGCCTGCTGCGTTCCACCAGCATTTTGTGTGTGTTGCTTGCTATCTTCTTTCCAGTTTTTAATATGGCTTCACCTGTTTTTGGTGCCCTCTGAAGCGGCAACATCCTAGTGACGAAACAAAATACTACATGTGCTAAGAACTGTACTAACCAGTCCTTTTGTAGACAGTAAGTACTGGTATCTGCAAGAGGACAGAAAATGCCTGGAGCAGTCTGTTGCAGTACTTGACAATCATTACTGCATACGCAGTTGATGGCTACACACAAAGGGCTCTAGAACCCCACTAATAGAGCATGGCAAGTATCTGGGCCAATGGATGTCCTTCTGTGCTGCTCTATGATGTACCACACTTACTAATTAATTTCTCCCCTTTGATGAGGAGAAAAAAAAGCCAGAGCTAAGCTCAAGCTGAGATCTTGAAGGAAATGACAACTATAGAAAGCAGATGCAAATCGTGCAGATGATATCTGTTACAGTTTGAGTGGGGTTTTTTTTGAGTATCTGCTGTGTTCAGTCCTGATACAGCATGACATTTTCCACTGTCCTTTTTCTTTGAAGAAATTATCAGTTTTGGCCTGTACTCAACAACACTTACAGAAATATCATGCAACTTTCTCTGAAATCCCCACAGTGCTGCACTGATTCCAAATGGCATTTTCCTTCAAAGATATTTACTAAATAGTGCATTGAGGTAGATTAGTGGAGCTTACCTTGATGGATTTACTATTGGCTATTTTCTCTCAAGTGTGACTAAAAACATCCGCACGTTCTTCTTTGAAGTGGGCAGCTGAAAAGATTGCATTGAAGTCATGTTACTGCCATAGTGTACCTTTATCGATCCCAACTGGAATACCAACCACTCCGTGTTATAGACTGGACATCTTTCTGATATGCTGCAATGAATACTGCATCATATCTCTCTTGATCACCACCTACACAGCAAGCTTTACCACGGTCCTTTCGCGCGTTAGCACCAGATGATATGTTTGCTTCAACTGTATTGCCTTGAGATTGAGAGTTTACCTCACCATAACAATACATATTGATCTTGAGTCAAGTTAACATGTCCTTTGCACCCACATCTTGACATAGTTGCATTTACTGCATATTAGTTTCATAAACACAACCTCATTTAGCACAAGGGTATATTGTTTACAACAGTACTCTGAATCTAATCCTGTCTTTCCTACATGGCCCTTGGGATTAAAGATAACTGTCTTCCATCTAATTTTTGAGGTGGCCAGTGAGGTCAATGTAGGATCTGCAGACATTGGCACAAGAGGTACTTTTCTAGGGCTTTGAAGTACTTCAAAAAATAAAGTGAAGTGTTCATTGAAGTGTACAACAGGGCAAGGATTACTGCTATCCAATAGAGTTGTGTTGGGCTTGAGATTGTTACTTTCAAACACATTTTTTCTCAGATGGCTAAAGGCCCTGCTGCCATATTGCAAGGGATGAGAATTTCATCATCAATGTCTCACCTTCATTGAGAAATGATCCCCAAGAAATGCAAATGTTTCATTGTGGCCTTTTAGTGCCAGGAGCAGGGTGGTTATTGCAGAAGCAGCTCTTCAGTCACTGGGAACAAGCGATGGAAGAGATACCAACAGGAGGCTCCTCTGCAGCTACAGTCACCAGATTTGTCTCCCTTCCTGTCGATGATCTTGATAACAGTATCCCTGATGCCCATAGCAAGTCCTCCTCATACCAAGCGTAGGAGACGAAGTTGTAAATGTTTGTCTAAAGGTCCTTTCCTGCAAAACTTTGGATTTCAACAAGGATACTGCTGCTTTAAAGGACACAATCTTTCTCAGTTGCCATGAGACCTTTCCAGTTTCTTGTCATTCTGGGATGGCAGCAAGACTGGATGGACAGTGGACTGTGGGATGCAGTCAAGGGCATTCCTTCAAAGGACTGAGTCTAAATTGATGAGTTTTTCAAAATATTTCTTCCAACAGGTGGTGCTTGACTTTCTGTCCATGACAAGTTCTCCTCAGGTTTGGCTCTCAGCAGTACTGTGTGTTTCGACCGTGGATAGTTTTGACAATGTTGCAGAATCCATACAAGTTGTGACTATCAGTGAGTTGCAGGATCTCCCACATTCTTCCTACTCACTTACTTTATTCAGATCACATCTATTTTGTTGGACATGGAACATCCAATAGTGCAGCACAGTACATGCTCTTCAACCCACGATATTATACTGACTTTCTAATCTACTCCAACATCAATCTATCTCTTCCCTCCCACATGGCCCTCCTTAGACCTTGACCTTCAGATGCTTTTAAAGCTACTATTTCCCTTGGTGAAGTTTCCAATCTAAGAATGTATTGGGTTTGAGGTTATTTAGCTCCTGGATATTATAGTTGTATTCTTCAGACACTTCCTGGTATTTTTTAGTTGGTAAGTTCCTTTGCAGGTGTTAATAACGGCGGACAACATTACATCTCATTGGGTGGGACTCATCTGCCAGTTGATGGAGTACTTCTGAGAAGAGATTTCTTTGAGAAGTCCTAAGGACCTGCAGTATCATTTATGCCATTTTCTTTGTTTTGGGGCCAATAGAGATAACAGAGTGGACTAGGCAGTGGTCAGTCAAACTATAATCAATACCAGTCATGGCATGGATGATGCCAACATCCTTGCAGTCTCTCGCTGGGATAACGACATAATCCGAACATTGTCAATCCCTGGATTGAATGTGCTGCTTTGAGGACTTTTGTCTCTCAATCCAAGCAAGTTTCGGTTATGACAATACCTTATTCAAACATTTTGTCAGGTGGAGAATTCCAATGTTGTTGCCTTTCCTTGCTCATTCTTTACCTCTTAAGCCTTACCACAGGCTTGCTTACATTCCAGCCCTTTCATTGTAGTCACCCTGGAGTATCTCTTTGTCATCCTTTGGAATGTGGGCCATGATCATCTCCAGGTGGGGATATAAGAACATAAGAAATAGAAGCAGGAGTAGACAGTTCATCTGTCAAGTCTACTCCATTCACCAACATCATAGCTCACTCTCCACCTAAACAACTCTCCAAAGATTCACAGCCAAATGAGTGATGAAATTCTTCCACATTTTTATCTTAATACTGAATAGTTCTAGATATCCCTGTCAACGGTGATCAACCCAATGTAATGAAACAAGAACCACAGTTCATTCTTTTCCACCTTTATTAGTAGCAAGCTAAGAGAGAGAACCCACTTTCTGCACTCTCACAGCCACGGAGTTCTCTCTGTCGTAGCACAGAGATACAAAGTTTTTATACATCTTTGTCACATATGCAGAAAACTATTTCTAGCTAACCCTCACAGTCACATGTTCAGCAACAGTGATAGTCTGAGACAAAGACCACTTAATCACCTCAAACAAAATAGATATTCCAGTCAAGTAAGTGGATTATTGATACAAAAGGACAATCAGTTTGATGGAGACTCCAGCAACTTTCATTAAGAAAGGAATGCCCTACCTGGTTTGTTGGAGCCAAAACTTAATTACAAAGATAAGAACACCCACCAACTTTTATGCTTTAATTAAGAAAGGAATGTCCTGTCTAATTTCCATCAGCAACCGATTTTTGTCGAAACCAAAATTGTGAAAAGTCAGGAGATATCCTTTTGTGGGTTTTATGAGCTTTTAATCCTTATCTCACTCCAAAGAGCAGCTGTTCAAACACGCTGCAGCCATTCTCAAACCAGAATACACAGACTCAACCTTAACCATTATTTACAGGAATTTGAGAATCTCCTTAAGACTTTATCATTCCCTCCTTTTTATCATCTGATGATAAACTAAAGTAGTGCTGAGAATGGATCAGAGAGCTTGTTCCTAAAGGCTTTACAGCAGCCTTTAAAGCGAGTCAGCAATACACAGCATGCTATGATAATTAATATCAGTATTATTGCTCCGTGTAGCAAATAAGATGTCCAAGATCTCCTCCTAGTAACCAGCCTAACCACCCATCCCCTCCAGTGGGTCCTTGTCTAAAACTGTCTAGTTGCTCCTGGAGATACATTATAGGACTCAACCCTAACATGGGTAACACACTTGCCTCCCACAATCACAGATACTCCTCCCTGTTGTGCTAACTGGTAATCTACAGCATATCGAGTCTGCTGTGCATAGAGTTGTAGTTCCGCCATCTCCTGGTTGATAGCCTCCAATCCTTTCATAGTGCTGTTTCCCAGTGCCGTCAGCCTTCACAAATGAGGTAGTCACGTTCTTTTCGGCTATGGTTCCTGCCGAACCCCCTAGAGAGAGAGTACTCAGAAACCCATGGCCCAAAGAGGAGCCCAGAGTAACAAGATCTTTCCAATCTGTACAGAATTTCTTACTCACAGACTGGGCTGTCAGTCGCTGTCGGATGTGGGGCAGGGAACAGAAAGGGGACCGTTTGTCCTGATCGTGAAGAATGGAGGCAGGTTGGTGGTAGCCTTAGTATAGGTGCCGTTGAACAAGAATACGTATCCTTTCTTGGCTCAATAGCAAGTGTTATTACCAGCTAACATTTTATCATACCATAAATGGTCCTTGGGGTACAGGGAGGAGTATTCAAAAGTCCCTGAGCCAGCTAACACGAGTCCCATTACAATATCCACATACATACTGAATTCCCTTTGAAAGGGGCACGCATTGCTCTTGGATACATTCGCAAGAGAATTTTCCCTTCGTTATCTTACATTGGTGGTCCAAACAATGTTTCTCCAAGCAAGGTATTTCTCTGGGTACCTGGGCTGTGACGCACCCCCATCCTTTCCCCAAGAAACAGAAGGGGTAGTCCCTTGTGCTCTTGCAGCACGGGCTAGTTACCCACTCTCCCCCATCCCTTACCCCATGCCACTTGCGGGTTCCCAGGCACCCAGGGTTCTGTTTACCACTGGCATGATTATCTATAGTCGTATCGTTTAGATTGTCAATACATTGTCCCCATATCCCTTTCCAAAACTTTCCCCGTCTCCCTCTACATTCTGCCCCTGATCCATCCTTCACTGTTAGATCATGCTCCTTCCAGAGTAGCCCTGATGGGTTAGCTATAAACAGTGCTTCTGCAGATTGTGCCAAAGAATAGCATGCAGTACGGTTACAGGCAATCGCATATGTGTTTGATAAAACAGGTTATCTTCCAAAGCATTAAATTCATCATAAAGCAAAGAGATAAGTCTGTAAATGATTAATCTTGGGCTGGGAGCCATCTCTTGCAGTCGCTGAGGTGTATCCAATGTTCCTGGCCTTGTACCTGAACGGCTATGGGCATTTGCAACAGGACCTGAAGATAACCTTTCCACCTAGGTCCAAGCTTGGGTCGTTCCCAGTCATGAATTAGCACTCGGTCTCCAATCCTTAGGTCCGGCTGGTCTGCCTCTTGCCTGGGTTCCTTAAAGGTCTTCTGCACCTGAGAGTGGAGAAACTTTAAAGAGGGTGTTAACTGGTGAAAATATTTCTGCAGTTCCTCCCACATGATGTGGAGATCCACCTGAGTCGGGGGGTGTTATATTGGAATCCCAGAGTGTTCTTCCTGGTCGGCCATAGACGATCTCTGCTGCGGATACCCCTGTGGCAGAGTGTGGGGTAATTCTCATGTGATATCGGGCCAAGGGAAGCACCTTTAACTGATTCAGCCCCGTCTCTGAGGTCAATTTTGTTCGCTTGTTTTTCAGCGTTCCGTTTGCCCTTTTCACAATACCTGCTGCTTTGGGGTGATAGGAACAGTGGAACTGCTGCTCAATGTGCAAGGCCTCACACAGCTCCTTGTTAATCTTTCCCGCAAAGTGTGGGCCATTATCTGAACTAATCTGCTGAGTTACCCCAAACTTTGATATGATCTCTGTCAGTACTAATTGTACCACTGTTGAGGCTTTACTATTGGTAGTTGGGAAGGCTTCGATCCACCTACTAAAAGCATCTACCACAACAAGGCAATATTTATAACAGTGCACCCGCAGTAACTCAATAAAGTCAAGCTGAATGCATTCAAATGGCTCACCTGGCAAGGGAGTTTTTCCTGTGGGGCATCTTATCCCCTTATCTGCATTAGTCTTCTGGCAGATCAAACAGGATTGTATTTTTACTTTGGCAGCCTCTTCCAATCTTGGATGTCACCATGTGCGGTGTAAAATATTCCCTCCGTGCCAAGGTGGGTGTCTGCATGCACGCAATCAAGCAACATTGGCAGTAATGTATTAGGAGTACAGACTTGGCCGATTGGGGTATGCCAGAGGCCTATGGACACCGAACGCGCACATCCCTGTGTCTTCCAGAGTTCTTTCTCGGAATCAGGGGCGTTCCCCTGTAGTTTTTGGATTGTGGCCATCTCTGGAGTGCCCGGTGCTTGGGATGACTTACTGTAAAGGCTGATTTCTCTGCAGTTAAAACTACAATAGTTGCCTCTTGCGCAGCCTGATTGGCTGTTAAGTCTGCCCGATTATTTCCTTTAGTCACTGCAGAATCATCATGTAGGTGAGCTGAGCATTTTATAATTGCCAATTTCTCAGGGAGGAAGGTAGCCTGGAAGAGGTTCTTTACATAGGTAGCATTCTGAATCAGCCCACCAGAGAAGGTCAGGAACCCCCTTTGAGCCCACAATTGTCCAAAGTCATGGGCTACCCCAAAAGCATAGCGGGAATCCGTGTAAATGTTTGCATCTTTACCCTTGGCCAGGATGCAGGCTTGGGTGAGTGCAAATAGCTCTGCCTTCTGGGCAGAGACAGGGGGCTGAAGGGAGCCACTCTCTTAGGTCTGGGCATCGTTTGTAACGGCGTATCCACAGAGGTGTTCCCCAGTCTCAGAGACTGTCGAGCTGCCGTCAACGTAAAGGGTGAGTTGTGCCCCATGTATGGCCGTATCTGAGAGGTCGGGTCGGGGTGAGGTGAGAAGATGGTTCCGTAGCAGGCAGTCATGAGGAGGTTCTCCCAACTCGGCTGGGGGTGCTTCTAGGAATGTTGCTGGGTTGATAGTGTTACAATAGGGTGAAGGTAAGGAGTGGGTCATATCGGCTTAGTCTCGCCTGGGTAAGCTGCTGTGTCTGGTGCGAGGTAAGTCGAGCCGTAATGGTGTGCGATGAATAAACTGTCACCGGCTGTTGGAGAGTGATGTTTGATGCCCCTGTAACTAGGGAGTAAATGGCTGGGAGCACCTGTGAGCAAGGGGGCAGTCCCTGGGCTAGGGGGTCTAGTTTAGTAGAGTAATAAGCAACGGGTCTGCACCTGTTGCCATGGGTCTGGGTAAACACTGCGGTGGCACATCCATCTAAGACGTTGACAGAAAATTGGAATGGCTGGTCATAGAGCGGGCGGCCAAGTGCCGGCGCTCTGGAGAGGGACTTGTTCAGTTCCTCGAAGGCCTCTTTCTGCTGTTCTAGCAATTCTTTTGGTCCCTTGGCCAAACTGGAGGCCACAGGGCTTAAGTGCCTGGTATACAGAGCCTCTTTGCAGGCCTCTTACGCCTCTGCTTGAGCTGGCCCCTCATTCGGGAGGCTATGGGATCGTGGGATTGGATCGGGGAGGCACTCTGCGTAGGTTGGTTGTTGGTTGTACTTGCATTATATGGCGGTTGTGGTGGTGGTAGAAGGGAGGGGTGGATGGGGACCATGGGTTGATCTCTCCAGTCCTCCTTCTGCTTGGTCTCATTATCGTCAAATAGCATGGTCAGTCCAGACAGGTCAAGAGGTACCTCAGTTTTACCTCTGCCAGCTTTAGCCTTCCTTTTATCCTTTTCTTTCTTATTACTTTTGTCCTTACTACCTTGCCTATAATTCTTCTGCTCTTGATTATCATAATCCTCACATTGACCCCTCAATGTCTCCCAAGACTTCAGATTCCCCTTCGGTATCAGGTAACTCTCCAATGCATGTTGTGCTCCCAGCTAGTTTGTTTAGATCTATTGGTTAATTCTTCGGCTGTTTTTCTCCAAATAGACATTAAGACTTTTCATTTCTGCCCGGTGTTGTGTTTCCAAATCACCTCTTGGCTTTGAGGCATTTATCAATATCCCAAGTTTCCCCCAAAGGCCAAATATCATTACCCAATTACTTATTTAAGCATGCTGATAACCTACGATAGTTGTTTTCTTTTTCTGGATCATCTTTACATAATTTAAATAACAGTGTGTTATTTCCCGCTTTATCTAAGGTCTGACCCACCGTTCCGTACAATTTTATATATTCGTCTCTCAAGCACTAATCGGCCACTGTTTTCCTTCCGCCCACTTCAGGTTCCTGACCTTCGCATGGGGGATTTCCCCTCTTAACAACCGGTCTAAGGCAGGGTGTAGATACTCAAGATGTGGCCTCGAACCCAACTCTTTTTGCTTAGCCGAGGACTCAAACCCAGATCTAACCATGGCACTTGGGTGATCCTTAACTAGGTTCTGCAGGAGTCCGTTAGAGAGTAGCCCATGAGACGAATGGATTTTCCATGCGACTGGCTAGTGAGAGAAATCAAGGTGAATCTTACCTTGTGGGCTCATCTGTCTCAGGTCGTTGCCACACAGATTATCGCTGACGCCGTCTCATGGAGATCACTCGTTTGAACTCCTGGCTGGCTCACCAAATTGTTAACGGTGATCAACCCAATGTAATGAAACAAGAACCACAGTTCATTCTTTTCCACCTTTATTAGTAGCAAGCTACGAGAGAGAGAGCCCTCTTTCTGCACTCTCACAGCCACGGAGTTCTCTCTGTCGTAGCACAGAGATACAGAGTTTTTATACATCTTTGCACGTATGCAGAAAACTATTTCTAGCTAACCCTCACAGTCACATGCTCAGCAACAGTGATAGTCCGAGACAAAGACCACTTAATCACCTCAAACAAAATAGATATTCCAGTCAAGTAAGTGGATTATTGATACAAAAGGACATTCAGTTTGATAGACGCTCCAGCCATTTTAAAGGAATGCCCTACCTGTTTTGTTGGAGCCAAAACTTAATTACAAAGATAAGAACACCCACCAACTTTTATGCTTTAATTAAGAAAGGAATGTCCTGTCTAATTTCCATCAGCAACCGATTTTTGTCGAAACCAAAATTGTGAAAAGTCAGGAGATATCCTCTTGTAGGTTTTGTGAGCTCTTAAAACTTATCTCACTCCAAAGAGCAGCTGCTCAAACACGCTGCAGCCATTCTCAAACCAGAATACACAGACACAACCTTAATCATTATTTACAGGAATCTGAGAATACCCTTATCACCCCTACTGGGGGAAATGTTTTCTCGATATCAATAATATCAATCTCACTGAGAATCTAATCTTTCAATAAGTTATTTTCTTATAATTAATTCTAAGCTACAATCAAAATAAGCTAATGTTTTCAACTTCTTTTTACGCACTAAATCCTTAACTCAAAAATCAGCCTAGTGAATCTTCTCTGCATTGCCTCCAATGCAAGTCCAGTATATCCTCCTTTAACGCTGAGATTAAAATTGAATGGAGTATTCCAGATACAAAGTCACCTATCTGAATCAAAACATTCAACATTTTCTTGGTATTCCTAATCGGATGCTAACATTTTGTATATCATGTACCAGGATTCCCTGATCCCTTTGTACTACCCTCCATTTAAACATTTCAGCAGAAAGAAAACAACTCACAGGATTACCAGATTATTTTTCTATTCCTGTAATACCCTCTCAATCTATTGCAGTGTTATAATTAATAATGCATTATCTTGTATTTTCAATCCTAAACTGAGTGATTGGTTCTTCCAGCAAGTTCAAGTTCTATCCAATCATGTGTGGTCTGAATTAACCACACATGTGGAGCCATGGTGTCACTTCCTTCCGGCACCTTCTCTTAGTCTACATCTACAGTAGGAGAGAGGGACAATACTTCTACAATGCATGAAAACATATCTCCAAGTTTAGAAGTCGTCAAAAATATGGACTTCAATTTAAATTCAATATATTAATCAAGTGCAAAAGTAAGTGTTCAAAGTCTCACCAACAATGGACCAGAGAGAGAATTACAGGAGTTTTCATATTCATATTAAGCATGCTGTAACTATCATGATCTCTGATTTCATGACTTTTAAAAGGGAGTAACAATGCAAATACTGAGCCCGTTAAACTTAGTTTGGAACTTCATATGTTGGATTCTTGGAATGAATATTGCCATACTGACTTATTTTTAATTCAAGCTCAGTTTCACTGCTAGCATGTGCAGATTATTTTCTAAATGGGGAGAAAATCCAAAAATCTGAGATGCAAAGGGACCTGGGAGTCCTTATGTAGAACATCCTAGAAGTTAACCTGCATGTTGAGTCAGTGGTGAGGAAGGCAAATGCAATGTTAGCATTCATTTCAAGCGGTCTAGAATACAAGAGCAGGATGTGATGTTGAGGCTTTATAAGGCACTGGTGAGATCTCACCTTGAGTATTTTGAACAGTTTTGGGCTCCTCATCTAAGAAAAGATGTGCTGGCATTGGAGAAGGATGTTTCCCATGGAGGGAGAATCTGGAGCAAAAGGGCACGGCCTCTGGATAGAGGAGCATCTATTTAAAACAGAGATGCGGAGAAATTTCTTTAGCCAGAGGGTGGTGAATTTGTGGAATTTATTACCACAGACAGCTGTTGAGGCCAGATCGTTGGATGTATTTAAGGCAGAGCTTGATAGGTTTTTGGCTGGACATGGCATCATAGGTTACGGGAAGAAGGCTGGGGAGTGGGAAGGCTGAGGAGGGAAAAAAATGATCAGCCATGGCAGATGAGCCAAATGGCCTAATTCTGCTTCTATGTCTTATGGTCTTGTGGTCTATAAAAGATTTCTGTTCCTTTAGGCTTCTCTGAAATAATTCATCAAAAATATGGATTTCTATTTAAATGCCATAGCATATCTTAATCTTTTGAATAATACCTTCAAAAAATTCTGCCTTCTACTGATACTGTTAAAATTAATTTTTATGATGATTTTCAATCAAACTGATTAACATTTTTAACTTCTCTAAGTGGTATTAGCTGTGTGCTAAGTGTTAACCTCAATCTACGACACATTGACCACAATAGGCTTAATAACTGTGACTTTTCATTACAACATAACCTCATGGTTAGTATGTCAACTGTCAAGGACACAGTAAATTGGTAACAACATTTTCATTACACAGAACGCAGAAAAATACAGCACAACATGAGCCCCTTGGTCCAGATGTTCTGCCAATTTATAAGCCTACTTCATAATCAATCGAATCCCTCCCAGCTACATAACCCATAACCCTCTATTTTTCTTTTATCCATGTGCCTATCTAAGAATCTCTTAAATGTCCCTAATGTAGAGCCTCAGCTACCACCCTGACAGTGATTTGGGGCACTCACAACTCTCGTGTAAAAACCAACCTCTGATATCTTCCAAAACTTTTCTTCGTTCATCTTAAAAGGACATCCTTTAGATTTACCTTCCAGTTATATCTCCTTCCTGAGGAGACTCCAGTTATTCAACGTCTGCAGTGCTATGTTGCAGACGTTCTATGACTCAGTGGTGGCCAGCCTTCTACTCTACACTGTAGTCTGCTGACGCCAAGAAGATCAATAAACTCATCAGGAAGGCTGGTTCTGTTCTGGGGGTGGAACTGGATTCCTTGGTGATTGTGTCTGACAGGAGAATGCTGCAGAAGCTACGGAGCATTATGGACAATCCCTCTCACACCCTCCATGACATGCTGGACAAACAGAGGAGCAGCTTTAGTGGAAGACTGATTTCACCGGGGTGCACCACTGAACACCAGAGGAGATCCTTTCACCCTGTGGCTATCATACTCTACAACTCGTCCTCCTCACATATATCAGTGTATGGTTTCATTGCACGTCTGTATTTTGCACTATTACTTTTTAATACACATTTTGTATTCTGTTTCATATCTCAATGCTTACATTTTGTATTTTAAAGTGTATATCTCTAACTGAATAACCTTGCAACAATAATTTCCTTCAGGATAAATAAAGTTTTATCTTATCTTATCTTAAAAAATAGTGCACATGTGCAAAATCTTAATGGAAATCCTGTATTTTAAACTAATGAATTTAGATTTCTGTCCACTGATGTACTATAGAGCTAAACCTGACAACATTTGTTGGAGGAACTCAGCAAGTCAGGCTGCATCTATGGAGGGGAAAAAACAGCTGATGTTGTGGGCTGCGACTCTTCATCACGTGTGTTGCTTAAAATTTCCAGCATCTACAGAATCTTTTGTGTTTGGCATTTGTTGGATCAGCTTTTCAACTGTCCATTGACAGTTTTCCCTCACAGCTCCCTTGAAAAGCGGCATCCACTGCTAGGCCATACTAAGGAAGTACTGCACAATCTAGAAAGTGTCATGGCTGGCAATAAGGGAGGAAACATCAGTTTAAAGTTTTGGCTCACAGAATTCAGTGTCATGTAATGTGCTACACATATGATTTTACTCCAGTTTTTAAACGATGTTTTCCATTGATGGTTTAGGATAGTCAAGCCGAAAGAAGACAAGAGTATTGTAAAATGAGACAAAAGGATAGCTTGCCATTTTAGTAAGGTTACCCTCAAGAGAGAAAAAGTTGTTGGGACCTATGAAAGAAAACTCTGGAGTGAGATAAAGGAAATTGGCACTGACAGGATACGACAATATGGTCTGCTATTTTACCTCACAACATTTACTTATAAACCGATCCTGTAACATACCTAGTAATGGGTTTTACAGAATATCTGTACTTTAAGCTTACTACCTCATTCAGCAGAATCATATCATCAATAGCTCTCTGTAGTACTTACCTGTAAAAGTTGTCTGATCCGCTGATTATTTCCAGGTTTTGGACCAATGTCTACAAAGACGTTGGTTCAATTTAGAGTGTCTGCTGGAATAAACAGTCACGTGTGTTTGCTCCTTCAGAAGTGTGTTTGACTTTGATTGGCTCTTCACTCACTAGGGTGCGCAGACAACCCGGACAATGGTAATAAGCATCGGTCCCTATGAAAAGTCGGGACTAGAGAAAGTGTGTGAATTTGAGAACATTGCAAGCAAGTGCAGCAAGTCCAGAGATGTATCTAAGAAACAAACATAAAGTTATGTAAAATGGCAGGCTAATAGAAATCAGAGAGTACACAAAGAAGCAGGAAATGCTTGGTATCTTTTTGGAATTATTTTTCCATGTTAATAATGCAACAGAGGTGGCAGATGGGAGTATAAGAAGTCTGCCCTGCTAGTGGAAATAGGCCAGGATAATTATGACATGTTAGTTTATCTACAAATACCTTGCAACCCAGTTCAACACAGTTGCTGTAATATTATGGGGCCACTTTAATCAAAAAAGATCTAGTGCTTTCCCGGCATATATGACAAATAAACAGTGGTATAAATACCAGTGGACTGCACATGCCTTGGCATCATCCCTGAAGAAGATGGCAGACTTTGTCATTGAATCGTCAGTTACAATTGATACCTACACCTGACTTGAAGTCTCAGAAGAGTTTATTCACAACTTTAATCAATTACCCTCAGAAAATACTGAAAGTTACATTTTTGTACCTCACAATTAAAAACTTAGGGAAACAATGAATTAAATGATTTTTTGTGCTAACTTAACTTTAAAGTATTCGCAGGGAATATCGTATGAGATTGCTTTGTTTGTTGACTTGTCGACAAGCATGTTTCAGACAAAGTTCTTAAATACATTGTATTTGAAAAGAGAATTTCCATTTAGGATGCAGGAGACAGATATGCACATGTATGCCTTGAATGAAAAAGGGTTTGTACATCAGATCTAGGCCATGTGAAGCAATAAGACAAGAAAAGACTGTTATCTTCGTCAAGGAAACTATTCAGATCTATCAGAGTAACTTGATGTTTATACTATCAGAAATTAGGTCACAGTGCTAACGGCAAAGCAGTCAAAGCACAGCAAACACAGACAATCTGGAGTCTGGAAAGGTGAGCATGCTAAAAGAAGATGAAGATGAGTCTGAACCAAAGTAAAATGGAAAGGAAAGAAAAAGAAGGCCAAAGACTGGAATCATGGAAGTGCTTTTTGGCTGATTATTGAAGCAGAAGCTCCATAAAGAAATTTGGAAGAAAAGATAAAGGTACTGAATCATTTTTTGGGGTAACAAACATACTAATTTTTCAGAACCAAAATTGAGCCCAACAGAAATATGGTGATCAATACCTTGAAACGGAGGAAGGGCTGGAAAGGTCATAGAAACAAATCTATGAACCACATTGTCATACTTGACAAAACATGTAGTCAGCACCAAGACTAACAGGTTTTTATCAGAACATCAATAGAAGTTAACATAGGAAAAATGCTCTTGAGATCAGATTTACTCTTTTTCATGATGATTCATAAACTTTAGGGATGGTATTCATTGAAATTGAAAGGAAAGAGTTTTCAGAAACAGAAATGAATCAGAAAAGGCAGAAGTTGAGGGTAGATCCATTATTGTTGACTTCAATAACAATGAGTGTCCACTCAATACACAATGTGGATCAAAACAATTGGTATTATATATTTAACCTGTTGGACAACCTGGCATGTTCTGTTGCAGGAATATCTCTTCAAGATTTTCTTGATAAGTCATCATGGATAATCCTCAACATATCAAGGATGACCAACAGAGAGGATCCTTAATTGTTTAACTTCAAATTATTGGAGCACCAATGTCTGGGCTGGCAGGAGAACTGTGAAGCTCAAATACCTCAATCGGAAAAAGGAGTAAGAGCGGACTCAGAAACTGTGGCTATTCATGATCTTTCCATAACCTGACCGAAAAAGGCTTACTACAAGCACTAGAAGCAAGGCAAATAATGACATCAGAAACTTACAGAATTTTTGACCTTTGCATTAAAACCAGTTAAAGTAATGACTAAAAGTTTTTGAGATGTATGACTACCAAACTACTCTGCTCTGTATGCCACACAAGCACAAAACATACTCATGAGCCACAGAGGCAGAAAGATAATAGGACCAGAAAGGGGCACCTCACTACCTACTTATCATTATTCTATAACTAGTTTTGCTTATGGATGGAATAAAATGTTGAAAATACTCAACACATCAGCAAGCATTTGTAGAGAGAGAAAGTGAGCCAACATTTCTGATCAATTATCTTTCTTTAGAACAAAGAGTCCAAGAAAAATTGTGTTGCATTCTGAAGAGAAATGATCAGTTGACAACCCAAGGAATCACAAGTCAGGCTCTGGTTACATCAGTACTGTTACAGAGTTTTGTGAGAATAGAACCCTTGATACAGTTATACACTTTGTCCATTTGTCAGTAATTTTCTTCTGCATTTTTTCTAGCAGTGTAGCATTTCATACTGGCTGTAGAAGGAGGGCAGTGACCTTAAGGCAACTGTAACAACATAGCAACACCAGAAGGAAGTCAACCAACTCTTTGAGTCTGCTCTGCCATTCATTAAGATGGTGGCTGATATGTGTGCTATTTTGAAATAATTTCTATCCCTTAATTCTCTTATTGTCAAGAATTTTATCAATTTGTGCTTTGAAATTAAATCTCTGCAACCTTCTGGGGTTGAGAATTCCAAAAGTTTAACACAATATAAGTGAAGAAATTTCTCCTAATATTAGTCCTAAATAGCATACCCCGTATTCCAGAAATGTGTCCCTTGTCCTACCCTCTTCAGTCAGAGGAAACGCCTTTCCTGAAAATTAGCCTGTCAAGTAATTTATGTATTTTACAAGTTTCAATGAGATCATCTGTTATTCCTCTAAACGCTGGTGAATCTAATCCCAGTCTAAAAAATCTCTTCTTTTATAGCTGCCCTGCCACAGTAAATCTTTATTGCACTTCCTGTGTTAAGAGTAGGTTCTTTCTTTGGAATAAAACTGGAAATGATACTTCTGATAGAGTCTCATCAAAGCTCTATACAATAGCAATGAGACTTCCTTATTCCTGTATCCCTATTCAAGCCCTGCCAAACTAGTAAGATTGAGAAGGCCGATCCCACCCCAAACCCCTGTTTGTATGGATGCTGTGTGTACCATATAGGTGACAGTATAATAAGGGACTACTTTATGTTTTAGTAACACGTCGTTGCATGCGCTATTAGGCACGTATTGATCTGTACGTGTGTGCCGAGTTCAGTTTCTGTCAGTAAAGAACCATGAACCTTAGCTCCCATCTCTGGCATTTTTAATAATAGCATTGTTGTGTAACCAGGCCACATAAACAACACTGTGTAATTTGCTACCCTGTTACAAATTAGTGCCACGAAATAACAGACAAAGAAAAGGGCCCATTCTAATTAAACAGTCAAATGTGCACAAGTTGGAGTTCATCTTGAACTTCTCTATCACTCACACACTGGGCCCTTGGTCAATGTGAAAGCACACACCATCTTCTGAACGTCGCTCTCAATCCACCTCAAACAAACGGGTCTCTCACCGGATCATATGCTATGACTGGTTCTCCCCAACATCCTCTCTCTTCATCTCCTCTTGAACAAAAGCCCCAAGCCCAGCCTTGGTGTCCCTCACCAGAGAAACCTCCCTAGATTCAACCATCCTAATTGGATGGACACATTTCTTCTCATCTCTTATCTTAAACAATAACCCAAACAAGCATGAAAACAGAACAGACTGCTCTTACAGAACTGCCAAAATGAAATACATACAGCATAACAGTAAAAATATGAACCAGGGCATTACACTATAATCAAATAGAGAAGAGAAGATGGCGACGCGATATAGCTTGCAGCGGCCACTCCAGTGGTGATGTCTGTTATTTGTCAAGTATGGTGCCGTGCACAATCCTGATTTGATGGAGACGGACGTGAGAGCACGGAGGAACATCTGGTGAAACTTCTGAAACGCCTGCTTTGCTGCTGCTGCTACTGTGTGGTAGAGAATCTCTGAAGAAGGTCCAGAGTCCTCGGCTTTGCTTGTTGCTCGGTGGCCGGGGCGGGGTCAAAGCGCTCCACAGAGTATGGTGCTCAGAGAAGCTGTGTTGGAGGGGCTGGTCAGAGGCTCGAAGTTTTCGGACAGACTCAGAGTCCGCTGCGGTCGGGTGCTTCCAATGGTGCTGCATCGGCAAGTTGGCGGCGCTTGGAGGTTCATGGCGGGAGAGTTCCTCCCTTCTGCTGCCTGCATGAGATGATGAGGCTATTGGATTTTGAGACTTTTTTTTACCGTGCCCATGGTCTGCTCTTTATCAAATTATGGTATTGCTTTGCACTGTTGTAACTATATGTTAGAGTTAGGTGGTTTTGTCAGTTTTAGTCTTGGTTTTTCCTGTGTTTTCTTGTGATATCATTCTGGAGGAACGTTGTATCATTTTTTAATGTAGCATTTCTAAATGACAATAAATGAGGACTGAGTGTTCTCATAATCTAAAAAGAACTATCATAATGAAGGTTAACTAATCATTTGCATTATTAATCACTTGCTGCATGTGCATATTGGCCTTTTTTGTTGTTTCCTGACTATTGCACTAGGCATGTCTTCCCACACAGACCCTCACTTCACCTCATTCACTATGCCTTTTCTCACAAATGACCGGAGAGCTGTTAGTGTGCAGTCCTTCCTGAAAAAGGGTGCGTGTTTCAAAGACACCAGCATTATGCCATAAATTCAAGAGTATCATGGGGATAAAGTGAGTGTAGTTGCCATAATTAGGGAGAAGGTGCTTGGGAAACTGAAAGGTTTTAAGGTAGGTAAGTCATCCAGACCAGATGGATTACACCCCTCAGTTCTAAAAGAGGTTGCTGGAGAGATTGTAGAGGTATGATCAATGATCTTTCAAGTATCATTAAATTCTGCAACGGCTCCAGAAAACTGGAAAATTGCAAATGTCACTCTACTCTTTAAGAAGGGAGGGAGGCAGAAGAAAAGAAATTATGGGCCAGTTAGTCTAACTTCAGTGGTTGGTAAGATGTTGGAATCGATTATTAAGTACGTGGCTTCAGTGTACTTGGAGGCCCATGATGAAATAGGCCAAAATCAGCATGATTTTGTTAAGGGGAAATCTTGCCTGTTGCAATTCTTTGAGGAAATAACAGGCAGGATGGACAAAGTAATGTTAGTGGATGTTGTTTACTTGGATTTTCAGAAGGCCTTTGACAAGGTGCCGCATGTGAGTCTGATAAGCAATAATACCATGGGCTCTTATCTTGTTTAGCTGCCTCGTGTGTGGTTATTTGTCAAAGGCCTTCTGAAAATCCAAGTGAACAACATCCACTGACATTTTTCCTGTAATACAGAAAAGATACTAGCATGGATAGATCAGCAGGCTGGCAAGAGGCAAAGAATGGAAATAACAGGGGTCTTTTCTGGTTGGCTGCTGGTGACTAGTGGTGTTCCACAGGAATCGGTATTGAAAACTTCTTTTCATGTTATATGCCAATGCTTTGAAGTACAGAATTGATGGCTTTGTGGCCAAGTTTGAAGATGATACAAAGATAGTTGGAGGGACAGGTAGTGTTCAGGGAGTCTGTAGAAGGTTTTAGACAGATTAGGAGAATGGGCATAGAAGTGGCAGATGGAATAGAGCGCAGGGAAGTGAATGGTTGTACACTTTTGTGGAAGGAAAAAAAGGCTTTGGCTATTTTCTAATAGGGAAAAAATTCAGACATCAGATGTGTGCAGGATTCCTTAAATGCTAACTTGTGGGTTGAGTTGGCAATAGGAAGGCAAATGCAATGTTAGCATTTATTTTGAGAGGACTAGAGTATAAAAGCAAGGACATTATGCTGAAGCTTGAGAAAGGCATTGGTCAGATATCACTTGGAGTATTGAAACCAGTTTTGGGCCCCTTATCCAAGATACTTCTAAGAATTTTGATGATGAGCTAAAAGTAAGATACAAGCTGAAATAGGTAAAGAACAGTGTGGTTTTGTGAAAGACAAAGGTACAAGAAATGCAAAATTGATGTTAAGGATACCATCAGAACGAGCTATTCAAGTGCAAAAAGATTTGTTTGTTTGTTTTATCGACTACACAAAAGCGTTTGATAAAGTGAAGCACAATAAGTTATTTGAAATATTACAGAAAACTCTAGATCTAGATTCGAAAGACCTCCGCCTAATCAGAAATCTGTACTGGGAACAAACTGCCGGTGTAAGAATAGATGGAAAAGTGAGTCCATTTACGAAAATCAAGAGAGGCGTTAGACAAGGGTGTGTTTTCTCCCCTGATTTATTTAACGTGTACAGTGAAACAATATTACAAAAAATAAGAGAAATCTTGGGAATCAAAGTTGGCAGTGAAAACATCAATAATTTCAGATATGCAGATGACACTGTGTTAGTTGCAAGTATGGAGGAAGAACTACAAAACTTAATTGATATAATTCTTGAGGAAAGTGCAAAAATGGGTCTATCCATCAATTGCAAAAAGACAATGTATGGTGATATCCAAAAAGAAGGAGAATGCTATCTTCAGGCTGAGAATAAATGGGGAAGACATAAAACAAGTAAAGAACTTTTGCTACTTAGGAAGCTGGGTGACATCAGTTGGCAGGTGCGACATGGACATCAAAAGAAGAATAGGGATGGCAAAAGACACCTTTACGAGAATGAAGAATATACTGACCAACACTAAACTAGGCATGACAACCCACCTCAGAGTACTGAAATGTTACGTTTATCCAGTTATGTTATATGGCTCAAAATGTTGGACAATACCTAGTAACATGAGGAAATGAATTGAAGCAGCAGAGATGTGGTTTTTGAGAAGAATGCAATGAATATCATGGACAAAGCGAATATCTAACGAGGATGTCATGAACAGAGCAAACACAAAAAGAGAAATAATGTATGAAATCATGAAAAGGCAATGTAACTTCATTGGACATGTGATTAGGAAAGAGGAGTTAGAATGCACAGTAATTATGGGAAAGATTGAAGGGAAGAAAGCAAGAGGAAGACAAAGACAAATGATGATGGAGACAGCAGCCAGAGAACTGGAAATGAATACCAATGAACTGATCCACTTGACCTGCAACAGGAGTGTGTTGGCCATGGCAGTCAAAGCTCAAACTGGGCACGGCCAGATGATGATGATGATCTAAGAAAGGATGTTCTGGCATTGGAGAGGATCCAGCGGAGGTTCACAAGAATGTTTTGGGAATGAAAGGGTTAAGGTATCAGGTGCGTTTGATGATTCTGGGCCTATACTTGCTGGAGTTTACAAGAATGAAGGAAGATTTCCTTGAAATCTAGCAAATATTGAAAAGCCTAGACAGAGTGGATGTGGAGATGCTGTTTCCTATAGTGGGGGAATCTAGGGTGAGGTGGAACAGCCTCAGAATAGAAGGACGTTCCTTTAGAACATAAATGAGGAGGAATTTCTTTACCCAGATGGTGGTGAATCTGTGAAATTCATTGCCACAGATGACTGGTCAAGTGATTGAGTATATTTAAGCAGAGGTTGATAGGTTCCTGATTAATAAAGGCTATTAAAGGTTATGGTGAGAAGACAGGAGAATGGAGTTGAAAGAGGTAATGAATCGGACATGATGGAATTGCAGAGCAGACTTGATTAGCCAAATGCTCTAATTCTGCTCCTATATCTTATAATAGATCATCAATGATACCAACACCTGCTGTTTGCAACAGCATGAAATCCATGTGCCTTTCACATGGAAGCATAAAGTCTAGATAATGAAATAAGATGAATAGGTAGATATGGAGCAGTAATAAGAAAGTAGCAAAAATCAGGCGAAGAATTATATAAGTGATGATGGAATAAGTCATACAGTATCCTTTGGGACAGTGTACTTGAGGTTGCAATACCTTATTCATCCTTTAGAATCTCACATTTAGATATTTTTCACATTATTTGTTTGTCTGGAGAGGGATCGCAGGGAAAGAGACTGCAAGGGCCACTTACCACATTGGTGTCTCCCTGATAATGCCCCACACTACCACTGTCAGCACAAATACAGAGCCTCTGCTTATATCTATTTGCTATGTGAGAATTTCTGCTCAATATTATGGAAATATATGATTCAGACCCTGAATTGAATCTTCCTTTCCTTGGTAGACTTGCCTGGATAGCCACTCCCTGATTACTGCATGACCTCCAACCTTGCAGTGTGTCACATCCCTGCCCCTACTCAGTGTGAAGTGATTAATGTGTCTGTACACTCAGCAATGTTTAAATGAGGAGAGCGTTAAGCCCATCACCCCTACTGGGGCACTGGATGCTGGCCGAAGCTCACCAGAGTCCTCTGTCCTGGGCCAGTCTTGCAAGGTGTCCCCGATGTGCCTTCTATTCCTGTCCCAGGGATGAGGTCTTTGGAGCTTCTCCTGGCATTTCTGTAGCTCTACGTTTTATGGGGTGGGGTAGCTAGCCTCATTCTTTTCGCAGCCATTCTTGGGAACATCAACGGCAGAGGTTTAAATGAGCTGGCTGTCTGTCAAACTTGAAGATTGGGTGGAAGTCCCACCCTGACACACTTCTGTTAGTATTACGAGAGTGGAAAATCTAGGCAACTGAGTTCATCAGTTGTCAAGGTTTTTCTCTGGCAACTCACAAGTTCAAACCTACTGATGAATAAATGTCTAACCACCCAATACAGGAAATATTAAGCTTAATAAGTAGGAATATTTTGTGTAGATGTTCTAACAAAAATTAGGTCAGTGTTCAGAGTGACGTCATCTCTCCAGGGTATTACTATTAGTTAAAAATGGCTCTTTCTCATTTTCTTAATATCGTAAGAATTTTATTTGACCTTTTCAATAAAATGTTATTGATTAATGCTTAAAACAGTGACATTTAATCATTAATCATTTATTTCTTATATAATGTTTGTGCCGTAGTTTATTTCCGTTTGTGCTATTTCATGTCATTTCCTGACCCTGCGGTTGAAGCTTACATTAAAATGAAACCACACAATCATCTCAAGATCCAAAATAGGCCAATGGGTTATTTAAAAGGAAATATATAAGTTCATGTAACACATGTCAAGAAATTAGGTTGATTCTTAGGTGTATTCTCTATCTGTGCAATTCTGCAGAGAAATTGCAAAATAAAACTGATTCCTTTAGTGTTACTACAAGCATGGAGATTGATTGGCCCCATTCAAGGAGACCATATTCAGAAAGACTAGGTGGGGAAACACAATGATTTGTGGATGAAAAACTGGTAGTTCTCCCTGAATTCCCAGACATTGCCATGATGCTCATATCATGTAATATGCCTATTATTATATGGTAACTACCACAGCACTAGAGGATTGCATCAGCAACCATAGAGTCATAGAACACTACAGCAAAGAAAAGGGCCCTTCAGCCCATCTAATCTGTGCTGAACCATTAATCTACATAGTCCCATCGACCTGCACCTGAACCATAGGCCTGCATACCCCTCCCAGCTGTGTACCTATCCAAATTTCTCTTATATGTTGAAATTGACCCTGCATCTGCCACTTGCACTGGCAGTTCGCTCCACACTCTGAGTGAAGAAGATCCCCCTCATATTTCCTGTAAACGTTTCACCTTTCACCCTTAACCCATGCCCCCTAGCTTTAGTCTAACCCAACCTCAGTGGGAAAAGCTTTCTTACAGTTACACTAACCATACCTCTCATAATTTTACATTTTACATCTATCAAATCTCCCTTCAGCTTTCTGCATTCTAGAGAATAAAGTCCAAACCTGTTCAATCTTTCTCAATAACTCAGGTCCTGAAGTTCCAGCAATGTCCTTGTAAATTTTCTCTGCACTCTTTCAATCTTACTTACGTCTTTCCTGTAGGTAGGTGAACAAAACTAGACACAGTCCCTCTGTTCTATCACACTCCTCAGTGCCCTAAAGCACACTGTGCAAGACCTGCCCTGGTTGATCCTCACAAGGTGTAGCACCTTGTCTGCATTAAATTACATCTGGCATTTTTCAGCTCATTTCACCAGATGGTCCAGATACCCCCTACAAACTTTGATAGTCTTCCTCTCTGTCCACTACACCCCCAATCTTGGTGTCCACAAATTTGCTGTTCCTGATTAACACATTATCATTCAGATCATTGATATAGATGACAAACAACAACAGACCCAGCACAGATCCCTGCGGCACACCCTTAGTCACAGGCCTCTAGTCAGAGAGGCAACCATCTACAACCACTCTCTGGCTTCTTCTACAAATCCAATACCTAATCCACTTTAAAAACAAGAAAAAAATGTGCTAATACTCTAATTTTCTAGAGGATTAATTTTGTCCCTTGCTATCCTTTCATTTTTATTAACACAAAAGTGTGTAACTCTAATCTATTTTACTACCTCATCTTGAAGGCCAAGGGACTGAAACTTCTTGACCAACCTCCCATGTGGGACTTTGTCAAAGGCCTTGCTAAAGTCCATGTAGACAACATCTACTGCCTTGCCTTCAACTTTCCTGGTAACTTCTCAAAAAACCTTACAAGATTGGTTAGATATGACCTACCACACACAAAGCCATGTTGATTATCACTAATCAGACACTGCTATCCAAATACTTACTAATATCTGGTCCCCTGGAATATCTTCCAATACATTTCCACTACTGGTATCAGGCTTGCTGGTCTATAATTTCTTGACTTATTCTTAGAGCCTTTCTTAAACAATGGAACAACATTAGTTATCCTTCAACGTTCCAGCACATCACCCGTGACCATGGATGTTTAAAATATCTCTGCTAGGGGCCTCTTCAAATTTTTCTATTGGCCTCCCACAGGGTCCAAGTGAACAACTTTTCAGGCCCAGAGGATATGTCTGCCCTAATTTGCCTCAAGACAGCAAGCACCTTCTCCTCTGTAATCTGCATAGGGTCTATGAGTTCACTGCTGCATTACCTCACTTCTTTAGACTCTGTCTCCATCTCCCAAATAAATACAGATGCAAATAATCCATTTAAGTTCTCCCCCATCTCTTTTGTCTCCATGCCTAGATTGCCACTCTAATTTACCAGAGGACCAATTTTGTCCCGTTTGTTTTTTTTATCTCTAAAAGCCTTTAGGATTCTCCTTCACCTTCTCTGTTAGAGCAACCTCATGTCTTTTTTTTCAGCCCCCTGACTCCCTTTTGAAGTGTTCTCTTGCATTTCTTATACTCTTCAAGTACTTTATTTGTTCCTGCCTGCCAATACCTGCTATGCACCCCTTTTTTTCCTTAACCAGGGCCACAATATTTCTTGAAAACCAAGGTTCACTAAACCTGTTACACTTGCCTTTTATTTTGACAGGAACATACAGACTACTCTCAAAATTTCGCTTTTTAAGGCCTCCCACTTACTGAGTACACCTTTACCAGAAAACACCCTGTCCTAATACATACTTGCCAGATCTTTCCTGATAACTTCAAAATTGCCCTTTCTCCAATTTAGAATCTCAGCCTGTGGACTAGACTTATCCTTTTCATAATTACCTTGAAACCAATAGCATTATGATCACTAGATGCAAAGTGTTCCCCTACACAAGCTTCTGCAACATGCCCTGACTCATTCCCCAACAGAAGATCTAGTATCATATTCTCTCTAGGTGGACTTCTATGTACTAATTAAGGAAATTTTCCTGAACATATCTGGCGAACTCTTGCCCATCCAGCCTTTTTACAGTACAAGAGTCCCAGTCAATATGTGGAAAGTTAAAATCACCTACTATTACATTCCTACTTGATGTTTTGGGAGAGCAGATTAATTGTCTATTGTGTATTCTCACAAACCACCTTTCTCACAGTTAAAAAACTGAACCAAAAATATGGTAATCTCTGGATTACTACCTGAGCCACATGCAAATTGGCAAAGGGTTAAGAAGATTAGAGAGTCAAATGTGTGGCGTAGGAGAAATGGGTTTGAATTCATGGGAATCTGGGAAAGGAGAGAACTGTTCCATTGAGACGGGCTCCACCTGAACCGTGATGGGACCTGAGTCCTGGCAAATCATATAAATACGGCTTTGATAGGGCTTTAAACTGAATAGCAGGGGGTGGGTTCAACAGATTGGGAAGTACGGATAAAGTAAAAGAGAAAAGTGTGGATAAATATAAAATAAAAGTAAAAGATAAAAAAAGAGAAAAGAAAGGGTGGAGCACAAAAGAGATAAAGATTACTATATTTTAAAAGCACAATGAGTGTAAAGGCACTTTATCTGAATGCCTGTAGCATTCCAAACAAGGTCAGTGAACTTGCGGCACAACTCAATACAAAGGGGTATGATTTAGTGGCCATTACAGAAGCGTAGTCGCAGGGTGGAGAGGATTGGGAACTAAATTTCCAAGGATATCAGGTTATATGGAAGGATAGGCAGGAAAGTAAGGGAGGTGGAGTAGCACTCTTAATTAAGGATGAGATCAGGGTGATAGTGAGAAACGATATAAGATCTAAGGAGCAGAATGTTGAATCCATCTGAGTAGAGATTAGGGATAGTAAAGGGGAAATATCACTGGTGGGAGTTGTCCAACGGCCACCGAATAGCAGCATTACAGTGGCACAGGCAATAAACCGAGAAATATCTGAGGCATCAAACAATGGAACAGTAGTTATTATGGGGGGCTTTAACTCGTGCATAGATTGGATGAATCAAGTTGGTCAAAGCTTGAGGAGGACTTCATAGAATACATACATGATAGCTTTCTTGAACAGCATGTTACTACAAAGGAATGTGCTATCTTTGATCTGATCCTGTGCAATGAGGCAGGTAAAATCAGTGATCTTGTAGTTAGGGATCCTCTTGGAAAGAGTGATCACAGTATGATTGAGTTTCCAATATTTCGATTTAAAACCAGTGTATTATGCCTAAACAATGGAGACTACAATGTGACGAGGGAGGATTTGGCTACTATAGACTGGGGTCACAGGCTATTGGTGGGATGGTTGAGGAACAGTGGAAGACTTTCAAAGAGATTTTTCACGGTGCTCAATAAAAGTATATTCCAGTTAAAAGCAAGGGCAGTAAGGGTGGAGAGAGTTAGCCATGGATAACTAAGGAAATAAAAGAAGGCATCAAACTAAAAGCTCTTGCATACAAAGTCGCCAAGAGTAATGGGAAACTGGAAGATTGGGAAAACTTTAAAAAGCAACAAAGAACCATTAAGCGAGCAATAAAGAAAGGGAAGATAGATTATGAAAATAAAGTAGCACAAAATATAAAAATGGATAGTTAAAGATTTTATAATTATATAAAGCAGAAAAGGGTGGCTGAAATGAACGTAGGTCCCTCGGAGGATGAAAGGGGGAATTGATATTGGGTAATGAAGAAATGGCTGAGGCTTTGAATGTGTTGGTCTTCACAGTGGAGAACACATCTAACATATCAAAGAGAGATGATATGGATGCAATGGGAGGCAAGGACCTCAATACAACAGCTATCACTGAAGATGGTAGTGCTGAGCAAACTTGTGGGCCTAAAGATGGACAAGTCCCCTGCTCCTGATGGATTTTATCCCACGGTCCTGAAAGAAATGGCAGAGGTTATAGTAGATAATTTACTAGAATTCTCTGGACTCTGGGCAGGTCCCAGTGGATTGGAAGAAGGCGAATGTCACGCCACTGTTCAAAAAAGGATGTAAGCAAAAGGCAGGTAACTATAGGCCAGTTACTTTAACATCTGTAGTTGGGAAAATGCTTGAAGCTATCATTAAAGAAGAAATAGTGAGACATCTGGAGAGAAATAGATCCATCAGGCAGATGCAGCATGGATTTAGCAAAGGCAGATCCTGTTTGATAAACATACTGGAGCTCTTTGAGGATATAACAAGCACATTGGATAGAGGGGTACAGATGAACGCTATTTACTTGGATTTCCAGAAAGCATTCAATAATGTGTCACATAAAAGACTTATCCATAAGATAAGGATGCATAGAGTTGTGGGTGATGGATTAGCATGGATAGAGGATTGGTTAACTAACAGAAAGAAGAGAGTTGGGCTACATGGGTATTACTTTGGTTCGCAATCAGTGAAGAACAGTGTGCCGCAGGGATCAGTGTTGGGCCCACAGCTGGTCATGATATACATTAATGATCTGGAAGAGGGGACTGAGTGTAGTGCTTCACTGCTTCGCTGCTGCTGCTACTGTGTGGTCTAGATTCTCCGGAGGGGAAGGCCCCGAGTCCTCGGCTTTGCTTGTTGCTCGGCGGCCAGGGAAGGGTCGAAGTGCTCGGTAGAGGATGGTGCTCGGAGAGGCTGTGTCAGAGGGGCTGGTAGGAGGCTCAAAGTTTTCGGACTGACTCAGAGTTCTCTGCGGTCGGGCGCTTCCAATGGTGCTGCATCGGCAAGTTTGTGGCGCTTGGAGGTTCATGGCAGGGAGAGTTTCTCCTTTCTACCACCTGCGTGAGATGATGAGGCTATCGGGACTTTGAGACTTTTTTTACCACGCCCATGGTCTGCTCTTTATCAAATTATGGTATTGCTTTGCACTGTTGTAACTATATGTTATAATTATATGGTTTTGTAAGTTTTAGTCTTGGTTTGTCCTGTGTTATTTTTTGTGATATCATTCTGGAGGAATGTTGTATCATTTTTTAATGCATGCATTTCTAAATGACAATAAACGAGGACTGAGTGTCCTTATAATCTAATCTACTGTATCTAAATTTGCTGATGACACTAAATTAAGTGGAAAAGCAAATTGTGCAGAAGATATGGAGAGACTATAGAGAGATATAGATAGGTTAAGTGAGTGGGCAAGGATCTAGCGGATGGAGTACAATGTTGGTAAAAGCGGGGTCATCCACTTTGGAAGGAAACATGAAAAATCAGATTATTACCATTTCATTTCATTGATACGTCAATCCAAAAGGCTGGCATAGCAGGCTTCTTGGGATGCCTTGAACATACCCTCATCATATGGCATCAAATCCAGATGGCTAAGAAAGAAAGAAAGGATCTGCATCGACCTGGCCAACGCCTATGGATCAGTTCCTCATTCCCTACTGTGGACTGCTTTTGAATTCTTTCAGGTGCCTGCAACAACAACAAATCTGGTAAAACACTACTTCCAGGATCTGCAAGTTTGTCTCACAACATCAGACTTCACCACAACGTGGCAACCACTGGAAGTAGGCATCATGGCGGGGTGCACCATCTCCCCATTGGCCTTTACTATGGCAATGGAGCTCATTATCAGAGCCTCAAAATGGGTTGCGGGAGGAAAAAGGCTACAGTTTGGTCAACGGTTACCACCCATATGACAGTATATGGACGATATAACAATACTGACGATAACTGTCCCCTGCACCAAGAGACTTCTGGAAAAGCTTCATCAAAACACCACATGGGCGAGGATGAAGGTCAAGTCCAGCAAGTGCAGAACCATCTCCATCGTCAAAGGTCAAGTCACGGATAAAAGATTTTAGATTGACGGGACACCTGTCCCAACTGCTTCAGAAATGCCAGTGAAGAGCTTGGGCCGATGGTATGATGCTAAGCTCAAGGACACTGAGCAGTTTAAACAACTAAAAAAGGATACCATCATGTACACAGCTCGCATCAACAAGACCTTGCTGCCAGGAAAACTCAAGCTGTGGTGCTTCCAGTTCGGCATACTCCAAGACTCATGTGGCCTTTAACAGTGTATGAAATCCCCATCAACAAGATTGAAAAGCTCTAGTGATCAGCACACATGTAAAACAGTGGCTTGGGCTTCCACGATGCTTAAGTCCCGTTGGACTGTACGGGAAAGGCAAATTGGAAATACCAATTGCAAGTCTTGTGGAAGAATTCAAATGCACCAACGCAAGGTTGGTCATGACCCTCACTGAATCTGAAGATACTGTTATTCGAACAACAGCCCCCCGTGTGGCAACGGGGAGGAAGTGAACCCCATCTGATGCCGTTCAGAGTGCTAAGTCTGCTCTTCGCTTCAGGGATGTGGTTGGCCAAGTCCAACATGGGAGAGCCGGGCTCGGGCTTGTCCCAAAAACTCCTCAATGGCACAAGGCAACATCAGTGCAGAAGAGACGGCTCATGGTGAGAAGACAGGAGGAGGTAGAGCGACATGCCAGGGCCGTCTCAATGGCCAAGCAGGGCCAATGGGAGAGCCTGGAAAAGAGGAAACTTAGCTGGCATGACATCTGGGAGATGGAGAGATCTCAGCTAAGTTTTGTCATCAGAGCCACTTATGACCTCCTACCCACATCCCAGAACCTGAATCAGTGGTGGGGAGAAGACCCCGCTTGCTGTCTTTGCCAAGCACCTGCCTCACTAAGGCTCTTTTTAACAGGATACACCACAAGCCTCACCCAGGGGTGGTACATTTGGTGGCATAACCAAGTTCTCAGACAGCTGGCATCAACCTTGGAACAGAGGTGAATCACCACAAATGCTCTCCCACAAACATCGGCAGGAAATGTCCACATCACACGATTTGTACCAGCAGGGCAACCTCCAGAGCACCATATAACATCAAAAGATGTAAGCATTCTGCAGGTTGCTTGGGATTGGAAAATGGACGTGGACTTGGGAAAAAAGCTTGCGTTCCCCCCAGACATTGTGGCTACAACATTCCGGCCAGACATGATCCAAGCTGGCATATGTTGTGGAATTGACAGTACCATGGGAAGATGGTGTCGAAGAAGCTTATGAGAGGAAAAAGACCAAGTACTCTGAACTGGCAACTGAAGCTGCCCAGAACGGCTGGAAGACCAAGATTTTCCCTGTAGAAGTGGGATGCAGGGGATTCGTTGCTACATCTACGACCAGTCTATTGAAGAAGATGGGGGTGAGGGGTCACTCCCTCCAACAAGCAATCGAGTCCTTGTCAAATGCAGCAGAAGAAAGCAGCAATTGGATTTGGATTAAAAGGAAAGACAACAACTGGGCTGCAAGATGAAGACAGGAGAGTATGGAACTGAGGGGGGGGGGTGTATCTGGGACGCCAGGTAGCACCGTTGAGCCCTCTGGAGACGTCGTGGGCTTATCAACAAAATGTCAAAGAAGGAGGGTGCCCACCTGATGACCCCGATGACGTACCTACCCTCCCTCCTTGTCACCACTCCAAGCCCACTGCCAAAATCGAGAGTGCCGATTTACCATAGGGATTGAAACATCAAATCCTAGTAGCTCTACTAATATCCACTAAATGGTAAAAGATTGCAGCATGCAGCTGTGCAGCGGGACTTGGGAGTGTTTGTGCATGAATCGCAAAAGGTTGGTTTGTAGGTGCAGCAGCTTATCAAGAAGGCAAATGGAATATTGGCCTTCATTGCTAGATGGATTGAATTTAAGAGCAGGGAGGTTATGCTGCAACTGTACTGCGTGCAGTTCTGGTCTCCTTACTTGAGGAAGGATATACTGGCTTTGGAAGTGGTGCAGAGATTTACCGGGTTGATTCCAGAGATGCTGGGGTTAGATTATAAGGAGAGATTGAGTTGCCTGGGACTGTACTCGCTAGAATTCAGAAGGATGAGAGGAGAAGATCTTATAGAAACATATAAAATTATGAAAGGAATAGATAAGATAGAGGCAGCAAAGTTGTTTCCATTGGTAGGTGAGACCAGAACTAGGGGAACATAGCCTCATGATTCAGGAGAGTAAACTTAGGACGGAGATGAGGAGGAACTGCTTTTGCCAAAGAGTGGTGAATCTGTGGAATTCTCTGCCCAATGAAGCAGTGGATGCTACCTCAGTAAATATATTTAAGACAATGTTGGATAGACTTTTGCATAGTAGGGGAATGAAGGGTTATGGAGAAAAGGCAGGTATGTGGAGACAAGTCCATGGTCAGATCAGCCATGACCTTATTGAATGGTGGAGCAGACTCAACGGGTCCGATGGCCTACTCCTGCTCATACTTCTTATGTTCTTATGCTATCCACTGCCATGATGCAACAGATGAAGGCTGCATGACAGAAACATGAGTTTCCAATGCAGTGCTCAGATGCCGGGTGACTGCTGCTTGTGTTGCAGTGGAAGCTGCAGCTTCAGGTAGCTCATTATGTTTGTGTCCACAAGGTTGTTGAAAAATCATCATTTGGGGCGGGGGGTGGGGTAGTGGAAACTGGTTCTCTGTTCTGTTCAAAGCTCCCAGGCATGTTAGTGCTCCTTGATACTAATCACGTCTGGCAGGCATTTGCACATTCACTATCAATGCAGCCAGCCACATCAAAGTTCTTATCCAAGACCCCAGAAAAAATAACTTTCACGAGCTGATATCTACTTTATTCTTTAAGAAAAATGGAATGGGTGACAGAGAGGATATTTGACCCAAAATAGAGCAGCAGAGACAATTTTAGCAGAAAACATTACTTTACTAAAAAGTGCAAAATAACAAGCCTCAAGGGGCCACAAAACAAAGGAGAACAGATACTTAACACGACAAGGCAACAAGGTAGCTGAAGGCTTGGAGCTACTGGTTGAAGCTGGCTGGTTTGATGGGTGAACAAATGACTGTGGATGAGAGCCGGGTTTAAATAGGCTGCAGGTGATGAGTTGGAAATGAATGGCAGGTGACTCCTGCTAGCTGGGTGGAGGCTGGGAGGTGCCTGCCTCTGCAGCCTATGGTTGGCACCTATTGGCCCAGTATAATCTGGATGGGGCTGGGGGAACTCTTCGATGAGCAATGGAGCCAAGATGAACCTAAATGGCACCCAAGAACTCTCCTCTGGGCTGTACCCTACCCAGTCAACCAGGGACTCCATACCCCATCCACAATTACATGAATCCATCAACCGGCAAACCACGCACACCAGACCACCTTCCACCATTCTGTGTCCCAGAGGTGCAGGCTCAGGTGGGTTGAGAGGCCCATGAACCACAGGCTTGATGCAGGACACATGGAAGGTAGGTGTGATCCTGAGGGATGATGACATCTGGGGATGGTAAGTGACTGGGTTGATGCGAATGGAGAACCCTAAAGGGAACAATGAATTGAGACAAGTGCTTGTGGGAGTCGGTGTGCACGGGCAGATCTTGGGTGGACAGCCAGACACAGTCCCCAGAGTAGTCTGAGAATCACCAGCAGCAGTTATTCGCAGCAAAAACATAGCTGGCAGCTTGGAAGAAGTCTGTCAAACACCTGCATGGCCAGAGATGAGAGAGGAATGGGCCTGCAGAATTGCCTCAGGGTGTGTAGCCGCTGGCATGTACAGGTGGCTGTCAGGTGTGTCAGCTGGAGCAGGCTTGAGCTGTAGGTCCTGGCAGTCATCAAGATCCTAAATGAATGGGGTGAGGATCTGTGAGGATGAAATGATGGGCTAAGGGTTGATCTCCATCTCAGCTAGGTCAAACCGTCATGACAATGTGTCTACCTTAGTGTTCTTGGAACTGGGCCGGTAGGAGATGGTGAAGTTGTATTGCTTGAAGAAGGGCCCAGTAAGCCTGCCATGGGTTGAGTTGGCAGGTCTGTTATATGGATAGGAGGTTCTAGTGGTCAGTCCAGACCAGGTGTTTCCCCACAGCCAATGTCTCCAATCCTTCAAAGCCCATTTGAGGGTGAGCTTCAACCTGCCTCCTGCTCCGTAAGGGCAACGCTGAGCTTTCACGAGAAAGCGGCACGAGATTGTGTCTTTCCGTCCAGCCCTTGCTGGGAGAGGGTGGCCCAAATGCCCACCTCTAACACAACAGGTCCAGAGGGCCTCAGATGGCACAGAACTGGAGCAGTGATGAAGCACTTCTTGAGCTCTTCGAGAGCATTGTCCATGGCTCAGACAAGGTTATCCACGAGGTAGGTAATTTGGGGAGGGAGGTGAGAGGAGCAGCGCTTTGGTAGTAATTCCTGATGAAAGCAGCAGTAGAATTTGGAGAAGCCCAAGAAGCGCTGTGTGAGGGAACGCTAGCGGGGTCATTCAACAACAGCGCGCACTTTCTCTGGATTCATGGTTATGCACTGGGGTGAAAGGACATAAAGGACATAACCCGGGAGAGAAATGACTGGGGTGTGGAACTGCCATTTTTCTAACTTGCACTACAGCTGGTTTTCGAGGAGACACTGAAGGACTGAATGGGTGTGACAGATGTGGTCTTGGGTGTCCTTGGAGAAGATGAGGATGTCATTGAGGTAAACAAACACATACCTGTGTAGCATGTCTCAGCAGACCTTCTTGATGAAGGTTTGGTAATAGCCGGACTTTTGGGAAGTCTGAAAGGCATCACCAAGTATTCGTAGTGGTCAGTCGGTATTAGGAATGTTGTTCTTCAATGATAGCCCTGGTGGATGCCGATCATATTGCATGGACTCCATAGATCCAGTTTGGTGAAGATCTGGGCCCTGTGGAGTGTTTTGAATGTACTAACCATCAAGGGGTAACAGCTCCTAATGGTGATTTCACTGAGTCCATGATAGTCGATGCAGGAATGGAGACCCCCCCATCTTTCTTTCTAACCATGAAGAATCCTGCACCAGCTGGGGACTGGGATGGACAAATGAAGTCGTACTGTAGTGCTTCAGTGATGTAGTCATTCTTGGCTTAGGATGGAAAAGGGAGGGCAGGTGACCTCGGGGAGGGGTAGTGCCTGGGAGGAGGCTGAAGGGAGGGAGGAGAAGATGGCGGCGCGACGTAGTGTGCGTGGCAGTTCTGAATTGCTATCGTATCTGTGAAGTAGGATGCCGTGCACAATCCTGATTTGATGGAGACAGACGTGAAGAAGCACGGAGGAACATCTGGAGTAACTTCTGAAATGCCTGCTTCGCTGCTGCTGCTACTGCGTGATCGAGAATCTCCAGAGGGAAGGCCCCAAATCCTCGGCCTTGTCTATTGCCTGTTGCCAGGGCCAGGGTCAAAGCACTCGACAGAGATGGCGCTTGCTGCATCAGTGTTGGGGAGCTGGGCGGAGGCTCAGAGTTTTCAGACGGACTCAGAGTCGGACTGTGGTTGGATGCTCTGGGATGCTGCATTGGCAAGTTTGCGGCGCTGGAAGTTTACCGTCTGCGGGAGATGATGGGACTTTCGAGAGACTCTGAGATTTTACCGTGCCCATGGTCTGTTCTTATCAAATTACGGTATTGCTTTGCACTGTTGTAACTATATGTTATAATTATGTGGTTTTTGTCAGTTTTTCAGTCTTGGTTTGTCATGTGTTTCTGTGATATCATTCTGGAAAAACATTGTATCATTTCTTAATGCATGCATTACTAAATGACAATAAAAGAGGACTGCGTGTCCTCATAATCTAATCTAATCTGATCACACAGTCCAGTGATCTTTGAGAAATCAGGGTACTGGCTTCTCTTTTACCAAAGGCGATGAAGTGAGTCGTGGTATTCCTGTGGGAGTTTGGTGAGGTCGAGAGTTGCAGGGCGAAGTTAACTGAGATTTCAGGCAGATGGTCCATCAGGTGGGTCCCCTAGTGAACCAGATGATCAGGTGAAGTGAGACTTGTGAGTGCAGTGCCAGGCGTAACAGCAGATGAGTGGAGTCTTGGGTGAGTTGATAAGAAAGAATTGGATGGACCTGAGGCGCACTCTGATGCCATGTGTGTGCTCTGACTATCCCAGACTACAAGGCACGTCCTTCAATAGCCGTGATGCAGAAAGGCTGAGAGATAGGGTTGGTAGACAGTTCAAGCTGCACACACAGAGTCCGGTCCAGGAAGTTGCCTGGTGTACAGGAATCCAGCAGGACCTCCTGTGGGCATAGAGTCATTGGGGTACGGAGGAGGACAGAAAGAGCTTACTAGATAGAATCCACCTCACCTCTACCTGGTGGTGCCCTTTTCCCAGATACAGTGGTCATTTAATGTATGGGTGATCAGCAGCTCTGCAGTATGCGCACAAATTGTTTCTCCGCTGATGCTTATGTTCTTGCGGGGGTGGAATGTCGGTTAAGGAACCTCTCTAACTGCATGAGTTCTGGACACATTGCTAGTGCAGGTCTTGCAGCCTAGAAATGGTTCTGGGAACAGAAATGGGGGTTTTGCTGATAATTTGGAGGGCCCTTCCATAAGATGCTTGTCAATTTGGAGGGTAGAGTGATGAGATTTTCAAGGTCAGTGGGCATCTGCCAGGAGGCAGCTTGTCTTTCTGAGAGGCCATGATGGTGACGGGCCAGCAGTGTTTCTGCATTCCAGCCCCACTTAGCTGCAGGGGTCCTGAACTCCAAAGTGTAATCCAGCACTGAGCGTGAGCCCTGTTGAATGTGAAGTATTCAATCAGATAACATGCTTCCACTTCCTCGATGGTCAAAAACCCACGCATCTCAGTGGTGGATTCTTCAAATTTATTGTAAATAGTGATTTTACTGTCCCAGCTCAGAGCTCGTCCAGTCAGGAGAGAGATGACAAAGGCCAATTTGGCTCGGTCTGTAGAATACAGAGATAGCTGGAGCTCTAAGTGCAAGACGCACTGGGACAGAAAGTTGCAGCTTCCAGTTGGGGATCCACTGAACCATTCATGCACCGGAGTCTGGGGCTCCAAAGGAGGAGGTTGGCTGGTGCAGGATTGCTGTATCGAGATGGAGAGTTGGAGGAGAGTGGCAAGCAGGTGGTCAATGGTTTCCTGCCTTTTCAGGATCACAGTTGACCAATGAATTCCTTTAGGCTAGCAAATTCCGCTGGGTCAGTCATTGGTTCACTCATCCTGTCGGGAGATGTAGAGGAAGCTTGACTCAAATCAGGGCACAGGAGATGATTTTAGCAGTAAATGATACTTTACCTATAAACTGGAAAATAATAAGTCACAAGGTGCACAAAACAAGAGAGAACACATACTTAACATGACAAGGCAAGAAGGTGACTCAAGGCTAGGAGCAGGTGACTCAATGGGTGAATTGTGGGTGAAATCCGGGATTAGATAGGCTGCAGGTGATAATTTGGAAATTAGTGACTCCTGCTAGCTAGGTGCAGACTGGGAGGTGCCCGCCAGTGCAAGCCTTAAACCCATTTCGTTGTTGTTTCACTTATGGTTGAATGACTGCCTTTGAATGTAAGTTGTGAGCTCTGAAACCGGTCCTTTGTGTGAAGGTATGGTCTACATGTGAGAGTTTAGAACATTGAACAGTACAGCACTGGACAGGCCAGTCAGTCCATGATATTGTGCCAATCTTGATGCTAATTTATGCTAAAGACGCTCTTCCTGTTTATCAACCAAATCACCCCATTCCTTTTGTATTCATTCATCTATCTAAGTGCCTCTTAAACTCTGCCAAACACCCTGCTTCCACAGCTATCCTTGGCAACCTATTCAAGGGAGGTAACACCCTGTGTGTAAAAAAAACTTGCCCCTCATGTTGCCTTTAAACTTACCCACTCTAACTTAAATGCATAGTTGACATTTCTCCCTGAGGGAAAAGATTCTGACTGTCTACCATATCTATGCCAGTAGATTTTAATACAATAAACACAACATATCTCTTACTGGAAATTAATGGAAAGCCCTCACATTCTTCAACATTAAGGATTTTGGCATTGGGTACTTCAGGAGCTAAAAATACAGATATCTGCTTTGATGGAAAATCAGAACAAGAGACTGTTATTAGTATGTTCTTAATATTACTCAATTTATCCCCAACTTCTTCAATTGCAACTCTGATCAGAGAATTTATTCTGAGATTTCTGATAGGTGACTGATGGATAAATTACAAAAATATATAGGTGAGTGATGTGAGTAAATTAGTCAGCACCTAAGGCTGGGAGTCGTTCAACAGAACATGGAAACCGATACTATTACTAGGTGGCTTCAATCATTTGTGTGAAGTCATTAAACATCCTGCCCTATTGCAGCCAGGTCTTTGAGGCATGACTTTTAGCATTGACCTCCTTCTTTCCCCCCCTTCTTCCCCCCCTTTCCCCCCCACCCCGGCCCATCCTTTCACACTGTCTGTGTGGAAGTCTGGCTTCCTGAAGACTTCTTCTTTTCCATGTTCAGTAACAAACCTCCCCATGCAGCCATTGCGAAACAGAGCACTGCCATCTCCCATGTTATTCCTTTCTTCACCACTTCCCAGGTCAATTTCACTTGCAGATATCTTCAGCTGAAACGTGTTTCCTCTTTAAGACCTGCAGACTCCCTGTAATTAACAAAAGGTAGTTTTAACCATGGCAAACTAACCCAGTCATTCTGCTGAAGCACTTAGTCAATGAACAGAATGGTTAGTGCAGGTTAGTGGGCAAATGAAATTGAAAGACTTTCCATGGTTGAACTAATTGACCAACCACCACTACTTTATCATTTCCTATCAAAGTCACATTACTAACAGGTACTCTTATACCTAGCTTCACTTTACATACATGCAGTCAGTTTATGTGTAGAAACTAAACTTAGTTATTTATATTTATTGCATGCTTATTCTGTTTTTTTTTAATGCTGCATCGGGTCCAGAGTAACAATCATTTTGCTATCCTTTACACTTGTGTACTGATGAATGACAATAAATAATCTTGAATCTTGAATTTGTGCATTGTAATTATTGCACCTCTTTTCATTGGCTTTTGGGCTTATTTGCAAAGGAGCTAAGATCCATGCACAGGTTGCCAGAATGCAACCTGCCAGAGCTCCAGGTATTATATTCACTATCAAAACTACTAAGGATTCTTATAATTATTTTACATTTAATAGAACATAGAAATCTACAGCACATTACAAGTCCTTCGGCCTACAATGTTGTGCTGACCATGTAACCTTCTCTAGTAAATGCCTAGAATTACCATAGAAACCATAGAAAACCATAGAAAAACTACAGCACAGAAACAGGCCTTTTGGCCCTTCTTGGCTGTGCCGAACCATTTTCGGCCTAGTTCCACTGAACTGCGCACAGAATAGAAACCATAACCCGATTAGATTAGATTCAACTTTATTGTCATTGTGCTGAGTACAGATACAAAGCCAATGAAATGCATTTAGCATCTGACCAGAAATGCAAAGAATAGTGTTATTTACAAAATAATTGCAAATAAAAAAAGTGCTACAGCGCACAAATATAAAAGTACTGAGACAGTACAATACGGATGCAATACTGCTTAGCGCTGTGATGAGAGGTTCAGCAGTGTCACAGCCTCAGGGAAGAAGCTCTTCTTGTCCCTGCTGGTGCGGGAGCAGAGGCTCCTGTAGCGCCTACCGGATGGGAGGAGAGTAAAAAGTCCATGTTTAGGGTGAGATGCATCCCTGATAATGCTTTTCGCCCTGCCCAGGCAGCGAAATAGCTCACATAGCGCTCTATTTTTCTAAGCTCCATGTACCAAAGAATCTCTTAAAGGCATGACCTGCCCTTGACAAAGCCGTGTTGACTATCCCTAATCAGATTATGTATCTCTGAATGCTCATAAATCCTGCCTCTCAGGATCTTCTTCAACAACTTGCCCACCACTGAAGTAAGACTCACTGGTCTATAATTTCCTGAGTTAACTCTACTCTCTTTCTTGAACAAGGGAGCAACATTTGCAACCTTCCAATCCTCTGGTACTTCTCCCATCCCTATTGAAGATACAAAGATCATCGCCAGAGGCTCAGCAATCTCGTCCCTCACTTCCCACAGCAGCCTGGGGAACATCTCATCCGGTCCTGGCAACTTATCTAACTTAATACCTTTCAAAAGCTACAGCACATCCTCTTTCTTAATGTCTATACACTCAAGTGTTTCAGTCTGCTGTAAGTCATCCCCAGAATTGCCAAGGTCCTTTTCACTGGTGAATACTGAAGCGAAGTATTCATTAAACATCTCCGCTACCTCCTCCGGTTCCATGCACGTGTCCACTATCGCTCCTGATTGGTCCTATTCTCACGTGGCTCTTCCTCTTGCTCTTCACATACTTGTAGAATGTTTTTGGGTTTTCCATAATCCTGCTTGCCAAGGCCTGCCCATGGTCCTTTCTAACTCTCCTGATTTCATTCTTGAGCTCCTTCCTGGCACCCTTGTAATTTTCTAGAGCTCTATTTGTACCTAGTTTCTTTAACCTTTTGTAAGCTTTTCATTTCTTCTTAACTAGATTTTCTACATCCTTTGTACACCATGGTTCTTTAACCCTACCATCCTTTCCCTGCCTCAATGGAACATATCTACGCAGAACTCCATGCAAATGTTCCCTGAACATTTGCCACGTTTCCCTGAGAACATCTGCTCCCAATTTATGTTTCCAAGTTTCTGCTTAATAGTATCATATTTTCCCCTACCCCAATTAAGCATTTTCCCAAATTGTCTGTTCCTATCCCTCTCCAGTGTTATGGTATAGGAGACAGAGTTGTGATCACTACCTCTAAAATGATCTCCCACCGAGAGAACTGACACCTGACCAGGTTCATTTCCCAACAACAGATCAAGTACAACCTCTCCACTAGTTGGCTTATCTACATATTGCATCAGGAAACCTTCCTGAACACACCTAACAAACTCCATCCCATCTAAATCCCTTGCTCTGAGGAGGTGCCAATCAATATTAGGAAAGTTAAAATCACCCATCACAACAACCCTATTATTATTGCATCGTTCCAGAATCTGCCTCCCTATCTGCTCCTCAATGTCCCTGTTACTATTCGGGGGGGGGGGGTCTATAAAAACACCCAGTAGTTATTGCCCCCTTCCTGTTTCTGACTTCCACCCACAATGACCTAGTAGATAATCCCTCCATGACTTTCTCCTTCTCAGCAGCCATGACACTATCCCTGATTAGCAATGCCATGCCCCCACCTCTTTTGCTTCCCTCCCTGTCCTTTTTGAAACCTCTAAAGACCAGCACACTCAGCAGCCATTCCTGCCTCTGAGACATTCCAAGTCTCTGTAATAGCCACAACATCATAGTTCCACATATTGATCCATGCTTTAAGTTCATCCGCCTTGTTTATGATACTCCTTGCATTAAAATAGACACATCTCGAACCATCTGGCTGAGTGCATCTTTGCTCATCTGCTTATCCTTCCTCACAAACTCCCTACAAGCTATCACTACTTGTGCACCAACCACCCCATCCTCTGCCTCTTCACTTTGGTTCCCACCCCCGGCAAATCTAGTTTAAACCCACCCCAATAACATTAGCAAACTTCCCTCCCAGGATATTGGTTCTGTTCCAGTTCAAGTGCAACCTGTCCCATTTGTACAGGTGACCAGTTCCCCAAAAAAGGTTCCAATGTTCCAAGAACTTGAACCCTGCCCCCTGCACCATCTCCTCAGCCACTCATTCATCTGTGCTATCTTCCTGTTCTGACCTTCACTAGTTGGTTGCATCCGGAGTAATCCGGAGATTACCACCTTGGATGTCCTGCTCCTCAGCCTTTTTCCTAACTCCCTAAACTTACTGTGCAAGACCTCAACTCCTCTCCTGTTTATATCATCGGTACCAACATGTACCATGAACTCCAGCTGCTCACCCTCCCCTTCAGGAATATTCTGCAACCACTCAGAGACATCCTGGACCCTGGCACCCGGGAGGCAACACACTATTCTGGCACCTCTTTTGCTGCTGCAGAATCTCCTATCTGTCTCCCTAACTATCGAGTCCCCTATGACTATTGCTTCACCTGACTTCCTCCTACCCTTCTGAGGCTCAGAGCTGACCACAGTGCTATTGGTCTGGCTGCTTCAGGTCAACCCCTTTAGCACTATCCAAAGGGGTATACCTGTTGCTGAGGGGAAAGGTGACAGGGGTACCTTGCACCGACTTTTCTCCCTTTACCTCTCTTGGTGTTCACCTGTCTGCTCAAAAGTTGTATCTATCAATTGCTCTGCCTCCCAGATGATCCTTAATGTGGTTTTTCATGAGCTGGAGTTGACCGCACTTCCCGTAGTTGTAATCATCAGGAAGACCATCAGGCTCCATGAATTCCCACATCCTACAGGAGGAGCATTCCACTGTCATCCTGCCTGCACTGTACAATGGGCAACCAAAACCGAATCAGCACTAATGAAAGGAAAAAACCCTCCTAACCTATTTCATGTTCACAAACTTCCTCAAAGTGGCATACACTGAGGGAAGTACTTTTGAAGCAATAATTCCATTGTTATTTTTCCTGTTGGTGGAAAGGAGGAATAGAATCACCTCCATTCAGGGCCCTAAATGGTCCTTCCAGGTGAGCCAGCACTTACCTGCGAATATGTTGGGATCATCTGTTGTGTCTGGTGCTCCTGATGTGGCCTCCTCTACATTGGTGAGACCCGTCGTAAATTGGGGGACTGCTTCGTCGAGCACCTCCGCACCATCCGCCAAAAACAGAACTTCCTGGTGGTCAAACACCCATTCCTGTTTTGACATGTCAATCCATGGCGTCCTTTTGTGCCAAGATAAGGCCACCCTCAGAGTGGAGGAGCAACACTTTATATTGTGTTTGAGGAGCCTCCAACCTGATGGCATGAATATCGATTTCTCCTTCTGGTAAAAATGTTTTTCCCTCCCCCTCCCCTCTTCTTCTATTCCTCACTCTGGCCTCTTACTTCTTCTCACCTGCCTATCATCTCCCCTAGGTATCCTCCCCTTTCCCTTTGGTCCACTCTCTTCTCCCATCAGATTCCTTCTTCTCCAGCCCTTTATCCTTCCAACCCACCTGACTTCACCTATCACTTTCCAGTTATTCTCCTTCCACCACGCCCCCCCCACCCCACCTTTTTATTCTGGCATCTTCCCCTTTCCTTTTCAATCCTGAAGAACGGTCTCAGCCTGAAACGTCGACTGTCTGTATATTTCCATAAATGCTTCCTGACCTGCTGAGTTCCTCCAGCATTTGTGTGTGTTGCTTTAGAAAAAAGTCACAGTCAGTGAATGTAAAGAGCAACACATTCCAACAAATACATCGCATACTACTGAATACTATCTTTTCCCATTCCACGTATCTTTCATTCTCCGAACATAAAATAAAATGATTTAAATATTTTATTGGGAATGCAGAAAGGAATATTAGCCAGCACGATGGAGAGCAGCAGGCAGAAGGGTCTTTGGACCTTTGGGGCAGAAATTACTTGATACCCTCAGAAGTAAGATAAACCAGTGGGTTTAATAATAAATTCAATAAAAATGCACCTTTCCCATTTACATAAATCCTTTATTAAAGAATAGAAAGGCTTCATCTCCATGGCAACCAAGTTGCTACAAGCAGGTACCCTGGAGTTGAGACCGAGTGCTGAACACACAAAAACCCACAGAATGGTATACTATTAAATAACTTCAACTAAATCTATTTTACTCTTCATATCTGCAATTTATTGTTAATTGGAAAAACTTTTACAGCGCATAATTATTCCAATGCTGGATCACACGGACACAAATTACCTTGTTTAAAATCATTCTTTCATTACCACAGAAAATTAATTTCAGATAAACAGTACATTAGAAGATCCAGATCTTGTAATTCATTCATGAGATTTCTAGTTATTGTGGCTTAAATATGCTGTTCTTTATGAATTACTGGTCAAAAAAGAGTTTTAAAAATGTTTTCAATAATGCAGTACAAGATGACTGTAGTTTTAAAAAAATGTTCATACCAAATTTGCAGCTATTTCATTTTGGATAAAGTAGGTATCTCTCACCTAATGATGACATAGTCAGTGACAACATAGCAGAAAACAAGCAGTGTCAGCAAAGCTGCCTGTGGGGGAGTGAAGTGAAATGTACTGTAAGTATGTACTTAATCCATGCTTGACGTTTTCTATGTGATATCATCACTGGAATTCTATGATATTAAGGATCTCAAAATCTCCTAACCTACAGCATACGCAGGCAACTTGAATGCTTTTTCAGGTTAAAGCAAAAAAAAAGTTTTCTTTGCAAGAGTTCATAAATCAGAGGAAAGTGTACAGTAAATGGTGGGTTGCTTAGAAGCCTAGCGTCCATCCTGAGCCCCCAGTTGTACGCCATTTCAATTCCCCTTCCCAGTTCCACACTGAACTGCCAATCCTTGGGTCGGCCTTCTATACTGCAAGTGTGAGACTCAATGCAAACTAGATTAACAATATTTCGTATTCAGCCTGGGTAATATACAAGCCAATGGTATGAACGTCTAATGTTTTTCATTTTCAATTAACCCAGTGGGTTCTTTCCCCATCCCTCCACCCCCACCACTTTCCCTGTTTTGGTTCCAGTTCCTCCTGCCATTCTCCTCTTCCCTCGTGGTTCTCAGTCTCAGCTCCTTATCAGATTCTAGCACTGATAATCCTTTGTGCTCCTGCCTTTCTCCATCTAGCAATTGTCTCCAAGTTTCATTCTCTCCACCCACGATCTTGCCCCATCTATCTCCCAATTTTTTTCTCTCCTTATCTGCCTCCATTGGTATGGGCATTGTGCATAAAAGTCAGAAAGTCATGTTGCAAGTCTACATAGCTTTGGGTAAGCCACATAGAGAGTATTGTTGCAGTTCTGGTTGTCACATGACAGGAAGGATGTGTAAACTTTGGAGATGTTGTAGAACAGGTTCAACCAGGTTGGTAACTGGATTAGAAAGTATTAGGTACAGTATAAGGAAAGTTTGGACAATGAATTGGAGTTTTGAAAGCTGAGGGCAACACAATAGAAAAATATAAAATTATGAGTGCAAATGACAGTGTAGATAATCAGAGCCTTTTACCCAGGGTGGAAATATTATTTACTAGGGCCCATGATTTTAAGTGGGGGAGGGGTTGTTTTCAGAGGATTTACAAGGAAATTTGTGTTGGAATGTCCTCAAGGGGAAGTGGTTGATAAAGATTCAATAAGAACACTTAAGGGGTAGTTAGAAAGACACACGAACTGATAGGGAGTGGGGAGATATTGACCATATACAGGCAGATGGGACGAGTTTGTATTGGCATCGTGATCGGTCCCAGGTCTGGTGAACAAAAGGATTTGAGGGGATGCACACTCTGGGGGTCGCACCAAGCATTGTTGACCATGAAGCAAACCCCTCCTCCTTTACTCTTCCCAGTGAAGTTTTTCGACCTGTCTGCCTGGAACAGGGAGAACCCAGAGGGCTTGATGGCATGACCTGGTACCTCCTCCATCAGCCAGGTCTCCACGAAGCACAAAACGTTGCATTCCTTTGTTTCCCGCTGATAGGAGATTCTGGCTCTCAGTTCACAAAGCTTGTTATCCAGGGACTGAACATTAGCCAGGAGTATGCCAGGGAGCGGCGGTCGATTTGCATGCTGTCTCAGCCTCACCAGGACACCGGCCCTTCTCCCTTGCCTCCATGCTTCTTCCAAGGCGGTGGCGGTGTAAGAAATGAGTCTCCCATGGATCGCACAAGCAGGGGATCCCAGTGTAGGAAAGAGTGGGCTCCTTCACCTTCAACCCCCTGACTCTCAATACAGGAGCCCCTCAGGTCTGCGTACTGAGTCCCCTCCTTTACTCCCTGTATACCCATGAATCGCCACCTACTGCTCCAATCCGCTCATTAAATTTGCCGACGACACTACGTTGATCGGCCTTATCTCAAACAATAATGAGATGGCCTACAGGGAATAAGTCATCTCTCTGACACAGTGGTATCAAGAAATCTACGTTCTTTGCCGTGCTTCTTTTGTGGAGAACTATACAATGCAGTATTTTATTGGTTGCAGGCTTTTCTGTCACTTTCAATATTATCAGCTTAAGTAAGCACTGCAATTACTTTAGAACAGTTAATGCAATGTGTATCTATGGCTCAGCTATGCAGTCTTTATGCGCAACGTTAGACAGACATCTTTTTCAGACCTGATAATGTACAAGTTGGCCGGGAAATTAGAAATTAATGTGCACTAACACTGGGACATGAAGAAAATGTAGCAAAGGTTGCGGGGGGGTGCAACAATGCAATCCCCCTTAGTCTGTCCATAACTTTAGGACTTCCAGTGTTAGAATGTGTTCACAAGTGAATGCTTCCAACAGGCAAGTTTGAAGGTAGAGTTTTTCGAGGAAGTTACCAAGAAAGTTGATGAAGGGAAGGTAATGGATGTTGTCTACACGAACTTTAGTAAGACCTTTGACAAGGTCCCGCATGGGAGTTTGGTCAAGAAGGTTCAGTCGCTTGGCATTCAGGATGAGGTAGTAAATTGGATTTGACATTGGCTTCGTGGGAGAAGCCAGAGAGTAGTTGTAGATGGTTGCCTCTCTGACTTGAAGCCAGTGATTAGTGATGTTCCGAGGGGCTGGTGCTAGTCTGTTGTTGTTTGTCATCTGTATCAACAATCTGGATGATAACGTGGTTAACTGGATCAGCAAATTTGCAGATGGCACCAAGATTGGGGGTATAGTGGATAGTGAGGAAGACTACCAAAGCTTGCAGTGGGATCTAGACCAGCTGGAAAAGTGGGCTGAAAAATGGCAAATGTGATTTAATGCAGACAAGTTTGAGGTGTTGCACTTGGAGAAAACAAACCAGGGTAGGACGTACATGGTGAGCAGCAGGACACTGAGGAGTTTAATAGAACTGGGGGATCTGTGAATACAGCTCCACAATCCTTGAAAGTAGCATCACAGGTAGATAGGGTCATAAAGAATACCACTGACACACTGGCTGTCATAAATCAAAGCACTTAATACGGGAGTTGGCATGTTATGTGGAAGGTGAAGAAGACATTGGCGTGGTATAATTTGGAGTATTGTATGTAGTTCTGGTCACTTACCTGTAGGAAACATATCAATAAGATTGAAAGAGTACAGGCAAACTTTACAATATAGGAGATTTTCAAAACAGTATAGGAAAATGAGGGGAGATTTGATAGAGGTATACAAAATTATGAGGGGTATAGATAGGGTTTTCCCACTAAGATTGGCTAAGATGAGAACTAGAGGTCATGGGTTAAAGTTAAGGGGAATATGAGGGGAACTTTTTCACTCAGAGGGTGGTGAGGGTGTGGTACAAGCTGCCAGTGCAACTGGTGGATGTGGGCTCAATTTCAACATCTAAGAGAAATTGGTATAAGTACATATGAAGGGTGATTGATAAGTTCATGACCTAAGGTAGAAGGAGTCAATTTTAGAAAACCTAGCACATTTATTTTTCCTACATTTACACACTTAGTCCAGCGGTCATGGAGCATACAGATTCCTTCTTTGTAGAGATTGGCGTCTTGGACCTCCAGAAGTGGTCCACAGCAGGGGTGATTGATAAGTTTGTGGCCTAAGGTAGAACAAGATGAGGAGAAACTTCAAACTTTCTGCATTTTCACTCAAAGAGTTGAACTGCACGTGCGTGTAACGAGAGCTGTATAACTCATCTCCTTTTGCCTTAGGCCACGAACTTATCAATCTCCCCTGCTGTGGACCACCTGGAGGTCCAAGATGCTCTCGTTATATGCACATGCAGTTCAACTCTTTGAATGATAATGTAGAAAGTTTGAGGTTAATAACTCATCTCCTTCTACCTTAGGCCACAAACTTATCAATCACCCTGCTGTGGATCACTTTTACAAGGAAGAGATCCGTATGCTCCACGACCACTGGACTAAGTGTGTACATATAGGAGGGGACTATGTTGAAAAATAAATGTGCTAGGTTTTCTAAAATTGACTCCTTCTACCTTAGGCCACGAACTTATCAATTACCGCACGTAGATGGGAGGGGTAGGGATGGCTATGGTCCTGAGTACAGGTCAATGGGACTAGTAGATTAATAGTTCAGCGTGGACTAGATGGATGGAAGGGCCTTCTTCTGTGCTATAGTGTTCTACATCTCTATACGAGACTAGGTATTACAGTCATAGAGCAATATAACATGGATACATGCCTTATGAGAATAGGTTGAGTGAACTCGGCCTTTTCTCCTTGGAGAGACGGAGGATGAGAGGTGACCTGATAGAGGTGTATAAGGCGTTGAGAGGCATTGATTGTGTGGTTAGTCAGAGGCTTTTTCCCGGGGCTGAAATGGCTGCCACAAGAGGACACAGGTTTAAGGTGTTGGGGAGTAGATACAGAGAAGATGTCAGGGGTAGGTTTTTTACTCAGAGAGTGGTGAGAGCGTGGAATGGGCTGCCGGCAACGGTGGTGGAGGCGGATACGATAGGGTCTTTTAAGAGACTTTTAGATAGGTACATGGAGCTTAGTAAAACAGAGGGCTATAGGTAAGCCTAGCAACTTTTAAGGTAGGGACATGTTCGGCACAACTCTGTGGGCCGAAGGATCTGTATTGTGCTGTAGGTTTTCAATGTTTCTATGTTTCTATACAGGCTCTTTGACCCAACTAGTCCATGCCAACCACATTCCCAACTAGTTGGTCCCAATTTTATGCCTTCAGTCTTATCTCTTCAGATACTCCCTTCCATGTACCTATTGTAGCCACTTCAAATACTTCCTCGCAACTCATTCTATATATGCACCACCCTATGTGGAAAAGTTGCCCCAAGTCCCTTTTAAATATTTACCCTCTCAGTCTAAATCTACGCCCCCTTGTTTAGAACTCCTCTGCCCTGGGGAAAGATTGTTATGATCCTCCTTATCTACTCCTCTCAGTTTTAAACATTTCCATAAGGTCACCCCTCATTCTCCTACATTCCAAAGAATAAAGATCTATCCTGGCCAAGTTCTCTTTATAACTCAGGCCTTCTAATCCTGGCAACAACTTCATAAATCTTTTTTGCACTCTTTCCAGCTTAACATCTTTCCTATAACAGGGTGATTAAAACTGTACACTGTACTCTGAGTATGGCTTACCAACTTTGTACAACAGCAACATAATGTCGCAACACTATACCCCTTGCCAGACTGAAGAAGGCCAGCATGTTTAATTTCTTTTCACCACCTTGTCCATCAGTGACACCATAGTTTGCAACAAATTATGCACTTGTATTCCTCGGTAATCTGTTCCATTACACTCCCTAATGCCCTAGCATTCATACGACAAGTCCTACACTGGTTTGACTTTCCAAAATGCACCACCTCATACTTATTTGTATTGGAATCCATTTGCCGCTCCTCATCCCACTTCACTATTTTATCAAGCCCTCCCCGTAATGACCTAATTCTGCTCCTATGTTTTATAGTAGTCCACCACAATCTTCTTCACTATCAATACCACCTCCTAAGTTTGTGCAATCTGCAAATTTACTGATCAGACCATGTACATTCAAATCCGAATAAAATGTATAAATAATGAATAACAAGGTTCCCAACACTGACCTCTGCAGCACACTGCTGGTCACTGGTCTCCATTTCAGAAAAAAATCTTCAGGACCCGCTTCGGCTTCCTTCCTCTGAGCCAACGTGCTGAGGGATCTCCTGAAACTCAGTACGACGACTGCCGAGACTTTGTGGGGAACGACCATAATCTAGGGTCCTGCAGATGGACTAGGCCCTGTGGAACAACATCTCAAACACTTCAGAGGTTCATCGTTTGAGGAAACACGAGTTGTGTTGAGAATGCATTGAAATGATGGTACAAGAACACATAAGATACACTCACAACAAGCTGAAGGAACTCAGCAGGTCCGGCAGCATCCGTGAAAAAGATCGGTCGATGTTTCGGGCTGGAACCCTTCGTCAGGACTGTTGGGGGAAGGGGCAGAGGCCCTATAAAGAAGGTGGGGGGAGGGTGGGAAGGAGAAGGCTGGTAGGTTCCAGGAGGAAAACCAGTAAGGGGAAAGATAAAGGGGTGGGGGAAGGGAGGCAGGGAGGTGATAGGCAGGAAAGGTGAAGAAAGAATAGGGGAAAACAGAATGGGTAGTCGAAGGAGGCGGAACCAAGTCCCTACAGTCCTGACGAAGGGTTCCGGCCCGAAACGTCAACCAATCTTTTTCACGGATGCTGCCCGACCTGCTGAGTTCCTCCAGCTTGTTGTGAGTGTTGCTTTCACCCCAGCCTCCACAGATTATTTTGTGTTTACAACACATAAGGTAGACAGACTGTACTGAATTTTGAAATATGAAGGACAGTGTGTGTGGCCACCTGCTTATAAGACATTGTTGAAGAGGCTGATGGAGCCAATGGGGGAAACTGAGTCATCCACAGATGGCTGACAGGATGGGTGAATAGGTAGTTTATGAGGTGATCCTTCCACTATTTATATCATGTACTTCCAATCCAAAGCCTTGAGGTTCTTATTACCATTCAGAGTACTCCTTCTTCACTTTGAATGGTCTTGGGCCCAGAAGTTAAAGAGGACATTGTATTTCTTCAGGCAAGCTTTGAATACATCCTTGAATCTTTTCTTCCATCTGACTGAAAATCTCTAGCCATGACAGAGCTCAGGAAAGAGTGTCAGTTGGAAGTTCAGTGTCAGGAATCTGAACAATATGGCCAACTGAGTGTAATTGGGGAACTAACACTGGCACGTTGTCCTGGAAAAAGACATTATTGCTGGTTCATTTATCTTCCCAATGAGCTTGGAAGATTTTGTGGAAGACAGCATTGGTGGTGTTTTCCCAGTGCTTTGAGATGCCTTCTGCAGGTAATCCAGGTGTCATAAGTATATAGAAAAGCTGGTGTCAATGCAGTCCAGAAAACCATGAGCTTTAAATACCCAATTTGTCATCTGGAAAAAAGATTGTACTGGCACATTAAAGACATGCATCACCCATGTGTTTCTTTGTTGAGAGGTGGCTCTGAGATATACAAAGTGGTCCAAGTTCTCGCAAGTCTCACTGTGAACCTTTATTGTCAGAAAACAGTGTGGTGCATCAGAGGCAGGTAGGTAGATCACTTTTGTTTGCAGGTGTTGGGTGTACGTGCCATTCTCTTGAATGCTTCTGTGTAAGAGTCAACAATGCTGGAGCTTGGCTTCTGATCATGCCACAAGCATTTTCTGCAAACTGTAGTCCAATTTATGAGGTTGGTCTCCATTCAGCTTGGTTCCCCACTGGATGAGCATCTTGCTTTGTGAAGTTTTGTGATAGGTCATGTGCAGAGGCTACCCCACAGAAATCACTCATTTCTATCCATAGTACGGATGGAACTTCAGCAGTCAGGAGGCAGCCATTCCAATAGCAAGGCTTCGTCATAGTCAGCAAGGAACGGATTGGGAAGGCCATCTCCTAAGGGGTCCTCCTCTTGACAGATGCCTGAAGCATCATAATGATTACTCTGTTTCATCAGACAGACAAGAACAATGCATTATGGAAACATTACAGGCCAAGCACTGACACTTGCTCAACCATCCAAGTGAGGTATTGGAAGATCACTCGTGCCATGACAGGCGCTATTATTTCCATTAGCCTGGCCTCAAAACATCTGCTGCGACAGAAGTATTGTCACAAGAATATTAATATAAAAGGTCTCCAGAACCCCACAAACTGGCACATCACAGATAGCGAATGCCTCGCAGTGAGTGTCCTCATACCCCAGCAATGTGTAGGATGTTCATTGGAGTAGGCTGGCAACACAAAGACTCCAAACAAAGTTTGGCAAACAAAAATGAATGTGTAGTTTGGCCTGTAGAATATGAATCTATCAGATGGTCTGATCTTAACATCAAGATCAAAATGAAAATCCATCAGTTGGGATTTCCACAGTTAGTGCACCTTTATTGTGACTATCACATGACTATAACTCTCCTGATTTGAGAAGATCAGTTCGAGTAGAAAGGGTTAAGGTGCATTGCTGGCAATATTTTACTGGATGTATATTTGACATTGCATTAAGTCAAATAACTTCGGTGCAGAATGGAAGTGAATGATACCATTTTGCAAAGGTTGAGGTTTCACCAGTAAAATTATGGCTGACATGATTCTATATACTAGTAATGGAACTGAAGTTCACATCAGACCCCTTGTACCATAATACAGCCAATGAGGTTTCAGTTATTTCCTGAAAGTCTACAGTTGGTGTCAATGTTAAAACTTTAGTGAAGCACATGAAATGTTTTACTACATTGAAAGTGTTTTAAAAGAAGCCTATGGTTTTTAATAGGTATTGATTCTGATTATGAATTTGTACAGATGATATACAGTGGAATAAGTATTATTTAACAATAATCCACCATTGATCGGGTTCTGTATATCAGACTGATCCAGTAGTCAACTACGATCCAGTAGTCAAACCTAATCTTTGGGCATGGGAATGAATATCTAGCAAATAAATGAAATGACTTCGCTATAGTGGTTTGTGTGGAAGCCGCACATAGGGTGCAATATTTTGATTGAGTTTTTGACGAGGTGACAAAGTGATGAGGGTGAATGATGAAGGTAGAGATCTGGACATTTTATACATGGATTTTAGTATGGCGTTTGACAAGGTCCCTCATGGGAGGCTCATCCAGAAAATTAAGATGCATGGGATCTATGGTGAATTGGCTAATTGGATTCAGAACTGTCTTGCCCATAGAAGACACAGGATGGTGGTTGAAGGGGTTTATTTTAGCTGGAGGTCTGTGATTAGTGGTGCTCCAGAGGGATCTGTACAGGGACCTCTGCTGCTTGTGATGTATATAAATGACCTGGATGAAAATGTAGATGGGTGGGTTAGTAAGTTTGCCAGTGATACAAAGATTGGTTGTGTTGTGGAACGTAGAAGATTGGGAAAGAATACAATAGGATCTAGATAATTTATCTGCAGATAGGGGCTGATAAATGGCAGGTGGAGTTTAACTGAGACAAATATGAAGTGCTGCACTTTGCTAGGTCAAACTTAAAGAGACAGTACACTGTTAAGGGCAATATCCTTAACAGTACTGATGGGCAGAGGAATCCTGGGGTCCAAGTTCATTGCTCCCTGTAAGTTGCTACACAGGTTGACAGGGCGGTTAAGAAGGTATACGGCATGCTTTGCTTTAAGGATTCAAAGTACATTTATTATCAAAGAATGTACGTACTAGACAATCCTGAGGCATTGAGTTCACAAGTCAGGAAGTTACGTTGCAACTTAATAAAACTCTAGTTAGGCTGCATCTGAAGTATTGCATACAGTTCCTGTCACCAATGCCCCCCCCCCACCCCCCGTTACAGGAAGGATGGTGAGGCTTTGGGGAGAGTGCAGAAGAGGTTTACCAGAATGGTGCCTGGATTAGAGGGTATGTGTAATAACGAGAGGTTGGGCAAACTAGGGTTGCTTTCTCTGGAGCAGTAGAGGCTGAAGGGAGATCTGATAGAGGTTTATACGATTATGAAAGGCACAGATAGAGTTGACAGATAATATCTTTCCCAAGGATCGAAATGTTTAATACTAGAGGGCATGCATTTCAGGTGAGAAAGGACATATGAACGTGAGGAAAATGAAGGGATATGAATATTGTGTAGGCAGAAGAGATAAATTCATTTGCCACTTGATTACTAATTTAATTGGTTTGGCACAACATTGTGGGCCGAAGGGCCTATTCCTGTCATGTACGTTCTATGTTCTATGTTCTCAAAGTACAATGGTTGAGGTAGTAATCCAGAGCTAATAATCTGGTACATGCAAATTCTAATTGATCATGTCAACTGGAGAATTTAAACACCAAACAGCAATTGGAAGGGCAGTATATCTCAGGTAATCTAAAACTTTCAACTTCAAATAAGCATTCTGTATCAGTGAACTTCCCCCTTTTATGGGGGAGATGCCAGTTGTTCTGCCATTATTTACGAAAAAAATTTCGTTCACTGTGGTCAGCTGCTAATTACTCTCAGAAACAGGGCAGTAAACCATTCAGTTATTTCAAACTGTTATAACTACACACTGAAAAGAAACATGGCAATTTCAAACAGGTCTGTAATTATCCTTTTCACCAATTTCCCATTTTGTATCATTTAGCAATTCCCTCAGAAATTTTAATTTCTACAGATCTTTAGTAAAGTTGCTTTTGAAATGTCCTATGAAGAACATGTGCCAACGAGTAATCAGGATGATTCTAAGCAGGTGTGAAAGTGACTTAAGTTTCTCAAGCAACACACATCAAAGTTGCTGGTGAGCGCAGCAGGCCAGGCAACATCTCTAGGAAGAGGTACAGTTGATGTTTCAGGCCGAGAGCCTTCGTCAGGACTAACTGAAGGAAGAGCTAGTAAAAATGCGGGAAAATCAGCAACATTAACATTCAAAGGGACTAAGGTGTGCTATTCACTGAAGGCCAAAATCCACTTAGGGTGACAAATGATATGTTGGCCTTTATTACAAAAGGGTTTGATTAAAGGAGCAAAAAAGTCCTATTGCATTTGTATAGGGTCTTGCTGAGAATGAGCCAGAAGTATTGTGTATTGTAGTTACATGTTAATTTGGAAAAAAATATTTTAATGAAAAATTATGTTATTAATAAATGTAATTTTGATTATGATTCACTTGTATCTGTTTCAACAGAAATTTCAGAGAGACTGATTAGAAATTTTGGATATTTATTCTGCGGAGATTTTAGCTAAATATTCCAAGTTAGGGCAACTAATTGATACCAGATGAAATTGAAAGAACTAAGGCAAACATGATAAAAACTTTGAATAGTTTGTCAGTATTCTTTGTCTAGATATTTTTTGTCTTTAACCATTGAAGTTGGAGAAATAATGTGAATCCCAACCTGCCTTGGCTTATTTTAAAGAGGAAGATTTGACTAATCATCAAGAGTGAATGGTCACTGATTAATATTGCCTAACCAGTCTGGCAAAAAGAAAACACTGGACTTACCCCAGTTACCACCTTGATAAAGGCAACAATTTAATCAAAGGCCAGAACAGAATGTGGCACATCCCAACTCAATTTTAACTAAAATATATGCATTTAGTTAATATATTTGCTTTCCCAGGCACTGAATCAGTGTGCACAAAGCAAAACTTAACATGGGACTATGTATATAAATTTGTTGAGGGTGGTGTGAATATTACGAGTGTTTTATGCTACTGCTGTCTTCTTGTGAAAATAGAAAAGGAACGAAAACTAAATCAAAGCAAAGAAAACCATTAAATTTGATGATAATTCATAGCTTTTGTGCATATTCTATATTTGTAGAAAGTGGGGAATTTGCAAAGGATACATACAGATGACGTTTCAGCTGATGATTAAGCATACAAGAGAGATTATGTTTGAACTGGATCTTGGACAGTCCCAGAAGAATACACACAAAGGAACTTAAACTAAAGAATCAAACTTCTCAGAAGAAATCATATCTTTCAGAATTTCAGAAATTCTTTCAGAATCCAGGTGATTGTCTACTGTTGAAACATATGGATTAAGTTATTTATCATTTATGTATTAAAAATTTAACCCCATGGGATCACAATCACTAAAAAGAAATATACAAGCAGAGTTGCAGTACTGACAAGTTGTCCGTTCATGCACATAAAACTTTTTCAGTAAACTTAGAACTATATTTTACCTGGTGTGAGAAAATTATGCTTGAGTAGCCTGAAACTTGTTTTTATCTGATACTGAAGCAGACTGCATATAGGTTTGATGTCATATATGGCCCCATGATGGTGTTTAGATGATGTATTATAAAACAGAGACATTAAAAGTTAGCTTTCTGCTCTACTTGGTTCTCCGTCTAAGCCACATTGAGTGCACAAATGATCACCTGGAAAAGAAAAATCAGTAAAGAATATTCACATCTGAGTGGTCACCTTAATGATGATCAGCTTATTCAACCTATCATTAACACAACTGGTGGATCACACATACCACTACTGAATCCTGATGAAATCCTAAATTCTCCAGGAAATGTTGGCTTGGTTGCTTTCACTACAAACTACCATCCAAACCACCTCTCTCCACTACCTTCACCACTCTCACAAGGGCAAAAAGGTCTTGGACATTTCGGTACTTTTCTAGCCCACAAGGACAAATCACTCATTAGGACTCTACCTTATTCAGCTCTGTACTTGCAATTTTACTCCAGTTTCTTTCTTATTTCTCCCCAGTCTGAGGAAATGGGTGGGGTAACAAAGAAAACTATCTTCTTAACCACATACTCACCAAACTGCTGACCACTCAACTTTCTCTGTGGTCTCAAGCTAGCAATTTTGATCAATATTTCTCATCCGTGGGACCTTGTTTCTCTGCCCTTCAAATTTGTTCTCACCATATCCATCAATTAGTTATCCTTGTATACAACTTCCCCAGCCCTAACCTTTTTCGCTGCAAAGTTCTTGAATGCACTGTCAACTCAAAAATTGATAACTATTTTCCCAGAACTTCAAGCTCGAATCCAATTTTTCTCACCCACAAAAGTTCTGAAACTTCTCTTATGAAGATCAAAAGTGATGTGTTGTGTGAATATGAATACAGTAAACAACCCCTCCTTGTCCAAATTGCATTCTTTTGTTTGACTGATCAGATCGTCCCCCTCCTTCAACATTTCTCCCTTGATCAATCAGGTGGAACTGCACTCACCTGGATCCAGTCTTATCTAACCAGGCACAGACCAGGTGAACTGCACTCACCTGGATCCAGTCTTATCTAACCAGGCACAGACCAGATGAACTGCACTCGCCTGGATCCAGTCTTATCTAACCAGGCACAGACCAGATGAACTGCACTCACCTGGATCCAGTTTTATAAGAAGTTTCCAGACATTTGAAATTGGGCTTGTGAGATTACATAGTTGTGCAGACTAACAAATTTCAAGCAGAACTATTCAAGGCTTTGGACTTAACATTTTAGTGTTTAAAATATCCACCTGTACAAAAATATGAAGGGTTTTCACTCAAGGCAGAATTCTGTGATGCAGGCAGAGAATATGTCCACAGTAATGGTAACTCGGCCTTCTTCACAGTAAGTCATGTGGATGCTCAAAATGGGTTTGCTGAACAGCTGGAGGTCAAGTTGAGTTGAGTTTATTGTCATATGCCCAAGTGTATGTATGCACAGTATTGCTGGCTTATGTTAAGTTTAATGTTAACAGATAATGTTGGAAAAAATGTATTTATATGAGGTCATTGTTATTCAATATGTTTATGAAGACGAGCATGTGAGATCAAATATAGATGACAATTATTTGGAGAGATGATCCACTAGAATTATTTGTGTCTGAACTGGACAATTCAGAAATGTTAAATGTGGTTCATGAATTAAATGCTTGTGGGTGTAAAGACTCAAGTATGAGTAAATGTATATTTAGTTGGATTTATGTATGGAATTAGCAAATAACTTGTTATCAGTTTACTGCATTTTTAGAGTATGTTTGAGTATTAGTGTTACAAATCTGAGCACCATGTATATGACTGTCATTTGATCAGTTATACTAGTTGCTCCCATTAGATGGAGTTGACTGCATTAAATAAAGGATGTTTTGCTTACACCATTACCTGTTATAAATCTTGATAACCAGCAGCATTATAGACTTCAGAGACACCTAATAGAACAAATAGCCTCCTTCTGCATAGAAAAGTTTCTATAATTCAATGCTATGAATTACACTGCACACAGGGAAAGGAAAAAAGAAAGGGATAGTGCAACTGTCAGCTGACCACTGAGGTTAAACTCATACATTCAGATAATGGTAGTCCATTTACCAGAAAGAGCTGATGGGTATGCAGATAACTACATGTATTTATGAATGAATTTCTTTAATGGAAACAAGAAGTAAAGAAGAACATAATATAATAAGCTGTTCTTCAAAGTTCAAAGTACATTTGATATCTAAGTACATGTATGTTATCATGTAATACCTTTGGATTCATTTTCTTGCAGGCATTGTTCCTGAATCTAGTGGTGTAGTGGTCTTGGCCTATAATTCCACTGACTCTGCACTCATTTTATGTAAATGAGTGCAGGAACTTCATAGTTAAAAGTAAATTTATTATCAGAATACATATAAGTCACTATATACGACCCTGAGGTTTATTTTCTTGCAGACAATTCACAGTAAATACAAATAAATACAATAGAATCAATGTTAGACTACATCCAGTAAAAAAAGACAAACCACCAATGTGCAAAAGACGACAAACTCTGCAAACACAAAAAGAAATGACAATAACAGTAATAATAAATAAGCAATAAGCATCAAGAATATGAGAGGAAGAGTCTTTGAAAGTGAGTCCATGGGTTGTGGGAACAGTTCAGTAATGGGGTGGCTGAAGCTGAGTGGTTATCCCCTCTGATACAAGAGCCTGATGGCTGAGGGGTAATAAATGTTCCTGAACCTGGTGGCGTGCACCTGAGGCTCCTGTACCTTCTTCCTGATGGTAGCAGAGAGACAAGACCATAGCCTGGATGGTGGGGGTCCTTGATGATGGATGCTGCATTTCCTATTATAGTACCCCATGTAGCTGTGCTCAATGGTAGGGAGAGTTTTACCTGTGATGGACTGGGCTGTATCCACTACCTTTTGTAGGCTTTTTCATTCAAGGGCATTGGTATTTACATACCAGGTTGTGATGCAACCAGTCAATGTACTGTACCCGTACCGCACATTTGTAAAAGTTGGTCTAAGTTTTGGATGCCAGATCTACACTATCTTCTAAGAAAGTAGAGGTGCTGCTGTGCTTTCCTGGTAATGGCACTTGCACGCTGGGCCCAGGACAGAACCTCTCAAATGATTACAACAAAGTACTTGGAGATGCCGGCCCTCTCCACATCTAGTCCCCCGATGAGGACTGACTCATGGACCTCTGGTTTCCTCCTCCTGTAGTCAATAACCCTTGGTCTTGCTGACACACACTTATGACCACTGTCTTCTTCATGTGGTTTCTGAGCCAGAACTGTGACACGTGATGTACTGACATGGGCATCAAGAGAGAGATCCGAGACGCAGGCCTGAAACAGAAGTTTGCAAACAGTAACTTTCTATTTGCAAAGAAGAGATCCAAGACCTGTTTGTTCCCATTTTACCAAATTAATTTGTAACAAAATGTAGCAATTACCAAGAATACTTAATATTTCCATTCAATGTTTTCACGTGAAGAATTTTCCAGCAGGTATCATTAGATAGTGACAAGGAGCAGAACTAGTCAGTAATACTTCCTCTCCAAAGCTGATGTTGAATGTCGTATTTCTACATTTAACATGACTGAGTAAATTCACAAACTCAGGATTCTACAACAGCCAATGTATTTATCAAAATGAAGTATCAACAAACACCTCGTTTCTTCAAAAATATTAAACCTACATATTTCTTCAATAAGTTTGCATTAACTGAATATGTTGCATTGATATTGCGATTAAAGCATCCTCAATTTTAACCATGTTGCATCAGGAACTGCCTTTAAATGCAGACATCATGCTTCTTATCAGTCTAGCACAACATAGACAGTGCAGAACATCTTTTAAGTGGCCACAAATAAGGTGCACAAATTCCTACTTCAGATAAGTTTGTGATCACAAATCTTTTGTAACAGGTAAAAAATAACACTTCAAAAAAAATGTTCAACAACTTTACTGCAGGTTGAGAACTGCATCCCAAATTCAAATTTGCAATTGCTCCTTTATTTCAGCCAAATTTGTCTTCAGCATTTACACTGCATAAATAATAGTATTCTAATTTACTTAATGTTCTGTAGTATGTTATCCAAAAGTAACTCATTGTATTTTTTCCATGTTAACAATCTAATAAATAAAATGTCATTTAGAGCATTTTTAAAACTTTTGATGATGCAGTTCAACTTTCTTGGTCAGATGTTCGGAAGAAAACTTGCTTCTACTAGGCTTCCATATTGTTTTTATCTGCGGAAATGTTCAGACTGGTTTAAACCACCCACATCAAATGTGATGTAAATTGAAAGGACAACATAAATATTAAAATTCCTTTTTTTTCTACTGTTTACTCTCACTACATTGTGGTTGGAAATTCCGACACTGGGTAACTTAGGCAGAAATACCAATTTATGTTTATACTGTTTTATTGCAAAATAAACAGTTAAAGCTGTCACGCTGGTGGGGGCATAGGGAGCAAGGGTAGACCCAAATGCAAGACGCATCTTGTGAGATTACTTAGATTTAGTTTATTGTTCGATACCAGGAGAGCAAGGCAGGAGCAGGAGTAGCGAATTGGACAAGGACTCAGGACTACGACTAGGCTGGGACTAGGGGTCTGGGCTAGGACTCGGAATCAGCTCCCAGAACTAGAGGAGACATGAAGAGGCTACGGTATGGACTCCAAGCCAGAAACTGGGCAAGGACCCAATACCTGGGTCTTGCCTCGGGCTCAGACCCCAGAACCAGGTATGGACATGACATGGGCTAGGGAGAGGAGGAACATGGGAACACAGAGCCTCGGTCTCGGGAGAGCAGGTACATGGAACCATGGACACATACACAGAACACAGAGTCGGGACCCTTCCTTGGGTACAGGGCATAGGGCCGGGACTCACACACAGAACAGAGAGCCGGGACCCCTCCTTGGGTACAGGACATAGGGCCGGGACTCATGACCCCCCGCGGGGCAACGGCAAGACGGCCTGACTTATCCCACGGAGGCAAGGACAAGACACGACAAGACATGACTCTCCATGGGGCAATGGCAAGACGGCCAGACTTACCCCACGGAGGTGAGGACAAGACGAGACAAGACATGACTCTCTGCGGGGCAACGGCAAGACGGCCAGACTTACCCCACGGAGGCGAGGACCAGACGAGACAAGACATGACCCCCTGCGGGGTAACGGCAAGACGACTTGACTTACCCCACGGAGGCAAGGACAGGACAAGACCAACATGAAAGCACACCAGACAATACCTATCTAGCTCCGGTGATAGAACTAGACCAAAGAGCAGGCGAGGGCTGCAGATGAGGGCTAGAGGAATGGAGAAGGGATTCAGACAAGGGGGTAGGATAGGAATCACGGACCGCCAGGGCCAGGACTTGACTCAGAACTGGGAGGCCGCCAGGGCCAGGACATGACTTGGTGTTTGAATGCCGCCAGGGCCAGGACCTGACTTGGTGCTTGAATGCCGCCAGGGCCAGGACCTGACTTGGTGCTTGAATGCCGCCAGGTCCAGGACTTGACTTGGTGCTTGAATGCCGCCAGGGCCAGGACTTGACTTGGTGTTTGAATGCCGCCAGGGCCAGGACCTGACTTGGTGCTTGAATGCCGCCAGGGCCAGGACTTGACTTGGTGCTTGAATGCCGCCAGGGACAGGACTTGACTTGGTGCTTGAATGCTGCCGGAGCCAGGACTTGACTTGGAGCTTGAATGCCACCAGAGCCAGGACTTGACTTGGAACCTCCAGGTAGTGGCGAGCTCTCGACTCAGCCTGGGAACAGTAGACAGCGGTTCTTGATTCCCTCCGGCGGGTTAACTGACAGACCCACCTCGGTGAGGAAACTTTGCAGGCTCGCTTTGGTGAGGTAACCGGACAGGGTTGTTCCGGTGAGGAGAGGCGAATTACTGGCACTCACTTCAGCAGAGACTAGGCTTGCTCCGGCCAGATGGCATCGGCACACCGTACCTTGGATGACTTTGCAGACACTCCCGCGCCAAACGGCTGAAAGCCGGAGACTATAAACTACCGGTTCAGCCGAGTGCTAATTGCCTCTAATCACCAAAGTCAAGGGACACAGGAAAACAGGGAATCAACGGTCCGGATCGTAACGTAAACAAGGTAAATTTAAAGGGACCCCGATCTGGACCATGACAAAAGCAATAATTATAGAACCAATGTATGTTTAGTCTCTGAAAACTGTTTAGAATTTATGTATTTTCCAAAGAACATTACATGACAATTACATTTTGACATAATTTTCAAAAAGTTACATAAAAATGAACAATGTTGTATGACTCTACATAAATAAACTTAAAATAAATATCTAGATATTGATCTGCTTATGTCAATAATTAAAGAAAATCAGCTCATTCACTTCTGGTACATTGCCTGGTATGATCGTGAATCAAACAGAGCAAGAACTAGGGCTGAATGACCATAAGACCTTAAGATATAGGAGCAGAATTTGGCATTTGGCCCATCAAGTCTGCTCTGCCATTTCATCATGGCTGATTCAATTTTCCTCTCAGCCCCAGTTTCCTGCCTTTTCCCTATATCCCTTCATGCCATGACCAATCAAGAATCTATCAACCACTGCCTTAAATATACATAAAGACTTAGCCTCCACAGCTGCTTATAGCAAAGAATTCCAAAGATTTACCACCCTCTGGCTAAAGAAATTCCTCCTCATTTGCATTCTAAAAGGATACCCGTCTATTCTGAGGCTGTGTAGTCTGGTTTTAGACTCTCCCACCACAGGAAACATCCTTTTGACATCTACTGTAGCAAGGCCTTTCACCATTCAATAGGTTTCAATGAGATCACCCCTCATTCTTCCGAATAGTGAATAGAGGCCCAGAGCCATCAGATGCTCTTCATATCACAAGCCACTCAATCCTAGAATCATTTTTGTGAACCTCTTTTGAACCCTTTCCAGCTTCAATACATCCTTTCTAAGATAGGGGCCCAAACCTGCTCACAAAACTCCAAAAGAGGCCTCACCAGTGCTTTATAAATTTTCAACTTTATATTCTAGTCCTCTTGAAATGAATGCTAACATTGCATTTGCCTTCCTCGCCGCAGACTCAACCTTAAAATTAACCTTTAGGGAATCTTGCACAAGGACTCCCAAGTTCCTTTGTATTTTCTCTTCATTTAGAAAATAGTCAACCTTTTCTTTTTTCCACCAGAGTGCATGATCATACACTCCCTGACACTGTAATCCTTCTACCATTTCTTTGCCCATTCTCCTAATCTGTCTAATTCCTTCTCTCGCCTCTCTACTTCAAAGCTACCTGCACCTCCACCTATCACCTATCTTCACATCGTCTGCAAACTTTGAAACAAAACCATCAATTCCATCATCCCAATAATTGACATATAACATAAAAAGAATCGGTCCCAACACAGACCCCTGTGGAACACAACTTGCCACTGGAAGCCAGCCAGAAAAGGCTCCCTTTATTCTCTCTCTTTGTCTCCTGTCATCCAGCAACTGCTTTATATGCTAGAATCTTTCCTGTAATATCATGGGCTCATAGCTTGTTAAGCAGCCTCATGTGTGGCACCTTGTCAAAGACCTTCTGAAAATCCCAGTACACAACATCAATCAATTCTCCTTCATCTATCCTGCTTGTTACTTCTTCAATAAATTCTGACAGATTTGTCAGGCAAGATTTTCCCTTGAGGGAACCATGCTACAGTCTATTTGATCATGTGCCTCCAAGTACCGAGACCACATCCTTAATAATCGGCTCCAACATCTTCCCAGCCACTGAGGTCAGATTAACTGGCTTATAATTTCCTTTCTTCTGCCTCTTTCCCTTCTTGAGGAGTGGAATGACATTTGCAATTTTCCAATCTTCCAGAACCATTCCAGAATCTAGTGATTCTTGAAAGATCACTACTAATGCCTCCACGATCTCTTCAGTCTCCTCTTTCGGACCTCTGGGGTGTAGACCATCTGGTTCAGGTGACTTACCTTCCTTCAGACCTTTCAGTTTTCCCAGAACCTTCTCTCTAATTATGGCAATTTCACACATTTCATGCCCTCTGACACCTGGAACTTCCACTATACTACTAGTGTCTTCCACAGTGAAGACTAACACAAAATACTTATTCAGTTCATCAGATATTTAATTGTCCCCCATTACTACCTCTCCAGCATCATTTTCCAGCAGTCTAATATCTACTCTCACCTCTTTTACACCTTACGTAACTGAAAAAACTTTTGGTATCCTCTTTAATATTATTGGCTAGCTTACTTTCGTATTCCATCTTTAGCTTCTTAATTTTTTAGTTGTATTCTATTGGGTTTTTAATCCTCTAACTTCCAACTAATCTTTGCTCTATTATATGCTCTCTCTCTTCGGCTTTTTTGCTGGCTTTGACTTCTCTTGTTAGCCATGGTTCTGTCATCTTTCCTTTAGAACATTTTCTCTTTGGGACGTATATAGCTTGTGCCTTCTGAATTGCTTCAGGAAATTCCAGCTATTGCTGCTCTACATCATCACTGCCAGTGAGCTGCTCTAAAAAGCCATCTCATAGGGTCTCTAGAAATTCCCACCCTGAATTCCAGCACCAATCTGATTTTCCCAATCCCATATTGAAGTCTCCCATGACTATTGTAACATTGTCCTTTAGGCAGGCATTTTCTATCTCCCATTGTAATTTGTGGGTAACATCCTTACTACAGTTTGGGGGTCTGTATACAACTCCCATCAGGGTCTTTTTACCCTTGCAGTTCCTTAGCTCTATCCACAATGATTCAACACCTTCCAACCCTATGTCACCTCTTTCTAATGATTTGATTTCATTTTTTTTACAACAGACCAATGCCACACCTCTGCCTTCCTGCCTATCCTTTCAATACAATGTGTACCCTTGGACATTAAGCTCCAAGCCATAATCTTTCAGCCATAAACCCCATCGTGCAGCATTAACAAGATATTAGTCTCTAAGATATTAGTCCCTCTCCAGTTCAGGTGCAAAGCATAGGAAATGTTTTTCAAAGGTAATCATTTTTAAAGAACATACTGCAGCAGTGAATTAAAAGAAAATGGTATACTTACTATATGTGATAAAGATACTATTTACAATATCCAGTGAATTTGGATGCTCAGATAATTAGTGGTAATAGAGAGCAGGAGATACATTTAATGGAGAAAATTATCTCAGAGAGCATGAGGTAAGAGTGTTGGTGAAGTGTTTGAAGAGAAATATAATTTTAAGGATGGGCCAGATGGGAATCTGTTGGAAAGGAAAGCTGAAATTAAATGGGGTGAAGAGCTAGGGAAAATAGACCAAATTTTTGACCAGTGCATTAATCATGAGTCTTCTCGAATTTTTACTGTTTGATTTAGGTTAAAATTATCCCCACCACATTCCTAATATTTTTCATTCTTCTTACACTTGTGTACAGGAAATGACATTAATCAATCTTGAATCTAAATTCCACCATTCACAATTGTGTTGCTAACTTAAAATAAATCTGGTTCGTCTGAACTGACATGTCTACCAAACAAAACCATGCTGTATTATAATTTACATTTGGGTCAAGGCAGTTGTTAATTAGAAACAAGGGAAAGTCTGCAGATGCTGGAAATCCAAACAACACACACAAAATACCGGAGGAACTCTGCAGGCCGGGTAGCACGCATGGAAAAGAGTACAGTTGATGGTTTGGGCTGAGACCCTTCAGCAGGACTGCTGAGTTCCTCCGGCATTTTGTGTGATTTGTTAATTAGTGTACTCTTGATGGCTGAGAATACTTGATGTTGACTTGAGCTGTCTAGGGAAAAAAAATGCACTCTGTTACTTGGGGCTAGGCTTCATTAGCCCAAAAACACTACTGCAAAAGATCATTTGCTTAGACTTTTCAAATGAAAAGCAACTTGCCTTTACATTGAAAGACACAAATTACTTACTGTTGTACAATCAGTGAAGTAGTGGTCAAGTATAGACACTAGTGTAATGGAGAAGACATACGCGGATTTGCATTCAGAAATCCTCCATTAGCTGTGATGGAAGGCATGAAGAATTATCATATTCTTATTCACAGAGTGCCATGGGATCTTTATTTATTCACTTGGGTCAGCTTGATATAACAATTTACCCAAAAGACAGATTTTCTGTTTATAGCTACATATGTCTATTATGTCCTGGAAGGCTTATGTTACTTAAATTTTGCTACAGGGAGGGTCCAAACTATGGCTGCTGGATTTAACTACAGAGATAAAACAAGAGTACAACCTCAAGCAATATTTAAACGAACTAATTGGATCAAAGAGGTAAATTATCATATTACTTTCTCTCACTCGGCTTTGCATTTTTAACTTGTCCAAATAGTTCGCAAGAATCTGAGGATGCCAAATGGTTGCAGAATCTGTTACTCAGAGATGTTTGTATGCCAGTGTAAGACTTATATCTGACAGCTGTAGACCTAACATTCCGAAAGTATTGACACAGTTCCAATGACTATGGAGTTAGAGATGACACAGGTGGGGTGGAGGAGAAAAACAGTAGAGGGAACTTGGCAGAGATGATGGAAGGGTGGAAGGATAGAGACGTGTTTGACAATGTGTTCTAAAAATCAAACTGGCCATGTGCTGTTGTCATGGCTCAGACTTAAGTTGTTTTGTAGGTTTGTAGTGATGGTTTAGGGGACAGAAGAGGGAGTTAGGGGTCATGGCAGTAAATGAAGAGTCAGGATTAGGAGTCTGTCTTCGGAATCCAAGTCAGAATACTCCACAATTGTATGTCAATGACCCAGCCCCCCCCCCCCAGGTCAGTGAGTCCCAGGTCAGAGATCCATATGGAGTCATGAGGTTGGTTACTCCCCAGGTCACCAGCATTAGAGGACTATGTGAGCCTGGAAGTCCAGGCCTACGATTGACAAGTCCTGGTATCGAAGCCTGAAAGTCAAACCCATGATCAGCAGTCAGTACCCAGAGGTCAGTCAAGTCTGGAGGACAAAGCCAAGGGTCAAAGTCCAGAGCACTGGGAGTCCAGAGGTAGATGCCCCAAGGTCAAAGGCAGAAATCAACAAGTTCGGAGGTGGAGGCCTGGTTCAAAGCCCAGCTTGTCCAGAGGTCAGAGGACAAGTGGTTGCAAGTTCAAAGTCTGAAGCCAAGGATTGGAGGCCCACAGGTGGCCTTTCATGGGGTCAGGGACCTGTGTGTGTGTGTGTGTGTGTGTGTGTGTGTGTGTGGTAGGGTGGGAAAGGAGTTTGTTCTGTTATTGTTGTTGTTACTGCGGCTTGCTTTGTTTTGCTGAACTCTGTGGGTATGCTATATTGGTGCCAGAATGTGTGGTATCAGAGAGGGAGAGGTCAGGGGGCATGGTGAAAAACCACTAGCGGTTGGAGTTGAGCAAAGATTAGGGTCAGAAGAGGAGGATGAGGGTAATGGGAGGGGGATGGGGAGGTGAGATGAGGAGAGGAGCTGAGGTGAGAGGAGGGAAGATCACAGAAAGAAGAGAGAAGGTATTAAGTTTAGTATGAGACTAAGGGTGAGGTACGAGGTCAGAAGATGAGGTGCTGTGGTGAGACAGAGATGAGGAAAGGAAGAGAGATCTGGTGGAGCATGAGGAGAGTGAGGTGCTACTGACTGAATTAAGGACAGATCTAACACTTGTCTTTACACCACCTCCCTCACCATCATCCAGGGACCTAAACAGTCCTTCCAGGTGAGGTAAACACTCAAATACATCTCCTCTAATCCTTCCTACTGCATTCCATGCTCCCGACGTAAACTTCTCTACATCGTTGAGACTATTTCATAGAACACCTACTTGTAGCCCGCAATGACAAACCTGAGTTCTCAGTTGCAGACCATTTCCACTCTCTTCCTATTCCCACGCTGACCTGTTCACAGTCCTTACTGCACACCAACCGCAACCTAGTTATCAAACCCGCTGACGGGGGCGGGGGGGGGAGGTGGCACTGTCATCAGGCAGACTGACATTTACCTTGGAGAAGCCAAGTAACAACTCTTGATACCTCCTCTTACCAATCCATGAATGATGACTTCACCAATAAATGCCAGGTCATCATCTCCACACTGTCATGGATCTCATTAAATTGGGAGAAATCCCCTCTGCAGCCTGTAATCTGATAGTGCCTCAATATCACACTTCCTGCTTCTATCCGTTACCCAAGATCCACAAAATTATTTTTTCTGCCTGTACTTCATACCTGAACTCCATTCTGTCTCTTTCTGTGCAGTCCCTTCCCAGCTACACCCAGGACACCTCGCATGCCCTCCACCATTTGGACAACTCCCAGATTCCTGGCTCCCAATGCCTCATCTTCACTATGGAGGTCCAGTCTTTATACACTTCTACCTACACCCCCCCCCCACCCCAAATCAGGAAGGTCTAGAAATTTCTTACTACAAAAAGGATAAAACCAGTTCACCCCCATTAATACTCTCATCCACCTGGCTGAACATATCCTTACCTTAAACAATTTCTCTTTTGACTCTGCTCTCCTTTTACAAATTAAAGGATTAAACATGAACCCCAACTTTCCCTGTATTTTTGTTGGTTGCGTGGAACACTTCCTGTTTCAAACCTTCTTCAGTACCACTCCCCAACTCTTTCTCCATTAAACTGATGACTGCATTGGCACTGCCTCTTACATCCATGCAGAGCTCATCAATTTAATCACTTTTGCCAACTTCCACTCTGCTCTTAAGTTCACGAGAACCATTTCTGACACTTCTCTCCCTTTTCCAGATCTCACTATCTCCATCTGAGAAGATAAACTATCCGTCTAGGTTTATCATAAACCACTGACTCTCTCAGCCACTTAGATTACACATCTTCCTATTCTGTTCTTGTAAGGATGTCATTTTCCCAGATTCTCCATCTCCGCTACATCTGTTCTCAAGAGGCTTTCTCTTCCAGGACGTCTGAAATGTTCTCCTTTCTCAGGAAGCACAGCCTTCTACTGTGTTTGGAGGAGCATCTCCTTTGTTTCTCATACAAACAGTCAACACACCTCTTCCCAGAGAGAACAGAGATAGAGTACCCCTAGTATACCAGTTTCACTCAATGAGCCTCCGCATCCAGCATGCTACATTATTTCCGCCAGCTGCAACTCAATCCACCAATAGCCATGACTACTCCTCCCCACCCCTTTCTGACTTCCAAGGGACCATTGGCTCCATGATTCCTGATCCACTCATCCTTCCACAACCCGTCCCTCCTTTACCCCTGACCTCACAGTAGATGGTACGTTTGTTTTTACAACTTCCCCCTCACCACTGTCCAGGGACCTTAATAGTTCTTACAGGTGAGACAAAGGTTCATATGCATCTTCTCCAGCCCTGTCTACTGCATTTAGTGCTCCTGATGTGGCGTTCTCTACAGTGGTGAGACCAAGTGCAGACTCAGCAACCATTTCACAGAACATCTGCACTCAGTCTGCAATGGTCATCTTGTGGTCCCAGTTGTAGACTATTTCAGCATCCCACTCCATTCGCACACTGACCTGTCCATCCTTGGCCTTCTCTACAGCCATCTCATCTCATATTCCGCCTGGGTAATCTACTATCCAATGTCATGAATGTTGAGTTTTCCAAATTTAGGTACCTCCCCTCCTTTTTTTTAACCCTTCTCACCACCCCCACCCTTTTCTCCTTCCTTCCTCCTTCTGATCCTCTGGTCCTGTTATGTTTGTCCCCCTTCCCCCTCCTGGCTCCGTCCACTCACTTCACACACATGTTCCCCCCACCCCCCACCTTGTTCCAACTTTCATTCACCTCTCTCTTCACTTCGAACAGTCACCTCCTTCACTTATCCAAGTTCAACCCTGATAGCATTTTGTGTTCCAGTTTATCTCCCTCCAGTAGCTGTCTTCCACCTTCAGACTCACCTCCACCCATTTTGTTCCATCTGTTGTTTTTTTTAAAAAACTCTCCCTCTGTCTGTCTCCATCATTCACCTGCTACCCTGCAAACCTCTCTTCCCTGCCTACCATCTTAAACCCCTACTCAGTACAACAATCACTTTATAATCCTTTCTTACAGTCCTCCTTCTCCTCTCTATGCTGGCCATCTTGCCTTTCTACTCTCAGTCCTGAAACATTCAACCCGAAACAACACTAATTTCTTCCTCCCACCGGTGCTGGTCAACCCGTGGAGTTCCTCCTGCAAATTATGTGTTGCTCCAGATTCCAGTATCTGCTGTTTCTGGTGTCTCCATTTTTTTTTCTGTAATGATTTATATGATTTCTGTTATATTATGGCTGTATGTATATGATTTGAGAAATAATAAAAACTCAGCCTTGATAGCTTACATTGAGTTGTCATTGGACAATTAAAAACCTTTCATATACTGTATATTTCCAGGCATAAATTGTCTCCTGTCATTAATATTCTGATAGTTTCAGAAATAGTGAATGGTGTAATATCTATTTTGCTCAAAGGTTGAGACAGTTCCTCATCTGCAAATGCTCCTACATGACAACAAAGCTATCGCTCGTGCTTCTCAAATATATCAGGACAAGTCACATTGGTACTCTATCACGGGGATCAATTCCTGTAAAGAACAAACACCTATAAGTGCCTTCACTGGTAAGTAAAAAGAGGACTGCCAGCAGATCAGTTTTTAATCTCTATTGCATGTAGGCCTAAGACAATTTAACATTTCACTGATACAGCCAAATGTGTGGTTTTGCTGCCATCTTCTGTAGGAGGTAAGTAGAGCAGCTGATGGGTGTGATGAGGGAAAACTATCAGGGTGGGTTAATGAGTGCAAATGCCAGTGTCTGTGCTGTGCTTGAAAACTGCATGTCCTTACAGGAAGCAATAATACAATAGATGAAACCGGAGGACAAGGTTCAGGACAGAATAATGCAAATAACCTCAAGGTTGAATACATTCTACCATTTTAATCTATTGCTATTTCTAGGTAGGAAGTAGACTTTCTGGCGAGTGAATATGTCTATATGATTCCTGGATTGGTGATGTCTGCCCCATTCCTTCGACTGGATTACAATTTGACTTTATGTCTGTAAAGGTCAAACTTTCTGCTGTGGAGCTGCCCAGGCCTTTTAATGAAGTCTATTGGATCACACATGGAACACAATAAGTTCCATCTAAATTGCCTCAAGGCAGACCTAGTATAAAGTAACTCTAATGTCAGAGGAATGGTAGTATTTTTCCATTTTGACTTTTGATTACAACTTAACCCTTGAACCTCAGTCCCAAAGGAAAATGCACAAGACTACAATGACTTAAACGCCACAACCAGCCCCAGTGAAACATGGGTAAGGGCACTAGCAAAATCCACATTAATTGTAATATTGAACATTCCCTTATTGTAAAGGTGCTAAGGAAATGAGCACTGTCATTGTGAACTCCCTTTTTACTCTATGAAGCAAACAGCATTACTTTTGATTGACCAAAGACGAAAGATATCCTGTGTAGAAGGTGAACAACAGGAATTCTGCAGATGCTGGAAATTCAAGCAACATACATCAAAGTTGCTGGTGAACGCAGCAGGCCAGGCAGCATCTATAGGAAGAGGCGCAGTCGACGTTTCAGGCCGAGACCCTTCGTCAGTTAGTCCTGACGAAGGGTCTCGGCCTGAAACGTCGACTGCGCCTCTTCCTATAGATGCTGCCTGGCCTGCTGCGTTCACCAGCAACTTTGATGTATGTTGCTGTGTAGAAGGTGAATGTGTTGCAAATGTGTTGCTTTACTCTTTTTCAAAGGTGATACCCAGGAAAATAGGTACTGCATTCATGGTGAAGTTGGAAAACTAGTTGCACAGCAGCTTCAAAATCCAAATAAAATCCGGGTTGGGATAAATGGTCATCAGTCAACAGAACCCACTCAACTGGAGTATGGAGGGTAGGTTAAGATCAACATTTAATTAATGTGTGCCTTATCAATAGTTCTTGGTATTTTACTTTATGGTTGAATAGTCAGATGACATTTCAACCTGAATTGCCTTCCAGGATTATACAGAATGTTAGGATAATTAGTGTGGTGAATCTGTGGAATTCATTGTCACAGATGGTTGTGGGGGCCAAGTCATTAGGTATCTTTAAAACAGAGGTTGATAGGTTCTTGATTAGTAAGGGTGTGAAATGTTACGAGGAGAAGGCAGATAAATGGGGTTGAAAGAAATAATATGTCATCCATGATGGAATGATGAAGCAGACTCAATGGGCTGAATGGCCTAATTCTGCTCCTATGTCTTATGGTCTTAGAGTCAACTAATGCTGCTTCCACTTTTGCTCTATATCACCTTTTTTGTTGGAACAGACAATGCTTAGCATGGATGCATATGAAGTAGTTCTCTTATATTAACTGTCCAAGTAAATATATTGAACTTATACTGCTGAACACCACGTAAGCAATGCTGGAGGTAGGGCAGATGGTTCTTTACATTTACTTACAATGTGTTCTCCCGAATGTTTTGCTTGACTTAACATTCTTCCTCTCAAACTGTTCCTGTTTTTCCCTCTACATTCCACTGCAGAGTTTCTAGAGGAGTCATTAAAATAGGTGATTCTAAGCCCAGCTATTGCATCCTCAGATTTGCTTCCTGTGTCTTGTCATTTTGATATCATCTTGTTTAATATGATAAAACCTTTCTTCCCTCCTTGGCCGCCTGCCATGAGTATGTAGCTTAATGGCAATCTGAAAAAGCAGGATGTTGTAAAGGAGGGTGTGGATATGGGATGTAAACATGCCTACTGTATACAAGTATAATGGCTAATTAACAGATGGAGAAATAAGAAATAGAGAGAGGAGCAGGCCAGCCAGCAACTCATGTCTGGGTAATTTTTCTTTTATTTTGATGCCACCTTGCTGAACTAAACCCATGATTGCCTAATAACTTAAAAAACTATTGTTTGATCTCTGTTTTGAATAAATTCAGTGACCGAGCTCCCAGAGTTTTCTTCTCTCTCTTGGGTAGAGAATTCTAAAGATTCACTATAATTTCCTGTTCTCCATCTCCCTTTCTGAATAATGGCATAGATGGGTCATTTTCTAATTGTCGAGATCTCTCTAGAATTTAACTTGCAACTAATATCACCACCATCCCTACAGCCATTTCTTTTAAAACTATAGGTCAAAGGCCATCAAATACAGGGATATCTCAGCCTTTAGCTCTTTTACTTTGCCCACTGCAGTTTAGTGAAAAGGATTGTTTTAAATTCCTCCTTCCCTCTAATCCCTCGATGTCTATCGTTGTTGGGATATTTTGAGATATTGAAAGTAATATTTTAAAATCACTGCCATTTCTCTATTTCTCATTATTAATTCCTCAGTCGCAGTCTTTAAAGGACCAATGTTTGCTTTATCTACCCTCTCTCTTTCCATTAATCTTAGTTTTTTTTTCTTTCAATTTGATATCATCTGATAGTTCATCCTTCTCAATTAGCTTTTCTTACTAGAATATACCTTTGCTGGAATTTGTGAAATGCCTTTCACAGTTGATCAGTCAGGCAAGCTCTACTTTCTGAGGAGGCTGAAGTGATCTGGACAATGACATCCATATTCACAGCACTCTACAGATGCACAGTAGAGAGTACCCGAACATGCTACATCACTGCTTGATACAAAGCTGCACTGCGGCAGACAGGAAGGCTCTGCAATGGGTAGCTAAAACTGCCCAACGCATCACTGGCACCAGCCTACACACCATCAAGGACAGAAAGGTGCAGGAAAAGGGCCAGTGACATCATGAAGGATCCCACCCACCCTGTTTATGGACTGTTTGTCCCACTCCCATCAGAAGGGAGGCTTTGTAGCGTCCACCTCAGGACCAACGGATTCAAAAATATCGAGCCATCACTTTATGGATATACAATCAATCTATATATATAATTTTACATCTTTATATTTATTGTGATTATTATTATGTTCCTATTATTGTATTGAGAGATTGAAGACATTGAAGAGAGACTGAAGTTCCCACCTGTTTCTAAAGGTCAATAATTATACCTGTGCCCAAGAAGAGTAGTGTGAGCTGCCTTAACAACTCTTGTCCAGTAGCACTCACATCTATGGTGATGAAATGCTTTGAGAGGTTGGTCATGGCTAGAATCTATTTCTGTCTCACCAAGGATCTGGACCCACTGCAATTTGCCTGTCGCCACAATAGGTCTATGGTGCACACAATTTCAATGGCTCTCCACATGGTCTTTGATCACCTGGACAATACAAATACCTGTGTCAGGATACTGTTTATTGACTATAGCTCAGCATTTAAAACCATCATTCCTACAGGCCTGATTGAAAAGCTACAGAACCTGGGCCTCTGTAGCTCCGTCTGCAACTGGATCCCCACCTTCCTAGACGGAAAACCACCATCTGTGCAGATTGGTAATATCATCTACACCTTAGTGGCAATTAATACTGGCGTGCGTCAGGGATGTGTGCTTAGCCTACTGCTCTACTCTCTCTGTACTCGTGAATGCTTTGCTAGGCATAGCTCAAATGCCATCTATAAATTTGCTGATGATACAACCATAGTTGGCAAATATCAGATGGTGACAAGAGGGTGTACAGGAGTGAGATATACCAGCTAGTTGAGTGGTGTCAGAGCAACAACTTTGCATTCAACAACATCAGTAAGACCAAAGAGCTGATTGTGTACTTTACAAATTTCTACAGATATACTGTGGAGGTGTTGGGGGGCTACTGCACAGAATCGAAGTAAGCTGCAGCGAGTTGTAAAATTGCTCAGCTTCATCATAGGCACTGACCTCCATAGTATCCAAGATATCTTCAAGGGATTGTGCTTCAAAAAGGTGGTGTCTATCATTAAGCACCCCCACCTCCCAGGCCATGCCCTCTCTTCATTGATACCATCAGGAAGGAGGTACAGAAACCTGAAGGCACACACTCAGCAATTCAGAAACAGCTTCTTCCCCTCTGCCATCTGATTTCTGAATGGACATTGAACCCATGAACACTACCTCACTACTTTTTTATTTCTGTTTTTGCACTTCTTATTAAATTTAACTATTTAATATACATATATACTTACCATAATTCGGTTTTTCTATATTATCATGTAGTGTGAATTATGGAGTACTGCTGCTGCAAAGTTAACACATTTCATGACATATACCGTTGAGATTAAACCTGATTCTGATTCTTTATCTTATGTGTTTTTTTTTCTTGTGTTGCATTAGATTTGGAGTAACAATTATTTTGTTCTCCTTTACTCTTGTATACAGGAAATAACACTAAACAATCCTGAACCTTGAATCTTACTCTTCATTCTATTTTTGTCCTCTTTGGATATTTCCATACTCAAATCGATATAACTGCCCTTAATCCAGGCAACCATTTTAAACTGAAATTTCTAACCTTCAAATTGATTTTGAAATTCTACCATGCTATGGTCACCTTTTTCAAGGGGATCCTTTACTAAAAGATCATCAATTAACACTGGTTCATTACATAATAACAGATCAAAATAGCCTGCCCACTGGCTGTCTCCTTAGTGCCTTGCTCTCGGAAACCATCCTGGAAGTATGCAATGAACTCGTCCTCAATTTGTACTCTCATGTACTCATATGTGTGCACTCTGTTCTTTCCCAATGTACTCAGGTTAGTGTTATCCCTATCATTTCCTGCATGATTGCCTTCTCCTTGCCTTTCTAATTTCCATTTTAGCTCTTCTCCCTTCTGATTCTTTTCAAGTTCTAAATCCCTGCCAAGCTATGTAAACCATCTCCAACACATTATCTTTTGTCAAATATGACTTCCTTTCAGAAATCCATGCTTGTATTGTCCAATCCTGGGAGTATTTTCTAAGTGCCCAATCAATTTAACTAGTGTGTGGTTTATTTCCTTTCTGTAATGGTGTGGTTATATTTGCTACCTTCTACTCTCTGGGAACCATTTTGGAGTGCATGGAATTTACCAAAATGACAGACACTGCTTTCACTCTCTCCACAGCCAACTGTTTTCAATCCCATCAATTTTTCCGATACTTTGTATAAGCACTAATCTCTTTGAGATCCTCATTCACTTTAGATGTATCATCCCCACGATTTCTGGAGCTTTTTTTGCCCTTCTTACTTGAAGACACATAAAATATTTGTTTGATTTCTCCATATTTCCTTACTCTTCAGTATATTTTCCATGTCAGTCTGAAAGGAATCCCTGTCAACTGAACAAGCCTTTGGCTTTTTAGTATAAAGCCTAATGGATCAGGACCAAACATATTCAAGAAAGTAACACAATTTGAGAAATTTGGTGAAACTGTTAACCTGTTTATTACTTTACAGGGAGAGACTGATTGACATCAGAAAACCATCCAAAATGTGTGAAGAACTCATGAAAAAATTGGAAAATGAAAATATAGACTTGGAATCAACACTCATACCTCTCAGCATTGAGGATCAAATGAAAAAACCTAACATAAAGATCATCAGCTTATCTCCACAACAAGAACTTCCACCACAGGTGAGTGCTGTAATACCTAAGTTTGGTGCTTAACACTACCTACTAAGGGAATTGGAGATTATAAGATATTTGGGCACTTTTTACAGATTGTTAACAATATTAAATCCATGCTAAGACATAATATAAGCATTGAAGAGGAGTTCACAAAATAATTATGGAGTAATATCTACAGTATCTCATCACAGCATTCAATGATAATTTGCATCAACAAGAACAAAACAGTAGGTGAGGACAAAAAAAATGTTAGGCCTAAGGTTGTTGATTAAGGAGTCATAGTTGGAGCCAATTCTCCCTGCCATAGCATATGCAACTCAGTAAGACTGCCCACTGGATTGGATATGTTACAGCAAAAAAAGTTAGTACAAGAAAGAGAATCCTGAGATGCATTATTTTTAAACAGTCAAATATGCACTTAAGTTGGAGTTCAACTTGAACTTGTCTGTAACTCATGAATTGGACACTCAGTCTGCGTGAAAGCACACACCACTTTCCGAATGTCGCTTGAAATCCATCTTGAACAGACAGGTCTCCCACAGGAGTATTGGTTTTTCCTCCTTGAAGTCATTCATCTGCACAAAGCATCCTGTGCAACAGGGATGGCATCCTCAGCCACCTTCCCTCCTGTCTTCTCCCTGCTCCTGCCAAAAAAGACCTCAACCCACACCAGTGTCCCTCACAAAACCTTTACATGCAGTGTTCTCCAGAACCATCTCCCAATTCCACCATCCTGATTAGCTGACAACACATTCCTAAGTTGAACAACAAAGCCTCTTATCTCAGCTCAAACCCAAACAGGCTGAAAGCAGAATACTGTAGACTGCTCTTCAGAACTGCTAAAATGAAATACCTACAGCAGTAAAAACCTTAACCAGGGCATTACATATATAGCTAGGGTGTCCAAGACCTTTGCACAATTCTTTAGTATTTTATGTATTGCACTATATGTTACCTCCAAAAAAAATCAAATTTCATGACATATGTGAGTGATGATATACCTGATTCTGATATAGGTCTCTGTTGTGGACTGAGAGTGGAAAGGTGGCAGGGGAATCATGGTCAGGAAAGGTTTGTTGGAAGAGGGTGAATTATGATGTTACAGTATTAGGAAATGAATTTAGATCATGGGTCAATACATGGAACTATGATGTTATGGCCCTTACATAGGCTTGGCTGTCCTGGGGCAGGAATGGCTGCTAGATGTTTCAAGGTTTAATTGTTTCAAAAGGGACAGGGAGAGAGGTAAAAAAGGTGAGAAGAGCGGTATTGCTAATCAGAGATAGTATCACATCTGCCAAAAAGGATATCATGGAGGGATTGTTCACTGAATCAGAGTGGGTAGAATTCAGATATAGGAATGATTAAACACTCTATTGGGCGTATTCTATGGAATCCCCAGTAGCAACAGAGACACTGAGTTGCAGATCAGGAGGCAGATTTGGGAAAAGTGCAAAAAGAACAGGGTTGCTGTCATGGATGACTTCAGCTTTACTAATATTGATTGGCAAAAGGTTTAGATGGGGCCAAAGTTGTTTAGTGTGTCCAGGAAGGATTCTTGATGTGTAGACAATGACAATATGTAGAAAAGTCAACTAGAGGAGAGGCCATACTATATTTGCACTAGGCAATGAACCTGGTTGGGTTCTTGGTTGGTGAGCATTTTGACGACAATGACCACAACTCCCTGACCTTTACCATAGACAGAGTAAAAGCAGATGGTATAGGAAAGTACTTAACTGGGGGAGGGCAAATTATGATATTATTAGGCATGAACTTGGAAATGGGTGTACTCATGGAACTGCGTAACAGAAATTTGGGGGTTGTTTAGGGACCAATTACACAGGGTTCTGGATAGGTCTGTTTCACTGAGGCAGAGAAAGGATGGTAGGGTAAAGGAACCATAGTTGATAGGAGATGTGGAACATCGACTCAAGAGGAAGAAAGAAGCAGGCTTAAGGTATAGGAAGCAAGGATCAGGGAAGGCTCTAGAGAGTTACAAGGTAGCCAGGAATTGGCTTAAGAATGGACTTAGGAGAGCTAGAAGGGAACATGAAAGAGCCTTGGCGAGTAGGATTAAGGAAAATCTCAGGTCATTCTACACATACTTTAAGAATAGGAGGATGGCTAGAGTAACATAGAAAATGTTAAGATAAGATCAATCAGGAATAAGAGAAGAAATATGTGCCTAGAGTACAGAGAGGTAGGGAGGTCCTTAGTGAATAATTTGCTTCAGTACTTACTAGTGAGAGGGACCTTGACAAACATGAGGTCAACATAGAACAGGATGATATGCTGGAACATGTCAATGTTAAGAAAGAGGATGTGCTGTAATGTTTGAAAAACATGAGGATAGGTAAGTTCCCTGGGCTGGATAGGATACACCTCAGATCAGGAAGTGAGGGAAGAGACTGCTGTACCTTTTCCAATAACTTTTGCTTCCTCACTGGCCATTGGAGTAGTTGGGGAAAATTGGAGGTTGGCAAATAGCACTCCTTTCTTCAAGAGAGATGATAGGTGTAACCCTGGGGATTATAGACTGGTGAGTTTTACATCAGTGGTTGGTAAACTATTGGAGAGGATTCATAGAAGCAGGATTTATGAGCACTTGGTGAAACATAGCCCACTTCAGCATAGTCAGCATGGCTTTGTGAGGGGCAAGTCATGCCTCACAATCCTAAATGAATTCTTTGCGTAAGTGACAAAACAAATTGATGAAGGCAGAGCAGTTGATGTGGTGTATATGGATTTTAATAGCATGTTTGACAAGGTTCCCCATGGCAGGCTCAGTCAAAAGGTCAGGAGGAATGGGATCCAGGGAAACTTAGTTAGCTGCATGGATTCAGAATCGTCTTGCTCTTTGTTATTTTCTATAAATGACTTGGATGAGGAAGTGGAAGTATGGGTTAGTAAGTTTGCCGATGACACAAAGGTCGGTGGTCTTTTGTGGATAGTGTAGAAGGTTGCCGTGCATTACAAAGGAACATTATTAGTATGCAGAAATAGGCTGAGAATTGGCAGATGGAGTTCATTCCAGGAAAGAGGTTAAAGTTATTCACTTTGAAAGGTGCAACTTGAGGGCAGAATACAGGATTAATGGCAAAATTTTTAACAGTGTCGAAGAACATAGGGATCTTGGGTTCTGCATCCATAGATCCTTCAAAGTTGCCATGCAAGTTGATAAGGAGGTTAAAAAGGTATATGGTGTGGTGGCCTTCATTAGTTGAGCGATTTTGTTCAAGAGCCATGATGTTATGATCCAGATCTATAAAAGCCTGGTTAGACCACACTTGGAGTATCGTGTTCTATTCTAGTTGCCTCGTTATAGGAAGAATGTGGAAGCTTCAGAGAGGGTACACAGGGGATTTACCAGGATGGATTAGCAAGCACGCCTTATGGAGGATAGGCTGAGTCAGCTAGGGCTTTTCTCCTTGGAGCAAAAGAGGTTGACAGGTGGCTTGATAAAGATGTACAAGATGATAATAGGCATAGATTAAGTGGACAGCCAAAAACTTTACCTAGGGCAAAAATGGCAAATAAAAGAGGAGATAATTTCAAGGTGATTGTAGAAAAGTATAAGGGGAATGTCAGAGGTAAATTCCTTACCCAGAGTAAAGATGGCAAATAAAAGAGGGGATAATTTTAAGGTGATTGTAGGAAAGTATAGGGGGAATGTCAGAGGTAAGTTCCTTACCCAGTGAATTGTAGCATGGTAGTAGAGGCAGATGTAATAGGGGTGCTTAAGTAACTCTTAGACAGGCACCTGGATGACAGAAAAAATGGAGGTCTATGTAGAAGGCAAGAGTTAGATTGATCTTACGAGTACTTTAAAAAGAAGGCACAACATTGTGGTGTTGAAAGCTGACTAAACCATGCTGTGATGTTCTCTGTTCTGTGTTCTAAAAATGGAGGGCTCTGTGGGAGGGATGGGTTAGATTAATTTTGCAGTAGGTTCAAAGGTTAGCACAACATTGTGGGCCAAAGGGCCTGTTCTGAATTTATTGTTCTATATTCCATGTTCTGTTTTGCACAAGCTGAGACCTGGAAAGTTCTGAATACTGTCTCTTTCAATTTGACACCTGAATGCTGAACGTGTATAGAGGAGATACTGCAGTTGGACACTGAATCCCAATTTTCAGTCTGTGAAATTGGGATTGAAATGTAAACTATATCATGGAACTTCAGTACGGAAAGTCCAATTTGTATTAGAACAGGGGTGCGCAACCTTTTTTATGCCATGGATGCCTACCATTAATTGAGGGGCCCATGGACCCCAGGTTGGGAAACCTCGTATTAGAATGCAGCTTCTTTAGATAAGTTTGCATGGTTTAATCAGCAATCAAAATATTGCATGGTGGGTGGGGGGGGGGGGGAGGTTGGTAGTCTTGCCCTCTCTTTCCTTCTTTCATTTATACACGCAAGACCAGCCATCACTGAAGGCCTCATCACATAGCATCAGGATAGAATCAACGAGCAAGTTCACAATGCCAATGTCTCAGCACATAGGTCAGCAGCAAATATGGCCTACATGTTAATTTTCTGACAACCAGGGCGAAAGGCTCCTAAGAAGAAATAAAAATTCTGCTTAACAGGTTTAAAAAAAATTTGGAAACAAATGATGCCACAGTCAGGAATTTCACCTATTGCTTTGACTATACATATATTTTGATTTGGGGATTTGAAAATACTTTTTGCCTTTATCAATATGGTGGGGGTGGAGTACATGTAATTAATATGTTTCCTTCCTGACTTACAAGTTTAGATGCTTTTCTACTGGCTAACAAATAGATACAAAACCATCACATTTCTAGGCCACTGTGTCTTAATTCTGCATAGCTGACATAAACAAAATATTGGTTGAGGGAAATAAATGCTTGCAATCCAAAAGTAATTTTTTTGATTTAATTTTTTCCAATGAGAGCTAGAAATCTATGTTCCTCCTTTATTTACACAGGTTGAAAGTGAATCATGCCCTTTTGATCTCCATTCATGGAATCGACAAGTGAAATCAATCACAGATTCAGGGTATCTTTATTCAATTAGTTCTATAAATAGCTCAAAATCACATGAAACAATAAAGTCTTTTAACAAGTCCCTGGAATTGCCTGTAAAAACTGTGAAAAGAGTCACAAAATCACACGATCAACAAATATATTTATTGGCAGGTGATGGGACAACTAAACCTCTGAAGACAAAACAGCACATAAAAAATCAACCAATAAAGGACATAATTACACTGATTAGTGACCAACTCAGCAAAATGCAAATTGGCATTACATCTAGCAGACCTTTGCCAGGAGTGAGCAAATTTATCACTAGAGCAGATGTAGTATGTCCACAAAAGCCTCTTACTACTGCCCTCATGATTTCATCCTGCAACAGAACTGCGAAAGAAGCCTTAAACTTCAAAGGCTTAGCAGGAGAGCAAAAACTAAAGCAGGAAGATATTAGTGTCACTAATCCATCCAAAAATGCAACAACTAAAAAACCTTTCTTCCATTTTACTGCCAAGGCTTTGCAGTGTTCAGAGGAAAAAAATGTAAATGAGAAAGGTCCTGCATTTGGATTGCATAATGAATCTTCAATTCCAGCTCCAGAATTGGCATTATCATTCTCTCATTCTAAGATGGAAGCTTTAAGTTCCATAGCCCATGAGGATCATGAATCGAAACCAGAGTATAAATTTACACCAATCATAAATTCAAAGGAAAAGCCAAATGGCAACATACTAAAATCTATAGCCACAGATCCAGGTGCCCAAAAACCTACAGTTACACAATCATCAGGAACTACACCTGCACCAAAACGTGAAAACTCTCCAATCTCTTCATACTTAAAATCACCTCCAGCTTCACTCATCATCAGGAATTTAGAGGAAAAATCAGAGAATAAACAATCAATGGAAGAAAAGGAGATGAAGGAAGCATTGGAGTTTCAACCTTCAATCACATCAGCTGGTACCACTCAATCTCCTGTAAACAACATATCTCCAACACAGACTGATAACTTAAGCATTTCTAGAGAAGTAAATCCAAAGTTAGATGAAGAAAAGTTGCCTTCTGAAACAGTGTCTCTTAAAAAAAATTGAACCTAGTCCTTCCAATGTACCAAAGGCTGATGCAGGTAACAATGATTTCTGAAATATATTGTTTAGCTATGAGTAAAGAAGGTGTAAGACAATTGAGCTTTATGTAAGAATATTTTAATTCATAGACAATGAAATTATTATGAGGAATAATTATCACCCAAAACATTGGGGATAATCCCTCTGTTTTGCTTTAACATAGTGTCATGAGACTTTTAAATGCCCATGAAAGACCTGATGGTATGCCCGAGGTTAGCAGATATTAGTGAATGGGGTAGAGCATGAGGTTGACCTGCGTTGGTAGCACGCAAAACTTGTAAGGATATCAGCCACTAGTTCTACAATACATTCCTCTCAGTTCCACAGTACAAATATGTAACCAGCGGCTGATACTCTCAAAAGCATTTCTTGCTGCTATGTAGAGTTAAGTTTTTCCTCAGCTCTTAGTTCAATATCGCTCCAGAAAACAGCCATTTCTAACAACATGCCTTTGGCATTTCAGCATAAACTTTATGCTACAGCCTCTAGGCCGGGACATAAACCAAAAACCTTCAGACTCCAAGGCAAAAGAGCTAACCACTGATTATGGCTGTTACCTTGAATATTTTAAATGTTTTCTTTAACAGAAGGTGCATCATACAGAAAGGTCACATATTCTGTACAGAACTGGCTGCTCCCCCTGTCGCTCTGGTTAGGAAGAACACTTCAAATCTCCAGAGGTGTGGGACAAATAAGAATCAAATACAGTGTCCTAAGACACTTGCCTAAAACCACTGCAGGCTGATGCTATAATGTTAAGATCAAGCTTAGTTGTCTTCTCCCTTTGACAACCTGCTGATATTATGCCTATATCTTCAACTTTCTTTAACGCTTTAAGATCTGGTGTGCTTTGGTAAACTACTGACATAATCTTTATTCTTCAGTGTTTCCCCTATTGAAATTCAACCCATCTGGAGGGAACTGGATAGATGGGCATGAAAAATCACAAATCATTACATCCTTGTTCTCATCAGAGACCCAATCAGTTTTAGTAATTCAGAAGATTTAGGTTCTTTCCTAATGTTTTCAGAGATGACTTTGAAATGTTGTTCATAATATATGCATTAACATGGAGAAGGTTTCTTATTAGTATGCCCCCACATTCAATACAGTAGTTCCTGAAATGAGAAGAGCCAATTTGGGTAGAGCTAAGAAACAGCAAAGGACAGAAAACATTTTTGAGATTTGTCTGTAGGTCCTCCCAATGGTCTTAGTAACATAGGGCATTGCATAAAACAGGAAATGAGAAAAGTGTTACAAAAGCAATATAATCATCATACAGGTTGGAAAATCAAAATGAGCAGAAACAGTGTGGAGGATGGATTGAAAGAAAATCACCCCATAAACATTCCATGTTGATGAACTAAAGAAAATTAAACACCAGCAGATGCTGGAGATCTGAAATAAAACAGAAAATGCAGCAGGCATTGAGCTGGTAAGACAGCATATAATTAACCCATCGTTTCAAAGACCCGTTTTTAGAAATGGGAAAATTGGAAAAAATATGTCTGACAGTATAAGGCCAAGGTAATCAAGGTGTTCAGGTGTCAACAAAACCTGATTGGTAAGTTAACGAGGATAGTTACAGTAAGAAAACAAAAAAAATATAGAAACAGAGAAAGGCAGGTCAAAGCTGTGGGAAATGCCGAGGAGATCAGGCAATATTGGTAGGGAAAGAGACAATTATATATGCGGATAATCTTCAGCAAAACTGGCAGGCTTTGATACAGATTGAGAAAGTGAGTTTCCTGTAACTATGAAATTAAGTATTAAATCCACAAGGCTGCAAAAACCCCAGAAGGAAATATGAGATGCGGTTTCCATGTTTACATTGAACTCCACTAGTGCAGTGCAAGAATTCAGGGTGGGAGTGGGATTAAAACAAGAGGCTATGGGAAGTCCAAGGTTGCCCTAGCATTGCGGTTACCCATTCTGCATTATATTCCTCCCACACAGAGGAGACCGCATCATGAGCACCCAATGCTGTTCACTAGGTTTGAAGAAGGACAAATGAATTGCTGAACAGACTGTCTCTCTGAATGGTTAAAAGGTAAAAGGTAAAAAAAACATGAGTTGTATCCCCTCAGGATGCATAAGGAAGTATTAAGGGAGGTGGAGTAGTTGGTAGGTATGACAGTGAAATGAACAGTCATTGGAACACTGAAATGGGAGTGGAAACAATGTTCATTGGTGGAATCTTGTTGAAAGTGGCTGAAACTGTGAAGGATGATCTGTTGAGGATGGTGTAGAAATTGACCAAGGGAACTCGCCTCTTGCTCTATTTGGGAGAAGAAGTTATGAGAGCAAACATATGGGAATAGATGAGGCATGGTCAATGGTTATTACAACTGTGGTAGAGAGAAAAGCAACTATTAAGGAGAAAGGAAGACAATTCAGAGGCATCTGTGGTGTAAGACTCGTCATCTGAGCAAATACAATAGCAATAAAGTAATGACAATGGATTGGAATCTGTACAGGAGACAGGGTAAGAGTAAGCATTGTTGAAACGTGCAAATACAGAAGGAACAATTGTCAATTTTACAGATTACACAACAATTGGCAGTATTATAGTCAATGAGGAAAGTTGTCCAAGACCACATCGTGATATCAATGAGACGGGAAGTTGGGTAGAGTTCTGGTAGATAAGTTTAATCTTGACAAGTGTGCGGTGATGCATTTTGAAACTCGAAAAGGATATATACCATAGATAATATGGAGTAAATTATGATGGTGAACAGAGGATCTTATTAAATGTTTGCTGAAATAGGCAACAATGGTAGATAGGATGGTGAAAAAAACATGACATGATTGCCTTCATAGGTTGTAGCACAGAATAAAAACTAGAGCACTTCCTTGTAATTTTAGGGAAAAATGGTTAGCTCTGGGCACAATACAATAGGAAAGATGTGGTTGCATTGGAAATAATACAGAAGAGATTCACTAGGATGTTGCCTGAATTGGAGGACTTTGGTTACGGGGAGAGAAGGATGATCTTAAAGAGGTTTATAAAATTATAAGAGGTGTAGATAAGAGTCAATGGTTAAAATCTTTTCCCCATAGTAGGATTAAAAAAGTAAGAGGGCATAGTTTTAAGGTGAAGAGAAGGAGTTTTATAGGGGTTTGATGGGGGGAAGTTTTTTTTTAAGGGAGTGGCTGATATTGGAACATTTCCAGAAGAGGTGGTGGAATCAGATATAATTAGTACGTTTAAAATATACTGTTATGCAGGGAAGTCATGGGAGACCGAGCAAATGGGCAGATGAAATTAGTGTACCTGTGCAGAAGGGTCAGCATGGATACGTGGGACAAAAGACCCATTTCTATTCTGTACAAGTCTATGACTATGACTGAGAGATAGTGTCAGAATCTGTATGCTTGTGATGAACATTTGACATTAACCTATCCCCTGAGGTGGAAGCAGAGAACTCCAGAAAAGGAAGGAAGGAGTCCAAGATGAACCAAGGCAGGAGGTTTGCATAGTACAAAACAAGGACTGTTTGACTTATCCCACAAGAAAGATTCAGGCATAGCTTGGGGCCATGCAAGTACCCATAGAAACACTTTAACTGGGAGAACATGAGTCATGATAAACAAACAGTTCAAAGCAAAAAGGAGTTCAGCTAAGAAAATTAGTGTGTCTGTGGACAGGAAATTGGTTGGGACTTTACTCAAGGAAGAAGCTGAGGGTTTTCATATCCTCCTGTTTTATAATGGAAGTATAGAGGGATTCTACATCCATGGTATAGCTGAGTAGGAAAGTGAAAACTGTCAAAGTGCAGAGAGCATCAGAGTGATTACAAATTCAAGTGGAACTGCACTGGGGAAAATATGTGGTCTATATTGGAAGAAATAATTTTGACGGGAAAAGCAGCTTGAAACAATATTGAATGGCAGAGCAGTCATGAAGGGCCTTATGGCCTATTTCCTGCTCTTAAGTTCATTCAACCTTAAATCCTGTATGAGAGGCAAAGAGGAAATTGAAAAGGCTAATAATTACTGTTCCTTACTGAGTACCTCCGAACAGCAGGCTACAGGGAGTTATAATGACAGCCTGCTAACAATCAGTGCTAAATGTCTAATCAGAACTCGGAATGCGTTTGAAGGATTTGGTAAATATATCCTAAAAAAATTGTAAACTATTAACTGGAAATACTGATATAGACCATAGACCAGAGAAGAGTACACCAGGACCTTTTAACCTATATAAGTAATAGGATTTTGCTAAAGTGTTTAACCTGCCACTACTGAACTTTCTTACAGATACAGAAGCAACTGAATCAGAGCTCTACTTCTTCTTGCTTCTCATCAGAAAATGACCTGGTCAGCATACTCTTCAAACACTTCAGTTCTTGGCCTATTATCCATTGTTCACATGGGCAGGATGTTTATTGTGATTTACATTTATGTAGCAATAAAAACTGCACAATTTTCATTTTTCAGTATTAGATATTTGAGTGTCTATACCATATGATATATTTTTGCTTGCAAGATAATGCTGAATATCTAATTCCTGTCTTTTACTGCATGTGTGTAGATTCCTTGATAGTGGTTATTCCCATAGTAAATCTATTAATCTCACTGTGTTAAATCACAATCACAATTCTCACAAAAGAATTGCATAGCAATCATTATTTCATATTTACTGGTCAAGGCTGATCAATGATTGACAACAAATTTCAGTTAAAATGGAGGCCCTGAAATTCTAAAGAGTTTCTCACTGTCCTCTTGTAATTTCTGGGATAGGGAAATTGCTTTTTTTGGTTACCTTGAATGTAGGAGGTATGCAAAAGTAAATAATTACAGTGGATTCTGATTATTTGGGACACTTCGGGACCAGTGCATTTTGGCCCCAATTAGCCAAAAGTTTCATGGAAATGGTTAAAAAAGTACAATAAAAGACAAACTACCATTTAAATGAGTAACAAATTATATATTTAAATAAAATACAGAGAAAATTAGAACATCACTAATACCACTACAGTACTGTGAATTAGTTCCTAATAGTTAACGATGGTATGTTGCTGTGTTCTTTTGATTGACTGTAAATGAAGAAAATCAGCATAGGCACACTTAGTGCAGATAATGGACTGGCTTCATGCAATGCATCAACAATTGCATCCTTCAAATCTTCATTTTCATTGTAACATTCAAGGTGATTGTCACTGACTGCAAATTCTTCATAGTTTCTAATTTGCTGAAGGAGTGAAATTGTTTTATATTTAAACTCCCGGCCATTTCTAGCATCTTCAAATCTGAGTACTTGAAATTTTAGTGAGCAATACAGACTGAATTGCCTTTCAGCTTATTTCTTGCCAACTATCAGGGACAAAAATCACTGCTTTTTCAACACAACTGACACTACTTAAAAACTCTTCACTCCAGTGACCACACAAGTTATCATGACTGACGCTAACTGCAGACAGTTCAGCAAGTCTTCTGCCTCAGTATGCAACATGGTGTCCCAAACAAACTACGAGTGTCCTGGCTATTTTCTCGATTCGTTTTTGTTCCTTAAGAATTATCCCAAATAAATGGCTACCCTTGGTCCAATAGACCAGATCCACTGTGTTGAGAAATAATTAACAGAATTGAATTTCTGTGTGATTCACCATATCCTCTGAAGTTTTCTTGGATTATTCATCAACATTAAAGTGGATGGATCAGGATATTCTCCACTGAAATAAACAGATTTCCAAGATAAAAATATAGGTAAGCAGAGGACTTGTATTTAATGTAAATTAATAGCTGGGTGCTCAAGCTCCAAGATGTTTTTTTAACTGTACTTGCATAAGTGGAATACTTCAGAAATGATTGGTTTTCCAGGAATGTTAGTATCATTAAAAATGACAATCAAGCTATTATGACTAATAACATATATTAACAGAAAATCTAGTGTTTTGCTCTTAGATGAGCTTGGTAATAATGTACTCCAGTGATTAAACAATAAGTGTCACATTATGTCAAGCTGTGTTTGTTTGGCTTTTAGGATTAACCAAGCATAGCAATTCTGTCTTGAGTTGGAGAAATTAAATGTGGAAACCTAACTGCAGGCTGCACAGCAAAGACAAATAAACAGGGAAGTGTAAAGGGAACGAATAAAGGAAAGGAAAAGCCCATCCTTATTCAATGCCTGTACCAAGAAAGATTAAATTTATGACTCATTATTTTGCAAGCACAAAATCTAATCCAAATTTAAGCCTTCTTAGATCAAAGAGCGGGATTTTATTTGTGAGCTTCCATGATTTTCACAGTTATTCATTGTATGTCTAAAAAATAGTAATGATGGAGATAACATTAACCAAAAAGAAGATTAGAAACACACATATATTCTCACCAGTAAACCCAAGGGATGCAGAAGGGAAACAGTTATTAAAAAGAGGGAAGGATAGCAATAGAAATGAGATTGATTTCAGTATTCAAGGTGGCAGGTACAGAATTCTTGGAATAATCTTAATATCTGTCAATACATTCTTCTTCTGTGTATGAGAACACTCCAAATTGCTTATTTTAAATACTAAAGCCCTAGCAACTAGGTGTAATTGGCATTTGAACCTTGACAATGATTCCCTTCAGCAGACTACAGAAATGAAGGCACAACATCTATTATGAAACAATTTAGCTGGAATATATATCATGCTGTTTTTAATCATTTAGAAATAAAAGACATCATTTGTTACGAAAATCATAGACTGGAACATCCAATTGATGAAGCCTGTATTTTGAAGATTAATGATATCACACACACCCACTCCTGCACCAATATTCTGCTAGATTATTGAGGAAGTAACACTACTCGTTGTAAATTTCACAGAATTTACAGGAAAAAAACTAAAATAAAACAGAAATACTGAAAATACTCTAAAGGTCTGCAGCAAGTTTTGAAGGAAAAGCAGTCAACATTTCAGGTAGCTAACAGTTCCTCAGAATTGAAAATGAAGTTATACCATGCAGAGAAAGGGAAGGGGTCGGAAGTAGAGACACTAAATTATGTAAATAGTGATGGTGCCAGCTGAGAGGGTGTGGTAAAAGCTTATTACAGTAAATGAGGCTGATCTGTGAGATGTAAATAGGAGATAAGTAACAAGTAAAAAGTAAATCAAAACAATAATTTACAATGATAATTAAAAATGTTAAGTATTTGATATATTCTAATGTTTGTAAGTGTTAGAGACATTCTACCATTTTGATGGCTGATTTAAGCTTTTATTTAATTATTATTCATTTAGAGATACAGTGTGGAACAGGGCCTTCTGGCCCGAAGAGCCACACTGCCCAGCAACCTCCTTATTTAACTTTAGCCTAATCACAAGGCAATTTATAATGACCAATTAACCGACTAATGGTGCATCGTTGGACCGTGGGAGGAATCAAGAGCACCCAGAAGAAACTCACACGGTCATGGGAGAACTTGCAAACTCCTTACAGACAACAGCAGAATTGAACTCTGAACTCCAACATTAAAGTGCTGTTAATTTTGAGAGTCAATCAAGTCAGTTCATCATGGGGTGGTGGGGCAAGGTGGGGTTTGGAGTGTCCAGTCACAATGGAGAATGCTATTTACCCCCACCTCCCTATCTCAATATTTTCCATTAGTTTGACAACAGCCTTTTCTCCTGTAACCTGTTTCTCTAAATTTCTTGGTAAAAATTAATACAAAATGCATGTCTAGTGTACAATAAAAGGACAAATTCTTATCAGATATATGATTTATAAATTATTTTGACCTAAAGGGCATGCCAATGAATAAAATCAATTTAATTTACCAAGTTTCATTTTACATTTAATCTATTTCTTACATTTTGTTAATACATTTCCTTCCTGAAAGTAAATTACTGTTCATTTTGAGGTAAAAATATCCCTTGTATTTTTTTTAAAAGATCTGATATTTTGCTGTGTATATCTGCTGCTTTACTAGTCCACAGCAAAATCACACAGTATATATCAAATAACTGTTGCAGGAGTATTTTTTGTACTTCAGACTTCTGAAGTATATGCCACTTGAACTCTGTAATAATAGTGTTTAATAATCAGAGGTATGGCAAGTCTAACAGTGCACAACCCAAAATTCTCAGGTACATACCATGATACAAGTTTCATATTTACAGAGGAAGACTTTTCTCCATTTATCAATATTCACAATTCAACTTTCACTCATCTATCTATTTCAACTTTATTTGGGTTAGAACATCAACATTTTTATTCCCTCTATTTTACAAACTGGCAGGCAAACAAAAAGGCTGTAGATTTACAATGAGGTCACTTTCACATTGGAGGAGCAACACCTCATATTCGGTCTGGGTAGCCTCCAACCTAACGGCATGTACATTCATTTCTTGAACATTGGGTAATTTCCTCCCCTTCCTCATTTTCTTGTTACACTTCTCATTCTGGCTCCCCCTTACCCTTTCTCTTCTCCTCACCTGCCTATCAGTTCCCTCTGTTGTTCCTCCTCTTTCCCCTTCTCCCATGGTACACTCTCCTCTCTTATCCAATTACTTCTTATTCAAACCTTTACCTTTTCCCTCTATCACCTCCCAGCTTGTACTCTGTCCCCTCCTCCTCATCTTCTTATTCTGATTTTCCCCCTTCCTTCACAGTCCTGATGAAGGTTCTTGGCTCAAAACGTCAACTCTTTATTCCTTTCCATAGATGCTGCCTGATCTGTTGAATTCCTCCAGCATTTTGTAAATGTTACTTTGGATTTCTAGCATCTCCAGAATCTCTCGTTCTATAATAAACTTTGGGGTCAACTTTGTCCATATCGAATCATGAGGGCACTATGATGCATTCTAGAATCTAGACAGAAAGCAAGGAGAAAAGAGGCACCCTTATTTCAAAAAAAGCAAGCTACTGGCTGAAATAAAAGGATATTGGCCATTGGCAATCGTTAGATCCACGGGAAAATAGATGGCATAGTTGTTAGTTCTGCTACTTGGGCTGGTGAGTAGGTAGTTGGTGAAGGGGTCTGCTCCTTCAACCGTTTCTGTACACTCTCAATGACTGGATTTGAGCTTCTCAATACCATCCCAATATTAATGGCTGATAACTTTGCAGAAAAAATCCCTCTAAATATAAAACATACTATTTTACACGGTCTAGAAGCACTTTTTCTATCAAACAGATAGGAAAAATAAACAATACATGAAAATGGGGCTATATTGGCTGGAGCCTGATCTAGCAAGAGACTGGATTTATGTGTGTGCTTCTCCTATTGGTGAACATAGGATGCAGACTGTAACCTAAGGACTAGATCTGCAGGAAGTTAAAAAAGGAATTTAACACATAGTAGTGTGGTAATACACTGAGGAAGTTCAATATGGCAGGGGAAGACACATTAAGTAGGACGATATTGAAAGATATGCAAAATCGAAAGGGACTAAAAGTATCAGCACTGATCAAAAATGTGGTTAAAAAGGGATATGGGGTGCATTTTTAATTATCTGAGGCATAAAATGTAATGTGTACAACATAAATAAAACTGGTGACTATGACTTTGTTCTAACAATTCTGCTAATCAAATTGTAGGAAAATTGTGAGTGCACTGGGGAGGGTACAGAGGATTAGAAGGTAGGTGAGGGTAAATCCTCATCCCATTCTTGGAGAACTGTGACCTACATGGCTACAGATCAAGTGATGGATGATGGAATTATATTGAATAATGGAATTATATTGAATGGCCTTTTTATGTGCTGTAATATTTTTATGATTCTACTTCATTATTGTGTGATCCTGAGGACTAGAAGCTATGGACAACTTAAGCTGCAAAAGGCTGTGGGAATGGATGTGTTTAACTATAAAATCTATCTAGGCATAACAGCTAATGTAAGTGTTCATTATAAACAATTGTTAAGAAACTTAAATATATTACCTTGTGTGTGGAACATTAAGGCTAAATTACAGAGAAAACTGGAGGATTGATCAGCACAAAGCAATTGTCATTGATGTTTACCTTTTGTTGCTAGCCCATTTTGGGGGCTTCCCTAAGTGTCAACTCTGAAGGGATCTTAAAAGATGCACCTTTTGGAGGGAGAGACACTTCACAGGCTCAGCGATGCTGCTCTACAGTTTGAACTCAGAACCAGTTACGTCCTTGAAAAGACTGCATCAAGACTGAATCTCAATATGTCCATTGGTCGATATTCTAAGAGTTTCCTCCTAATCAATATTAACCCAGATATCTCCTGACTACACTCCATAGGTTTTTCTACATGACAAGTTTCAACCATTGAAAGGGTGGTTGTAATTGTTTTGATAGCAGTTAACTAGCAATTGTGAGTTCAAATTCTATTAAATATTATGAAATTCACTGAAGTAGTTAATTTGTGGTCCACGTTGCAAAATATCCAAAGATGCTGAAAGTTTACCAGATTATGAAATGCAGAAGGACATATTGGTAGACAAATTGCAATCCTTATACATTAAATAAATATTGCCATGGTTATTTGTGGATCAAGTTTCTGAAAACTTTTCTTGTATGCTTCTTGATGATTTAACTGCCTAACTATTCAAATTAAGACCTAAAATTTCATGCTTTTCCCTTGTAATTTGAAAATGTACTTGAATATGTGATTCTTCATCATCTCCGATATTTCGCAGTACTCTTCTATCCTCCAGAATGCTTTTCTTCTAATTATATGTGCTAAAAATAACACCAAACCACAAAGTATCACAAACGAATTTGAAAATAACGAAATGACGTGATGAAACTCTAGATATTAAACATGATTTTAAATTGAATACTGAAACTGTTATTTCATCAACATATAAAAAACAACCCTTCAAAAAGTATCCTATAAATAAAAGTTTTGTTGTTAAGTGATTTCAGCTGTGTTGTTAATCCTTCTAGAAAAATCTCTAAATGAGATACACCACCATAAAAAATGAAAATCAAAATAACTGTAGATGCTGGAGATCAGAAATAAAAATGGAATATCTTGGAAAAGCTTAGCAGTCCAGGCAGTGTCTGTAAATAGATAAAGTCAACATTCTGGTCTTCAATCCTTTGTTGTAACTGGGAATGAGAGAGGTATGAGTTAGGTTTTCAAGGGAGAGAAGTTAGGATAGCTATGTACAGAAAAAAAGGAAAATAGTTGTGATAGGGTGAGTCAAATTGGCTTAATGGGAGCAGCTACTGCCAAATTAAGCTTTTGGTCTTTACAATGGGTAAGGTTGTGGGAACTACCCAGTGGCCAGATTTATGTGAGTAGGATTTTAAAAAAGAGTCAATATGATACAAAGCATAAAATGACAGAAAAACTCTGCAGGTCTGGCAACATTTGTGCAAAGAGAAATAGTTAATGCTAAAGTCCCTTGTTTGCTGCTATCCTCACTGATTTATTTTTCTCTTTCACAGGCCTGGTGTAATTCCACATCTGAAACTTGAACAATTTCTATTTCCACTCACAACACGCTGGAGGAACTCAGTAGGTTGGGCAGCATCTGTGGAAAAGATCGATTGACGTTTTGGGCCGGAACCCTTCGTCAGGTTCCGGCCCGAAACGTCGACCGATCTTTTCCATGGATGCTGCCCGACCTGCTGAGTTCCTCCAGCGTGTTGTGAGTGTTGCTTTGACCCCAGCATCTGCAGATTATTTTGTGTTTCTATTTCCACTGATGTTGACTGAATTTCAGACTTATTTTCTAGCAATTTCTATTTTTATTCCTGAAAAGTACAATTATTCATAATTGTAGTTAAGGAGGTGCCTTAGCTTCAGCAAATAACAGACCCATTGTATGGAAATTTTAAAATTAGTAAAGCAATAGCTTTTCTTGTAAGCTTTAATGCAAAGGATAAGTGCAAAGTCAGAAATGCTGAAAATGCTGACGAAATTATCTGATGTAGAGTGAGTGGCAGAATATAACAACAAAATCATCTATGGAGTCTAGGCAAGCCAAATTGTACCTTTTTGAAACCTTTAACAGAAAATTTTCAAAGCTTTCTGAAATTAAAAACACTGAGATCCATATTCAGAAAAATAGAGCAATATGCCATGAATTTCCCTTTGGTTCCCAACTGCCACAGAGAATTCAGAAACAAAATGGTTTGGCAGCATTCAGAAATGCTGTTCTTTGCAAAATTAACCAAATAAACATAATGACACAAGTTTTGAATCCCTCATGAATGCTGAACTGCATCACTGCCTTCACAACATCCCACAAAAGCTTTGGAAAGCAGTCACAAAGTGAATGTGATGAGGTTGCTGATTGCCTTGAAATACAGGGTAAAATAAGGTTTCTAAATCACCTGAGTAATCTCATACTGAGATGCTTTAAAAGTTACTGGCGCAGATTCATTCAGAAGCCAATAATAAAAACTAGAGAAGCCATTACAACGTCTCTGAAAATTTTCGATACCTTTCACCTTCCCAACTGTAACAATTGAACCACCTTCCCAGTCATTATTTTTGGTTATGATTCTAAAGTAAACTCTCCAATGCTGTTACCAAAGAAAATTGTATACCACAAAAAGGACACTTCAAAAATAATCTAGTGCTGTGGTTAGTCTCAAATTATATACTGAAAATATCCCTAATTAGAACTGGAAAAAGCACCTTCAAGATATTAAGTTAGTATGAATGTTTGTTTTGTCAAGGCCTGCTATTGAAAATTCCCTATTTCGCTTGTGGGAGAATGCAACAAATTAAGCTGTCGTAGTTGTTAAATTTGTTTAGAATATATAAATCTACAGCACATCTTGGTCAATGTCTCCCATCCACTACATAATGTACTGGGTGGGCACAGGAGTATATTCAGCCAGAGACTCATCCCACCGAGATGCAGCACCGAGCGTCATAGGAAGTCTTTCCTGCCTGTGGCCATCAAACTTTACAACTCCTCCCTTGGAGGGTCAGACACCCTGTGCCGATAGGCTGGTCCTGGACTTATTTCATGATTTACATATTACTATTTAATTATTTATGGTTCCATCACTAGTTATTATTTATGGAGCAACTGTAACAAAAACCAATTTCCCTCGGCATTAATAAAGTATGACTATGACTATTACACGCCCTTTGGCCAGGAATGTCGTGTTGATTACATAACCTAATCTAGAAAGTACCTAGAATTACTCTACTACATAGCCGTCTATTTTTCTAAGCGCTGCGTACCTATGTAAAAGTCCCTTAAAAGGCCCTATTGTATCTGCCTCTACCACCTTTGCTGGCAGTGCATTCCACACACCCATCACTCTCTGTGTGAAAAACCTACCTCTGACATCCGCTCTATACCTACTTCCAAGCACCTTAAAACTATGCCCCCTCGTGTTAGCCATTTCAGCCCTGGGAAAAAGCCTCTGGCTATCCACACGATCAATGCCTCTCACCACCTTATGCACCTCTATAAGTCACCTCTCATCCTCCGGTCGCTCCAAAGAAAAAAGACCAAGTTCACTCAACCTATTCTCGTAAGGCACACTCTCCAATCCAGGCAACATCTTGTAAATCTCTCTTAATTCATGTATTTTATTGAATAATCAAGTGCAAATTGTTTTGAACATTTTAAAGAGGTGGGCCAAGGGAAATGATAAATATATAATTTGTCCATAAGTATTGTAATTAAATACTGATACATTGAATAGGAGTGTTTTTGTGTGCTGCAGCTGCCTGCCTGAAGTTGAAATGGTCTTAGTTCTAGAGTGGAGGCAGAAGCAGTTGAACAGTTTCCCATTGATCCTGCAGATTAATATCACCCCAGCACGAAGCATGTTGGAGATGAAGGGCCAATAAAGATTGACAGAAATACTATATCACCATTCATGGCGGTTGACACTGCTCCCTGGGTTTTTCTTGCCTGATCAGACAACTGAGATAAGAGATAGAAGTGGTTTCAGATGGGAAAGTAAAATGGACAAAAGCCTTTAATTTGATTAGAATCAAACAAGCTGATAATTTGCGATTGAAGAGTAAAACTACAATTACAGTTGTTGGAAATCTGAAACAGAAAAGCAAATGCTACAGATACTCAACAACTCGTGCTGCATCTGTGAAAAGAACAACAAAACTAATGTTTCTGGTCAATAATTTTTCATCAGAACACAACTTTTTCCAAGCTGGTCATTCCTGGAAGTGAAATGGGGGGGGGGGGGTGAACCTATGCACAGACAATCTCAACAGTGCTGTCAAATCTACTAACAAAGATGGTGCTGTTGAGGTCTGGAAATCTGACCTATGTCTTGCAGAGGCCAAACATCACCTCTTGAATACCTCCTCATCCTCCCTCTAGACAATGACCTGCCTTTGAGCATCAAGCAATTGTCTTCCAGAAAGTCATGGACCTCACGTTTTTCAGATGCCTTCCCTCCGAATCTTTATTGCCAAATCTCCACCGCCTATTTCAAACTCCTCCCTAAGATCAACAAGCAGGATTTCCCTGGGAGACCCATTGTTTCTTCTTCTGACAGAATTTACTTTCTTCTATCTGACACCACTCTTCTTCCCTCACGTCCAAGCCTTTCCCAGTTACGCCAAAACACCCTCAACTCCATTGCCATTTTTGATAGTTTCTAGTTTCTAAGCCCTAACAGGCTTAGTTTTACTATGCATGGCCACTCTTTCTATAAGCCTCTGTCCACACTAGAGTAGACTGAGGACCCTTTATATTCTTCAACAGAAGCTAAAACAGTTCCCTTCCACCTTCATCTGGCTGAATTTACATTGAACAACTATTCCTTTAATTCTAACCATTTCTTCCAGCTCAAATGTGCAGCCTCAAGAACTTATGCTTATTCTGGGTAGACACTATCCACTTCTTACACTTCTGTCCTCACCTCCCAGAGTAAGGAGTGGGGCCCCCTTTTCCTCACCTACCACCACCACACCAGCCTTCACACTAATCACTCACAGTAATTTTCATCAGCTCCAATGAGATGCAACTTCCTTTCCTTTCTATTTAGCAATCCGAATGGACTGTTCACTCCACAACCTCCTGGTTCTCCCTTCCCATGCAACTGCAGAAGCAATGCTTGTATTTTCCACTGCTTCCTTCATATTATTCAGATACTGAAATAATTCCTTCAGAGTGAGGTAGAAATTCACTTACACGTTTTTCAATTTAGTGCTGACAACGTGATTTCTTCCACAATATATAAAAAAATGCAGTTAGGGTGGCTGGTTTCCAGAATATCTTTTCAGTCTACAATGGTGACAGAGTTTAGTTACCTGTCACTCTTTAGATAAGCACTCTGCCCTATTTTATCAGAATTGGATGGTATAGATTAGGGGTAGGCAACTTTAAGCACAAATGATTTTCTAGCATACGTTATTCATCAGTTTGAGGCCAAACATAACTAGATGTATTTAAATAAATAACTCCCATACTTCAAGTTTTTTATGGCATTTACCTGGCCCACCGTCCACTCATTCATACGCGATCCGGCCCACAGAGGCAAAAAGGTTGCTGATCCTGGTATAGATGCAAGGTTATCCGACTGGATAATTAGTTTCTCCACTCTTCAGGAATACTAGCTGATTTCCTGACTACTTCCAGCATTCTAATTTTCTTCTGGTTTCTAACAATTAATGCATTCTGTATCTCAGTGTTGCAGTATTTTCCCCACGTTTATCTCCATTTATTAACATTTCCTTGAGATAGATCAGATAAGATTAACAAACTTTCAACACCTCTATGTGGTTACACCAACAGGATTTGTCACCCATTTACTTGTTTCAATCCAGTCATAGGCATCCTCTTTTTCTCTTGCTCCTTCTCTGCAAATTAAAACTTGTGTTTTTTTTTTCATTTTTCCAACCTTAAGGAAATGTCATTGACCTGAATGCAAAGTAAGTCCAGTATTTTGTATTTTTATTACTCGTTTGCTGTTGCTCATTTTCAGCTGGCACCAATAATTGCCAATTCTTTGCATGCAGCTCTGATGGGAATAATCAAATATTGCCTTTAGGGACTAATACATTAGAAATCTACAGTCATAGACATGAATACTTCAGTAAACAGCGTGTTAGGATATTTTAAAGAAATCTTTTGATCCTTAAAATTGGCAGATGCCAGATGGCAGACTCGTGTCACAAATGTAATTCCCCTGTAAGAAATAAGAAGTGAGGAAAGCAGGCTAGTCTACAGGTACGATCGAAAAACAGTGACTTTAGGTTTTTCACACCCCACTCCAGACTATCCTGCTGGTGAGTGTACAGCCTCTGAAAAATAAAATTGAAGACCTCAGAGAAAGATTACAGTATCAAAGTGACATCAGGGACTGCTGCATACTTTACTTCACGGAAACATGGCTCATCCCTGCCATTTCAGACACACCACTACACCCCAAGGGCTTCACCATCTGTTGTAAAGACCGGACAACTGAGTCTTTTAAAGGTAGAGGAAGTGGAATGGGCTTCATGATTAGCTCTGTGGTATACAGACCTGGCAGTTCTGACTCACCCATCCTGGAACATCTAGCGATCAAGTGTTGTCCATTTTATTTGCCGAGGAGGTTTTCTGCCATCATCCTGGTAGCATGTACTTCCACCTCAGGCCAACGTTAGTCAGGCTGATGTGATGGTGTGCCAACCAATTCATGGGAGTGTTCAAGGACATTCTCAATCGCTCGCTGCTGGAGTCAGAGGTTCCCACCTGCCTTAACAGGGTGACAATCATAACAATGCCCAAGAAGAGCAAGGTGAACGCCTCAATGACTATTACCCGGTTGCACTCATATCTACTGTGATGAAGTGCTTATCAGAATCAGGTTTAATATCACCATCATAAGCTGTGAAATTTGTTAACTTTACAGTGGTATAATGAAATACATGATAAATATTTTTAAAAATCTGAATTACTCTAAATATATATCTATTAAATAGTTAAGCTAAAATTAGTGCAAAAAACGGAAATAAAGAAGCAGTGAAGTAGTGTTCATGGGTTCAATGTCCATTTAGAAATCCGATGGCAAAAGGGAAGAAGCTTTTCCTGAATCACTAAGTGTGTGCCTGGAGGCTTCTGTACCTCCTTCCTGACATTAACAATAAGAAAAAGGCCAAATGGAGTATATCCCAGGGTTCAGAATGAGGTAGCTGAAGGGATTGTGGAGACATTGATAATTATCTTTCAAGAATCACTATAAGGAAATTATAGGTCAGTTAGCCTGACTTCACTGGTTGGTTGGAAAGATGTTTTGGGATACTTGTAGGCATGATAAATTGAATACTTGTGATAAAGAAGGCCAAAGTCAGCATGGTTTCCTTTAGAGGAAATCTTTCCTAATAAATCTGTTGGAATAACAGGCAGGATAGACAAAGGAGAGTCAGTGGGTGTTGTTTACTTGGATTCTCAGAAGGCCTTTGGCAAGGTAGCATACCTGAGGCTGCTGAACAAGATAAGGGGCCATGGTATTACAGGAAATATAGAAGGATGGATAGAAGATTGGCAGAAGGCCAACAGTGGGAATAAAGGGGCCTATTCTGGCTGGCTGCTGGTGACTAGTGGTGTTCTGGAGGGGTCAGTATTAGGACAGCTTCTTTTCACATTATACAGTATGTATGAACTGGATGACAGAATTGATGGCTTTGTGGCCAAGTTTGGAGGTAGTGTTGAGGAAGTAGAAGGACCGAGACAGACAAGGGGAATGGACAAAGTGACAAGTGGAATATAGTGTAGTGAACTGTATGGTCATGCACTCTGGTAGAAGGAATAAAGGTGTAGACTATTTTCTACACCTTTACCAACCCTTGCAGAAAACCACTAGTCACCAGCAACCAACCAGAATAGGCCCCCTTTATTCTCACTGTTGTCCTCCTGCCAATCTTCTATTCATGCTTCTAACTTTCCTGTAATACCATGGCCTCTTATATTGTTAAGCAGCCTCAGGCATGGGTGCAGGTTGAGTCAGTAGTAAGTAAAGTAAATGCAATGTTAGCTCTCATTTCAAGAGGGTTAGTATATAAGATCAAGGATGTGATTCTGAGGCTTGATAAGGCACTGGTCAGACTGCACTTGGACAGGGTACAGAGGTGGTTTACAAGAATGAGTTTGTGAATGAAAGGGTTAACACATAAGGAACATTAGATGGCTCTGGGCCTGTACTCGCTGGAGCTTAGAAGAATGAGTGGGAGGGGGAGAGATCTTATTGAAAGGCCTAGGTAGTGTGGATGCTTCCTAAAATGGGTGAGTCTAGGACCAGTGGGCACAGGCTTAGAACAGAGGGACATCCATATGGAACAGAGATAATGAGTTATTTCTTTAGCCAGAGGGTGGTGATTGTGTGGAATTCATTGCCACAGATGGCTTTAGAGGCTAGGTTATTGAGTATGGTTAAAGAGTTGCTACGTTATTGATTAGTCACGGCATCAAAGGTTACAGGAAAAGGCAGAACAGGGTTGAGAGGGATAATAAGTCAGCGATGATGGAATGGCAGAGCAGACCTGCTGAGTGGCCTAATTCTGCTCTGATGCCCAACGGTTTCTCCTAAGATTCCTTCTTCTTCAGCCCTTTAACTTTTCCACCTATCGCCACCCAGCTCATTTCACCACCCTTCCCCCATCTACCCAAGTTCCCTCTCACGTGGCTTCAACTATCTCCTACTAGCTTGTACTTCTTGCTCTCCCCCACCTTTTTATTCTGGCTTCTTCACCCTTCCTTCCTGGTCCTAGTGAAGGATCTCCACCCAATACATGGACTTTTTATTTCCTCTTCATAGGTGCTGTCTGACCTGCTCAGTTCCTCCGGCATTTTGTGTGTATTACGTTGGATTTCCAGAATCTCTTGTGCTTATGACCCTAATATTCATATTAGGTAGTTCCCTCAGGAGCAAGGCAAGGAAAGCCACACACCAAATGCTGGTAAAAGGGTGCTTGAAGGTCAGCATGAGTACAGTGTACCAATGGGCCTATTTCGCTGTTTTATGTGGCTCTATGACTTGTTTCTGTTTCCAGTCTTGAGAAGTATCTGTATTTTATTTTATGAACCTTGAGTGATGGTTGTACACTCGGTACCACAGTTTTGACTATAAGGGCTTGGTCCAATGGCAGAGGTTGAAATCGACAGGAAACCAGCCTGTGCACTTCGAACCGCACACACACAAATACGCACATACGTGGGCACCTAATCTTGTCCATCCCCTTTTCCTCACTCTCTTGTACTGCTTCGATATCCTACTTTCAAACCCCGCTCCTTTATACTTAGTTTTCTTACTTTTTTAATCCCCCTGTTTTCTCTATCTCGCCAGCCCAGTCGCCCCAAACGCCAGCAAGAAGCGTCTCCCTCTCCAGCACTGATGGTGGCCACCAGGCTCGAAAACGTCGGTCGCATATAGAAGCCCCGATACAATATTAATGCGAAACAAAGGGACCCTGTAGTTAACGCCAGCCTCACTGTCTAGAAATCACGCTTCTTATCTATCACCGGGCTTTCAGATGTAAAGCTTGGACTCACATAGTTAAAACTTATTTTGTCATCTCCAGGTTCAAAATTCAGTGCTACTTAACTTAGATTAATCGATAACAAAAAGATAATTTACGTAATATCTTCCACTAGCTCGGACACTCAAACTCCCCCTCCCCCGGTACGCACGACGTGCGGCCCGGGAGGCTATGACATCAGCACGCCGAGGAGGGGGAGGGGGACGTCGCCGCGGAGCCTGGGGGCTGAAGACATGTTAGAAGTTCGTCAACGTCATGATGTTGTGGTTAAGTCGAGCCAGGAAAGAAGCGAGGCGGCTGGAGATGCTGCTCGCGTCGGCGAGATGTCGGCCGAGCCGATGACCGTCTTCCTGAAGCTGTGCGCAGCCGCTTTTTACGGAATAAGCTCGTTTTTTATTGTCGTCGTAAACAAGAGCGTCCTTACCAGCCACAGGTGAAAAATCAATTGCATAGGGCGTGAACCCCGGGGATCCGCGCCGTTAGCCTTGGCAGCGGGGCGTGTTTGAAACAGAAATCGCATCTGGTTTAATCGTTATGTTCTCTGCATTAATTCCTATTAAAGATATTTTATTGACTCCAGCATGACTTAAATGTTAATACGTTGCGTGTGTGTATTTTAAATACTTGAGATTTTTTTAAACTGCAGCATTATTTATAAGGTGAAATTTTGCATATGACAACTTTTAATTGTGTTAAATGTATAAATCCATAGGAAACGAGCAGCTCCTATTTCTTCCGAAGCAATATTTGGTTTCAGATTCTTAATATATGGAAATACTGATCTATCCACTGCCAAAGTTATTTCTCATATTTTGCATTAACTTTTAAAATTGCTGTTAGAAACTTAGGTTTACTTTGCGTTTCTCACTTTTCAATTTGAGAATTTTGTATTTAACCACTATTGAAAGTTTATTTTCTCTTTCACGATAACTTAGCGGGCTGAATTAAAAATGATTGGATTGGTTTTTACATCTCTGCTTGTTAATTTGACAGCAGAAAATGTAAAAGGCCAATCCAAAGTCGCTTTGTTAATTTCGGGAAAGAGGAAATAAGGGAGTTAACGCACTTTTTTCTCTCTCTCTTTCCACTTTTGACTTGTTATCCTTGCAAACGTATCGGAGACTGAAGTTTAACCATTCTCATCTTTTTAATTTCATCTATAGATTCCCTTCAATAATATTTGTGGGTCTTGGTCAGGTATGTTGCTTTCACACTTTCTCTTGTCAATGCTTTATTGTAAGCCTTCAGTTTGCATAAATGCGTGAACAGCCGCATGTGGCCTACTTTCTGAAAACTTTCTTTCATTTGCAGATGTTGGCAACAGTGACCCTACTGTGGGTGGGTAAGGCATGCAAAGTGGTAAAGTTTCCTGACGTCGATTATAGTATGCCTCGAAAGGCAAGTCTGAATATTTTTTGATTTCCATTATGTAGTAATGTAATTAATATAGTTTGGATTTCACTTTTGAATAGTTCACATTTTGTATGAAAAATATTGCAGAATAGGCTTATCAAACAAATTACTACACTCATCATTGTTCAGCATTATGACAAGTTGGAAGGTTTTCCACATATAGATTATTAGAGGATGCTTTAATATGAATTATAAGCTTTGTAAACGACTCAGTTTGCAACAAAGCTGATCAATAGTACTTTGTAATTTCCTTATTTTTTGTAACAAATTTTAATTGTTTGGCAGAGCTTTTATTTAGGAATTGGAATAAAGACTTCTGCTGTTGAATTTTTAGCAAAAGTATATCTAAGCAACTTGTTAATAAATGCAGTACAGTTGAGCTGGTTAAAAGGGATTTTGTGACCACACTGCATTCATCATTGGATCAAATACGGAGTATCTATACCACTCGATAAATTTAACCTTCATCACAATTTTGTAAAATGTGATTATCAGCAATTTTTAGAAATCTTACCTTTTAATTTAAATGTGCAATAGAATGGCTTCATAGATCTGACTGAGTTTATCAAAATGTGCCGATGTTCACTTGGTGTAATTTGCTGTTTTGCTATTGTGCTCTTAGTTCTAGAGTTTGAACAATAATGGGTATTTCCTTTTTTAAAAAAAACTGCATGAGCCACATGCTACTGCACTAAGTGCTTGATATCTAGATAGTTGAAACAGATCGCATCACTGCGTAGCTCAGTGTGAAGTGAACCACTGGTGCTGGGCCGACTGGGCTGAGCAGTGCTCTCACAGCAGTACTGAGATCTGGGATTAAGAGAGTGTGCTCAGGCCTTTGGGCACTATGTGTTGACAGTGTCTAGATGCTGTGCTCTGTCATTGCCTATTGTTGAAAGTAATGGATGATGATATCACCACTTGGAGACTTGTGATAACAAACTCAACCCAGCAACACCAGCCCTTCTCGGGTAGTCATTGCACATTGCCTTGGTGACTCACTTCTCACTGAGCCATGGATTGATGTACTTGCTTGAGCTGTTTCATTGCTGTAGGCATGCTACTGGAGGGCTAAGCTCTCTCCTAGTTTCCCAGTACAGCAGTAGGAAGGGCAGATTGGCAGTACTGTCAGTAATGTTTGCAATAGTGACTGTGCCTGGACTGGTTACACTAGTGTTCTCATGAACACATTCTAAGTAAAAATGAGGTTCCAGTTTACTATTAAGCCACTGAATTGAAAATATCTTAGATTTGTGGTCTTAGGGCATGGGAACAGTGAGGTAACAAATGACCCGAAGTCCATATGATAGAAATAGTGGAAGGGATCATTTTAGCTTTCTGATCTCTGCAAAGAACAAATATCAATATAATCCTTTATTTTTCTGCACCTGGAACCTATTCACCAAGTGTGATGATTGCTTTCAAATCCATTCTTTGTTTTCCATCCCTAATTATTCTGTTGTCGCTCGTGCATTCTGCTAATGTGGTGAGCATGCTATTGGCTCTGGAATGGATGGCGACACTTGTGGGCTGTTCTCATCACGTCTTGGGTTGTGTTGATTGTTTCATTATTTTTCAGTGAGTGAACATGTGATAAATAAATGAATTGTCTCCATAATCATTTTGGTGGGCCTAGCCAAGTAAGGATTGTATTTTTGAAGAACTTGTAATCAGCATTCATTCCTGTACCTGCATGTATCTGGACAGCATGAATTTCTTATCAACTTTTATTGGAAAGAAAAAGGAATTTATAACTTTGAAATTATTGTTACTCCCAGATCCTGAAATAAGAACTTGATCTTGTTGGTGTTAGATTGCTGGCTTACTGTTTAGACAAATGTTTCCTGAAACTTGCTGAAAGCACCTCTCTCCCTCTATTTGATTTCCTATGGAAAAGGCCAGGTTAGCTGGATAGCTGGGCGTAAGGCTGTCAGTGACCTGTGTGACGTCAGGGCAATGTGCTTTGTGGTCTGGTCATCTGGATGAGCCAGAACCATATTTCACAGTTGTGAATTTGCCATATGCCAAAAAATAACAAGTTTTCAAATGCTTTTCCATGTGTCTGATACTTACCTGTTTAAAAATAAATCAAAATAAAATAATTTAAAACTCCAATATCCAGAAATTCTTTAACAACTGTAGCATGTAAACACTTTTCTTCCTTGTGGCTACAATCTCCGTTCAGTTGAGTGAGTTGATGATTCTAAATGCCTTGAGAGAACCTGCAGCCGGACATACTGTGGAATTTAACAAGTTTGTGCTAGGCCGTTCATCTCCACCCAGATTCCAGTGTCAAAGAGCAGCAAGAAAATTAATGGAGTTGTTTTGTTAGCAAGTTCTGCGTTTGTGCAGAAGTGTTAAACTTTTGAAGCTTGGCAAATTACAGTGAGACCACAATAACTACATATCCACTATCATTTGACAATTGTCAAGTGTCCTGAGTTGCTGTACAAAGCTTGCAAATCATGTTCAAATCTAACAAAGGGGGAAAAGAATAGAAGAAAAACATTGTTGCTATTAGGGACATATATGTGAATGAATGGGAATGTAACAGTTTAGCAGGCAAATCATCAGTATCTTAAGTTTTCCGAAGTGGTGAGAAAATTATATGCATAACCTATGTTAAAGTGGACGATACCTTATATTGTAATTTCTTTTGCATCTTTTTAAATTATTATTACAATGCATTTATTTAATGATAAATTTAAAACTACTTTCTCATAGATATTTCCACTACCTCTCTTGTATTTGGGGAACCAACTGACAGGACTTCTTGGTACTAAGAAACTGAAGTATGTTTGAATCCATTCTTTTGAAAAAAAAAGTTGCTTTATTTTAAAAATGTAGCTTTTTCTAAATTTAATTTCATTTTCCCAGTCTCCCGATGTTTACAGTCCTAAGGAGGTTTTCTATTCTGTTTACAATGATAGCCGAAGGTTTACTGCTCAAGTAAGTAACATCAAAATTTAATTTATTTAATAATGTTAAAACCACATGTTTCATACTTCCAACTTCTATAAGATAAATACATAATCAGCAAATTAGCTATGCAATATTACATCCTTGCAAGGTTTTATTTCTCAAAATTTGAGTTTATTCAGTTCTGTGTTTAAAAATAGTCTTGCTTTGTAGGTAAGATTGGCCAATTGATGAGAGCATACAGTTGTTTTAACCAGAGTCCTTCTACCACAATCTTCTACCTGATTTTCTGTTGTAAAAAAAAATTAAAAGAACTGTGCTGGCAAGGTGGGTGTATGATATCATGAGCTGAGTGATAATTAACTTATTTAGTTTCTCAGTTAAAAATACAGTAGCATGCAAAAGTTTGGGCACCCCTGGTCAAAATTTCTGTTACTGTGAATAGGTAAGCGAGTAAAAGATGAACTGATTTCCAAAAGGCATAAAGTTAAAGATGACACCATTCTTTAATATTTTAATCAAGAAAACTTTTTTATTTCCATCTTTTACAGTTTCACAATAACAAAAAGGGAAAAGGGCCCGAACCCTGCATGGCAGTACTTAGTAACATCCCCTTTGGCAGGTATCACAGCATGTCAACGCTTTTTATAGCCAGCTAAGTCTTTCAGTTCTTGTTTGGGGAATTTTTACCCATTCTTCCTTGGGTGTTCTATTCAAAAGGTTCAAAGGAACATCTAAACAAGCCTGATGCATTTTGGAAACAAGTCCTGTGGACTGATGGATTTAAAATAGAACTTTTTGGCCGCAGTGAGCAAAGGTATGTTTGGAGAAAAAAGGGTGCAGAATTTCATGAAACGAACCCCTCTCCAACTGTTAAGCACGGGGGTGGATCGATCATGCTTTGGGCTTGTGTTGCAGCCAGTGGCACGGGGAGCGTTTACTGGTAGAGGGAAGAATGAATTCAATTAAATACCAGCAAATTCTGGAAGCAAACATCACACCGTCTGTAAAAAAAAAACAGGTGAAGATGAAAAGAGGATGCCTTCTACAACAGGATAATGAACCTAAACACACCTCAAAATCCACGATGGACTACCTCAAGAGGCGCAAACTGAAGGTTTTGCCATGGGCCTCACAGTGCCCTGACCTAAACATCATCAAGAATCTGTGGATAGACCTCAAAAAAACAGTGCATGCAAGACAGCCCAAGAATCTCACAGAACTAGAAGCCTTTTGCAAGGAAGAATGGGCGAAAATTCCAGAAACAAGAATTGAAAGACTCCTAGCTGGCTATAAAAAGCATTTACAAGCTGTGATACTTGCCAAAGGGGGTGTTACTAAGTACTGCCATGCAGGGTGCCCAAACTTTTGCTTCGGCCCTTTTCCTTTTCTGTTATTTTGAAACTGTAAAAGATGGAAATAAAAAGAGTTTTCTTGCTTAAAATATTAAAGAAATGTGTCATCTCTAACTTTATGCCTTTTGGAAATCAGTTCATCTTTTACTTGCTCAGCTATTCACAGTAACAGAAATTTTGACCGGGGTGCCCAAACTTTTGCATGCTACTATAAATGTATTGAGAAAACTTTCACATATTGCTCATATATGTTAGGGTTTTTGCAATATTTTTGTAATGACGTGACAAAGGGGCTTGACGAGGGCAAGGCAAAGGACTTTATCAAATTCCTTACTAAAGTCCATGGACCCTCATGGTAGGAAAAAAGATGGATGGGGTCTTGGGTGAATTACAAGTTCAGATTCAGAACCGGTTTCCCCATGGAAGGTAGTGAAAGGTGGAAGCCTGTTCTCACCAGAGGGCCATGTCCAGAAATATTCTGCAAGGGGTAGAGATTGGATCTGTGTGAGTTGAGGGTATTGTAAACTACTACCAATGAATACAGTGGGATATTTTTCAGCTACAGAAGTGTACAGAGAAGAGGCAGATAGTTAATTTGGGCAAGTGTAAGGTGGTTTCATTTGGAAGGTCAAATGTAAGGAGACAGTACACACTTCCTTAGTAGCATTGAGCTACAGAGGGATCTTAGGGTCCAGGTATTCACTGGAAGTGGCTAGGAAAGTGGTTTAAGTGATAAAATTTGGTGTGTGGCAGGCTTGTCTTTATTTATAGGGGTGTTAAATATAAGAATAAGGAAGTTCTGCTGCTATATAAAATTTCATTCAGACTGCACTTGGAGTTTTGCCTTTGGTTCTGGTCACCCCATTACAGGAAGGATGTGGTGAGGGTACAGAAGAGGTTTACCGGAATGCTGCCTGGATTAGAGGGTATGAGTTTTAAGGAAAAGTTGGGCAAATTTGAGTTGCTCTTTATAGTGTTATAGGCTGAGGGGGAGGCCTGATAAAGGTTTTAAAACTTGAGTCATGGGTAGTGCAGCCAAATTCAAGATAATTTGTCATATGTACATCGCAACATACAGTGAAATGCAGAATTTCTGTTTAAAAACTAACACACCCACTCATTGCTGGGGGCCACCTGCAAGTGTCTCCACACCTTCCAGCCCTGACATAGCATGCCCACAATGATCGGCAGAACACAATGCAACAAGCAACAAACAGCAACAGCAAAAACAAGCTTCTTCCTATTACTCATGCACATAGTACTTTAACCCCAGAGCAAGCCACCATTGCACATAGACGAGGGCTGGCAGACCCAGGATAATTTCCCAGGGTAGAGATGTCAAACTCCAGAGGACGTGATTTTAAGGTTAGTTGGTGGGAAGTTTGAAGGTGATGCGAGGGGGTAAGTTTTATATTTGTGCGGAGTGGTAGCTGCCTGGAATGGATTACTGGGATAGATGTGGAATCAGGCAGTTTGAAGTGAGACTTTTAGATAGACAGGTGAAATTGAAGGGAATGGAATGGAGGGATATAGATGATACACAGGAAGAGGACATTAGTGCTGTTCTAAGTTTTATGTAATAATGCAATATTCTGTTTCTCACCAAAAACATTGTTGGTCAATCTTAGAACTAATTTTTAAACATGAGTAGAGACTTAAATGTTGGCAATATGAAAAAGGATCTTGTACTCTCCTGCCGTATACAACAAATAAATTCGTACCCAGCTGGAAGCTGGTGAAAAGTATCAATTTCAACTGACGTTTTGATAGCAAACTGTCATCTTCATCAGGGATAATGTCTGGGCATGTCTAGTCTGATGGTATATATACCCCATAATATTCCCCTCCTGATTGGTTAGTCCTCATCCTATCAGGTTTCCACTGTCCCACCTTGTTTACAATCAAATTCCGGTTCTTGGCGTGAGAACTTCATCTTTGTTAAAATTCTTGTCCTCCAGTTTAATTTCAATGGCTTCCTTCACCGAGTGGTCCCAAAACCCATTGGCGTGGCACAGTAGTTTTGCATTCGTAATTGCTGTAGGATTGAGTTCGGCACAAAACTGCTGTGCCACGCCAATGGGTTTTTGGGACGGCTTGGTGAAGGAAGCTATTGAAATAAAACTACAGGAAAAGAATTTTAATAAAGTCAATGGTCTTGCACTAAGAACTGGAATTGATTGTAAACAAGCGGGACAGCGGAAACCTGTCTGGTTAGTCCTCATTCAACAGGAGAGGTGGACTATACCACCAGACTAGACATACCTAGTCATCATCGCTGATGAAGATGGCAGAGTTTGTCATCAAAACATTGGTTTAAAGTCTATACCTGTAGCTGGCTGGAAACTTAAGACTTTATTCATATTGTTAATATTTTTTAAATGTATTAGTACTCTAACTTTTCAAATTGAATGCATGCATAATATTCAATTTTGCTTGTTTATAGATCTTGTTACCTGATGTATATTGAGTAAATATTCAGGAATGAGATTGCGTTCAAGGTTAAATATGGTTTCTCTATAGCTGAATAGCACAATTTTAAAATTCTTCATTTTGTGACTCTAACTTTGGGCTGGCTTGTCTTCTAAAACCTTCTATGAAATTTTTACTTTTTAGATCTTACTGTTACAACTGCTTTTTGTTCACATCCCACATTCTATACACTAAAACTTGACCGGCCCATGTCCCAACCTGCTCCAAATCAGTTTGCCTTTTCTATCTGATGTACATCAACTTCTGTTGAAGCAATATCTTGGCTTTCAAAAGCTGGATCCTTATCTTAAAATCCTTGTTTTCCCATTCCCTATCTCGTTGACATTGAACTACATCAGTTCTGGCCACATCAAATGTACTTGCTGGAACATCAGTAACTGTTTTCACATACCAGGGCTAAATGGTCTAGAATTGTCTCTGAACTTCAGAGGTTTCAAAGGTACATTTAATGTCAGGGAAGTGTATACAATATACAGCCTGAAATTCTTTTTCTTCACAACCATCCACGAAAATGGACGAGTGTCCCAAAGAATGAATGACAGTTAAATGTTAGAACCCCAAAGCCTCCACCCACAATAGGCATCAGCAAAGCAACGATCCCCCCTCCCCCACCAGCAAAAAAAAAGCATCAGTGCCCCCCACCGAACACTCAAGCTTGCAATAAAAACACAGATTTGCATTATCCCAGACTACTCATTCACCCGGTAATTCAACACACCACAGGCTCTCTCTCTCCCTAATAAGGGAAAAAGAGGTGCCTCTGTTTCACAGCGAGAGGAGAGACATAATAAACAACTCACTGATTTACAATGTTAAAAGTCAGTTGCATCACTTTTTCCGAGCTCTGTGCCCAAAGAACTCGGGTCTCCAAGCACACAGCCAAAGATCTTCCTTCTCCCATGGCACACCGATTTCCTGCAGAGGCACCGACCTTGAATCCACCAGCCTCCAGAGCCACAAAATCAAGAAACTCCAAAGGCAACCTCGTCTAGGTATTCTTCTAGGCCAGGTCCTTGGTATATCGAATAATGGCCAGTCGTGAGACCCTGAGAACAGTCCCATTCCCGCAAAGAACCAAAGTCAGTGTATAACTCCAGGTTAGGGTCTTTAAAAGAACCCTGAAAAGGAAAAATAGAGATATTAAAGTTAGAAGTAGAGCTGTTTCCAGAGCTGCAAGCGAAGGAGTCTCTGTTAGTCCTTATTCATGCCCTCTTTATTTCAAAAATAACATTCTGATATTAATTTTATTCAAAATATTCCAGTGAAACTCCTTGGGATGCTTCTGTAACACCAAAAATACAACTTGGTTTTCATCTTGGTGTATAGATGCAATTTGTGATTGATTGTTGACTACTTGGATAATTTTTTGAATATCACTAAGTATTGCCATTTTGCTGTCAATCTGCAAACATTGTACGTGCAATATGTTGCATCCTTTCCTCTTGCAGCAATAATTGGAATTGGTTTATAATTGTCACATGCATGTACCAAGATAGTGAAAAGATTGCCTTGCATATTGTTGACACAGATCAGGTCGTTACATAGTGTATTGAGGCAAAACAAGGTAAAACGATAACTATCCAGAATAGGGTAGCAGCTTCAGAGAGAGTGCATTGCAGCTAAACAATTAGGTGCAAGATCATAATGAGTTAGATTGTGAGGTTGAGACTCCAATTTATCATATAAAGGAATTATTTAATCAGTTTATAATGGCATAGAAGCTGTTCTTTAGCCTGGTGCTCTGCTTTCAGGCTTTTGTATCTGCTGTTTGTTGGAAGAGAGGGTGTCTGGTGTGGAGGGTGTCTTTGATTATGCGGGCTGTTTTATGAAAACATTAATGACGGATTTGTTATCTTCAGAGTTCAGAAATCTTTTTCTATAAATACAAGTATGTAGTGGATTATACAGTGTGAGGCATTCTGCAATTTTTTTTATAGCTCTATTCAAAGTCTTGCAGGCTCAAAGTTTGATTAGTGTTGTATGACCAGGTTAGATGGTCATGTAAACAACAGGAATTCTGCAGATGCTGGAACTTCAAGCAACACACATCGAAGTTGCTGGTGAACGCAGCAGGCCAGGCAGCATCTCTAGGAAGAGGTACAGTCGATGTTTCAGGCCGAGATTTCAAATCTTTTACTAACTCTTCCTTCAGTTAGTCCTGACGAAGGGTCTCGGCCTGAAACGTTGACTGTACCTCTTCCTAGAGATGCTGCCTGGCCTGCTGCGTTCACCAGCAACTTCGATGTGTGTTGCTCAGATAGTCATGTGCTGGAATAATAAAGGCTTTTAAATGTGACTGAGACTTTGTAAAAGAAAGTTTAGCTTTATTTGTTGCATGTACATAAAAGCATACAGTGAAAACCTGTGAGGGCCATGTTGGCCATTCCATAAGTGTTGCTACACTTCCAGCACCAACATAACATGCTCACAACTCATAACTCTAACCTTAAGTTTCACTTCTCCCCAAATTTGCCTTGCAGTTGAGCCACTGTGGTTTATAAACTGGTGATTGATGTTAATGCTGACTTGTGACCTGATGGTGATATTAATATGCTTGGAAAATTGTGCTCTGGAATTTGTGCTGATCTTAATTTTGCTTTTGTCAACACACTGAAGTTTAGCTGTTGCTATGTCCATTTTTCCCTTAATATTTGGGGGCCTCTATACATTTTGAGTTGCCTGTTGTAAGGTTTTGAGGATATTTGTGCTATTAAGACTAGAAAACTGACCAAGTTCCTGTTCTTTGTCCTGGTTTTACAGCAGAATTAGTTGAACAGTAAACCCTGGAGTCATGCTTATTAATGAGAAAGAACTTGGCAAAAATTGTGATCTCTCCATTGGATAAAGTCCTAGAGTAATCCAGCACAGAAAAGGACCCTCAGGACCACCTGTGTCCTCCCTCCTAGTTCCATTTGCCTGTGTTTGGCCCATAAGCCTTCATGCCCCTCATCTCCATGTAGCTATCCAAATACCTTTTATATTGTAATTGTGCTTGCCTTGCTCACTTCCTCAGATACTGCTCAAGTCTCTTTTAAATCTCTTCTTATCTTGTATCTATGGGTGGTGGAGTGGAGGTACCTCTACCAAGGGAGGTGTAAGGTTTTCCTTCATTCCACTAGGTTGTAGGTCACCTGTTGGCAAGGTATAGTGCCCGCTTAGCTCACCGATCAGGGTTGCCTGAAGCCATGGGAGCAGGTGGTGGATGGTCGTATGAGCAGCTGGTGAGTATCACTAGTCCTGTTTATGCGACCTTTGGTTATGCATCAATACACTGATGAGTATTGAGGATGGCTGGGGTCACCTGTCTTGTAAAGACACTGCCCAGAAGAAGGCAATGGCAAACCACTGAAAAATTACCAAGAAATTATCATGGTCGTGGAAGTGCCATGATGGCTTGCATCATGCATCACAGCACGTAACGAATGAATGATCTTTTATCTGTGTCCTCTAATTTTGTGTAAAAGACTGAATGTCCACCTTGCTCATATCCCTCCTTACTTTATAAACTTCTGTCCTCATTCTCCTGTGCTCCAGGAAATAAAGACCCAGCATGGACAGCCTTTTCCTATCAACTCAGGCTGCTAGTTCAGGCAGCATCTTCATAAATCTTTTCAGCATCCTTTCCAGCTTGACAATGTCTGTCTTATAACAGGTCTACTCAGTACTCCAAGTGCGACCTCACCAAAGACTTATTTAAGTGCAACATAATGTTCGTACTCCTAAATGATGGGATGCTCTGTCTGGTGAAAGCCAGTGTGCTATAAATGTTTTCCTGGCCATTTGAATGGCTGCTTTCAGTGAACTGTGCACTTATTCTCCCAGGTCCCTCCGTTCCACAGCATCTGTCATTGTCTTGCCATTCACTATGCAAGTCCTATTCTAGTTTGAATCTCCAAAATGCATCACCTCACCCTTATCCAAGTTAAAATCCATTTGCTGTTCCTCAGCCTCTATCCCTAACCGATCCAAGATTTTTTAATTCATTGTAACCTGCTTCATTGTCAACAATACCCCCTAATTTAGTATTATCAGCAAACTTGCAAATTGTGCATATAGATTCATAGCCAAATCATTTACTTAAGAAATGAGGTCCTAATATGACCCCCTAGAGCACCCTATTAATCACTGAACTCCAGTTGGGTAATTAACCTTCAGACGTCTCCCTCTGCTTCCTATCAGAGCTAATTCTGAACCTTTGCTGGCTCCCCCCAAATCCCAAGTGATGTTCAGCTAAAACTAAAAACTGGTGTCCATCAAAACTAATTGTTTTGCTCTTGTTTTGATCACCTTTCTAAATTATTTTCCGCATCCATGGAGATTGATGTTTTGCAGTATTTTTTCGTTTAAGCTTGGAGAATATGTTTTGATGGTGATTAGAATTCTTCTGAACAATCAGGGTGTTAAGGTGGTGGTATTGAAGGCAGTAGGTTTCAACTTTCCAGGTTTTTAGATGGCTCAGCAGGCTGATTAAGTGGTGATTTCTGGGTCGCTGTTCTCTTCCTGGTTTTCAAACTATTGAGTCTTGTTATATCTGCCACATGATGATTTAATTGCAGTGAAGTTATCAAATGTCTGGTCATGACTGCATTTGGTGATGCCACACTTTTTTGGACCTTTTGCGTGCAGTGAAACAGCCTGCAAAAAATTCTGTGGTGATGAACTAGCTTGATCCAAGTAGTCATGTTAGTTTTAAGTATTATTTTCCATTATCTGTGGACTACTTGATGCTTTGGAAGTTTTAGATGGATATAGGCTGCTTTTTTTTGCTCAGATGCTGTGGATTTCTTGCTGATATAATTTCATAATATATTAATACACTTCCACTTAAGTTTGCAAATGCACTGTAGGCTTGGATGTCCTGGTTTGATAGTTTTGGCCACTGTGTCCTGATGCCTGAGTCTTGCTATGATGTAGCTTCTGTAGAAAAAAACAATACAATATTTTGAGGAGGTGGGTAAATGATAGCTGCTTTGGCTTGTACTCTAATGCTGAAACAATTGGACCTTGTTTTGTTAGCCTTGATAAGATCACTGGTGAAACAATGAACCTTGAATTAAAAAGATGCCCACCGTGAAACTTTTGGACTTTCCTTTTTTTCACAGCCGTAGTTAAGTATTGGTTTCTAGTAGAGCTTTTCATTCAGCAACAAAGATGACATCACAGACTACAAGGAGTATTCAAACAGAATTGAGGATTTCTTGGGGAGCAAACTGCAAGCAAAAAAAAGCAATTTTTGAACATGTTTTACAGAACATGACATAGAGACTGGAAAGATTAGAGTGTACATGAGTGCATAGTAATGCTGAAATGGCAATGTTTTTATTTTGAGGTATTAAATTTCAAGGAATTATAAACAGTGCAGTATGTTTGGGCCTGTTACAGGTTTTTAAAATGTTTGTTGAAAACCCAGTGGCTTATTCAGCAGATCTGTGGGGATTTTACAGCAAAAATAGCTCATAAATATTGATCACTGCTTTCTGAACATTCCTGTGGACATGCCTGTAGAAAAAGGTTTTCCATGAGAAGGGCGGAGAATTACTGACAGCTTGGCCTGATTTACTGAGTGCCACATTTAATTCTGCCTTCCGTGGAAATTCCTGTTACTTTCTGTGCTGTAATGAATAGTGATTAGTAAACATGTTACATCATTAGAACCATAGGGCTTTCAGAGTGTTTTGTTTTCCAAAATTGGATTAGCAGAAAGGTATAGATTGCAGCAGCTCTATAGTCAGGATCCTGCCACACAGTTAACTACTGGCTATTTTGTACCTAAACATTTCCCATCTGCATTTATTCGGTTGTCCTTGTTTTTACACAAAGGAAGAAAAATCATTTTTGTAAAGTTGTTTTTTGCACACTTAGCCCCAAGCGATTCAAAGGAATGAGTTCCAAATGTTTCCTCCCCATTTGTATTAAATAGTACTTTTTCAATCAAGGCTTGTCACTCCAGCTCTTTTACTAAGGTAGGGAGGGCTTCCTTATTCTGATCAGTGGTGCCAGAGGAAATAATTTATCACTTTCTGTGCTATAAAATCCTATCATAAACATCGTCATTAGATTGCCCCTTCTATAACCTAGCCACTCTTATATGGTCTTTGTAATTTAACACTTGGGATCCCAGAATCATTCTGGTAAACCTGCTACACCCTCCAAGGCTGAAATTGATGTGTAATGGTGTATAATCAAAGCTCTGCATAGCTGTAATGTAATCCATAATAATCAAGCCACCTGAGTTATTGTTAACGCAACCTTTTAGCTTTTTAAAGATTTCTTTAGTAGGATGATTAAATTACTTCCCTAACCCAGTCTTTAGCAGCTTGCCATTTTAAAGAGATTTCCAAGTTGAATGGACACTTTTAAAAAAAAATAAAACTGTCCTCAGTGGTTACAGTGTATATATTTTTGCCAGTCTGATTTCTGAGAAAATGTTGCAATATTAAATGAAGCCAAGTGAACATGGATTCGGCTAGTTCAGGTGGAATGGGAATGGCTGCTTGAGGAAGTGCTTGTTACAAATATGGAAAAATCAATGAGAAATTATACATTTATTTGGATAATGCCGTTAAGCACTTGTTTAGACTGCATGAAAAACTTACCACATTTCTTCACCAGTTAATTGAAATGATACTTTCAAAATGCTCTTGGATCCTGTATCTTTGATTAGGGTTTAATGAAACAATATTTGAAAGAATCTTGTTTTAATTTCTGTTATATAATTGGAGAGTTTTTGGTAGGTGGAAATGTTGCTGCATAAATCATTTATTATTGCTGAGTAGTTCAGTGGATTAAAATTGCTTCACAGTTGCTACCAATCTGTTTCCAGCATTTTATTTATTTCAAGGTTCCAGCTTTCATTGTGCAATGTTTAACTTTGATTTTGTTGCGTTCTGTTTTTCCAGTGCCCAGTTGAATGGTGCCAGTTGATCTTAATAGTTGGCATTTGTACATTACCTTATTTTTTGCGAAACTAAACTTAACCCTTTTTCATCTGTTTGCAGTAAGAAATTCTCCCGCTCTGTTCAGATGACTGTATTTGCAATGTTGCTTGGTGCGTTTATTGCTGCCAGGTAAGATTTATAATTGATAAAATTGTAATGTGTTATGCCATTGGAGCAGGCTATTTGGCCCTTCAGTTTTTCCATTTTTCTTCAAATCACGTCCAGTTCCACTATACTATTCCAGTCCATTACACAGAGTTTTGACTTCTCTGCAATATTTTCAAACTCCCTGCTAATTTTAAGTCTTAAATGTTTGCTGTTTTTCCACAACACTTCACGGAAAATTAGGTTCTATGATTAGCGGATATGAGAAGAATAGACAATAATTCTAGTCTTGATCTCTTGCACTACCTTTTTGGGAATTAGCCAAAGGCTATCATATTTAGCTTGTCTAAAAGCAGCAACAGTCAGCAGACCCCAACCATGGTATGACTCTGACAACTTTCAACCCTAACCCAGTGATGTGTGTCTTGATCACATTCAAAGCATACAAATATCTGGACCCACAAAATTCTGGATCACTGCAGAATTGTGCACAAATGGTGTGGACAGAAGAAATGAGGAGAAATGGATGACAAAATTTCTATTACATCAATTTAAAGTCAGTCATACTTGACTGTGTACCTGTCTTTCAATCAAGCCCCAATTTCCCTCTTTCTCATGACTACATGGATAGCAAAATAGTGAATACTTGATAACAACCAAATGGTGGAGAGAATTGAATATTAAAAAGCTACTTAAATCATATTGGGGGGAAAACAGGCAAACAGGTTTAGCCGGTGGTACTTTGCATTTCATTGTGTGAAATAAGTGAGCTTTGAATTCTGAAGTATGTGCCAATGTTTTTGAACTTACATGATTAAACTTTAGGAATATAGTTTGTAGATATCTTTGTTTTAATGTGCAAAATGAAAAGAGAAACACTGTTCTGCATTTTCTTTCAGTTCTGATATGGCATTTGATTCATTTGGATATGGATACATTCTTACAAATGATGTATTAACAGCTGCCAATGGAGCTTATGTAAAGCAGAAATTGGAGTCAAAAGTAAGTATAGTTACAGCTCCTATTTAATATTCCATTTGGGTCAGCCTAGATAATAAACAGTTAGACCATTAGGTGGGGAGGTGCTGCAGGTGATTTGTTCTCCCTTGTTCACATTGGAAAGTGTTAAAATCATTCAAGATCTTGTGATGATTTGATTACCTCTCCCCCTCACCACTCACCAGGTTGTCTTTTAGGTTTGCATCTCAGGATTTTGTGTGTGTGTATAAACACAGTGATTGCATAAATCATGCCCCTCGCCGTGCTGCGATCTGCTGCATGGTGGATACATTTCAATTTCTTCTGGAGTTGGTGCCACTAACATTGTGGCAGGTATATTTCTCTGCAGGAAAGTAAAAAGACTATGCCTCTAATTCACCTCTTCAATATCAAAATAATATGACCAAGCAAATCAGAGTTAGGGTCAAGTAAAGGGGGGGCGGAGAATGTTTCAATGCAAGGATCATAGGTGTTAGTTTTGATTTCATGTGATATAAACTACCGAATTTAAATGTTCCTGAACAGCTTGCCTTTTTGGGAGTGAGACATTGGGCCATGTGTTTTGGTGGATATGCACCATAAAAGAAAGCCACTTTCTCAGGAGTTGAAGCAAAATGCTATGAATATTGAAGGTCTAAAATATCAACTGAAAATCCTGGAAGTTTGTGTCAGGAGGGAACTGTGGGGGGGAGGGGGAGAGAGAGAGTGTTGTGATAGTCAGCTTCTATTGTAACTCGACCTAGAATGAATGTAACACAGTAAAGTTGGTACAACAAATGCCAGTTTCAGCAGGTCAGGTAAAAGTGAATATGAAAATGGAGCTTCTGTTCCCTTCCTGTCACCAACAGCTAGTAAATTAGTGAAAAGCATTGAGCAGATGGTACCAGATGTTCAAGCCATACACATTGTTGAGATCTGGCTGTGGCATTGCAGTAAATTAAATGGCTTTGCTAAAGTAAAGCTCGTTTTCTCCGTGAACTGGCTGCACAGCTTTTCCAATAAGCTTGTGCATTACTATTGCATGGAGTAGTGGCACAGCTGGATATATTAGCAATTTCTCATTAATCAGTGAGTCAGCGTTCATCCGACCGTGCACTTTTTATTTGCAGTTGTTCCCTTGTACCTCCCAGGGTGAAATTCTTCGCAGTTCAGAGACAATGGTGTCAACTGCAACACATAGCCTTAAAAATATTGTTAGCAAGTGTCCCGCATTTTCCATAAGTTTATCAGAGCATTAGAGAATTCTTGGAAATTGAATTGGAAATGGCTGTTCAAGCTATGGGGTGTCTGTAGTTGATTAGCAAAGTCAAAGTCTCTTTCCTTTCCACCTCTGATCCCCTGATGAGAACTGACTCATGGACATTCAGATTCCTCCTCCTGAAGTCAATAATCAACTCCTTGGTGTTGCTGATGTTGAGTGTGAGGTTGTTGTGGCACAACTCAGTCAGACTTTCAATCTCCCTCCTGTATGCTGATTCATTACCACCGTTGATTTGGCCAACAATAGTGATGTCATCGGCAAGCTGAAGAATGGCATTGGGGCTGTACTATAGCCCTACAGCCATAAGTATAAAGCAAGTAGAGTAGAGGGCTAAGCATGCAGCCTTGTGGTGCACCTGTACTGATGGAAATTGTGGTGGAGTTGTTACCAAACTGAAATTACTAGGGTCTGTAAGTGAAGAAATCAAGGATCCAGTTGCACAAGGATGTATTGAGGCCTAGTTCTTGAAGTGTATTGATTAGTTTTGAGGGGATGATAGTATTAAATGCCAAGCTATTGTCAATAAAGAGCATCCTGATGTATGCATCTTTGCTGTCCAGATGTTCCAGGGTTGAGTAAAAAAACTAATGAAATGGAGTCTGCTGTTAAACTGTTGTGAGGGTAGGCAAATTGGAGCAGCAGCAAGTCTCTTCTGGGGCAGAAGTTAACATGTTTCATCACTAGCCTGTCAAAGCACTTTGTTAGCGTAGATGTAGGTGCTACTGGATGATTGTCATTTAGACAGGTTATCATGTACTACTTAGGCACAGGTATAATTGAAGCCTGTTTGAAGCAGGTGGGTACCTCAGACTGGCAAAGCGAGAGGCTATGGATACCACTGATCAGCATAGGTACCCTGTCTGGCCGGATGCTTTCCATTGATTCACCCTCCTTTTAAGATGCTCTCACATCGGTCTCAGAGACTGAAATCACAGTTATCAGGGTCTGTGGGAGTTTGTAAAGTTGTCTCGTGATTTGATGGTTGAGGTGTGCAAAAAAGGCATTGAGTTCATCTGGGAGTTGAGCCTTCTTATCTCCTCTGTCACTTGGTTTCACTTTTTAGGAGGTGATTACATTCTAACTCTGCCACAATGCCATCTTGCGTGCCATCTTGGTCAATGTCTCTCATCCACTACATAATGTACTGGGTGGGCACAGGAGTACATTCAGCCAGAGACTCATTCCTCCAAGATGCAGCACAGAGCGTCATAGGAAGTCATTCCTGCCTGTGGCCATCAAACTTTACAACTCCTCCCTTGGAGGGTCAGACACCCTGTGCCGATAGGCTGGTCCTGGATTTATTTCATAATTCACTGGCATAATTTACATATTACTAATTAACTATTTATGGTTCTATTACTATATTATTTATGGTGCCTATTTATTATTTATGGTGCCACTGTAACGAAAACCAATTTCCCCCTGGGATCAATAAAGTATGACTAATGATTCAAGTTTGGTCTGGAATTGCCATTTCGCACATGTGATGGCTTTCCAGAGGTTGTAACTGGACCCCATGGTTGCCAGTCCTGAATGCCACTGATCTGGCTGTCAGCAGGTTGCAGATCATGTGGTTTATCCACGGCTTCTCGTTAGGGAAGACTCTGAATGAATTTGTCGGGACAAACCTGTCTACGACTGTTTTTGTAAGGTCTGCAGTGACTGTGGTGCATTTGTTCAGATCCTCTGAGTACTTGAACATGGCCCACTCTACCAACTCGAAGCAATCCCGTAGCCTCTCCTCTGCCTCCTCTGATCACCTCTGTTGTCCTTGCATCTGGAGCCTTGCTTTTTAGCTTCTGCCTGTATGGAGGCAGGACGATGGGAGCCAAGTGATCAGATTTCCAGAAATGTGGTCTGGGCAAGGAACGGTAGGCATTTCTAATTGTAGTATCACAATGGTTGAGCGTGTTGGGACTTCCTGATGCTGCAGGTAATATGTTGGAGTATTAGGCAGAGGTTTGTACAAAAAAGCCTGATTGAAGTTCCACAGTGTTTTGAAAGGTGTCAGAGTAGGCTGTTTCTTGTTTGTTGATCAATACTTTGAGTGGCTGATCAACAGCTGCCTTTGGTGGTATGTAAACTGTGGTCAGGATCACGGAGGAGACCCCTTTTGGTAACTAGAACGGATGGGACTTAATCGTTATGTTCCAGATCGGGGGAACAAGAGCACAACGAAGAGTTTATCATGAAGCACAGACCCTTACCTTTGGCCTTCTCTGAGTGAACAGTCCAGTCCATCCTGTGTATCAAGAAGCCCTGAAATCTTACCACCATATCCATCTTGTCCAGAGTGAACTATGTCTCTGAAGTAGAGAATGCAGCTATCCCTCATTTCCCGTTGATACAGCGATCTTGCCCTTGGGTCTTTAAGCTTCTCCAGCAACTGTATATTTGCTAACAAGATGCTGGGTAGAGGAAGTTTCATGCCTCACAGTTTTAATCTGGCTGGGAGTCTGCCCTCCCTACCTCTCCTGTGTTCACTTAAAGGTGCTGAGCCTGCATACTTGTGAGTTAAGTCTGAGTCCTTCAGAAAATCATGAAATCGCTAGTTCGTTAAGACAATTAAAAAATATGTTAAAGCGAAATTGCAGGCTGCAGATTGCAGTGAGAGTAGTTCAGACAAAGTATATTTGGAAGTTTTTTAACCACCCACAACAAGACACCATCCTGCCACCACCCTTTTGAATATAAATAAAAGCCACATCCTTCAAGTATAAATTTAAACAAAACTCTTGCCCTCATGCCTGTTTCCCCTCCCACAATAACCTTGGCAAGTAACTGTGGATTTGGTCATTTTAAATTGTTTCAGAAAGTTTATTTTAAATAGCCTTATGGTCATAATTACTTTGACTAGATAGAAAATAATAATCTCATTGAGGTTCACAGTCATGTTAAAAATTACTTTTTAAAAGATCTGCTGAGCTGCAGTTAAGTCCATGCAGATAATGAAATGTAGCTTCGATAAAAACCCTAGTAAATTGTTGAAAACAAAGACATTGATACTAAGTTTCTTCATTGGGCTATGGATGAGTTCTCAGTTGTGGGCAACCTCTGTGTTTTCATTTGCACAATTTATTCTGCTTCCTTTGTCTTTATCTCCCTGAACAGTCCTATTTGCTTTCTTCTGATGTTCTAACACTCTATGGGAACTCTTCCTTGCCTCTCATTATTCCTTCCTTGAAGTAATGATAACTTAGTGTACGCCTTGGCTGTACATTTACGTATGTTGCAACTGCCTTTAAAACATTGCTCACCTTTTATCACTTTTATCATTGGCCATCTGTTCCATCGAGAAGCCTGTATGGTAGAGTATATTGGATGGGAAATTTGAGCATTGGTTTAGAGATGTGCTTGTCTTTATTTTGGGTTATGGATTACACAAATATGGGCCATAACCAGTCATAGCAGCTGACTTCTTCCTCTGGTAATGATTTTGCTGACTGTCTTTTGAATTTTAGCCTGATTTGAGTAATGGCCCCAGCTTTCAGGGGAAGAACAGCTGTGACAACACAACTCCCATTGTAGTAACATACATCAAAGTTGCTGGTGAACGCAGCAGGCCAAGCAGCATCTATAGGAAGAGGTGCAGTCGACGTTTCAGGCCGAGACCCTTCGTCAGGACTAACTGAAGGAAGAGTGAGTAAGGGATTTGAAAGTTGGAGGGGGAGGGGGAGATCCAAAATGATAGGAGAAGACAGGAGGGGGAGGGATAGAGCCGAGAGCTGGACAGGTGATAGGCAAAAGGGGATACGAGAGGATCATGGGACAGGAGGTCCGGGAAGAAAGACAAAGGGGGGAGGGTGACCCAGAGGATGGGCAAGAGGTATATTCAGAGGGACAGAGGGAGAAAAAGGAGAGTGAGAGAAAGAATGTGTGCATAAAAATGAGTAACAGATGGGGTACGAGGGGGAGGTGGAGCCTTAGCGTAAGTTAGAGAAGTCGATGTTCATGCCATCAGGTTGGAGGCTACCCAGACGGAATATAAGGTGTTGTTCCTCCAACCTGAGTGTGGCTTCATCTTTACAGTAGAGGAGGCCGTGGATAGACATGTCAGAATGGGAATGGGATGTGGAATTAAAATGTGTGGCCACTGGGAGATCCTGCTTTCTCTGGCGGACAGAGCGTAGATGTTCAGCAAAGCGTTCTCCCAGTCTGCGTCGGGTCTCGCCAATATATAAAAGGCCACATCGGGAGCACTGGACGCAGTATATCACCCCAGTCGACTCTCAGGTGAAGTGATGCCTCACCTGGAAGGATTGTTTGGGGCCCTGAATGGTGGTAAGGGAGGAAGTGTAAGGGCATGTGTAGCACTTGTTCCGCTTACACGGATAAGTGCCAGGAGGGAGATCAGTGGGGAGGGATGGGGGGGACGAATGGACAAGGGAGTTGTGTAGGGAGCGATCCCTGTGGAATGCAGAGGGGGGGGGAGGGAAAGATGTGCTTAGTGGTGGGATCCCGTTGGAGGTGGCGAAAGTTACGGAGAATAATATGTTGGACCCAGAGGCTGGTGGGGTGGTAGGTGAGGACCAGGGGAACCCTATTCCTAGTGGGGTGGTGGGAGGATGGAGTGAGAGCAGATGTACGTGAAATGGGGGAGATGCGTTTAAGAGCAGAGTTGATAGTGGAGGAAGGGAAGCCCCTTTCTTTAAAAAAAGGAAGACATCTCCCTCGTCCTAGAATGAAAAGCCTCATCCTGAGAGCAGATGCGGCGGAGATGGAGGAATTGCGAGAAGGGGATGGCGTTTTTGCAAGAGACAGGTTGAGAAGAAGAATAGTCCAGATAGCTATGAGAGTCAGTAGGCTTATAGTAGACATCAGTGGATAAGCTGTCTCCAGAGACAGAGACAGAAAGATCTAGAAAGGGGAGGGAGGTGTCGGAAATGGACCAGGTAAACTTGAGGGCAGGGTGAAAGTTGGAGGCAAAGTTAATAAAGTCAACGAGTTCTGCATGCGTGCAGGAAGCAGCGCCAATGCAGTCGTCGATGTAGCGAAGGAAAAGTGGGGGACAGATACCAGAATAGGCACGGAACATAGATTGTTCCACAAACCCAACAAAAAGACAGGCATAGCTAGGACCCATACAGGTGCCCATAGCTACACCTTTAGTTTGGAGGAAGTGGGAGGAGCCAAAGGAGAAATTATTAAGAGTAAGGACTAATTCCGCTAGACGGAGCAGAGTGGTGGTAGAGGGGAACTGATTAGGTCTGGAATCCAAAAAGAAGCATAGAGCTTTGAGACCTTCCTGATGGGGGATGGAAGTACGCAGAACAGTATTAACCTCTTTGGTCATGAATGTTTTGCGTACTTTTTGAAATAAACAAAAAATGGTGCTAACCCTTATAAGAACAAAAGAAATAGGAGCAGGAGTAGACCATCCGGTCCATCGAGCCTGCCCCGCCATTCAATAAGGTCATGGCTGATCCGTCCGTAAACTCAGCTGCATCGACCTGCCTTTTCCCCATAACCCTTAATTCCCCTACTGCGTAAAAATCTACCTAACTGTATCTTAAATATATTTAGTGAAGAAGCCTCAACTGCTTCCTTGGGCAGAGAATTCCACAGATTCATCACTCTCTGGGGGAAAAAGTTTCTCCTCATCTCCGTCCTAAATCTTCTCCCCTGAATCTTGAGGCATTTTCCCCTAGTTCTAGTCTCGCCCACCAATGGAAACAACTTTACTACTTCTATCTTATCTGTCTCTTTCAAAATTTTGTATGTTTCTATAAGAGCGCCTCTCATTCTTCTGAATTCCAGGGAGTATAGTCCTAGGCGACTCAATGGCTCCTCATAGGTTAACCCCTTCATCCCTGGAATCAACCTGGTGAACTTCCTCTGCACTGCCTCCAAAGCCAATATATCCTTCCTCAAGTATGGAGACCAGAACAGCACACAGTACTCCAAGTGTGGCCTCAACAGTACCCTGTATAATTGCAGCATGACCTCCCTGCTCTTGAATTCAATCCTTCTAGCAATGAAGGCCAACATTCCATTTGCCGCCTTAATAACCTGTTGTATCTGCAAGCCACCTTTCTGCGATTCATGCACAAGCACTCCCAAGTCCTTCTGCACAACCTATAGATACCTATCTATATCCCTTTGCAGACTCTCCACATCCTCTGTACAATTTGCTTTTCCACTCAGTGTCATCAGCAAGTTTTGCTACGCTATACTCAGTCCCGTCTTCCAAATCATCAATGTAAATGGTAAACAGCTGCGGGCCCAGCACCGACCCCTGCGGCACCCCACTCACCACTGACTGCCAACCAGAGAAACACCCATTTATACCAACTCTCTGGCTTATATTGGTTAACCAATCCACTATCCATGCCAATACACTTACTCTAGCTCCATGCATCCGTATCTTATTTATAAGTCTCTTGTGCGACACCTTATCGAACGCCTTCTGGAAATCCAAGTATACGACATCCACCTGTTCCCCTCTATCCACTGCACTCATTATGTCTTCAATGAACTCCAGTAAGTTTGCCAAATAGGACCTGCCCTTTCTGAATCCATGCTGCATCTGTCTAATGGAACCACTCCTTTCTAAATGTTTCACTATTTCTTCCTTAATAACAGCTTCAAGCATTTTCCTGACTACAGATGTTAAGCGTTGCCCGTCTTTTGCCTACATCCTTTTTTAAAAAGTGACGTGACGTTCGCTGTCTTCCAATCCGCTGGGGCCTGCCCAGAGTCTAGAGAGTTTTGGTAAATGATTACCAATGCGTCTACTATAACCTCTGCCAATTCGCTCAGCACCCTGGGATGCATCCCATCAGGACCAGAGGACTTACCTACCTTCAGGCCCTCTAGTTTGCTCATCACTATCTCTTTAGTGACAGTGATTTTTTTATCGAAGTCCTCACCTCCCATATTGTCCATAACATCATTCTTTGGCATATTACACGTGTCCTTCAGTGTGAAGACCGACACAAAATAGTCATTGGATGCCTCAGCCATTTCCTTGTCACCCAGTATCAGTTTCCCCTTATCGTCTTCCAAGGGACCTTCGTTGACTTTAGCCACCCTCTTCTGCTTTATATATTTACAAACGTATAAAAACTTCTGCTATCTGTTTTTATATTTTGTGCTAATTTACTTTCATACTCTATCTTCCCTTTCCTTATTTCTTGTTTAGTTGTTCTTTGTTGCTTTTTAATGTTTTCCCAATCCTCCAGTCTCCCACTACTCTTTGTGACTTTGTACACATGAGCTTTTAGTTTGATACTATCTTTTATTTCATTAGTTATCCAAGGCTGGCTCTCCCCACACTTAATGTCCTTGCTTTTGACTGGAATATACTTTTGTTGAACACTGTGAAAAATCTCCTTGAAAGTATTCTACTGTTCGTCATCTGTCCTACCAAATAGCCTGTGCTCCCAATCCACATTAGCCAACTCCTCCCTCATCCTGTTGTAGTCTCCCTTGTTCAAGCATAATACACTAGCTTTAGATCTAACTATTTCATCCTCCATTTGATGCAAAATTTAATCATACTATGATCACTCTTTCCAAGAGGATCCCTGACTACAAAATTGTTAATCTTACCTGTCTCATTGCACAGGACTAGATCTAAGATAGCATTTTCCCTTGTAGGTTCACTAACGTACTGCTCAAGAAAGCTATCACAGATACATTCTATGAAGTCCTCCTCAAGACTTCCTTGACCAACCTGATTCACCCAATCTATGTGGAAGTTAAAATCCCCTATGACAACTGCTGTTCCATTCTTACAAGCCTCAGTTATTTCTTGGTTGATCGCCTCTGCCACTGCAATATTTTTATTAGGTGGCCTATAGACAACTCCCACCAGTGATTTTTTTTTTTCCTTTACTATTCTTAATCTCTACCCAGATGGACTCAACATTCTGCTTTCTAGATCTTACATCGTCTCTCACAATCACCCTGATCTCATCCTTAATTAAGAGAGCCACCCCACCTCCTTTGTTTTCCTGCCTATCTTTTCATATTACCTGATACCCTTGGATATTTAATTCCCAGTCATCTCCACCTTGCAACCAGGTTTCTGCAATGGCCACTAAATCATATGCCTTGGTTTCCATTTGAGCACCAAATAAAGGTTATTCAGAGAGGCTTGTCCAGATCAAATGCACTTAAAGCTTGAGCAAAGTGGGGAATTTTTTAAAAGGCAAACTTGTATTTTAAATGCTTATTTATCATTCACATTGTATAATTAACCTGCTAAGAAAGGTAGTTATTTTAAACATTAGGTTATTATGAAGGATACTTGATAGGCAGACATAGCCCACTGTAATATTGTAGATTAGGTAATGTAATTATGAATACAAAAGCAGTGTTGCTTTAACACAGGTTTGTTTTTTGGAGCTTTTTGATTTTCTTTCAAGGCGTGCAGTAAAAGTTGTACCAGTGTCACCAGAACAAGTGTGTTGAGAATGTAGAGCAATAGGTAATCTTTTGAAAGAATCCATAAAATTAAAGGAGTTAAATTTTATGTAAATATATACTGTGCCTATTATTAATCATATAAGCATTGTCCTGCACTCTCCCAGTATCCTTGTTATCTCTCTGCTTCATATACTAACATTATTTTAACTGATATATTGATTTATTTCAAGCAAGTCCTATGACAGAACTTTTCCAGGCTGCAGTAACTTTCTGTATGGAGATTTGTACTTAGCATTTTACTTATTTCAACTGGATCGTAGAACAAAGCAAGGAAACAGGCTTTTCAAGCCAAATGGCCCATGCTGACTACAGCACCCTTCCTTCCAGTCCCAGTTGCGTAGATTCGGGGCCATAACCTTCCAGGTGCTTCCCTTCCTTGTACCTAGTCAAATGCCTCTTTTGTTGCATTTGTACCTACCTTGATCACATGCTCTTGCAGCTCTTTCCAGGTCCTCACTATCAGTTGTGTAAACTATCAGAAGTTACCTTTCAAGTCCCTTTTTAAAGCTCTCCCCACTTATCTTGTATCTGAGCCTTCTAATTTTGGCCTCCACAACCCTGGGGAAAAGATTATGGCCATCTTCCTTATCCATATTTCTCATGATTTTGTAAACTTCATGTAATCACCCCTTGCTCCTGTGCTGCATTATGATCACCCTCTCCCTATTACTGGGCTCTACAGTCCAGGCAGTATTCTTGTAAATCTCTTCAGCATCACCTTCAGTTAGCCAATGCTTTTCCAATAACGGGTGACCAGTACTGTACACAGTACTCCAAGTGTCACCTCATCTAAGATTTGTGTAGCTGCCGTGTAAAGTCCCAACTCAGACTTGATGCTCTGAGTGATGAAGGCTGGAATGCTAAACAACTCCTTCACCACCCTGTCTACTTGAATGACTGCTTTCCGTGAACTCTGCATATACTCTGTTCCTCAGCACGTCAGCGCCCTATCGTTCACTGTATACGTCCTACCCTGGTTAGAATGTCAAAAATGCCCAAGACTTATCCAAGTTGAAATTAATTTGCCATTTATCAGTTCATTTCCCTAAATGATCAAAGTATCTTTGCAATTCCTTGTAGCCTGATTCACTGTTATCAAGAATGTCTAATTTAGTGTCATCATCAGACTTGTTAATCATGCTATTTACATTCATATAAAATCATTTACATATAATGATTAATATAGGTTTCAACACTGATCCCTGGGGCACCCCACTGGTGACAGGCCTCCAGTTAGAGAATCTACCTTCAACCATCTTCTGCTTTGTATCATCAAACTAATTTTGAATCCAGCTCACTAGTTTCCCAATTAGAAAGTATAACGTTATTATCTTAATCTGTGACTTGTAAATGGTGAAAAGGCTTTGGGCTGATGTGTTACTTGTGGCAGGAAAGGTAATGTCTGGCCTTTTCTTGCAGCTATAGAACTTGAGGCTGGCCCAGTTGGAGTTTTTTTGTTAATGGGGAGTCCCACGATGTTAATAAATAGGGCTTGGAGATTCCTGAACAATTGAATGTTAAGAGTAGGTGTTCAGGCCATTTAAATTAGACATGGACATTGCCTGGCAGTTTTGTGGCTGAATTGTTATTTATCTGCCTGTGATGGAATGTTGTTTTCCTGCATGCAAGTATAGACTGGCTGATGTGTTGAGGTGCTGCAAATGGAACTAAGATGGTGCAGTCATCAGTAACCTCTCCATTTTTAACCTTGTGATAGAAGAAGGAGTATTGAAGCAGCCGAAGATGGTTAGGCTTAGGATACTCCTGTGAGAAACTCCTTCAGTAATGCCCTCAAGCTGGGATGATTGACCTCCATCCACCATGTACATCTTCTTTGGTGCAATTTATTCCAAACATTTGGTGTGTATTTTTCCTTTTGACATTTAATTTTGGTTTTATATGAGCTTAATGCTGCACTTGGTCAAGTGTTTCCTTCATGTCAGAGGTGGCCACTGTTCCCTCTAAGCTGGTGAGTGCCCATGCGGTAACTGAAATGCTCCCACGGACATAGCCTTTGTTGCTGCACAGCTGGAATTTTCTGTAGGATATAATTTTGAAATCTATTCATATAATTGTGAAATACCCTGAAATTAATTACATGAATGTAATCCATAAACTTTTAAAATAATAAATGTTATACAATCTTGGAAAGATTTGAGCTTCAACATTGTCAGTATTTCAAGTTAGAAGATGGTGAAGAGAGTGGGCATGAGGACGTCTTCACCATCTTCTTCAGCATGATGCTCGAAAGGGCCACAGAAGACCTTGATGACGAGGACGATGCCTACATCTGATACCACACCGATGGCAGCCTGTTCAACCTGAGGCTACTACAATCCCACACCAAGACAGTGGAGCAACTCATCCGAGAGCTACTCTTCGCCGACAGTGCTGCCCTTGTTGCCCACACAGAGACAGCCCTGCAGCGTATAACATCCTGCTTCGCAGAGGCTGCCGAGCTCTTCAGACTGGAAGTCAGCTTGAAGAAGACAGAAGTTCTCCATCAGCCCACACCTCAGGAAGATTACCACCCTCCCCACATCACCATCGGTGAGGTAGAGCTGAAGACAGTCCACCAGTTCAACTGCCTGGGGTGCACCATTTCGTCAGATGCCAAGATCAACAAAGAGATTGACACAGACTGGCAAAGGCAAACAGCGCATTCAGCAGGCTGTACGAAAGAGTCTGGAACAACAAACATTTGAAGAAAGGCACAAAGATCAGCATGTACAGAGCCGTTGTACTGACCACCCTCCTGTACGGCTCTGAGTCTTGGACGACCTACCGTCACCACCTACGACTCCTTGAGCGTTTCCACCAGCGCTGCCTTCGCACTATCCTCAACATCCACTGGAATGACTTCATCATTAGCATCAAAGTCCTCGAACAGGCGGAGGTCACCAGCATCGAGGCCATGCTGTTGAAGACGCAGCTGCGTTGGGCAGGACACGTCTCCAGGATGGAGGATCATCCCAATATTGTGCTGTGTGGCGAACTCTCCACTGGCCACCGTGACAGAGGGGCACCGAAGGATTCTCTGAAGAAATCCCTTGGTGCCTGTCACATTGACCATCGCCAGTGGTCTAATCTAGCCTCCGATCGCGAGGTCTGGCGACACACCATTCACCAGTCTGTCTCCTCCTTTGAGAACGCACGCAGGGCTGGCATTGAAGATAAAAGGAGAGGGAGGAAGAACCGTGACACAGCAGCACCAAACCCAGAACAGAATTTCCCTTGCAGCCGCTGTGGCCGGACCTGCCTGTCCCGTATTGGCCTCGTCAGCCACCGGCGAGCCTGCAGCAGACATGGGCAGCCTGTTCCTAAATCTTCGTTCGCGAAGCCAAGCCATGATGATTGATTTCAAGTTACAACACTGTTACAAATTGTAACAATAAATTGAATTTCATTATACAGTTCAATTATTAAATAAAGTGAGGAGTGGTTTTTCATTTTCACTCTTAATATTCATAGTATGCTTATTACAAAGAAAAACATTTAAAGGACTGCAGCTTTCAGGCCATGTAACAAATTACTGCTCAGTGCAATGGCTGGTCCGCACAGCAATTTTAAAATAAGTAAATTAGAGAGAACAAGGAAAGGTGGCACTCTTGCCAGAGCTGGAATTCAGCTTTTTGTTGTATGTTTGGATCAGGGTCCAAGAAATAGAATTGAGTGATCCTGGCAGAATGCCAAATGAATAATCAGTGAGCTGGATCTTGAGGAATAAATACTGCTTGACATCACTCAGTGAAACTTTCCATTGTTTTAGCAATTGCAAGTAAACTGAAAGATGGCTTTCTGGTTTGAAATTATCCTGCTTAAAGGCAAAAGAGAATGCAGATGATGGAAACTGGAACAAAAAATTGCTGGAAGATTTTTGATGGGTTTAGCAGCATCTATGGAGGCAAATGGTGTCGAATGTTTTGGGTTTAACCCTGCATCAAGACCGAAGGGAAGAGCAAAGATTTTGCCAATAATTAGCTGTTGGGTGGGTGATAGGGGGAGCCAGATAGAGAAGGGATGATGGTCTGATAGAACTAAAGGTCGGGAGGGAATGGGAACAAATACAGAAGAAGATAGTTTGGTGGATTAATATGTGCTAGGGGAGAACACAGAATGTGACCTAGACCAGGGTAATGTTTTCCTATGCTTCCTGCAGGACCCGACCTGGACCAGGGCAACTCTGATCAGGTCCCAACCAGGGCACCCCATTATTTTTTTCTTTGTAAAGACTGCAGCTTTCCTGTGTTGGCGACTAAGGTGTTAGTGTACTTTAACTACTCCTCACCGAGGGAAATGTGCATTCCAACAGCAGACTCTCTCCCTTTCTCACATATCAGCAGCCTTGGATTTGGGACTGATCAGCTGCTAGGGCTGAATTCCTTTCTGTCATAGAACAAAACCAAGGTTTAGCCACCTCAATGGAACCTCAAAATATTTGTCATCACCAATAATAAGTAACTGGAATCAGAATATGTGCATTTAGGACTTAACCTTTATTTTGCTTGTGCACACGGAGAGCAGCGTGGTCCCTGTCACTGCACTGTTCTATTTTGTGCAGAATTGGCAAGCAGTTACAGATATTGACTATGTGGTAAACTGTATGTTTAGTTCCTTATTCGCAAGAACAGTCACCATTCACAATAGAGGTGTTAAAAATCAATAGAACCTATAAGCTGATAACCAATGATACTTTGAAGTTTGAGAAGCTATTGTCCCTTAGTTGGTGTGTGTGCCTTGAATCACTTTTCTCTTCTGTAGTAAGTGGGAGTGGCACTGGCAGTCTTAATTCAAAGATCTCCCTTGTCAAGATTTGACTACACACCTGAACACCCTTGTGTCACCACAACCCTCACATTAGGACCAAGATAATTTTCTATTTACCATTTCATTGTAGATACCATGTGACTTAATTTTCTGGACCAGACCACCATGAGCACCTTGCCAAATGCTTTAGGCAATATCCACTGCTCTACCCCCCATCAATCATCTTCGTCATCACCTCAAAAAAAAACAGATTTGTGAGACACAATGTCTGCAATGTAAAGCCATGCCAACTATCTGTGATGTGTTTGTGCTTTTCCGAATCTGAGTAAATCCTGGCCCTAAGAGTCTTCTGTTTTCTTAATACTAATTAAAGTTTTAATTTCCTGGTTTGTCCTTGTCCTTGAATAAAGGAGCAGTGAAATAATGGTTTTACAGGGAAGGTGGTAGAAGCAGATATGATGACAACATTATTGACGCATTTAAACACATGAACAAGCAGGGAATAGTGTGGTAGATTGTGTGTAGGCAGATGTGATTAGTTATTGGCATCATGGTCAGTGTGGATATGATGGGCTGAAGGATTTATTTCCGTTCCACATTCCTTCTAGACCACCAGAACTGTTTATTCTTACTGATGTATCATTCCTTTGTAGGAGCTGGGAAAATATGGACTACTTTATTACAATGCCCTCTTTATGATTTTGCCTTCTGTGGTCATTGCATATGTTACGGGAGATCTGCAGAAGGTAAGCCTTTTATTGCATTATTTATGTCATTTTACAGAATGTTACTGTTTAATTTCTCATCAAGTCTTGTTATATTTCTTCTGCACATGTCAAAATAGACATTGATTCCCTTTAGTCTAGTCCCCACCTCCTGTGCATTCTTCCTCTTTAACCCACTTTCCACCCTAGCTAGCCACATCGCTGTGTTGTGGTTCCCAGGGCAAATACATATAAATGAGGGCAAATACTTAAAATTATGCACCTTGTTGTAAAACTCATCATTGCACAAAAATACCTGATACTGCTATTAATAGTGTACCCATCAAGGACACCTAAACGCTATATTGTGTGCTTCTGAGTACTATTTGGTAGAATTTAAGGTCTCAATAGACACATTGCTTGTGCTGAGTGCAATGACTCATTATTGGAAGCAAGCCATTATAGTTTACAGGTTGGGATGTGACCCAAAAGTATGATGTCTAGCATTTTAAAAAATGTTGTCCGAATGAGCAAAAGGTGCTTAATATTATAAATTGTCCAAAATGAAAAAGTGCTGTTAGTCAATTATCCAATGACCAAATGAGACGTCTCGGTCCATAAATATACAACTTGTTAGCTGATAGCAGTGGAAGATGAAAATAAACCATTAGAATGAGCTGTAAGTGACCAAGAATATCTCTGGACATAAATCACCTTACTCAATACAAATCCTGGATCATCACCCCATCCTAATGTAAGATGGACAGTACAGCTTCTGAGCCATAACAGCTTGGATCTAAATTAGCATACTATGTTACTAATGTTGGTATATTTTTAAATGATCACATGGTTGGGTCTAGCTTTCAAATGTTTCTACTGAAGCAGCTCAACATGGATGTAGATTTCTTCCTGCTATAGAGAAACCAAACTCAAAACAGGATTTTCCTGCAGATCTTGTAGGACATTGAAAAGCATTAATGAACATTAGCATTGTTTACCAAATGTTGTTCAATATTACAGGATCAGTCTATAATGCTTAGCTTCTTTCCTGTATTACAAACAGTTTTATTTTTCTCACTATTTTCAATCCTTTCCTCCAGCTAGTGTAACAAAATTAAAGTTTTTGGTCACAAGGGATTGATTAGATGGCATGCTAACATTGCAGTTAGTGCAACTTTTACAGTGCCAGCTGCCCAGGTTCATTTACTCTGCAGTTTACAAGGAGTTTGTATGTTTTCCCCATGATCACGTGTGTTTATTCCAGGTGCTCCGGTTTTCTCCCACATTCCTGAGATGTATGGGTTAGGGTTAGTAAGTTGTGGGTATGCTACCCTGGTGCTGGAAGCATGGTGACACTTGTGGACTAAGCCCAGCACACGTTCAGACTGTTGGTCATTGAAACAAAGAACACATTTTCACTGTATATTTCGACACAAAGCTATCTTAAAAATCTTAATTGTAAGGATTAAAACCATATGGCCAGCTGCTTCGCTGCTTCACTACTTTTCCCATGGCACAAAGTCAAACTCGGATGTTCACCCTCCCACCAACCCCTAACCCCAAACTTGACTTGAATCATCTCCAGATATTCCCACACTGATCCCTTCTGCAAGTTTGTTTTATGAAATGCACCTCTTGTTCTCCCTGTTTTCATTAAATAGCTGTCTTTTAAATTTGTTTTCCTAGTACTCGAGTTAATTGACATTTGTTAACTGCTTACTGCTGCTGTTGTCGATGTCATCCCTTTCCAGTGTGTTAATGTCACCCAGCTTGACAATCATTGAAACCCCCCCGTGCTTACAAAGTACAGGTAGTCTCCCCTACACCAGCACCCTCCTTCACCTGGCTAAATTCGTGCTTCCGTCAAACATCTCCATTGTGTTTCTCAAGTCCCACCGCCTGCTTTTGGGTCATCAGAGACTCCATCTTCCTCTTACCCCACCTTCACTGAACACTCCCACCCTCCCCTCTCTCTTGACACTACCAAGCCCCTTCCCCTTTCTGTCATCTGTGCCAGGGCTTCATAGCCCCCTCTGACCCCCTTTTGTTTGCAGAGTTATGCCTGTCATTTTGTGGGATACTTGGAACTGTTCTCGTTTAAGTCCTATTCAGGAAACTGAATAGAACAGGCATATGGAAATTAATGCAGAGAAGAGTGAGGTGTTACATTCTGGGAGGACAAACCAAAGCAAGACTTGTATGGTGAGTGGTAAGGTACTGAGACAGAGAAATCTGGGAATACAGATCCATAATTCCTTGAAAGTGGCGTTACAGATAGCGTCATGTAGAGAACTTAAGGCACATTGGCCTTCATAAAGTATTGAGTGCTGAACTTGGGGTGTTGAAGTTAAATACATGTTGGTGAAGCCTAATTTGGAGCATTGTGTGCAGTTTCGGTCACCTACCTACAGGAAACACCATAAGACATAGGAGCAGAATTAGCCCATCAAGTTTGTTCCGCCTTCTCACATGGCTGATCCTTTTTTCCCCTCCTCAGCCCCACTCCCTGGCTTTCTGCCTGTAACTTTTGATGCCATATCCAATCAAGAACCTATCAAGCTCTGCCTTAAATACATCCAACCACCTGGCCTCCACAATTGCCTGTGGTAATAAGTTTCACAAATTCACCACCCTCTGGCTAAAGAAACTTCTCTGCATCTCTGATTTAAATGGATGCCACTCTATCTTGAGGCTGTGCCCTCATGTCCTAGACTCTCCCACCATGGGAAACATCGTTTTCACATTTACTCTGTTTAGGCCTTTCAACATTTGAAAGGTTTCAATGAGATTCCACCCCCACCCCCCATCCTTCTAAATTCCAGTGAGTACAGACCCAGAGCTATCAAAGGTTCCTTGTATGATAACCCTTTCATTGCCGGAATCATCCTTGTGAACCTCCTCTGGACCCTGTCCAATGCCAGTGCATCTTTTCTTAGATGAGGAGCCCAAATCTGTTCACAGTAGTCGAGGTGAAGCCTCAGTAGTGTCTTATAAGCCCTCAGCACCACATCCTTACTCTTGGATTCTGGACCTCTTGAAATGAATGCTAACATTATATTTGCCTTCCTTACCACTGACTCTACCTGCAAGTTAACCTTTAGAGTGTTCTGCATAAGGACTCCCAAGTCCCTTTGCATCTCAGATTTTTGGACTTTTCTCCCTGTTTAGGAAATAGTCTGCATAATTACTTCTACCAAAGAGCATGACCATGCATTTTCCAACGTTGTATTTCATTTGCCACTCTCTTGCCCATTCTCCTAATCTCAGTCCTCCTGCAGCCTTCCTGTTTCCTCAACACTATCTGCCCCTCCACCAATCTTCGTATCATCTGTAAACTTGGCAACAAAGCCATCAATTCCGTCATCTAAATCATTGATTAAAAAGAATGGTCCCGACACCGACCCCTGCGAAACACCACTGGTCACTGGCCGCCAACCAGAAAAGGATCCTTTTATTTCCACTTGCTGTCTCCAAACAATCAGCCAATGCTCTAACCATGTCAGTAACTTTCCTGTAATACCATGGGCTCTTAACTTGGTAAGCAGCTTTGTGTGGCACCTTGTCAAAGGCCTCCTGAAAGTCCAAGTATACAAAATCCACTGCATCCCCTTTATCTATCCTATGTGTAATCTCCTCAAAGAATTCCAACAGGTTTGTCAAAATTTTCCCTTGAGGAAACCATGCTGACTTTGTACTATCCTATCCTGTGTCACCAAGTACTCCATAACCTCATCCTTAACAATTGACTGCAACATCTTCTCAACCACTGAGGTCAGGCTAACTGGTCTGTAATTTCCTTTCTGCTGCCTTCCTCCTTTCTTAAAGTGGAGTGACATTTACAATTTTCCGGTCCTCTGACACCATGCCAGAGTTCAGTGATTTTGGAAGATCATTACTAATGCCTTCACAATCTCTACTGCTACCTTTTTCAGAACCCTAAGCTACAGTTCATTAGGTCCAGGTGACTTGTGTACCCTTGGGTCTTACAGTTTTTTGAGCACCTTCTCCCTTGTAATAGTAACTGTACCCACTTTTCTTCCCTCAGTCTTCAACAACTGGCACACTGCTAATGTCTTTCGTAGTGAAACCAACTGATGCAACTTAATTAGTTCATCTGCCATCTCCTTGTCCTCCGTTATTGTTTCTCTGGCCTCATTTTCTGGTGGTCCTATATCCAGTCTCCTCTCTTTTATTTCTTACACACTTGAAAAAGCTTTTACTATCCACTTTGATATTGTTTGCTAGCTTGCTTTCATATTTCATCTTTTTCATCCTAATGATTCTTTTATTTGCTCTCTGTAGGGTTTTATAAGCTTCCCAATTCTCTGTCGTCCCACTAATTTTTGCTTTGTATGCCCTCTCTTTTTGCTTTTCCATTAGCTTTGACTTCCCTTGTCAGCCACGGTTGTACTGTTTTGCCATTTGAGTATTTCTTTGCTTTTGGAATACATCTATCTAGCACCTTCCTAATTTTTCCCAGAAACTCACACCATTGCTGTGCTGCTGTCATCCCTGCCAACACCTCCTTCCAATTTACTTTGGCCAGCTCCTTGCTCATACCACTGTAATTTCCTTTACTTCACTGAAATACTGCTAAGTCAGATTTACTTTCTCCCTATTAAAGATGCCAATATGATTGAAAGAGTTCTGAGAAAATTTACAAGGATGTTGCCAGGACTTGGATCTCAGTTACTGGGAAAGGTTAAGACTTTAAACCCTGGAGCATAGGAGAATGAGGGGAGTTTTGGTAGAAAAATACAAAATTATGAAGGGTATAGATAGGGTAAATGCAAGCAGGCTTTTTCCACTGAGGTTGGGTGAGACATGAACTAGAGGTCTGGGTTAATGGTGAAAGGTGGCATTTTTAAGGGGATCGTGAAGGGGAACAACTTCACTCAGGATGGTGGGTGTGTGGAATGAGCTAGAAGCGGTGAATGTGGGTTTGATTTCAACATTTAATGAAGTTTGGATAAGTACTTTTGCTGCCCATTTGCTGTCGTTTTCATGTGGCCCATACCTGACTCCTTCCTTTTCTTGACCTCTGTTAGGAGACAGATTAGCAACCAATTACAAGTGCACTGGATCTTGTAGCTTTCTTAGCTGTACCTCCTACCCTACCTCCTGCAAGGACGCCATCTATTTTCCCAGTTTCTCCAACTACGTGCTTTTAAAAAGATTTACTCCATGCTTCCACAGCTATCAATCCCTAATCCCAACTCCTCTAATAGTCTCCTGTCCTACAATACTTAGCACAGCACCAATTTTAAGCATGCGAATTTCTCTGAATTGTATTGATTCACCATTGATAGAGAGGTCTGAACTCCAAACTTCTAGAATTCTTCTCCCCTCACTGCATTTCCTAAAATTTTTACTCTACCAAGCTTTTAACCATCTGCACCGTGTAGGATGGTATCAAAATTTTGATATTCTGAATTGTTTTAGGAAGTTCTGTTACTTTTAAGCTGTTTTATAATTGCATGAACTTGAATGTTACTTGTGTCACTTTTTTCTGAATTAATCTCTACTTGTCTAATTGGTATTCTTGAAAAATGGAGTCCCTGGGTTTGTTGGATGTTTTTTCCCCCTAGAAGTCCTCAGCAAACATTTTGAAGGTAGTGCAGTAAACTTGCTGTGGCATTGCTATATTTAGATAGGCCATGACATTGGTCTTTCTGTGGGAGGTGTTCTTGTTATAAAAACAAAGTGATTGCAATAAATTTTGAGTTTAGAGTGGATTGTACATTATCCATGATTAAATTGTATTTTGGGGTTTTAAAATGTTAATGCTATTCCTGGTATAACTAATTTAGTGCCAGTCTTGTGAAAGTATGGCAGTAAGTGCCTGATGTTAAGGTTATACTAATATACTTCTGTGTAAACTTTTAACATTACTATTTGAAGGAGCAAGGTGACTTTGGTAATTGTTGTTGCTTTGCAATTGAAGGAGCACATAAGCTGAATCTAACTTTATTTCCTTTGAGAATATATTAACTGAAAATTAATTAGAAATGGTTGGGCCTAAATTAAGCCATCAAACCTAGTAATAACGACCGTTAGCTGCTTTGATTATTATGTCAGTTCTATATTCCCATATTCCCACCTATCCACATAATTTTCGGACACCACCGCCATCCAGCCCCACTTAACAGGTAACTAGCTACCTTTTACTTCAGAATGCTTCTCACACTTTGAGAAAGAGTGCTTTACTGAAAAGGTCATGAATATTTGGAGCTACTTCCTGATATCTGCCTTCAAATTGAATCTTTGTTAAACAATCCCCTCCCCCCCCACCCACCCGACTGCTGTTGCAGGTTTTGTCACAAGAGGAAACTTTTCTGTCAAGATCCCGCGAGGTCTTTTTATATTCATCATTATCTCGGTTTACTAAATTCCAATAGATACTCTTGCATATTAAGTAAATCCTCTCAGAAATGCTTACAAACGTACCAAGATTTATCCTTAAATGAGGAGAGTGATACTACATACAACATTCCAGATGACAGGGTAGTAAAAGAGAGGTCTCATCAATTCCCTGTAAAACTGGAGGTTAATCTCTCCTTTGGGATTCATTTCTACTTGGAGCAAACAATATCATTTTTCTCTAAATTACTGATTGTTCTGGGATACTAGCACTTTACAAATCATAAATTAGGACAACTGCATTTCTCTGCATCTTGCAACTCTGTAGTCTTTCATTTGAATAACACTTTGTTTCATGCTAAAGTTGACACTTCCATATTTTCCTGCATTTCACTCTTTCCCAGATTTTATTTTTATTTATTTAGAGATACAGTACAGTAACAGTCCCTTCTGGCCCAGTTATACTTATGTGACCAGTTAACCTACAAACCCGTACATCTTGGGAATGTGGAAGGAAACCACAACACCCGTGGAGAACGTACAACCAGCAGTAAGAATCATTGTCCACTCATTTGGCCCATATACTCCATATACCTTTCTACCTAATTTCTATTTGTAGTTGCGTTCCCTCACACATTTATGTTATAATTCCAGCACACATTGTATAAATTGTTGTTGAATTTGCAGCTTTAGTTCATATGATACACCACTCAGTACATCTTAGAATCAGATGATGACCAATTTTTGACCATTCTCGGTGTTGAATTAACTATTCAACTTTCTTGTCTATTTCAATGTTGTCTCTAATATTATGAACTTTATTTTTCAAATATATCCTTTGATGTGGTACCCCATATAGAACTAGGATATTGGATGTTTCAGATTTAGATCCTGGGATATTGCGAATAAAATTGCTGTATTGTGAAGCAGTATGGACCTTTTTAGGAATTTTATTTTACTTTTTGTGAATCATGAAGAGTTCTAGGAGAAGGAAAAGTAAAGAAACTTTCACAAATAACTCCTCTGAATTGGAGGGAATGGAATTTGCTCTTTAAGTTTGTCTTTTGTTTCAAGGAAGTATAGTTGATGATTCATAAAATGATTTATCTTGGATAATATTTTAAATTGTATTTCTGCCTAAAAACTGTCTTAATACAAATGAGTTAATGTTTGGCAGATGCACACTAGGTCATTTGTATGAGGCCTCAGCTTATGGCTATTTTGGCACGATAGAATAGTTGAATGTATTATATAGACATGGTGTCTGCCCAGTTGGAGTGTGAAAGGTATGACTGTGTACCTTTTTTAGCGGGAAAATGTACTGGGGAGACTAGTGTAGAATAGAACTTCTGTTTTACTCTCAAGGGGTGGTTTATTTGAGTGTGTTCCTAGCAGGTACTGTAACAAATTCTCAGTTAAGAGTGGTGGGAATTTGGGGGACAGAAGGGGAGCAAGAGGAGTGAAGCCAAAGTTTTTGTGTCTAGGGATCAGGGATCAGGATTTTGTGTACTTTTATTTGTAACATGACTAACGAAGCTGTGTTAAATTTTGAAGCGGGTTTTAAGAGATAACATTTGTTGCCTTACGTATATTTGGAATCTAAGAGATTTACATTAACTCACCCACAAAGTGTTGATCAAAATGCCCAAAGGTATAATCTCCTTGCATTGATCTGGCAGTTGTAACTCGGCCAATTAGAGTATGGTAATATATTGTCTTAACAAAGATTTATGTGCTGCAGCTTGTATTATTTTGAAAGGATGGCTATTCAAGTATATGAAGACAATGGTATCTGGAAAAAGGTTAGCAAGTGATGTAAAGAGAACGTTAGAAAGCATCTCCGTATACAGAAGTCTGCTGCATGAGAGGAAGGGACAGTTAATTTGGTCTTCAAAAATGAAGTGGTACATCTGGCTCTTTATCACCAGTAGGTTGAGTAATCACCTGGCTTATCCACTCAGCCATAGTCTCTTCATTCCGTGGCCACCTCCGTTGCTGTGTTCATAAGTTAGTTTTGTCAGTTTACATTGTATGTTGTGTTAAGTTTCATTGTGTGTTTAATGAATTATATTGTAATATCCTAAGCATTAATTGTTTATAATAGAAAAATGACAGTAAAACCAAACCATGCCATATAAAATTGACTCCTTATTCTGTTAGCATTTCTGTTTCCAGGAATGTATCCTGAGTACTAAGTGCACTGACCACTGACCTAGTATAATAGCTAGGTCCTTCAGGGCTAGCTCAGAGCTAGTGCTGCTAAGCCAGCCTTGGTGATTGCCATTAAAGTCTCCCACCCCTTGTGTGTACTTACTATGTTTTTGCTGCTTTCAGTGCTTCTCTGTTGCCCAATATGGAGGAACACTGATTCATCAGTAAAGGATAGGTACAAGGATTCCTTGCCCATGTTTGATTTGATGCTTTGGAGTTGCTCTTGAATAGCTCTTGGTATCATCCCTCCTTCCTGTGTACCATTACACTGATGCACCTCGTAGTCTTGTCAGTTAAATAAATTATTTTGTACGATTACATTATGTGGTTCATCAAGCAGTAATTGAGACATATTTCACCTGTAAACTTCACTTTAAGAAATTGTTTTATTTCCCAGGCAGTCAATTTTGAAGGCTGGTCAAATGAAATGTTTGTGTCACAGTATCTGCTGTCCTGTGTAATGGGGTAAGTGTAATCATGTACATAAACTCCTCTAAAGAAATTGGCAGGTTTATAATTGTATAGCAAACAGTAGATTCCACTCCATTTCTTCTCCCACTGAGTGATTTCCAGTTAATTCTGTTAGAGGGGTAAATGCTTGTGAACCTCTTCATCATTCGATGTGATACTCTATGGGCTGTGCAGGTTCTAAGACTATTCAAAACATTTCCAGATAAGGTACCAATAACAGCATTCATTTAATCAGAGGTATGAGGCCAATAAATAAAGAATTGGAATACTCCTGAAAATTATGCAGTATCCTGATTATTTTTTTTAAAAAGTACATATGCTAGCATTGGATGAGGGGGCAAACAAGCTTTTATGCTATTTATAATCAGATTCAATACCAAAGCATATTGTTTAACCTAACATGTCAAATATTTCTGTTTGGGCAAGTTGTTGGTGAGCAAACAACAGGAATTCTGCAGATGCTGGAAATTTAAGCAACACACATCAAAGTTGCTGGTGAGCGCAGCAGGCCAGGCAGCATCTCTAGGAGGAGGTACAGTCGACGTTTCAGGCCGAGACCCTTCGTCAGGACTAACTGAAGGAAGAGTTAGTAAGAGACCAAATCTCTTACTAACTCTTCCTTCAGTTAGTCCTAACGAAGGGTCTCGGCCTGAATCGTCGACTGTACCTCTTCCTAGAGATGCTGCCTGGCCTGTTGCGTTCACCAGCAACTTTGTGTGTTGCTTGTTGGACAGCCGTTGAGTTTAAAAGTGGAAATCAGCACGATGTTACTAGCTTTTGGAAAACGTAGATTTAATTTAGCACCTTTTGACATATTTGGTGAACTGAAATGGAAATGGGCTCATTTTGCATTCCAGGCTAATGCTACACCTTGAAGCAGCCTGTTGTGATAACTGAAACTTCAGTCCTTCTGTCATTCTGGTGAATCTGTGCTACAGTCGCTCTCACATTGTGCCCAACACTGAACACTAATTCAGAGGGGAGTCTGATTAAGCACATGTACAACTGAAATGCATCCTCCTGTGTTGTATCCCAGATCACTTGAGTTAAAAGTCAATGTTGCATTAACTTATTTGAACCTATCCTTGATGCTTAAAATGTCACACTTGTCTCTATAAAATTAATTGGCTTCTTTGAGCTAATTTTTCTTTATTTTAAATAGCATTTTTTTAAGTGTAATATTTTAAAAGTACTAACATTCAAAGTCTTAAATGTGTGGTTACATGTTTAAAAGCAGGGTGCTAAGGGATTTTTCTCCAATTGTCAAGATGATTAGGGGTGTACTCTAAAGTCTGTACTGGTGGTTCCCTTGTACCCTGTAAATAAGATGAAGAGAGAGAATTGTATATAATGGTTTGGGTCTGCAAGAATTACTAGTTCAAGGTCTCATCACAGCCGACCTCCAGAAGCGAGTCACTTTACCGCAAGGTACCATTTTTATCAAGTACAATCTGCAGTGAAATAGAAGACCGAGTTGGGAAGAATCCATTGGAGTCATAGCAGATGTGATAAAAGGTAGTTATAGTTAATCTTAGAGTCCTAGATATGTAGTGCACAGAAAAATGTTCTTTTGGCCCACTTCATCCAATGCTAACCAAAATGTCTAACTACACTATTCCTATTTGCTCACATTAGGACCATGTCCTTCTCTCTCTTATCCAAGTACCTGCCCAAAACGTGATTGTATGTACTCCAACCACTCCTCTGAAAGCTTGTTCCAGGTAACCACCAGCTTTTATGTGGAAAAGCTTGCCCCTCAGATTTTCTTTAAATTATTCTTCTCTCAACTTAAAATAGTACCATCCAGTTCTGAAACCCCTGCCCCAGGAAAAACATTCTATCAATCCTATCTATGCTCCTTATTTTTTATAAACCTCTGTAAGATCACCCCTCAGCTTCCTACATTCCAGTGAGAATGAACCCAGTCTATCCATTCTCTTGGTAACCACAGTGCTCCATTCCAAACAACATTTTGATGAATTTCTTCTGCACACTATTCCTACTGCATCCTTGCTAAAAGTTGTGACCAGAACTGTACACAATACTCTGCCTAGCCAATAATTTGTATAACCTGTTGATCGAAGGAAATTCTTTCAGTTAAGGACATCACTGCAAGAATTCCTCTACATCTTCTTCAAAACCTTGCTGGCTGATAAATTTGGAAAATTGTTGCTTGTAAAGAATTTAATTCCAATTGCAGTTTCTCAGATGTAGTCTGTGCTAGTAAAAGGGAAGCCGTTAATGGTGAACAGGCTCACTAAAAGTTGGCAAATAATATTTTGGCCACAAATATTAGAGGTTGGCAACCTTCCTGGAAAATAAAAGTAACTGACCACCTGCACCTCACAGTTTTAACAAATGTGACATTACTACAATTAAATTCTTGACCAAGTGCATAGAACAAGATGTGCAATTTCCATTCAAACTCCATAATGCCTTACAAGGATATGTGACTCCTTGAATTTCTAATCTACTTTTTAAGTATGGAGCAAATCTTTATTTTAAGTATTGAGTATTTTAAAATATTAAAATTAAATTGTCATTTTGATTTTGTGTGCAGTTTGGGTCATTGTGTTTTGTTGACTTTGTAGGTTTGTCCTCATGTACTCTACAGTTCTGTGTACACAGTATAATTCTGCTCTTACCACCACAATTGTTGGCTGTGTTAAGGTAAGATGGGACAAAATATGTTAAGATTTCTTTAATATTTGGCATGCCCTTTCGTTTGTCTTTCAAAGGTCATATTTTGTATTCAGTGTGATTTCAGTTTTGTTTTTCTGTGATATCAACTTGTCAGTTATTCTGTAATACTTGATTTACTTTTGCTTGGCCATAGTATTGTTAAAAGGTGCAGAGGCATATTTAATCCTTTCTGACATGCGTGATCATTCATTAATGGAAAGCCAGGTATATGCTTTCACAATACTCCAATGCGATATCCAAGTCTTGAAACATGGAGGCTTATTAATGGCATATTTTTCTTCATTTTCAGCTAGTTCTGTTCGACGTGCTTGAATGCTTTGTAGTGGTGAAGGCCTTCTCTTTGAGCAGTTCCTTTGGTTAGGATGGGAGAAATAAAACTGCAGTATATGGCAAGCAGTCTACCCTAGTTCTGCCCTCAAATACCAGCTATAATTTGAAGTCAGGGCTTATTTAGGTTAATTACAGATGAATCCCATCCCATCCTTATACTGCTGAGAATCCCTGAATAATTGTCGAAGATTCCCTTCCAGCATTTATGTTCTGGTGAATTCTCTTTCATAACTACACCTAGATCAATTGTATTGCTGTTTACCACTAACAGGATCCACAGGTTACGTGATGTTCCAATTCCTAAGAGTAGTCAGTAATTTGAATTTTCCATAGGTTGGCAGTTATCATTTTGGGGAAATTGTTTAGTCATAGTCATACTTTATTGATCCCGGGGGAAATTGGTTTTTGTTACAGTTGCACCATAAATAATAGTAATAGAACCATAAATAGTTAAATAGTAATATGTAAATTATGAAATAAGTCCAGGACCAGCCTATTGGTTCAGGGTGTCTGACCCTCCAAGGGAGGAGTTGTAAAGTTTGATGGCCACAGGCAGGAATGACTTCCTATGACGCTCTGTGCTGCATCTCGGTGGAATGAGTCTCTGGCTGAATGTACTCCTGTGCCCACCCAGTACATTATGTAGTGGATGGGAGACATTGACCAAGGTGGCATGCAACTTAGACAGCATCCTCTTTTCAGACACCACCGTGAGAGAGTCCAGTTCCATCCCCACAACATCACTGGCCTTACGGATGAGTTTGTTGATTCTGTTGGTGTCTGCTCCCCTCAGCCTGCTGCCCCAGAAGTCTGAAGTCTTTAGCCTGATAGTCCTGTGTACTGATTTGCAAAGAATAGATGGGGAAATGTCCGATCTGAATGGTTACAATTCTTACCAGCAAGTCAACTATGACTTTTGTTTGTCTGAATGCAGCCCAGGTAGAATGACAGTGACCTGCTAGTCATCAAGTGAACTAATAGCAGTTCAATAAAAGGGCTTGTGTTTTAACAAGAAGTGACTTGCAGTTAACAATGTTTACTAGAAGGGAACACTTTTTTTCTGTATGGGTTATCTCTGCATTGTTTCCTGGTGAAACATTTCAAGTACCTTACCTGCAAATCGAGTCTGGAAGAATGTGTGTTTTTAAAAGTAAAATAAATCAGCTTTTTGTAGGTCAGGTCTTCCATAATCCAGGGACCTTCTGCATGCTGCAGTCTAATCCAGAACAAACTTGATGCGTATTTTAATATTGACTATACAGCACAGAAGCATTTCCCTTTGGCCTCAATTTCGCACTGTTGGCTAAGTTGCCTACCTATCAGCATTTGACCTTGTATCCCTCTAGACCTTAATATTAACAGTCTAAATGTCTTTTAAGCATTGTAATTATACCTGGCTCTATGGGTTCCTCTGGTAGCTCATTCCATATACCCACCATCCACTGTTTGGGAAAAGTTACCCCATGAGTCCCTTGTTAAATCTTTCTCCACTCACTTTAAACCTATGTCCTCTAGTGTTAGACTCCCCTATCTTGATAAGAATGCTGTGCCCATTCATCTTATTTATGTCCTCATAATTTTATATGCATCCTATAAGGTTGTCTCTCAGTCTCCTACACTCCAGGGGAAAGAACTCTATCCTTATAGCTCAAGCCCTCTGGTCCCAGTAACATTCTTGTGAATGTTTTCTGCATCCTTTCCAGAGTAATAATATTATTCTTTCCACTGAGCAACCACGAATGCACAGTATTTCATGTGATCTTGGCGATAATTTGTAAGTGACGTCACAATCCCTGTTCCCAATATCCTGACTGAAACCGTGTGCCAGACTTTCACCTTTTCAGAGAACAATATACTGTCCCATAGTTATCTCTGTTCTATAACTCTCTCTCCAGTGCTCCACTATTTACTCTGCATGTCTTGCACTGGTTTATCTTGCCAAAATGAAATACCTTGCACTTGGCTGAGTTAAATGTTATCTGCCATTACTTGGCCTACTTCTCCAGTTCATCAAGATCCTGTTGTAATTTTAGTTGACCTTCACTGTCCACCACACCACCATTTGGTGTCACTCACAAACTTACTAGCCTTGTTAACAGCATTGTTAAGCAACAGTGGATCCAACACCAGTCCCTTTGTATCCAATTGATCTAAATTTCCAGTCTAGCCTGCCATGTGGGACTTTATTAAGGCCTTGTTAAAATCCATCTTGCCATAGTGAATTCCCTTTCTCACCTCTTCAAAACAGAAACCCGTTCAAATTTGAGACATGGTTTCCATTGCACACAACCATGCTTGTTAGTATACAAATGCTGGTAGATCATGTCTTTTAAAATCTCCTCCAGTAACTTTCCCACCACTGAATTTTAGGTTCACCAGCCTTCAGTTCCCTTGCTTGTTCTTCCAACCGTTCTTAAATAAAGCAAAAGCATTAGCCTCTCTTCAGTCTTCTGGTACCTCATTTCTGGGTCTTTGGCTTTAGGAGCTTGCCCCTGAGCTGCTGAAATACGAAACAAAACGGCTTTACTTGTGCGCACAAGGTGTGTTCTTTTATAGGAAATTGCCTAACCCTGCTGTTCTGATTACCATTGCATTAAAGCCCAAAAGCAGGCTTCAAAAGTCATTCAATACTTTGAATGTTTCTTGCTAAATAAAAATGCACAACCAGGGACAGATAAGGAAGTTTTTCTGGTGTGAATATAGCTAGTTAGAAGCTGTTCTATCCAGTATAACAAACTTAACATTTTAATTTTGCCAGCAAAACTGCAAATTGTGCCCTTTTCCCTTCTGGCTGTCCTCTCCCTAAACTTGACAACAGATCAATATTGAATGTTACTCTGCAGTCAGAATTTAGAGTCTTTCATAACTTACAAGTTTTTTCCCATATTGAAAGACTTGGATGAAAATCATACCCTCATCTTCCTTAGACTTGCACGATGTATACTGCCATGTGCAGCTTCTTCCCATTTGAAAAATCTATAAAATATTTTTTGCTGTTCCTTACCCTGTCCCAAACACTTCATATTTTGTTTAAAAATCTTCATAGAATAATGGGAACTTTGAGGTGTGTGTAATCAATATCAGTTTTTGGTTAAAGACCAATCAGGTACAGCCTTGTCTGTGTGTGGATCCAAAGGTTCAGAATTAAGATGTCAAAGAACTATCTTCCCTCAGATGCCATTTGATTCACCAACAGTTCTTCAGTGTATTGAGCTACCGAAATTTGCACTAATTTGTTAATTGACCTTCTGTATACCTTTTAGTGTTTAGCAAATGTCCTGATATGATTGCTTTCCTGTCTTATTTAAGTTATGTCTTCTCCTTTCTATGTAAAGTCTTCCCTATAAAATGATCAAAACCTTTGCAAAGACATTGAGGGATATTTGGAAAGTAACCAGGCATAAGCTGGGGAGGAAGGGGATCAGGTATGATTGCACTGAGTGATGCAGCAGCCTTAAAGGGCCAAATGTCCTTCTCTTGTTGATATTTGGAAGCCAGCTGAAAGATGAATGCAACAGTGAATTCACTATAGGTTTGAGGAAATTTCCAAGCATAGGAAGAACAGCCCAAAAATGATACCATTTGAAGCATCAACTTTGTAATATTTAATGGAACTTCCTGACTACTGTCTACACTCTGTACTTCTCACTGCCTCCGTAAAGCAGCCAGAGAATAGAGAAGAAATAAAGTTGAAGATGAGAGTTTCATTTTGGCAATATTTAATGTTCGCAAAAATAACTTGCTAAAAATGGAATCAGCACCTAGCTTCCACTTTGATAAACAAACATGAAGTGCATTGTCTTTCAAAATGCATACTTAAGCTGTATTAGAAATCTTCCTCTGTTTGAATTTAAAAGCATTTTGATCATTCATTCTTTGTATTGCCATCTTGTTTCAAGCATGTCCAGTGGCTTGCTTGATCTACTTTCCTCAAGTTTATACACAGCGTGCGTTTTAGCATTCTAAAAAGCTTTTTTTTAAATATTTTCCATCAGAATATTTTGGTGACTTACATTGGAATGTTTCTTGGTGGAGATTATATATTCACGTGGACTAACTTCATTGGATTAAATATCAGGTTAGTGATGAGTTGGTATTTTAATCACTTTCCTCTGAAGTTTGGGAATCATAGCATTTGATAAAGTATTTCTGCTGTCATAGTTTGGAAAACCTAAATTTTTTTAATACTTCAATGGGCTACATTCTCATCTTGTTGAATATTCCCAAGTACTGGATGACAAATTGCTATATTTTTAACATACACTGATAGTAATTATCTGGGTAAATGTGCTAGCCATTTTGTGTCCTGCAAGGTGTCCATGAGGGGAATGAGACAAATTACTGGATAATATATTTTAACCAGTGGTAATTAAGGAATATGCTCAAGAACCCTTGATTTAAAATCCTCTTCCACATGATTGATTTGAAGATTGTCTTGTGCTTGTGTCTTGCATTGGGGCTTGAGTCAGATGACAAGATGTTTAGTCAAGTGCAAATCAGTTGTAACTGGATACCATTTTAGTTTCCAAAGTTTAAATAGTCATTAGTTGCAATGAAATCTGGGCAAATAAGAATGCATTTATCAGATTTATCATTTTCATAGATTAGTATTGTGCATATATTCTCTTGACTCTCCTCATGTTGGGTCATTAGGAGGAAGTTTGCAGACTATTGGAAGGACTTACTATGGCACAGTTTTCTTTAAGAAAAAGATGTAACAGATGCATTGTATAACACTCAGTTTAATAGGATAGAGTTCCTTTGAGGTCCTAGTATTCAGTTCATCTTCAAGCGATCTCTTTGGCCTGCCAGGTTCTGTAATTTTGCTAATTAAACTTGGCATCATTAATACATTGAGATGTCATCCTTTCAAATGCCTTTTGTTTTGACAGCATTGCGGGGAGTTTGGTGTATTCTTATATTACATTCACGGAGGAGCAGGTAACCAGGACATCAGGAAACAGCAGCAACACTGAATCCAAGGAAAAAATTGCTGTATGAGATGAGCATCTTAACAGATTAACTTTTTATTCATTTTAATTTTAGATTTACTTTTATCTGTAGTTATCCGTGTTTTCAGTTTTATTACAATGTTGAAGGACCAATTGAAAAACTAGTATTAAATGGCCTACTTAACCACGGTAGCTTATGACATTACAAATTCCCCAAGTCCAAAGCTCCAAATAGATGTCTCTATTTGAGGATCTTAATTCATTTGTTTTAAAGTATTTATTGTTTGTACCTAACTGTACAATAGCCTAGTGGTCTTGGAGATGGAAAATATTATGCCTAAAATCACTTTAAATAAATTCTCTGTCTAAACCAGGGGTTCCCAACTTGGAGTCCATGAGCCCCTTGTTTAATGGTATTGGTCCATGGCATAATAAAAGTTGCGAGCCCCTAATCTAAACTATAAACCATTGGTGGCGGGGTGGAGATGTGTCTCTACCAAAGGAGGTGTAAGGCGCTCCTTTCCTCCGCTAGCCTGCAGGTCATCATCAAGGTCATGTGAAGTCATGGGAGTGGGTTGTATGTGCATATCACAAGTTCTGGTTTGATGACCACTGACGCCAGTCATACAATCTCTGAAGTTTATTGATACTGGCTGGGGTCACCCAAATTGTAAAGACACTGCCCAGAAGAAGGCAATGGCAAATTATTTCTGTAGAAAAATTTGCCAAGAACAATTAAGGTCAAAGACCATAATCGCCCACTTTATTCAACTCAGCACATGATGATGAAACTGTAAAACTACCAATTTTAGTAACACTGGTTGAGTACCCTTATCCAAAATTCCAAAATCCAAAAGCCTCCAAAATCCGAATTTTTTTTGAGCGCTGACATGACATCACAGATGGAAAATTCCACAAGGCGCTAGGAAGGTTCCCAGGCAATGCATAAATCTCTGTGCATTATACAGTTCTGAGAAGTATTCTCACATATGTAATGAACAGAAATTAATGAAAAATAGAAAAATGCTGCATAAAGTGAAAATGAAGAAATGAATCATGTATTGAAAGAATGGATTTGTCAGTGAACGTATGTCATTCAACAGTATGCTGATCACGAAACAAGCAAAGATCTATCATGACGAACTGAAAATTGAAGGTAATTGTGAATATTCAGCTGGCTAGTTGCAGAAATTTAAGAAGAGGCGTGACATTAAATTTTTGAAGATTTAAAAGAAATCTTAAAATAGTGTCTCCTGATCATGAAGCAGCAGAGAAATTTATTGATAAGTTGCGAAGATCATCACTGATGAAAATCCAACACCAGAACAAATCTCCAATGCTGATTGTTTTTATACCTTACATAAAACTTTAGAAAGGTTAAAACACAAATAGTGTACTGTAACCTTTTAATCTAAACACGACATTATAGGTGAAGACTGAAAGCCTGTTGTTTGTTGTTCAACAGCTGATTCAGCTATTCTCCTGAAGCTGCTGTGCTGCGTTTGTTACCCTGCACACATTATATTTTCATTATGTTAGTAGTTTGTAGTAATTTTTACTGTTAAGTATAGATGTGTAATGAGCAAGTGTAAGACAAAGACTGCTTACCGGTGGCGTATAAATTCAGTCAGAAATGATGGTGATCGCAAGTTTTATATATAATTATATTCCAAACTCCAAAAATGTCTGAAATTGGAAACACTTTTGGCCCCAAGCATTTCAGAGAAGGGATACCTAACTTGTACTTCTAAGCAAAGGAAGTTGCGTGCCTATTGTTTTCAACATCTGTTTAACTTTTTTACTCCTGGATTGAGAAGCTGAGGGTGTCTTCTTGGAGCATTGGTACAAGTCAGCTGCCTCCTGCATTGCAACTTCCAAATTTGATCTATTAACAGACTGCTTGAATAAAATGGAAGCTGTATTTTTAATTAAGCTAAACTTTGATTCTGATAGAAACAAGATTGTTGTAGGAAAGTGTGAGTTAGTTATAAATTTATGATTTTGAGAAGGAACGATTGTTTTCTAGTTTCAAATAATAGACAATTACTTTGGGGAAACAACAATGTTAAGACAAATCTCTCATTTTAACACGTCATTTGCAAATCTCATAAAATGCCCAGAAATATCTTTGTAAAGAACTGTGTACTAATGCAGTTCTACCAAGCATAAAGCCATCACCTGGATGGTTTAGTGGAGAATTGTATTTCTTTTCAAAATGTGCTTAATGGTCTTTTGAACTGCCTTTTTTCTGCAATGTAGTTGATGGACATTGGAGAAATCAATCAAAGGATATAATTTGATTTGGTTGTGTTAAAACATTAAATTTTAATTCTAAGTGTACTTTAAATTGTAGCATCTTTAACATGAAGCCATTTAAATATTTTAGTGCTTTTAACAGAATCTGCTAAAGAATTTTAAATCTCATTAGAAAATGTTGACTCGTGTGAGAAATACTGATAGACCTGGTGAAACTCATTCTGTCTCTTGATCCATTGAATTCTAACTTGTCAGGAAATTAAATTGATGTTTCAAATTTAAAATTCCTTGTTCCAAATCAAGATGTCCCTCAGTGATTAATTATTCTCTACTCCAGGCAAATTTCTTGAAGATCTGTGTATTTGTGACAACTTCATAAAACATGAATATAAAGCCTATGGAATATAAAGCTTTTGAGAAAAATGTTAGCATGATTTCAGTAAACTCTGTAATTCCTAATGTGCAATATTTAATGAGAATTTCCTAATTTTTATTTTCTAAGATGCATGTTCTGAAAATAGTTTATCAAGTGACATTTGTCGATCTTGATTTTGTGAATACAACAAGATGAATTGAAATTCATGCACATTTACAGGTTAAATTGGTCCTATGGACATAAAGATCTGCACTACTCAGAATCAGTGACTCCTATTAAATTGTGGCAGCATTTTGTTTTTGTTCAGCACCAAGTCTAATTGGCTAACATTTCAGTGAAGTGTTCCCTTATAATTTTGCTTTGGTCCACCAAGGTGTTTAATGGCTGGTTTCCAAAATGCGTTTAATACTGAAAACAATTTGTATGCTGGTGTTTGTGGTCAGTAAATAAGTATTGTTCAATGTATGTAAACACTGAAGTGCCTAGATACTGAATTAGAGGTGAATTTATGAATATTTTTAAATGAAAATTTGTGTATTTAACCCATTGTAATGTAGATGCATTAAAATCTAGATTTTACAAATGTATATACTACCAAAACTGAAGAAAATGAAGCTTCTAGGTATTGCTTATGCAATTCCCAATAATGTATAACGCCAACTGTTCTACTTTGTTTTTAATTATTCCATTGTACACATTTTCATTGAGGGAAGTTTGGTTTACAAATATATTTTGTAACAAATGCAAACACTGCTGGCTCTGACTGTTTTAACTTCAGTGTAAGTCTATTATAATTCTGTATTCTCTTCAAGGTACATCTTACAGGTAGAGGTCATATGAAACATAAATGCAATATTTTATAAATCTTGCATTGATAGGTTTCAGTAATTTTGGAAAGGTTGTTAAGTGTGTTCAAGACAGATTCCTGTCACAGTATGTTGACAGGCTGACTAGGGGGAATGCCATACTAGATCTAGTATTATGTAGCAAACCTGGTCAGGTCACAGATCACTCAGTGGGTGAGCATCTGGGGGACAGTGACTTCCGCTCTCTGGCCTTTAACATTATCATGGAAAATGATAGAATCAGAGAGGACAGAAAAAATTTTAATTGAGGAAGGGCAAATTGAGGCTATAAGGCTAGAACTTGCGGGTGTGAATTGGGATGATGTTTTTGCAGGGAAATGTACTATGGACACGTGGTCGATGTTTGGGAATAAATTTGTCTCAGTGAGGAAGATAAAGAACGATAGGGTGAAGGAACCATGGGTGACAAGTGAGGTGGAAAATCTAGTCAGGTGGAAGAAGGCAGCATACATGAGGTTTAGGAAGCAAGGGTCAGATGGGTCTATTGAGGAATATAGAGCAGCAAGACAGGAGCTTAAGAAGGGGCAGAGGAGAGCAAGAAGGGGGCATGAGAAGGCTTTGGCGAGTAGGGTAAAGGAAACCTCCAAGACATTCTTCAATTATGTGAAGAACAAAAGGATGACAGGAGTATAGGTAGGACCGATTAGAGATAAAGGTGGGAAGATATGCCGGAAGGCTGTGGAAGTGAGCGAGGTCCTCAGTGAATTCTTCTCTCCAGTATTCACTAATGAAAGGGAACTTGATGACGGTGAGGACAATATGAGTGAGGTTGATGTTCTGGAGCATGTTGATATTAAAGGAGGGGAGGTGTTGGAGTTGTTAAAATACATTAGGACGGATAAGTCCCAGGAGCCTGACGGAATATTACCCAGGCTGCTCCACAAAGGGAGGGAAGAGATTGATGAGCCTCTGGCTAGGATTTTTATGTCCTCATTGTCCATGAGAATGGTACCAGAGGATTGGAGGGAGGCGAATGTTGTCCCCTTGTTCAAAAAAGGTGGTAGGGATAGTCCAGGTAATTATAGATCAGTGAACCTTACGTCTGTGGTGGGAAAGCTGTTGGAAAAGATTCTTAGAGATGGGATCTATGGGCATTTAGAGAATCATGGTCTGATCAGGGAGAGTCACTTTGTGAAGGGCAGGTTGTGTCTAACAAGCCTGATAGAGTTCTTTGAGGAGGTGATCAGGCATATAGATGAGAGTAGTGCAGTGGATGTAATCTACATGGATTTTACAAAGGCATTTGATAAGGTTCCACATGGTAGGCTTATTCAGAAAGTCAGAAGGCATGGGATCCGGGGAAGTTTGGCCAGGTGGATTCAGAATTGGCTTGCCTGCAGAGGGCAGAGGGTCGTGGTGGAGGGAGTACATTCGGATTGGAGTGTTGTGATTAGTGGTGTCACACATGGATTGGTTCTGGGACCTCTACTTTTCGTGATTTTTACTAAGGACCTGGCAAATGTTGGTGATGTGAATAGTGTAGAGGATTTTCAAAGATTGCAGAGAGACATCGATAGGATGCAGAGGTGGGCTGAGAAGTGGCAGATGGAGTTCAACCCAGAGAAGTATGAGGTGGTACACGTTGGAAGGACAAACTCCAAGGCAGAGTAAATGGCAGGATACTTGGTAGTGTGGAGGAGCAGAAGGATCTGGGGGTACATGTCCACAGATCCCTGAAAGTTGCCTCACAGGTAGATAGGGTAGTTAAGAAAGCTTATGGGGTGTTAGCTTTCATAAGTCGAGGGATAGAGTTTAAGAGTCACGATGTAATGATGCAGCTCTGTAAAACTCTGTTTAGGCCACACTTGGAGTACTGTGTCCAGTTCTGGTCGCCTTACTATAGGAAGGATGTGGAAGCATTGGAAAGGGTACAGAGGAGATTTACCTGGATGCTGCCTGGTTTAGAGAGTATGCATTATGATCAGAGATTAAGGGAGCTAAGGGTTTACTCTTTGGAGAGGAGGAGGATGAGAGGAGACATGATAGAGGTGTACAAGATATTAAGAGGAATAGATAGAGTGGACAGCCAGTGCCTCTTCCCCAGGGCACCACTGCTCAATACAAGAGGACATGGCTTTAAGGTAAGGGGTGGGAAGTTCAAGGGGGATATTAGAGGAAGGTTTTATACTCAGAGAGTGGTTGGTGCGTGGAATGCACTGCCTGAGTCAGTGGTGGAGGCAGATGCACTAGTGAAATTTAAGAGACTACTAGACAGGTATATGGAGGAATTTAAGGTGGGGGGGGGTTTATATGGGAGGCAGGGTTTAAAGGTCGGCACAACATTGTGGGCTGAAGGGCCTGTACTGTGCTGTACTATTCTGTGTTCTGTTATGTATGTTTTATGTTCATCTTATTTCCTGGTAAGTTTTACTACATGCTCTGCATTTAGAAAATAGTCTATACCTTTATTCCCTCAACCAAAGTGCATGACTGTGTACTTTCCTACACTGTGTTCTGTCTGCCTCTTCTTTGCCTTGTCTGAACTCTCCAGGTACTTCTGCAGACTCCCTGCTTCCTCAACACTGGTTGCCCCTCCACCTATCTTTATATTGTCACAAAGCCATTACTACCATCATCCAGATTATTGACATGTAATTTGAAAAGAAGTAGCCCCAACACTGACCCCTGTTGATCACTTCTAGTCACCAGCAGCCAACATGAAAAGTCCTCCTTTATTCCCACTCTTCCCTCCTGCCAGTCTACCAATCTTCTATTCATGCTACTATCTTTCCTGTAATATCGTGGGCTCTTACCTTGTTAGGCAGCCTCGTGTGGCACCTTGTCAAAGGCCTTCTGAAAATCCAAGTAAACAACATCCATTGACTCTCCTTTGTCTATCCTGCCTGTTATTTCCTCAGAGTTCCAACAGATATGTCAAGTAGGATATCCCTTTAAGGAAATTTCTGAAACCTTGCCCTTTAATAATGGATTCCAACATCTTTCTAACCACTAAAGTCTGGCTAACTGGCTTATAATTTCCTGTCTTTTGCCTCCTTTCCTTATTTAAAAAGTGGAGTGACATTTGCAATTTTTTACTCTCCAGAACTATTCCAGAATCTAGTGATTCTTGAAAGATCACTACTAATGTCTCTACAATCCTTTCAGCTACCTCTTTCAGAACCCTGTAGTCCATTTGGTCCAGTTATCTACTTTCAGACCTGTCAGTTTCCCAAGCGCTTTCACCCTAGTAATAGCAACTACACTCCCTTCTGCCTGCTGACACTCCAAATTCTGACATGCCCTTATGTCTTCCACAGTGAAGTCTGATGCAAAATACCTTTCAAGTTTGTCCACCTTTTCATCTCCTAATGTTACCTCTCCAGTGGTCTGATGTCCATTTTTGCCTTTCGTTTAATATCTGAAAAACTTTTGGTATTCTCTCTCTGTTATTGGCTGGCTTACCTTCATATTTCACCTTTTCTTTCCTTATGGCTTTTTAGTAGCCTTTTATTGGTTTTTAGAAACTTCCCAATCCTATAGCTTCTCTTTAATTTTTTGCAATATTATATGCCCTTTTTTTTCGCTTTTATGCTGTCTTGGATTTTCCTTGTTGCCCCATTCACACTTTACAATACTTCTTTAGAATGAATCTATCCTGTACCTTCAGAATTTCTCCCAGAAACTCCAACTATTGCTGCTCTGCTGTCATACCTGCTAGTGTCTTTCCAATCATCTTTGGCAGCTCTTCTCTCATATCTCTCTCATTCCCTTTACTCCACTATAATACTGATGCATCAGATTTTAACTTCTCCCTCTCAAATTGCAACGTGGAATCAATTGTATTAGTTTCTTTGTCTCCTAAGGGATCCTTTACCTTAAGCTCCCTAATCAAATTTGTTTCATTATGTAACACCCCGTCCAGAATTGCCTTTTCCCTAGTGGGCTCAACTAGAAGCTGCTCTTAAAAAAAAGTTACCTCAAAAACATTCTACTAATTTCTTCGCAGGGATCCAGCACCAACCTGATTTTCCCAATCTCCCTGCATATCGAAATCTCCCATCACCATTATAATATCGCTCTTTTTACATGCCTTTTCTATCTCTCCTAATTTGTATCCCACATCCTGGCTACTGTTCAGAAGCCTGTATATAACTCTCATCTGGGTGTGTTTTTTTTCACTCTTGCTGTTTCTTAACTCTACGCACAAAGATTATACATCTTTCTAATTAGTCCCTTTTAACCATGCTGGTTGAGAACTAATTCTGGATTTTCCACATTTGGTCCTGCATGTTCATGTACTACTTTTGATTTGATTAGTTTCTGCCTCTTTAGACTCTTCTACCCACTGTGTAGAACAAATTTTCTTCACTTCCTTGCTAAAACTTCAAATTACCTTAATTCCACAACTCCTGGCTTTAGATTCCTCGACTAGAGTGATGGGTCCTTCCTTTTTAATCTAGCCCTCTCATCACATTTTATACATTTGTTAAGTCTCTCCTTGGCCACCTATCTTCCAAAATAGACAACCCTTTTAATGCAATCACTTTCTGTAGTATAACCAGAATTGTACACAGTACTTTGGCTGTGGCCCAGCAAGTAAAGTGTGTAATTCTAGCATAATCTCCCTGCTTTTATACTTGTGCCTTTTGCTAATGAGGTAAAACATCCTATAAGGCATCTAAAATTGTATTTTTACACCTCAAATTCTGAAGTTTACAGTTAATTTCTAATAATTGAGCATATGATTTACCAAGAAAGTGCATTGTCCTCTGAAACCCTTTAACTTTTAGACTGCAGTTTAAAAACAGCAACTATATTATTTACATTAGTGAAATGTCTTTCTTATTTTTAGAACAACCATGGTTGACTGCTGTCAATGCCAAATATTCTTGAGTGTGAGAGGCAGGTGTGTGGTTCTGAATAAAATGCTTTGTGTCATTCAAACTCTTTCAATTTCCCTTAAGTAGTATATATTTTAAATAATTGAAATGGGCAGAATTACAAAGTGGTTGCCAGTTGAGGGGAAAAGGATATTTTTTGGGTTGTTGGAGATTCTGGATAGATCAAACATTGTGTTTGATTTTAACTTCAACTTTAAGAACAGATGATGGGAAAGTATTGCTCTAATTAATTTTCCATGGTACAGGCTTAAATAATTTTGCAACATTCAAGAGTGGCAGGGAAGCGAGGTATGTACAGTGAAAATTAAGACTGAGAAGGTGCTCAGGAAGCTTAATGGTCTGAGGATGGATAAATCTCTTGGACCTGATGGAATGCAACCTCGGGTTCTGAAGGAAGTAGCTGGAGATATTGCAGAGTGATTAACAATGATCTTTTAAGAATAGATTCTGGCATTGTATTGGGTGACTGGAAAATTGCAAATGTTACTCCACTATTTTAAGAAGGGTGGGAGGCAGAGAAAGGAAACTGTAGACTTGTTAGCCTGACATCAGTAGTTGGGAAGTTGTTTGAATCGATTACTAGGAATGAGATTGTAGAATATCTGGAGGCACGTGACAAGATAGGCCAAAGCCAGCATGGTTTCCTCCAAGGAAAATCCTGTCTGACTAACGTACTGCAATTTTTTTGAAGAAATTACAAGTAGGGTAGACAAAGAAGATGTAGTAGATGTGCTACACTTTGATTTTCAGAAGGCCTTTGACAAGGTGCCACACATGAGGCTGCTTAGCAAGGTAAGAGCCCATGGAATTACAGGGAAGTTACTAGCATGGGTGGAGCATTGGCTATTGGCAGAAAACAGTGGGAATAAAGGGATCCTATTCTGGCTGGCTGCCGGTTACCAGTGGAATTCCATGGGTCGGTGTTGGGACCACTGCTTTTTACGTTGTATGTCAATGATTTGGATGATGGGATTAATGGATTTGTGGCTAAATTTGCCGTTGATACAAAGATAGGTGGAGGAGCGGGTAGTGTTCAGGAAGCAGAAGGACTTGGAAAGTTTAGGGGAATGGGCAAAGAAGTGGCAAATGAAATACAATGTTGGAAAGTATGGTCATGCACTTTGATGGAAGAAATAAATGGGCAGGCTGTTACTTAGATGGGGAGAGATTTCAAAGTGCAGAGATGCAAAGGGACTTGGGAGTCCTTGTGCTGGATACCCTAAAGGTTAACCTCCAGGTTGAGTTGGTGGTGAAGAAAGCGAATGCAATGTTGGCATTCATTTCTAGAGGTATAGAATATAAAAGCAGGGATGTGATGTTGAGGCTCTTATAAGGCACTCATGAGACCACACTTGGAGTATCATGTGCAGTTCTGGGCTCCTTATTTTAGAAAGGATATGCTGACATTGAAGAGGGTTCAGAGAAGATTCACAAGAATGATTCCAGGAATGAAAGGGATGAGGAACATCTGGCAACTCTTGGGCTGTATTCCCTGGAGTTCAGGAGAATGAGGGGGGGATCTCATAGAAACATTCTGAATGTTAAAAGGCTTTATTAGATATGGCCAAGTTATTTCCCATGGTAGGGGATTCTAGGACAAGAGGGCATGACCTCGGGATTGAAGGACGTCCATTTAGAACAGAGATGCGGAGAAATTACTTTAGAGGGTGGAGAATCTGTGGAATTTGTTGCCACGAGCGGCTGTGGAGGCCAAGTCATTGGGTGCATTTAAGGCAGAGATAGATAGGTTCTTGATTAGCCAGGGCATCAAAGGGTATGGGGAGAAGGCAGCGGAGTGGGGATGACTTGAAGAATTGGATCAACCCATGATTGAATAGCCTACTTCTGCTCCCATATCTTATGGTCTTGTGCTGCCCTAAAACAGCTGACATTAGTTATAAATGGAGACCCTGATGAACAAAGAGTTAAATTGTATCACAGAGGCAAAATTCAAAAGGGCAGAGAATGCAGGACTGAAGGCACTGTATTTAAACGTGTAGCATTCAGAATAAAGTGGATGAACTCAGTGCAATTAGAGATTGGTCAGTATGACAGTGTGGATATCACAGACGTGGCTGGAAGAAGGCCGTAGTTGGGAGCTTCACATTAAAGGATATACTTTATATTGAAAGGACAGGCAGGAAGGCATAGGCACTGGTATGGTTCTGTTGGTAAGAGATGGAATGATATCTTTAGAAATCGGTGACATAGGGTCAGAGAATGTTGAATCTTTACAGGTGGAGTTAAGAAATTGCAAAGGTTTAAAATAAAAGCCATATGGGAATCATATATAGGCCTCCAAATAGTAGCCAAGATGTGGGGTTGAGATTGCAAAGGGAGCTGGAAAAGGCATGTAATAAGCATAATGACATAATTGTAATGGGGGACTTCAGTATACAAGGGGATTGGGGAAAATCAGGTTGGTGGCAAATCTCAACAGAGGGAATTTGTTGAATGCCTACGAAATGGCTTTTTGGAGCAGCTTGTGCTTGACCCTGCTCGGGGAAAGGGTATCTTAGATTGGGTGTTGTGTAATAACACAGATCTTACTTAGGAACTTAACGTCAAGGAACGCTTGGGAGGCAGTGATCACAATATGATTGAATTCGTACTGCAGTTTGAGAGGGAGAAGCATAAGTCACATGTAATTAGTATTGTAATGGAATAAAGGGAATTACAGAGGCATGAGAGAGGAGCTCCTCCAAGTGGATTGGAGGTTGGTACTGGTGGGGATGATGGCAGAGCAGGAATGGCTGAAGTTTTTGAGAAGACTTCACAAGGCGCAGGACAGATAGGTCCCACAGAAGAAGTTGCTCTCAAATGGCAGGGCTAGGCAACATGGCTGACAAGGGAAGTTAAGGACTGCATAAAAGCCAAGGAAAGGGTGTAAAAGGCAGCAAATGTGAGTGGGAAGTTGGATGATTGGGAAGCTTTTAAAATCCAACAAAAAGCAAATAAAAATGCTATAAAAAGGGAAAAGATGAAATATGAGGGTAGACAAGCCAAAAATATAAAGCAGGATACCAAATGTTTTTCAGTTGTAAGAGTAAAAGGGAGATGAGAGTTGAATTGGACCACTGGAAAATGATGCTGGTGAGGTATTAATGGGGACCAAAGAAATGGCAGATGAACTTAATGGGTACTTTTCATTAGTCTTCACTGTGGAAGACATGAGCTGTGTGCCAGAGGTCCGTGAGTGTCAGGGAGCAGGAGTGAGTGCCGTCGCTATTACAGAGGAAAAGGTGCTAGGCAAACTCAAAGGTCTTAAGGTGGATAAAGGCACCTAGCCCAGATGGACTATATCCCAGAGTCCTGAGAGAGGTTGCAGAAGAGATTACGGATGCATTGGTCATGATCTTTCAAGAATCACTTGATTCTGGCATGGTCCCGGAGGACTGGAAGATTGCAAATCCCAGTCCATTCTTCAAGAAGGGAGGAAGGCAAAAGAAAGGTAATTATAGGCCAGTTAGCCTAACCTCAGTGGTGGGAAAGTGTTGGAGTCTATTATTAAGCATGAGGTTTTGAGGTACTCGAAGACTAGTGATAAAATAAGTCAAAGTCAGCATAGATTCTGTAAAGGAAATCTTGCCTGACAAATCTGTTAAGAGGTCTTTGAGGAAATAACAAGCAGGGTGGACAAAGGCGAGGCAATGGATGTCATTTACTTAGATTTCAGAAGGTGTTTGATAAGGTGCCACACATGAGGCTGTTTAACAAGATTAAATCCTATGGTTTTACAGGATAGATACTGGCATGGATAGCGGAATGGCTGACAGGCTGGAGGCAATGAGTGGGAATAAAGGAGGTCTTTTCTGGTTTGGCTGCTGGTGACTAGTGGTGTTCCTCATGGATCAGTATTGGGATTGCTGCTTTTCGCATTGTTTGTCAATGGTTTAGATAATGGAATTGATGGCTTTGAGGCAAAGCTTGTGGATGATACGAAGATAGGTGGAGGGGTAGGTAGTGCTGAGGAAGCAATACAATTGCAGCAGGACTTAGACAAATTGGAAGAATAGGCAAAAAGTGGCTGATGGAATACAGCAGCGGGAAATGTACGATAATCCATTTTGGTAAAAGGAACAATAGTGCGGACTATTATCTAAATGTTCCAAGTAGTTGCTTGGTGTTCTTTTGTCTTCATGGTGTAGTTTTTGCCAGGATACTGACTCACCAACAGTTGGACCTTCCAGATACAGGTGTATTTTACTACAATCAATTGAAACACCTTGACTGCACACAGGTGATCTCCATTTAACTAATTACGTGACTTCTAAAACAAAATGGCTGCACCGGTGATAATTTGGTGTGTCATTTTAAAGGGGGTGAATACTTAAGCAATCAATTTTATTGTTTTATATTTGTAATTAATTTAGATCACTTTGGAGAAATCTGTTTTCACTTTGAGACAAAAGAGTCTTTTTCTGTTGATGAGTGTCAAAAAAGCCAGATTAAATTCAATGTTGTAAAACAGTAAAACATGAACACTTCCAAGGGGGTGAATACTTTTTATAGTGACTGTAACTCAATTCTAATTGAATGAAGGCTCTGAGCTATTTTAATTTTTCCTGACCTTCCATGATAGACTTTAATATTTTATGCATAGTAGTTGTTTCACAAATGTGTCTGCTATTGATACATTATTTAAGATTTTCACTTCAACATCCTAATCTAGCAGGTGACTTGAAGGTTGGTGGTGTGCAGATGACAAGAAGGTTAGTCATGTTGTGGATAATGCAGAGCTGGGCTGAGAAGTAGCAGATGGAGTCAATCTGGAAAATAGTCAGAAAGATTGAACTTAAAGGGCTGAGTACAAATTTAGTAGAAGGATTCTTAGTAGTGTGGACTAACAGAAAGTTTTTGGGGTCCTTGTGCATAGATCTTTCAATGTCGCTGTGCTAGTTGATAGGGCAGTTAATAAGGCAGATGGATGTTGGCCTTCATAAAGTGGAGGATTCTGTTCAAGAACCCCAAGGTAATGTAGCACTATAAAACTCTGATTAGACCACACGGTATTTTCTGCTCATTTTTGGTCATCTCATTACAGAAAGGATGTGGAAGGTTAGAGAGAGTGCAGACAGGATGCTGTCTGGATTAATAAACATATCTTGCATGGAAAGGTTGAGTGAACTAGGGCTTTTCTCTTTGGCATGAAGAAGGATGAGAGAACCCTTGATAGAGGTGTACAATATTGTAGGAGTTATAGATAGTGGACAGCTAGTGCATGAAAATTTCCAAGTCACTGAATATCCCTTGGAGTCAATCATCAAGAAATGGAAAAAATATGGCACAGCTGTAAATCTGCCTAGAGCTGGCTGTCCTCAAAAACAAGAGGGGAATAGTGAGGGAGGCCACCAGGAGAGCTAGGACAACTCTGGAGGAGCTACAAGCTCAGTATTTAAACTTTAATTGACTCTATATTAGTTTTTATTATGTGGACAGATTTGTACACAATATTCCAAATTCAACTTATTGACAGAAGTTTTCTTTAGTTGTGCACTTTTTAAATCTAACTCTTTATCAATTTGTTTTAATCCTGCCATACCTACATTGAAACTTTGTAATTTGAGTGTTTATACTTGATTGCTTTACCTCATCTATGTCATTTCAGTTCTAATAAATTTAAACAACATTTCTTTTCCCTATTTTTATTTTTAATATGTGGCTGCAAACTGTCTGGACCAGGGTTTTTTATCATGGATTTGGAAAATGTTTCTTCTTTTGAATTACTGTGCAAGTAATTCCCTAATTTAATTTAGTCTGCATACACTACACTGCATTTTGCCACTCTCCCAGATTAACAATTTGGTTTTTAATCATTATTTCTTCCTGTAATTTTATCTTGACCATTCTTTCATGGCCCTTTTTACTATTGCTAGTTTTTGTGCATGTTGAATGTTTAATGTTCTGTTTCTGGTTAATTCTGTTCTTTGCTTTTCAATCTTAAAACACTTCTTTGTATTCTTTGCCTTGGTCTCCTCTGCTATCCTTTGTTGTTTTTGTCATTCAGTTACTCCATGTCACTGGAGTATAAATTGTTCTTGTGTTTATATTCCAGTACTTCTAGTTTTAAGAATCCTTGTGTTAAATTATTGTTACCATTATTGTCCGATTTATTTTCGGAATTTCATCCTGCTCTCAGTCCTTCAAATAAACCCATCCGATCTATACTAGTCATCTTTACGTGTGCCCTTCTCACGTGATATCCTAAACATTACATTGAAATGTAGCCTAATAACTATCCTGCTCCAATTCATTGTAAATCATCTCTTCTGAGCTTCTTGCATTCTGTATCAGAAAGATGTTCTGTGTACAGTGGGGGGGGGGATTAAAAAGCTTATTTTCTGCCTGTTATAGCTAACATCGGGATAGCTGAAGTACTATTTATTCTGTGTAACCCATTTCCCCAATTTATTTGTATGTGGCTGTCTTCATCTCCCACTGAGGGTGACGCTTTCACTAAGGAGAGGAGCGTGCATTTATGTATTTTTTTCATGGGATAGCTGTTGCTTTGGTACCCAAATAACCAACAGAAGCCTTTAAAACATTAGCAACCTATCAGGCCATCCCCACTTATTTCTTGTGCTCCTATGCTTTATCCCCACATGGTCATCAATTGTGCTAACTCTTCAACTTATCTTCACTTAGCAATTGACACTGGTTACTTAAGCCGTAGTGCTTTGGTTCAGTAAGGGAAATGGGGATAATCAGGTAATTATAGGTCTGTGAGCCTCATGTCAGTGATGGGGAAGCTATTGGAGAAGGGATACTGTGGATTTATGCAAATTTGTCAGGGATAGCTTGTTTAGGGACAGTCAGTGCCAGGCAGGTCATGCCTTACAAAATTGATTGAGTCAGCAGATAAAGATGCGTCTGATACAGGGTAAACTACAAGCTGGGATTCAGAATTGGCTTGCCCATATAAGACAGGGTACAGATAAAAAGCTATTGTTCTGGCTGGAGATCTGTGACCGGCGATATTGTGCAAAAAATCGGTGCTGGGACCTCTGTTGTTTGTGATATATATCAATGATTTTGGACGAAAATGTAGAAGGGCAGATTAGCAAGTTTGCAGATGACACTAAGATTAGTGGAGTTGTGGAGAGTGTAAAGGACTATCAAAGGATGCAGCAGGATATAGATCTGTTGCAGGTATGGGGATTAGAAGCAGCAGGTGGAGTTTTATCTGGGTGATGGTAAGGAGTTTGTACGTTCTGCCTGTGACTGTATGGTTTTTCTCCAGATGCACTGGTTTGCGCTCACAGTCCAAAGACAAGACATACTGGTTAGTATGTTAATTGGTCATTGTAAATTGTCTTGTGATTAGGCTGGTGTTAAATAGGTGGGTTCCTGGGCAGCACTGTTCATTGGGCTGGAAGGGCCTGTTCTACACTGACTCACTAAATAAACAAACAGTGTGTTGCTGTACCTGGTAGGTCTAATGGAAGGAAAAGGTTAAATAGTAGGCCTCTTTATAGCACCGAAGTACAGAGGGATCTTGAGAAGATTATTCATAGTGTTATGTTTTGTTTAACTCTGAAACATTAAAAAACTAGTTGAAAGGAATACAAGAGAGCCGAGAAATGTGTGTCTGTAAAGTGCACGCATATTACGTGCTTGCTTCATGACATCCAATTTATGTATTTTTACATATAACCCGTAATGAACTACTTAAACATAGAATAAAGCATAATCAATGTATTTCCTCATTCATATCATCATTTGATGAATATTCAGTTTCATATCTCCATTGATTCCTTTCTTTGTGGCTTTCCATTCATCTAGCTGCGCTTTGGTCTTTGCTTCTACTTCTACAAGAAGCTTTTTATCTCCCATTTGAAGTTCATGCAAGAAATCAAATGCACGCACAGTAGGTTCTGGTTCATTGCACTCAAAAAGAACTGAATGCCTGCAATTTTCCTGAAGCTCCTTGAACTCTCTTCCAGGTTAAAACCAAGCCATACTTCACAAGTAACTGCCTGATTAACATATCAGCAGCTTCCTCAGATATATTGCCTACAAAAGCTGTTGTAGTTGGACTACTGAATTCATCACGTTCACAATTCCACTGGCCAGTATGGTTCTTCCTTGGCCCAAGATGCTTTCCAACCAGAGCCACAGAGGTTGGCACCAACAGCCGTTTTCTCTCTGTTGGGCAACAGTTCATGGTGTACAGCACGGAGACGGTTGTTGCATCATCCAGTACCATCTTTAATTTGCTTTCAGTTGAATTTATTGCAGGAGAGGTGGCATACAAATTGTGGATGGCTCTCCAATCAAGTCGTAGTTGTCTCTGCCACTCACTTCCCCACAATGCTGGCCATTTTGTTTTTACCACTTACAAGCCCAATGTGACCTGTCGGTGTTTGTATTTCACTTCGAATGCCATTTCCACAGGAGTTATCTTTACTCTGGTCCACACTACGCCGGATAATTTTGAAAACGCCGGTTTCGAGTGAAAACGACAGGCGTCCACACTAAGCGTTTTTCAAAATATCTCCGTCCACATTAGGCGGATATGTGGGCGAATCTCCTCCTACTGGGCATATGCAGGACATGCAGAAAACAAGCGAAGAGGAAACGGTATACTTCGTGCGCGTTTGTCCAGTTACAGAGAAGAAAAACTTTAAAGGAATTGCTCTTTCTTGGCTCTCGCACAGGAGGTAATAAAACTTTAAAAAAAAACAAATACTGGAGCGTATGGAGGCAACCAACAGGGAGTTCACGGACAGTATAACCCAGCTGACGACGAACATTGAAAAACTAACTCTGTTATATTAATAAAACACCTTGTTAAATGTATAAAACGTCTGCATCAGCGTCATCTTATATTTCCATACAATGTTACACATCTATTGTCAGAGAAGTACTTGCATAAATTGGTAAACCACCTTCATACAAGCAAGGACAGAAAACAGGGCGAAGTGAGTATACTTATTTATTCAGTAAGCTATGGGTCAACTGGCTTCAGTCTCGTCCGTCTGTTCTGAAATTGTTAGGTGGTGGCGTTCAAGAAAACAACGAACATCTGTTCCGGCACGTCATGACAGTGTTTTTAAATAGCCAAAAAAGCTCACTTTACAATTTAACTCTCACGCCGTTCACACCGACTGCGCGTTATAACAGCTTGCGCAGTACCAAGCAGAAGCAGAAAAAAGCATTGTTGTTGTGGTGTTGTGATGACAGCGTTTTTAAATCTCTCTGTTTACCCCGTACACACTATGCCGGATATTAAACGTTTTCAGATTTGTTCACTCTGGAGAGTGTTTTCGAAAATCTCCGTTTTCGGGGGCTGAAAACACCGTTTCAGTGTGGACGGGAAGGCAAAACGAAGAGTAAAAGCTTCGTTTTCAAAATTATGCGGCGTAGTGTGGACGTACGATATCTGCAGGCTTCAGTTCAGTATCTTTGAAATGCCATTCAACCTCATTTTGTGTAATGACTAGAACTGCTGAGCCAGTGTCCAATTCCATTTTAATTAGTTTGTTGTTCACTTCTGGTGTAAGACAAGTTATTGCTTGTCCATCGTTAGTTTTCACATTGTAAATCTCAAGGCTATTCAGTCCTAATCCCTCATCATTATCGATTTTTCATCAATAGCATACAGATTAGTGCTTCTTTTGAAACTAAAACTTTTTAGCTTTTTCTCTTTCCTTTGAAGTCTTATTTATTTTTGTCTGACCGGCATGCTCTTTGTATTTGTCCCACTTAGTTGCATTTTCTGCAGGTTTCATCTTTAATCCTGCATTGGTCTGGTATATATAAGCCCCTGCCACAATGGTTACATAATTTGTTCAGTAAGGCAGGTTTCTATTTAGACATTGCAATTTTGTTCAGACTAACTTTCATTCCTGGCTGCAACTCAGTTGCGTCTCTGTCAGCTGTTTGCATTGATCCAGCCACGTATCTTAACAGCTCTTTTAAACGTGACTGTGCTTCTGTTAGGAGCCATTTTTGAATGCTTTATTTTAAGATTCCACGAACTAAACGTTCTCTCAGTGCATCATTAAGGTCATTACCGAACTGACAATGCTTATATAATCTCTTCAATTCAGCTATGTACTCTGAACCAAGGAGATGATCGTCGATTTCAGACGGTCTCAGCCTGAGCACACATCCCTTAGCATCAGCGGCTCCACAGTGGAGAGAGTGGAAAACATCAAGTTCCTTGGGCTGCAGATCTCGGACAATCTCACCTGGTCCAGGAACACCAGTGGGATTGTGAAACGGGCCCAGCAGAGATTGCACTTTCCGAGGAAGCTTAAACAAGCATCACTCCCCACTAACATCTTAACTACATTCTACAGAGGTGTAGTTGAGAGTATGCAGACTATTTGCATCACAACCTGGTACTCCAGCTGCAGTGCTGTCGACAAAAAAGCCTTGCAGAGGGTGGTTAGGGGAGCAGAGAAGGTTATTGGGGTCTCCCTACCTTCTGTCCAAGACCTCTTTCAGAGTCGATGCCTCCAGAAGACACGGTACATCATTAAAGACCCCTCACACCCTCTCCATGAACTGTTCGTTCTTCTGCCATCAGGCAAACGTTACAGGAGCATCAAAACTAAAACCACAAGGCTACTAAACAGCTTCCTCCCACAGGCAGTCAGACTGCGCTAAATAGCTGCTCTAGCTGACTCTGCTTTGGACACTTTTAACTTGCACTGGACACTTATAACTGATTTTAACTGACATGTGGCTGTTGTGTTTTACTATTTATTGTTATGTTTATTATTTAGTGTTGCGTTTGTTATGTTATGATTGCACTGCTCCTGAGAAACGCTGTCTCATTCTGCCCTGCAGAGCTGATGTATGGTTAAAATGACAACAAAGTTTTTTGGATCTTGAACCTTGAAATGGACTCCCCATCCTTTTGATTCCACTTATGAAACCTACAGCATTCTGCAATCAACATTGGTTTTGGTTCTAAATGTTCTTGTATTACTTTTGCAATATCAGCAAAGCTTCTTCCAGCTTTTTCCAGCTTTTAAAGCAGTTAAATTTCTAAGCAAGCTGTATGGCTTTAAACCCAATGCACTCAGCAAAATTGGCACTTACTTCTTTCAACTATTTCATTTGCTTTAAAATACTACTGCTCAATTCACTCCATATACAATATCCAGTTATCTGTTGTGTAATCAAACATGTCAATCTTTCCAATGTAGCTAGCTATTTCTGCTGGTTTTTTATTTCGGGGCCGGCCTTTAGGCAGGGCTAGGCTGGGCTGCAGCGCAGGGGCCAGAGCTGCAGAGGGGCCCAAAATAGGTAGCCATCATCACGGCGGACAAAAAAAAAATACGGGAGTGGAGCACAGAAAAGAAAAAAGGAAAAAGAAAAAGAGGACTGTGAGAAAGAAGCATTAAAAAAGATAATGAAATTGACAGAATTTTTTAAACCTGTTCTCGATGATGCAGCAGTACCATCGCTCTTGTCACAGTCTGAGACCGGTGGACAAATGGAGACTTGTTCAACGGCTAGCGCTAGCACCAGCATTAGCACAGGACCGCTGTCCTTACCACAGTCAGCAGCTACCATTGAAGAGGCAGAGAGCATGACTTTGACCACAGAGGCCTCTGAACAACCAAGTTGGGCCGCCATTAATGTTAATGTTACCGCTACTGAGGATCTTTACAGCACTGATCCTGCTTGCTGGGGAAAGGAGATGTTAGATGATTCAGTCCGAGTGAGCATACTGGACTAAGAAAGGGCTGGAGTCCTGCCAGAATAAGGATGTGGATATCAAAGCTTCGGAACGAGTATACAAACAGCAGAGACATTTTTTCTTCAAATTTCACTTTAAACGCAAGCTCATAAATGGTGAGTACATATCAAGGCAATGGCTCTTATATTCCCCTTCCACCGGCTGTGTGTTTTGCTTTGCATGCCGCATCTTCAGTGATGGTAACTGTCAGTCCAGCTTCGAAACTGGCTTTAGCGACTGGAAACATGCCGCTGAGCGCATAGGAGAGCATGAAAATAGTGAACACCACAAGAAAACTGTACTGACCTACATTACACTAGCGTCTGACAGCGGAAGAATAGATACAGAACTGCAAAAACAGTGTGTGTCTACTAGACCAGCAGTCCCCAACCACCGAGCCGTGGACTAGTGCCGGGCCACAAAGCATGTGCTACCGGGCTGTGAGGAAACGATATGATTTGGCGATAGGAGTCAGCTGCACCTTTCCTCATTCCCTGTCACGCCCACTGTTGAGCCATTACACATGCGAGGTCATTACCCGCGCATCATCCATGTCAACACGGGAAGGAGATCAACTCCTCGAGCTTGCAAATGACGGCGGGCTGAAAAGTATGTTTGACATAACATCTCTGCCAGTATTCTGGATCAAAGTCAAGGTTAAATATCCTGAGGTAGCCACGAATGCACTGAAAATGTTGCTTCCACTTCCAACATATCTCTGCAATGAATGCAACGAAAACTAAATAGACTGGACATAAGGAACCTCCTTCGAGTATCGCTGTCTCCCATCACCCCTCGATAGGACCGTCTTGTTGCAGGAAAACAAGCCCAGGGCTCCCACTGATTCAGCGATATTGGTGTGTTGCAATGATTTTATATGTTCATACGGGGAAAGTATGTTTAATATCCAAACGTTACTTAAAATGTTATGATGCTATTGACTTGTAAGTGACCTATATAACCATATAACAATTACAGCACGGAAACAGGCCATCTCTGCCCGTCTAGTCCGTGCCGAACACTACTCTCACCCTGACCTGCACTCAGCCCATAACCCCCCATTCCTTTCCTGTCCATATACCTATCCAATTTTCATTTAAGTGATAATATCGAACCTGTCTCTACCACTTCTACTGGAAGTTCGTTCAATATTTACTTCAAGCTCCCCTGTCCTCCCCTGATAATTGACTTATCACTATAATCATGCGAGGGAAATATGCGCTGTGTGTTTAATATTAAATTCGTCAGATAAACCCTTTTAGAAACAAAATTGAGTGTATTAGCCACGTATCACCTATATTCCAGTCGTGATTAACCCCCCCCCCACCCCCGAACAGAATCGCCAGAAACGATTTGAAGAGCAGCACTACACACATGCGCACTGGTGCCCACGCAAGGCTTCATGGTCATTGTAGTCTTTCTCGGGGTAAACAACGTATTTGACTGCTACTCTTGTCCGTTGGCAACCCTACCCCCTCCCCCCCACCCCCGGGTCGGCTGGGCTGCAAGAATATTGTCAATATGAAACCGGTCCGCAATGCAAAAAAGGTTGGGGACCCCTATACTAGACCGACGTATAGTATAGGTTAGTATGTGCTAGATCTCATTTTTCAAAAAGATTGTTGGAGTATTGTCAAGTTTCCTAGTTTGCCATAGTGCCATGTCTCTTGGCCTTTTTGTCTCTCATTTCCATTTTACATTCTCAGAACACACAGTTGAGAAAAATACCGGATAAAAATGCTTTGGCATTGTTTGAGAGATAAGGCCTATGGTATGTGCAGCAACAGCTAAATAAAGATTTAAGATTGGATACATCATACTTTGTCTCCCTCATAACTTTACTAAGCCAACTAAGCCTAGGTCAATTTTTGAGTGCTTTAGATGCTGTCCTTCAAACTACGAATCTGCATTACTTTCTGTCCTCCCTCCTAAGGCCTGTAAGTTTATAGCCTACGTATTGTACTAAACCAATGTCTTGGTCCACAGCTTTGATATTTAGACCAGTATGACCTTTGCTCTTGTTCTTGCCTTTTCTTGCTTGGTACAGCAGCATTTCACGGTGTTGGCAGGGGCGGGCCCCGGCCCCACTAAATCCAGCCCTTTTATTATCATGATTACGAACCCATGTATTCTTCCATTTTCTGCCGTTTAAAAAAAATTGAAGCTTTTTCTTCAAGAACACATGCTGCACTTTTTTAAAACTCCACCATTTTTTGCAGCGTTTTTTTAAAAACTCAAACTTCTTGTGCTTCGAAAGGTAGATAGTCGACTTGGGTTAATTTAAAACTTTCTCATCATCACTGTTATATTTTGTAACTCCAAATCATAACACTAAATGAAAAAAAAATCAAGGGAGTCCAAAAGGCGAGTCTAGTTTCATAATTACTTTAACTGAGGTGGCGTGATAATGTATACAATTTACATATTTCTACACATAACCCGTAATGAATTATTTAAATGAAAAAGAATGCTTAATCACACAATATATTTACAATATTACTGAAACATTAAATACACAATATTTAATGAAAGTTCATTGAAAGTGACTTAGCAAGTTGTTAAGGTAGTAAAGGTGGCATGTTGCATGCATGTCTTCATTGGTAGGGGTGTTGATTATAAGGGTAAGAAGCTCATACTACAGCTATATAAAACTTTGGTCAGGCCACACTTGGAGTATTGTGTGCCCCATTATAGGAAGAACGTGAAGACTATGGAAAAGCTGCATACGTTTATCAGGAGGTCATTTGTATTAGAGAATATGAACAAATTTGGGTTGCTCTCCTTAGGAATGTCAGAGGCTGAGGGGACACCTGACAGAGGTTTTTAAAATTTTAAGAGGCACGATAGGAGGCAGACAGGATAGTCAGTCAGAATCTGTTCCCCAGGGTAGAAATGTCAAACCCCGCAGATTTACAGGTTAGAGGAGGTAAGTTTAAAGGTGACATGAGGGGCAAGTTCCTTTTATTCAGAGTGGCAGGTGCCTGTATTGGGTTAACAGCATAGCAGTGGAATCAGACATTTGGTGGCATTTTGTGGTAAACCACACGCACATATATGTTGTAATTGGGTTAACTGTCCGGACACGCCATCTGCTGACTATCCCTGTGGCTCCTCCCACAGACCCCTGACTAAAGGTGATTTCGCCCTGCTCCTCCCCCTCAGACCAGGGGCAGACACTCAGCATGGAGGTCACATTTTACTGCAAATAAAAGCCTTTCAGTATTTACCCTACTTCAGTCTTTTGGAATTATTGAAGGTGCTTCAATTTTATTCGCAGTAAATTTTAAAGCATGGAACACGCTCTCAGACCAGACAAGTTAGACCTCAATCCGCAAACACCTAAAGCTGGAAACGCTTTCAAACTCTGGCTGGCCTGCTTCAAATCATACCTAGAGGAGATTAAAGCGGCCGACCCTGTAGCGAGGCGCAGAGTCCTACTCCCCAGGGTCAGTCCACGGGTCTACTCGCTGATCAGAGACCATCCGAGCTATGACAGCGTGATGAGCGCCCTCAAAGGACAATACCTGCGGCTGATAAACAGTGTCTATGCACGACATTGTTTAGCGACTCGGCACCAGCGGCCCGGGGAATCAAGTGCTGAGTTCGTCCAGGCCCTACAGACACTCGTGCGAGCCTGCAATTGCCAGGGGCTGACGGCAGGACAGCATGCAGCCAGCGGCTGTTGGAAAAAGCTGATTTTACCTTAAGTTCGGTGATCGAGCTGGCCGATACGCTGGAGGCCGCCCTGCACAACTCTGAGGCTCTCCAGGCACACGATCCCCCGATGGCCTCGTGGGTGCCGCAGACCCTGCAACCCGGCGGCGAATTGACCTCGGCTGCTGCCAGTCGCGAGTCCGCGAAGTGCTACTCGAGAAGCACCCCCAGAAACACTGCGCGGCCCGACAAGCTACCTGTTCCAGCTACAGAAAGAAGGGCCACTTCGCCAAGGTCTGTAAGTCCAAACCGCGAGCAGGACGCGTGCGAAACATGGGGGTCGCCATCTTGACTGCCGCCATCTTCCCTGCACGCCGCCACCACGTGTGAGACATGGGGGTGGCCATCTTGGTCGGCGCCACCTCCCACCACCTACAACCAACGGGTGCTCACGGGGCACCCCACCGCGCTGGACCAAGACAGCGACTCAACCCTGGCTTCCATGACCCTCGACCAAAGTGCTCTCCACCAGCTCGCAAGGTCAATGATGGACATCCTGGTGGAGGGGCGCAGGACAAGTTGCCTGTTTGACACAGGCAGCACGGAGAGTTTAATCCACCCGGACACGGTGCAGCATTGTGGACTCATGATATGGCCGGTAAGTCAAAGGGTCACCATGGCTTCCGGGTCGCATACAACAGACATCCGGGGGGTTTGTGTAGCGACGCTAGTGGTGCAGGGCACAGAATATCTAGACTTTACGTTACTGGTCATACCTCAACAGTGTGCCTCTGTGCTATTGGGGCTCGACTTCCAGAGCCACCTGAAAAGCGTGACAATGAAGTATGATGGGCCCCTCCCACCAATCACTGTCGTAAATCCCCAGTTTTGTAGGGATACGTCACATACCCCGCTACTGACCACACACACACACCGACCCGCACATCCCACCCAACACCATGCCAACTGCCGCAGCACCGACGCCACTTGCGGCCTCTCCACCCTCAGGATCCCTCCTCCACCGCTGTTTGCCAACCTGACCCCCGACTGTAAACCTGTGGCAACTAAAAGCAGGAGGTACAGCGCGGGGAACAGAGCCTTCATTAAGTCGGAGTTGCAGCGGCTGCTCAGGGAGGGGGTCATTGAGGCAAGCACAAGTCCTTGGAGGGCGCAGGTGGTCGTTGTTCAGAACGGGGAGAAGAATAGGATGGTCGTGGACTATAGCCAGACCATCAATAGGTTCACGCAGCTCGACGCGTACCCTCTACTCCGCATCACGGATATGGTCAATCAGATAGCACAGTACAAGGTGTACTCGACCATAGACCTAAAATCCGCTTACCATCAGCTCCCCATCCGCCGGGAGGATCGCCCTTTCACCGCCTTCGAGGCAGACGGCAGGCTTTATCACTTCCTGTGGGCCCCCTTTGGTGTCACGAATGGTGTACAGGTTTCCCCCACCATCCGAAGGTAAAGCGTTCCTATGAAATAGTTTGTAAGCCGAAATGTCGTAAAGTGAAGAAGCAATTACCATTTATTTATATGGGAAAAATATGTGAGCGTTCGCAGACCCAAAAATAACCTACCAAATCATGCCAAATAGCACATAAAACCTAAAATAACAGTAACGTATAGTAAAAGCAGGAATGATATGATAAATACACAGCCTATATAAAGTAGAAATACTTTTCCACAATCATTACTGAACTGTTCTCCGGAGCGAAAATCTCACGCAAGCGTTGTTGGCAAAAACACGGTGCAAGCGCTCTCCAGTAACCTTTAAGCTATGAAGCTGCCAAATCATACCAAATAACACATAAAAATACAGAGCCTATGTAAAGTAGAAATAATGTATGTACAGTGTAGTGTCACTTACCGGAATTGGTTCAGCGCTGAGCACACTGACGATGGTGTATTAGGCTGAGTCGTCGCAGATTGGGTGGTGCAGTGGCCCCCACCCTCCAGGCTGCCGACAGATACGGAACCGCGAAGCATGCAGGGGTGCAGCGGTAGCCGGGAGGCATCCAGCACATCTTTAAGAAAAAAGCCGAAATAGACATGCTAATTAATTAGGTGCCACTCGGCACATAATTGTCGGCCCAGATCAGTGCCGATTTCCGATTGCGTCGTCTCTGATCTGAGCCAACAATTACGTGTCGGGCGGCACCTAATTAATTAGCATGTTTATTTCGGCTTTTTTCTTAAAGATGTGCTGTGTGCCTCCCGGCTACCGCTGCATTCTCCGCGAATTGCGGGGTGTTGGGACACTGGAGTGTCATCTCGTCGCCTGTTTCCATTAGAGCAGGCAGCTCATCTTCTCTTATGACTGCCTGCCTCGATGTCGAAGGTTGAGGTTCGTCGTCTGCTGCGGCTGATGTGGAAGGCTTGCTTGACTGCTGAGCCTCGCGCATTTTTCTATCATACAGTTCTTTGTAAGAACTGCAAATATCCCCTAAACCTACGTACCCTTTCAAAATTAAAGTCGTACTTTATCATTGCAGCGAAAATCTCACGCAGTTGCTTCACGTTCAGTTCCTGGACGACTTCACTTTCAGTCCGTTTGCTACTGCATTCAGTTTCAATTGTAATTCTTTCCTCTTCCAATTGCATCAGCTCTTCATCTATCAGTTCTTGGTCATGGGATGCCAAAACCTCTTCAACATCATGTTCGTCAGCTTCCACAAGCCAAACTCACTTCGTCCTTACTTCGTTCACCACGATCGAAACGCTCAATTATGTCTAGTTTTACGCTAAGTGTAACACACTTACGAGCTCTTTTAGGCTTTTCCAATACCTTAGAACTCATCTTGCAAACGGCTGCTCACAGACACGTGTTTAAGCAATGCTGGCTAGAATGCTGTTCTGAATCCGGGGGAGAGCGGCTGCTCGGGGCGCGCGCTGCCTTTTATCACGCGCTGATTTTTTTCGTAACAGTGAAAACACCTTCTGAAAGCGAAAACAGGGTACTAATGTACGTCTTTTGCAACAGTGAGGTTTCATAAAGCGAACGTTCGAAAGGTGGGGGACACCTGCATCTGTCTTCCAGGGGGAAATGGACTGGATGGTGAACCAATGCCAACTGAAGACCACGTTCCCATATCTGGATAACATCACCATCTGCGGTCATGACCGGCAGGATCACAACAACCACCTCCAAAAATTTCTCCAAGCGGCCAAAGCTTTCAGTCTCACCTATAACAAGGACAAGTGTGTATTCGGGACCACTCGACTTGCTATCCTTGGGTGTGTCATGGAGAACGGAGTCATTGGCCCTGACCCCAACCGTATGTGCCCCCTGTTGGAACTCCCTCTTCCCAATACCCTCAGAGCCCTCAAAAGGTGCCTGGGCTTCTTTTCAAATTATGCCCAATGGGTCTCTAACTATACAAACAAGGCCCACCCCCTGCTCAAGTCCACCACATTCCCCCTCTCAGCCGAGGCCCGCGCGGCCTTCAACCACATAAAAGGGGACATTGCCAGAGCAGCAATGCATGCGGTCGATGAGGCCATTCCCTTCCAAGTAGAGAGTGACGCCTCCAACTTTACACTGGCTGCTACCCTCAACTAGGCCGGAAGACCAGTGGCGTTCTTCTCCCGTACCCTTCAGGCCCTGAAATTCAGCACTCCGCGGAGGAGAAAGAGGCCCAGGCCATTGTGGAAGCTATTAGGCACTGGAGGCACTATCTCGCTGGCAAAAGGTTCACCCTGCTAACTGACCAGCGCTCAGTCGCATTCATATTTAGTAACCAAGCAAAATCAAAAATGATAAAATTCTGAGGTGGAGAATCGAACTCTCCACCTTCAACTATGACATTATGTACAGGCCTAGGAAGCTCAACGAGCCCTCAGATGCCCTATCCCGGGGAACGTGCGCCAGCGCGCAGATCGACCGGCTATATAGCAGTCATTTAGGTCATGTGATCTGTGTCTCTAGTTGATGCCATCATCAGTCGGCGTCGAGACAGTTCTCCATGTAGAGTTGATGGCGACCTCACTGGAAAATCGTGCTCAAAGATTTGTCTCGTGAAAGTCTACCCAGCTGGCCAGCAGGAAAAGGCAATCCGGTTATATGCAATACTGGACGATCAGAGTAATCGCTCATTGGTAAGGTCTGAGTTCTTTGACCTTTTGAACATCACAGGCCACAATTCTCCTTAAGACGTGTGCTGGTGTGGTTGAGACAGCAGGCAGAAGAGTGCATGGCTTTCAGGTGGAATCCATGGATGGGCAGGTTATTCTATCTCTACCAATACTGAGTGTAACGCGATTCCGAATACTCACTCTGAAATCCCCACATCGGAAGCAGCACCACATCATGCTCATCTGAAACCTCTGGCGCAAACGATCCCAGAGCTCGGCCCTCAGGCTCCCATCATGATCCTGTTTGGAAGAGACATCATGAGGATCCATAAAGTACGGAAACAGGTAAATGGGCCACATGACTCCCCCTATGCTCAAAAACTGGACTTGGGATAGGTAATTGTTGGCAACGTCTGTCTAGGAAATGTCCACAAGCCCGCCACTGTGAGCACCTACTATACCAACACTCTGGAAAATGGCCGCCACTCTGTCTTTGATCTAGTGGACTCAGAACAAGATAAAGAAATTCGCACGCAAGTGACAGTGCTCACTTCCACTACCCAAGACAGCCGACTTGGATCTCAGCGCTTTGAGCGCTTTTCTACCGTGGGGGGGGGCTCTTACTCGTGCCATATCTCGTCTCAGACATATTGCATGCCTTTTCAAGAAGACCTCAGAAGATTCTACAGGGAACTGCAAGGGATGATATCATTGTGAGACACCATACACAGTGGAGGAACTCAGTCGGAGCAAAAATGTCATCATTCGATCTGTGCAGCAGGAAACTTATGCTGAAGAAATGGAATGCATCAGGACCCAAAGAGATATCCCTAAGGACAGTCTGCTGAGGATGCTAGATCCATTTATTAGTGAGGACAGCCTATTAAGAGTCGGTGGACGTATACAGGAATCACAGTTGGAACATGAAGAGAAGAGGCCCCTAATCATTCCCAAATGGCATCATGTTACATTACTCCTTGTGCAACATTACCATGTGGAGTCACAACATCAAGGATGCCATTTTACTGAGGGCGCTGTCCACTCAGCTGGTTACTGATTGTGGGTGCCAAAAGGTGTGTAAGCTGTTTCATCTTCAAGTGCATCACCTGCCGTAAGCTTTGGGGGACATGTGAAGTCCAGAAAATGGCTGACTTACCTCCTGATAGACTCAGCATGGAACCACCTTTCACACAAGTTGGTGTTGATGTATTTGGACCCTGGACCATTGCTGCGTGCCGTACGAGGGGTGGCCACGCCGAAAGTAAAAGATGGGCAGTTTTATTTACCTGTTTAAGCATCAGAGCCATCCACCTCGAGATCATAGACTCCATGGACAGCTCAAGTTTTATAAATGCCCTGAGAAGGTTCCTGGCGATCCATGGGCCAGTCAAGCAAATTCATTCTGACAAGGGAACGAATTTCATCAGAGCGTGCAAAGATCTAGGAATCTCCTCCAATGTTGACGAAGATGTGGTGAAGAGGTATCTCTCGGAAAAGGGCTGTACCTGGACATTCAATCCGCCTCATTCCTCCCATATGGGAGGGGCATGGGCGAGAATGATGGGCATCACCCTCAAAATCCTGGACTCCATGCTTCTCCAGTCATGGCCTTCTAAACTCACTCATGAGGTGCTCACCACCTTTATTTATGGCCGAGATGATGGCCATTGTGAACAATAGACCTCTAGTGCCCATGTCTACAGATGCAGAAGATCCATTCATTCTCACTCCTGCCACGCTGCTCACACAGAAAAGTGGCCCTTATCCCATTCCTCCAGGTGAGTTTGACAGCAAGGACCTGTACAAAATCAGCAGGCGTCGAGACAGTTCTCCATGTAGAGTTGAGGGAGAGCTTGTGCCTTTTCATTCGATGTCATCCTGACATTCAGGTCTTTGAAAGCATCGTCAGTATGTAAAAGTAATCTTTGGGTTTATTATTTATTGATGTATATGCATATTACCACAAATTAGAGATATTTGAATGGTTTGTGTGCAGATAAAATACAGATTGAATAATGCAGGCCACATGTTCTGGCTAACTTGTAGTGAGAAAATGTGCATAAGATACATTGTATGTAGCAACATCTTGCTTACCAGTAGCCTATCTTTATGATATATTTGGAACTTATTTGCATACAGTACCTTGTGTATTATTTTGTATCATTTGTGGTATACTTAATGCTTGCCTTGTACTTAACCATAATGGGAATTTGGACACCTTTTGATTGTATGTTTTTCTTTCTGTCAGTTGTACCCTACCGCCAGTTGCTACATTAAAGAAAGTCAACTTGGAACGTCTTTGTCAGTGTAGTAATTGGGGATGGAGTTTATCTGCCTGTCAATTCATGCAAGCTATGTGAAGAGGACAAGATAATGGGAATGTAGGGATATGGATGATAAACAATGGGACATTTTATATAAACTGGCATTACGATCAGCTCAATATTGTAATATTTCATGTTGTCCTCTTTGACTTTTCTGCTCTAAGATTTAATCAACTTTTCAATCTAATCCAACGATTGTAATCCCTCATTTCTAGAAATATTCCAGTACATCTCTTCTGGACATCCTTCAAAACTTTTTCTGCTTTCCTAAATTCTGGAGCCTAATCTGGACCTTATATCAACTTAGTTTTAGACAGCTTAGTATTACTTCCTAACTTTACATTCCATGTCTTAAAAAATAAAATTCCCTTTAAACTGCCTCATTAATCATAAAACATACAGCACAGGCCCTCAGCCTGTGATGTTATGCTGACTTTTTAGCCCGCTCAAAGATCAATCTAATCCTTCCTTCCCACATAACTCTCCATTCTTGCCCTCTAAAGATCCCTTTCTTCCTCTTCAACGCCAGAATTATTGCCTTTAACCTTGTACTCTGCCTCCAAGTTCGAACTTCCAAAGTGTATCACCTCACACTTTTCTGGAAGGAACTCTATCTGTGAATTTACAAACCCACCCTTCTAATTCCTCATCCAAGTCGTTTATAAAAATCACAAAGAGCAGTGGTCCCAGACCAGATTCCTGCAGTATACCACTAATCATGGACCTCCAGGCAGAATATGCTCCAGCTACACCACCCTCTGCCTTCCTTGGACAAGCCAGTTCTGCATCTACACAGTCAAGTTTCCAAGGATTCCATGCCTTCTGAATTTCTGAATGAGCCTACCATGGGGAACCTTATCAATTGCCTTAGTAAAACCCATATTTCAGCATATTCCATCCACTGTTCTACCTTCATTTTGTTTAGTCACTTGCTTTAGTCACTCAGGCTCGTGAAGCCTGACATGCCCTCACAAAGCCTTTCTGACTATCCCCCTGCTTCTCCAGATGCTTGCAAATCCTGCCTGAAAGAATCCTCTCTAAAAGACATAGGAGCAGAATTAAGCTATTCAGCCCATCAAGTCTGCTCGACCATTACATCATTTCTGATTCTGGATCCCACTTAACCCCATACACCTGCCTTCTCGCCTTATCCTTTGATGCCCTGACCAATCAGAAAACTATCAACTTCCACCTTCAATATACCCATGGACCTGGTCTCCACTGCAGTCTATGGCAGAGCATTCTACAGATTCACTTTTCTCTGGCTAAAAAAATTCCATCTTATCTCTGTGATTCCATCTTATTACAGTTCTGAGGCTGTGCCCTCTATTTCTGGATACCCCCACCACAGGAAACATTCTCTCCACATCCACCCTATCTAGTCCTTTTAACATTCAATAGGTTTCAATGAGATCCCAACATGTTCTTATAAATTCCAGTCAGAACAGCCCAAGCTGCCAATAGCTCCTCATATGTTGACCCCTTCATTCCCGGAATCATCCTTGTGAACCTCCTCTGGACTTTCTCCAATGACAACACATCCTTTCTGAGATATGGAGCCTAAAACTGTTGACAATACTCCAACTGTGGCCTGACTAGTGTCTTATAAAGTCTCAGCTTTATCTCCTTGCTTTGATATTCTATTCTCCTTGAAATAATTGCCAACATTGCATTTGCCTTCTTTACCACAGACTCAATCTGTGAATTAACCTTCTGGGAGTCTTGCAAAAGGTTTCCTAAGTCCCTCTGTACCTCTGATGTTTGAATATTCTCCCCATTTAGATAACAGTTTGCACTATTGTTTCTTTTACCAAAATGTATTATCATCCATTTCCCAACACTGTATTCCTTCTGCCACATTCTTCTAATTTGTCTGTCTTTCTGCAATTGTTTTGCTTTCTCAGCACTACCTACCCCTCCACCTATCTTCGTATCATCTGCAAACTTTGCCACAAAGCCATCAATTCTATTCAAATCATTGACAATAAGAACATAAGAAATAGGAGCAGGAGTAGGCCATCTGGCCTGTCGAGCCTGCCTCACCATTCAATAAGACGATGGCTGATCTGGCCACGGACTCATCTCCTCCAAACTGCCTTTCCCCCATAACCCTTAATTCCCCTACTATGCAAACATCTATCTAACCTTATCTTAAATATATTTACTGAGGTAGCTTCCACTGCTATATTGGGCAGAGAATTCCACAAATCCACTCCTCTCTGAGAAAAGCAGTTTCTCCTCATCTTCATCCTAAATCTACTCCCCTGAATATTGAGTTCTAGTTCTAGCTCAGGTCTCACCTAACAGTGGAAACAACTTTCCTGCTATCTTATCCATCCCTTTCCTAATTTTATGTTTCTATAAGATCTCCTCTCATTCTTTTGAATTCCAGAAAATACAGTCCCAGGCACCCAATCTCTCCTCATAGTCTAACCTCTCATCTCTGGAATCAACGTGGTGAACTTCCTCTGCAACACCTCTTAAGCCAGTATATCATTCCACAGGTAAGGAGACCAGAACTGCATGCAGTACTCCAGGTACAGCCTCACCAACACCCTGCACAGTTGCAGCATAACCTCCCAATCTAAGATAGCCTTTCCCCGAGTAGGCTCAAACACAAGCTGTTCTAAATAAGCTATCTTGCAGGTGCTTAACAAATTCCCTCTCTTGCGATCCGACACCAACCTGATTTTCCCAATCCCCTTGCATATTGAAGTCCCCCATTACAATTGTAACATTACCCTTATTACATGCCCTTTCCAGCTCCCTTTACAATCTCAATCCCACATCTTGGCTACTATTTGGAGGCCTATATATAATTCCTATAGTTTTCTTTCACCCTTGCAGTTTCTTAACTACACCCACAATGATTCAACATTCTCTGATGCTATGCCACCTCTTTCTAAATATGTAATTCCATCTCTTACCAAGAGTCACACTGCTGCCTATGCCTTCCTGCCTGACCTTTCAATACAAAGTGTTTTCTTTGATATTATTCTCCCAACTATGGCCTTCTTTCAGCCACGACTCAGTGATACCCTCAACATCATATCAGCAAATCTGTAGTTGCACTGCGAGTTCATCCACCTTATTCCAAATGTTACTTGCATTTAAATATATCACCTTCACTCCTGCAATCTTCACCCTTTTGAATTTTGCCTCTGTGTGGTACAATTTAACTCGTTGCTCTGTGTGCATTTGTACCCAATCATTGGCTTGCCCTTCCTTACACTCATGTTACATCCATCATCTACTGGTAAACCTTCTGGCTCATCCTCAGCTCTATCATACTGATTCCATCTTCCTGCCATGTTGTTTTAAACCACCCCCCAACAGCTCTAGTAAACCTACCTGCAAGAATATTGGTCCCCCTCGCATTCAAGTACAGACCTTCCCTTTTGTACAGGTCCCATCTACCCCAAAGTCGGTCCCAATTATCCTGAAATCTGAATCCCCGTCCTCTGGTCCAATTCTTCAGCCACACATTTATCTGCCACCTCATTCTATTCGTATCCTCACTGTTACATGGCACAGGCAGCAATCCCAAGATTACTATATGCTTGAGGTCCTGCTTCTCAGCTTCATTCCTAATTCCTTGTATTCTTTTTTCAAGACTTCCTTCCCTTTTCTACCTATGTCGTCGGTACCAATTTGGACCATGACATCCGGCTGCTCACCCTCACTTCTCAGGATATTGTGGACGTGTTCAGACATTGCGGACCTTGGCACCTGAGAGGCAAACTACCACCCATTTCCTTTTTGCATCCACAGAATCGCCTACCTCTCCTCCTGCTTACTCTTCCCCATAAAAATGTTGTGGACTTGATCTTGCCATTTTCCAAATATTTGTATACAAATAACCTCAGTTTGAGCACATCATAACTTATACTCTGTTCTATCAAAACATACACACATTTACCTGTGTTGGAAGTGCATCTGTCACATTTCCTCCTGTAACACTAGACCATAAACTCCAGAAGTCTATCCCTAGTTCCTGCACTTCAACTTGTCAAATGCAGATTTAAAAATTATATTATGCACTTTGGAATGTTGCTCTTCAGGAACAACCCTGCAGAATACCTCAGAAGAGACTAAAGTGCTGTGGTTCTACCTCGAAGCTTCTTGCATTCACCCCTCACCTTTGACACGCCTAATTACACACACACACTAGCACAGAATAACCTTGTGAGTAATAGGAGTCTTAGAGGATAACTGAAACTTAGAGATTAATTTTTTTTATTGAAAAATATCACAATTGGGTTTTTGCACAATTTTATTTTGTAACATGCATCTCAACATGTTGTAGCTGTCGTATCAAAAATATCAATAAAATGCAGCATATAATCAGGACTGTGACTCAGCAATACTGAGGGACAATATTTTATATTCAAGCTGAAAATTTTGCTGCAGTAATACAATAGCATACAAAAAGCTTCAATGAATTTGACTTGTAAAAACTATGACCCCAACAACAACTGCAGACAGTGTAAAACCACTACCTTTTAAATATTTTAAACATTCCATCATTTTAATAATTTAAAAAAGTTGTACCAAAATGGAATGAATCAAACATAATTAGACTCTTGGTATATTTATTATTTTTCCCCTTCCACGATAAAGCTTAGCAACTGTACAAATTTTACACAAATGAATGCAAGGAACAAGTATTTATTCAAAAAATCCTTCCAAATTCTATGTAGAAATATGGCAAAAATACAGAGCGTATTTTGAGCCCACATAATAAGAATTTTTACATATATATATATATTAACATATATAGATATATATATATATAAAAAGGACATCACTGATGTCAATGACTGAATTTATACAAACCAACCCAATTATTAAACCAGGTTTTTTCTTCCCCAAGATGACAAAAAGCAGGTAAATACATTTTTTCTAGATTTGTTGAGCATCCAATTCAACAGGCATTTGATGTCTGGAATCAGACAGAATCAAATTCTCAGAAACATCAGATTTCACATGCAAGCTTGCTTCTGATATATCTGCATTGTTCTTCTCAATTTCAGTGTCATCTTCTGTTTTCAGACTCTTGGCTGGGATTTCACAATTTGATTCAAACTCATCATTCTCATTCTGCGCATTTACCAGACTGAGATCACAGAATCCATCATCTTTCTCACAGCCATTTGTGCTCATTTTTGCAGGTCCTGAAATTGTGGAACTATTGACAGGCCCATTGTAGTTTAGTTCCTTGACTTCACCATAATCATGCCACTGATCTGACGTCTCAGCTGAACCATTAGCATTCACTCCTGAATCATAGACAAAATAAAGATTCAGTTGTTTTTTCATTCTATTATCTGCAGGTACTTTACAGATAGAAAACAAATGTTCTTACTTTAAATTATCACCGTGTGTATTTTTTAAAAACAGGAAAAAAACAAGATTAGACAGGACAAAATTGTGGTACATAGCCAGCTTGAAGATTGGATGTTCTGGAGGTGATGAGGAGCATGAAGCTGAACCGGACCATTCACATCAAGGGGGTTCTATGCAATACTGATGTAAATAATCAATCACAACTGCTCCTGAAACACTCATCCAAATCTCTACACCTGATTCTTCCAAACTTTTTGGCAGGCGGATATCATCCACCATCTGTAACTTGAATTCATTGACAACTACATTGCAAACCCTAACTTGAATCTTGTCTAGCAATGCTTCAATCCTTCTGTGACCTTCACCATCTAACTCTGAAATCTCCATTAGCTCTAAAATCTACAGTGTGATTTCTGTAATCTCCCCATTCTGAGCTTTTGTTTATGTCTGATTTTAATTTCTCCATTATTGGTAGTGTTGCCCTAGGTTATGCAAAATCACTCCTAAGCCCCTCTCTCAATCCTTTAGACACTCCTTACAACCTACCTTAATATGAGTGTCTTGGTTAATAAGGTTCCTGTAGAGTCTCTTGTGATTTCTTACTACGTTGAAGATGCTGAGGAGATCCAACCTGGCACATTTCCCCTCCTCGTCTGTCCACTTTTAACATGAACATAGCATATTTCGACCAAATCACTGCCGTTCCCAGTTTCTACTTGGTTATATTTCTACTACAACTGATGATACTGCACACTGTGACCAGGAATTCCCCTCAAAATGCACAGCGACATCAATCACAGCAGAAGCCTGCAGAATGGTACCTGTCAGAGAAAGAAGAGGAGCAGTTGGGTAGGGAAGGGAAAAGGGAAACACGATTTTTTTTTCAATGCCAGGTTTTTGCTTCCCTGGTACAAGGGTCAAGGGAGTTACTGAACAGCTGCAGAGCATCCTGAAACAGGACAGCAAAAAGCCAAAGGTTGTGATCCATATTGGTACCAAAGTTGAAGGCAGAAATAAAGATAAAGTCCTGCAAGTAGAGTTTATAGAACTAGGAAAGTTAACAAACAGGACCCCAAAAAGGTAGTGATCTTAAAATTTTTCGCTATGCAACACGTCAATAAGTACAGAAATAGGAAGGTAAAGGAAATGAATGTGTGGCTGGAGAGATGGTGCTAAAAGGAGTTCTTTAGATTTCTTGAGAATTGGAATAGTTCCTGGTGCAGGTTGGATCTATACAAATCTGTCAGATTGCACCTCAGCAAAGCTGGGATCAATATCTTTGCAGGGGATTGATGGGGGGGGGGGGAAGAGAAGAGGATGGAATTGAGTAAAGGTTAATATTATTTGAGAGGGTCTTAACTAAAGGCATAACTAATGGTAAGTTGAAAATGCAGAAAGCGAAATAAAGGCTAAGAGGATTCAAATACAAAATAACATTGAAAATGATTTTAAAAAAGTAAAACCTCTGTATTAGAATGCGTACAGCATTCTCAATAAGTAATGGCACAAACAGAAATAAACTACAGCGATCTCATGGCATTACAGAAATAATGCCTGGCTGTAGGATGAACAACTTGGAAACCAAACATTCCAGGGGTAGATAACATTTAGGAAAGAGAGGCAAAGAACAGAGATGTCCAATTACAATCAATTTGTGTCAAATGAAGAACTAGCAAAGGGCACTAACATTAGTAGGTATTATTCATGGGTGACTAAAGTGTTGTATAGTTTGCATGTCATAAATCAGGAAATTAAACTGCAAGGGTAATACAGTAATCATAGGAAACTTAACCTATATATAAATTGGAAAATCAGATTTGCTGTAATAAGGTGGAGGATAAATGCCTGGAATGAATTCAAGATGTTCAGCTTGATTAAAATATTGAAGAATCCAGAAGACTGTCACAAATCTCATTTACTGCATTGGGAACATTAATAATCAATAACTTCATTGTCAAGCATTCTTAGAGGAGCATACATGTTAGAATTTTATACTGAGTTTGAAAAGAATCTATTCAAAGGACTCTATCAAGAAATGAAATTGTTGAAAGGCACAATGGTGTATAAGCAATAGTTAACATTTAAATTAAGAATGTACAAGTTGCAAAAAGAGATTTTAAGACACAAGAACTCAAAAGGAAAAGTGATTCAAAAACAGATGACCAACAAAATCAAAGGTAATATTAAATCCAAAGGGATTATAAAACTGGTAGGAATAACAGGAAAATTGGGTGTGTTTTAGAAGTCAGCAGGGAACCACCAACAAACTGAAAAGAAAGGCAAGATAGAATATGAGTTAGTCTGGGGAGAAACACAAGAAGTGTGAGAAACACACAAGCCCTTTTTGCAGAAACATAAAAAGTGAAAGTCTTTTGAGGGCAATTATAAGACCTTACAGAGACAGCAGAATTTTCAAGAGGAAATAATAGGATTTGAACTGTTACTTTGAGTCTAGCTTCAGGGAAGAAGACACACAAAATTTGTTGATATATTACCAGAGTCACGGATTAAGTATTACACTAAAATGCCAATGATTTAGCTCATGGGAGGAAATACCATATTTCTGCTATTTGAGGAGAGACTATGTAGACACGAGTGGATTTTTAAAGTTTAGATAAATGAAGAGATTTCATCAAAGTTCTTCAAGCAGCATCCATCATCAAAAATCTTCACCACCCAGGCCAGGCTCTTTTCTCACTGCTGCTATCAAGTAGAAGGTACAGGTGCCACAGGACTCACACCACCAGGTTCAAGAACAGTTATTCCCCCTCCACCCACAGGTATTTGAACAAAAGGGGATAGCTACACTCATTTAAGTACTCTGTTATATTATTATTCCATGCTCATTATTTATTGCTATTTATAACTGCACTTGCAGTTTGTTTATAGTTCCTGATATTTACAGTTATTGTTCCAAGTATACCCACAGAAAAAGATTCTCAGGGTTTTATGTGGTGACATGTATGCACTCTGATAATAACTTTTATTTGAACTTTTGAACCTTGAAGTTTGACTGCAGGAAGTGAGTCATAAACACAAGGTTCTGCAGATGCTGAAAATCCAGAACAACACATACAAAATGCTGGAAGAACTCAGGAGGTCAGGCAACATCTATGGAAATGAATAAAAAGTTGACGGTTTGGGCCAAGACCCTTCTTCAGGACTGAAAAGGAAGAGGGAAGATGCCAGAATAAAAAGGTGGGTGGAGGGGAAGGAGGATTAACTAGAAGGTGATAAGTAAAGTCAGGAGGGTGGGAAAGGTAAAGGACTGGAGAAGAAGAAATCTGATAGAGAGTGGACCATGTAAGAACGAGGGGCACCAGAGGGAGGTGATAGACAGGTGGGAAGAGGTAAGAGGACAGAGTGGGAATAGGAAAGGGGGAGGAAAAAATTACCAGGAGAAATCAATGTTCATGACATTATGTTGGAAGCTACTTAGATGGAATATGAGGTGTTGCTCCTCCACCTTGAGAGTAGCCTCATCGTGGCAAAAGGAGGCTGTGAACCAACATGTCGGAATGGGAATGGCAATAGGAATTAAGATGGTTGGTCACTGGGAAATTCCACTTTTGGCAGACGAAGTAGCGGTGCTTGACAAAGCAGTACCTCAATTTACGTCAGGTCCCACCAATACAGAGGAAGCTGAATCAGGAGCACAGGAAACAAGAGATAACCCCAACAGATTCATAGGTGAAGTGTTACATGAGGCTCTGAATGGAAGGAAGAGGTGAATGGGCAAGTGTAGCATTTCTGTTGTTTGCGGGAATATGTGCCAGGAGGGAGATAGGTGGGGAGGGATGAGGTAAAGATTGCTCCAACACATCATTCTCCGGAACCTCCGCCATCTTCAATGGGATCCTACCACCAAACGTATAATTTTGGTTTCAGTTTGAAATTTCGAATGCTTATTCATTTCCATAGATGCCACCTGGCCTCCTGAGTTCCTCCAGCAGTTTGTGTGTTGCTATGTATAATTATCAGCTTCATTACAAATACAGTACTTAATAGGTAAAAGTGTACTTTAAACTGATAGTGTTGCTTTGCCCCTTCTTCTCTGTTTTCCCTAAATCATAAGTTAACAAGATTTTATTTATTTAACTTTATGGAAAAAGAAATGTACAAAAATCTTTTTTTTTGCACTAATTGCAATTTATAATTAAACAGGCAATTATTGGTCACATAATCAGTTTTATACTCGCAAGTACATGGCAACAATCCACAATTATATTTATGTTGTGAAGGTAACACACTTACAATAGGTAGACATGTGAATGCTATCATATATTCAATGGCCACTTTATTAATACACCTGCTCATTTATGCAAATATCTGAATAGCCAATCACAGGGCAGCAACTCAATGCATAAAAGCATGCAAACATGGTCAAGGGGTTCAGTTGTTGATCAAACCAAACATCAGTATGGGGAAGATAGATGATCTCAGTGACTTTAACTATGGAATGATTGTTGGTGCCAGACGTGGTAGTTTGAGTATCTTAGAATCTGCTCATCTCCTTGGACTTTCACACCTTAGGGCCTCTAGGAACAGTCTTTAGAACAGGGACCAATAGCATTAAGCAAGGAGTCTGTGGCCCCGGGTTGGGAACTCCTGCTTTAGTGTTTAGAGAATGGTGCAAAAAACAAAAGAAAAAAGTCCAGTGCACGGCAGCTCTGTGGGTGAAAACGCCTTGTCAATTAGAGAAATCAAAGGAGAATGGGCAGACTGGTTTAAGCTGACAATAAGTCAAAAGTAACTCAAATAGCCAGCGTTAATAATCTTAAAGGTCAGCAAGCTAGTGTAGCAGTTAGCGCAATGCTATTACAGCTCAAGGTGTTGGAGTTTGGAGTTCAATCCCGGCATTCTCTGTAAGGAGTTTGTACATCCTCCCTGTGGAATATGAGGGTTTTCTTTAGGTGCTTCAGTTTCCTTCCACGGTCCAAAGATGTATTGGTTAGTAGGTTAATTGGTCATTGTAAATTGCTCTGTGATTAGGCTAGGGTTAAATTGTGCATTGCGGGGTGGCATGTGTTGAAGGGCTGGAATGGCTTATTTCGCACTGTATCTCTGAATAACATAAATAAATACAACAGCAATGTGCAGACGAGCATCTCTGAATGCACAACACGCTGAACCTGGAAGGCAATGGCTACAGCAGAAGGCCACAAACACGCACTCGGTGGCATTTTGTGTGTGTTGTAGAGGAGACTTACTAAAATGCTTTCTGGATTAGAGAACATGTCTTATGAGGATAGGCTGGGTAAGCTAGGGCTAGTCTCTTTGGAGCCAAGGGGGATGAGAGGTGACTTATAGAGATGTACATGATAAGATAGTGAGAGAGCCCGAGATTTTTTCCCAGTGTGGAAATAGCTAACACAAGGTGGCATAATTTTAAAGTGACTGGAGGAAGGTACGGTGGTGGTGGGGGGAGGGGGGAAAGGGAGAAGGGAGATGTCAAAGTTGTTTTTTTGTTAAAAACAAGAGTGGTATGTACATAGAACATGTTGCCAGGGGAAGACATTAGGGACATTTAAGGGACTCTTAGAATGATCTTACAGAAGGTTAAAAGGTCAGCACATGGTGGGCTAAAGGGTCTGTAATGTTCCATATTTTGACTAACGGTGCAATGCCTCCTCCTCTTCCTCAACTGCCTGAAATTATGTACCTAGGGATACTGAGTTACTAGTCCTGTCTGCCACTTAACCATGGCATTATTACTACAAGTTAATTAAAACTTTTGAGTTCAACTACCATACTAGTTAAGACTCCCTGTATCAAAACAGATGCAATTTAGCCTTCTAATTTCTGCACTTACCCATCTGACTTAAAGCTTGGAAATAAAATCAGTATTTTCCTAGTTTGAGAACATGTGTTTCCATTCAAAATTATGTCCTGAAGTTCAAATTTCATGTCCTGAGGTTTAATGTTTTAGATTACTTTCCTGATAAAACAAAGCCTCAGAATTTATATCCAAAATAAACTGCAATCTTAACTCAGAGACCCAGAAGAACTTTTGATATAGAAGGCAGCAATACTTTTAGGCAAACACATTCACTCAGCAAGCCATCTTTTCACCTACTTTTTTTGTACAATTATACAGAATAACAATCTATATTTAAGCAGTTTGAGGCTGGGTCAGTTTGCTGAAAAGGCCTAGAAGTACTCTCCAATTGAATTAAGATATTCTAGCAAAGAAATAGTAAAAAAAATCCTACAAGATTATGTTGGATATTAAGGCAAACAAGTTCTAACTACCTTACAATTACATCTATGCTTTGTTGCAAAACAGAATGATATCTAGCACAGCACAAAACAAGAACATTTGCCCATTGAGTCCTTGCCAACTCTGTGCAAGTAAAATCCAGCAAATCTCATTCTGCTGTCTTTTTCCCATAGATCTAACTTCAAGTACATCTCCAATAAATTTAAACAGTGGTTTTGGCATTATTGACAGGTCATGTGTATCCAATTAATAGGAATTATTCAGCAGAGAAAGCCTCTAATCTTGATTTGAATTTGCCAAACATGAACCAAAGAATGTTACTACATACAAGTCAGCTTGAAATATTTAGTTGACTATAATCTTACAGTTTTTGAAACAGGAAGGGAATATAAGTGGGTGCATGTGTTACAGTATCAAAAAAATCCAGTCAATATCAAACAAAGCAACATTTACAACTTGTTTAAATCCCCCAAGATGTGCTGTCAAACACAGGACCACACTCCCAGTGCTCACTCCTAAACCTTGCACTTCCCACCTGTGCTGACAAACTTCAGGGATACAGTGATAAGCCTCTTGGTCCAAATTAGTAAAGACGACAACTAAAAGTCAACAAAACAAAGAATAAACTTTGCATGAGAGCCAAAACATGATCAAAGTAGCTTCAGCATCCCCATTCCACAGGTATGAAGTGATACTAAGCAATTTGATGTTTGCCAGATCAATAATAATGATTGCTCATTACCAATTGGCAAGATAACAACATGAGACCACAAATCAAAAAGATATGCACAAGTAAAACTACATACTATATAATAATTCTAGTTGCTTGAAAGGCTATGGAAAGCATGCAGGATAATGGGATCGATCGAGCTCAAAGACAAAAACATCAGAACAAACTTGGTGAGCTGAATTTTCATATTATGATAGCAACCAGTAAAAAAGCAGTGTTCTACATAATCATGTTGTTCACTTTTCACATATGAACATCGGACTTTTGGTAACTTGTTATAACACCAATATTGCTCCTTAACCAATCTTGTAATTTTAAGAGGTGGAAACTATATCCACTCTTAAGTCGTAGTAGAAAGTATTGGTACAGTCAAATCTTTATATCTTGTAGCGATTGTGTTTAGAACCAAGTTAGTAAATGGAATTTCAGATTAAAACAAAACATCAGGCTCAAAAAAAAATGCTGGCAACCGTTCTGAATTAGTTACGAATTAAATAGTTAAGGCCAATAACTCCAAAGATAATTGTAAATGTTGCATTTGAAAACAGACACAAAAGGAAGCCAGATGTGATCAATGCAGCTTGAGACAAACTAAACCAAATTAAGATGCAAGTTCAATCAAAAACATTAGGCATTCACTTCTATATGGCATTCCTGCTGAAAATATACTGTATATGAATTATGGGTAACTAAAATAAGGCAAACAAAACACTGATTTATTTTGAAAAGCCGAGACATTTAATAGTGCAGGGAATGCACACAAGGGATATTGCAGATGCAATATGCCTAACAATAGCAGAAAATCAAATGTACAGATCTCACCGTTTGTATTACTTCCTATTGTAGCATTATCTTCCCTTTCTGTCTGGCTGCTGCTGCTGGTTGAGGTGGTTGGAGGCGGGGAAGGTGCACAACTGGAAGCTGTACTCTCAGTTTCATCCAGGAGTCGGTCCATGTAATCCCTAAAACCAATTTCAGAAGGCTATTACACAAGTGCCTGGCCACTCATTTCAACCGCAAACTGGGTTCAGTACACAAAGACATTTAGTTTCTCTTCCCCTCTACCGAACAGAACTTACCACAGACAAAATGCTGGTGGAACGCAGCAGGCCAGGTAGCATTTTGTGTGTGTTGAATTTCCAGCATCTGCAGATTTCCTCGTGAGAACTTAGCACAATTATTTTTGATATTCTTGAATATCTTACCGTGAATACATGATCAAACTCAAAGTACCAATTTTTTGACAGTGTTTAAAAATGTTCAGTTTAAAGTTAAAAGAAGTGCTTACACTTAAATTGCTAGCAGTAGTTTAATATAATCAGAACACATTCTACAAGCAGACATTGAGGAACTATCATACTAAAAAAACATCAAAAATACACCCCAAAGCAGCGATAGATTAAAATTTCTGCTCCCGGTCACTTGCTGATATAAATAGGCTTATTCTCCTTTATTTTCTTCTATAAAATTAAGTTTTTTCTACTCCTTAACCCATTGTCACTGTTAGAAAGGGTCTGGTTTCAGTATCACTCCTTTACTAGCAGATTACCCAAATAAGAGAGACAAACAGCTGCATCCAAATTCAAATACAGCCACTGAAATTCAGCCAAATAAACCAACTCCCAGAGGCAGAGGGGAAGATAATAATATGTGTTAGATAATAATGTGGGAGGCTTCTCTCAGAAGATTAGGTCCATTTTAAAAAGTATTAGCATATCTTTGGATGAAGTTAATTGTGTTCATACATGCAACTAGATATACTCAAAATGTCACGGTTCCACTTTGATATGGCGATGCAAAAGTTGACAATTTTACAGGGAAATCGGGAACAAAACATCGCTTTGGTTAAATTAGCTACAAGTGGGTTCCTTAATGTATACATGCAAAAAACAGTTAAAGGCTTTTAATATTGTGGAACAGAACAGTAATGGGATGTGAAAAACAACCAAAACATTTTCTAATGCAATATTAGAAAATAAACTGGACTTGTATACCATGGAATCAATATTTCAAAAATACTTACGTAACTCCTGGATGAAGATTGTATTTCTTTTTTCCAAACCTAGTCTGTTGTGCAAAAAAATCATAACGCTCAGACTTCTTCCACATGTAATAAAATGCTACACAATCCCCTACTGACCGTGTTCTCACCTGTGCATGTTAATAGAAACAGATTAGTAACAAAGCACTTTAAACAATGCAAAAAATTAAGTACAAACATCACCCCAATTTTAAAGAAGTTAATTGTAACTTGCCCAGCCAATCAAGTTTCATCCCAAATAATATGCTGTTGGGCTATTCCAATGATTAACAATTAAGACTAAATGCTCCTAATGGCATGTGTGTTTCAGATAGCCTCTGACAACCAAGTCCAGCTCCTGGCCTTCACATGTGGCTTAGCTATTAAGCCCAGGGAACTGTTTCTACTTAGAGAAGGGGCATACATGGGTTAATGGCACCTTAAAACAAGTTGCTTTGGGCAGATGGGGCTTATCAGCCATGGGTGGCAGCTCATCTAGGAGATTCTTGGATCTCACTGGACAGCTACCACCCAGCATAAGCTGGACAGCCCCAAGTCAAAAAGGTGCTGTCCCACCAATGTCTAACTTTCCTCAATGGGTGCATGGGGAGTAGGTGTTAACCAATCTGCAGACTGAAAACACTGTACCAGGCAACAGTATAATGAAAAAGACCAGTTCTAAAACTGGGATATTGGAATGTTCAGACAACCTCCCTGATAACTTCCAAGACATCAGTGATGTCAGGAAGACAGTTGTAATAAATGAAGTACTCAAAAGACTTCACATGGACATAGCCATGCATTTAGCTGACTCGGGCACACTAAGGAAAAAAGACTACAGCTTTTTCTAGTAAAGGAAGGGCCCTGACAAGCCCAGAGAGCAAGGAACAGGCTTTGCAGTGAGGAGCACATGATTGAAGAGGGTGGAACCAGGCAACGATGGATCTGAGTGACTTTTTACACTTCTCAACACCAGCGGAGGTCCAGTTAATCTTGTCAGTGTGTATGCTCCCATACTGTGCTCCACATCCGAGACAAAGGATGAGTTTTATAAGAACATTACAGCCACCAGCAAGAAATATCTTGTTCTCCTGGGTGACTTCAATGCCAGAGCTGGTGAAGATCATGACTTATGGCCCTCTGGTCTATGCTTAGATCACTTTGTTATAGGCAAGATGAACCGGAGAGAACAGCAATTGCTGGAATTCTGCAACTATCATAATCTATGAATCACCAACTCACTTCCAGACTAAGTTTCAACACAAGGCTTCCTGGAGACACTCTCACTCCAGACACTAGTACTAGCTGGACTTGATCATGTCAGGTACTCCCTCCTCGGCAGCATGCTTTTCACACAAACTTCTGCGGAACACCACTTACAGCACAGCCTTAGCTACCTTTGTGAAGAAGACCTCAAAAACAAATGTACAATACTTCTATCATCAGCAAACTGCTGTGCAGTACTGAGACCTGGACAAATTACACTAAGCAAGAGAGAAGGCTCAAACCTTCCATTTAAGATGCCTTTGTCCCATCTTCTGCATCTCCTGGCGAGACAGAGTACCCAATACTAAGGTTCTCTCATGCCGGCCTCCCTAGTATGTACACCCTGCTCAGGCAGCCTTGGCTGCGCTGGCTGGGCCACGTCTGTCGCATCCCAAGAGATATCTATGGTAAGCTTCAGGCAAGAGAATCGTTGGCTGCCACAACGGTGCTACAGTGATGTCTGCAAGCAGGACATAAAGACACTGGACATCAACATTGAGTCCTGGGAAGAACTTGTAGCGGACTGCACCAGGAGAAGCAACCTGAAACATCACCTTAAGTCAGGTGAGGAAAAATTCCTAAAAGTGTCAGATGATAAATGGGCTCATAGAAAGGAACATTACATCTCCAAAAGAGCTCAGACCACCTATAGATGTGATCTCTGCAAGACTGCCATGCTTGCAGTGGTCTCACCAGCCACAGATGGTGCTGCACCAATGACGCACATAGCTAAGATGCAAAATCTTGGTCAACCTCAACCAATGGAGGGCCACACACACTAAGCTTCTAATTTGAAGCAGCACCATCAAATTCTTTCATTCTGGAGTTCACTAGAATATGACTTCAAAACCAATACTGGAAGTAAATTATTTCAGGAATGTTGTTTAAAAAATATTTTCATTATAATAAGCCCAGACAAAGCCTCTTGATAGTATCAGCCATTTCACATGCTGAGTTTTTAACGTCAGAAATATTAAAGTTATTCTTCACAATGCTACAAACACAAAACTTGGTGGATTTCAAATCTTTTGAAATCCTGGAAGCTCGAACTACCTTTCTCCCTCTAAGTAGTGAAATTTCTTCAAAATACTGCCTGGTCCTAAGACTACATCCTAGTGGTGCTAACCTCTGGCCTGATGTCTGGGAATATTCAAGAATGGTAATGCTGGATGTTGAGTGTGCATTATAATATTAGCAGGTAATAAAAAATATGCTTATTAAAATACTAATTTGTTATGAAAAAGATCATTTATTGTTATTACAAATAAGACATTACACATAGTAAACTTTTGATGGATATGTGAAATTGAAAGGCAAGAACACAGCTTTATTATACTGCAAAAACACTTATTTTCTGTAACAAATGGGGCCAATATTGTACTTGTCTACCTAGTGTTTTTAAAGAGAATTGCCTCTTACACACTGTCCGACCTCTAGCAGATCTTGTGGCTGAGCCAATGGATTCATCATTGAGCCCAGAAGAGCATTGACAAGCCGGAGAAGGTTGCAGTCACTATGAATGGACCACAAGAAACGGAGCCACAGTCACTTCAAGCCGGGCTATCTAGCCAAGTGCTAAACCATTGGCATTTTCCAATTGCAAAGCGATTATCTGACTACTAATTGAAAATTGTCCAGAAGTCTTTTGACACATGCTAAGATTGTGTGTACAGGGTATCAGCAGCACTTGCTAAAGGAATGTTCTATGTGGGGAGCTGCACGAACTTTCACGAGTCTCCCTGGTATAAAGGGCCAACTTAATTTGCACTCAGCCTCTGAGCAAAGTGCATAATGAATGTAGAGAATGAGCATACTAAGTTGACCAACTCCAGCACAATCTGGTTCAATATTACAGAAGAGGTTTTCAAATTTGAAATTGAACCTTTAAAGGCAGTTCTAATAAAACACCCACAAAAAATATCTAATTTTGTTGGCAATACTAGAAAATTTATGATAACCGCATGATAATTTTTCAAAATTTATCCATTTACAGGATGCATATGCATCAGTCAGTCAGTATTTATTCTCCCTGAACACAGGGTAAGCAATTAAAAATCAACTGTACATATAGGTCTGCCTATACCATGAGTTGTAGATGAGGCAAGAAAATGTGTGTGTTTTTGCTGATTGGCATTCCAAACTTTAGTTTCATATTTAGAATTATTGGTATTGTTCAATTAGCAACATTTATATCAAAAGGTCAAGATTGCAAGCTTAGATCCACAAGATTTTACCTTGTTGGCCTGGATCAAATGGAAATCTTTCCCATATGCCTTGAGACCCTGTTCAAAATTCCTACACTCTTCTTCACTCCAAATAGAGAGTTCTTCTACAACGAATGAAAATCTCATTAACTTAAAAGTGCCAATTACAACAGAATTCACAAGTATTTACACATTTCTTCTATATCCAATTGCATTACGTATTATGTGCTCAGTGTACCACTTGGATGACTATAAGTAAACAAAGATCACAGCCAAAGGCCTAATTTTTAATCAAAGTCATTCCATTCAATTTTGTTTTTAAAGTTTTAGCATATGGGAACACGTCCTTACGTCACGGCATCTGAATTAGATTCTAACCATATCTAACCATTGTAACTTTCAGTGACAAGCATTCAGTTTTCCCTTTTGATATTTTTCTCTCTTGCCGCTTTTATAGTGCAAATTTATTGGTACTAAATAATAGCACTCAACACTGGGAAGTTTGTATTGCCGAACATTTTGGATGAGGGAAGTGGAGAGGAAATAAAAGCTTTATTTTGATATTGTGATAGTAAACTTCGGTGTTCCAATGATTCATCTCTCATGGAAGTTTTAATTAAAAAATATTCTATGCTTTGTTAATTATCCCAAGAAAAGCTTTATTTTGTTTTTCATTGCCATGTTTGGGATAATGAGATTTCACGTTACTGGTACTCTGACATATTGATGAGACTCCCACTCCTACCTCTCCTTTTATCTTTTAAATGTAATCCATGGTCAGTTCCAAAACACATAATTCACAAAACTTTTAACAAAAAGCCAATCATAAGGATGCAAAACAGCAATCAAAATTAAATGTCAGCTAGAAGTTGCCAAAAAAATAGGAAGTGAATAAACTCTCCTGAATTTAGCTCTTGAGAAATATACATCTTACTAACAGCAAGGTATGAATTTAGCTTGAAAATAGACATGTGTTTTCAGAAAAAAAACTTTTTTCAGATTAAACTTTAGAAATATTAGAAACAACAGGAAAAATGTTCAAGACTTCTTGTAATCTTTCCTGACAAAATGTATCCAGAGCATCTCAAAGCAATGTTGACAGAAGCCTCTAGGACAAAAAAGCTGAAAAATTAAACATCGAATACAGTCCTCTGAAGCAGGTGAGAAAACAATTCTGGGTGCTCTAAAAAGCATTAAAACTTTGAATGTCTGACTGAAGTGTCTGTTAAACCAACAGGAAGTTTTATTACCAAATAATCTGTAACACAAACTGGGAGAATCTGAGATGTGAACTTTTGCCAAGCTAAGCCTGAAGGAGGAATGCAGTTCAATCTTTGAATGAAGAGCAAGGGTTGAGGGACCTAGAAAAGCATAAGGTAATATACATTTTTTAAGTAAAAATAAATCTGCTTAACCTCCTGATCCTGGACGCTGTCTGTGTGTATTTCCTCCGGATGCTCTGATTACCTCCCACATCTTGAGACGTGGATTGATACAATTTGCTAACCACTGCAAATTGACTTGGTCTGCAATCAGTGGTAGAGTCTGAGGTGAGTTGATGAGAATGTGGAGGAAATAAAACATATTTAACCTAAGCAGGTAGTTGGTTGTCAGCATGGACTCAGTATGCCTAAGAACCTGTTACCATGTTGTACCTTGGCCCAAAATGTTGACTGTTCGTTTCCACAGATGCTGCCCGACCTGCTGAGTTCCTCCAGTGTGTTGTGCGTGTTGCATTAATGACTGTCTATGCCTTTCGTTCTCTTTGAAAGTGTTTTCATTTCCTTTCTTCAACTTTTTTTAATACTCATGCTTTTAATAATTTTTTAGCCTCTGAATGTTTCCTAATGTTTGTTTCATATTTGGCTGTACTGCTGTGGCTTGGCTGATCAAGCAATATTTTTCTCTGACTGTAATACCAAAGGTGGGTGTTATAGTCTGCAAACCTGAAAATATAAAAACTTGTCAAGTGCTGTTGTCATGTTATATTGAACTGGGACAACTATGCCCATTAGATCAACACTGACGAGTCCAGGTATTGCATGTCCTTTCTTACCATATGGATCAGTAGCAGTCATTAGCAAGTTTTAGTCAAAGTCCATGATTTCATACCCAAGCTGAAATGGTATTATCATCATGCTATATGGTCATGCTGCCAGTTGCTAAAGAAACACTATATAATGGAAAATTAAAATGTTCTTACCTCTGGCTGCTTTCACATTAAATCTCAATCTTCGCAGTGCCTCATCTGTATCAAAGTTGCACTTAACCAATTCATACAATGCCTAAGACAAATAGAATTCACAAATCACAAATTCACTTTTCCAAATCAGTAACCAGATGTAAGTTTTTCATCTAAATCTATGTTTGGTGTTCAGAATTTGATGCACATAAATGATTTTAAAAGTGACAATCTATAGTTATTATTTACTATTATAGGTAATTACACACAGTTATTTCTAACAAATTAATTATAAAATATTGCCATATTATTGTGTTACTATTTGTGTTCTGAGTTTAATTTATAATAAAGTATCAAATTGTTACAGAAAAATTACAATAAAGCTAATAAACTTTAATGTGATACAAATGCTGAGTAGAAAACTAAAGATAAGAAAAACACCTTTCAGAATCTAGGAAACATTTCCATGTATAAGAGATAGCTGAGGTTTGGAACACCCCTCTATGTTTAGCAATCACTGCTTGATCAATTATTGACTTTACATTTGAGTAATATATTTTAATTAACCAGAAGTATGAAGAAGGGAAAGCAGGTTTATTGGGTTTGGTCATGGATCTGCCATAATTTCACTAAATGTCAGAAGAGAACAGGTTCACAGGCTGTATGCGTACTCCTTCAGTATAAATGTGTGCACAATATTGGTTGTCTCAAACATTCACCTAATTATGATGTGATTTGCTCAGCATTTATTTGACCTGATCTACATGCACTACATCTGTATGAGGTGCATCGAGCTGCAGTTCCCGAGACCATGTTAAGGAACAATAGCTGCAGCCTGATGACCTTCGGCTTATATGGGGAAAATGAGGTGACAGATAGGAGCTACAGAGAGAGAGTCACCCCCAAGATGCAGAATGCGATGGGGTAGGGGTGGGTGGGTGAGTGACTGACTGCCAGGAGAGGGAAAGGGAATAGGCAGCCAGTGCAGAGTCCCCATGGCTGTTCCCTTCAATAATAACTATACCACTTTGGATACTGGGTGGGGGGTGTGAAATGTGGTAACGACCTGCCAGGGGAAAACTGCAGTGACCAGCTTGCTGACACTCACTCTAGCCCCTGGCTCAGACGGGACAGGAGAAGAAGAGGAGTGCAGTAGTGATAGATTACATAGTTAAAGGAGAACCTGTGGATGTGAAAGAGACACCCTGATGGTATGCCTCTCAGCTGCCAGGGATGTCTCGAATTGGGTCCACAGCATTCTAAAGAAGGAGGGTGAACAGCTGGAAGTCGTGGTACATATTGCTACCAATACCATACATGGTAAAAAGAGGGATGAGGCCCTGAAGAGAGAATATAGTGTTAAGTAGAGAGCTGACAAGCAAGTACTCAAAGGAAGTAATATCTGGATTACTACCTATGCCGTGCAGCAGTGAGGGTAAGAGTCGGATGACTAGGCAGATGAATGTGTGGCTGAGTAATTGGCTCAGGGGGCAGGGTTTCAGATTTCTGGATCATTGGGATCTCTTCTGGGGATAACATGACCAGTACAAAAAAGTTGGGATACACCTGAACTTTACTGCAGATCTGCTACAGCTGTTGGGAGGGTTTAAACTAATTTGGCAGTGGGATGGGAACCAGAGTGATAGGGCTAAGGATGGGGCAGTTGGTATACAAGTCAATGCAATGTGTAGTGAGACTGTGAGGAAGGACAGGCAGATGAATGGGAAATATTGCATCAGTGTGATGAGTTAAAGTGTAACATGGGGACAAAATCCAAAAGGGTTATGAATACAGGACTGAAGGTGCTATATTTGAATGCGTGCAGTATACAGAATAAGGTAAATGATCTTGTAGCGCTATTAGAGATTGGCAGGTATGACATTGTGGGTATCACTGAGTCATGGTTAAATGAAGATCATAGATGGGAGCTTAACATCCAAGGATACACACAGTATCTAAAGTACAGGCAGGGTGGCAAAGGGGGTGGCTCTGTTGGTAAAAAAAAAAATGAAATCAAATCCTTAGAAAGAAGTGACATAGGATCAGAAGCTGTATAATCCATGTGGGTGGAATTAAGAAACTGCAAGGGTAAGAAGACCCTGTTGAGATGCATAAGCTCTACTCAGGCTTCCAGCCAGGTATAGGTTCGATTTTAATTGACGTTTTGATGACAAACTCCGGCATCTTCATCAGGGCTGATGCCTAGGCTGGAAGCTTGTGAAGAGTTTATGCGTCATATAAGCCAATAAAGCACTAGATCCTTTATCAACCCAACAGGAGTTATAAACAGGCTTCTGAACAGTAGTCAGGATGTGGGGTACAAACTACGAGATAGAAAGGACATATAAGGGCAATATTACGATAGCCATGGAGCATTTGTAAAATGCCTATGAGATGGCATTTTAGAGTAGCTTGTGGTTAAACCCTGTAGAAAAAGGCAATTCTGGATTTGGTGTTATGTAATGAACTAGATTTGATTAGGGAAGTTAAGGTAATGGAACCCTTAGGAGCCAACGACCATAATATAATAGAATTCACCCTGCAGTTTGAGAGGGAGAAGCTAAAGTCAGATGCATCATTATTACAGTGGAGTAAAGGGAATTAAAGAGGCAAGGGAAGTCCAAAACAGCAGAAAAGCAAAAGAGTGGGCACATAATATGGCAAAAATTAGTAGGAGGTTTGATGATTGGAAAGTTTTTAAAATCCAACAGAATACAACTTTTAAAAAAGCATACAGAGAGAAAAGATGAAATATGAAGGTAAGCTAGCCAATAATATAAAAGATACCAAAAGTTTTTCAGATACATTAAGAGTAAAATAAAATGAGGTAAGAGTGGATAATTGACTACTGGAGCATGCTGTTAAGAGAGGTAGTAACGGAAGATAAAGAGATGGTGGATGAATTTAGTAAATACTTTGTGTCAGTCTTCACTGTGAAAGACATCAGCAGCAGAATGTTGAGTATCGGGGAAAGAAGTGAGTTTACTTGCTGTTTCTAAGAAGGTGCATGGGAAGCTCAAAGTTCTGAAGGTAGATGGACTGCATGCCAGGCTTTTGAAAAAGGTAGCTGAAGAGATTCTGGAGGCATTAGTAGTGATCTTTCGAGAATCACTAAATTCTGGAATGGATCCAGAGGACTGGAAAATTACAAATGTCATTCCACTCTTTAAGAAGGGAAGTAGGCAAAATACAGGAAATTATAGACCAGTTCGTCTGACTTCAGTGGTTGAGAAGATGATGGAGTCCAATATTAAGGATGAGGTGCAAGGATAATTGTAGGCACATGATAAAATAGGACAAAGTCAGCATGGTTTCGTTAACGGGGTATCTTGCCTGTCAAATCTGTTGGAATTCTTTGATGGAATAACAGGCAGGATAGGATAGACAAAGGAGAATCAGTGGATTTTGTTTACTTGGATTTTCAGAAAGCTTCTGACAAGGTGCTAAACAAGGCTAAAGCCCATGGTATTACCGGGAAGATACTGGTGTGGGTAGAAGAGTGGCTGACTGGCAAGAAGTAAAGAATGGGAACAAATGGTGCCTTTTCTGGTTGGCTGCCGGTGACTGGTGGTGTTCTGCAGGGCTTGGTGTTGGGACCATCTTTTTTTCACATGATATGATGGCTTTGTGGCCAAGTTTGCAGACTGTATGAAGACAGGTGTAGGGGCAAGTGGTGTTGAGGAAGCAGGGAATTTGCAGAAGGACTTAAGACAGATTAGGAGAATGGGCAAAGTAGCAGATGGAATATAGTGTTGCGAAGTGTATGGTCATGCACTTTGGTAGGAGGAATAAAGGCATAGAGTATTTTCTGAATGGGGAGAAAATTCAGCAATCAAGAGTTGCAAAGGGACTTGGGTGTCCTTGTGCAGGATTCCCTGAAGGTTATCTTGCAATACCAGTTGGCAGTAAAGAAGGCAAATGCAATGTTAGCATTCATTTCAAGATAACAGTATAAAAGCAAGGATGTAATGCTGATACTTTTTAAGAAATTGGTTAGACCATATTTGGAGTATTCTGAGCAGTTTTGGATCTCTTATCTAAGAAAAGATGTGCTGGCATTGAAAAGGGTTCAGAGGATGTTCACCAGAGTGATTCTGGGAAAAGGGTTAAGTTATGAACAGTGTTTGATGGCTCTTTAGCCAGAGGGTGGTGAATCTGTGCAATTCATTGCCACAGACAGCTGTGGAGGCCAAGTCACTGGGTATATTTAAAACAGGTTGATAGGTTCTTGATTAGTAAGGGCGTCAAATGTTAATGGGGAATAGGTGACAGAATGGGGTTGAAAGGGACAATAAATCAGCCAGGATGGAATAACAGAGCAGATGATTGGCCAAATGGCATAATTCTGCTCCAATGTCTTATGGGTCTTACCATGATAAATGGCTTGCTAGGAGGAATAATTGTTTGTAGCTTGGCAAAGTAGGGCAATGAAACCCATATGGATTATGCTTTATACAGGTTGATTGCCATGTTTATAGACTGGAATTTAATTCCTGCAAGGGCCATAATAAAAGGTCTTAATTTGAAGTGATAGTAATTAGCCTACAGGCCAGAAAATGATACAAGAGGAACACAATATAGTTCTAGATTTTTGACCATACAACTGCTACTACAGATGTATGGGAGACATTCAAAATATTTATTTTCAGAGACTGCCTAATGTGGAAGCATAAGCTTCAAAGAGGATTGCTGTTGCTCACCTAGAAATCTTAAACTGTAATTGACTTATCTGAATGAGCTGTTTCAAACTTTAGTGAATTGAATTTAGTTGCAATATTTTCTAATAGAAAGAATGCCTCAGCAAGGAGCAATATAATAAGTAAAAGGCATTTTCACTACATTTTGAATAATTACTCCTTTTGCAATAATGTTAAACAAAGGTGAATGAATTGACTTCTTAATCTTTTTACAGTTCCTACCAAACGTATTGACCTTCCTAGTTACTTGAACTGGAATAAAAGGGATACTGGAAAATTTGAGACCTTCATTACTTTACATAATTCCAACTTTAACTGTAAACTAGTCTTGTTTAATATATAAAAATCAATTTTACAATTCAACATACACAACCAACCTGTTCATTGTCTTTTATATGCGAGCCTTCTGGTATTGCATCCAATCCCTTCTCCTCACCCGTACGCTTACTAGCATCACAAAGAAATTCCACCACTTTATTCTCAGGCAGAAAATCAGGATTCCACAACAACTGGTCTTCATTCTCATATACTAGACATAGATTTTTATAAGATCCATTAGTGCACAGTTTTACCTATGCCACATACTTGCGATCACTACGCATCTTACTTGGTTTGTTTTTAAATTAAAGGGCACTCCTATAAAAAGAACAAATTTCAATAGCTGACAAATAACCTATATGCTTCAATCTTTTAGATTATCTGAAAAAAACATTAAACAAATTGAAAAGAAAATAATGAATTGATCTTCCTCAGTTACAGCTTACACTGGCATAGAAATCTTGAGATGCTGTAAGGATTTTGATAATTAATCTAATCAACCACTCCTTACATGCAAATCCTGAAAAGATCATCAGGCTTTCTGATGACATGATATTGGTTGAATACACAATCCCACTCCCTTACAACACACTTTTTTGGACTTTGCCTTTAATCATGAACAAGCACATGTGTTGACATCCTTCTGATTCTTAATTGTGAAAGCTTACTGCAGCAGATAATCTAAAAGCCACAGCAGTATTCCTCAGTAGTGATACTGGATCAGCATACACAAAGTCAGCTCACTCAATTGAAACATGCAACGAAGCTAGAACCTTTCTAGGTCACCCGATTCAGAAGCTATATACAATGAAAGATGTTTCTAAGCTTTTCGATTCATTTGAATTGTCTAGTAAAGATCCAGCACACAAGTGAAAACAAAAGGAATGCTTTTGTTAATGTAAAAGGTTTACTTTTTTTAAAAAGCCTCAGAGTACCGCAGACATTTGGTCTTATGTCTTATTGACAGGTAGTTAGACAAGAATATTTCTGCGCTGATGGAGGTGAAAGAGGACTGAACACAATTATGATCTCTCTTTGACGGAGGGTGACATTTGCTATAAAACTCTAGTTCTGTAAAAGTGAATAATTAAAAGAAGAAATGCAAAACATTCTAGATACCAGATTGGAAATGTTCCCTGTGGATTACCATCCAGAATCCACTATCCATACTAAAGAATCCTGCTGTGTTTTTTATATCTATCCCCACATACATTAAGGCAAAAGGTATTTTCTCCAAAACGGTTCAGAACACTTGCCAGAACTAAGTGCTACAGCTTGCTCAATGGAAGTGTTTTCTGAAGCAAGCGAATTTCTCTGACATTTTAGCTAATTTGACCATTTTAGGACCCTAGAATTCTAAATTAAAACAGGATGATTCTATTGCTTGGCTAGGATAAAATGTTGCCCCATATTTTACACTTTGTTTAATGAAGTGAATGAAACAATGTCAACCTAATAAATTTCAAATAACTTAAAATAGTTATAAAACATTAAACACAGAAGACAAAGAGCATACCAGGTTGTTGCATAAATGCTGAAGTATTAAAAATTAAATGGCAGAAAAAGAAAAAAGAAAAATATTACTTAAACAAAGGGAACAAAGGGATACGAGGGTCTCGGAGCAGATTCTGCAAAGTTATATGATCAATAGAGCATATAATTAGCAAAGCTGACCAAATGTTATTGTTTACTGTGAGGGTTATTGAAATGCAAAAGTAACAGTCCATTGCCAAGTCAAGTACAGCATGCTAAGCACATGCCTGGATTAGCTGTGGCTAAAAGTCAAAGTCAACTTAAAAGCCAAAGAGAGGGCACATTAGAGCAAAAATTAGTGGGAAATTAGAGGATTGGGAAGCTTTCAAATAAACAGAAGGCAACTAATACAAAAATATGCTAGCCAATAATATTAAAGAGGATATCAAAAGTTTCTTCAGATAGATAAAGTATAAACGAGAGGTGAGAGTCGATATTGGACTGCTAGAAAACGATGTCAGAAAGGTTGTAATGGGGGACAAGGAAATGGTGGATGAACTGAATAAGTATCTTGCATCAGTCTTCACTAGCAGTATGGCAGAAGTTGAAGGTGTCAGGGGTCATGAAGTGTGTGAAGTTACCATAATTAGAGAGAAGGTTCTTGGGAAACTGAAAGGTCTGAAGGTAGATAAGTCACCTGGACCAGTGTACACTCCAGAGTTCTGAAAGAGGTAGCTGAAGAGATTGTGAAGGCATTAGTTAATGATATTTCAAGAATCACTAGATTCTGGAATGGTGCCAGAAGACTGGAAAATTGCAGATATCACTCCACTCTTCAAGAAGAGAGGCAGAAGAAAGGAAACCATAGGCCAGTTAGTTTGACCTCAGTGATTGGGAAGGTGCTGGAGTCCATTTGATTCTTAAGGATGAGGTCTCAGGGTACTTGGAGGCATGAATAAATAGGCCACAGTCAGCATGGTTTTCTCAAGAGAAGATCTTGCCCTTTTAGAACAGAGATGAGGAGGAATTTCTTTAGTCAGAGTGGTGAATCTGTGGAATTCTTTGCCACAGACAGCTGTGAGGGACAAGTCTTTATATATATTTAAGGCAGAGGTTGATAAGATTGGTCAGGGCATGAAGGGATATGGGGAGAAGGCAGGAGATTGGGGCTGAGAGGAAAATTGGATCAGCCATGATGAAATGGCAGAGCCCAATTCTGCTCCTATATCTTATGGTCTTATTATTGAACTGCTTGCTTAAAAAAGATATTAATGTGTTGTCGCAACACACATCAAAGTTGCTGGTGAACGCAGCAGGCCAGGCAGTATCTCTAGGAAGAGGTACAGTCGGCGTTTCAGGCCAAGACCCTTCGTCAGGACAAACCGAAGGAAGAGTTAGTAAGAGATTTGAAAGTGGGAGGGGGAGGGGGAGACCCAAAATGATAGGAGAAGACAGGAGGGGGAGGGATGGAGCCAAGAGCTGGACAGGTGATATGAGAGGATCATGGGACAGGAGGTCCGGGGGACCCAGAGGATGGGCAAGGGGTATAGTCAGAGGGACAGAGGGAGAAAAAGGAGAGTGAGAGAAGAATGTGTGTATAAAAATAAATAACGGATGGGGTACGAGGGGGAGGTGGGGCATTAGCGGAAGTTAGAGAAGTCAATGTTCATGCCATCAGGTTGGAGGCTACCCAGACGGAATATAAGGTTCCTCCAACCTGAGTGTGGCTTCATCTTTACAGTATAGGAGGCCGTGGATAGACACGTCAGAATGGGAAGGGGATGTGGAATTAAAATGTGTGGCCACTGGGAGATCCTGCTTTCTCTGGCGGACAGAGTGTAGGTGTTCAGCAAAGCGGTCTCCCAGTCTGCATCAGGTCTCGCCAATATATAGAAGGCCACATCGGGAGCACCGGACGCAGCATATCACCCCAGCCGACTCACAGGTGAAGTGTCGCCTCACCTGGAAGGATTGTCTGGGGCCCTGAATGGTGGTAAGAGAGGAACTGTAAGGGCATGTGTAGCACTTGTTCCGCTATGAACATTGACTTCTCTAACTTCCGCTAATGCTCCACCTCCCCCTCATACCCTATCCGTTGTTTATTTTTATACACACATTCTTTCTCTCACTCTCCTTTTTCTCCCTCTGACTATACCCCTTGTCCATCCTCTGGGTCCCCCTCCCCCCCACTGTCTTTCTCCGGACCTTCTGTCCCATGATCCTCTCATATCTCCTTTGCCAATCACCTGTCCAGCTCTTGGCTCCATCCCTCCCCCTCCTGTCTTCTCCTATCATTTTGGATCTCCCCCTCCCCCTCCCAAATCTCTTACTAACTCTTCCTTCAGTTAGTCCTGACGACGGGTCTCGGCCTGAAACGTTGACTGTACCTCTTTCCCTCTTCTTAGAGATGCTGCCTGGCCTGCTGCGTTCACCAGCAACTTTGATGTGTGTTGCTTGAATTTCCAGCATCTGCAGAATTCCTGTTGTTAATGTGTTGCCAGCAGTTACAGGAGGTTTGCTAGAATAACAACTGGAATGAGCAGCTTGTCTAACGAAAGACTGTACAGGCTAGGCTATCAGCTGGAATTTAAAAGCATCAGTGGGGATGTACAGCATACTTCTTCTGGTGGGGGAAGCCTAGAACTTGAGGTCACTATACTCAGATATCCTTATAATCTCCATTAAGTACAGAGAAAAAAGTAGTTTATCTAAACATGTTAGTGGGAAAGTAATTTGTGAAGATGATGCAAAGTGTCAACAAGGACATACTGGGCTACATGAATGGGCAGATAGGTTATAATGCAGGGAGGAAACTATTCATTTTATTAGGAAAAGAAAAGCACAACATATTATAAATGGCAAGCAATGAGCAAGGTCAATGTACAATAGCATCTTGGCTTATTGATTCATGAAATGCATAAGTTAACATGCAGGCACACCAACTAATAAAGTAAATGGCATTGTCTTTACTGCATGAGAGTTGCTGTACAGGGAAATAGGGCTTTGGTGAGGCCACACCAAATACTGCCTTATATTTGGGTCTTAATATCCAAGAAAAGATACACTTGATCTGGCAGTGTTATGACATAGATTCCCCAGTTATGGGATTCATTGGAAGAAGAATTTCCATTTGATGAATAACTCTAATCCCGGTATAAATTTACAGCAATTTGGAAGCATGATAGATGCTCCCACTTAAACTCAAGGTTCTGAAAGAGCTTGATGGGGTAGATACCGAGATATTCATTTCCTCTGAAAGAAGTCTCAAGGAGGATGATACAAAACCTTAGCTCATGGCTAAACACTAAGGAAGAGAGACAAGAACTCTGCGGATGCTGGAATCTTCAGCAATGCACACGAAATGTTAGAGATGCAGGTCAGACAGCATCTATGGATGAGAATAAACAGCTGATGTTTTGGACAGAGACCTTCACCTAAACTGGAAAGGATAGGGACAGATTCATAATGATAAGATCAGGGAGGGGGAGGAGTACAAGCTGGCAGATGATGGGTGAGACCAGGTGAGGGGGAGGTGGAGGGATGATGTAGGAAGCTGGAGGTGATAGGAGAAAGAGGTAAAGGGCTAAAGAAGGAATCAAATAGGACAGGAAAATGCACCATGGAATAAAGGGAAGGAAGGGGGGAGTCAGAGGGGAGTGATTAGCAGAAGTGAGAAAAATTGATGCTCTTGCTATCAGGTTGGAGGTGGAAGGTGAAGTATGAGAGTGACCTCATGGTGGCAATATAGGTGGCCATGGACAGACTGGTTGGTATGGGAATGGGAAGTCTAACTGAAATGGACAGCCACCAGGTGATCCTGGCTTTTGTGATGGACAGAAGAAAGGTGCAGTCCATCACAACAGCCAGGATCAGCCCTCAATTTGTGCCTCACTGATGTAGAGAGGCTGCAGCAAGAGCTGCACAGACTTGCAGGTGAAGCGTTGCCTCACTGGAAGGACTGTTTGGGGCCCTGAATACTGATGAGGAAGGTGGTTTAGGAGCAGGTATATCATTTATCACCACTGCAGGAACAAGTGCCAGGAGAGAAATTAGTAGAGAAAGACAAATGGACAAGGGAATGACATAGAGTGACCCTTAATGGCAAGTAGAGGGGGGCAGTGGGGGGGGGGGGCAAATGTGCCTAGTGGTAGGATTCTGTTGGAAAAGTTGCATAGAATGATATGCTGGATACAAGGCTCAAGGAGTGGTAAGGTAAGGACAAGAGGAACCCCATCTCTGTTATCATGGTAGGGGTAAGGAGTGATGGTTAATGTGCAGGAACTAGAAGAGATGCAGGTGAGAGCAGCATCGATGGTAGTGGATGGAAAATGTTACTTTTTTGGAAAAAGAGGACATCTCAGATGTTCTGGAATGGAAACCATCACTCTGAGAACAGATGTGATGGAGACGCAGGAACCAAGAGAAGGAGACAAGGAACTAAGGAAGATAAAATCTTTTATTTAGCATGTTACAAATCTTTGGAATTTTCCGTCTTATTTCATGGAGACCAAGGGGATAATGCAATGGGAACATGGACTTACTGTATAAATTTCAAAAGAGAAACCACATGACTCCTATTTTTCAATTGCGATATAATAAGTATATTTGAAAGTAGGCTAAATAAAAGTTATAGATCTGTATGGTAATAGAGAGCTTCACAGTAAAAGGGATGTTGGAGGGGGGGGAGAGAGAGAGAGAGATAGAGAGATAAAATTTTAATGAAGCTAAAGGTAAAAGTCTAACATAAAACTTCTCATAGTAGGAAAATACAATTAACTGGAACATAGTCCACAATTCTCAACTGCTTCTCACACCAATATGGCATCATTAAAGAAACACATTCTACAGAAGAGCTTACCCTTTTCATTCTCTTTGTACTTATAAAAGCCTATAGGAACATCAGCCTGGTACTGGGAGCCCACCATGATCTCCTATAAAGAAACATCAACTACCATTACTACCTACATTTGAAGAAGGTAGGGTTACTCTAAGTAACACATTATAAATATATTTTACACAAGACTGACAACCGGTAAGATACACCCAATCAGCTCCCTGAGCACCGATTTTGACACTCAGTTACTGGTTTCCTGCATGCTTCCTAACTTACTTCCACTAGCATGGACACTTAAATCAGCAATACAATGGCAAAAACTGAATCAAGTTTTTAATAGAAAGTTTACGATAAAAACATAAGACTATACAACAGAGTTTATATCAAACCTATCTTGTTGTTCAATTGTCAAGTCGAGTCCAACTCTTCGTGACCTCATGGACTGTAGGGTCCTTAGAGTTTTCATGACAAGATACAGAAGTAGATTGCCAGGTCTTTCTCCCACGCAGATACTGCTGCAGCCCTGGTTGGGACCCGGCTGGGTTTGAACTCAGGACCATCTGCCTTGAAGTCCCATGCTGATGTCACTACACCACCAGCCAGCCCATATCAAACCTATTAATACCTTTATATTTAGCATAACATACTATTTAAGAGTGATGACACATTCAACACTGTTCTTCCAGTACAAAAGGTATTAGGCTTAATGATGCCCGAACCAGTAGCCCACATAGCAGGGTGGGTTCAGAGTGGGGTGATTTCAGGCAACGGATCTTGACCTTACCCCTGAGCACTGATCTTGACACTCAGTTACTGGTTCCCCGCCTGCTTCCCAACTTATTTCCGCTAGCATGGACACTTAACTCAGCAGTACAATGACAACAACATAAGCTTCTGGAATTTGGTGGGAGATTGTGAAATACTGTAAAGGCCTGATGCATACACTGACTCACACGACAGACAGATATTGAATGGTTCATTTCAAGTTAACTCTACTTGGTACTGATTGCCCTGAGTCTTGGCGTACTGAACGCTTATGAGGTTGACCCTCACACCAGATCAACTACAAAATACTGATAAATTCATGAGGGCAGCTCCAGTTTTTAATTTGCCTCTAAAACCCAACTGTTCCATTGGCAGATTGTCTTCAATGCTATTTTTATCTGATTAGAGATGAGTGTGTAAAAATGTTAGAGGTTGTTGACAAAAGAAAAATTACTTGGTAGCATTTGGGTTTAGTGGGTATTTTCCTAGTTTTAAGATAGCAATGACTGGAACTGCACCAGGCTTCAAGGATTATCCTGGCGTGAAGGAGTTGTGAGAATAATTGAACACTGAATAGAACTGATCAGTGACCACAACATTAAGAAGGAAGTGATTCTTAAAGCATTCCTGCAGAAATATCCTGAAGCACAGTCAATCAGTGCAGTGAATCTTGCATTGGACAATTTCTCTTTAGTCCTATCAATTTTGCTGCGGCCCTTAGGTAAATTAGCTATCAAATGTTCTTTATGTTGAGGGCAACACTATAAACTCTCATTTGGAATTCAGGTTTTGAGGCCAGGTTTGACTTAAAGGTTACAGGCATGGACACAAGTGATGCTGTCAAAATACTGAACCGTGATGTTAAGTGACCAGTTTATTGGGAAGACATCTTTTGATGGTGCTACTGATGACATAATTATCTCATGTTATGTTCATGTATTAAAAGCAAGTTATTTATTCTGTAAAAATTGAATTGTAAATAAATGTATTAAAAAAGAAAAGCAACTCATTTTAATGAAACTGATAGAACTCAAAAGCAATAGGAATCTGGTAGTCCAACAATAAAAAGAAATATATTCTGATATTTTCAAATTTGCTATAATTAATATTCTATGTGCGTGTGTGTGTGTGTGTGTATATATATATATATATATATATATATATACACACACACACACATATATACATACACACACACACGCATATATTTTATATATATATAAATAAAAAAAACAAAAAATGGAGACACCTACTGGAATACCAAGTAGCAATGAGCTTTCAAGCTTAATACACGATAGATATAATGTCTTACCTTCAAAAGAAATTGTAAGAACACATCCATGATAGAATTTAAGCCCAGATTGAATTTAACTTGCAACCTTTTGAATTAGGCATAATACAAAGGTGTATTGGGACAAAGGATGGCTAATACAGATCAAAGTAGAGAATCATAAACCAAATATAGCAGATGCTTGAAATCCAAAATAAAAAAAAAGTTAATAAATACACAGGTTTGTGGGTTGGCAACAGCACATGATGAACGTTGAGCTCTATAACAACCTACCGATGCTCTCCACTAAAATCGAGGTGAGAAGACAAACTAGCGGGGCACTGTCCATGCCACCCTGAGCTACCTGCCAGCCTAGTCATCATATGGGAGCCCAAGCACGGGAGGATGAACCCTGGGCGCCCTCCCAAGACTATGGTCAACATGCTCCTAGAAGACAGCGGCACGGCTAATGTAGATGAACTGAACACACCGATGAGGGAGAGGGAGAAGTGCAGAGTCCGTCATCGCGCCTGACGCCGGCCCCCTAGGCCTGAGTTGATGTAGTAGTAATAGTAGTTTGTGGGTAGTTTCTATAACATTCGAGGCTGTTATTTTTTTCACAATCAAGAATGGGGTAAAAAAAAAAGTATGTACAAAGGAAAGAGAAGAACAAATGTCTATATTAGAAAGTTAGGAGATTAAACCACAAAAGGACGGTGACGAAAGATACGAGGGGGTAGTATAAAGGACAAGATCAATAAAAAAGTGATATAGCAATGTAAATTTTTGAAACAATACCTTAAAGTACTAACTCAACATCGTGTCTAGAAAGCAATCTTATTTTTACTTGGATTGGGAAGGAGATGCTGATGATAATAAAGAAGTGGACTTGGGTAGGGAATAGTGCCTTCTTAATGTTGGTGTTTTAGTAGTAGTGCAATTGTGAACTGTTGAATGTACAGTCTGGCGCTATGAAAAGACAGATAAACTTGCTGTAATTTGGGGTGGGAGAGGTAAAAGAGCTGAAGTGCTTGAAATAAAAATAGGCACCGTTTAGGACTTTAAAGTAACCTGAAGTTATATAATCTTGAGTTGAGGAAAAAGGAAAACATTTCAAAAATATTGTTTTGAAATTAAAGATTATTACTTTACTTGCTTCACCATTCTTTTTGTTTCATCTCTACTACCCTCAACCATATCATAAACCTTCCTTTTATTCTTTCTTTCATTTGTCTCTTTCTCTGCATCTTAATGCTTGTTATCTTTTTAATCTTTTGTCCAGTTATGACAGATTGACATGAAAATTTACTAATGCTTTCTCTCTGCAGATGCTACCTAACCAGACGTGCTTCTCCAGCATTGTTGTTATAATTACATATTCCAAGGTAGACATTAACAGAAATCAGGACTCATTACTAAGCTGGAGACTAAAACTAAAGCCAGTTATAACTGGTGCACAGCACAGATCAGAAAAAAAGGGAATAAAAATATCATTTGTGAAATGCAATATTTTAAAATCATAGTTATTGTAGGAAATATTGAAATACTATATCACCTTTTTCCAGTCCTCTGAGGGCACATAATCTTCATCATCTTCAGATTCCTCTTCTCCTTCATTGCCTAAGAACATTGACAGGCTAGTTTTTTTTCCCCTCAGTGATATGGAAAGAACTTTCATTTAGCGAATAACTGAATATTTTGAGACAATTTTTATAAAATTATAAACATTTTTAAAACTTCCGGAAGTATCAATGTTACTAGAAAAAATATTATTACCCCCTTTTGGAATTTTATAGGCTCCCTGGAATTAAATATGTAAATATACTTCCAGTACATTGCAATTTTAAATTCTGAATCAATGCACCATTTTAAACTCTGGTGTACCTCAGTCAGTACAGATTACAATAGTTCTAGTGAGCACAAAGACTCACTCTTGCATAACGATCATTATGATTTTGACTCAAATGACTTAAAATGCTCTGAAAGGCTAATATTTTATCCAGAAATTGGTCTTACATTTTCCTATTACGAGGGGTAATTGATAGGTTCGTGATCTAAGGTAGGAGTCAATTTTAGCAAACCTAGCACATTTATTTTTCAACATCGTCCCCTCCTACATTTACACATTTAGTCCAGCAGTCGTGGAGCATACGGATCTTGGACCTCCAGTAAGTGCCCACAGCAGGAGTGATTGATAAGTTCGTGGCCTAAGGTAGAAGGAGATGAGTTACTAACTTCAAACTTTCTGCATTATCACTCAGAGTTGAATTGCATGTGCATATAACGAGAACTGTATAACTCATCTCCTTCTACCTTAGGCCATGAACTTATCAATCACCCCTGCTGTGGGCACTTTCTGGAGGTCCAAGATCTCTATGCTCCATGACTGCTGGACTAAGTGTGTAAATGTACGAAGGGACTATGTTGAAAAATAAATGTGCTAGATTTTCTAAAATTGACTCCTTCTACCTTAGGCCACGAACTTATTAATCACCCCTCGTATTGCTAATAAGGTTAAACTGAAATGAAAATTATTAGAGAAAGGGAGAGTGAAGAAAGATGTTCTCTTGTTTTGTATTTTATCTATGTTTTCTAAACAGCCGAGGAATGAAAATTTGTATCCAAAATATACCAAATTTGTGTATAATTACACTAGTCAATTAGTTAATTCTGTTCCACATCGAGTGAACTCGAAGCTGTCTTTGGATTTATTTATTGAGATACAGCGCAGAATAGGTCCTTTTGGCCCTTTGAGCCACGTCGCCTAGCAACCCTCAATTTACCTAATCACTGGACAATTTACAATGACCAATTAACCTACCAACTGGTGCATCTTTGGACTGCAGGAGGAAATCTGAGCACCCAGAGGAGCCCATGCAGTCATGGGGAGAACATACAAACTCCTTACAGACAGCAGTAGGTCCAACTTCATAAAGCCACAATTGTTTTATACCCCTGAACACTTCTGGTTAACAAGAATTAAACAATTGTAACCATAATAATGATTTCATTTGGGACAATATATCTTAAAATAAATGAAAATCTGAGCATGGTTCTTCCAAGAGTACACGTAAAATCATACAAAAATAGACACGTTATTCAATTCAGTCATGAAAGCTGATACTGCTTACTACAATTAAACATAGCTTCATGAAAGGCACCTGGAATACTGTATCGATTTTGGCCTCATTGCCCAAGATAGAATACGCTTTCCATAAAGTGGAAGTTCACCAGATGCATTACAAGTTTCGCAATTAAGAGGTTGGACTGACTATGCCTGTACTCTTTAGAATTTAGAACAAGGGATTTCACTGAAATGTGCAAAATTTTGACAGGGCTTGACAAGTGGATAAAGGGAAGATGTTTCCCCTTGGGCTGGAACCAGGTGTGAGCCTCAGTGTTTTGGAATTGATGTGACAAGAGCAGGAACACAAGAAAAGGAAAAGAATTAGCCACTATCATTTTGAATGACAGAGCAATCCCAAAGACGCAAAGCCTTTTGTTACGCATTTATCTTTCTTTATCAGAGGCATTAGTAATAAACTGGTACTATCGTTGTACTGTACTGATCTTCAGCACAACTGTAGCTTCTTTAATATTGTGTGATCTCTATTATTTGAATTATGACAATCTGTAATGATATTTCAAGTGCGACAAACAGTTAACAATTATCCTTATTTTACATGCAAGAGTTACTACACTCCCTAGCTGTGGCAGCTGTTTCTAGGCAATAGTGCATTGTAAGAGCCATTGAGACCTTTAACAATGGAATGCTTAACACTGTTTCATCCATATACATGCATAAATAAATTATACCTATGTCTAAGTATTTACATCTGCGTGGGCGGATCATCTCCTGTACATCTTGTGAGGTCATCAATGGTACAAGGTCATCATTGGAAGACTGAGTTTCATCTTCATGTCCACATGAATTCTTTAGTACTTCCTGCTGTGGATGTCATAAAATATATGCAAGTGTATTAGAAAAAGATCAACAACAGAAGTTTAAATAAATGAGCCAAAATATGACTAATAGCTTCTCTATAGGGCTAAGTAAGCACATTTTTAGAAAAAAAGGGCAAAGAATTACTCAGGAAGAATATGAGTGAAAAATGCCTTAAGGGAACTGCAGAAAGTAACTATTAAATCTTCCAAGAAAATAAATAACTTTCTACTTGTAATTTACTTCAGACATTTATTTTGTCTTTACAGTGTAGACACTAAATTTCCATTTCAAAAATCCACTCCCTTCACAAGCATACTGTGGCTATAGTGTAAATCTAAAAAAGTGCATGGCAATTATTTGCTAATATTTCTTCCAACAGCTTTTTCAAACCCACAAACTCCAACAGCAGAACAAATGTAGGAAGCAAATAAGTACCCGCATTTCCGAATCTCATCTCAATCCTATTTTAATCCTGTTTTGGAATAGACTGCCATTTCCCTCACAAAAACAAGTTTATAAACTCAGAAATCCCTCATCAATGAGAGTATATTCACAGGTACTATAGCTTTCAGCAGTGTGAAGTACTTAGCTGTTTCGAGCAGGCTTCAATTATATTGGTGCCCAAGAAGAACGTGGTAACCTCCTCAACGATTATCGTCCAGTAGCAAATGTGATGAAGTGCTTTGAGAGGTTGGTGATGAAACAGATCAACCCCTGCCTGAAAAGTGACTTAGATCCATTCCAATTTGCCTACTGTCACAACAGATCAAAAGCAGTTGTCATTACACTGGCCCTTTGCTCAATCCTGGAACAACTGAATAGCGAAGGTACATACATATCAGGAAGCTCTTCATTGAACATAGCTCAGCATCCAATATTATCACCCCCTCAAAACTAATCAATAAGCTCCAATTCCTTGAACTCAATACCTCCCTGTGCAACTGGATCTTCGATTTCCTCACTTGCAGACCCTAGTCAGTTTGGATTGGCAACAATATATCCTCCAAAATCTTCTTCAGCACAGGTGCACCACAAGGTTGTGTGCTTAGTCCCCTGCTCTACCCACTTTATACTTATGAATGTAAGGCTAAGCACAACTCCAATGTCACGTTTAAGTCTGCTGACGCCACAAGTATCATTGGTGAGGTATCACCAAATAGGAGAGGGATGGAAAATCTGGCTGTGTGGTGCCCTGACAACAACCTCTCACTCAATGTTAGCAAGGCCAAGGACTTAGGAAACTGCCTGTCCTCAATGCAGGGGTCAGAGTTGGAGAGGGTTAACAACTTTAAATTCCTCGGTGTTATGATTTCGGGGATCTGTCCTGGGTCTAGCATGTAAGTGCCATTATGAAGAAAGCACAGCAGTGTCTATACTTTCTTAGATATTTGCGAGGATTCAGCATGTCATCTAAAACTGACAAACTTCAAAAGAAGTGTGGTGGAGAATATATTGACTGGTTGAATCACAGCCCGGTATGGAAACACCAATGGCCTTATACAGAACAGTTTACAAAACGTAGTGAATACAGCCCGGTCCATCCTGGGTAAAACCCTCCCCACCACTGCACATCTACACGGAGCGCTGTTGTAGGAAAGTAGCATCCATCAAGGACCCCCCACCACCCAGGCTACGCTCTCTTCTTGCTGCTGCCATCAGGAAGAATGTATAGGAGTCTCAAGACCCACACCAGCAGTTTCAGGAACGGTTATTACCCCTCAACCATCAGGCTCTTGAACTGAAGAGAATAACTTCACTCGTTCCATCACTGAACTGTTCTTACAACCTATGGACTCACTTTCAAGGACTCTTCATCTCAGGTTCTCGATATTTATGGCTTAATTGTTTATTGTTATTTCTTTTTGTATTTGCAGTTTGTTGTCTTTTGCAGAGTTTGTTGTTTTTTCTTGCACATTGGTTGTTTGTCCACCATGTTGGGTGTGATTCTATTTAGTTTCTTGTAGTTACTGTAACTGCTTGCAAGAAAATGAATCTCAGGGTTGTATATGGAGACAGGTATGTACTTTTATAATAAATTTACTGTAAAACTTTGAACTCTAAGGAAGTAGAAAGAGGATTACTTGGTGGCATCTGCTAGGACAAATGCAAATATAGACTCATGTAGGAGCAGCTTCACAGAAAATGATCTTGTGGAAGATGCAATATGGAAAAGAACCTTGTCATTAAACAAAGGAGTTTTTTTTACTGTTTGCGTCTGCCATTTTCTAATGTTTGCTCTAAGCTCTCACTTTTCTGTTTAGAGAAAGCTTCAAGAAATGACAGCATGGAGTAGAGGAGAAGAGTATTGTTATTCAGTGGAGCAACAAATAATCTGTTAGAGGAACTCAGCAATGGGGAGGGGGGTGGAGGAGAAAAATTGTCAATTATGCAGGGTTTCAAACTTGATTAGATCTGTTACTCCATATTCCAGCATCTGCAGCCCCTAATCTTCCATCATTGTAACTAATCAGCATAGCTACAAATCTGAAGGAACCTGAATCAAGCTGTAGTCCTAAAAGAGGAGGTTGGAACAAATTCGAGGGAGCAAATTACAGATTGGACATGTTAGAAAGGACAGACAAATGAAAGATGGCAACGATGAACATTTTAAATGACAGACATAATGAAAGACAACCATGTGGGAAGGTTCAAGGTATAAGGTATAGGGAAGGAAAGGCAGCTAAATGGTCAAGTACTGGGAAAGTTACAGAATCCAGAATTAGGTGCTGTGAAAGGGTAGCGACTTGAAACGGTATACAAAGAATGCAAGGAAGATGTAGAGAATGATACAAAGGGCAAAGGAAATTTAAAAAGCAAAAGACAGCAAGAAATAGAGGAACAGTAAATGAACAAGGCAAGGTAGTTGACAATGAAATGTGATTTTTGTTGTAAGATGTTAAATGGGATGAAATAATATACTTTGAAAAGGCAATTTGGCAGATGTACAAAACATAGGTTCGTCTTACTTGGGGATGAACTGAAGTATTAAAAATATTTTGCTGCAAATTTTAATAATTTAAGTGACTAAATTGATCTGATGGAAATGGAGCTTAAGATGTGCAACATAGGTCAGAGGCCCAATCCTCAGATAGAAGTACCCTCTGATTCAATTCAAGCTGGCAAGGTAATGGAGAGTTTGTGAAGGATGACACACAATAACAACTGTCCAGAAAGCAAATCAGAGAAGAAAATTTAGAATTAAGGGATAAGCAATCTTCCAAAGAACAAAAATAAAATCTAGAATGGTTCACAGGTAAGTTAAACATAGCATAAAAATTTTCTTATCATATTACATTTCATTGAAATCCCAACATCATCAAACCATAAGGCCATAAAAACCTCCATACATAGTTTGCTCTGATGAAGATCCTATACATCAAACTTTATGCAACTAACTTAAACTAACCTGATTTATACTTATGTCGGGTAAGTCCTCTGTCTCTGGAACTTCACTACTTCCACTATTTTCTTCGTTATCGCCTTCATCCCCATCATCATCATCCTCTGCTTCATCATCATCTTCTTCCTCATCGTCCTCATCATCTTCTTCATCTTCACCAGGGAATGGTATTGTTTTTCCATAACCATACAAAGCCAATAAATCTTGAATTGGCATTTCCCCTTCCTGAAGATAAAAGAAAACGAGAAAGAAATGATCAGTTAAAGGAATTGAAAATTTTAAAAAACTGGGTATTGAAAACATGAAATAAAAACAAAGTTCTGAAACTACTTATCAGATCCAGGCACTATCTGTGGAGCACATACTGTACATAACGCTTCAGGTCAATGATCCAATTAAATTGAATTTAGTCTAATTAAAGTAAGTGCCTTTGTTTTCCAAAAAAGTTTCAACATATAAAGCAAACTGGTTATCTACCTGGATCTCAGAGCAACTTAGTAGTGTCTTAAGTTGAATTTTCAATGACATTCATTTGTTTAACCTTGAGAAGTTGAGTAAAGCACAAAATGATTTATATTGCATTGTTAGTGCCAGAGATTGATGAGTTCAGTCATGGATTTGTGAGGAAGAATTATTATCAGTATTAGTACTCCTGGACGATGGGAAATATTCTTCAGTTAATAGCGAGGAACTTCTACACTATAGGAACACATCATCAATGGACTGGTTAGTTGGACCCAAAAGTGTCAAATGGAATTCAATCCAGAGAATTATGAGGTGACACGCTTGGGAAGAACACAAGTAAAGGAATACACTATAAATTGTAAGATATCATGAAGTACAGAAAAACAGAAGGATCAGGTTGAGTTGGTCCACAAATCTGTGAAGGTAGCAGGATAGAAAATGTGTCAAAACCTTAATAGTTTTGACACAAAACTCATCACCGGATTTGCTTCTGCTCTAAGTCCATTAGGTGATCAGTGATGATTTAGTCATCAATGAAGTCAGGTACTAAACCTTAGATACTAAAATCAGCTGAACATATAACAATGGTCACCTTGCCTGGTATGGATCCCAAATACAGTAACTTCGCAAAGCAAATCAGGTGCAACATTGGCACCAACACACTGTTGCTCTTCAGTCACCGCCCTTTATGGAGAGTCTCAGTAAATCAAAAAGTGAAAGTAAGAAAGCATTCCCAACTAACTGCTCTGGACAAGCTCAAATTGGATTATTGTCATGGACAACTGGGTCAGTCTTAGCCGTGACAATGGAAAGGTTCAGATTTGTTCTCCATGATGAGAGGCAATTACAATATTAATGGATTTCATTGGATCACATAACATTTATACTGTGTTACTTGACACATCAAATACATGCCAACTTCATACAATACTAAACTGGTTAGTCCACTTTCTTTCCTTCTGCTCATAGTCTCACAAAATCTTTCCTTTCATGAAGAAAAGTTTCATCAAACTCATCTATTGCATTGAATGCACTTATAAAAATTAAAGGCTCCTAAGTATTCATCACTCTGAAATATACCAAAGACTTATAGATCTCAGGAATGAACATATATTTTTGGTATCAACAGTAATCTATATAATACAGGAAGCACTACCTGGCAATTAAGTGTTACAGCTTACTTACTATTACAAGAAACAATATCCCCAGCAATTGTAGGAGATAATTAAGGATTCTTTTCAGATGTAATAAAACACAGGCTTCCAGAATGTGTAGCTTAACTTCACATACTGGAAGCCCACATTATAATGAAGTATCATACTGCAAAAGGTAAAATAATCACCTAATGTTATTGGGCCTCGAAGCGCAACACTGCTAATATGTATTCATGCTAGAATTAAAAGCTTTTCATTAGTAAAATCAGAAGTACTCAGGACAAAACTGACTTGTATTGGGATACAAAAGAAGATGATCAGATCAAAAATCAAGGATTCAATCAGTTTGGTTTTCAAACAAAAAATGTAGCTAGATCAATTCATACTGTCATCATTAAAACATTTAGCTGTATACCCCATTTAAAGTTTTACCATACTTATGTCTTAAGATGCAAAAAATTATTTTTGTTCAACTTAAATTATACCTGTTATCTGAAAAAAAAGTAGAAAAGACTTAAATACCCAGCAGATTTGAAAGGCTGGCTCCGTAATAGGAGTCAAACTGGACACACTGGAGGCTGGGGTAAAACCAATTTCCCTATGGAATATCCTAGCAATTCTGGACAATGTTTCTCAGCCTCTGCATGCCGCCTTGGCTGAACAGAGGAGCACTTTTAGTAATAGACCAAGACAACTGCATTGCTTCAAGGAGTATTATAGAAACATAGAAAATAGGTGCAGGAGTAGGCCATTCAGCCCTTCGAGCCTGCACCGCCATGTATTATGATCATGGCTGATCATCCAACTCAGAACCCTGCACCAGCCTTCCCTCCATACCCCCCGATCCCTGTAGCCACAAGGGCCATATCTAACTCCCTCTTAAATATAGCCAATGAACTGGCCTCAACTGTTTCCTCATCTCTGTCCTAAAAGGCTTCCCCTTTATCCTCAAACTGTGACCCCTCATTCTCGACTTCCCCAACATCGGGAACAATCTTCCTGCATCTAGCCTGTCCAATCCCCTTAGGATTTTATACATTTCAATCAGATCCCCCCTCAATCTTCTAAATTCCAACGAGTACAAGCCCAGTTCATCCAGTCTTTCTTCATATGAAAGTCCTGCCATCCCAGGAATCAATCTGGTGAACTTTCTTTGTACTCCCTCTATGGCAAGGGTGTCTTTCCTCAGATTAGGGGACCAAAACTGCACACAATACTCCAGGTGTGGTCTCACCAAGGCCTTGTACAACTGCAGTAGTACCTCCCTGCTCCTGTACTCGAATCCTCTCGCTATAAATGCCAGCATACCATTCGCCTTTTTCACCGCCTGCTGTACCTGCATGCCCACTTTCAATGACTGGTGTATAATGACACCCAGGTCTTGTTGCACCTCCCCTTTTCCTAATCGGCCACCATTCAGATAATAATCTGTTTTCCTATTTTTGCCACCAAAGTGGATAACTTCACATTTATCCACATTAAATTGCATCTGCCATGAATTTGCCCACTCACCTAACCTATCCAAGTCACCCTGCATCCTCTTAGCATCCTCCTCACAGCTAACACTGCCGCCCAGCTTCGTGTCATCCGCAAACTTGGAGATGCTGCATTTAATTCCCTCATCCAAGTCATTAATATATATTGTAAACAACTGGGGTCCCAGCACTGAGCCTTGCGGTACCCCACTAGTCACTGCCTGCCATTCTGAAAAGGTCCCGTTTATTCCCACTCTTTGCTTCCTGTCTGCTAACCAATTCTCTATCCACATCAATACCTTACCCCCAATACCGTGTGCTTTAAGTTTGCACACTAATCTCCTGTGTGGGACCTTGTCAAAAGTCTTTTGAAAATCCAAATATACCACAGCCACTGGTTCTTCCCTATCCACTCTACTAGTTACATCCTCAAAAAATTCTATGAGATTCATCAGACATGATTTTCCTTTCACAAATCCATGCTGACTTTGTCCGATGATTTCACCGCTTTCCAAATGTGCTGTTATCACATCTTTGATAACTGACTCCAGCAGTTTCCCCACCACCGACGTGAGGCTAACCGGTCTATAATTCCCCGGTTTCTCTCTCCCTCCTTTTTTAAAAAGTGGGGTTACATTAGCCACCCTCCGATCCTCAGGAACTAGTCCAGAATCTAACGAGTTTTGAAAAATTATCACTAATGCATCCACTATTTCTTGGGCTACTTCCTTAAGCACTCTGGGATGCAGACCATCTGGCCCTGGGGATTTATCTGCCTTTAATCCCTTCAATTTACGTAACACCACTTCCCTACTAATATGAGGTAATTCTTATCCTCAGCCATTAGGCTCTACAATGAGTCAATCTATAGCCAGGGAAGCGATGACCCCCTCCCGTTAGACTGTTTAAAGTAACTTATTTTTTTATTCTTTCTTACTTCTCTTCTAATATTTGTATATCTGTGTATTTGCAATGCTACTGTGTCGCTGTAATTTCCTTTAGGGTCAATAAAGTATCTATCTTTCTAAGATGTTTCCTATGGTGGGGGGTATCCAGAACTAGAGGGCACAGCCTCAAAGCTGTGGGGCAATCTTTTGGAATAGAGGTAAGGAGGAATTATTCTTAGCCAGAGAGTAGAGAATTTGTAGAATGCTCTGCCACAGACTGCAGTGGAGGCCAAGTCAGTGGGTATATTTAAAGCAGAAGTTGATAGTTTCCTGATTGTTTTGGGCATCAAAGGATATGGTGAATGGGGTCGAGTGGGATCTGGGATCAGCCAAGATGGAATGGCAGAGCAGACTTGATGAACTGAATGGCCTAATTCTGTTCCTATGTCTTATCTATCAGTCAGGTAGCATCTGTGCAGAAAGAGTTAACCTGTCAAGTGCCAATCTTTAGAACTGGGATAATTTATAAAACAGGCACGTTTAAACTTCCAGATAAAATGGGAGTGATGGAAATAAGAAAGGGACTATCTACAAATATGTGGAGACCGAGAGATAAGAACCACAGAAACATTTTCATGTCTTAGGCCCGTGACAAGAACCTATAATGCTGACATCCAAGAACAAGCATATTTCTATCCATGATCTTCTCTTTAAGGAGGGTGTAATGGTAGCCAAGAAAGAGGTGTACAAGCCAAAACATCCAGAGTTGCAAGCAGTGGCACAGCTAATAAAACTACCAGCTCATAGGTCTAATGACCCAGGTCCAACCCTAACCTCCAGGGTTGTCTCTAAGGAGTTTGCATGTTTTCCCTATGATCACTTGGGTTTTGTCTGGGTGCTCCATTTTCTGCTGACATTCCAACAATATAGGGATTAGAAGGTATACTGGACATCATAAACAGCCCTTTGTGTGTAGGTGAACGATAGGGCAAGTCAGTAGGAATGTGCAAACAGTAACTTGGAATAGGGAATGATTTGTATGAATCTATGTGCTTAACGGTTGGCTGAAGGGCCTGTTTCCATGCCATACTTCTACTTCAGCGGTCCCCAACCACCGGGCCGCAAAGCATGTGCTACCGGGCCGCGAGGAAACAATATGATTTGGTGATATGAGTCAGCTGCACCTTTCCTCATTCCGTCACGCCCACTGTCAAGCTTGAACGCACACAAGGTCATTACCCGCATGACATCCATGTCAGCGCGGGAAGGTGATCAACTCCTCGAATTTGCAAATGACGGCAGGCTGAAAAGTATGTTTGATGTAACATCTCTGCTAGCATTCTGGATCAAAGTCAAGGGTAAATATCCTGAGATAGCCACAGAAGCACTGAAAACGTCGCTTCCATTTCCAACATATCTCTGCAATGAAAACTAAATTGCGGAATACACCGGACATATGGAACCCCCTTCGAGTATCGCTGTCTCCTGTCACTCCTCGATGGGACCATCTTGTTGCAGGGAAACAAGCCCAGGGCTTCCACTGATTTAGTGATATTGGTGTGTTGCAATGATTTCATATGTTCATACGGGGAAAATATGTGCTGTGTGTTTAATATCCAAACATTACTTAAAATATTATGATGCTATTGACTTATGAAACCATCGAACAATTACAGCACGTTAACAGGTGATCTCGGCCCTTCTAGTTCATGCTGAACTCTTACTCTCACCTAGTCCCACCAACCTGCACTCAGCCCATAACCCTCCATTCCTTTCCTGTCCAATTTTTCTTTAAATGGTAATATCGAACCTGCCTCTACCACTTCAACTGGAAGGTCGTTCAACACTTACTTCAAGATCCCCTGATAATTGACATATCACTATATTCATGCAAGGAAAATATGTGCTGTGTTTAATATTAATTTCGTTAGATAAACCCTTTTAGAAACGAAATTGAGCGTATTAGCCACTTATCACCTATATTCCGGTCATGATTAACACCCCGCCCCCCAAACAGAATTGCCAAAAACAATTTGTAGAAAAAAACCAGCACATACACGCATGTGCACTGGTGCCCGCGCAAGGCTTCATGGTCATTGTAGTCTTTCTCGGGGTAAACACAACGTATTTGACTGCTACTCTTGTCTGTTGGCAACCCTACCCCCCCCCCCACCCCGGAGTCGACTGGTCCGCAAGAATATTGTCAATAATAAACTGGTCCGCGTTGCAAAAAAGGTTGGAGACCCCTGTCCTACTTGACTAAAACAATCCCAATCCATACATAAAAACAGTCACGCAATCTTCAACATATCATGGCAATGATACTATTTGTTAATGATACTACTATTCATACTCTACTTCCTAGTATATGTAGTACCCATCAAATAACCCCCAACTTCCTCCAGAAATTGTCTAGTCAACAGTACCAGATGTACTGTAGGACTGTCAAGCCAGGCCTACAGGTTCATCTGAGGATTGTCCTGTCCATACAGGACATTGTAAATACCTCAAATAAATGTACAAAACAAATATCAGTTGAAATGCAGAAATCACAGCAACAATTCTCCACATTGGCAGAGAAAGTTTGATTTGTATCAGAACAGGAATGGGATTGAAAAGAAAAATAAAACTGCGGGTGTAGGTAATCTGAAATAAACGAAAAATGTTCACCAGGCCAGGCACCATGCAGAGAGACCAGAGTCCACTACACCAGTCCCTGCCACCATATAAAGTCATTCACCTGAAACTCTAATCGTACAGTTCCACCAGACTGGCTGCTGCAAACAAAGCTTCAATACATCTGAATTAATACTGATCTGCATCAACCATCTTGGTCTCCTATCCAAGGCATTCTCTTTGTCCTCTCCATCCCTCTCCAGTTTTAACATGGTTTGTTTAAAAACAAAATCCAAAGAAGTTCATTGAACTCACATTAACCGTCTTTCCAGATACTGCTTGACCTGAGTATATCCAGCATTTTCGTTTTAATCTCAGATTCCCAAATCTACATTTTTGTCTTTTTAGTTACTACTTCCTCCCACATTAGTAATTTAGCTTTATAAATGCTGTGTATTTTAATTACCACTTAATTAATGAATTGCGCCACAAGGTGCAAAATAATGGAGAACTTTTAATATAAAACAAACTCCTTACATTAGTAAACAAACATCTTTTATTACCTACTACCACAATGACATTTTGCTGAGATTAGCAAATGACAGATTTGTTAATAATGATCTCGCTTTTTTTTAATATATTGGATAAAACTGCCAGGTATCCGTTTTGAATATCTTGAAAATGTCAACAGACAATCTTTTGTTTTGACGTCACAAATTCTTATTAATCTGGACCTGACAAGCTGGTGAAGTTGTACGGCACTCGTCTTCATTGGTCAGGTCACTTGGAGTACGAGGTGGGGACTAACATCATAACTGTACAAGATATCAGTGAGACTCTCACTTGGAAGCATTAAGTGCAGTTCTAGTTGCTATGTCATAGGAAGACAGTAATTAGGCTAGAATGGATGCAGAAAAGGTTCACAAGAATGTTGCTGGGATGGAGGGCTTGAGTTACAAATAAACACTGGATAGACCGAGTTTGTTTTATCTGGGGCAAAAAAATCACTAAGGGATAACTTTATAGATGTTAATAAAATTATGAGAGGAATTGATGCGGTAGATGGGTATAGACTTTTCCCCAGTATAGGGATGTCTAAAATTAAACAGCTTACGTTTAAGATGAGTGGGAAAAGGTTTGACGGTGAGACTAATTAGGAGTATTGTGCGCAGTTTTGCTCTCCAATCTACAAGGAAGACGTAAATAAGCTTGAAAGCATGCAGAAAAAAAATTTACAAGGATGCTGCCAAGACTTGAGGACTAAGTTATAGGGCAAGATTGAATAGATTAGGATTTCATTCCCTAGAGCAGGGGTCGGCAACCTATGGCCCGTGGGCTGGATGGTATTTTGACCAGCTCACGAGCAAATATTGGTATACTATGCTTATCTGGCCCGCGAGCAATTTTTCCTTATTCTGAGTGTTTCACGCAACCACACTGATGGACATGCAGGGCGTCTTGTTACAGTGGCCCCAGGTTCCCTTTTGTTCCAAACCAAACACTGGTATATACGAATGACCGGAAGGCAGACTACCCTATTAATATGTATTAGATACTCTCCATGCACGTGTGGGTTTTCAGATGGGATCCTTCAAATTTGTAAACAGAAACAGCGTCACTGTGTCTTAACAAGTAATCCACACTAAATATCCAGATATTTACATGTGCTACGATACTTGTTGAATAACTTGCATTTTGAAATAAAACCGAAGAAAAACATTCCAATGGCAATGAATGCAAAGCGCAGGAAGGTAGACAATAAGTGCCAACATTCCTAAGACACTTGGACACTAGATTACTTCCTTCACCGAGCAAGCTGGGAAACTAGTTTGTCTCGTTTGCTTAGAAAAGGTTGCTGTGAAGAAGGTGGCAAATATTAGGCGACATTATGAGACCCGGCATAGTGGAAAGAAAGCTGCAATTTTGGGAGTACCAGCTTCAAAAAGGAAATTGTGCACATTTTCCCACTTTTCAAAAAAAGTAAAGCACAAGATCCAGGCATTTTTGTAGATATGGTCCAAGAATTGAGAAAAGAGTTTTCATCTCGTTTTGCTGATTTTCACTTGCATGCAAATGAGCTCAAGCTGTTTGCTACTCCATTTGATGTGGAAGTGAACACTGCATCAGAAATTTTTCAGATGGAATTGATTGAAGTGCAGTGTGACGACATATTGAGATGGAAATTTCATCCTGAAGATGTGTCAGTGCTTCACTTCTACGGGAAATATATTCATCCAAGTCGGAAGTATCCTAACTTAGTGGACCATGCAAAAAAGATGGCATCATTGTTTGGCAGCACTTATCTGTGTGAGCGATTATTTTCAAAAATGAAGCACACCAAAAACCATTTGAGAACGAGATTGACTGATGCCCATCTGGATAATGTCTTGCTCTTGGCATCAACAAGTCTGACACCCAATATTGAGAAGCTTTCAAGCAACAAACAGCATCAAGTTTCACATTGATTTATCGACTGTTTGCATCAAAATTTTCTTTTTTATTATACTTAATTTACCACCATTCAATGCATCATGTTCATACATTTCATGTTTAAAGAATCTTTATGTCCTTTTAATAGGTTCAAAAGATGCCTTGATTGAAATAAACTGCAACTAAACTGAGTTCCTTGATTACTAATTGGCATCCTTCGTTAAGCACAAATTATCTTCTAGCATTCGTTATTCATTAATTTGAGGCAAAACATAACTAGATGCATTTAAATGGAAAATTCCCATATTTCAAGTTTTTTTATGCAATTTATCTGGCCCACCATCTGCTCATTAATACACGATCTGGCCCACAGAGGCAAAAAGGTTGCCAACCCCTGCCCTAGAGCGTAAGAGAATGAGGGAAGATTTGACAAAGGTACAGGTGTCCCCCGCTTTTCGAACGTTCACTTTACGAAACCTCACTGTTACGTAAGACCTACATTAGAACCCTGTTTTCGCTTTCAGAAGGTGTTTTCACTGTTATGAAGAAAGGCAGCGCGGGATAAAAAAATCAGTGTGTGCCCCAAGCAGCCGCTCTGCCCCGGATTCGGAACGGCATTGCTTTAACATGTTGCATTGAGCAGCCATCAGCAGGATGAGTTCTAAGGTGTCGGAAAAGCCTGAAAGAGTAAGGGTGTTACACTACTTCTACTAGGCTGTGTATTTTTACGTGTTATTTGGTAGATTTGGCAGCTTCATAGTTTAAAGGTTACTGGAGAGCGCGTTTATACCAACAGCGCTTGCGTGAGATTTTCTGCCGAGAGCGCTTGCGTGAGATTTTCACTACGGAGATCTGTGCAGGCAATTGTTGTCGAGAAGTATTTCTACTTTATATAGGCTGTGTATTTATCATATCATTCCTGCTTTTACTATATGTTACTGTTACTTTAGGTATTTGGCATGATTTGGTAGGTTATTTTTGGGTCTGCGAACGCTCACAAAATTTTCCTATATAAATAAATGGTAATTGCTTCTTCGCTTTACGACATTTCAGTTTATGAACCATTTCACAGGAACGCACTACCTTCGGATGGTGGGGGAAACCTGTATACAAAATTATGAGGGGCTTAGAGAAGGTAAATGCAAGCAAGCTTTTTCAATTGAGGTTGGGTGAGACTAGAACTAGAAGTCATGGGTTAAGGAGAACATAAGGGGGAAACTTCTTCACTCAGAAGATGGTGAGAGTGTGGAATGAGCTGCCAGAGGAAGTGGATGTGGGTTTGATTTCAGAATTTAAGAGAAATTTGGATAGGTACATGGATGAGAAGGGTATGGTGGATTATGGTCCAGGTGTAGGTTGATGGGACTAAGCAGATTAATAGTTTGGCACAGGCTAGATGGACCTGTGCTGCAGCATTCTATGACTGTGTGTGGAAAAAAAAGTTTGCCCCTCTGGTCCGAGAATGGTGGAAAGTACAAACTCCCACAGGAAGTGGTAGAGATGGGTACACTTGCAACATTTATAAGATACTTGCAGATGTTCATCGATAGAAAAGGGTTCTAAGTATATTGTCCAAACGAGATAGCTCAGGTAGGCACTTTGGTTGGTACAGATATAGTGGGTTGAAGGGCACGTTCTCTGCTGTTTCATTCAATTTCCCTCTCTACTTGAACGTTCACAAAATTGTTGGGCTGAATAATGGCTCTCCCTCCCAAAATGGCTCCTGATCCACTCCAATCTTTTTCATACTTCAAATCCATAGGTCTATGATCTATGTGACCATACACCTCATTTCACTGAGATGCAACACTGAGCGTCATAGGAAGTCATTCCTGCCTGTGGCTATCAAACTTTACAACTCCTCCCTTGGAGGGTCAGACACCCTGAGCCAATAGGCTGGTCCTGGACTTATTTCATAATTTACTGGCATAATTTACATATTACTATTTAATTATTTATGGTTTTATATTGCCATATTTATACTCTATTCTTGGTTGGTGCAACTGTAACGAAAACCAATTTCCCTCGGGATCAATAAAGTATGACTATAACTATAATGGTTATTAGTAGAAAGCAGATTTAACACTATTAACTCATTATCTGGTATACTTTTTATATTAGATAAACTCAGCAAACCTACTGATTTCTTGACATAAATGCTATGAAGTTGAAACCATTACTTGACGAAGTTATAACATGCAAGGTTATTATGGCCCCCACCACTGATCCCAAAGTAATACCAACAAAATATGTCTCTGACTTGACTAAAGTGCCAAATAAGATTGAAATCAATGAGGATGAGAGTGGAAGGTGAGTGGCTGCTCATCGCTGTCTGCCTGTATTTGATCAGTCTCCTTCTCTGCTGCCAGAAGATACAAGGTTGGATCAGCCCAGTTTGTGGACTGGAGCTGTTTTCAGAGGACTCTGCAGCTCACGTTATATCTGTTTCTGGTTATTCCTCTTTTATTGCTCGATCTTGATTGGGGCGGACTGGCTCTGTGGCCTGCAGTCAACGAACAACACGGCGCTAAACTGAACTGAATATCTCTAGACCGTTTGCAGTTTGATGCTTAATATTCCACTTGTTCTTGTTGTTTACATAATTTGTTCTTTTTCTTGCACGTGGGTTGTTTGATGTTTTCTTTGAACATGTTACCTTGTGTGTTTCTTTGTTTTTGCGGCCGTCTGTGGGAAGATAAATCTCAGGGTTGTATACTGCATACATATTTTTATAATAAATGTATTTTGAGTCTTTTGTTGGTACACTAAGGAATTAACTAGCACACCTGTAGAAACAGATTTGTGGCACTACACACAAAGATCCTGTTTTGTTTATATCATATTTTGTCAGGTTTATCTCTCACAATAAGGAGCTAAGATGCTGAAACAATTAACCACAGTCAGAGTATACATATCAGGTTCATAAACATACATTGTTCTCGTCAAACAAATGCAACTAATTTTTTTTTAGATTTTTTTAGATTTTGAGCTAATGCATGACAAATACGGAAGTAGTGCTGCCTCAAAGATTCCAAGTACAAATCCCTGTTTATTGAACTCTACAGTAAGCCAAGACAACCTTTCACTGTGAATGATTCTATGACTTCATTCAAAGGTGGACTGCAAGTTCTTTGAAGGTCCACAACAATATTTATTCTTCAACCAGTAACTCATTGCTTCTGACAACACTGTGTAAAAACGGACTGCTATGTTACCTGTACTTCAAGACCAGATCAATTTCAAGTATACAAACAAAACACTCATACTTCCAAATATTTCCCTTTTTTTTTAAAAAAACAGAATCCATGAAAATATCCTGTAGTTGTCTTGACCAATACAACAGGTCTAACGGTGGTCTTCTGCATTGGAAATACTACCATTGTAGATCTAACAAAGGCTCTTATGCATTAGACATTAAGATTAAGTAATTGGGCTAAATGGTCTGGTCATATTGTTCTACTGAAATTCCACATATTGAATAACAAAATAATAGTTTTTCATCGATCTCTTGTTATATTTCATTTATTCCGTACTTACATCTCTAGATTTTTAAATATGGTCAATGCAACCAAATTCCAGAATAACTCAGCCACAGAAGACAAACAGTAGTTATGAAAAGGCATTATTCTGACCTGAGTTCAAAGACCGGTGGTTTTCCCCAGGGAACAGCACTGGGCCCTTCGTGTTTTTTTAAAGAGATGCTACACAGTAAAATACTTTTCCAGCCCACAATACCATGATCTATCACCAAGGCTGGTTAAACAAATTTTATTTAAAATTAAATAAGTAAAAGAAAGCAACTTCATAACATTTAAGAAATACATAATTGTTCATAAATACAAAAATTGTGGTAAGGAAATCACTCTACTTCTCAATGTTACAGCACAAACCCATAACTAATCTAAAGTTACTTACTCTTTCAAGATCTTCAATTTCCGAGCTGAAATTGTTGTCACCTTCCATCATTTCCTCCTCCTCAAGTGTTCTCTCATCATCAAAATCATGCACCAACATATCAACAGATGGGTCAAAATCATGGTCCTCCGAGCCTGCTGAACCCCCTGTAGAAGGCATTTTTGTTGGATGATGGGTGGAAAGCATACAATGTAATGGTTTTTACTTCTCAACATAATTAACGATAATTTTAAGCACTAGATTCTGCTTAAATATTTAATAGAAATCTTCATGATCTTTGTATTTTGACATTGACTTTACAATTCAAATGACAGCAATTTTCCATCAAAATCTATTTGATTATATGTTTAAAGCAAGCTGTTCTTGAAAGTATCTAGATTTAAATGTACACCAAATCATCTGATTTAATCACTGACCAGAAAGCCAGTATTTTTACATAATATGAAAATGCAACTGAAAGTTTTTCATAAACATAGACCTTAAGGAATGTTTTACATTTACTCTACCTGGGCTTGAGCTTCCCATGGAAGGCTGTGAATTAAAATAAAATTAAGAAGATTCAAAATAAATTCACTGGTAGTCATTTAAGAAAAAACAAGAAGTCGATATCGAAAGTCTTAAATGGTATTTTAACAATAATAAGTAACGCGGATATTACTTTTTTTAAAAAATCACAAAGCAAGTAATGTTTAGAGGCAATAATACATATACAAAGAGGAAAAGTTAGCCGGCTGACTGGGTGGGTTGCGAGGAAAGTTTCTTTAATGGCAAGCCGCTACTGGCGGACTTTTGGACCGAGCCTGGGCCAAAGTAAAAAAAAATAAACAAATTCCAAAGTAAATGTGATAAGTGCTGTAACTCAAGTACTTTATTTGAAAATATTTCAGGGAAGACGCAGTTTTTTACTTTTTTAAAAAAAGTGACGAATTCCACGAGGAAAACCCCTTTTCAAGGCCTAGCGGATACGAACGGAACTTCAATATGGGAGGGAAAGCGCGCCGCGAAGCTAAGCTCCAGCACGGCGCCCAGTGATATTTCTTCAATTTAATAATTTTTAACCTTAAGAAAAACGCAAAGTTTATCATTTGAACGACTGGTCTTTACAATTGTATTTTTCTTTATAAAATATAACGTGATTTGAATTCAGACTCGTGATACTTAAGTTTGTCAATAATTATTAAGCATAAGATTTTAAAATTAACTTTTGAATTCTGCCAGAACAGCCAAGTATGTTGACGGGTCCGCCTTACCTCCGCCATTTTCTACTTTCGGGTCGGAGAGTGAGGTTATTACGTGACCCGGATGTCCTCCCCATCCCGCTCTCACCCTCGCCGTGACGTCATGGATTCGCTGATTGGATGCGGGAGGATCTTGGCGAGTCAGTGCCAAGGGAGATGCCCCGTGTACACTTGGCTGTTTGGCAATGCATTCTTTAGTCAACTGGCTGAAACCGTTTGCAAAATACGGGCGTAAAATTGTATTTGGAATTCACTGGCACGATTTGAATGCCGGCCAATCGAGTTGAAGTTTCTTACAGGTGTGGGCGGGGAGAGCGGGTAACTATGGAAGTGATATCACCCGCCCCCTGACAACCATACCGTCGCTTGGAAACGGGCGAAGCTGGTTCGAGTGCGGTAAAGCTGCAGGTCCGTCCGCTTCAGGCATAATCCGGTTGCAATCACAGCAAGACGGGAATGAAGAAAGTTGCTGCCGTAGTAGCGTGAGTTCTGTTGAATTTTGTGGCACAAAATAGACTGGTCCTGAACTTACTTTTCCATCTGGCATAGTTTGCATTTTGTTGTGTGATTGTTGGGGTTTTTTGTATTGCTGTATTTGTGCTCTATTCTTGGTTGGTGCGGCTGTAACGAAACCAAATTTCCCTCGGGATTAATAAAGTGTATCTATCTATCTATACATTTTGTCTACCTGGTAAAGAAGGCTGGTGGGTAATTCTAAAGGCAGTGGGCTGTCCTGTGATCTTTAGTGTATACGCTCATTCCTAGATCATTTCAATTTACTGAGGAGGGCTCTTTTCCAAAGATTTATGGGAAGCTGGGATAGGTCCTACCCGTTATATATATTTTGACAACACACATCAAAGTTGCTGGTGAACCCAGCAGGCCAGTCAGCATCTCTAGGAAGAGGTACAGTCGACGTTTCGGGCCGAGACCCTTCGTCAGGACTTTGATGTGTGTTGCTTGAATTTCCAGCATCTGCACATTTCCTCGTGTTTGGATATATATTCTGAACTGTCTTACGAAAATTACATTTAGAACACTGGCTTGGTGTTCATAGTAGCAAGGATATTAAGTTCAAGCGGCTTTCCATTTATTTTTCTGCTGACTACTGCCTCGGCAGAAGCAAGCGCCATTCAAAGAGCCATTATAGATAAGTACACATGTCCAGCCCCTGAATATGAAATTGAAGGAACCAATCTGTCCATCCCTTGATATTTTTGTGATGGCTTTGTATACTTTCTGGTAAAGAAAGCATAATCCTGAAGCGTGTTGATAACGTCGAAATAATTTGGAAGATATTGAAATGAATTATAAACCATTTTGGAGCGGCAATATTAGGCGATTGGAGAGTTGGTAGCATAACGCTGAAATCTGCGATGCTCAATATTTTGGGAGAAAAAAATAGAAATTTTTTTTCAATGAGAAGGGACTGAGGAAGTAAAAAGAAACAGCCTGAAAACATACATTATTTCTTGTAAAGTTGATATAGTCATATAAAAATGCTTTTTTCAAAGATTTTGACAGCTGGATAACTTAGAGAGGTGTTGTTCACTCAACCTGTAAGCTTTGTGTCAGCTGTTTGACGGGTGCAGTTTATTCTGCCTCCCCATCCCTACCTCATCCCTCTGCAACAACACTCCCTCCATTATCATGAGAATTTGAGCAAGTATTTCCTACTGAGGCTGAGATGGCAGCATAATGAAGACAGAAGATTCATGGGTGAGCAGTGACTACACGTGGATCACCATAGATTGACAGTTCCATCTGATTGAATTTTTGCTACATTTAAGTGTCTCACCAACCAATACCTACTGTAAGTAATTGGAGGTATCGTGGGACAATGAAATCTCAAGTTGTATAGAATGAATTCCACAGAAACAGGAGATTTAGAGATTTATTGAAGGATTGTTTAATAGATGAAAAGACTTCTTTCAGTTGGTTGGTCAGTGGTGGGATAATCAATGTCAGTGTGGATACATTTGACAACATGTGTCTGTGAACCATGAGTTTGAACCCTATGGGGTGGATCAAGGTGTTCACTCTCAGCCTGCATCAAGGAGGCACTCTGAACCTGTGCCATATCCAATGGCACTGACATTGTTGATTTTATTGAAATGCAAGTAAAGATTGCTACACACCCAATGTTTGGGGAAAAAATACAAAGCTACATTGCTGGCAGTATGTAAAGGGGGTGGACAAAACCAGATCTCAAATTCATTCTCAAGCTAAAGGAAGCAGCTTTGCCACTACTGTGGAAAGTGAAGCTAAAACTGAGCCCAGAACTGGTGAAAAGGGTGCAAATTTGAAACAAGCCATGATTGAAGCAAACACAGTAGTGAGTACAGGTACTGCCTTGTATCTAATGGCTTTACAGGGGCTGGTGATCCTGACTGTAAACTTCCTGTAGTTCCAGTTCAGGTGAAGTCTAAGAAGAGTAACAAGACACTGATTACTTATGCTTTCTGAGATCAAGGAAGTACAGCAGTGTTCTGTACTGTGAGCCTCACACCAAGCTCAACCTGACAGGAAAAGGAACACCCATTCTCTTATGCATGATAGGTGATGAGAATGTTGTGAGTAGCTACTGTACATCATTTCAGGACTGGAAATGGCTGACTTGGGTAGTGAAAACTATTGTGAACTACCTAACATGGATAGACAGGAACGTACGCCGGTCTACAAAGGGAATTTTCCTCGACAGGGAGATTTTGAGGAACAGTCTCATCTGAAGCATATTGATTTTTGCTAGAAATTGTGCTGCAGATAAGGGTGAATGTGCCTAAGGCATTGGAACCATTGCAAGTGATTCGCCATGTTAATGATGGACCCTATGCAATCAGAACGATACTGATTTGGACATTAAAAGGAGACCGTGGTGGTGGAAGAGACTATATTGACAGTTAATGGGACTTGAACGAGCTTTGATGGCAGTAATTCAAGGCAGATTTTCCTGAATACAGTCAAGGGAACAACATGGTTTGTAAGGAGAAGATCAGGATAGTCTGCTTACCAAAAGAAGCCATTGCGTAAATGTTGAGATTTCACGTCTCCTGTGTCTTGGTGGTATGTAATTGTAATTATTCTAGTAGAATAATTAGGGGGCTGGAAGGTAGCAGCATGTATCTGTTCTCTATCTGCATTGTATTCTGTGTTGCATGTTTATTATGGTAACTAGTCACATGTGTGGGTGTGTGGTAAAAGCGAAGGGAATAAGTCATAGATTCGTGCTTTGTTCTGGACAGTTTGTAGTAGCTGGGGATCAGCAGATGTATCTTTTGTTGACCACTCAATAATGCTCAGTCGCGCTTAGCTTACACTTGGGAACCCTTAAATTTCATAATTTCAACATTGTATGTTTGCTAATTGCTAATAAAGGATTGAATACATTCCTTTGACTTTTGGAGCAGTCATTACTAGAGTGAGTGCATGTCACGTAATTTTAACAAATCCGTAGGTTCACCAGCAGTGGCAGTTGTTGCGGTTTTGTTTGGTTTGGCTGCTACACAAAAGCTGCATCCATTATCTTTTGAAAATAACAAACTGAATTCCTAATCACCTATGGTGTGCTAATATTCTTAGGTAAAAAATTATTGGACTAATCACCATTCTTTCACACGTAAATATGGGGCAACAAGCAAATGGGAATTTCAGCTGGAAAGAACATGTTGAATGTGTTAACTACCTCTCAAAGATACAGTAGGTAGCCTCAAACATTCTCTCTCTTTGTTGTCCTCAGCGTCCATTACTATGCAGCATCCCTCAAAAGAGTGATTTACCTAGATCTCTCCCAAAGTTGTCCTGCTGATGAACCAAGACTGATGCAGGTTGAACATGATATTCAATCCCATCAGTCTTAAAATATGTACGTTTTAAAAAACGCTATTATTGATTTTGTAGCTCAAAACTACAGATTTGTTAACCCATTTCTGTACTAAGAAGCGCTATAAGGATCAGATGAAGAATGCTTTAAGGAAGTGCAAGATTAGATCCGAGGACCTGGAGGAGGTTGCTGCTGACCGTACCACTTGGTGACAGCTGTGTAGGGATGGGGTTGGTACTCTGGAGATGGAAAGAACAACCAGAAGACAGCAGAAGAGAGCCAGGAGAAATGCAGCCATGGCTGCCACCACTACTGCATATATATGTCCCACCTGCAATAGAGCTTGTGTGTCCAGGATACGACTGTATAGTCACCAAAGATCTCACTGCTAAAGAAGTGGATGTTGTCATCGGATTTCGATGGACAACTGAAGAAGTACTAAATGGCATCAGTGTTCACAGCTAAAAGAATGCTTCTTCACCACTGCAGTACTGGATTTGTATGTGCTGTTGTAACATTTTAAATGGATGCAAAGGAGGTGGTGCAGAGGAAAAAGCACCTTGCAGTTCTTAATATCCTTGTGAATGAGATTGAGAGAAAAAGGCATGAAAGTATCCATAAAAAATATGTGGGTGGTAAGAAAGTCTTCAGAGAAGAGGTGGCAGTAGTAACAGTTTTAAGAAAAAAATTGCTAACTGGAATGCTTGGCTTTGTACAACAGCAGCACAGGAAGAAATTTTGTTACCCTGCTAGATTTGTCAGTATTAGTATGTTGACATGTAAAGTTTCACCTCACAAATGCAGGTATGAAAGAAAGATGCGCAATTAGCACAGTTCTGAGCTCAAATGACAGAGGTACCAATGAAAAGCCATAATAATATAGTTTTTGCTCTCTGCATTCTGCAGTGCCTCAGATTTCTCTAACAATTCACATGGTTCAAAAACATGTACTTGCATACATGGGCTACATCCACACCCATGTCCCAAATATAACACTATGACAGACTTTTCTGTTGCTTCCATCTTGCACTCCAACCAGCTAAGTCTTTCTCTGTAACTTGTGCAATTCAGATTAGATATTTCACACACAATCATAACAATTTAGCTGTTGCTATCATATTTGTTGATTTGATTGAAATACACGGTGGATGAGACCTTTCTGAAGCTTTGAGCCGCACCACCCAGCAACCACTGATTTAGTTCTAGCCTCATCATGGGAAATAATGTATGAGATCATGAAACGGCAATGTGACTTCATTGGACACGTGATTGGGAAAGAGGAGTTCGAATGCGCAGTAATTATGGGAAAGATTGAAGGGAAGAAAGCAAGAGGAAGGCAAAGACAAATGATGATGGAGACAGCGGCCACAGAGAACTAGAAATGAATACCAATGAATTGATCCACTTGACCCGAAACAGGAGTGTGTGGGCCATGGCAGTCACAGCTCAAACTGGGCACGGCACCTGATGACGATAATGAATCATGAGACCATTTAAAATGACCAATTAACTTACTGACTGGTACGTCTTTGGACTGTTGGAAGAAACTGGAGCACCCAGGAAAAACCCATGCATTCTACTGATAAGACATCCAGAGTTCTTACAGACGACATTGGAGTTGACCTCCAATGCTCCGAGCTGTAATAATGTTGCGCTAACCACTACACTACCACAGGGCCCAAATCATTACAGCACTTTGAAATTAACTTTCCTGTTTGTTTTGTTGAATAAGATAGCCTGCAACCAGCAAATTCTGCAGCTGAAACCTTGTTTTCAGGGATGCAGTAGACTATAAACTGGGATACATAACATTCCAAGTGGTGGTAGCTGATTCATGCTCAGGAAGTTGGGACCTTGATCTCTACTGGCAGAGTAGTTCAACTCTGCCTACAAAACATAACAAATCTCTTAGGAATCACAGCTTCTAGGCAAATTGTGTTTTTCAAAAACTGAAGTGTGGCTGAACACTCTTCAATTTAGAATTTACAGCTATGAGCCACTTCCCTCTTATCTATTATGAGGCAGAACGCATCTGTTCTGCTTCTGATGACTGCACAGTAGTTTCAAATATGTAATGCACCTATTGGGATCACCATAAACACACCTATAGCAAGAAGTATTAAGAAGAATGTGTCTCACTGCAATTGCTCTGTCCACTTGAAGGAGTTTCCCTAGAGGCTCGCTGGCTTTCAGAGCTCCATACAGCAGATTGCAGAAGAATATTACAGTGGCTTGGTACTATTTCTATGTTGCAGATATAGTGAGGAGAGAATTGGTTCTCTGTGATCGTTCTCAAGGGGAAATACAGTTTCCATTTTCTAGGAGTCGATACTCTCAATTGCCTAATGGATGATATCACTTTTACATGTCTGTTGTGTATGTGGCCTGTTTACACAACTATGTTATTAATGAAAATGCTGGAGATGGGAGCTAAGTTTCATGGTTCTTTACTGGTAGAGTCTGAACTTGATGCTCACGTACAGATCAATACGCGCCTAATAGCCCATGCAACGACGTGTTACTACAACATTGAAGTAGTCTTGTATTATAATGTAGGCTACACTGCTCCTTGTTGGTGCGTGGCCAAGTGGTTAAGTCATTCTTCTAGTGATCTGAAGGTCGCTAGTTTGCCTTGGCTAAGGCAGCGTGTGTGTCCTTGAGCAAGGCACTTAACCACACTTTGCTCTGCGACGACACCTGTGCCAAGCTGTATGGGTCCTAATGCCCTTCCCTTGGTCAACATCGGTGGTGTGGAGAGGGGAGACTTGCAGCATAGGCAACTGCTGGTCTTCCATACAACCTTGCCCAGGCCTGGCCCTGGAAACCTTCCAAAGTGTAAATCCATGGTCTCATGGGACTAACGGATGCCTATATATAACACCCCTCCCCTTTTATTTACTTTATTTTACTTCATACTTTATTGTCACCAAACAATTGATACTAGAGCGTACAATCATCACAGCGATATTTGATTCTGCTCTTCGTGCTCCCTGGAGTACAAGTTGATAGTAAATATTAAAAAATTAATTTATAGATTATAAATAGAAAAATAGAAAAGGGAAAGTAAGGTAGTGCAAAAAAACCGAGAGGCAGGTCCAGATATTTGGAGGATATGGCCCAGATCTGGGTCAGGATGGAAGATTGGTTTGTGTGATGTGCTGGGCCGTGTTCACAATCTTCTGCAGCTTCTTCTGGTCTTGGACAGGACAACTTCCATACCAGGTTGTGATACACCCTAGAAGAATGCTTTCTACGGTGCATCTATAAAAATTAGTGAGGGTTTTAGGGGACAGGTCAAATTTCCTTAGCTTCCTCAGGAAGTAAAGGCGCCGGTGGGCCTTCTTGGCAGTGGACTTTGCTTGGTTGGACCAACTTTTTTTAAACTGGGGCACTATGCTAAACAAATATGTTTACCCTTAACATACAAACGCCTGCCATTTGTTTACAAATTATAACAAAGTAACTTAATAATATCTTCTCTGCCTCTCTGTCCTGAAACGTTTGCTTTGGGGAATGATGCCAGGTGCGTAGCTTGGGAGGAATCACAACTCGAGAACCACACATTAGTTTTCCCTGACGCATTGACAACTGCTACTTTCTCGCTGAGAAGGCAGGAAACTGTGTTACCCCGCGCTGGCCATCCTTTTACCGTGATGTCATGCACTTTTGACAACGTAAGGTCATTGCGTGTTTCTCTTTCAATGAGGCTGTTTGTCACTGGTAATTGTTCAACTATTGTTGTGTGAAAGACCTCTGCTGAATCCATTTGTGTAGTTATCTCTGAAGTCAGCAGTGGTAAACGTGACAAACCATCTGCATTGCCATGTTGCTTGGTCCCCTTGTGTTCAATGTCATGCCTGTGACCTCCTAAGAAAAGAGACCATCGCTGCAGCCTTTGTGCTGTCAGCACTAGAACGCATTTTCTTGGGTGGAAGATTGACACGAGAGGCTGATGGTCAGTCAACAGGGTAAACTTTTGACCATACAGGTAGTGACTGAATTTCTTGACTCCCCACACGAGGCTTAGGGCCTCTCTGTCAATCTGTGCATAGTTGCGTTCAGCTGAAGTTAGCGTTCTTGAGGCAAAGGCTATTGGTCTTTCGGAGCCATCTGGAAACTTGTGCGATAACACAGCTCCTATCCCATGGGCGAGGCATCACAAGCCAGTCAGATTGGTAAAGAGGGGCCAAAGTGCGTGAGCACCCCTTCTGAAGTTATGAGTCTTTTAGTTTCTTGAAACGCTTTGTCACAGCTCTCAGTCCACTTCCATTGTGTCCCTGTCTGTAATGGTGCATTTAGTGGGTGTAGGATTGTGGCTAGGTTAGGCAAGAACTTGTGGTAATAGTTCACTAGTCCAAGATATGCTCTCAGCTGAGACACACTTTCAGATGGTGGTGCCTTAAGCACCGCTTCTATCTTGTCTTGAGACATGTGTAAGCCATCCTTGTTGATCACATGCCCACAGTATGAGATTTCCTTTTTAAAAAAAACTCACATTTCTGTCGATTAGCTCTGAGCCCATATTCTCACTTGTTCAAGGTTAGAAAGATGTTCGTAGTCATCTTTGCTGGTGACAATGATGTCATCCAGGTAACACTGAGTCCCTGGAATCCCCTGCAGGAACTGGTCCATTGCCCTTTGCCAGACTGCAGGAGCTGATGCTATCCCAAACACCAACCTCTTGTACTGATAAAGTTCTTTGTCTGTATTTATTGTCAGGTATTTCTTGGATGCCTCATCAATTTCCATTTGGAGGTAAGCCTGGGTCAAGTTGATTTTTGTGAAATGTTTCCCTCCTGACAGGGAAGCAAAAATGTCCTCAATACGAGGTAGAGGATACTGTACTGTGCGGAGACTGGGTTGACAGTCACTTTAAAGTCTCCACATATGTGCACCTTGCTTGGTTTTCCTGGTTTTGTGCTGGAGGTTTTCTTCATCACTGGAACAATAGGCGTGGCCCATTCACTCCAATCCACTTTTGACAGGACCCCAGTCTGCTCCCGATATTTCAGCTCTGCCTCGACTGAGGATGGATTTCCTATGGCACTGGTCCAGCTTTGTGAAATTTTGGACATGCATTTTCCTCAATCTCAATCTTTGCCTTCATGCCCTGAAGTGTTCCTGTTCCTTTCATGAACACTTCCCCAGAGTTAGCAAGTATTTATGACAGTCTCTCAGATGTAGCCTTGCTGGCCTCCTTTGCTGACACATCTAGTGCCTTGATGGTGTGCCAGTCCAACTGGATTTTCCTGAGCCATTCACGTCCCAGCAACAGTGGTCCTCCATTTTTCAGTACATAGAGGTTCAGCTGCTGTGTTTTGTCTCTGTAGGTTACTGTCACTTTAATTTTACCTTTGGGACGCACTCTCTGTCCTGTGTAATTCCTTAGCAATAGTTTAGTTCGTTTCAGAGGTTCGTGAGAAAGCAGTCATTTGTAGTCGTGTACAGAGCTCACTGTTAAAGCTGAGCCTTTGTCCAACTCCATTTTCAGTCTCACGACTGCCACTTGTGGAGTGATCTTCGATCATCTGTCTTTTTCACACTGTGAAGTTGCAGACAAGACAATTCACTTTTGTCTGAGTCATTTTCGTCAGAACTGCTTTCTTTCATTTTGTGTACATTGTTGTATTTTCCTTCCTGGGGTTTCTTGTTTCTCTGTATTTTGTTTACTAGCTTTGCATACTCTGCCAATGTGGCCCTGTTTGCCACAGTTTCTGCATTCTTTGTCTTTAAAGTAACAGTCCTCATCGTCATGTGACATAAACAACCCGACATTTACGTGTCAGGTGGCACCTAATTAATTAGCTTGTTTATTTTGGCTTTTTTCTTAAAGATGTGCTGGGTGCGTTCGGGCTACTGCTGCACCCCTGCATACTTCGCAGCCTGGAGGTTGGGGACCACTGATGGGTACAATACCACTATAGGGTACAATGTCCTTTGCACAAAATAAGAAACTTGCTAGTTCTCTGGACCAGCAACAGGTTCAATTTCATGAATTGTGCATTTTGTCCAGGATTACATGTCAGGTAATACTAAAAGTGAGGAGCTTAGCTCCAGATGGGAACCCAGCACTCAACTTTGTTTACTATGGTATTCAAGGCAAGGATCACTGCAAAGTAATAGAGAAAGTGAAAATATTACAGGGCACATGGACCTGGCCAGATTCCTAGCATTCAGAGAAACTTGCTGGAACATCCTGTGAAAGTAATACTCCATCGCTGTGCTAAATTGATTTGTATCGTATTACTCTACTACTGAAAATTGTGTTCTGGTCTACTACCACAGTCTGCACATAACGCATTATTAACATACAAATAAATGCTGCCACATAAGTAGTATTCAAAATCCTTTATTTGTTATAGTCTTTGGAAAATTGGTTGGTCTGTAGTTCAAAAAGAATACAGTTATCCTTTTCAGAGTAAGAAAAGATCATTTCTGTCCGTGAATTATCAATGTACTGTGCCTTGCATCTCAGATATACGCTAAAGATAATAACTGCAGAGATAATTGATGCTTTGGTGATGATCTACAAAAATATCCCTCGATTCTAGAACAATGCCATTAGATTGAAACATTACAAATATAATGTTGGGATTTAGGAAAGAAGGGAGAGAAAAAGTACTGCACTATGGACCAGTTAACCTTTTTCATGTTGACATACTTTTGACTGATGGAGATCAGTGTTATGTTACTGGACATTAACAGCATATACTGAGGATTCAGATGAAAAGACAAATTGTAATATAAAGTTTGCTAATGATACATTACACACTGGGTCTTTAGTAGGTGAAAGTAAGCTGTGATGTGGAACAAAAGTAATGAGTGGTGTTGACAGATGGAATATAAGGTGAGGAAATGTGAGGTTATTTAATTGGAGGTAAGAATAGAAAAGTGGAAAGTGTTTTAAATAATGAAAAACTAGTCAGTATGCAGAATAATCTTGATGAACCAGCACAAGGCACAGCAAACATTTAGGAAGACAAATTCTACTTAAGCCTTTACTGTAAGGGATTAGAATACAAAGGGAAACACGTTGTGCTGAAATTGTACAGACCGTTGTTGAGACCCCATTTGCAGAATTTTTCGGTTTTGGTACAGTATCAGCTGTTCAAGGATGACTGTTGGCTAAAAGTCTGCTATTTTATCAAGGAAAAACTCGTGATCGACTATTGGTTGAAATAACGTCTTTGGAGCACTTGGGGATAAACAATCATGCTGTGCTGATCTACTGGTTCATGAATCTGATCAGTTGCTCATCTACAGGATCACATAAAGAACTCCGACATTAGATTTCTGACAAGGATGGCATAGGAGAAAATGAGATGGAGTCATTAGGAAACCTTAGAGAGATATATGAAAAGCATACCAAATCCCAAAGGGTACATTTTTAGAGAAACACAGCAACAAACAGAACTCCAGAAAACATGGCAAACCAGATTCAGGGTGCTTATGTCTGCTCGGCTCAGTGAATAATTGAAAATGTGAGAGATGTTTTTTATCTATTTGAAAGGCACAGAACTTCACAAAGTTCAAAATAAATTTATTATCAAGGTCCATGTATGCCACTATATACAACCCTGAAATTCATTTCTTGCAGGCATTCATGGTAAATACAAAGAAATACAATAGAATCAAACAAGGACTGCATACAACAAGATAGACGACAACAAATGTACAACAACAATGATAGAGGAACAACCAAAGACAATAAACGGTGCAAATAAAAAAAGAAAAAAGAAGTAATAAACATCAAGAATATGAGGTGAAGAGTCCGTAAAAGTGAGCCCATAAGTGTGGAGGAGTGTTGTGATGAGTGAAGTTATCCCCTCCTGTTCAAGAGCCTGATGGTTGAGGGATAATAACCTGAATCTGAACCTGGTGGCTCTTTCATGCCAAGAACATTGCAGAGGAAACTGGAATTATTGATAGTGATAACAAAGCTATCCAAGAATGGATCATTCTTCTGAGGAAAACCAGCCTGGAATGTTGGGTCCTGTAAACCTATCTGCTTGCAACTTATGCAAAAGGACAAAATTGTTTTCCCCCTCTAGATGCTGTTCAAACTGCTGAGTTATTCCAGCACTTTGTATTTTGTTCTGGTTGCAGAATCGGTAGTCTCTTGTTCAATGCAGTTAATGCAATATTATAGGGTCATTTAATCTAATAATTATGTAAAGTTAAAATATTGAAACCTGCAGATATTTGCTTGGAGAAACAGTTTATTGCTGAATTAAAGCATTTATTGAGCAAAGGTAATTTCATTATATATTTCATTGCTGTGATATGAATCATTTCACCTTGGGCTTTGCAATGAGCCTATTTCTGGCAAAGGTCTTAAATATCCTGCAGCTTGTATTTGAAGAGGTACTGGCACGGTAATGATGTTGGAAGAAGTTAGAAAATTCAAATTAGTGCTAGAGGTGCACATGCTGTGAGTAAAAGAAAACCCATTGCGGTAACTCAACAGACGCAGATCTAGAGGGGTAGTTGGAAAACCAGTATGATCATGAGCATTCCATGAGACCATAAGGTATAGAAGCAGAAGTAGGACATTCAGCCTAACACTTACAATAGATAGGTCACTGAAGGGAATTTTGAGAGATAAGCTCTGCATACATTTGAAACACCATAAGACGTAAGAGCAGAATTAGGGCATTTTTTGGCCCATTGTGTGCTCTATCATTTCATCATGGTTGATCCATTTCTCTCTCAACCCCATTCTCCTGTCTTCTCCCTGTAATGTTACACACCCTGACTAATTAAAAACCTTTCAACCTCCACCTTAAATACAGCCAATGACTGCCTTCACAGCCACCTGTGGTAACAAATTCCACAGATTCACCACCTCCTGATCTCTGTTCTAAATGAATATCCCTGTATTCTGAGGCTGTGTCCTCTGGCCCAAGACTCCCCCACCATAAGAAACTTCCTCTCAACATCTACTCTTATCTAGGCTTTTTCAATATCTGATAGGTTTCGATGAGATCCCCCCTCATTTTTCTAACTTCCAGTGAGTACAGGACCAGAGCCATCAATTACTCCTCATACGATAAGCCTTTCATTCCTGGAATCATTCTCATGAATATCCTCTGCACTCTCTCCAATGTCAGCACATCCTTTCTTAGATAAGCGGCCTAAAACTGCTCACAGTACCCTAAGTGATGCCTCACTAGTGCCGTATAAAGTCTCAGCATTACATCCTTGCTTTTATATTCTGATCCTCTTGAAATGAATGCTAACATTGTGATTTTCCTTCCTTATCACAGACTCAACCTGCCAATTAACTTTTAGAGAATACTGCATAAGGACTTTCAAGTCCCTTAGCACCTCGGAGTTTTGAATTTTCTCTCCATTTAGAAAATACTCTGTGCCTTTATTCCTTCTATCAAAGTACATGACCACGCATTTCCTGTCACTCTATTCCATCTGCCACCTCTTTGCCCAGAGTCCTAATCTAAGTCCATATGCAGTCTCCCTGTTTTCTCAACATTACTTGCCCCTCCATCTATCTTCGTGTCATCTGCAAACTTGGCCACAAAACCATCAATTCCATCGTTGACATACAATGTAAAAGGAAGCAGTCCCAGTACCAAGATCTGGTCACCAGCAGCCAATCAGAGATGGATCCCTTTATTTCTACACTTTGCCTCTTGCCAGTTGGCCAATGCTCTACCCATGCTAGTATCTTTCCTGTAATACCATGGACAATTATATTGTAAAGTCTGTGGTACCTTGTAAAAGGCCTCTGAAAACCCAAGTACACAACATTCACCAATTTTCCTTTGTCTATCCTGCTCATTATTTCCTCAAAGAATTATCAGGCGAGATTTTTCCTTAAGGAAACCATGCTGACTGCGGCCTATTTTGTCATGTGCCTCGGGGTACTCCAAAACCATATCCTTAACAACTGACTCCAACACCTTCCCAACCACTGAGGTCAGGCCAACTGGCCTATAATTTATTTTCTTCTGCCTCCCTTCCTTCTTGAAGAGTGGAGTGAGATTTGTAATTTTCCAGTCCGCTGGGACCATGCCAGAATCTATTGATCCTTGAAAAATCATTCTTAAGGCCTCCACAATCTCTTCAGCTACTCTTTCGAACCCTGAGGTGTAGTCCATCTGATCCAGGTGACTTGTCTACCCTGAGACCTTTCAGTTTCCCAAGCATCTTCTCCCCAATAGTAGAAACTGCAATCTCTTCTGCCCCCTGACACTCAAACTTTTGGCATACTGCTAGTGCCTTCCATAGTGAAGACTGATGAAAAAATACTTTTTGTCCACCATTTCCTTGTCCCCCATTACTAATTCTCCAGCATCATTTTCCAGCAGTCCTATATCTAATTGCGCCTTTCTTTTACTCTTTATATCTGAAAAAGCTTTTGGTATCCTCACTGATTTTATTGGCTAGCTTACCTTCATATTTCAGCTTTTTGCTCCTTGTGGTTTTCCAGTTGCCTTCTGTTGGTTTTTAATAGCTTCCCAATCCTCTAACTTCCCACTACTGTTTGCTCTATTATATGCCCTCTATTTTGATTTTTTTTTTGTTGGTTTTGACAGCCATGGCCGTGTCATCCTGCCTTTAGATACTTCTTATTCTTTACGATGTATCTTTCCTGCACCTTCCGAATTGCTCCCAGACATTCCAGCCATTGCAGCTCTGCTGTCATCCTTGTTAGTGTTCCCTTCCAACCAACTTTGGCTGGCTCCTCCCTCGTCCCTTTACTCCACTGTAATACTGAAACATCTGACTTTAGTTTCTCCCTCTTAATTTGCAGGGTAAATTCTAACATTTTATGATCACTGCCTCCTAAATGTTCCTTTTCTTTAAGCTCCCTAATCAAATCCGGTTCATTATACAACATGCAATGCAGAATAATGATTCCCTTATGCGCTTAACTACAAGCTGCTTTACAAATTCTCTACTTGAGATCCAGCAACAACCTGATTTTCCCATCTACCTGCCTATTGAAATACCACATGACTATTGTAACATTGCCCTTTTAACATGCCTTTTACATCTCCCATTGTAATTTGTAGCCCACATCCTGGCTTCTGTTTGGAGGCCTGTATGTAACTCCCATCAGTCTTTTTACTGTTGCAGTTTCTTAATTTTACCTACAAAGATTCTACATTTTCTGATCTTATGTCACTTCTTTCTAAGGATTTGATTTCATTTTTTACCAACAGAACCACCCTACCTACTCTGCCTATCTGCCTGTCATTTTGATACAATGTGTATCCTTGGATGTTAAGTCCCCAACTAAAATCTTCTTTTAGCCACGACTCAGTGATGCACATGATGTCATACCTGCCTATCTCTAACTGCACTGCAAGTTCATCTCCCTTTTTCCACATGCTATGTGCATTCAAATACAGCACCTTCAGAAATGATTCAGAAATTTGAAACCTTGCCCCCTGTACCAGTTTCTCAACCACACATTCATCTGCCAGATCATGTTATTCTTACCCTCACTGGTGCATCTCCTCCTGTTGGCCCTCCTGTTCTTCAGCTTACTACCCAGCTCCCTAAATTCTCTCTTCAAGATCTCCTTGCTTTTTCTATCTATGTGTAACACTCGTTTCGCCTAGCGGCTTAACATAGGGGGTGATAACCCCCTGCCTGGCCAAACTTAAGAAATCTCGTTTGGGTGGATTTGTCCTCTGTTACAAATCAGTACCCCGAAATAACAAACAGTATACAATATGTGTTTAAAGAATTAAGCTTTATAACTCTTACTGAGACTATATGGTGAGTAGAGAAACAAAATATAAAAGAGAAAGTGCCCAAATCTTATTAAACAGTCTGTACACAAGGTTGGAGTTCACTCAGTAGTCCTTCTTCCACTATTGGTCTCCTCCGAGCGTCGCCAACCTTCAGACCCCCGCTCTGAGTTCACCCCGTCTGGCGGTCTACCAAATCTCTCCATTCGTGTCTTCTCTCTTCATCTCTCTCTCTCTGTCTCCCTCTGGCAAAAGCCCGCGAAATCAACTGCTTTCAGAATCACAAGACAGGGCAACAAAATCCTGATTGACTAACATGCATCCATAGTCCTGTTATCTCCAGCCATAACCCAAACATTGCTGCTACAGAGAACCCGTTACTTCAGCAGTGAACATTACAAGAAACCATTACATTAGCAGTGAACCCTTACAGCGCATTTCACTCTTCCCCCACCAAATTTAGTCGTCCTCATGACGTTGAGATAGTTTGCCAACCCTTCCTGCAAAACACAAAGCCCAATCCAGGTGCAAAAGACAGTGACATAGCTCCCTGAAGCAGTAGAGATCATGCCCTGTTCCCCAGGCTCTACATAGGCCAATTTATCAGGTAGTCTCCTAATTCTTTGAGACCTCCATACCGCCTCACCTAACTCTTCAAGCTCAGACGCTACTGGGGATACTTCGGGCCTACTTGGCGAATCCTCCCTCGATCTATCACTCATGCCCCCCGGCAACTCGGAGCCCTCTGTCCCGTGTCCAGGCACCGCTTTCTCTCCTTCAGGGTCCTGCTGTAACCCAGGCTGCCCACAGATAGCCCCCCCCCCCACCTCACCTGACTCAGTGGAGAAGGGCCAGGAGTCTCTGCCTCAATCAATGGGGAGTTAGTGAATGGCAGCATGTACCACACATCCAGATCATCATCCTCCGAATCAGTATCCTTCTCATGGCAGGGTCTGGCCCAGCCTCTCTTGCTGTGGGCCCTACAGTTGCCCTGCGTTTTCGCGGAGTCCTCTTACTAGGTGTTGGCTCCAAGTCAGGCTCTGGGTCTACCTGCACCTCTTTTCCCAGGGGCAACAGGTGGTTCGGATGGAGAATGTTGACAGGCCCCTTCCCCACCTCTGGTCTCACCCAGAAAACCGGTAGGTTTGGCATCTGACTCTCCATCACATAGGGTGTGGCCACCGAGCAGTCAACCAACTTGTGCTTTCCAGGTAGCCCCAAATTCCTTATGAGGATTCGGTCTCCCGGCAGGAGTTGGGAGAACCTCACTTTTTGATCGTACCTCCTCCTATTTCCTTGATTCTGCTTGGCGCCCGCAACCCCAGCCAATTCATAAGCCCTTTTCATCTCCCTCCTCATATCAGACACATACTTCAGATAAGACTTCGGTGGTAAGTCACCCTTGTCAGTCCTAAAACAAAGGTCAATGGGCAACCTCGCCTCGCCTCGCGCCCAAACATCAGATAATATGGCGAGTATCCAGTAGCTTTATTTCGTGTACAGTTTAACAGTGAACCAGATGCCCAATATGTTGACTCCACCTGCTCTCCTTGCTGATCTCCAGAGTCCAGAGCATGTCTAGCAAGGTCCAATTAAATCTCTCAGGCTGGGGGTCGCCCTGTGGGTGATAGGGCGTGGTCCTCAACTTCTCAACTCCAAGCACGCCTAGTAACACATACATGAGTCTGCTCTCGAAGTCCCATCCCTGGTCACTATGTATCCGCCTGGGAAGGCCACACTAAACTAAATACTTCTCCCATAACACTTTTGCCACCGTAGTTGCCCTCTGGTCCTTGGTGGGAAAAACCTGAGCAAATCTGGTGTAGTGGTCCGTGATGACTAAGACATTTGCTGTATTGCTGGTATTGGGTTCTATGGATAGGAAATCCATACACACCGGGTTCAGGGGCCCTGCACTCTGCAAGTGGGACAAAGGAGCTGCCCGTGTAGGCAGTGTCTTCCGCCGTATGCAGCAAATGCATGACTTTCAGTATTCTTCAACCTCCAACTTCATTTGGGGCCAGTAAAACCGGTCTCTGAGCAATCCATAGGTCTTTTCCACCCCCAGATGTCCAGAATCATCATGAAGTGACTTCAATGCAATCCTCCGATACTTCTTGGGCAGAACCAGCTGGCAACGCCAAGGTCAGTCCGGGGGTGACATGACCTGGTATAAGATCTGGTTCTTCAACTCCAACTGAGGCCATTCTTTCAGTAATGGAGGCACTGAAGCGTGTTTTGTCTTCTCCACCTGAGCCATGTCTCCCTTTTCATCTGCTGACCAAATAGTGCCAATGCCCAGATCATCTTGCTGAGCAGCTGCCACTTCCCCAGAACTCAATTCCGGCAGCTGATTTGTCTTCAGGGCAGTCAGGTTACAGTAAACTTGGGGTATGGCATCATCAGAAGCCCCCAATTGATCCACTGCTCGATCCGACCTCTCCTTTTCCTCTGCCTTCACGATGATGGCAAACTGACACATGGCCTTCACCCCAGGGGCAGGAACGCTCTCCCACTCCTTGTCCATGTCCAGTCCCTCATACGCCTGTCGGGACAAAGCATCTGCATCAATGTTCCGGCTTCCCGCCGGTACTTCAGGCTGAAATCATAGGTGGACAACGCTGCCAACCACCGATGGCCTATGGCATCCAGTTTCGCCGAGGTCAGGATATAAGTTAGGGGGTTGTTGTCCATCCTCACCTCAAACTTGGCCCCGTAGAGATAGTCACTCAGCTTATCCACCACCACCCATTTCAACGCCAGGGATTCCAACTTGTGTGTGGGATAGTTTCTTTCGGAGGGTGACAAACTCTGGCTGACAAACGCCACAGGCCTCAACCCGGTGCCCTAATCCTGATACAGGACGTCCCCTAAACCCTCTCGGCTGGTATCTGTGTGCAGTTCATACGGCAATCAGGGGTCCGCAAAAGCCAGCACCGGGGCCTGGGTCAGCAACTCCTTCAGCGACTGAAATGCCTCCTCACATTTTACATCCCACCTCTGTCTAAAGGGCTCCAACGGGTTTAGATATTCTCCACCCTCCTGTCCTTTTCCCCCTCCCTTTCTTCCTCAAGGGAGGGTAACTGCACAGAAGCTGGTTCAAGGGGTGACTCACTTTGGCGTAGCCCTTCACAAATCTCCGATAATAACCACAGAACCCAAGGAACGAGCGCAGAGCGCTCCCAGTCTGGGGCCTCGGCCAAGTGGTCACCACTTCTATCTTTGCTGGGTCCATCCCATGAGATTATGTGTCCGACATAGCTAACAGACGTTTGGCAGAACTGGCACTTGTCCAGGGAAAGTTTTAACCCTTCAGCTTTCAGGCGGCCGAGCACCTTCGGTGTCCTCGCTTCATGTTCTTCCAAGGTGGATCCAAATACTATGAGGTCATCCAAATACACCAACACCTCAAGCAAGTTCATGTCCCCCACCGTCTTCTCCATGACCCGCTGGAAGGTTGCAGGGGCTGCCGATATGCCCTGGGGCATCCTTTAGAACTGGAAGAATCCCTGGGGACATGTAAACATCATTTTCTCTTTGTTGGCCTCACTCATCGGGATCTGGTAATATCCACTCCTCAAATCCAGCACACTAAACCACTTCACACCACTCAGACAGTCCCGCACGTCTTCGACCATATACTGGTCAGGGACGGTGCGCCTGTTCAGAGTCCTATAGACACATGCGCACTTTCCCCTTCTTCTTCCGGGCCACTACTATTGGGGACGCATAGGGACTTTGGGACTCAGTGATGATCCCAGCTTCCTTCAACTTACACAAATGCTGCCGCATGTCTTCCACGTCTGCAGGGGCCAGTCGCTGCGACCTCTCTCTAACCAGGGTGTCCTCGGTTACCCGGATAGTGTGATGAGTACTCTTGGAACAACCTGCATCAAACTCGCCAATGGAAAAGACATCTTCCAGCTTCAACATCTTCTCTACCAGCCTGCTTTTTCAACCTGGGAGTACCGGGGAGTCCCCAAAGTCGAATGACTCAGCAGTCAACTTTCCCCCCTTTTCCAATAGTTTCTCCCCAGCATGCTTCACGGGGGCACTACACATTATCGTCACCAGGAACAAATGCACCAGGGGCTTGAAGGCGACCTCCCTCTTCATAATGTTCCTGATGATCACTGCCATCCTGCTTACCTGTACAACCGAGGGCTTCTGCAATTCGGGCCTCACCAGTAGCCCAGCAGGAAATCCCAACTCCCCCTCATGGTCTTCCGGAGCGTCTACTAAGAGGGCTTCGCCCTCAGGCACTCTGGGAAATTTGGGGGTCCCCATCACTCTCGCTACTTCCCCGGGCCGTACCACCATTGGCTTTGACTGGGTGCACCACACAGTCCCTCATTTAAATTCGGTATCTGGCCCAATGCTGCCACGTATTTCCTCAAACGTAGCTTGAAACACTGGGTGCACGGAGAATGTCCCCAAAAAGCTCTCACCCGCCTTCTCCTTGCAGGCCCCCATGAGACTCCTCACAAGAGGGGTGTTGGTCCCCACCAGATTTGAAACGCTACCCGTCTCAACAGGGTCCGGACAAACCAGCACCACTGTATCAAGGACCTCAGACACTCCCACATTGGCCTCCGAGAACTCCAGTTTCACCGACAAATAACCGTCGTATGGATAATCACCAGCACCGGGACCCCAAATCTCCAGTGCACTGAATGGTGTCAAGGGTAAATGCTTCAGATACCAGTTGTAAAACGAATGGTACAGTAATGTGACCTGTGACCCGGTGTCGAGTATGGCTTTAGCGTAAATACCCAAATATCCTCTATCCGTAGCGACACACTGGAGCGCGGTCCCACTAAGCCTTCAGGAATAAGGTCTTTCACTTTCGGGAGTTCCTTGGTACATTGCTGGGAACATGCTCCCCCAGAGACATCAGGCCGTTTCCTCACTGGGTCCCCTCTAAGTTTTCCCAACGACTCTCCCTGCTGAGGTACCCAGGGGGCTCACTCTCCTTCTGCTGTGACACCTGTTGCCAGCAGCCCTCCGCATTGTTCGTCCCCTTGGGGAATCCGCCCCCCCCATCAGCTCCATCATATGGGGGGGGTCACACCCGCTGATAACAGCCGACGTATCTCTGTTCTCAGCTCTGCCACAATCACAATCTCCTCTACCGCTCCCCGGGGTAGGCTATCTGTGGTCACTTCACCACAGGGGACTACTACCGAGGACTGTACCCTGCTGACTGAGTCCTCCCACGCTTCCGCCATGTTCTCCTCTTCCCATACCTCTCTGATCAGCTCAACAAAAAATGGAGGAGGGCGTGTCTTACGAGACTGTCGGAGACCCCACGTAATCCGGTCATGGGACTGGGCACCCCTGGCTATCTGGTCCATTCTTCACTGATCCACCTCAGCCGCCTGAATGACCCCTCTGCACCGTAAGCAATTTAGCTACCTCTCTAGCCGAAAAATAAGGCAGAAGGCTTCTCCCCCCTCTCCTGATGCATGTTTTGAAACCCTACCAGGAGCTCCCTTGGGCTTCCAGTCGGACCAAAAGCATTGTCCAGTGCTTGCAGATAATTGGTAGCTGTCAGTATGGGATAATTTAACCTAACAGTTCTGATAATGTCAGCGGCCCACCCATTCACACTCTCAACCAATCTCTGTCGCATTTCATCATCTGAACACTGCCACTCACCTAACAACGGAGAGGTTTGTTCCGCCCACGTCTCATACTCCTCCTCCCCTTTAGGGGTGGGCGTTATTCCAGAGAATCGGCGGAGCCTGCCGTAGCTGGGACTTTGACTCTGATTTTTCCATTTATTTGCCAGAGAAGTAAGGGCGGTACTACCTCAGAATTCTCACTCTTCACTGGGGGACGTGGACTAATTAGACATTCCAAATCCGACCACTCTTTCCCCTCACTCCTCAAATGATAGAATCCTGTCTTTGAAATCCCCGCCCCTAGCTACCTCAGCCCTGGTCTGCATTAAAATGAGAGCTGTGCCCACCATTTTATCAAACCTCCACTCACAATTGCAACTTTAACAGTGCTTAATAGTGCAATTAACAATTCATCCAGAGTACAAATATCTACCCCACTGGTTCATTACTCAGGGTAATCATACAGTATCCAATGGAATCAATCCTGAACGTAGCCCCCACAATTGTAACACTCACTTCGCCTAGCAGCTTAATATAGGGGGTGATAACCCCCTGCCCAGCCAAACTTAAGAATTCTCGTTTGGGTGGGTGCTGCGTGATGTGTCCCCTGTTACAAATCAGTACCCTGAAATAACAAACAGTACACAATATGTGATTAAACGATCAAGCTTTATAACTCTTACTGTGACTATATGGTGAGTAGAGAAACAAAATATAAAAGAGAAAGTGCCCAAATCTTATTAAGCAGTCTGTGCACAAAGTTGGACCTCAGTCAGTAGTCCTTCTTCCACCATCGGTCTCCGAGCGTCGCCGACCTTCGGACCCCCGCGCCGAGTCCACCCTGTCCGGCGGTCTACCAAATCTCTCCATTCACGGCTTCTCTCTTTATCTCTCTCCTCCCCCTGGCAAAAGCCTGCAAAATCAACTGCTTCCAGAATCACAAGACAGGGCAACAAAATTCTGATTGGCTAACATGCAGCTATAGTCCTGTTATCTCCAGCCATAACCTAAACATTGCTGCTACAGAGAAACCATTATTTCAGCAGTGAACATTACAAAAAACCATTACATTAGCAGTGAACCCTTACAGTGTGTTACATATGTCATTGGTGCCAATATGTACCAAGACTTCAGTCTGCTCACCATCCCCTTTAAAATGTCATGGTCCTGATTTGAGATGTCCCTGACTTTGACAGCTGGGAGACAACATACCATCCAGTTGTATCTGTTATGTCCACAGAATCTTGTGTCCACTCCTGTAAGTTTGAGAACCCCTGTAACTACTGCAGGCTTCCTCTCTCTCCTTCCCTTCTGAGCCACAGCACCAGACAGATACCCGGTCACTGTGGATAACCTCTCCCCCGGGTAGGTTGTCCTCCTCAACAGTATTCTAAGTACATTATTAAGGGGATTGGTCACTGGGGTACTCTGTACTGTCTGCCCATTTCCCTTTCCTCTCATGACAGTTACCCATTTACCTGGTCGGGATAGTTAGCACAGCTTTGGTGGGAGATCACTTCTCATGAATTATGTTGAGTTTTTTTAACAAAGGAAGTCAACGAAGCAAACCTAGTCTATATGGATTTAAGTAAGGCCTTTAAGATTCTGCATGGAAGGCTGCAATAGAAAGTCAGAATGCATGGCGTACATGGAGAGCTGGTTAATTGTTTACACAATTGGCTTGATGGTAGGAATTAGAGGGTTGTTTTTTTGGACTGAAGCTGATGACTGGTGGGTTCCTTAGGGGTTGATGCTAGGCTCATTACCGTTTGTCATCTATATCAGTGATTCGGCTGAGACTGTACAAAGCATGGTTAGTAAGTGTCCAGATGACACTAAAATAGATGTTATCCAGGGCAGTGAAAATGATTATCAGAATTTACAGAAGGATCTTGAACAGCTGGGTGAGTGGGCTGAGGAATATCAAATAAAGTTCAAAGTAAATTTATTATCAAAGCACATATGTCACCCTATACAACCAAGACTCATTTTCTTCTGGGCATATTCAATAATTTCCATAACCATGATGCAATCAATGAAATGAAATACCACATAAACAGGGCAGACAACCAGTGTGCATATACAAAGAGAAAGGGGGGGAAAATAAATAAATAATATTGAGAACATGAGATGAAGAGTCCTTGAAATTAAGTCCATAGGTTGTGGGAGCAACTCAGTGATGGGACAAGTGAAGTTGAGTGAACCCTTAGGTTCAAGAGCCTGATTTTTGAAGGGTAATAACTGTTCCTGAACTGTGTAGGTTTTGTTAAGTGCAAGATGTTGCATTTTAAGAAGGTAAATGAGGGTAAGGATTTCACAGTGAATGGTAAGGCCCTAAGCAGTGTTGAGATACCTAGAAATTGAAATATATGGTTCCTTGAAAGTGTCTTTGCAGTAGACTATAATGCAACCTGTCTCAACAGTATATCTGTAGCAATTTGCTAGTCTTTGATGACATACCAAATCTCCTCAAATTCCTAATGAGATTAGGCATGACATCTAAAACTTTGACAAACTTTTATAGATGTGTAGTTGAGAGTATATTGACATTACAACCTGGTATGGAAACGTCAATGTCTTTGAATGGAAAATCTTACGAAAAAAGAACAGCACGGGAGTATAGTGGTTAGCACAACACTTTACACTACTGGCCACCAGGGTTTAATTCCTGCCACTGCCTGTAAGGAGTTTGTACGTTCTCTCTGAGACAGCGTAGGTTTTGTCCAGGTGCTCCGAGTTTCTCCCACAGTGCAAAAACATAGCAGTTAGTAGGTTAATTGGTCTTTGTAAATTGTCCCATGATTAGGGTAAGATTGAATCTGAAGATTGCTGGGCGACGTTGCTTGAAGGGCCAGAAGGGGCTATTCTGCACTGTATCTTAATAAATAAATGGTGGGTACAGTCCAATCCATCATGGATTAAGTCCTCCCCACCATTGAGCACATCGACATGGAGCATTGTTGCAGGAAAGAAGCATCCATCGTCAGGGACCCCCTCCACCTAGGCCATGCTCTGTTCTTGCTGCTGCCATTAGAAAGAAGGTTCAGGAGCCTCAGGTCTCGCACAGCCAGGTTCAGGAACGGTTATCTCTCAACAGGCTCTTGAACCAAAGGGTATAACTTCACTCAGATTCATTTGCCTATCGCTGAACTTTTCCCACAACCTATGGACTCACTTTCAAGGACTCCATCCCAGGTCCTCTAAATTAATTAATCAATTAATCTACTGATTGATTGATTGATTGATTTATTTACTCACTCACTCTCTTTTTGTATTCACAGTTTGTTGTCTTTTGCACACTGGTTGCCCACCCTGTTGTGATCTTTCATTGATTCCATTACGGCTATTGGATTTATTGAGTATGCCTACAAGAAAATACATCTCATATAGTGACATACTGTATATGTACTTTGAACTTTTGAACTTTGAAGAAGACACATGATATAGTTAAACTCTGTAGGTGTTGATACATGCTGTAAATAATATTTGCCTTTTTCTTTTTAATATACATATCATAAAGTGGCTGTGGCTTTAATGCTACTATCTGGCTTAATGCAGTGTCGTATGTCAGTGTGCTCTCTTGATTTTAGTAATTGTCTTTAGACGCTTGCTGAACTAGGTGCTATTTGAGCTGGCAATTTCCAAAGATTTGGTAGTTTACTGAATGGAGTTGCACAGTTTCTTGGAATGAATAGCCATGCTGTGCTGATCTATAGGTCTGTGGGTCTATGAGTTCTCATCCAGAAGGGTTATACGTGGGTAAAATTACAAGAATGTTAATGTAGCATATTTAAGGTTGAGATGGATAGATTTATTAGCCATAGGACATAAGAGAATGAGAAAACAATCCTTTTGCACACAGGATCAGTTCTGATTTTAGTGGATGACCGAGCAGTATCTCTTACACTTTCTAATTCAAAGAAATATTTCACAGCATTTGCATTATAACTTTTATCAAACAGTCTTGATGCTGTGTGCTGATACTGTAAAATCTAGTCTGCAAGAATCAATGTTCACTAAAATTTGTATGAAGATTCAACCATCAAGTTTTCTAGTTTCCACCTGTACTATACAATAAATATTTTACTACTGAAGAAGATGCAAAACTTCTCAAACTACAGTGCTCTGAGGTATTATCAATAAGGCACTGTACATTGCAAATTTCTGCCACAAGCTTCTACATTGTGAATTTGTTTAATGTTATTAAATCTTAATTCACAATTTTAATGTGCACTTTTTGTGCCATTATTTGCCCTAGTCACGTGAAGGAAGAAGCATAAACATGAGTAATTAATATTCCATAGCTTATTAATACATCCTTTGGTTAAAGTAACCTTGTAACAATTTCTCCATTTATGTACTCTGAAACATGTATTCTTGCATTCCAATCCACCCTCCACTGCCACCCTCACTTCAATAGGATCAGTGAAGTGAGTTTGATTCTATGGTGGTCTGGTCAGACTGTTCCATTTTTTCGCATGATGCTTAAGCTTTTTTTTTCCTGAAAATACTCTTAATATTTAACAACTGCTTCAAATTTTAGCAAAATTTGTAGTAACTTTGGGTTCTCTCTTCTCTCAAATAGTGCTTTCCTAATGTTTGCCCCTATTGCATGGAAGTCCTTTCAAGTATAAAAATGCGAATGATACCAGATTCATTGGGTTTGGAATCTAAACTTCTGGCCTATTCATACCTTGCAGTACACTCCACCACTGCACATTGTATGGAGAATAAAAATAAACACTTTAACACATTTATTTAATATGGCACGGTAAAAAGCCTTTCTAGCCCATCAAGCCTGCAATGCCCATTTATACCCAAGTGACCAATTGACCTATGAACCTGTATATCTTTGGAATGTGGGAGGAAACTGGAGCACCGGAAGAAACACTTCTGACATAAAGTGTTAACATTATTTGTCTTCACAGATGCTACCTTGTCTGCTGAATATTTCCAGTATTTTATGTTTTATTTCAATCCACTGTACTTTGCTTTGTGAAATAGCAGGCGATATAGTTTTTCTTTGGAAAACCTGACTTTTAGGGGAAACATTTTAAAGAATGTCATAATAAGATGTAGTGCTTGTGGCTACAGGTTTGTTGCTCCTGATTAAAAACAGTGAAGACAAATGTATTGGGCAAGTAGTATGGTGCACATCTAAGTAATTTGGCATCCATCATCAGAGATCCCAACCACCCAGGCCATGCTCTCTTCTTACTGCTGTCATCAGGTAGAAGGTACAATAGTCTTAGGACTCACACCACCAGGTTCAAGAACAGTAACCACCCTTCAACCATCAGGCTCTTGAATAAAAGGGGATAATTACACTTACTTGCCCCATCATTGAGATGTTTCCACAGCCAATGATCTCACTTTAAGGACTCTTTATCTTATCATCTCATGTTCTCGTTATTTAATGCTATTTATTTATATTTGCATTTGCACAGTTGTTAACTTATGCATTCTGGTTGATCTGCCATTAATCCTGTTATAGTTACTATTCTATAGATTAGCTGAGTATGCCCACAGGAAAATGAATCTCAGGGTTGTATATGTTGTCATATATGTACTTTGGTAATACAATTTACTGTGAAATTTGAACTTTAAATGTCTTTTTTCTACTACAAATTTTGTTACCAGAACAATTAATACCGTGTTTTGATTTTACACCCTAGGTTATCTAAAGTTGGAGGAAGTACGAAGCAACAGTCTATACATGGCAGCATCGGAAACATAGGCAGTAAGCACAGCCAAAAGAACTCATTGAGCTTTCTGGGATCAAGTGGTCGCCCAAGGATAAGTCTACAAGCAGACAAATTCATAGATAAAGGTTATAGTGCAGGTGGATGGCATGTAACACAGGTAGGCTTTGATCATCATGTTTAAAGTGAACATTTAGCATTTGTGGAAAGAATTTTCCATCCAATAAGGCAGGGGTCCCCAACCTTTTTTGCAGCGCGGACCGGTTTAATATCGACAATATTCTTGTGGACCGGCTGATGGGGGGCGGGGGGGGGTGTTCAAGTTCAACAGTGCGTGACGGGGAATGAGGAAAGGTGCAGCTGACTCATATCATTTCATATCACCAAATCATATTGTTTCCTTGCGGCCGGTACCGGTCCATGGCCTGGTGGTTGGGGACCGCTGCAATAAGGTTATCAAACTCAACTTTGCCACAAAAGGGACTTTAAACCATTGGTAGGCATTTTTTTGCTCCCCTCTCCGATGCATCATCATGAAAAAGAAAGAAAATGGTTTCAGCCATTGATGTTGGCTTCAAAGTAGGATTGCTGAAGATCTGGAAGGCTTTTTTAATCAAATGAAATTTTCAACAAAGCACCTTAAGTGTATTTGTGTGCTTGATGAAGATAAAGAAATGGTGACTAAATGAAGTTGAGATACAAATAAATACAATTATTTAATTGCCTTAATAGAGCCCAATGGGGTACAATCCCAGATTCCTTTGTTCTGACTGGGAAGGGCTTTGGGAACCCGCAATATATTGAGGGCACTTTTCTGCACTCCTTCTCCTTATTCCAGTGAGGCTGAGACTGGATGTCAAACGTAACAGTTCGGTGTTAATAGCTCAATGGCATTGTTAAGCAATGACATTTGAAATTCAACAATGCTGTTGATTTCCAGGAACAACACCAATTCTGACTATCCACTCGTATCTATTTAAGTGGCATGTTGCATGATGAGAAGTTGAGAAGGTGACTGGAACAAATAATGAATCTCAACACTGTGGTCGGCATGGACTCAGTGGGCTGAAGGGCCTGTATCCATACTCTATTGCTTTATGACACGGTGTCTTGTACAGTACTTGTCAGATCCAGGTTAAAAATCTGGCTTTAGTTCTGGTTTCACCTGCCATTCACCCCTCCCCTAATAGTTCCCATTATCTTCTTTACTTATCAGATTCCAGCTCCGGTAGATCTTTGTGTTTCAGCTTATCTTCCTCCAGCAGCTGAGTCCAAAATTCACACTTCTCTACCCCATCTCATTCCATCTGCCTCTTTTTTTCCTCTCGCTCTCTCTCTTTGCCTCCAATTGCCACCCCACCTTTAAATTCACTTAGTCCATTTCTGACACCTTTCTCCCTTTCTTGTCCTTTTTGTCTCCATGTCAGGATACAGATTATTCACTGAGGCAGCATGGTGGCGTAGTGGTTAGCACAATGCTTTACAGTATCTGCAACCTGGGTTCAATTCTTCCCGCTGCCTGTAAAGAGTTTGTATGTTCTCTCTGTGACTGTGTGGGTTTCCTCCAGGTGCTCCAGTTTTCTCCCACAGTCCAAAGATGTACCAGTTAATAAGCTAATTGGTCATTGCCAATTGTTCCATGATCAGGCTAGGGTTAAGTTGGGGGTCGCTAGGCAGCATGGCTCAAAGAGCTAGAAGGGTCTATTCCGTGCTGTATCCCAATAAATAAATAAACATTTCTCCTACTACAATTCCTCCCACCCTGTCAACTTGTAAGGATGCCAGACTTTTTTTATTAGTTCCTCCATCTCTGGTGCATCTGTACTTGAAATGATGTCTTCTACTCCATGATATCCTATTTTTCATTAAGCCAGGCTCCCTGCCCCATTGATGGAACCTTCACTTGCATATCCCCTATTTCCCACACTTCTGCCTTTGCCCTGTTCCGCCTCACCCCTCCCAGTCAGAAGGGAGTTAGAGTTTCCTTGGTCTTCACCTATCACCCCCCCCCAGCCTATGTATCCTGCATATCAATCCATATCCGTGATGTCTTTCTCTCTCCTCTTTCTGGTTTCTTCAGGGATCACTCTCTCTGTGATTCCCTGGTCTAATGGTTGCTGCTGAGGCATTCTCCCTTGTGAGCACAAGAGGTGTAACATACTTCTTCTACATCTGATCACCATCCAGTGCCCTAAGTAGCCCTTCCAGTGGGCACAGTGTTTTACATGCAAATTCCCCATTGTTATCTATTGCACCTTCACTTCATCCACTGTGGCTGTCTGGATCTCCCAGTTGCCAGCCTTTTAAATTCTCCTGCCCATTGTCACACCAACGTGTCTGTCCTGCGCTTCCTCCTCTGATAAGTTTGGGCTAAACGCAAACTGGAGGATTAGTTTTCTGCCCAGGTAGTTTACAACCTGGTGTCATGAACATTGTTTTCTCAAACTTCTGGTAACTGCTCTCTGTCTGTCTCTTTGCTCTCTCTTCCTGTTCTACCTGCATCATTCATCATGTCTCTTCCCTCTCTATTTGCCCAACACTTCACCCACTGGTTCCTCACCTTATGCTCTCCCCCATCTCCTTCCCTTTATTCCATGCTCCAGCTTCCTCTGTCAGATTCCATCATATTCAGCTCTTTGTTTCTTCCACCTATTACTTCCCAGCTTCTTCCCTTCCTTATTCAACTGTCAGCCCCCACCCCTTCACCTGGATTCACCTAACACCTGTGAGCTGCTTCTTCACTTTTTTATGCTGGTTCTTTCCCTATACCTTTTAGGCCAGATGAAGAGTCTCAGCCCAAAACATTATCTGTTTACTTCCCTCCATAAATGCTGCCTGACCCACTGAGTTCCTACAGCAGTTTGTGTGTTGGTCCATCTATCATTCACCTGTCACCGGCTTCCAACTCCACCCAGTCATCTTACCCCCCCCCCCCACTTCTCTGTCCACCCATCACCTTGGGTTCCCCTTCTCCTCTTTGTCTTGGCCATCTCAGCTCTCCATTCAGCCCTAATGCAGGGTTTTACCTGAAATATTGATAATCTTTTCCCTCCCCAGATGGTGCTCGATCCTCGGAGTGCCTCCAGCAGATTATTGTTCCAGATTCAAGCATCTGTAGTCTTTTGTTTCTGCATTGCATGCATGAGTATTGTATGACTGAGCATCTAACATTCTTATCGTGAGTCTGTCGCAAAAAACATCAGAGACACCTTAGATCTATGGCAGCAAATGTTACTGAATAGCAATTACACTTTTTCCTTCCCACAAGGACGAGAATGAGGGTGAATTGGGAGATAGAGGGAGGTCCATTCAGGTCCTCGGTATTGGGCAGAGATCAGCTGACTCTAAGTTGATGCACTGTGGGGTTGATGTAGTTTGATACCCCTTTGTGAAGTTTAAAGGATTGGGGACTTCAAACTACCAATGAGTTAGTGATTGTGAAGTTTGGAATTTCATAGAAGTTGGGGTCAAGGATGCTCGGCAGTTGTAAATAAGAATGTGCATGGCAGAGGGATAGAAGTGAGAATAGCAGACTTCCCACCTCTCCCGGAAGTTCTGGGAGTCTCCCGCATATTGATAGCAGCTCCCTGACACCTGGAAATTATATACAATATCCCGGAAATCAATTTTTTTTGAGAGGGAGAGGGAGAACGAGAGCGAGCATCCTGATTGGTCTCTCTTCGTGCTAAGAGTGGTCCCCAACCACTGGGCCATGAGGAACCCATATGATTTGGCGATATGAAATGATATGAGTCAGCTGCACCTTTCCTCATTCCTTGTCACACCCACTGTTGAACTTGAACGCACATGAGGTTATTACGCACGCGAGGTCATTACCCACGCGTCTTCCATCTCAGCGCGGGAAGAAGATCAACTCCTCGAGCTTGCAAATGACGATGGGCTGAAAAGTATGTTTGACATAACATCTCTGCTGGCATTCTGGATCAAAGTCGAGGCTGAATATCCTGAGATAGCCACGAAAGCACTGAAAGCGTTGCTTCTATTTCCAACATCATATCTCTGCGAAGCAGGGTTTTCTGCAATGAATGCAACGAAAACTAAATTGCGGAATAGACTGGACATAAGGAACCCCCTTCGAGTATCGCTGTCTCCCATCAGCCCTCGATGGGACCGTCTTGTTGCAGGGAAACAAGCCCAGGGCTCCCACTTATTCAGTGATATTGGTGTGTTGCAATGATTTTATACGTTCATTCGAGGAAAATATGCACTGTGTGTTTAATATCCAAACGTTACTTAAAATATTATGATGCTATTGACTTATAAGTGACTTATAATTGATTTATCACTATATTCATGCGAGGAAAATATGTGCTGTGTGTTTAATTAGGGACACCAAGTACTTTGGATGAGAGCTGGGATCAGAGTCCTGACGAAGGGTCTCGGCCTGAAACGTCGACTGCACCTCTTCCTAGAGAGGCTGCCTGGCCTGCTGCGTTCACCAGCAACTTTTATGTGTGTTGCTGTGTGTTTAATATTAAATTCGTTAGATAAACCTTTTTAGAAACGAAATTCAGTGTATTAGCCACTTATAAGTGACTTACAGTTGACTTATCACCTGTATCCCGATCGTCCGATCGTGATTAACACCGCCACCACCACCCCCCACCCCCGAACGGTTGGCCGGTCCGCAAGAATATTGTCAATATTAAACCAGTCCACAGTGCAAAAAAGGTTGGGGACCTCTGCGAGTAGACCTATCAGTTTTTTCTGTGCGCGGGCTTTACAGTGGACCTCAAAAATAATGACAGTGTTGCTCGCTGCACTGTTTGCAACAGTGACTTTTCTATTGCCCATGGTGGGTTAAAATGTAAAAGGCATGTTGAGGTGAGTTTAACAGGTGTCATTTGTTCATTAGCATAGCTAATGTTCTTTAAACTAGCTGGCTAGCTGCTAAGGAGCTACCCTATTGATGTCCTACATGATGAGGCCAAACTCCCTGTAGACTTGCTTAAAGTTGTAATAGATAATATAATATAAGTACATATTTTAATGTCACATTTTCTGCATATACCCAACTTGGTTTACAGATTAGACAAAATCACTAAACAAGGTATTACATACATCCTTGGAGGTCGACTGGGGGGGTGGGGGGGGGTAGGGGGGGTGAGAGATATGGGGTTGTGGGGGGCGGGGGTGCTACCTACCTGAATGAGTTTTTGCAGGGTGGGGTGTCTGGAATAGTGAGTGGCTAGGGTCATTAATTTGGACAGGTGTGAAGGAAAATAGCCTAAATCATAGAATTGCTTTGTAAAAACTAGCTATCCTGGAAGTGCCAGCTGTTGCAGGGCATCATTGACTGATTTCTTAAGCAACAATCCAAATGGAGATTTCCATGGAATTATGACATAATTTGAGGCACAACAAAACAGAAGTTGCTTCAAACATGCAAACTTGGCTCACACAAGATGCGCTTAGTTGAATTTCTGGAGTGATGGGAAAGAAACTCAGAAATGTTCATTTTCATTTCTCAGTCTAAAGGGGGAGTTGTGGGGAATCAACCTTTCAGTTGTGTATCACTGGTATAAACTAAGTTTTATGACTGAATTTCTATATACTATTTACTAAAACTAGATTATTACACAAAATGGTGAAAGGAAATAGAACGGGGAGGCCAAAATTTTCTGTTAAAGTGAGAAATGGTGCAGAAACGATTCATGAAGGCATTGCTGGGATTTATGAAAAGAGGCTGGATAGGTTGATACCTTTTTCCCTAGAGAATAGGATGCTGAAGGGTGGCTTTACAGAGGTATATAAAATCAAGGGGTGTATACAAGTTGGAGGTCACTGTCTTTTTCCCAGAGTAGAGAAGTTTAAAACCAGAGGACATAGATTTAAGATGAGGAGAAAGTCTTAATAAGGGCTTATTTCACAGAAGGTGGTGGATATGTGGAACAAGCTACCAGAGGAAGCTGTAGGGTCGGATATAATTCAAATATCTAAAAACGATTTAGACAGATACATGGATGCAAAAAGTATAGCGGGATATGAGCCAAATGGAGGCAAATAGGGGACTAGCTTAGATAGAAATCTTGGTTGGCATAGACAAGTTGGGCTAAGGGGCATGTTTCTCTGCTGTACAACTGACTTTATGATTCTCTTAATTTTCCAAGCCTTTTCTGTTTTTAACCAATAATCTTGTTTAGGTAAAATGAAGATGGTAAACTAATAGATATACAAGAATTATATTTATTTGGAATAGATACGTATGTAAAGTTGTTTAAGAATGATATTCGCTGCTGTGATAAACCAACTGATCTTTATAAAATCTGGAAAGGTAGAATAATTGGGCTTTTGGATGGAACTTAATTCGATAATAGTAAGATGCAAGGTCCACTTTATAAGTAGATGAAATTACTTATCAAGTGTTTTTCTTCATTTGGAATCAAAGGTTATGGGGATAAGGCAGAAACTGGATACTGGTTGTGGATGATCAGCCATGATCACAGTGAATGGCGGTGCTGGCTCGAAGGGCCGAATGGCCTACTCCTGCACCTATTGTCTATTGCCTATTCTGTCTTTTGGTCTCATTATTTTGTCCTTCATCTGTTTACCCCACCCAATATAGTAAATCCTACTAAGGTCTTGGAATACGGGGTACAAAAACAGGAAGAAATCTAATATCGATTATGAGAATCAGGTTTATTATCACTGGCATGTACGTGAAATTTGTTAATTTAGCAGCAGCAGTTCAATGCAATACATAATCTAGCAGAGAAATAATAATGATAAATAAAAATAATAATAATAATAAATAAACAAGTAAACCAGTTACGTATATTGAATAGATTTTTAAAAATGTGAGGTAGTGTCCAAAGATCCAATCTCCATTTAGGAATCGAATGGCAGAGGGAAAGAAGCTGTTCCTGAATTGCTGAGTGTGTGCCTCCAGGCTTCTGTACCTCCTACCTGATGGTAACCGTAAGAGAAGGGCATGCCCTGGGTGCTGGAGGTCCTTAATACTTTTCTGAGACACCACTCCCTAAAGATGTCCTGGGTACTTTGAAGGCTAGAACCTACAAAGAATACTTTATGGTTTAAATGAGTTCTTACCAAGAATGCTATTAATTATGCTCAAATGATATTGATGTTTGTATCTCATTTCCAGATATTTGATGAGAATGGAAAAGATGTCACTCCTCGTCCTCTCATCCTCTTGGATCCCAATTTTATACAAACCAAGCAAAGTAAAGCTTTCTCCTCGCAAGAACTTTCATCTTCTGACTATGCCTTCAGTGGTACTGTTTACCAGACGGCAGCAAATGTTAGTTATGGTGGACCCTTTACCAGGTAACTCATTTTATCTTAAAACACATTTTATTGAAAACAGTGTTTTGGAATAAGTTGGCATCCTAGCTGTACATTTCTGGAAACATGGGCTTCACTGTGTTGTCTTAACATGAATTAAGCTGTTTTGGTTGTTATTGCTTTTTGGGCCATTTTTTTTTTCAAAATTGTTATGAAACTCCCAAAATTTGGCATGTATCATATGAGAAAAAAGAAGTGCATTCAAAAGAAGAGATAAATTTCAGATCAAATGGGCGGTACTTGCGTGCATTTCCTATGTATCAATAGACTGATAATAAGATGTATGTTGTTTTCTCTGTGACATACAGGTCTACTTTTGACAGTGGTAGTGTCTCCCGATCAAGTCGTACAATTTCAGATTCAATGGATGATATTGGTGACAATAGTGTTCAGCATGACGCTACAGGTGTACAATGTAATATTTGTTACCATATTGTTATAGCTTAACACTCTGTACAGATTTACAAATGTAAGTTCACAATAGAGATATAGCTGGGACAAATTTCTTTGCCAATATCAAGTTCATTAAGTCCCTTGCTACTGATTCAAAAAGTTTATTATTTTAGTTACTTAATTTGTTCCTGTATAGAGATGGAAATACACAAAATTCTATAACCACATTTAATGTCACTGCAAATTTTGATTGATGGCTGTATTATCTGTTGCTATTTAAACTATCATTACTAATGGCGTATATTATTATTTATGGAAGCAGTTCAAAAGTTTTCACTAATGGTGCTTGAAGGGACTTAAAGCGGATTTTATATATTGCTAATTATATTAATCATGTCAGATCTTGTGTTCGGTATGAGATCTATTTATCACCTGAAGATTACTATCTAATCAAATGACTGTAGCTAAAGTGTTAGCAAGTGTTTTGAGTGAGAAAATTTAAAAAAAGATGAAATACTGGGGCAGGCAATGTTCCCGTTTGATCCCTTGTTGCATCTATGTAAGTTTTCTGAAAAAGCAAGTTAATTTGTCACTTTTACTCTATCATTCCAAGATATTTTAACTGTTACTTTGCCATTTTCCTTTTTGAAGCTGTAATGGCTATGGAGGGGCATTTATTTTCCTAACATGATCTGTCTTGGAAAACTTATTCTAGCTGCTCCCTTTATTCTTTCGTTGAAAGTATTAAATTGATGTCCTTTAGTTATCGACCCATGGAAACTACTTTTCTCCCATCAAATAAAATATTTCATAATTTTAAGTTTAATAAAGCCTATCAACTTTAGATAATAATCCTGATTACTATTCTGCAGCCTTCATAAATGCTTATGATTTCAGATGACCAAATGTGGAGAGAGAACGTAAGAGAGCAACTGACAGATGATGACCTTAATAAGATTGTTGATGTGCACCTGACAGCGACGGAAATGTATAACTTCCTGGAGCTTCCAGCTGAAATGATTTCAGTGGATTCAAAGGAAGCAGAAGCTGTCATGTAAGAGTTTTTAATAAGGTCATAAGTCCATAAGATTTAAACGTCCATAAGAATTAGGCATTCAGCTTATGAAGTCTGCTCTGCCATTGCATCATGGCTGATTTATTATTTCTTTCAACCCCATTTCCTGCTTTCTCTCTGTAACCTTTTTTGCCCTTACCAATCAAGAACCTATCAATCTCTGCTTTAAATATACCCACTAACTTGGCCTCCGCAGCTGTCTCTAGCGATAAATTTCACAGATTCACTGTCCTCTAGCTGAAGATGTTCCTCCTCATTTCTGTTCTGAATGGACATCCCTGTTTTCTGAGGCTGTGCCCTCCGGTCCTAGACTCCCTCCCACTATAGGAAACATCCTCTACACACCTACTCTGTCTAGGCCTTTCGATTTTTGATAGGTTTCAATAAGATTCTCCCTCATTCTTCCAAACTCTAGCAAGTACAAGCCCAGAGCCATCAAACACTTTCATATGTGAACCCTTTCATTTCTGGGATCATTCTCGTGAACCTCCTCTGAACCCTCTCCAATGCAAGTGCATCCTTCCTTGGGTAAGTAGCCTAAAATTGTTCAAAATATTGCAAGTGCTGTCAGACAAATGCCTTATAAAGCCTGAGCTTTATCATAAATTTCCACCAATGAATTAAGTAATCTACCATTTGTATAGCTTGGCTTATTCTATTGGAATCAGTTTTACTAAGTAGTTTGGTTGCTGTCTATTTTGCCGAGCAATCCAGAGTTTATGAAATATTGCCCGTGTAGCTCTATGGTTGGTCTGATCTCTTTTTATATGTATTCAGACCACCTTAGAACATACAAAAGTGTAGCATTGGACAGGCCAATTGGCCCATGTGCTGATCTTGATATCAATTTATCCTCAATATCATATTCCTGTGTATCATCGATATCTCCCCATTCTCTTCATATTCATGTTCCTTTCTAAATTTTATTAGGGCACCATATGATGCTAGTGATGGTATCCTGTTCTGTTTTGCTCTTGCAATTACATATGCTACCAGCAGCATTTTGCTACTGCTTTGCCAAAGTCTGTGCTCCTAGTCTCCACATATTCCACTAGAATTGCCAACAGTAAGGTATAGTTTGTGGGTGGGACCACAAGTTCCACTGTAAAACAGAAGATCCCTCAGCAGCACAAAGCTACTTACCAAATAACAACGGGTGATATGAAATATCGAACTAATGGGGGAATGAACTAGATGCAATTGCTTTGAGAGTCACTGAAGACTCAACAGGCTAAATGGAGCCCTAGATCCTAAGACAATATGAAAAAAATGTAATCATGAGAATCTTAAAGGGCAAATATTTCCCATTTTCCTAAGTCAGGACACTGGACACATTTTCTCCATGTTTGCTGTCAAAAACTGCTGTCCTTTGTGCATCAGATTTATATTATAAACTTGCATACGGACATATCAATTAGGAGCAGGTGTAGGCCTCTTGCCCCTCGACTATGCTCCATTGACAAATTCAATCATGGATGACCTGATTGAAACCAAAGCTCTTGTTCATTCATGTCCATCTGCAGTAACCTTATTTCATCTCCTTATTTATCAATAATTTATTACGTCTGCCTTAAAACATTATTCAAAGACCTTGCTCTCTTTTGAGGAAGACAGTTCCAAAACCTTATGAATCTAAGGGTGAAACAGAAATCACCTTGTTTCAAGTTGCCTGTTCATTGACAATATTAGTAGAAGTGACCATCACACCGTTCAGTTTTCACACTAAGTACTTTAATGTGGCACAACAAGCATGTTAAATGTAATAAAATATGAACAGGTCTGGCAGTTTAAAACATCCATGACCTGCTGGAGACCAATAGTAGCAGAAAAAAATATACATTACCACAATCTATAATCTCATAATATTATTACTGTCCCCAGAGGATTACCTCTAGTTTAGTGAAGAATGCAGAAGTGCAGATATTACAGGAGCTGCTCCAGTAATATCTATCAGTGATGAAGTGCCAGGTTGGTTGAACTGCAAGACAGAACCATTACATGCTAGGCGACAAAGGCACCATTGTGGCGGCCCACACACGCGTGACTCGAACCGCCATTGGTTGCCACGGGCAGACACGCGGTAGTGCGTTTGGAACTACCTGCTCGCGGACCTTCTGGGGACAGTCTGACGTCACGTCTGCCCCGCGGGTTGCAGGGGCCCATGGGAGGGGAGATTTAAGCACACGATTTTGAATCAGTAAAGGCATTCTGTGTTCAGCTCTCTCTACCTCCATGTGTTTCTTTAGTAGCGCGTTTGCAAGCGACTACATTGGTGACCCCAACGTTTCAGACGACATCTGAAGCCGGCGACTCAGCAACCAGCCATGAGTTCGAGCAACTCACACAGCGCGGTCTCTCTGAAGCTCCCGACTTTCTTGGCCACTCAGCCCCACGTTTGGTTCGAGCAGGCTTGGACGACCGCACGCCATCCAAGCTCATGAATGATATGCTGGCGCTCGTGGATGGCCATAAGCCGTGCCTTTTATTTGAACAGTTGTTCCTCGAGCAAATGCCAGAGGACATTCGCCTCCTCCTCGCGAGTGAGGATTTCAGCGACCCACGCAGGGTCGCGGCTAAAGCAGACGTCCTTTGGCAGAGTGAGCAACGTGGAGCAGCCTCCATTGGCCTAGCCACGATCACGCGCCCCAAAGCCCAGGTCCCGCAACTGAAGCCCTCGAGACTCATTGGGGAAAGAGGACGAAAGTTTGGAACAATGGTGTTTCTATCACTAAAGATGGGACTCAGGCGTGCGCCGCTGCCGTCCACCATGTGCTTTTCCGGGAAACGCTGGGGCCAACCATCACTAATGGCTACGACGGCTGGCCACCGAGACAGGCTCCTGTACCTCTGGCAGCATTTCCTAGTAGACACGGGCCAATATCAGCATACTCCCCCCCTCGAACATGGACACTCGTAATGTGGTCACAGGCCCCGAACTCACCGCTGCAAATGCCACCAGTATTCGGACGTACAGCCCGCGAACTATCTCACTGCATTTCGGGTCCAGCCATTTCACTTGGACTTTCATGTTGGCAGCGGTGTCACAGCCACTACTAGGGGCAGATTTCCTACGAGCCAACTGCCTCCTGGTCGACCTAAAAGGCCGGCGTCTGGTCCACGCCAAGACGTTCCAGACTTTCCAGCTCGGAGAAGCCAAGATACTGGCCCTCCACCTGGGTTCCGTGACCCTCTCGGGTAACGGATTCGCAAGAATGTTGGCGGAATTCCCCTCCATAGTCACCCTGCAGTTCTCCACGGCCGACCCCAAGCACGGCGTGCAGCACCATATCCCCACGCAAGGACCGCCGCTGCATGCCCGAGCTCGCAGGCTCCCACCTGACAAGCTCCACCTGGCCAAGGAGGAGTTCTGTAAAATGGAAGGGATGGGAATCGTACGCCGCTCAGACAGCCCGTAGACATCCCCGCTGCACATGGTGCCCAAGTCCGCAGGAGGATGGAGGCCCTGTGGAGACTACAGAAGGCTCAACGACGCCACAACCGCCGACAGATACCCGGTACCCCACATCCAGGACTTCCCGGCGAGCCTGCACGGAGTGACCATCTTCTCGAAAATCGACCTGGTCAGGAGATACCATCAGATCCCAGTGCACCCCGACGACGTGCCCAAGACAGCCGTCATCACCCCGTTCGGCTTGTTCGAAGTCCTGAGGAAGCCTCTCGGTCTCAAGGATGCAGCCCAAACTTTCCAAAGGCTCATGGACTCAGTGGGACGCGGCCTGGATTTCATTTTCATTTACTTGGATGATATCCTGGTGGCCAGCAGTTCGCACCAAGAGCACGTGGCACATTTGCGCCAGCTCTGCCAACGCCTGAGCGACCATGGACTGGCAATCAATCCGGCGAAGTGCCAGTTCGGGCTGATGGAGATCGACTTCTTGGGCCACAGAGTCAACCGACATGGCGCAGTTCCCCTACCGGACAAGGTCCAGGCCATCTGCCAGTTCCCCAAGCCCAGCACGGTCAAGGGCCTGCAGGAGTTCGTAGGGATGGTCAACCTTTATCATCGGTTCGTGCCGGCGGCGGCACGCATCATGAGACCCTTGTTCAGCCTGATGGCCGGTGAGGCCAAAGAAGTGGCACGGGACGCAGAGTCCACGGAGGCGTTCGAGCAGGCCAAGGAGGTGCTGGCAAAGGCGGCCCTCCTAGTGCACCCGAGAGTCGATGTACCCACGGCACTCACAGTCGATGCTTCCGAGACGGCATTTGGCAGAGTCCTGGAGCAGCTCATCGAGGACCAGTGGCGACCACCCGCTTTCTTCAGCCGGCACCTACGGCCACCAGAGGTGAAGTACAGTGCTTTCGACAGAGAGTTGCTAGCGCTCTACCTGGCTGTCCAGCATTTCCGGTACTTCCTTGAGGGAAGGGAGTTCACCGTGTATATGGACCACAAGCCCCTCACCTTCGCACTGGCCAAGATATCAGACCCATGGTCGGCTCGGCAGCAGAGGCACCTGTCCTTTATTTCAGAATTCACCATGGACATCCGCCACATCGCAGGGAAGAACAACATCGTCGCCAACACACTGTCTTACCCCTGCCTCCATTCAGTAGGCATATCGTCCTCAGGAATAGACTACGCAACACTGGCAGAAGCACAATGGTCCGACACCGAGATCCCGGCTTACTGCACCACCGTTTCAGGACGCCAGTTGGAGGACGTCTCCATCGGCCGGGCAGCGGATCGACTGCTGTGCGACGTGATACCGGCAAACCCCGACCCATGGTACCAGCAGCATGGAGGCGCCGGGTGGTCGACAGGCTGCACAACCTGGCCCACCCGTCCATCTGGCGTCCATCAAGGTGGTAGCGGACAGATTCGTCTGGCACGGTTTGCGCAAATAGGGCGGACACTGGGCCAGGACCTGCGTACACTGCCAGACCGCCAAAGTCCAGCAGCACGTGAAGGCTCCCCTCCAGCAGTTCCAGCCGATGCACAGGAGGTTCCCACACATTCACGTGGACATCATCAGCCCCTTGCCAGTCTCCTGGGGTGCCAGGTATATCTTTACCATTGTAGACAGGTTCACCAGATGGTCAGAAGCTGTACCGCTCGCAGACACTTCCACTGAGTCCTGCGCCAGGACGCTCATTGCAAACTGAACCGCCAGGTTCGGCCTCCCAACGGACATCACCTCCGACAGAGGGGCGCAGTTCACGTCGGGTTTGTGGACAGACTGGCGCAGCTCCTGGGCACCCAGCTGCATCACACCACAGTGTACCATCCCCAGTCCAACGGTTTGGTAGACCGTTTCCACCGGCACCTCAAGTCAGCCCTGATGCACGCCTCAGGGACCCAACTGGACAGATGAGTTTCCCTGGGTCCTGCTGGGCATCTGCACAGCCCCCAAGGAGGACCTGGACACCTCGGCGGAATTGGTCTATGGCGCCCCTCTGACAGTCCCAGGCGAGTTCGTACCAGAGGCCCGAGGTTTGGAAGAAACTCCAGCAGCGGTACTAACGAGGCTGCGGGACAAGGTAGGGACCCTGGCACCGGTTCCGACCTCCAGGCATGGTCCCACGCCTTCCTTCACCCCTAAAGACCTCCGAGACTGTGAGTATGTTTTTATTCGCAGGGGCATGCACAGGTCACCTCTACAGCGGCCGTACGAGGGACCCTTCAAGGTGATCCGGCACAATGGACCCACGTGTGTCATGGAGGTGGGTGGCCAGGAAGAGACTTTTACAGTGGACCACCTCAAGCCGGCGCGCTTGGACATTGAGCAACCATTGAGGGTACCCGCACCGCGCTGGCGAGGCCGGCCACACAGACAGGGGGCTCCACTCCCCCGATGGATGTTTCTTGGGGGGTTGGTGTGGCGGCCCGCACACGCGGGACTCGAACCGCCATCGGGAGCCGTGGGCAGACATGCGGTAGCGCGTTTGGAACTATCCGCTCGGGACAGTCTGACATCACGTCCGCCCTGTGGGTCGCGGGGCCCATGGGAGGGGAGATTTAAGCGCGCGATTTTGAATCAGTAAAGGCATTCTGCGTTCAGCTCTCTCTGCCTCCGTGTGTTTCTTTAGTAGCTCGTTTGCGCGCGACTACACCATGCATAGGTACAGCTAAGCTATCCTATAGCCAACAGATCATATCAAAACATTGTTATGCATTGATGGCCAAATCCTCAATACAAATAAATACATTTTAAAAAGTTACATTGACAGACCATCTCATTGCAGCTGATGGTCCAAATGGAGTATCTGTAGAGAAACATGCCTCAGTAGAAATTAATTGCAAAAGCCGCCTTAAATTTTAATATGCTCATAGAAACTTCACTGCTGCAGAAGTCAGTTGCCATTCAAATTCATCTGGTTCCCTCTTGACCAATCTACATGGCACTATTCCTTGTTTTTTCCTCCCATGACCTAGAAAACTATCTTCCCTTAACTGTCTATCCAATTGCCATTTAAGGCCCTTAATTCAGGATGTTGAGCAATAATACAGCCCCATTATGCAGTAAGATTATGGCAGATCCAGTGTTGGCTTTAACATCACTTTTCCACTGTTTGCCCAGAATGCCTTTGATCCTTTGTAGTTTTAATGTTGGTCAGTCCCTACCATGATTCTGTTCAGTAACTCCATCTTCAGAACTCTGAGGCACAGAATTTATGACCCTCACAGAAGAGAAGCTGGTAATCGTAAAATTCTACTTTCAGGAGAAAATGGGTAAAGTTGTAGCTGATGTCTCTCTTTATTCCTCTTTTTTTTCCATTTCATCACCGCTCCTCACAACATTTCAAAGTAAAATTTATTATCAGAGTACATACATGTCATCACATACAACCCTGAAATCCTGTCTCAAACTGGATCCCACCATCAAGCGTGTCTTTCCCTGCCCCCCACTTTTTGCTTTCTGCAGGGATCACTCCCGACCCGACTCCCTTGTCCATTCGTCCCTCCCACTGATCTCCCTCCTGACACTTATCCTTGTAAGCGGAACAAGTGCTACACCTGCCCCTACACCTCCTCCCTCACTACCATTCAGGGCCCCAAACAGTCCTTCCAGGTGAGGCAACACTTGGCCTGTGAGTATGTTGGGGCCATATACTATGTCTGGTGCTTCTGGTGTGGGTCCTGTATATCGGTGAGGCCTGACATAGATTGGGGGACCACTTCACTGAACACCTATGCTCTGTCTGCCAGAAGAAGAGGGGTCTCCCAGTGGTTACCCACTTTAGTTCCATTTCCAATTCCTGTTCTGATGTGTCTATCCATGGCCTCCTCTACTGTCGCAATTAGGCCACACTCAGTTTGGAGGAACAACACCTTGTATTTCATCTGGGTAGCCTCCAGCCTGATGGCATGAACATCGATTTCTCAAACTTCCGGTAATGTTGCCCCTCCTTCACCATTCTCCATCCTCTTTTTGTTCTCTCACCTTATCTCTTTGCCTGCCCATTGCCTCCCTCTGGTGCTCCTCCCCCCTTTTCTTTCTTTCTTCCATGGCCTGCTGTCCTCTCCTATTAGATTCCCCATTCTCCAGCCCTGTATCTTTTTTACCAATCAACTTCCCATCTCTTTACTTCATCCCTCCCTTCTCGGTTTCACCCATCACCTTGTGTTTTTCTCTCTCCCCTCTTCCCACCATTTAAATCTACTCATCTTTTTTTTTCTCTCCAGTCCTGCCAAAAGGTCTCGGCCCGAAAGATCGACTGTACTTTTTTCTATAGATGCTGTATGGCCTGCTGAGTGCCTCCAGTATTTTGTCTGTGCTGCTTTGATTTCCAGCAACTGCAGATTTTCTCTTGACTCTGATTCTTTATCTCTGGGCATACTTAACAGTAACTAAACAGGGTCAATGGACAACAGACTCTGCAAATACAAACGTATAAATAAATAGCAATAAGTAACAAGATAAGAAGTCCTAAAAGTGAGACCATGGGTTGTGGGAACACCGGAAGCAGAATGAGTGTGATTATCTCCTTTTGTTGCAAAAGTTAATGCAAACTTTGGCCCTCTTTTAATTTTAAGGAAAAGAAATGCATTATATATTGAAATCTGCAAAGAGCGAGTTGGCAATGATCGCTACATTGAAAGGATGGCACAAACATTCACTGGAGCACAAAAAGCTAAAGATGTTCAGTGTGACAAAATTAACACCAAAGAGAAAGGTAAATTAAAACAAACTAGCCATTTTCACTTAAAACTCTAGTTAAAATATTTTGTTGCTTGATGCAGGATACCTCCAAATTTGAAGAACATAAAAAATGATATGAATTAAGCCAGACTTCTGGTTTGAAACTGTACTAAACAAGGAAAAAATGTAAAGGTGTTTGGTAACTTTTATATTGTGGGATAGTGTAGATGATTTTGAATCTTCAGCATAGCTTACATCTCTCCTAATTTTAGATACAATTAAAAATTCAGAGAATATGAAAACTGGATACTGATTTTCCCTAACGAATATTATACTGTCTTGTAAATTCAGAATTGTTTCTACTTGAATTGACTTTTCGAAGGAGAGACCATGAGGAGGGGATGTTCATCTGACAATGTATTAAGAACTGTGGACACTTATCAATGTTAGCTAGGCCCTCAAAGTTCTAATAATATGGTGGGGAGATGGGATACTCTGTTACAGGTAAGCACATTCACTGGTTTAGTGAGTGAGACAGAAGACACTGATTACAGATGAGTGCATTAACCATTTAATTACAAACAGTAAAACATTCAACCAAACATTTGATTCAAACAAGTACTCGCCTAAGCCACCCCAAGTTGCATAAACTACAACACTAAACATTCAGTAACACTCAAACTCAACAGGCATTTCATTAAGTCTTCCCAAGTTACACAACTAAACATTCAATAGATATTTATCTAAGTGTGTGTGTGGGCCCTCCTATATTTGCAGCATACTTTCCCAATGATTTTTCAGCACTGCTTGCGGCCTCAGTGTGAAGAGGAGTCCTCGGAGATGAAAGAAAGCCAGTGAGTCTCTTGCACGTGCTATTCTTATACCCCTGAAGCGCCCAGAACCGGGCACTGGTGCTATTGTGCACAAAGCAACCACCAGGAAAGAGCTACTGCATCCCGACAATTAGCAATGTGAAAGTGGTTTTCGATTGACAAGTAAACCAACACTACATATCACAAGCAGAATATTCACCCCTATCAGCTAGGTAACAATAAAAAAAAACTGGACTGCCCACGAAGTAGATTTTGGGCGCTTGGACAATGCAAATAAGGAATTTGGAACCTGTATGATTCTGTGATTGCAGGATTTATTTGCATGGCTGAACATAAGAATGTTAGGTCTATGTGGATGTATAGATGCCCTTAGAGTGAATGTTTGAGACATAATTGACAGCAGTTTATTATCATATAAAACAATAAACAATATTCAAATATTCTGCAGGTTGTAACTTTTAGAAGTGATATGTTGCTTAAGCAGGAGCCAGTGTAAGTTAATAGGCACAAGACTGAAAGATGAATGAGATTTGCTGTGGGTTAGAGCATAGACAAAAACTGTGGATAACTTCAAATTTATTCAGATCATCTCAAACTCACTGTTTTGGAGAAAGAAACAAAATTAATGTTATAGATCCATGAACCATTTTTAAAAATTGAAACATTTCTCGCCAAATGTGACCTGACATGCTGAATACACCTCAAGTTCAGCTTTCCAGAATCTGCATCATTTTGCTTTTTAGTATCCATTTATCTAAATTAGAGGGCAGTGAGGAGGAATAGTAAATCTAGAAGAAATTATATTCTGAAACACTGTCCAGTTATGTCAATTCATGAGGAATTTTGCTGTTGCTGACTAGCAAATGTTTAAGAGAAAAAGAAAACATAAATTCAAAATTAGTATAATTGTGGTTATAATATGTATCCTAATCAATGCAAAAGTGGAACCTCTACCGCAGTATGTTAGACTCGTGTTTCTTACTTCTGGATAATTAAGCTAGAAATTACTATAAGAACTCAAATATGGATGCCATGAAAAACATTGTGAAGTGCACTTTACAAGTTAATTCCTCTTTTGTGACACCAAGCTATAAAATTGATGAAAAGGAATATTCAAAATTGTAAGATTGACCTTTTAAATTTTACTATGGAAAGCCATGAATAACAAAGATGTAACCTTGGCAGATTCTAAGCACATATCTTGTGAATTTTGGATGACCTGTGTAAATTTAAAGCTATCCAAAACTTGTTTTTGTTCTAAACTCCACCAAGTCCCATTCAGTTTTCAGTCTTGTGCTTACTGCTACAATAGGATCTGCTTAAGCAACATCTAAAAAAAATTAACACCCATTTTAATTCCTTCTATTGTTTGCACTTTCCTATATCTACTTAGTTTCAGCAGTCCTACAACTCCTGACATATTTACACTTTTAATTCTGTACCTTCAGCTGCCAAATTCCTAAATGCTAGAATTCCTGCTTTATCTCTCCACTACTTATTCCTCCATTAAAGTGCTTCTTAAATCCTACCTCCTTGACTAAGCTTTTGGTTATCTACTCTAATATCCCCTTCTGTGACTTGGCAATAATTTTTGTGATTTTTGTTTTGCTATTTCAAATATACTCCATAAATGGAAATGGTTATACTAAAGTTTAAGATCATTCTTAACCGTTACATTTAGTAACTTTGGTTATGCAATTGCATGATGAGGCAGTACAGTGATTCACACGTTGCCTACTTGTACACATATTCTTAACAACTTCCTGAGAAAGGGAAAGTTGTTAACTTAATTCTGTATTCTCAGCTAGATTACTTTTTATAAGATCTTGAGGATCTGCAGTGTTTTGCATGCAATATAGTAATAAATCCTCTCTAGCATTTAGTGCTAGAGGTTTGTAGAGGAAAGAGTAAAGGTTAGTTGAGAACTTATGAGACTCTCAGGCTGAACATGGAGGATGTTTCCTCTATAGGACCAGAGGGCACAGCTTCAGACTAGCAGGGTGTCCATTTAGAACAGAGATGAAGAGGAATTTCTTTGGCCAGAGGGTAGTGAATCTGTGGAATTCAATGCCTCAGGCAATTGCGGAGGCAAAGTCACCGAGTATACTTAAAGTGGAGGTTGATAGGTTTTTGATTAGTCAAGACATCAAAGGTTATGGGGAGATGTCAGAAGAATAGGGTTGAGAGCAATAATGTAGGATCATAAGACATAGGAGCAGAATTAGGCCATTCATCCCACTGAGTCTGCTCCACCATTCCATCATGACTGATTCCGGATCTACTCAACCCCATACACCTGCCTTCTCGCCATATCCTTTGATACCCTGACTGATCAGGAAACTTTCACCTTAAATATACACATGGACTCCACTGCAGTCTATGGCAAAGCATTCACAGATTTATAACTCTCTGGCTAAAAAAAAACCCTCCTTACTTCTGTTCTAAAGGATCACCCCTCAATTTTGAGGCTGTGCCCTCTAGTTCTGGACACCCCCACCATAGGAAACATCCTCTCCACATCCACCCTATCTAGTCATTTCAACATTCGGTAGGTTTCAATGAGATCCCCCGGCATTCTTCTAAATTCCAGTGAGTACAGGCTCAAGGCTGCCAATCGCTCCTCATATGTTAACCCCTTCATCGTAGGAATCATCCTCGTGAACCTCCTCTGGACTCTTTCTAATGACAACACATCTTTTCTGAGATATGGGGCCTAAAACTGTTGACATTACTCCAAGTGCAGCCTGACTAATGTCTTATAAAGGCTCAGCATTATCTTCTTGCTTTTATATTCTATTCCCCTTGAAATAAATGCCAACATTGCATTTGCCTCCTTTACCACAGACTCAACCTGTAAATTAACCTTTTGGGAGTCTTGCATGAGGACTCCTAAGTCCCTCTGCATCTCTGATGTTTGAACCTTCTCCCCATTTAGATAATAGTCCACACTATTGTTCCTTTTACCAAAATGTATTATACATTTCCCAACACTGCATTCCATCTGCCACGTTTTTGCCCTTTCTTCTAATTTGTCTGTCTTGCTGCAATTGCATTGCTTCCTCAGCACTACCTACCCCTGCACCTATCTTCATATCATCTGCAAACTTTGCCACAAAGCTATCAATTCTATTATCCAAATCATTGACAAAAATGTGAAAAGCACCAGTCCTAATACTGACCCCTGAGGAACACTAGTCACAGGCAGCCAACCAGAAAAGGCCCCTTTTATTTCCACTAGCTGCCTCCTGCCTGTTAGCCATTCCACTATCCGCGTCAGTATCTTTCCTGTAACGCCTCTGGATTTTATCTTGTTAAGCAACTTTTTGTGTTGCACCTTATCAAATGCCTTCTGAAAATTCAAGTAAATGAAATCCACAGCCTCTCCTTTGTCCACCCTGCTTGTAACTTCCTCGAAGAAGTCCCAACAGATTTGTCAGGCAGGATTTCCCTTTACAGAAACCATGCTGACTTTGACTTATTATATCGTTAGTCTTCAAGTACCTCGAAACTTCATCCTTAATAATATCAGCCATGATGAAATTGCAGAGAAATCTTGCTGGGCTGAATGGCCTATTTCTGTTCCTTTGTCTTATGGTCTTAACAGCAGTCGGTTTAAGTCTTCACAATGGTAGGTTAAGGTGTTTAAGTTGGTTCAGTGTGGTAGGTTGAGGTGTTTAAGTTGGTTGTGTGTGTGTGTGTGTGTGTGTGTGTTATTAAGGCAAGTTCTGGTTAAAGTTTATTGTTTTGGCAATATGCATATCCTGGTTGAATGAGTGAGGCCTCTGTCAGTCAGGGTCAACCATGAATGTTGCCTCTTAGCTGTCTAGGTATGCAAGCCTGGGCAGTATGATATGGGAGCAAGCTGTTGCCGTTGTAGCAAGCTCCCCGTCTCCATGCGTCGGATGAACCCAAAGGAACAGCAGAAACCAATACTGTCTGGATCCAGCAGCGTTGCAGGAGTTGTCAGTCAGCGTTGGTCTCAGCGTAGGGCTGCCTTAGGAACCCCAGCTCTGTATTTTACTCCCGAAGCCTTCCCCATGGGCTGGGAATAGCCACAAGGCAGCGGAGGTTTGAGATCAGAGTTTTCCTTCTTCTAGTTGAGCTGTCAACCACAGCTGATGAGCCCCATCTGACTGAAACCCTGGGTATAATAGCTATGAAAATTAGCTTTTTGCAGAAGCAATACATTACATGATGACAAACATAAAGAACAAAACTTAAAATAAAACTTAAACTTTAAATAAGATAAATTATTTTCACAACAGAATAAACAAAAATAAACCTAACAATGTGTGAAATGCTACAAGCAATAGTTAGATCCTACTCAAATTGTTTACCAGCAATATTAACCGCTTATACCTAATAGGATACAGGTTTTCTTTATTCACAAAATGCATCTCCTAGAAATGAGTGTAACTTCCTTTATGAGGTATAGTTACACTTCACATTGACCTGATATATCATTTGAAAATCATCAAGGAAATGTGCGTGATCTTAATATAATATAATAGTTGTCCATTATGTCTGACAATGACAGAAACCTGTTCGGGAGAGTTTTTAAAGTGAAAAAGGCATTGCACTGGCGCAGTTCCACCCTCTCGACCTTGGAAGTCCGTGTCCAGTGGTATGTGTAGTTGTCACAAACTGATTGTAGTGGATAACCATGATTTCTTCTGTGCCTTGTCATGCCCTTTGCTCTCCACAAAGCATTGCAGAACCAGCTTCCAGGTCATTGGATCTCACTGTTGATCTTAAACACCCAGTCTGCTGGAGGTGACTTCACATGCTAGAACAGGTATGTCTCTATCTCACTAGGGTATGAGACCCACCGGCTACCCTCGCCTGGTTTAGCCCGCCTGTCAAAGCAGTGTACCACGGTGTGGCCACTGTTGTATGCAAGCATTTCCATGAAGCCACAGGTGAGAGTTGAGTGTCCAGTGGGGACCAAAGGTGAGTGAGCTTCCCCCAGATTGGACACAACAAGTCCTTCTCCATAGGTGTTACCCCTCCCTGGACAACCCATACACCTCAAATATATGATAAGATGCAAATTAATCAATCATGTGGAGAAGGGGCTGGGGAGTTTAAATATCGTGAATTTCAACTCTTGAGATTACATGCATTTCTTACTCACCCCACATCCTCCCAGTCATGCCAAAGCCTGCTCCCAGTTGTTTATATCAGCATAATTTCTTTCTATGTTTGAAAAGCCAGTTGTGGTGTCTAAATGATGATTTGATAAACTACACCGCTTGTTCCCTTTACTTTCCAGCTGTTATGGCAACAACATGGGACCTATATGATAGCGTTAAAGAAAGAGAACCACATGAAGACTCTTCCTTCAGTAAAATGAAACTGAAAAAGAATTTGTCAAAACCACAGATTAATTTAGACAAAACACTCACTCGAACTTTATCAGCTCTAAGTACTTTAGGATTAGGTAAGTATGCAGTTATTAAACTGTCTACTGAATAGAGATAATTTCAACTGGTATTCCTCAGTAAAGTTTCCTGGATTTACGCACCAGGTCATCGTGATTTCCTACCTTCTTGTTTGTTTACTTGGTTAATACAATGTAGAAGGATGCAGTTTGGTCCATAGGTCCCCTGCTAGCTTCATGTACAAGAATTCTATTAGTCGCATTTCTGCTCTCTTTATTTTACTATAGCCTTTCTACTTTTTTCCCCACAATGTCCAATATTACCTCACTAAATTATTATGCCATTTATCTCTGTTTAAGCTTCATCTGCAGTAGCCAATTAAAGTTGTTGGATGAAACTGAAGCATCCAGAAGATACCCATGTTGTCACTGGGGAGAATGTGCAAACTCACATTGTACTGGAAAGTGACCACTTTAAAAAATTATACTAATTGGCATTTGTTCATTTTCATTTTCTGTACTGTTTGAACTTGGCTGATGGTACATGTGTCTACTGAATAGAGAACTCTATTGAAGTTCGCTTGCCACTTGGAAAATCTGAAGAGTCCATTCTGGGCAGTTTAAAAAGAAGCCGGCTTCAGACTTGTTGATGTCATTTGATGGTCGCTCTACTGCTGAAGCGATTAGGATTTTAACATGAGATTTTGCATTAGTGTAATATTTGTTTCTTGCCTTCTGGCATGATTTTCAGCTTCACTGATCAGAATTTGACTGTCTTAATTTACTCAGAATAGTAACCAATTCCCCTGAAACTGCACTATTTAAAGGGCCAGTCACACTCAAACAACTTTTCTGTCAGGATATTCCATAGCACTCCTTGATTTCAATGATAAGTCAAAACATTAATCACATAATTATGATTTGATCTTTTCTTGCATCTTAACTGTTTTTCTGCAATCAAAACCTATTTCCAATGGGTATTTGTCCAGTGGATGGCATGACATAGGGATAACTTGCAGTTAGGGAGACCACTTTAAAGAAGGCGTTGTAGGGTTCATCACTCCTAATCTAATCTATCATTGTTCCTAAATGTGGTTATTTAGGGCCAATGTCTATGCAGGATAAGCTTTACCAATGTGATCCTCATTACGATCTGTGACTTTTTGCAATTTCAAGTAAAAGCTCACATATGTGGATTTTCTCACAGTTAAAATCCAGGCCAGATCCCAGCCTTGGAATCATTCCAGGCCACTGCTGCTGATCTATGCCTCTTCTCTGTTTGAGGTCACTGTTTCATCACGGAAAGACTCCCAAGCTGTAAACTCAGGAAGGGAAGACTTCACCTACTTTCTCTGTAACTCAGTGGATGAGACAGATCAGACATAAGGATTCCTTAGCATATACAGAGGGTTTCAGGCACTGATTATGCTTATGTAGGAAAGTCACTTCTAATGGTGAAGTTCCAAGTAATTTCCTGTCTGGAATACCTAGCTGTTGACTTGCACTACCTCCAATAAAAGCACTAGGTGGAACTTTGGTAAAGGGCATCAGTGTGCAGCTCTGTGCATTTGTAATACTCTAAGGTTAGAGCAGGAATAGGAATTAGAATTAAAATGTTGTGCCACCAGGGAGTTCCACTTTTGGTAGATGGAATGGAGTTGCTTGATGAAGCAGTCCCCCATTTTACAACAGCTGTCACCAATGTAGAGGAGGTCACAATGGGAGCACTGGATACAGTAGATGACCCCGGCTCCCTTTAATTTCACTTTATTTTTGTAAGTCATAAATTTCATGATACAGTATGACAAAAAGATCATTGTAATAATCTAGAAACTGCTCTTAAGTGTCTTGTTTCCCATTTGTCTGTTATTTTATTAACCTTTGCTGGTTTTATTATAGAAAGCAGTGGATAATAATATGTTTTTAAATGTTATGGATGACCTGACAAAGTTAAGAAAGTGTGTGCATTTCTTGAGGCTTTGTGACTTGATGACTGAACCAAGCTGGCTACTAAACTTTGCAGTAAATCAAAATTAACATTTTGACATCTAGAGTATCTGCTGTGCTTACAGAAAGCAGATCCACTTCATCTGGGGACTCAGAAAGTTTTGTCACAGTCCAAGCCGTGGAAGAAACGGAGCAGGACCTGGAAGAAATTTTTAAGAATGAGAAATTGAAACAAGATTTATTTATTATGGAGCGTGTCATTATGGAGAATATTTTCCAGCCTAAGCTTGCTGCTTATCGACAGCTACCTATAATACCTGGTAAAATTTAACATTTAAGAAACATTATATCTTACAACTTTGTAAACAGAAAAAGTGCCTCACATCCATTCTCCCAGTGTCTTGTTCATGTAATCCAAAATTTTTAGATAATGAGGATACGGAGTCCTCTTTTACTGTCATTAAGTAATGCATGCATTAAGAAATGATACAATATTCCTCCAGTGTGATATCACAGAAACACAGGACAGACCAAGACTGAAAAACTAACAAAAACCACATAATTATAACATATAGTTACAACAGTGCAACAACACCATAACTTGATGAAGAACAGGCCATGGCACAGTAAAAAACGTTCAAAGTCTCTCGAAAGTCCCACATCTCACGCAGACGGGAGAAAGAAGAAAACTCTCCCTGCCATGCCTGACCACAGTCCGACTCTGAGTCGTCCGAAAACTTCGAGCTCTGATCAGCCCTCCGACACCGAGTACCGAGTGCCATCTCTGCTGAACGGTTCGACCTCAGCCTTGGTTGCCAGCAGCAGGCAAAGCCGGGGATTTTGGGGCCTTCCCTCCTGAGATTCTCCATCGCACAGTAGCAGTGGCAGCGAACTGGGCATTTCAGAAATTTCCAGATGTTCCTCTGTGCCTTCTCACATCTGTCTCCATCAGATCAGAATTGTGCACAGTACCCTATTTAACAAATACGATATCATTTCACCGGAGAGCTGCGCGCACTGCGTCGCACCGCCATCTTCTCCTCCCACCTGCTGCTTTCGCTATTTTATGTTTGAAGTATGTATTCTTTCTTTTAAAAGATGCTTAGATCTTGGCCTTAAGTATTCCCAGTGACAATATCTTAGTTTTTGCATCGACTGTTTTCTCCAGTCTCTTGGTTACAATTTAAAATTGACCCTTCATCATTGAGTCAGAAACAGTTGTATCCTCGATATAATTGTTGTAAAAACAGCATCCATAGATTCATTTTATAATGAATCTGGATGAAGAATAATCATTGACACCTTTTTAAAAATGTAGCTTGTACCTTCTCACCAAGTGACAGGATGTGCACTTGCAAAATATATAAAACAACTTGCAATTATACAGAATCTTTAATGCAGCAAAACAAAATTTGATGCCAAGTCTCACATTGGGGCATCTTCTCTATACCCTGCTGAACAAACTTTAAGTCACGGTTCAACATTATCCCCTAAGCATATCAGGTAGCAAGTACTAAGCAGATCTCTTAATAATGTATCTGGAGGTTCTGTCTTCAGCAGTACCTTGATAGCTTATGTTTTCAGAGGGGATATTTCAGTGCTTCTCAGAGACATTTAAAAACACTGAGAGACATGATTTAAGTACATAGAAAGAAAATTTAATTTAAAATCACTTTAAACTACTGTTAAATGATTGAAATATAAATATATCACAAAGTAAAGTTTGAAACAAGCTTAGCTAAACTTACAACTTAATTAGAGGTTGCTGATTTCATTCAAATGAATTATGCTGCACATAGTTGAAATAAAGTTAAGAGGGCAGCGAAGAAGTGTATCCAACCACTTGGCTCAGGTGATTACCAAATTCCTGCAAATTTAATAAATACACCCAAGAACAGAGGAGTTGTGCCTGCATCTGCAGAACCATAGCTAATCATCAGTTTGATCAGGCTCAATTAAATACAGAGATTCCTCTCAATGAAGCACCTTAAATCAGATTAATATTTTACGTGCGATCCCTCAGAGCTTCTTTGATGAAGGCTTCCAAGATATCAAGTGATCTTTAGTACATATTTCCAAAACTTTTCAACAGTTAGGTGACTGATATTTACATATTTTTCTTTTTATTTCCTCATTAGGTAATGTCTTCTATGTCTTAATATTTAATCCTTGATATTACCTAGATCCAGATGCAACACCTAATGCTGAAGAAGAGGTGGTAGACACCATAACGATGTTGGATATGACGAGTCCAAGATTGCAGCCACTCTGGGCCTTTACATGTAGGCTCACCAAGGGACATAACGTTAGCTGCATGGTCTGGAACAAACACAATTTGGTGAGGAATCTTATGGGGATGCCAAAATATGTTATTCCTAACCATCAGAGTAACAGTGTACAATTAAAGGCATAACTTCGTTAATGTGGCGACTTTGAAATTTAATCCTGCTTGAAATTGTGATTATTAACATGGGCTGTATGAAACTGGTGCTGGCAGCTGAATATAGTGTGGCAATCATTCTGCTAACACTACTCAGACTGCATATCGACAATGTACCATTTGGGATTCAGTGGGAAATTAGCTGATGTAGGAAACCAATGCTACTTAAAGGCAGCTTGCATCATTTAAAATTAGGGATGAAAATTATTGTTTAGACGGAAATGGCTGCAAGCCCATTTTTAGGAAGGGCTTCCACATTTTTTTAACTTTGGCTTGAAGACCACAACTAGATGGTAGAGAAGAGAGATCATGTTCCTTGGGATGAAACAGATCTGTAGTGTTTGTGGCAGATTAGTTCCATAAAAAGATTTTAAATAAGGACCTTTATTTAACAATTAAAAATTAGCTACTTGAATCATTCCAGTGTGTGTCCAGACATCTACAAAACTACCTAATTAAACATGGTGAATGATACCAGTTAGGCACAAATTAACCAAACATCATCAACTGACATGGTCCCAGGACAAAATATCCTGAATCTTGGGATGTTAAAGAGAAAATGACTGAGGAGAAAGTAGTTGATTTATTTATGATTTTCCAAACTACCCCAAATTCTGAAATGAAAATCCTCAAATGTAACATCTCTGTTCAAAAAAAGGAGAGAGCTAGCGAAACACAAGGAGTGATTCTTGTAACAATAACATAGGTCAATTTAAAATCTCTTATTGTAAAAGTATTGTAATTCTTTACTAAGGAAGTAGTACAGGATATTTAGAAAAGCATAATCAAATGAAGGTACTGGGTTAGAGTTCAGGTTGTTGATAATATATTGGTACATGCAGAGGACAGGCTAATTAACAGAAAATAGGAAGTATGGATAAACAAGTTATTTTTAGGTTGACAAGCTGTAAGCATTGGGTTACCATGGGATCATTGTTGGCACCTCAGCTGTTTGTAACATCCATGTGCCTATCTAATACTTTCTTTAATGGCCCTAATGTATCTGCCTCTTCTACCATCCCTGGCAGGGCATTCCACACACTCGCCATTTTCTGTGTAAAAAAACCAAACAAACAAAAAAAACTTACCTCTTATTTTTCCCCCATGTTTTCCACCAATCACCTTAAAATGATGCCCCTTCATATTAGCCATCTCTGTCCTGCGCAAGCGTATCTGGCTATCCACCCTATGCCTCTTATCATTTTGTACACCTCTATTAAATGACCTCTCATCCTCTGCTCCAAAGAAACAAACCCTAACTCACTCGATCTTTTATCATAAGACATGCCATCTAGTCCAGGCAGAATTACGGTAAATCTCTTCTGCGCCCTTCCTAAAGCTTCCACATCCTTCCTATGAGGCGAGGAGAACTGAACACAATATTCCAAGTGTGGTCAAACCAGAGTTTTGTAGAGTTGCAAATTCCCTCATAGTTCTTGAACTCAACCTGCTGACTAATGAAGGCCAACACATTCCTTCTTAACAACTCTATGAACTTGCACAGCAACTTTGAGGGATCTATGGACATGGACTCCCAAATCCTTTATTCTTCCACACCACACACACAAAATGTTGGAGGAACTCAGTAGGCCAGGCAGCATCTATGGAAAAGAGTAAACAGTTGTTTCGGCCTGAGACTCTTCATCAGGACTGGAGAAAAAAAGATAAGAAGTCAGAGTAAAAAGGTACGCGGAGAGGGGAGAAAGAAATACCAGGTGATAGTAGGTGATAGGTGCAACTGGGAGAGGGAAAGAGGTGAAGTAAAGAGCTGGGAAGTCAATTGGTGAAAGAGATGAAGAGCTGATGAAGAATCTTGGCCCAAGGCATCAACTGTTTACTCTTTTTCATAGATGTTGCCTGGCCTGCTGAGTTCCTCCAGCATTTTGTGTGTATTGCTTGGATTTCCAGAATCTGCACGTTTTCTCTTATTTGTGATTCCTCCACACTGCTAAGAAATCTTGCCATTAACCTCGTATTCTACCTTCAAATTTGACTTTCCAAAGTGAATCATTTCACACTTTTCTGTGTTGAATTCCATCTGCCACTTTTCAGGCATCTCTGCATCCTGTCAGTATCCCACTGTAACATACGATAACCTTCTACACTATCAACAACTCCATCAACTTTCATGTCATCTGCAGCCTTACTAACACCACTGATCACCCACCTGATCACTCCATCTTTAACTATCCTCTGCCTTCTGTAGGCAAGCTAAGTTACTAAAAATTGCTGAGAAAGCAAGATGTTAAGAGGGCACTAACCTTATGCAGATGTATTTGAATTTGGTGGGTGGGCAAGAATCTAGCAGATGGTTATGTGAGGTTATCCACTTTGGTAGAAGAATGAGAATGCAGAATTCTGTTTAAATGGAAAAAGTCTTCAGAGTTTGCTTAACAGATGAGTGCAGGGGTACTCAAATGCTAAATACAAAATTAACATGTAGATAAATTAGGTAATCATAAGGCATATATTGCAAGGAAAAGGAATACAAAAGTAGAAAGTCTTGCTACAATTCTAGAAAGTCGTGCAGTTTTAGTTTCCTTTAGAACATTCACAAAGTTGATTTCTGGTGTGATGGTGTTGACTTAGGTGGTGAAGTTCAGTCTCTGCTTGTTTGATTTTAGAATAATGAAAATTGATATTATTGAACCATTTAAGGTTCTATGGGAGCTGAAGTTTACTTGCTTTAGCACTGAACTGACTACAGCTGTGGCCTGCAACCATCAGCACTCACCTCAGTACTGAACTGGCTCTGCAGCTAATAGGCTCCTGGACCGGCTTCACTTGCCTCAGCACTGAACCGGTTCCGTGGCTGTGGACTCACTTTTGGGGACTCTGCTGTTCATGTTCTTGACGTTACTTGTTTACTTTTTTCAATTGCTTGCACAATTTCTTCTTTTTCACAATTTGGGGGTTTGACGGTCTTTGTTGTGTGGATTTTTAATGGGTTTTAATGTGTTTCTTTGTCTTATGACTGTCTGCAAGAAGACAAATCTTAAAGTTGCGTGTAGTGTAGTGTACATACTCTGATAATAAATGTACTTTTGCCAGGACAGATGCTGGGTGGATGTTTTTCTTCATAAAAGAATCTAGAATTGGGTGGCATTGTTTCAGAGTAAGGAATCTCCCACTTAAGATAGAAAGGAGGAGGATTTTTTGAGCAAATAAATGTTGGTAATTCTCTATCCCAAGGCACAGTGAAGGCTCAGTTATTAAACATATTCAAAGCTGAAGCAGATCTTTGGATTATATGGCAAGGATTTTGAAGAAGGGTAAGAATGTGGAAATGAGGCCATGATCATATCAACCTTAAATTTTGCTGACTGGCTGGATAGGCTTAAGAAGTCTTGTAGACTGATACTTATGTTCTTCTGTTCCATATTAGACTCTTAAGCATGTATCATATGCCTGCTAAATAGTGTGGTGCAATGAATTTTCCAGGTTTTTGTAGTTCATCCATTCATAATAGTCCACTGTGTTATCATCTACTTATTCCATACTAAACTGCTGGGTCTAAGGATGAAAAGTTAATTAATATGGATAAAAGCAAAGTTTGGAATGAATGCCAGAATAGTTTTTTTAAAATGGTAGGCAGTGTATCAAACTGATCTCAAAATGAAATTTAAAAAAATACTTCATAGCCATTTTGTGGATGTTGCACATATACCTTTGTATTGGATTTAAGTTTTAATGATGGGGAGTTTTTATTAAATGGATTCTCTGTTTGCAGAGAAGTTCCTAATAAGATGATATTTCATGATCAGTTGAGTAAAATGTTAAGAAATAATTACAATTGCTAGAATTCTGGAAGAAACCCAGATTATAGTCTAGGATTATATTTTTATGTCACATAAAAATTGTGTTTTGTTGACATTCAGGACCTACTAGCAGTAGGTTATGGAAGCTTTGGATATAAGGAACAAAATGGAGGATTGATTTGCTGCTGGTCACTGAAAAATCCAATGGTAAGTTGTAAGTTGTTGAAACATTCATAACTCATGCAATATTTTAATTGTGCCTCTGGTTTCCTCCAAATGATTTACAGTAGAGTTTTAACTTCTAGATCTTTTTCATCTCTTGGTTGAACACAAGAGACTGCAGATGTTAGAACTCAGATGCAAAACCCAAAAAGCTGGAGCATTTCAGCAGGAATTCAGCAGGTCAGGCAGAACTTATGGAGGGAAATGTACAGGTGACTGGCACAACCTCATCAACATCAGTGAGACCCAAATCAGATTTGGGGACCACCGTGGAGTGCCTTCAGCCAGGACCTCCCAGTGGCCAGCCATTCTAATTCTCTTCCCCATTCCCACACTAACGTGACAGTCCTGGCCTCTACCAATGTCAAGTTGAAGCTAGATGAAGATGGGAGGAACAGACTCTACCTTAGTAGTCTCCAACCTGATGGCATGAACACAGATTTCTTTAAATTCTGTTAACCACTCCCATCTATCCCAGTTTTTTTCCCCTTATTGCACCATCCCATCACTCCATCTGCTAATTAAATTTGCTGACGACACTATATTGATGGGCCTTATCTCAAACAATAATGGGGTGGCCTACAGAGAAGAAGTCATCTCTGACACAGTGGTGTCAAGAAAACAACCTGTTCCACAATGTCGCAAGAACAAAGGAGATGGTTGTGGATTACAGGAGGAATGGAGACAGGCTAACCCCTATTGACATCAATGGATCTGGGGGTTGAGAGCGTGAACTGCTTCAAGTTCCTCGGCATCCACATCACCGAGGACTTCACATGGTCTGTACACACCAGCTGTGTGGTGGAAAAGGCACTACAGCGCTTCTTTCACCTCAGACAGTTGAGTAAGTTTGTTATGGGCCCCCAAATCCTAAGAACCTTCTACAGGGGAACAATTGAGAGCATCCTGACTGACTGCATCACTGCCTGGTATGGGAACTGTACCTCCCTTAACTGCAGGACTCTGCAGAGAGTAGTGCGGACAGCCCAGCACATCTGTAGTTGTGAACTTCCCATGATTCAGGACATTTACAAAGACAGGTGTGTAAAAAGGGCCCATAGGATCATTGGGGACCCGAGCCATCCCAATCACAATCTACTCCAGCTGCTACCATCCGGGAAGTGGTACTGCAGCATAAAAGCCAGGACCAACAGGCTCCGGGACAGCTTCTTCCACCAGGCCTTCAGACTGATAAACTCACGCTGACTTAAGTGTACTCTATATTACATTGGCTGTTCTATTTATTATAAATTATTGTAAATTGCTATGATTTCACATTGCACATTTAGATGGAGACATAACGTAAAGATTTTTACTCCTCGTGTATGTGAAGGATGTAAGAAATAGTCAATTCAATCTTATTTCCCTCCCCTACACTCTCAATTTGCTGATCATCCAGTCTTCACACTGGTTTCCCCCGCCCCCCCCACCTTACCTTCTCTGAGAGGTCCATTGTCCTCTTTATCAAATTCCATTTTTAGCCCTTTGTCATTTCCACTCATCACCTACTAGCTTCTTAGCACCACAGAAGTGTAGTGGTTAGCATTACATTATTATAACTCGGAGTGTCGGAGTTCAATCCTGGCATCCTCTGTAAGGAGTTTGTAAATCCTCCCCGCGTGTTCTGGTTTGTTCCCACAGTCCAAAGACTTACCAGTTAGTAGGTCAACTGGTTATTGTAAATTGATGTATGATTAGGCTAGGGTTAAATTGGCAGCTTGCTGGCGGCACAGCTTGAATGGCCAATGTGGCCTATTTCATGCTGTATCTCTAAATACAAATAAAAATTCCCACTCCCACCCCCACCTGCCTACCACACATACCACCCGTACCTGGATCCAGCTGTCACTCACTAGGTTTTGCTCAGCCCCTTCCCACCTTCACCTTTTTTATACTGGCTGTATCCCCTCTTTCTTTCCAATCCAGATGAATGGTCTTGGCCTGAAATAGCAACTGTCCATTTCCCTCCACAGTTTCCTTCCTGATTTGTTAAGTTCATCAAGCTTTCTGTGTGGTGCTCTACATCTTTTGGTGGTTTACTTTTTAATGCAGTTATAAATTATGTAAGAGCAAGGTTTAGCTATTGACAACCTTTATGTAATTTTAACAACGCTACCTTAGCAGCAAGAGTAGGTCAAATGTCCACTTGACCCTGTTTTAATGAGATCCTAGATATTCTGAACCTGGTTCCAAATATAGGTTCCTATACACCTCACTATAGGAAGGATGTGGAAGCATTGGAAAGGGTACAGAGGAGATTTACCAGGATGCTGCCTGGTTTAGAAAGTATGCATTATGATCAGAGGTTAAGGGAGCTAGGGCTTTACTCTTTGGAGAGAAGGAGGATGAGAGGAGACATGATAGAGGTGTACAAGATAATAAGAAGAATAGATAGAGTGGATAGCCAGCGCCTCTTCCCCAGGGCACCACTGCTCAATACAAGAGGACATGGCTTTAAGGTAAGAGGTGGGAAGTTCAAGGGGGATATTAGAGGAAGGTTTTTTACTCAGAGAGTGGTTGGTGCGTGGAATGCACTGCCTGAGTCAGTGGTGGAGGCAGATACACTAGTGAAGTTTAAGAGACTACTAGACAGGTATATGGAGGAATTTAAGGTGGGGGCTTATATAGGAGGCAGGGTTTGAGGGTCGGCACAACATTGTGGGCTGAAGGGCCTGTACTGTGCTGTACTATTCTATGTTCTATATACTCCCCTGCCAGTTCCAATGAAAATTGACTGAATCCCTGTAGATCAAATTATATCTTGGTCTTGAATGTATTTAATATTTCTTTCATCCTTCTGCATCTGCAGATTTTCTTGTCTTTCATCCTTCATTTCTGCTGGAGATTCATGATCCTTTAAGAGAAAAAAATCTTCTTTCTTTTCATCTTAGATTGGCACCCCTTTATTCTGAAACTGAATTCTCTATTTTAAACAACCTGTTTGATCCTGTTGCACCCTTTGGAATCATGTATATTTCAAAAATTTCTCATATCTCTAAACTCCACAGGCCAAACCTGTTGAATTTTGCCTTGTACATCAACCCCTTCATCTCAGGAATCAACATGTGGAGCCTTCTCTGAACTACCTCCAATGCAAATATATGCTTCCTCAAAAAAGAAACATACGTAAGACTCTTATGTAGTGTTTCCAGGTGTGGTCTAACCAGCATATTGTACAGTTGTAACCAAACCTCTACATTTATTCTTCGTCTGATTTGTTTCCCAATGTACAGGGATATTACATTAATGCTTTTTCAATGCACAGGGACTTTGCTTAAACCTAGAGAATTTTGAAAGATCATAGCTAATTTATCCACTATCCCTTCAATGTGTGAAGATGTTATTAACGATGTTGTAGCAGGGCCTTCAAACAAAAAAATATATTCAAGGTAACCTAGCAAAGTTAACATAATTATGTCTCATTTTTGACCAAGTTATTGGAACTCTTTGAAGAAGATGTGCAGTATATAAAAGATGGATGTACTATATTTTTGGTAGGCGTTTTGTAATGTTTGTTCCATAAGTCTGAAGTGGAAGTTAAAGCTTGTGATTAGCATAATCACAGAGGTAAGATAATGGTTTAGATAAGAGATTATTTGGCTGACAAGAAATAGAGGAGAGCATAAATGGATTATTTTCTGGTTGGCAATGTATAGGTGGTGATGTACCGCAGAGAGTATTCTTAAATGAATCCTTAATATTTTACAATTCATGTAAAAGGTTTGGGTGAAGGTGCTGAGGGTATGGTTGCTAATTTTGCTGTGATGCAAAACTAAACCAGGAAGTAACTTGACACATGGACACAAGGATGGTACAAAGGGATTTATGTAAGCAACTGAGTGGGCAAAGATGTAGCAAAAATGGTTTGATATGGGAAAATGTGGCATCCATTTTGGCAGGAAAATTAAAGATAAGTATATTCTTTAGGTAGTGAGAGTTTCCAGAATTCTGAGCAGCATGATTCACAAAAAACTAGTGTATAGGTGTAATACTTGCTCTGCCTAGCGGCATGATCTCAGGAGTGTTAACCTCCTGCCCGGCCAAACTTTCGAACTCCCGTTTGGGTGGATGCTGCGTGAAGTGTCCCCTGTGTCAGATCAGTACCCCGAAATAACAAACAGTACACAATATGCGGTTAGACAAGTAAGATTTTTTAACTCTTAATTTGACTATGAGACTAATAGGAAAATAAAATATAAAACAAAAGGCGCCAATAATCTTATTAAACAGTCCAGTGCACAAATCGTTGGAGCTCACAGATTTTCCTTCGCTGATCCTCCTTCGATCGTCGTCAACCTCCCGCCCAGAGCCCAGGGGGTCGGGCAACCCACCGACTCCTCAAGTCAAATCCTTTTTCTTCATCCTCCTTGTGCCTTCTCCCCAAGGCCCGCGCAAACTAACAGCTTTAGACAGACAAGAAAGAAATAACATGTCTCCCATTGGATAAAAGTCCCGTAATCACTAGTTATAACCCAAACATGCTGCTACAGAAAACCCATTACCTCAGCAGTTAACATTACAGAGAAGCCATTTTATTAGCCAGTTAACATAAAAGAGAAACCCTTACATAGGCACAACAAGTAATTAGAAGAGTAAATAGAATATTATAATTTATTGCCAGGTGTTTGAATATAAGTTTAAGTTATAAGGTTAAGTTTATGTTTAAGTTGTATAGAACATTGGTGATGTCACATCTAAAATAACGTACAGCGTATGATGTTTGTTTAATGTTGTCATAGCTGGGGGTGGTAGTGGGTATAGAGAGCTCCAAATGGTGTAAGACTCTTAACAGCTTCTGACAACCAAGTCCAACTCTTGGCCTACATGTGTGGCTTAGCTACCAGGCCCAGAAGAACTGTTTCTACGGACAAGAGAAGTGGCAAAGGTTGACCATTGGCACCTCAAAACTAGGTGCCTCGGGAAGGTGGGGCTCGTTAGCCTTGGATGGAAGCCTGCCTAGGAGAAGGAAAACTCTGATTTTAAACTTCCGCTGCATTGTGGCCATACCCACTCATGGGAAAGGCTTCAGGAGTAAACCCTGAGGAGCCAGAGTCCCAAGGCAGTTCGATCGTAAACACAAAATACTCTGCAGACGCTGGGGTCAAAGCAACACACATAACACGCTGGAGGAACTCAGCAGGTCGGGCAGCATTTGTGGAAGCGAACAGTCAACGTTTTGGGCCGAGACCCTTCATCCTGACGAAGGGTCTTGGCCTGAAATGTTGACTGTTCATTTCCATAAAGGCAGTTTGATGTTGTTTACAATTTCACTCTGGCAGCCTCTGTGACGACACTGGTGCCAAGCTGTATCAGTGCATGCCCTTCCCTTGGACTACATCAGTGGTGTGGAGAGGGGAACTCGCTGTATGGGCAACAGCCGGTTCTTCACCCCCCCCACCCCCAACAGGCTTGTGCCCTGGAGAGGACACAGTCCACCAGAGGCACAAACCTATGATCCCCTGAGATTGATGGCTGCCTACTATGACTATATGATATTGATCCCCTTATTTAAGGGAGGATGTAATTACTTCTTAAAGAAACTTTGTAGACTGATACATGGAATAGGCATGTTGTCTTGTGGGAAAATATTGGGATCTAGGCTAGACTCGTAACCACTGGAGGTCATAAGAGTGCAAATTGATTTGATTGAAAATATCCTGAGGGCTCTTGACATGATGAGTTTGGGGAGAATGTTTCCTCTTATGGAAAATTTATAACTATGGGATACTGCTTCAGAATAAGCGTATTGCCCACTTAAGATGGAGATGAAGTGAATAATGAAGAATTTTTGACCTGAAGTGTCACTTCTGTTCATTTTCCTCACTTCTGTTCATTTTTCCACAGATGCTGTCTAATGTCCCCTTTATTTTCAACATTTTGTTGTTTTTTTTAAACTTATGAAGCAAAGTTATTCTCAGAGGGTTGAGGGTCCTTGGAATTCTCTTTCCTCAAGGGTGGTGGAAACAGTATCATAGAGTAATTTTAAGCTGAAGTTAGATTAATTATTGAAAAACATGGGGTTACTAGGGACAGTTAGTCATTTGGAGTTCGGGTACAGTCAGGTCATCCATGATTTTATTGAATGGATGAGCAGGCTTTAGGGGCAGCATGGTAGCTGATGCCATCATGTTTAAATCTAGATTTCTTTAAGCAGACCGAACTTAATGAACTACTGCTAACTGTGACTACATTTGCTACCTAGTTTACCATGTTGCTTCTAGTTATTCCTGCAGGATGAGATAATAAGAATAGATTGTATTGCGTGACCAAATTTTATTGTTTAAGAAAATAAGTAGGATCAGAAGAATGCAATTTTGTATTTAACCAGTTTATTGTAATGTGGGCAAGACAGCACATTACCCATCCTTCATCATCCTTGAAAAGATTACGGCAAGGTTCCTGAACTTATACAGCCTTTCTGCTGTCTTCCCTCACTGCTGTTGAGTGGGGAGTTATAGGACTGGGGCCTGTTAACGTGGAAGGAATAGATGTATATTTCCAAGCAAGGGAGGTGTGTATCTCTGAGAGGAACCTGCTGTTGGTTGTTTTCTGATGAACTTGTTGCTTTTGTCCTTCTTGGCAGAAGATTCTGTTAAAGTAACCATGGTAACTACATGGTGCATGGTTTTGAAGCATTGGTTCCAATTGGTACCCACCGTCATCATCGTCTGAACCCTTAGTGCCTAGGTGGCACATGGGGACTCCAATTTGCCCATGGGATGTATAAAATGTTGCTAGCAGTGAAAACTAGTGAAAACTATTTGATTTTATTTAGATCAATTTCTTTTGTGCTACAAACACTATTTACAGAATACATGCAGCTTACTTCACATAATCATAAAACTAGGGTGAGCAACTTCCCCACATTTCAGATGAATACTGTATTTTTATAATGGCTTACTATGAAGAAGGATATGTTTATTTAGATCACTGCTTGTCAACCTGAAAACTTCTACCCAACTTATCATCAGCTATCTTGTTTCCCTGCAGCAGTCTCTACCTTTTTAGAAGCACTTGTCTCCAATTTAAGATGAGCTTCAAGAAATAAGTCTATTTGACAGAGTTGCAATCTATTAATATGTACAATATATATAAAAAAAAAGGTGAATATTAGATCGATGCTTTTTGAGGCCTTTATGCAGATCTACACACCTACACTGACATTCTTTCAGTTACGTTTTTTCATATGGCTAATGGTTCGACAGAGACCACTTGGACTGAAGGCCCTGTTTCGAAAACATAAAAAACCTACAGCACAATATAGGCCCTTCGGCCCACAATACTGTGCCGAATATGTACTTACTTTAGAAATTACCTAGGGTTACCCATAGCCCTCTATTTTTTAAGGTCCATGGACCTATCCAAGAGACTCTTAAAAGCCACTATTGTATCTGCCTCCACCACCGCCACGGGCAGCCCATTCCACACACTCAACACTCTCTGCATAAAAAACTTACCCCTGACATCTCCTTCCAAGCACCCTAAAACTGTGCCCTCTCGAGTTAGCCATTTCAGCCCTGGGAAAAAGCCTCTGACTATCCACACGATCAATGCCTTCCATCATCTTATACGCCTTTAGAGGGTCACCTCTCATCCTTTGCCGCTTCAAGGAGAAAAGGCCAAGTTCACTCAACCTATTCTCATAAAGCATGCTCCCCAATCCAGGCAACATCCTTGTAAATCTCCTCTGCACCTTTTTGAAAGTTTCCACATCCTTCCTGTAGCGAGGTGACTAGAACTGAACACAATACTCCAAGTGGTTTCTGACCAGTGTTCTATATAGCTGTAACATTACCTTTCAATGAACTCAATCCAATGGTTGATGAAGGCCAATACTCTGTATGCCTTCATAACCACACAGCAGCTTTGAGTGTCCTATGGACTTGAACTCCAAGATCCCTCTGATCCTCCACACTGCCAAGAGTCTTACCATTAATACTATATTCTTCCATCATATTTGACCTACCAAAATGAACCACCTCACACTTATCTAGGTTGAACTCCATCTGCCACTTCTCAGCCCAGTTTTGCATCCTATCAATGTCCCGCTGTAACCTCTGACGGCCCTCCACACTATCCACAACACCCCCAACCTTTGTGTCCACAGCAAATTTACTAACCGATCCCTCCACTTCCTGATCCAGATCATTTATAAATGTCACAAAGAGAAGGGATCCCAAAACAGATCCCTGAGGCACACCACTGGTCACTGACCTCCATGCAGAATATGACTTGTCTACAACCACTCTTTGCCTTCTGTGGGCAAGCCAATTCTGGATCCACAAAGCCAGGTCCCCTTGGATCCCATGCCTCTTTACTTTCTCAATAGGCCTTGCATGGTATACCTTATCAAATGCCTTGCTGAAATCCATATACACTACATCTACTGCTCTACTTTCATCAACGTGTTTAGTCACATCCTCAAAAATTTCAATCAGGCTGCTAAGGCCTTTGACAAAGCCATGCTGACTATTCCTAATCGTATTATACCTCTCCAAATGTTCATAAATCCTGCCTCTCAGGATCTTCTCCATCAACTTACCAACCACAGAAGTAAGACTCAGTGGTCTATAATTTCCTACGCTATCTCTACTCCCTTTCTTGAATCAGGGAACAACATCTGCAGCCCTCCAATCCTCCTGAACTTCTCCCAGATCATTGCCAGAGGCTCAGCAATCTTCTCCCTCGCCTCTCACAGTAGCCTGGGGTATATCTCGTATGGTCCTGGTGACTTATCCAACTTGATGCTTTCCAAAAGCTCCAGCACATCCTCTTTAATGTCCAGATGCTCAAGCTTTTCAGTCCACTGTAAGTCGTCCCTAAATCGCCAAGGTCCTTTTCTATAGTGAATACTGAAGCAAAAGTATTCATTAAGTACCTCTGCTATCTCCTCCGGTTCCATGCACACTTTTCTACTGTCACACTTGATTGGTCCTATTCTCTCATGTATTATCCTCTTGCTCTTCACATACTTGTAGAATGCCTTGGGGTTTTCCTTAATTCTGCTTGCCAAGGCCTTCTCATGGCCCCTTCTGGCTCCTAATTTCATTCTTAAACTCCTTCTTGCTAGGCTTATAATTTTCTAGATCTGTATCATTACCTAGTTTTTTTGTACCTTTCATAAGCTTTTCTTCTTGACTAGATTTTCAACAGCCTTGTATATCACTGTTCCTGTACCCTACCATCCTTTCCCTGTCTCATTGGAACATACCTATGCAGAACACCACGTAAATATCCCCTGAACATTTGCCACATTTCTGCCGTACATTTCCCTGAGGACATCTGTTCCCAATTTATGCTTCCAAGTTCCTGCCTGATAGCTTCATATTTCCCCTTACTCTTACTTTTGTGCTGTAGTGTTCTATGACTCTACATTTCCAAAAATCTACTGAATTAGTTGAATTCTTTAGGAATACACTTGTGCACAACTTAGCACTGCTCTGCAGAGTAATGATTTGTTATAGTCCTCTTGGTCCTCCAGTCCAAAATGTCATATCTGCATTTCTCCTGCATTTATATATAAAAAAAATCTGCAACTGTGCTGGTAATCAGGCAGGAATCCCTACCATCCTGTGGTACACAAATGCATTCCATAGTTCCCTTTTTTCACGTTCCAAGTACTAGTGCAGGTTTTGATTTTGTGTGATAGTGTATGAGTTGAGGGTAATTTAGCAACCCATTTTACATCTCTCAATTATTATTCGGGGAAATTCCATTTCTTTAGAAGAACAATGTTTTTCAATCAGAATGTGATAATTGATGTACTACTACTTCCACCCTCAAAAAATGTACATTTGCATTTGTACTAGTGGCCTGAGCGCGTCTATCACTGTGAAAGTGGTGTTACAGCATTGGATTTCTCTTCGGATAGCCCCAATCTGCTGGCAGTTGGCTTCTACAATGGACTTGTGGCTATCTACAATGTACGCAACTCTGAAAATGGATTGCTTCTGGACAGCAGGTGAGATCACCAAATTATTTTGGTTACCATGACAATGCGGTGCTGAGCATCATCTTTTATCTTTTTTCCTGAATTGGTTGAGTTCCTGAACTTATGCAGTTCTGACTGCTAAGTCAAAAGAGAGATGCACTCCACAAGACTTGGTTCCAGTAACAGATTGTAGTAAGAAATAAGGCGCTAAATACTATTTAATGCATTTGGGCATACAGTGTCTCCATCTAACTCAAGGATTTACCACTGCGGAATTGTTTGAATGTTGGCAATTCCATTTGGATCTATCAGCCAAAGTTAAGATTCATTCTGTTGTTTTTAGAGCACTGAAATAATTTTAACCAAGTGTTTATTTGCCTCTCAGTTGAATGATCACCAGCTATCTTTGTAACTATTAGCCCTTTAATAAGCTGGAACCTGTATTAAGTTATTTGCAGTGATATAGAACCACTGGCATTTACCAGTTTAAATGGCAGCAAATCCATATTTTCAAACTTCCCCACATTGGAAATCCCAAACTCACTTGTCAATATTTAGTGGTGTATGGTTAAGTACACCATATATTCAATTCCATTAATTTCAATAGTGATTTTGAATTTCTTTATTTTTAATTTTTCGCATCTAGACAAGTCAGGGCCACGGCAGTTGCATTTGTCAAGGGTTTCAGGGAAACCTTGGTAGCAGTTCTTCCTTAGTGCATTAGGTCCAAATACTGGGATCTGGGACACTTTGACTGTGCAGGATAGTGGACCTGGCAAGTTTGGGTATGGGGTGACTCCAGGATGTGAAATGTGGGTGGTGGTGATGAATGTCAGCAACACCTTGTTTGTTGTTCATGGACAAGTACTCTTAAAAAGTTGAAAATCATATTTCAATTGGGGACTTTAGAAAAAAATTGTCATTTTTATCATTTGTAGTAATGATATGAATAAGCACATTGGCCCTGTCTGGCAACTGAAGTGGACTGAACAGGATAGAAATTCCAAAGGGGATGAAAAGGAAGGGACATTGTTCTCTATTGCTGCAGATGGTAGGATTGCCAAATGGACTCTTGCAAAAGGACTGGAATCATCCGGTAAGCCTTGAATCCAATCATAGAGTGTTGGAGATGGGAAGAAGCAGTAAATTACTGTTTATTTTGCTACTCTTAAGTTGTCTGTAAAGTACAACTGAATAAGGAATTGAGGCTTCAATTTTGCAGCTTCAGTTCCAAGGTTAAATTTCACTTAAAACAAGTATTTGTACATTATAATTCATTGTTGTTGTTGTTCAGTTGTTTAGTCGAGTCCAACTCTTTGTGACCTCGTGGACCATAGGGTTCATAGAGTTTTCATGACAAGATACAGAAGTAGATTGCCAGGTCTTTCTCCCACGCAGATACTGCTGCTGCCCAGGCTGGGACCCGGCTGGGTTTGAACTCAGGGTCATCTGCCTTGAAGTCCCTTGCTGATGTCACTACACCTCCAGACAGCCCATAATTCATTACAATTTCTTATTTATTTATTTGGCTGAGGCTGAATAAGTTTCAGGCAAATAAATAAATAAATCCTCACTTGTGCTGTTATCACAGGAATGTGAACTCATGATGTTTCATTGTGTAACATTCATTTTATACCCCAGATTTAATGAGGATAAAACGAACAAGTGTACAGACATCTAAAAAAATTATTACTGATAAAGAAAAGAAGAGTGAAGCATCCATATCTCGCCAAGCGCCAGGAATGTGTTTTGATTTCCACCCAAAGGTATGTTTAATAAAATCTAAACTTTTGGAACATAGAGCATTTCAGCATGGTACTGGTCCTTTGGCCCACAATGTTGTGCTGACCTTTTAACCTAATCTAAAATCAATCTAACCCTTTCCTTCCACATATCTCTCCATTTTTCCACATATCCCTCCATTTTTCCATCATCCATGTGCCTATCTAGACACATGCGGAGCAAGCCATTTTTGAATTCTTCGGTTTTTTTTTCATCGGTGTTCAGAGAGGCGGGGCTGCGCAGGCGTGTGACGTCAGGCAGTGAAGCGTGGAAGATTTAAAAGGAACAGAGCCTTATACAGTGGGCAGCGTAGTTTGCGAGCTGTGGAGTGAGCCGGGAGCAGAGTGAAGGCTTAAGGGCTTCAGCTCAACGGGCTTAGGCGGAAATGGGCGAGGCGACGAGGGTTTGGTATTCATTTTTTGTTGTTATTTGAGGAGGGGGAAGTATGAGTGTATTATAGAGCAGATTGTTGTTCTCGGTGCCAGATGTGGGAGGTCCTGGAGTCTCCAGGCCACCCGCACGTCCACATCTGCGCCAGGTGCGCCAAGATGCAGCTCCTAGGAGACTGCGCTAAGGAACCGGAGCTGCAGCTCAATGACCATTGTCTTGTCAGGGAGAGTGAGGAGTTGATAGAGAGGAGTTACAGGCAGGTGGTCACACCGGTGCCACGGGAGGCAGACAAGTAGGTCACAGCTAGGAGGGGGAAGAGGAAGAGTCAGGTAATAGAGAGTACCACAGTGGCTGTACCCCTTGACAATAGGAGTACTGTTGGGGGGGGGTACAGCTTACCTGGGGGAAGTGACAGTGGCCGTGCCTCTAGCACAGAGTCTGGCCCTGTAGCTCAGAAGGGTAGAGAAGGGAAGAGGAGGGCAGTAGTAATAGGGGACTTGATAGTAAGGGGGTCAGATAGGCAATTCTGTGGACGCAGTCCGGAGACCCGGATGGTAGTTTGCATCCCTGGTGCCTGGGTCCGGGATATTTCTGATCACGTCCAAGAGATCCTGAAGTGGGAGGGTGAGGAGCCAGAGGTTGTGGTACATATGGGTACCAATGACATAGGTAGGAAAAGGGGAGAGGTCCTGAAAGGAGAATATAGGGAGTTAGGAAGGGAGTTGAGGAAAAGGACTGCAAAGGTAGTAATCTCAAGATTACTGCCTGTGCTACGCGACAGTGAGAATGCAATGAGGTGGAGGATAAATGCGTGGCTGAGGGATTGGAGCAGGGGGCAGGGATTTAAGTTTTTGAATCATTGGGACCTCTTTTGGCGCAGGTGTGACCTGTACAAAAAGGACGGGTTACACTTGAATCCTAGGGGGACCAATATCCTGGCTGGGAGATTTGTGAGGGCTACTGAGGTGACTTTAAACTAGAATGGTTGGGGGGGTGGGAATCAAATTAAAGAGACTGGGAGAGAGGAGGTTAGTTCACAACAGGGGGATGGGAACAAGTGCAGAGAGACAGAGGGGTGTAAAATGAGGGTGGAAGCAAAAAGTAGTAAGGTGAAAAGTAAAAGTGGCAGGCCGGCAAATCCAGGGCAAAAATCAAAAAGGGCCACTTTTCGACGTAATTGTATAAGCAAGCCTGAAGGCTTTGTCTGTCAATGCAAGGAGCATTCGTAACAAGGTGGATGAATTAAAAGTGCAGATTGTTATTAATGAATATGATATAGTTGGGATCACAGAGACATGGCTCCAGGGTGACCAAGGATGGGAGCTCAACATTCAGGGATATTCAATATTCAGGAGGGATAGACATGAAAGAAAAGGAGGTAGGGTAGCATTGCTGGTTAGAGAGGAGATTAACGCAATAGAAAGGAAGGACATTAGCCGGGAGGATGTGGAATCAATATGGGTAGAGCTGCATAACACTAAGGGGCAGAAAACGCTGGTGGGAGTTATGTACAGGCCACCTGACAGTAGTAGTGAGGTTGGGGATGGCATTAAACAGGAAATTAGAAATGTGTGCAATAAAGAAACAGCAGTTATAATGGGTGACTTCAAGCTACATATAGATTGGGTGAACCAAACTGGTAAGGGTGCTGAGGAAGAGGATTTCTTGGAACGTATGCGAGATGGTTTTTCGAACCAACATGTCGAGGAACCAACTAGAGAGCAGGCCATTCTAGAGTGGGTATTGAGCAATGAGGAAGGGTTAATTAGCAATCTTGTCGTGAGAGACCCCTTGGGTAAGAGTGACCATAATATGGTGGAATTCTTCATTAAGATGGAGAGTGACATAGTGATTTCAGAAACAACGGTTCTGAACTTAAAGAAGGGTAACTTTGAAAGTATGAGACGTGAATTAGCTAAGATAGACTGGCAGATGATACTTAAAGGGTTGACGGTGGATATGCAATGGCAAGCATTTAAAGATCGCATGGATGAACTACAACAATTGTTCATTCCAGTTTGGCAAAAGAATAAACCAGGGAAGGTAGTGCACCCGTGGCTGACAAGGGAAATTAGGAATAGTATCAATTCCAAAGAAGAAGCATACAAATTAGCCAGGAAAGGCGGCTCACCTAAGGCCTGGGAGAAATTCAGAGTCCAGCAGAGGAGGACAAAGGGCTTAATTAGGAAAGGGAAAAATGATTATGAGAGAAAACTGGCAGGGAACATAAAAACTAACTGTAAAAGCCTTTACAGATATGTGAAAAGAAAAAGATTGGTTAAGACAAATGTAGGTCCCTTACAGTCAGAAACAGGTGAATTGATCATGGGGAACAAGGACATGGCAGACCAATTGAATAACTACTTTGGTTCTGTCTTCACTAAGGAGGACATAAATAATCTTCTGGAAATAGTAGGGGACAGAGGGTCTAGCGAGATGGAGGAACTGAGGGAAATACATGTTAGTAGGGAAGTGGTGTTAGGTAAATTGAAGGGATTAAAGGCAGATAAATCCACAGGGCCAGATGGTCTGCATCTAAGAGTGCTTAAGGAAGTAGCCCAAGAAATAGTGGATGCATTAGTGATAATTTTTCAAAACTCTTTAGATTCTGGACTAGTTCCTGAGGATTGGAGGGTGGCTAATGTAACCCCACTTTTTAAAAAAGGAGGGAGAGAGAAACCGGGGAATTATAGACCAGTTAGCCTAACATCGGTGGTGGGGAAAATGCTAGAGTCAGTTATCAAAGATGTGATAACAGCACATTTGGAAAGTGGTGAAATCATCGGACAAAGTCAGCATGGATTTGTGAAAGGAAAATCATGTCTGACAAATCTCACAGAATTTTTTGAGGATGTAACTAGTAGAGTGGATAGGGGAGAACCAGTGGATGTGGTATATTTGGATTTTCAAAAGGCTTTTGACAAGGTCCCACACAGGAGATTAGTGTGCAAACTTAAAGCATACGGTATTGGGGGTATGGTATTGATGTGGATAGAGAATTGGTTGGCAGACAGGAAGCAAAGAGTGGGAATAAACGGGACCTTTTCAGAATGGCAGGCAGTGACTAGTGGGGTACCGCAAGGCTCAGTGCTGGGACCCCAGTTATTTACAATATCTATTAATGACTTAGATGAGGGAATTAAATGCAGCTTCTCCAAGTTTGCGGATGACACGAAGCTGGGCGGCAGTGTTAGCTGTGAGGAGGATGCTAAGAGGATGCAGGGTGACTTGGATAGGTTGGGTGAGTGAGTTTTATAGAGCTGCAACGTTAGCTTGCAGCTCTTCAACTCAATCCCGTGACTAATGAAGGCCAGCATACAATATGCCTTCTTAACAACCACATCAACCTGCGTGGCAACTTTGTGGGATCTATGGACATGGACTCCAAGATCCCTCCGTTCCTCCACACTTCTACGAATCTGCCATTAATCCTGTACTCTATCTTCAAATTCAACCTTCCAGAGTGAATCATTTCACACTTTTCGGCAGTGAACTCCATCTACCACTTCTCAGCCCAGCAATGCATCCTATCAATGTCCTTTGTAACCCTCAACAAACTTCTACACTATCCACAACAATGTCAACAATCGTGTCTTCTGTAAGTTTACTAACCCACCTTTCTACTTCCTCATCAAAGTTATTTATAAAAATCTCAAAGAGCAGGGGTACCAGAACAGATCCCTGTGAAAAACTACTCGTCACTGACTTCCAGGCAGAATACGCTCCATCTACAATTACCTTATATGGGCAAGGCAATTTTGAATCCACACAGTCAAATGTCCCTGAATCCCATGCCTCCTGACATTCTGAATGAGCCTACCATGGGGAACCTTACTAAATGTCTTACTAAAATTCATACACACCATATCCATTGTGTTCCACCTTCATAACTGTGTTTTGTTACATACCCAAAGAATTCAGTCAGGCTTATGAGACATGACCTGTCCTTTACTAAGCCATGCTGACCATCCTTAATCACAGTATGCTTCCCCAAATGTTCATAAATCCTGTTTCCAAAAATCTTCTGCAATAATTTTCCTACCATTGTTGTGAGATTCACTAGTCTATAATGTTGGGTTATCCTTACTCCCATTCCTGAACAACGGAATAAAATTTACTCCCCTCAATCATCTGGTACTACTGCTGTGTTGACTGAGAATACAATGATCATTGCCAAAGGCGCAGCAATCCCTTAGGTATATCCTGGTCCTGGAGACATATCTATCCTAATATTTCTCAAAAATTCCAGCATACCCTCTTTTTTAATGTTGACATGTTCTAGCATCTCAGTCAGTTTAAGCCGTCCTCACAGTCATCAATATCCTCTCACTAATGAATACTGAAGCAAAGTCTTCAATAAGGACTTCCCCTACCTCCGCTGACTCCAGGCATATGGTTCTCTTCTATCCCTGATTGGTCCTACCCGCACTCTTGTCATCTTCCTCTTCTTCACATATACACTACGTAGAATGCGTTGAGGTTTTCCTTAATATTATTCGCCAAGCCTTCTCATGCCCCCCTCTGGCTCTCCTATGTCCATTCTTAAGATCCTTCCTGGCTATCTTGTGAGACATCAAGAGCATTTTCTGATCTTTGTTTCCAAATCTAAAGTAAGTTTCTTTCTTCTTCTTGATTAGACATTCCACATCTTTTATCAACAAAGGTTCCTTCACCCTTTCAGTTTCTGAAACTAATCTGTCCCAATTAAGTCATATCCACGCCTTCTTATAGAGGAGGTAATCCTTAAAGCAAATAATCCCCTGCAGTTTACCTACCAAAAGCACATTGGAATCGATGCTGCTGTCATCTACCTGCTGAACAGAGCCTATCCCATTTGGATAAGCAGAGCAACACTATGAAGATCATGTTTTTTGATTTCTCAAGTGCCTTCAATACCACACAGCCCTCATTGCTGGGGCAAAAGCTCCATTCAATGCAGGTTGTCACTTCCACTGTGTTCTGAATAATGGACTACCTGACTGGCAGTCTGCAGTTTGTGCGGTTTCAGAGCTGTGTGTCAGGCATAGCTATAAGTAGCACTGGGGCCCCACAGGGGACTGTATTGGCTCCCTTCCTGTTTACCCTGTATACCTCAGACTTTAGATACAACACTTAGTCATGTCATCTGCAGAAATTCTCTGATGACTCAGCAATAGTTGTGTGTATAAAGGGACGATAGGCGGATGAATATAGGGCCCTGGTGGAGGGTTTTGTCAAATGGTGCAAGCTGAATCATCTGCAGCTCAATATCAGTCAGACAAAGGAGCTGGTGATAGACTTTAGGAAGACTAAGCCTGCACTGCTCCCTGGTACTACTGATATGAGGATGTGGATGTGATGAGGACCTACAAGTACCTGGGGGTGAATCTGGATGACAGACTTGAGTGGAACACCAACACAGAGGCTGTATACAAAAAGGGCCAGAGTCGCCTGTACCTCCTGAGGAGACTGAGGTCCTTTGGAGTACCAGTCCAGACCTGTTCTATGATCAGTACAATCTTCTATGCGATGGTGTGCCGGGGCAATGGCATCAACACGGGTAATGCTAACAAGCTCAATAAACTGATTAGAAAGGCTGGCTCTGTTGTACAAACTGGACAAATTGGAGGCTGTGGTAGATGAAAGAACTCTAGGGAAAATCCTGTCAATTCTGGACAGTGTTTCTCACTCTCTGCCTTCCTCCTTGGTTGAACAGAGGAGGACTTATAGTATTAGCCAAGACAACTGTGCTACTCCAAATTGTGCTATATGAGGTCATTCTTACCCTTGCCCATTAGTCTCTATAATAAGTCAATCTATAGCTGGGGAAGTGGTGACCCACTTGTATAAGACTGAAGTAACTTATTTTTTTTAAATTCCTTCCTACTTCTCTTCTAATATTTGTATATCTGTGCATTTGTAATGCTACTGTAGTACTGTAATTTTCTTTGGGATAAATAAAGTATCTATCTAATGCTGAAAATTTTTCTAGAATAGGTGGACATCTGTAGAGATATTTTAATAGATCATGAGCTCTTGCTCTTCAGGACAGAAATGAAGAAACAATGGTGGGAGGTGTCCAAATTGGCTGATGAATTCTGGGTTTGATTCAGTTGTAGAAAGTTTTAATGACAACCTAAAATACCATTAAACACTTTATTGTTCTTTATTGTGTGAGCCCATCACTAACCCAATAACAATCTCTTTCAATCAATGCTCCTACATGATATTCACAAACCACAATCTTATTTACTTAACCACTGTTCTAACTTGAGCTTTATATATACTTGTGCTTTATATATACTTCTAGCTATATGATCATAACGGCCATTTCACATGTTACACCGCTGGCATTTAGGGCATCATCACATACTAATATCCCTCCCTCCATCTTATAGGAGAAAATGGCGAACAATCACAGACTGTAAGGACAGTTTGGCAGATTTCCATGTGTATATATTGAGCTTTTTGTTTTACTTTCAGGATATAGACACATTCAAGGTGCTGATTTTCCAATGTGTCTATTGCCTCTGTCCAATGAGCAACCTAAATGAGTAACTACAGTGCAGTTTGTAGATAGTTCACATTGCATCTGTAATGCAAAGGTGCATTGTTCGTGGAAGAAATGAACATTTAGGGTGTTTGATTGCATAACAAACGTATACAGTATTGTTGAGTGGTGTCAAGTTTCTTGAGTTGATGGAGTTGCACTCATCCAAGTCCATTGTGCAATGAACCAGAATTGATTAAATAGCTTTAAAAGAACCCTTTGGGGAAAGTTCAATAGGTACATTTAATGTCAGAGAAATGTTTACAATATACATCCTGAAATTCTTTTTCTTTGCAAACATCTATGAAAACAGACGAGTGCCCAAAGAATGAATGATGGTTAAATGTTAGAACCCCAAAGGCCCCCCCAACTCTCCCCTCCCATGCATAAGCAGCAGCAAAGCAATGACCCCTCCCACCCACCAGCAAAATGCATTGGCGCCCCCCCCCCATTGAGCACTCAAGCGTGTAGCAAAGCATCAATAAAGATACAGACTTGCAATACCCCTAAGACTACTCTGCGAAGAAAAAACATTTCAGGATAAATATCGTATACATTTCTCTGACATTAAATGTACTTTTGAAACCTTTGAAAGTACTTGTTCACCTGGTATTTGACATACCACAGGCTCTCTCTCTTTCTCTCCCCAATAAGGGAAAAAGCAGTGTCTCCATTTTCACAGCAAGAGGGGAGATATAACAAAACAACTCACTGATTTATGGTGTTAAAAGTCTGTTGCATTGCCTTTTCCAAGCTCTGTGCCCAAAGAACTCGGGTCTTTGGGCACATAGCCAGCAGCAAGCTTGCTGCTTCCGATCTTCCGTGTACTCTCACAACCCATCAGTCAGCGGCGGCAACACTAGCCTTGGATCAGCCTGTCTCCAGAGCCATGAAAATCTGGCACCCTGAAGGCGCACTGGTCTTCCAGGCCGCACCTTGGCATATCAAAAAGCAGCCGGTCATGAGGCCTTGAGATTGGGTGCCATTTCTGCAAAGAACCGAAGTCAGCGTGTAACTACAGGTCAGGGTCTGCAAAAGAACTTTGAAATGGAAAAAAAGAGATATTAAAGATAGGGTAGAGCTGTTTCTGAAGATGCAAACAAAGAAGTCGCCATTTGGTGCCATCATCGTCAGCTCCACCCCTCCAGATAATAAGTGATAATAATATGAACAAATTCACCCTGAAATTTGAGAAGGAGAAGCTAAAGTCAGATGTATCAGTATTAGAGTGGAGTAAAGGAAATTACAGAGGCATGAGAGAGAAGTTGGCCAGAATTGATTGGAAAAGAACACTGGCAGAGCAGCAATGACTGGAATTTCTGGAAACAATTCGGAAGGCACGAGATGTATACATCCCAAATAGGAAGAAGTATTATAAAGGCAAGATGACACTATCATGGCTAACAAGGAAATTCAAAGCCAACATAATAGCCAAAGAGAGGGAATAAAATAGAGCAAATATTAGTGGGAAGTTTGGGGATTGGGAAGCTTTTAAATACCAATAGAAGGCAACTAAAAAGTCATTAAGAATGTTAAGATAGAATACAAAAGTAAGCTAGTCAATAATATTAAAGAGGATACCAACATTTTCTTCAGATACATAAAATGTAAAAAAGAGGCAAGAGTGGATATCGGACCACTGGAAAATGATCCTGGAGAGGTAGTAATGGGGGACAACAAAATTGTGGAGGAACTGAATAAGTATTTTGCATTGGTCTTCACTGTTGAAGACACTAGCAATATGGTGGAAGTTTCAGGTGTCAGGGGTCATGAAACGTATGAAGTTGCCATTACTCGAGAGAAGGTTCTTGGGAAACTGAAAGGTCTGAAGGTAGATAAGTTACCTGGGCCAGAAGGTGTACAGAGGTGAAAGAGGTGGCTGAAGAAATTGTGAAGGCATTAGTAATGATGTGGTTCCGGAAGAGTGGAAAATTTCAAATGTCGCTCCACTCTTCAAGAAGGGAGAGAGGTAGGAGAAAGGAAACTACAGCCCAGCTAGTCTGACCTCAGTGGTTGGGAAGATGTTGGAGTTGATTGTTAAGGATGTGGTTTTGGGGTATTTGGATGCACATGATAAAATAGGCCATAGTCAGCTTGGTTTCTTCAAGAAAAAAGCTTGCCTGAAAATCTGTTGGAATTCGCTGAAGAAATAACAAGCAGGATAGACAAAGGAGAATCGGCTGATGTTGTGTACTTGGATTTTCAGAAGGTCTTTTACAAGGTGCCGCATATGAGGCTGCTTAACAAGCTACAAGTCTTATCAGAGTCTGATAACGGTGGGATAGGAGCTGTCCTTGAGACTAGTGGTATTTATGTTCAGGCTTTTGTATGTTCTGCCCAATGGGAGAGGGGAGAAGAGAAAATGTCTGTGGTGGGTAAGGTCTTTGAATATACTGGTTGCTGTGCTGAGGCAGTGAGAAGTACAGACAGAAGAGAAGCTGGTTCCTGTGATGTGCTGAGCTGGGTCCACACTCTGCAGTTTCTTGCAGTCATCTGCAGAGCTGTTGCCATTCAAAATTGTCATGCATCCAGACAAGATGCTTTCTATGGTGGATCGATTAAAAATTGGTGAGAGTCGACAGGAACATGCTGAATTTCTTTAGCCTCCCAAGGAAGTAGAGGTGTTGGTTAGCTTTCTTGGTCATGATATCAACATTGTTGTACCAGACAATTGATGATGACACCTAGGAGCTTGAAGCTCTCAACCTTAAAGCTATGGAGGTAGACAGGAACATATGCACCACCTTTCCCCTTTCTGGTCAATGACCAGTTCTTTTGTTTTGTTGACATTGAGGGAAAGGTTGTTGACATGACACCTTATCATTAAGCTCTCTATCTCCTTCCTGTACTCTGACTCATTATTTGAGATGCGGTCCACTACAATGCAGACATTGGCCCATTACATCTGCAAACTTGTAGATGGAGTTAGAGCAGAATCTGGCCACACAATCATACGCTTACAGGGAGTAGAGTAGTGGGCTGAGGATTCTGCCTTGTGAGCACCAGTGTTTAGAACAGGGGTTCCCCACCTGGAGTCCATGAACCCCAAGCTTAATGGTATTGGCCCATGTCATAAAAAAGGTTGGAAAGCCCTTGTTTAGTATAATATTGGCAGAGGTGTTGCTATCTCTCCATCTCTCAGTATGTGCTCTCCTGTTTCAAATTGTCCATCATTGTCCTGTACCTAAGAAAACCAACGTAGCATGCCTGAACGATTGACGCCCTGTCACTCTCACCTCAATTATAAGCAAATGCTTTGACAGACTGGTTAAAGACTACATCTGCAGCATGCTCCCACCCACACTGGACCACCTGCAATTCGCCTACTGACAGAACCGGTCTACTGATGACACCACAGACACAGCACTACACACCGTCCTCACTTACCTGGAGAAGAGGGATGCATACGTTAGAATGCTGTTCCTGGACTTAAGTCCAATATTCAACACCATCATTTCCTCCAGACTTGACAGATAAATCTCAGAGACCTCTGCCTGTACCCCACTTTGTGCAGCTGGATGCTAGACTTCCTATCGGATCGCCGACAGGTGGTAAGGATGGGCTCCCTCACCTCTGCCCTTCTGACCCTCAGCACAGGTGCCCCCACCCAGGCTTGTATCCTGAGTCCCCTCCTCCACTCCCTTTACACCTACGACTGCGCTGCCACACACAGCTCCAATCTGCTGATCACATTTGCAGGTGACACGACATTGAATGACCACCCATTTTAATTCCACTTCCTATTTCCATTCTGATATTTCCATCCATGGCCTCCTGCACTGTCGGGATAAGGCCATGCTTAGGTTGGAGGAAGAATACTTTATATTCCGTTTGGGTAGCCTCCAACCTGATGGCATGAACATCGATTTCTCAAACTTCAAGTAATGCCCTCCAAACCTCCCTTCAACATTTCCCATTCCCTTGTCCCTCTCTCGTGTTATCTCCTTGCCTGCCCATCTCCTCCCTTCGGTGCTTGTCCCCCCCACCCCCACTTTCTTCTTTCTTCCATTTCTTCCATGGCCTTCTGTCTCTTTTACCAATCAACTTCCTAGCTCTTTCCTTCATCCCTCCCCCTCCAAGTTTCACCGATCGCCTGGCACTTCTCTCTCTCCTCCCCCCACCTTTCAAATCTACTCCTCAGTTTTTTTTTCTCCAGTCCTGCTGAAGGGTTTTTCCCCAAAACATCAACTGTACTTTTTTCCATAGATGCTGCCTGGCCTGCTGAGTTCCTCCAGCATTTTGTGTGTGTGTTGCTTGGATTTCCAGCATCTCCAGATTTTCTGTTTTTCATGAATTGATTTTGGCCATATTTCTAGTGATGACAAGGCAGCTTACAGAGGAGAGGTTAATACCCTGACACTGTGGGGCCACGATAACAACCTCTCCCTCAATGTCCGAAAATAAAAGAGGTGATCATAGATTACAGGAGGAACGGAGACAGGCTTGTCCCGATCAACATCAATGGGACTGCAGATGAGAGGGTGAGTAGTTTTAAGTTCCTCGGTATACCCATCACCGAGATCTCACCTGGACAGTACACACTGACTGTGTGGCAAAAAAAGCACAACAATGTCTCTTCCACCTCAGGCGACTGAAGAAGTTCGGCATGAACCCCCAAATCTTCAAGACCTTCTCCAGGGTCATCACTGAGAGCATACTGACTCGCTGTATCACTGCCTAGTATGGGAACTCCACCAACCTTGATCACTGGGCACTGCAGAGAGTGGTATGGACAGTCCAGCACATCTACGGATGTGAACTTCCCTCCACTGAGGACACTTACAACAGCAGGTGCATAAAGAAGGCCTGAAAGATCATCGGGGGCACCTGTCACCCCAAACATATACTGTTTTGGCTCTTTCCGTCTGGCAAACAGTGCCATAGCATTAAAGCCGGGACCAACTTACAAATTCGCATGTCTGTACATTGCGACAGAGTCATAATGCGAAGATTTTTACTCCCTCATGTTGTGGGATAAATAAACAAACAAACAAACACACGAATAAGTAAATAAAAAGATGTCCTTACTGATTACAGTTCGTTGGTTATCAAGTCAAGGATCCAGATGTTAACTCCCAAGGTCCAGAGTTTGGTGATGAGTTTGCTTGGAATAATAGAGTACATATGTACATTGAAACATGCAATGCAATACGTCATTTGCTTCAACAGTCAACACAGTATGAGGATGTGCTTAGGGCAACCTGCGAGTGTCGCCATGCTTCCGGCATCAAACTAGCATGCTCACGACTTACTAACCCTAACCCATGTGTCTTTGGAATGTGGCAGGCAGAACTGTGGTTAATAAACAATAATTTGATGTCGGTGTCTTTACTGTATCAGATTACTGTTTCTCATCCCCAACACATTTGATTCCTTTGAAGTTGATGAATACAAACTAAGAGGTGAAGCCTAAAACTTAGAAAGTTAAAGGTTGTTTTTCATCAAAATTCATGTTATGAAGAAAAGTAATGGGGTAGATGTGGATGAGTTATTAGTTATGGAAACTCATTAAGTGCAAAGAACAAAATTCAGAGCCAGACTTTTAGGAATGTAGAGTATGATAGGTTTGGAACATTCTTCTGCAAACAATGTGAATTGAAGATCATTTGTTAATTTTAAATCTAGGACTTAAAGATTTTTGTTTACTGTGGTCATTAAGAGAGATAAGACAACAGCCAGTATTTTGAGAAATAAGACACTAGCCATTATATAGAGTTAGTAACAGATCAGCCATGATGTCATTCTGTGGTAGAATAGTCTAAGGGCCTAAATGGACCACTTGGGTTTCTCTGTATTGTTTGTAGTAGGCAGCTGTCGATCCCAGGGGATCTTGGGTTTGCGCCTCTGTTGGACTATGTCCTCTCCAGGGCGCAAGCCTGGGTGGGAAAATTTGAAGAAATGGCTGTGGCCCATTGCAGTGGGTTCCCCCTCTCCACGTCACTGATGGGCACCAGTTACCAAATGAAGGCCAAGTGTTGTTGCAGAGGTTGTCAGAGTGAAGTTGTAAACAACGTCAAACTGCCTTAGGGACCCTGGTTCCGGATTTCTTCCTCAGGGTTTACTCCCGAAGCCTTTCCCATGGATGGGTATGGCCGCAAGACAGCGGTGGTTTAAAATCAGAGTTTTCCTTTTCTTTCACCTAGGTGGGCTGCAGTTCGAGATTGACGAGCCCCACCTGCCCGAAGCAACTGATTTTGAGGTGCCAGTGGTCCGCTTTTGCCCCTTCTCTTGTCAGTAGAAACAGTTCCACTGGGCCTAGTAGCTAAGTCACATGTGAAGTCCAAGAGTTGGACTTGGTTGTCGGTGACGCACACCGTTTGGAGCACTTTATAGGTAGTGGGAGCTTATCCCCACTACCACCCCTGGTAATAACAACCTTAAGTGTTTTTTAATGCTTTGGTATTCTGAATTGTCTTTGAGCATTTACACATCAACTTTAAGAAATTTGCATTTCATTTTCATTCTATGCCAACAATGTTTTTTTTCAGTCCCAAACAGGACAGCTAGTACAAGTCCATTATACATAAAAGTTTATCTGGCAAGGTATTGCTGCATGTTATTAACAATGTTAACACATTCTTTGGGCAATAACTAAACAGAAACATTCACCTGTTGTATGATCTTTGGGAAAATATTTAGGGATAAATCATGTTAAAATCATCAATAAAGAATTCTGGCCCAATATTAACCCAATTTAGCTGGTTTAATTATTGTATGTTAAAGTTATTTATTTAATTATTGTATTGCCTTTGAAACTGATCTCTGATTTCTGCAGGAAACTAATATTTATCTGGCTGGGACAGAAGAAGGTTACATTCATAAATGCTCATGTTCCTATAATGAACAGTTCTTAGAAACATATGGAGTTCACAAGGTATGTGACAAGAGAAATACAAAATTAAATGTATCAAGGATCCTCTTAATAATGCCGTAATGGAACTGAAATTTAATAATGAGAAGGCATCAATTTTATTGTTTCTTTTTCCAATTCAACAAGGCTGACCAAGAAGGCAGTTGACATTAGTATACCCTCAGTGACCAGTTTATTAGGTATCTCCTGTACCTAATAAAGTGACCACTGATTGTATGTTCGTGATCTTCTGCTGATGTAGTCCATCCACTTCAAACTTTGACAAGTTGCGCATTCAGAGATGCTACTCCTTGGACCACTGTTGTAACACGTGGTTATTTGAATTACTGTCACCATCCAGCCAACTTGAACCAGTCTGGCCATTCTCCTCTGACATCTCATTAAAAAGGCAGTTTCACCCTCAGAACTGCTGCTCACTGAATGTTCTTTTTCCACTATTCTCTGTCAACTCTAGACCGTTGTGTGTGAAAGTCTCAGGAGACCAGTTTCTGAGATACTCAAACCACAAATCATTCCTTGGTCAAAGTCACTCGCGTCACATTTCCCCCCCATTCTGATGTTTTGTTTGAATAACAACTGAACTTCTTGACCATGTCTGCAAGCTTTTATGTATTGAATTGCGGCCACATAATTGGCTGATTACACATTTGCATGAACAAGCAGGAATATAGGTATACCTAAATAAAGTGTCCACTGAGTGTACATTTTCTTTTTGAGCCTTTTAACTTTCTTTCCATTTGTCATTTGCATTCTTGGCAATGAATTATTTTTTGTCTCTTCCCAGTTATCAAAAGTGCAATGGTAGTGGGATCTATTGGTTGACTTACTTTTGTTTGTTCAGTTTTCAGCTTTGTACCTCTGGTTAGAGTTACTGTTAATTAGCTAATGGTACAAACTAGAAACAATGCAAGGAAGTGGCTAGTTAAAATGTTTCTTGTTATATGCTTGCCTGAAAACTACCTTTGCCCGTTATTTATTCTGATAATTGATAAATACTTTTGAGCAAACAGTTTAGCCAGCAGAGTCCTGAGACACATGTTTCAGACTCTAGCAGACATTTAAAAAAAAACTTGTCTGGTTACCCTCTGGGGGAATGTGAACTAAAAGTGGATCATAATTATGATGATATCCCCAGGTAACTTTAAAAAAATGGAATGATTCCTTAGTGAAGTCAGGATGAACTCCTGACTGTGACATAAGAAAAGTCTCAAAATTTAGATGTGTCTTAATCAAACTGCCCCCACCACAAGATCAACGACATTTCCTTTGCTACACTTACCTGAGAGCTGGCTGGCCAAGAGATATTTAATATTTTAGAGACAAGAGATTGATTTTCCGTTTACTTTTAGCTTAAATAGGAGTATAATGGTGGCATATCAGAAAAAGTAACTGTGGCTTCATATGGTTACAGGAGGGCAAGTAACTAAATAAACTAAAGGAATATGTTAAACTATCCTGTTGTCATTCCTGCCATTTATTTTCTCAAAATCAACATAACTGTATATTCTTTTTCTTTTGCTGCCACCATTAAAAATGTTTTGATATATGTACATTCCCAGGTATAACATCTGTTCTGTATGAATAAAAATATAGTTTTAGTTTCTACGTTCCCTCAGTTCTTTTGTAAATGCATTGTGTTTACTTTAACTAGTTGAGAAATGAGAAACTGGCCCTATAGTCCACTATATCCATTATCCTTCTAAAGTTTGTGCACCTTTGATCAAGAACACAAACATAGAAAGACCTGTATAGTGACATGTCAGAAAATCCCTTTGAGTCATGGCGTTAATAATCTTCCAGGATTCTACTCACAATCATTTCAAAAGATGAAACCTTTTATTAAACAGCTGGAAGAAGAGTTAGTTCCTGTACCAAATCAAAGCTGAAAAGTGAAACAGAAAAATGGTTTGGTTACATCAAGCTTAGATTTTAAAAGTTGGTAAATTACAGAAAGAAGGTTTTAAGTCTCTGGAAGCAAATTGCACAAAGTCAATGCATTGAGTCTTGTTTTAAAACAGGATAAAGAAGTTAGCTGAGGGTATAAGAGCAGAGTGGTCAGACAAGTCAGTATTATGACCAGCACACACTTAACCTTTGTTTCATTTCCAGGGTCCTGTGTATAAAATAGCATGGTCACCATTTTCTCATGATACTTTTCTGAGCTGCTCTTCTGACTGGTCCATTCATTTATGGAGTCAGGAAATAGTGCGACCAGTTCTGCGCTTTACTACCACTGTTACAAAGGCAGTGCACAGCATCACGTGGTCACCAAAATCAGCTACTGTGTTTGGAGCAGTTAATGAGGACAGAGTGGAAATCTGGGACCTTTCAGTTAACATGTCGGTATTTCCTTTTGCCTTTTTGAATATTATAGATTGAAAGTAAGCCATTAATCTTAGAATAATACAATTTTCACTAACCTAGTTCATAAACATGTGGCATTGCTATGAATATTTTGAGTCCAGAAGGTCTTAGGTTATGATTTTTAATCAGATCTGTTTACTAAGCACAGCCAAGAAATTCGCTGAAATTTTATTATTAATCTGAGCTGCCCCATGACAAAGGAGAAGGCAGAATTGAGGATAAGACAGAATTGAGGATAGAATTTAAGGCAATTACCCAGATGGCAATATTTGAATAACATTTAAGCTAATTTCAGTGGGCTTTATGTATAAAGTGCACCATGTTGACATTAAATGAAAACAGGGATTGGCCTCACTATACAAAAATAGTATTATTATTCAATAACATCAAACATGAAGCTTGCAGTGTGGAGCACTGGAAAGTCTGCAACCATATTAATGTAAATAATCAGTACTTTCAGGAGGATGTGAAAAATTTGCATAAGAAGCAAGGTTTTGTAGGGCTATATCACTTTTGTCACATTCTCACATTGAACACAGAGCTTGCCATAAAACAGGGATGGCAAACATAGAGGAAAATTCAATGCAAAGATGGCACCTTGCTGTTTTGTCCGTCAATTTTTTTTATGTTCATAGGGATGGCTTATGCACAACGTAAGTGTTGGGGATCAGGTTATGGTTTAGGGACAGGGATGATGAAGAGTTAGGTGTCAGGAGAAGGAGCTGGTGTTCCGAGCGCTCTACAGTCAAAGGTCCGCACACCCAGATGTCAGGTCGGCAGGTGCGGAGGATGAAGGCCAGCAATCCCCAGGTCGGGAAGTCCTGTCTTGGAGGTCTATGTGGGCAGTAGGCACAAGGGCTGGTGATCCTCCAGATCAGCAAGTCCTGGGTGGAGGTAGAAACCTGAAGTTGAAGCCCCTAGGTCACCTTGTATGGAGGTTAGAGGCTTAAAGTCTGTGAGTCTATGCCAGGGTCTGGTGGTTGGAATCGCAAAGTCTGTGAGTCCAGGGAGGTGGCATGACCCAGTGTTGGAGGCCTGCCTGTGTGAGTGGGTGGGAGGGTAGGAAAGGGGCTTGTTTTGCTGTTGTTGTTGTTGTTCCTTGATTGTTCTGCTGAACATTCTGGGCATATGATGTTGGCGCCAGAATGTGTGGTGATACTGCTGAACTGGCCCTAGCATATCCTGAGGCATGACGTTAGTTAACACAAACAATGCATTTCACTGTATGTTTTGTGATAAATAAATCTAAACCTGAATTGGTTTTGCTTCAGCAATCTATCCCTGGAGCAACTTAAATGGGACATTTGCCAAATGGACAGCTAGCAGTGTGCTGGTTATTGGCCAAATTTTTATCAGTGCTGGAGATGCATCAATCATTCAATACATTCAATGTGATTGTGCCTTTTGAATTTAAACACTTCTCCAGCTCATTGCCAACCACTGGCATGTCTTATTTGGCACTGTTATACCAGTAATCTGAACCACTAATGAGTGGTTCATAGTACAGTGATAAAAATCCTGAAATTCTAGGGTCGGTCAACTGCTTGCAAGGATTCTGAACTGCCTGGAGTGAAATAAAAAGTAAACCTTGTTCCGAATCAGAGCAAGGTGAAGCAGCTCTTGTATTCATGCAAACAAAAGGGACTCATCCTGACATGCATGTAAAAGTGTCTTTTAAGAGACTCCTGGATAGGTACATGGAGCTTAGAAAAATAGAGGGCTATGGGTAACCCTAGGTAATTTCTAAAGTAAGTACGTGTTCCGCACAGCATTGTGGGCCGAAGGGCCTGTATTGTGCTGTAGTTTTTCTACGTTTCTAAAATATTGTAATTCTGAAAAACGTCACTTATCAATCTGAAACATAGGTTGTTTCATTTGCCATTGATATTTCCAGTAGTTCCTTTTTTTTTTATTATTGCCTGGTATGGAATATGCTGCACTGTTCTCAGGACAACCCAAAAGTCCTGTCATCAAATTATTCTGTACTGCAGTAGTATTGGTAGCCATATTTCATTCATATATGCAGCTTTAAAAGGTGGTGAATCCCATATATTGAAGAGAAGCTCAGTATGTAACTCAAGATTTTAACGTTGGGCAGAGATCTCATCTTACACTTCTCAATTTGGACTGAAATGCCATTTAAGAAATAAAATAGACCTCAAAGTTCATATTCTGTACATTTCTAAACTTATTTTTGCAGTAAGCACAACATACTAAAGCAAATACACAAATATTATGTTTTATTCTGTTATATGCTTTGGTAGATTGGATCCTATTATTATCTACCCAGCCACGGAAGGAATAAGTTTGACTACCATACTCTTTGCTAAAAACACGGATTGCGTTCTCGTTGGTGACAGCAATGGACAGGTCACAGTATACCAGCTCAATAATATGTCTCCAAATGAAGAAACCGTAAGTTCTAATTTAGATGTTGTGACTTGTATAAAATATAAACCTGTCCATGACAGGTCCTTCAAAATAATAACACCAAGGAAGTTAAAGTTAAAACATAAACATTTTCTTCACTCTCTCTTAACAATGTTTAAGTATCTTCTATAAGAAAAAGTTATTAATGTTATTTTATAATTTTGTATTTCCTTGTAAGATTATAGTTTTCCATGTGAATATTCACAGATTTATAAATAAAATAGTTACCATTGTCAAAAGTTTAGAGGATCTTGGATGAGATACAAGTGACACAAATGTCAGTGACAAGCACTTTGGAACTAGTGACCATAGTTCTATTAGTTTTAAATTAGTTATGGAAAGGGATCGATCTTTCATTTTCATTTTCAATAAATTAATTGAGTTCACATATTTCATTGAAACCTATTAAATATTAAATAGCTAGAGTGGACATGGAGATTGTTTCCTATAGTGAGATAGCCTAGGACAAGAGGGCAAACCTCAGAATACAAAGATAGCCCTTTAGAACAGAAATGAGGAGGATTTTCTTTAATCGGAGGATGCCGAACTTGTGGAATTCATTGCCAAAGATGGCTGTGAAGGCTGAGTCATTGGGTATATTTAAAGCAGAGATTGATGGGTTCTCGATTAGTAAGAGCGAGAAAGTATACAGGGAGAAAGTAGAAGAATGGGGTTAGGTGGGATAATAAATCAGCTATGACGGAATTGCGAAGTATACTCAATTGGCCAAATGGGCTATTCTACTCATATGTCTTATAATATGATCTAGAATTTAAAGTACTAATTGGAACAATGAACTTTTGAGGGTATTAGATAGAAACTTGTGAAAGTCACTTGGGAGTAGGTTGCTTCTGTCAGGATAAGGCCACTCTTAGGTTGAATTAGCAACACCACAAAATCTCTCTGGGTAGTCTCCGACATGATGACATGAATATTAATTTCTCCCCCTCTTCTCTCTTTGTCCATATTCCGTTCTGGCTCCCGCCTTACCCCTTCTCATCTGCCACTCTTCTCTCCCTGGTGTCCCTCCTCCCCTTTCACCCATCATCCACTCTCTAAAATTCAGAGTAAATTCATTATCAAAGTACATATATGTCATCATATACAACTCTGAGATTCATTTTCTTGTGGGCATAGTCAATAAATCCAAGACAGAATAATAAGTATAATAGAATCAACGAAAAACTGCTCCAACTTGGGGATTCAGCCAATGTGTAAATGACAACAAACTGTACAAATGCAAAAAAGAATAAAAAATATATAAGCAATAAATATGAGATGAAGAGTCCTTGAAAGTGAGTCTATGGGTTGTGGGAACATTTCAATGATGGGGCGAGTGAAGTTGTTCCCTTTGTTCAAGAGCTTGATGGTTGAGGGAGAATAACTGTTCCTGAGCCTGGTGGTGTGAGTCCTGAGGCTCTTTTACTTTTTACCTGATGGCAGCAGCGAGAAGAGAGCATGACCTGGGCGGTGGGAGTCCTTGGTGATGGATGCTGTTTTCCTGCGACACGCTTTTTGTAGATGTGCTCAATGGTGGGGAGGGCTTTACCCATGATGGACTGGGCCATATCCACCATTTCTTTTAGGACTTTCTAAGCCACACATTAGTCCATACCAAGCAGTGATGCAGCAAGTCAGTTACTCTGCAGCACACATCCATAGAAGTTTGCAGAGTTTTAGATGTCATGCCAAATCTTCACAAACTCCTAAGGAGGTAGAGGCGCTGCCGTACTTTCTTTGTAAGTGCTGGGTCCATGACAGGTTCTTCGAAATAATAACACCAAGGAAGTTAAAGTTGCTGACTTTCTCCACCTCTGATCCTCCAAAGAGGACTAGCTCATGGACATCTGCTTTCCTCCTCCTGAAGTCAACAATCAGCTCCTTGGTCTTGCTGACATTGAGTGAAGGGTTGTTGTTATGACACTGCTCAGTTAGATTTCCATTCTCCCTCCTATATGACTTGGCCTATGACAGTGGTGTTGTCAGCAAACTTGAATATGGGATTAGAGCCACACGGTCATAAGTGTAAAGTCAGTGGATCAGAGGGCTAAGCACACAGCCTTGAGTTGCATCTGTGCTGATGGAGATTGCAGAGGAGATGTTGCTGCCAATCCAAACTGACTGGTTTGCAAGTGAGGAAATCAAGGATCCAGTTGCACAAGGAGGTATTACGGCCAAGGTCTTGAAGCTTACTGATTAAGCTCTCCTCTCTTGCCAGATTCCTTCTTCAGCCTTCACCTTTTCCACCAATCAACCCCCAGCTTCTCACTTCAACTCCTTTACCTGGTCTCACCTATCATATTCCAGTTTTTACTCCTTCTCCAACCCCACCTTCTTAATCTGGCTTCATCCTCCTTCCTTTCCTGATGAAGGCTGTTGGCCAAAAATGTCTACTGTTTGTTCCTCTCCATGAATACTGCCTGACCTGCTGAATTTTGTGTGTGACATTCTACTCTGTACTCTGGAATAAGTTGCTTGCAGGCAAAGGAACGTCTGTAAGTCAAAGGGTTTTAAAAGTGAGATGGAGAGTTAATGATCTGCATGTTCCTGTTAGACTGAAGGGAAAGCTTGGCAGAAGTATGGAACCCTAGGTGACAAGGGATATTGATGCTCAGGGCAGATAAAAAAAGATACATAGGTCAAGTACAGGCAGCTGGCATTATGTGACTCCCTGGAGGAGTATAGGGCTGCAGGAGTATACTGAAGAAGGAAATCAGAAGGGCAAAGGGAAACAAGAGATTGTGCTTCCAGAGAAGATTAAGGGAAAACCCAAAGAGATTGTATAAGTACAAATGGTATATTAAAGGGGGGAAAAAAAGAGTCAATTGAAAGAGAATCAAAAGCTAAAGTGGACGTATTTCTGTGGAGCCACAGGAGATGAGTGAAGTTCTCCTTAGTCAAACAAAAGATGTGCCGAATATAGACCTATTTAGAAAGATAGTAGTTGATTAGGAATAGCCAGCGTGACTTAGAGACAGAGAGTACAGCTTGGAAATAAGCCCATTGGTCCCACTGGTCCCACTGGTCCATGCTGATCACACATCCTCCCTGGTGGTTGCAGTTGCCTGTGTTTAGCCTGTAACCTTTCAAACCCTTCCCTTTCACTTTCTTATCCAAACGTTTCAAATGTATCCCCTTCAACCACTTCCTCAGGCACTCAGGAAGCTTATTTCAGGTTCCCTTTGTGTAAATAAGTTACTTCAGGTCTCTTAACTCACCCCCAATCCTGTATCTAAACCCTCTAGTTTCAGATTTCCCAACCCTGGAGAAGTGATTGATTGTCCACCCTATCCAGACCCCTCATGATTTTATAAATTTCTCTGAGGCCACCTCTTATGCTCCTGCACTCCAAGAAATAAAGATCTAGTGTGGCCAACCTTTCCCTTGAACTCAGGTCCTCTGGTGTGGGCAGCACCCTCTGATCTCTCCTGCACCCTCTCCAGTTTGACAATGTTTTCCCTATACCAGGTAGACCAAAACTGTACCTCAATACTGTAGGCGTTATCTCACTAACAACTTTTATAATGGAACATAGGTAATATCTCTGCTCCTAAACTTGAATCGGTGACTGAAGGTCAGCATGCTAAACACCTTCACCACCCTGTCTAGTTGCACGGCAACTCTCCGCAAACTATGTACTTGTACTCCCAGGTCCCTTTGTTTCACAGCAATTGTCAGTGCCTTGCCATTCACTGTAAAGGCCCTATCCTGCTTCGTGTGCCCAAAGTGCATCATCTCACACATCCAAGTTGAAATCCATTTGCTATTCCTCAGCACCTCTCTTTAACTGGCCAAGATCTCATCAGCCATGACCTCCCATGCACAAAGCCATGTTGACTATTCCTGATCAGGACATGATTATCCGAGTGATGATAGATCTTGTCCCTCAGAATTCATTATAACCTGCATCACTATCAATATAATCCTTCATTTAGAATTGTCAACACATTTGCTAATAATGCCATGGACATTCACATCCAAATCACTTACATACAAAATGAATAACCGAGATCCCAACATTGACCCCTGGGGCACCCCATTAGTCACATCTCCAGTAAGAGAATCGCCCTTCAACCATCACCCTCTGCTTCCCATCATTGAGCCAATTCTGAATCCATCTTGCTAGCTTTCACTGAATCTTGTGCAACCTAATCTTCCAATATAGCCTAGCCTGCAGGATGTTGTCAACCGCCTTATTAAAGTCCATATAGACAATATCCACTGCCCTACCTTCATTTATCCCCTTAGTTACCTCTTCAAAAAAAAACTCCTAAAGATTCATCAGCCATGACCTCCAAGCACAAAATCATGCTGACTATTCCTGAACAGGCCTCGATTATCCAAGTGATGGTGATCTTGTCCCTTGGAATTCCCTCCAGTAACTCCCTACAACTGAAGTTAAGCTTACTGGCTTGTAGTTCTCTAGCCTTTCCTTGCAACACTTAAACAATGGAACACCATTACCTACTCTCCAGTCTTCTGGAACTTCACCACTGTCTACAAAACAAATGATCTCTACAAGAGATTCTGCTATTTATTTCTTAGCCTCCAAGGGGGTGAATACTTTTTATATGCATTTTACTTAACCTCCTTCTTGACTTTTCTTTTACTACTAAAAAATCTCTTAGGGCCAATCTTAGTATTATCAGCAATATCCTTCTCAACCTGCCCTTTGGCAATCCTAATTTCCCTCTTGACAATAGCTTTCATATTTTGCTCCTCCAGTCTTAGAGTGGCCTCATCTTGGCAGCAGAGGAAGCTATGGATCGACATGTTGGAATGGGAATATGAATACTTAGTTCATGAAAGACAGAAAGAGAAGTAAATTTGGAAAGACTGACATCACTTGCTTCTGAACAAACACAGTAAATGAGAACATAGAAGAGCACAGGAACAGACCCTTCAGCCCAAATGTTGCACTGAATTGATTAAACTGGCAGTTAAATGCCTAACTAAAGTATCCCGTATCAAAGTCCGTCTGCATTTTCATATGTCTAACTAAGAACCTTTTTAATGACTTCATCGTATTTGCCTCCATTACACCACCCCACAAACACTTGCCTCTATACATCTGAAATGTATGTCCTCTGGGACACTTTGAAGGTGAAGAAGAAGATGCTGGGTCTATACCTCTCATAATTTTATAAACCTCCATCAGGTTTCTCCTCAGCCTCTGCCACTCCAGAAAAATAATACAAGTCTGTCCAAACTTTCCTTATAGTTCATGCTTTCTAATCCAGGCAGCAACCTAGTAAACCTCGTCTACACCCTCTCCAAAGCCCTGACATACTTCCTGTAATGGGGTGTCCAGAACTGAATGCAATACTCCCGATACTGAATGTTGAAAGGACTAGGTAAGGTGTCTGTTGAGAGGATGTCCAGAACTAGAGGGCACAGCCTCAAAGTTGAGGGGTGACCTTTAGAACAGAGTTAAGGAGGATTTTTTTTAGCCAGAGATTGGTGATTCTGTGGAATGCCGTGCCAGAGACAGCTGTGGAAACCAAGTCCGTAAGTATATTTAAAACAAAAATTGATAAATTTCCTGATTGATCAGGGAATCAAAGGTTATGGTAAGAAGGCAGGTGTAGGGAGTTGAGTGGGATCCGGGATCAGCCATGGTGGAAGCTGAATGGCCTAATTCGGCTATAAAGCTCCAATATAACTTCCTGACTCTTGCACTCAGTGCCTCAACTAATAAAAGCAAGCATGCTGCTTTCCTTCTTAAACAACCTACTAACTTGTGCAGTCACTTGGAGAGCTAAGGACTTGGGGCCCAAGGGCCCTTTGTACATAAATTGTTGTTAAGGGTCCTGCCATTAACCAGGTCCTGGCCCACTACTGTTGATCTCCCAAAGTACAACACCTCACACGTGGCTGGATTTAAGACCATAAGTCAAAGGAGCAAAATTGGGCAATTTGGCTCAAGTCTGCTCTGCCATCCCACCATGGCTGATCCATTTCCCTCTATATAGAACTGGGATAGAAGAAAACCTTTATGTATGTTAATTTTAATTGAATTTTGGATTTGGGGAAAATATCTGCAAATGCTCCTCTGTCCTAAGCAACAAACAAAATTCTGGAGGAACCCTGGTCAGGCAACATCTCTGGAGGGAAATAGGCAGGTGATGCTTTGGGTCAAGAGCCTTCATGTCTGGGTTCATTCAACCCAATTACTGGATCCTCTCTCAGAGTATTCTGAAGAAGGAGGGTATGATTATTTTTAATATATATTTATTATCGGGGGGGCTAAGCAGATGCTACACCTTGCCCAGTGAAGGGAAAAGGAATGCCTTACAACTCCTTTGGTAGAGGTAGATCTCCACCCCACCACCCTTAGCTTAGTTCCCCAATCAGGGTCATGTGAAGCCATGGGAGCAGGTGATGCATATCACAAGTCCCAGTTATGTGACCACTAATGCCAAGCAGACAATCTCTGAAAAGTATTGATAATGACTGCAGTCATCCATCTTAAGACCATAAGACATAGGAGCATTCAGCCCATCCTGCCTGTTCCGCCATTACATCATGGCTGATCCTGGATCCCACTCAACCCCATACACCTACCTTCTCGCCTTATCCTTTGATGCCCTGACGGATCAGGAAATGATCAACTTCCACCTTAAATATACGCATGGATTTGGCCTCCACCACTGTCTGTGGTAGAGCATCCCACAGATTTACTATACTAAATCTATCATTTTCACTCTCTGATGAAGATTATTTAAAGGTATTTTCACTTTTTGAATCCATGCTGGTTGCTGGTCACTGGCTTTGTCACATATAGTATGTATCCTCAGCGATTTCATCTCTTGTTAAAGAATGAGTAAATAATTTGTAATTTATTCTGAATTTTTTTCTTGTTTCAATTCACTGAATCATCTAAGATTTCATCATTTTTCTCAGAATAATAATCAGCACCTGCAAAAGCAAAAGATTCTTAATGCTGGAAATCAAAAATAAAACCAAAATTAGCAGAAATTTGGGAAATGTTAGTATTTCATGTCATAGTCATAATCATACTTTATAGGTCCCGGGGGAAATTGGTTTTCGTTACAGTTGCACCATAAATAATAAATAGTAATAAAACCATAAATAGTTAAATAGTAATATGTAAATTATGCCAGGAAATAAGTCCAGGACCAGCCTATTAGCTCAGGGTGTCTGACCCTCCAAGGGAGGAGTTGTAAAGTTTGATGGCCACAGGCAGGAATGACTTCCTATGACTCTCTGTGTTGCATCTCGGTGGAATGAGTCTCTGGCTGAATGTACTCCTGTGCCCAACCAGTACATTATGTAGTGGATGGGAGACATTGTCCAAGATGGCATGCAACTTAGACAGCATCCTCTTTTCAGACACCACCGTCAGAGAGTCCAGTTCCATCCCCACAACATCGCTGGCCTTACAAATGAGTTTGTTGATTCTGTTGGTGTCTGTTACCCTCAGCCTGCTGCCCCAGCACACAACAGCAAACATGATAGCACTGGCCACCACAGACTCATAGAATATCCTCAGCATCATCCAGCAGATGTTAAAGGACCTCAGTCTCCTCAGGAAATAGAGACGGCTCTGACCCTTCTTGTAGACAGCCTCAGTCCAGTTTATTGTCAATTCGTATCCCCAGGTATTTGTAATCCTCCACCATGTCCGCCCTGACCCCCTGGATGGAAACAGGGGTCACCAGTACCTTAGCTCTCTTCAGGTCTACCACCAGCTCCTTAGCCTTTTTCACATTAAGCTGCAGATAATTCTGCTCACACTATGTGACAAAGTTTCCTACCGTAGCCCTGTACTCAGCCTCATCTCCGTTGCTGATGCATCCAACTATGGCAGAGTCATCAGAAAACTTCTGAAGATGACAACACTCTGTGCAGTAGTTGAAGTCTGAGGTGTAAATGCTGAAGAGAAAGGGAGACAAGACAAGTCTCTGATCCTTCACCAGAACTCTTTGTGCTTGAGAGCTTAGGATAAGTCTATATTTAGTTTTAAAGTTGTGAGACTTTGTCTGAAAAAGGACACAATCCTAATTTATAATATAGTTGTTAATGATGTTTTTTTTCTTTCTTGCACAGCTATCCGTACTAAATAACATCATTATGATAACACTGGCCAGCCAATTGGTTAGTGAGTCTCACACAATGGAAGAACGCATTAGTAACATATGCAACACTTCTGGTTAATTAATTTTATGTTTAATACAATTGTTAATTTCATGATTTTGTACATTTTTGCTCCTATTAAATAATGTGAAAATTTGATTGTATTGCTTGAACTATTTTCATCATACACTAAATATCTTGCATTCTCCAAGCATATTAAGCAATTTCATTTTGATTTAACCCTCAAATGATTGTAATATTTTATTCTGGAAAAGAAGAAGGTTTAAAAATGGTTCATTGGTATAAAGAACGTGTGATTTTGACCAGTTTAATTGAAGTATGTTAACAATTCATGATGTACTTAACTTCTTTTTGATATTTAAGTAGGGGTACTTAAGTGATAAATATGCACAATTTATGAATAAATTTGATTTTAATGCTATCAGTTGTGATTAAAGTCAGTATTTAATGATTTTTGTACCTGAAAACAAATTGTATATGGGGAAGAAAGGTAAGATATGGACTGGTGTTATGACAACGTCTTTGTGGGTATTGTTTCAGGTTGCCATAACACCAGTCATTTTCCCAAACAAGTATACATCACTTTTAGAAATCCTCTCAATTAATCTTTACGTAAATAGGATTTTGTTGCCGTTAGTGAACCACAGCATCTTAAAACATAGCAGATTGAAGTTAATTCAGTACTAACGCCGAAGTAACAATGGATAAATATTCATATTCCCTGATTGACAAGGTGGATCACTTGCTCATTCTAATACTTCAAAACACTGAAAATCAGCTGGATTCTATAATAATCACAATGAGATTATCATCCAGGTAGTGTAGATGGAAAATTATCTTTTCTTAAAGAACAGTTAATGTTTTAAAGTTATAAACCAAAATGAATTTTTTAAAAGATGAAACTAAAGCTTTGGATAGTTAATAGTAAAATATTCAGAATATATTTTAGTTAAGGAGCTTCTGAAGAGTTGTGAGCACCACAGATGTAGTTATGTATTTAAACACTATATTCTCATTGGCTTGTGTTTAAAGGACAGCAGTCTAAAGTCAGAACTTACTATTGATTCAGTCAGTTTATCCAGATTGCTGAGCCTCCGGCAATGATGTTTGCATCATCAATGGGGACAGGAGAGGTTCCAGAGGATTGGAGGGTTGCAGATGTTGTTCCCTTATTCAAGAAAGGGAGTAGAAATAGCCCAGGAAATTGTAGACCAGCGAGTCTTATTTCAGTGGTTGGTAAGTTGATGGAGAAGATCCTGAGAGGCAGGACTTATGAACATTTGGAGAGGCATAATATGATTAGGAATAGTCAGCATGACTTTGTGAAAGGCAGGTCATGCCTTATGAGCCTGATTGAATTTTCTGAGGATGTGACTAAACACATTGATGGAGGTAGAGTAGTAGATATAGTGTATATGGATTTCAGCAAGGCATTTGATAAAGTATCCCATGAAAGGCATATTGAGAAAGTAAGGAGGCATGGGATCCAAGGGGACATTGCTTTGTGGATCCAGAACTGGCTTGCCCACAGAAGCCAAAGAGTGGTTGCAGACTGGTCATATTCTGCATGGAGGTCGGTCACCAGTGGTGTGCCTCACGGATCTGTTCTGGGACCCCCTACTCTTCGTGATTTTTATAAATGACCTGGATGAGGAAGTGGCGGGATGGGTTAGTAAATTTGCTGATGACACAAAGGTTGGGGTGTTGTGGATAGTGTGGAGGGCTGTCAGAGGTTACAGCGGGACATTGATAGGATGCAAAACTGGGCTGAGAAGGGGCGGATAGAGTTCAACCCAGAAAAGTGTGAAGTGGTTCATTTTGGTGGGTCAAATATAATGGCAGAATATAGTATTAATGGTAAAACTCTTGGCAGAGTACAGAATCAGAGGGATATTGGGGTCTGAGTCCATAGGACACTCAAAACTGCTGCGCAGGTTGACTCTGTCATTAAGAAGGCATACGGTGTATTGGCCTTCATCAATCATAGGATTGAGTTTAGGAGCACAGAGGTCAGACCCTACTTAGAGTACTGTGCTCAGTTCTGGTTGCATCACTAGAGGAAGGATGTGGAAACCGTAGAAAGGGTGCAGAGGAGATTTACTAGGATGTTGCCTGATTGGGGAGCATGCCTTATGAGAACAGGTTGAGTGAACTCGGCCTTTTCCCCTTGGAGAGACGGAGGATGAGAGGTGACCTGATAGAGGTGTATAAGATAATAAGAGGCATTGATCGTGTGGATAGAGGCTTTTTCCCTGGGCCGAAATGGCTGGCATGAGAGGTTACAGGTTTAAGGTGCTTGGAAGTAGGTACAGAGGAGATGTCAGGGGTAAGTTTTTTTTATGCAGAGAGTGGTGAGTACATGGAATGGGCTGCTGGCGATGGTGGTGAAGGCAGATACAGTAGGGTCTTTTAAGAGACTCCTGGATAGGTACGTTGAGCTTAGAAAAATAGAGGGCTATTGGTAACCCTAGGTAATTTCTAAGGTAAGGACATGTTCGGCATAGCCTTGTGGGCTGAAGGGCCTGTATTGTTTCTAAAAATGTCCATTTCTGTCATTAATCAGTCCTATGTTCAGTTTTTGATTCAAAACTTTAAAATATTCTTGTTGAAAATGATCAGCAAAATCATTGCAGAATCTTTTTACTTTGAGATGCCAAGCAACCTGAAGGAGCAGTATACATTTGGCTAGATTTCAAGATTCAAGATTGTTTATTGTCATTCTTCAGTACAAAAGTGATTGTTATTCACAATCTGATGCAGCATGAAAAAAGCACAATAAGCATAAAGAACATAATGGAAGAACAATAAATATGCAGTATTGTGCAAAAGTCTTAGGCACCCAGGATTTTTTATATGGTTTCAGATGCTATGGTCTCTACAAGCCCCGATCTCAACATCATTGAGGCTGTCTGGGATTACCTGGAGAAACAGCCAAAATATGCAGAACTATAGCATGATGCCTGGAACAATGTACCAGCTGATTTTCTTATAAAACTGCACAACAGTGTACCCAAGGGAATTGATGCAGTTTTAAAGGCAGAGGATAGTCACAGCATTTATTTTATTTAGTGTTTATTTTTACTGTTTATTGCTCTTTATAGTTTTTTTTGAAGTTTTCATTTCATTATTGAAAACATCTTCACTTTACAGAACTTTTTTACATGTGCTTAAGATTTTTGCTGTACTGTAAATACATACAGCTTATAAACATAGAGTGATAGTATGTGTATAATGTGACACCAGGTACAGGAACATCTATATATAAGGTGACCTACAGGAAATGATAAAGTACTGTTAGTGAGGTTGTGGTGGAGTGGGTTCATGGACAGAGGTGTTGATCAGCCTGCCTGCTTGGGGGAAGTAACTGTTTTTGAGTCTGTTGTCCTGGCTTTTATACCTGTGTAGCTTTTTCCCTAATGAAAGTGGAACAAGTTTATCAGTTGCTCGATTGCTAACAACATGTGACTAATGGAACAACAAATTTAATTAACAAAAATGATTTCACTGCATATCTTTCATTGAAAAAATGAATAACAATATATTTTTATGGTAGGGTATTGTGGCTTTCTTACCCTGTAGGGGTGGTCCTTGACAATGAGCACTTGTACATGATTATCTAGTGCCACACAGTGGTAACTAATGCAGATTCAAGTTCTATTGTACCTATTTACAATTTGAATGGTTTTCACCAACAAGAGAGATGAAAAGTCATGATTATATCAACATGGACTCCGGTTCCTCATATTAAGTGATTAGAAAAGGCTTTGGCTTTACCATTTGTTTAGTCTTAATTCTTCACTGAAGGTCAGGAAAGATAAAAGACTAAGAATTAAACTATAATGATCAAATAAAGCTAGAAAGCAGAATAAAAGAATCCATTATAATTTGTTTTAATGTTTCTGCATCTATGCAAATAGTGTCTATTAATACACAACACAATATATTTACATCAGTAGTAGTTGAGGACTGTTCTGTAGAATACCTTACATTGAATATACAAGGAGATTTAGGTATTAGACGTCCTTCCCTAAAGCCAGGAATTTTATTCCTTTGCTGACAATTCTGAGTGGGCAAGACCATCATCTTTGTATACAGTTATGAATAATAAAGAACCTCATTTTCAAAAATGCACTGTGCCTAAATAAATTCTTCATAAAATCTTAATGGAATCAATAAGCAAATAATTAATCTCCTCTTCCTCGCCAATTTCTTAAGTAGACATCTGGTGGCTTATAATCAAAACCCCTCCAATAACTTGTTGAAATGGTTATAAACAAAAATTTAAAGATATTCAGCCTTAAATATAAATAGCCTAAAATATAAAAGCAAGGATGTAAGGTTGAGGCTTTATAAGGCACTGGTGAGTCCTTACTTGGAGTATTGTGGGCAGTTTTGAGCCTCTTATCTAAAAAAAGGTTGTGCTGGCATTGGAGAGGTTTCAAAGGAGGTTCACCAAAATAATTTTGGGATTGAAAGGCTTATCATATGAGGAGCATTTGATGGCTCTGAATTCACTGGAATTCAGAAGAATGAGGGGGGATCTCATTGAAACCTAATGAATGTTGAAAGGCCTCGACAGAGTAAATGTGCATTGGATGTTTCCTATGGTAGGGGAGTCTAGGACCAGAGGGCACAACCTCAGAATAGAGGGTTAGAGTGGTGAATCTATGGAATTCGTTGCCACAGGCGGCTGTGGAGGTCAAGTCATTGGGTATATTTAACGCAGAGGCTGATAGATTCTGGATTAGTCAGGGCATGAAGGGCTATGCGGAGAAGGCAGGAGATTAGGGCTGAAAGGGAAATGGATCAGCTATGATGAAATGGGGAGAAGACTCAATGGGCCAAATATCCCAATTCTGCTCCTATATCTTATAGTCTTAATATTCTGTCCATGATTTCTAGTGTTGGCTCACATGTGGATAACTAGAAATGTTCTAAACTACTTCTAGGTGGGCACCATGGTAGCATAGTGGTTAGCACAACACTATTACAGCTTGGGTGTCAGAGTTCAGAGTTCAATTCCGGCCACCTCTGTAAGGAATGCGTGGGTTTATTCTGGGTGCTGTGGTTTTCTCCCACAGTCCAAAGACAAACCGGTTAATGGGTTAATTGGTCAGTGTAAATTGTTCTGTGACTAGGCTAAGATTAAATCAGGAGTTGCTGGGCAACTTCACTTGAAGGGCCATAAGGATCTATTTCATGTTGTATCTCAATAAATAGATAAACAAACAAATTTCAGGAGTTGGCTCAGATACGGAGGGTAACATAACTGAGTTCAGTTCTATCTTCATCAACCACCACACATTTGCATATTATCTTAAAGTGCATCAGAAGGGCATGCCAGTGGGTGCTTGGTATTCTAATTCCTGCTTTCGCTGAGATTTATTAACATAGGTCTTCTCACTGAGTCTTCTGCAATTTACAAAAACAAACTATTTTTCATAATGCTAGGACTGTTGTGATGTGAGTACTCTAAAGGAATACAATAACAGACAAATAACACCAAACACAAGAAAATCGGCAAATGCTGGAAATCCAAAGCAACACACACACACAATGCTGGAGGAACTCAGCAGGCCAGACAGCATCTATGGAAAACAGTAAACAGTCGATGTTTCGGGCCAAGACCATTCATCAGGACCGGAAAAAAAGACGAGAAGTCAGAGTAAGAAGGTGGGGGGAGGGGAGGAATAAGTACAAGGTAGTAGATGATAGGAGAAACTGGGAGAGGGGGAGGGGGTGAAGTAAAGAGCCGGGAAGTTGATTGGTGAAAGAGATAAAGGGCTGGAGGAGGGGGAATCTCATAGGAGAAAGTAGAACACCATTAAAGAAAGGGCAGGAGGAGGAACACCAGGGTGAGGTGATGGGTAGGTGAAGAGATAAGGTGAGAGAGGGAAACAGGAATGGGGGATGGTGAAGGAGAGGTGGGGGACCATTACTAGAAGTATGAGAAATAGGTGTTCATACCATCATGTTGGAGGCTAACCTGTTGCTCCTCCAGTGAGTGGCCTCATTGCAGCAGTAGAGGAGGCCACGGACTGACATGTCAGAATGGGAATGGGAAGTAGAATTGAAATGGGTGGCTATCAGGAGATCCCACTTTTTCTGGCAGATGGTTTGTCAGTGCTTGGCGAAGTGATCTCCCACTCTGCATTGGGTCTCATCAATATCCGGGAGGCCAGACCAGTAGATGACCCCAACAGACTCACAGGAAAAGTGTCACCTCAGCTGTATGGACTGTGTGGGGCCCAGAGTGAGGAAGGAGGTGTAGGGGCAGGGGTGGCACTTGTTTTGCTTACAAGGGAAGTACCAGGAGGGAGATCAGTGGGGAGGGACAAGCAGACAAGGGAGTTGCATAGTGAGTGATCCCTGCGGAAAGCGGTAAGTGGGGTTGGGAGGGAAAGGAAAGATGTGCTTGGTGGTGGGATCCCATTGGAGATGGCAGAAGTTATGAAGAGTTTTAATAGAGATTTTAACTATTTTTCACCCAAATATAATAGAGATAAATCAAAGTATTAAAATAAAACTACCTAAAAAAGTAACAAACTTTTATAACAGTGATATATCCCAAACAATTTCTTCAAGTTTTACTTTGAAAATATTTCATGATTTAAAATCTTCAACTGATTGTTTCAAGGTAGAATTTTAACTTTGTAAAAAATTGATCACATGGCTTCAACACGTTAAATAGGAAACAGATTGAAATGTTAAAAGGGTATCATTTGCTCTTGTATATGTAAAATTATTACATTCAGTACCAGCTACTGGGAGGGGACCTAAAAATTTACTTAATATAAAATTGATAAGAATACAATATGCTATCTGAATAAAATGACCCTTTAAATTTGGACTCGGTTGTAGAGTCTGGATACTCCTTCTGTCTTCTCCGAATCCCATGGGTGAAGTAAATCTTCTGCAACTCTTCAGTGCTGATTAGAATGTACACTTTCACTGATCAAATGCACTCTTTCATCTTGCAAGTGGCAATGACCACTGGTAACCTTTACCAAGATATTTTTCAAAGAATGAGCTGAAAAAAAACAAAGTACTTCACATTTCTCTCTGACCTGGAGAAGATAGTGGTGAAACACTGTTATCCTGCTGATGAAGGTACTTTCATACTGTTGTCATGTAGGAATTTCCAGAATTTAGAAAATAATGAAGTAATAGCAATATCTTCCTGATTTAGGAACAGGTGTAACTTCCAACTCTGTATATGTCAATTTACCATTAATGTTTAATCATCACAGCAATCTTTGAGATGCTTCAGATACATTTTGCTTCTAAACAGAAGAGTTAAAAAATAAGTGAAAATCTTTGATGATAGAATTGACTAGGATATTAGAGTCCCTGAAAATCAGTGTCATGCATGACTGAAAATATATATCTTGTGTACAATTTGTCTTTATTCAGTAGTGGCAATTTCTTTCTCCAGTATCGTAAATAAAGGACAATAGATACTTCTAAGTGTATTACTGACAGCAATCAAATTTGTAGAAATGTCACCATGAAGTAACTTAAGGGCAGTCAAACTTCTTTGCATGAAGGATTGAAATATTCAAGATGTTATTACTATAACTTTAATAATGTTTAAAAATCGTTTTGCAGTTCAGACATAAATGATTAACGTAGGAAAAACAAATTATGAAAAGGCAGGGGTAAAGGCTGTAAACTCCAAACCTTGAAGCATTTGCAATATTTCTTTGAAATAAGCACCTCGGAAGACAAAAGCAGAATAATGTTAACTATTATGGCGCATTGCGATGGCAATAAGTTTTATAGATGTTTATAATGATGTGACGAATTCTAGAGAAGATTTAGAATGGCCTTTGAAAAATGCAAAAATATTTATGAGGATAGTATTTTATGATGCTATAAAAGTAGAGAATTTGAGAGTATTGACCCTCTGACATTAAATGAATGAATCGGGATTTATAAAATTATGAATGACATATATAGATTAAATAGAGTCTTTATTCCTACAGCATGAGAACTCGAGGGAACAGGTTTAAGGTGAGAGTGGGGAAAATTAAAGGAGATCTGAGGGGTAAGATTTCCCCCCACAGAGGATAGAGGTTATCTGGATTAAGCTGCCAGAGGAGACTACAGTTGAAACTTTTAAAAACACATTTGGACATGTACTCTGATTTAAAGGCATGTAAGGATATGGCCATAATGAAGGCAAGGTGGATTAGTGCAGATAGGTATCAGGGTCAGCATGGATGAGGTGGGCAGAAAGAGCTCATTTCTGTGCTGTATATTTCTTGAATTTTATGATGACACTCCTCTCTTGCCAAGCCCAAAATCAAAGCAACACGTCCCAATGCTCACCAGGACAGGAAAAAATAGGTTAATAATTTCAATTAAACTGGTTTAACAGATATTAAACATGTTTGCCATATCAAGCTAGGATGACCACACTAATGAAATAGTGCTCTATTAGTTTGCTTGATCTGCAAATAAAGACTGTAATATACAGTATAAAATATTTCAAATGCTGAAAACTGAAATTAAAACAGATGATATTGTAAATGCTCAGAAAAAAGGCATCATCTATGGACAGACAATTAGTGAATATTTCAGGTTAATTATCTTTCATAAGATACTGTAACAATTGGTGCATCTGTACCAAGCCACAGCAAAGTGTTGCATTTATTTAGTATCTGCCGTTAAGTTTAGCTTATCGCAAATGTTTTACACATTACACTTTGAAAGGTTATTGCTGTGCTAATGTAGAAAATACAGCAGCTGAACGATGGAGAAATTATGCTTTTTTTTGCTGAACAAGTACTAGCTAGAATATGAGATGTAACACCTCTTTGAAATTTAGAATGAAGGAACAGGCTTGTGATTATCATGAACTGTAGGTTTAGTTAACCTAATAAATAAGCCAAAAAAAAAAACACAGGAACACAAGAAAATGAAGTAGGCTCTCAGACCCTTCAAGCCTGCCCATCATTTAGTATGATCATAACTGATATATGCTGGTCTTGACACCTTCTTTGCCATTTCTCCATATGCCTAAATTCCTTGATCCATCAACTTTAAATACCTCTAATGATCCAGCTTCTACCACTGTCAGAGAGAGTGCTCCAGATATTAAAGAAAAAAAAAATTCCTATGTACCTACCTCTGTTTAAACGAATGGCTCTTTTTCTTGTAGTTAAGGTCCTTTGTTCGAGGTTCTCTTACTCTAACATGCTGGTAGAGAGAGTTTTATTTGTTTTTTTTAGCGCTGGAAATGGTTACATCCCGACACGCGGGACAGAAGCAAGATCGCATTGTGTATTCCAGGGACCAGCAAATGCCGGCCGGTTTAGCGAGCAGAGCAGCGGACACCCCTGCTGAAATCCGGAGGAAAACACACAGAGGATGCAGAGGGGGATCATAAAGTCGAGGAAAGAAGACCGGGTCGAGACAACAGAGACTTATGGAGAAGAGGAGTTCGGTGGGTAATACCGTTCGGGCTGACCGGAAGTGCACTGAGAGCGGTAAGCGTAAAGGAGTTGGGTGCTTACTGTTCTGGCTAACAACAGATGGTGCAATCCGGATCATATTACAATAGAGGAACGTGTTTGTAGACCGGATATTGAACATTTTACTGTTGGACTTCTGCCGCATTCTACCGTGATACAACACTTGGCGGCACGGGAGGGCGTTCCTGCCTGTGGCCATTGAACATGCAGCTCTTCCCGTGGAGGGTCAGACACCCTGAGCCAATAGACTGGTCCTGGACTTATTTTCCATCTGGCATAGTTTGCATTTCGTTGTTTGATTGTTTGTGGTTTTTGTATTGCTATATTTACGCTCTATTCTTGGTTGGTGCCGCTGTAACGAAACCAAATTTCCCTCGGGATTAATAAAGTATATCTATCTATCTATCTAAAACATCCTGCCAAGGCGTCTTACTTAGCAGAATCAAGGGTGACCTTGTTCAATGATACAAGATATCAAACTCAAAAAATACAGAACTAAACAAATGCCTGAGTATTTACAATTTGGAATGTTATGTTGAAGTTGTATAAGATGTTGGTGAGGCCTAATTTGGAGTATTATGTGCAGTTTTGGTCACTCACCTATAGGAAAGATGTCAATAAGAGAGTGCAGAGAAAATTTATTTACTCTATAACTATTGAGACTCTCTTTGTAGTACAGCCCTCTCACTCCAGAAATGTTTCCTTTCCTTGCCTTGTGGCGCATTGCACAGCAGCCTTGCCCTTTCTTCAGCATGTTTACAAGGCCAAGTTGCTAGCTCGATGCTCAACTCAGCATACAAGGAGCTGGCTGGATTTGAACCCAGGGCCACTTGCCTCAAAATCCACGACGGATCCACCACAATACATCACAGGCTGGGACTCCAGAAGTTAGTCTGAAGAATTTCCTTTTTACTGCCTCCAATTTTACTACATTGTTTTTCAGATAAGGGAATCAAAACTATAGCATTATTCCAGATGAGACTTCACTCACACGCTGTATAATTACAAAACAAATGTTTAAACTCCATGCTTTTTACAATGAAGGACAAAATGCTGTTTGCTTTCTTAACTATTTGCTGGAGACACCCGATAGCTTTTTGTGATTCATGCACTAAAACACCTGAAACCCTCAGCCTCCCTCCATCTCTCCATATAGATAATCTGCCTTTTGATTTATTTTACCTAAGTGCATGATCTCACACTTCCCCACTTTTTAAATTTTATTTGCCAGCCTTTTTGCCCAGTCAATCTATTTATATCCATTGCAGAATCACAGTATCCTTATCACAACTTGCCCTTTTATCTATTTTTGCTTCATCGGCAAATTTGGAAACCTTACGTAGGGTCCTTGCTCCAGGCCATTAACGCAAATAATCAACAACTGCAGGGCAAGGACTGATATCTGCAATACTCCCCTAGTTATCTTCTTCCACTCTGAACAGGACTATTTATTCTTCTCTGTTTTCTACAAAACAGCCAGCTTTACAACCATTCTAGAACACTTCCTTTATTATCATGTGTTTTTAATTTGGGACACCTTGTCAAATGCCTTTTGGAAATCCAAATACATTATACCTACAGGTTCTTCTCTATCAACTCTCCCTGTTACATCCTCAAAGAATTCATGCAAATGTATCAAGTATTTTAACTCTCATTAATACACACAGACAGATTTAATAATTATTCAGTTTTTCTATATGATTTGCACTTTTTCTTTAATCATCGGTTCTTGCATCTTGCCAGCAATAGTCATTAAACTAATCATCATGTAGGACTCTGCCTTCTGCTTTTGTCCTATTTTGACAAAAGTCATATTGGCTGTTTTCCTGAACAAGGGGCTACATCAGCTGTTTAATTCTGATACCCCCGCAAAGTTTAGCGAGATAGCAAATGAAAGAATGAATCATGACGCTAAATACAAAATTTATGAGTTCATTTACTAAAACATTAAATGATTTCACAGTACCAGCATCAATTTACTTTTCCTTGAAAATTAACACTAGAACTGTTAAATTTAAACGTATTAATTCCAAACACCCTCATGTAATCAATACTGTTTTTCAAAATTACCACTTCTTTTTTGGGTAGTCTACTTTGTTCTTAATTTAGCATCTTATATTTTTCTACTTTTGCTAAACTGTTGTGACAATTAATTACAGCCCAAGAAGACACATGCATGCACATGAATCATAGTCAACCAAAGCAGTTCCAAATCAGATCATTAACTTTATATGGAAAGCAAGCAGTAATATTGTTTTTGTAGATACAAAAGAATGCATTATTTTTGTATCTTTGGAAGTATGGCATCATATTTTCTCATTTGCCTTTCCTACCATGATAGCTGGTAGTCACATGGGAACTCAAGAACCAACCCATGTTATAAGTTTTCATAGTAGGCTTATAAATAACATACAACATAGTCACAGGCACTTTGACTCAACCATGAAATAACCATATAACCATATAACAATTACAGCACGGAAACAGGCCATCTCGGCCTTTCTAGTCCATGCCGAACTCTTACTCTCACCTAGTCCCACCGACCTGCACTCAGCCCATAACCCTCCATTCATTTCCTGTCCATATATCTATCCAATTTAACTTTAAAGGACAACATCAAACCTGCCTCAACCACTTCTGCTGGAAGCTCGTTCCACACAACTACCACTCTCTGAGTAAAGAAGTTCCCCTTCATGTTACCCCTAAACTTTTGCCCTTTAACTCACAACTCATGTCCTTTTGTTTGAATCTCCCCCACTCTCAATGGAAAAAGCCTATCCACGTCAACTCTATCAATCCCCTCATAGTTTTAAACACCTCTGTCAAGTCCCCCCTCAATCTTCTATGCTCCAAAGAATAAAGACCTAACATGTTCAACCTTTCTCTGTAACTTAGGAGATGAAACCCAGGCAACAATCTAGTAAATCTCCTATGTACTCTCTCAATTTTATTGACATCTTTCCTATAATTCGGTGACCAGAACTGTACACAATACTCCAAATTTGGCCTCACCAATGCCTTATACAATTTCAACATTACATCCCAATTCCTATACTCAATGCTCTGATTAATAAAGGCCAGCATACCAAAAGCTTTCTTCACCACCCTATCCACATGAGATTCCACCTTCAGGGAACTGTGCACCATTATTCCTAGATCCCTCTGTTCTACTGCATTCTTCAATGCCCTACCATTTACCATGTATGTCCTATTTTGATTAGTCCTACTAAAATGTAGCACCTCACATTTATCAGCATTAAATTCCATCTGCCATCTTTCAGCCCACTTTTCTAACTGGCCTAAATCTCTCTGCATGCTTTGAAAACCTACTTCATTATCCACAACACCACCTATCTTAGTATCATCCGCATACTTACTAATCCAATTTACCACCCCATCATCCAGATCATTAATATATATGACAAACAACATTGGACCCAGTACAGATCCCTGAGGCACACCGCTACACACAGTTATCCACCACTACTTTCTGGCGTCTTCCATCCAGCCACTGCTGAATCCATTTCGCTACTTCAATATTAATGCCTAACGATTGAACCTTCCTAACTAACCTTACGTGTAGAACCTTGTCAAAGGCCTTACTGAAGTCCATATAGACAACATCCACCGCTTTACCCTCGTCAACTTTCCTAGTAACCTCATCAAAAAATTCAATAAGATTTGTCAAACATGACCTTCCACGCACAAATCCATGTTGACTGTTCCTAATCAGACCCTGTCTATCCAGATAATTATATATACCATCTCTAAGAATACTTTCCATCAATTTACCCACCACTGACGTCAAACTCACAGGCCAATAATTGCTAGGTTTACTCTTAGAACCCTTTTTAAACAATGGAACCACATGAGCAATACACCAATCCTCCAGCACCATCCCCGTTTCTAATGAGATCAGGGAACTCAACTGAGAAATCAGGGATTTATAGAAAGAGCACAGCATTGAGAAAGGTCCAATGACCTAGCAAGAGCAAACCCACTAACTCCACTCACTATTAATCTTCTGCATTTGGATTGTCCTCACAAGTGTTTAATTTACAGTTTACCATGTAACACCAGGTCTCATGGAAAGACCCATTGTCCAAGCACAGGATGGTTTATATCATTGCTGAGAGGGGCTGCAAAAATGTTCCCTCCACGCATTTTGTTGCAGACACTTATGGGCTGGGCTGACTGGTGCCTAATCAGCTGGATTATTTGTTAACCTGGTTTAAGCACCTCAGCATCAACAGAATTGTTGCACAAGAAGATCAGTATTGAAGCAGTGAAGTACTGCAATGAAGGGAACCCACACATTTCATCAACTCCCGGCAGAGAAGAGCTGTCATGTCCATTGCTTATGATCTACTGTGAAATCCACCATCATTGGCATTTGCAAAGAAATACTTGAGTTTCCCACCAAGAAGATTGTGGTTGGTTTAATAGGACTTATCAGAAGATCTCCCATTCTTCAAGAAAAATGAAACAGCTTCACATGCACATGAAGGCTGGGTCGAATAAAAAACATATTATCTAAAAACAAATACTGGAAAATTGGTGGAGGGGCAGGTAGTGTTGAGGAAATAGGTAGGCTGCAGAAGAACTTAGATTAGGAAAATGGGCAAGGAAGTGGCAAATGAAATACATTGTTGGAAAATGCATGGTCATGCACTTTGGTAGTAGATATAAATGTGCGGACTATTTTCTAAATGGGGAGAGAATCCAAAAATCTGAGATGCAGAGGGACTTGGGAGTCCTTGTGCAGAACACCCTGAAGGCTGAGTTGGTGGTGACGAACGCAAACAATGTTAGCGTTCATTTCAAGAGGTCTAGAATACAAGAGCAGAGATGTAATGCTGAGGCTTTCTTAGGCACTGGTGAGGCCTCACCTTGAGTATTGCGAACAGTTTTGGGCTCTTCATCTAGGAAAAGATGTGCTGGCATTGGAGAGGAAGTTCACAAGGATGATTCCGGAAGTGAAAGGGTTATCAAATGAAGAATATTTGATAGCTTTGGGTCTGTACTCTGTGGAATTTAGAAGGAGGGGGGGGGATCTCATTGTTGAAAGATCATCTCAGATGTTGAAAGGCCTAGTAGAGTAGATGTGGAAAGAATGTTTCCCATGGTGGAGGTGTCTTGGACAAGGGGGCACACTGTCAGGAGAGAGGGGCCCCAATTTAAACTGAGATGTGGACCTATCTTTAGCCAGAGGGTGGTGAGTTTGTGGAATTTGTTGCCACAGGCAGCCATGGAGGCCAGGTTGTTGGGTGTATTAAGGCAGAGCTTGATAGGTTCTTGACTGGGCACAGCATCAAAGGTTACGGGGAGTCGGTCTGAGGAGGGCAAGAAAGGATCAGCTACGATTGAATGGCGGAGCAGATTCTATGGGTCAGATGGCCTAATTCTGCGCCCATGTCTTAAGGTCAAATGGTTAAGCAGGTCTTAGGGAAAAGCAGCAATAGTCAAAGTTTAATATATAAAAGCAATGAATAAAAATGAGAATTAGTATCCATGAACTACTTTAAAATATAAGGCACAAGCAGTAATTAATGCTGAAATTAAAAAGAGAGCTTTGTAAATCAACAATACATTTAATGGATGAGTTCTATTTTTGTGGAATCCATAAATTAATTTTGTTTGGAAGTCAGAAAATACACAAAAATCACTCCACAAGGCAAGTATTATTCCACAGTATTATAGCAAAAAAACACATAAGACAGAGAGACAGTGAGTTAGCCAAACGTACATATAATGGGATGTAAAAACGAGAAATTCTGCAGATGCTGGAAATTCAAGCAACACACATCAAAGTTGCTGGTGAACACAGCAGGCCAGGCAGCATCTCTAGGAAGAGGTATAGTCGACGTTTCAGGCCGAGACCCTTCATCAGGACTAACTGAAGGAAGAGCTAGTAAGAGATTTGAAAGTGGTTGGGGGAGGGGGAGATCTAAAATGATAGGAGAAGACAGGAGGGGGAGGGATGGAGCCAAGAGCGGGACAGTTGATTGGCAAAAGGGATATGAGAGGATCATGGGACAGGAGGCCCAGGAAGAAGGAAAGGGGGGGGGAACCCAGAGGATGGGTAAGGGGTATAGTCAGAGGGACAGAGGGAGAAAAAGGAGAGAGAGAGAAAGAATGTGTGTATATAAATAAATAACGGATGGGGTACGGGGGGAGGTGGGGCATTAGCGGAAGTTAGAGAAGTCAATGTTCATGCCATCAGGTTGGAGGCTACCCAGACAGAATATAAGGTGTTGTTCTTCCAACCTGAGTGTGGCCTCATCTTTACAGTAACAGTATCTTTACAGCAGAACAAGTGCTACACATGCCCTTACACTTTCTCCCTTACCACCATTCAGGGCCCCAGACAATCCTTCCAGGTGAGGCGATACTTCACCTGTGAGTCGGCTGGGGTGATATACTGCGTCCAGTGCTCCCGATGTGGCCTTCTATATATTGGCGAGACCCAACGCAGACTGGGAGATCGTTTTGCTGAACACCTACGCTCTGTCTGCCAGAGAAAGCAAGATCTCCTGGTGGCCACACCTTTTAATTCCACATCACATTCCCAATCTGATATGTCTATCCACTGCCTCCTCTACTGTAAAGATGAAGCCACACTCAGGTTGGAGGAACAACACCTTATATTCTGTCCTCTTACTAGCTCTTCCTTCAGTTAGTCCTGACGAAGGGTCTCGGCCTGAAACGTCGACTGTACCTCTTCCTAGAGATGCTGCCTGGCCTGCTGCATTCACCAGCAACTTTGATGTGTGTTGCTATAATGGGATATTGTTAATTAGCCTAATCAAACCAGACATCAGCTGAAGTGTCATGCACCATTAGATGGATGACACCCCAACAGATTGAATAGGGATGGACAAAACCAAGTGGGTTAAGACCTGGAGCCCAGAGAAGCATTGTCACTGGTGGAAAAGGGAATTAAAGAGGAAGGGAGATAAAGCAGCAATCATTTTATGTCATGCGCCTTTGAAAGAGAAAACAAAGTGTCAGATACAACAGGAATTACATAGTACACAGAATGGCAGAGCAATAGAATAAAGGGCCAATACAGAGAATGGTTGTACAATGTGCAAATAGAGCTTGACAAATACAGGGGAGAGTTCATACACCTGCAGAGACAGAGAGATGGGTGAGGAGCAGACGGAAGCATAAGAACAGCTAAAGCACAAATTAGTTAGGGATCTTGCAGATGGGAAGGTACATTCGATAAGATGCTGTGTGTGGGGACTCACTAGAGAGCAGCAACGGTAATGCCCTGAGAACGGGAATTGGAGGATTGGGAAATGGGAAGGTGGCAAATGGAAATGTGTCTGTCCAGATTGCATCTATTAAGACCGGGTTGAGATGATCTCAGCCAACCACTCATTGCCACCACCCAAAAATCCTTCACCCTAGGGAAGAAATAGAGCATTCTGTCTGAGCGGCCTTCACTTAGAGTTGCTTGGAGGAATGCAGAATTCTTGCATAAGTGAGAAGAAATTATTGAAATTGACCAGATGCATCCAAAATACATGGTTAAACCTAAATGCCTGAGAAGTACTGTATATGGGGTAGTATGGTTCAATGCAGAAGAAGAAAATATCAGTCAGATATAGGTTCACATGCAGAAATGTTTTGATTGGAGCCTGAGGATTTGGAAGGGAGTTTTAGTGAGTGCCTTCCCCCTCTTCATCCTGCAGGTGGTGGTTGGTGGGGAGGGGGTGGGTTAGGGAGAAGCAGATGAATATGAAGATATAGTCACCATTAATATAAATGTAAATCAATCTCCATTAACTATCATAAAATATAAAGTACAAGCAATACAATGCTAAAATTAAAATGATACTTGTGTAAATAAATGGTATTCTCAGCAGATACAGTTTGACATAACCATGAAACATTCTTGTTTGCATTGGCCAAATGTATACATAATGGGCCAGTGTTAATTGGCCTACATCAAACCAGACATCCAATGTCCTCAGCTGAAATGTCTTGCCCCAGAAATCAAGAAAGGTTCCCCACTGTTATCTGTAGTGTCATATCAAAACATAGTCATAGGCATATGTGTTCCATCATTCAACAATTGTGGATATTGTGTACCACAAACTTCTGTCCTCAGAAGCTTTAATACTATCTATGTGAATTACTTTATGCCATCAGAGTTGTTAAATCACCTAAGGGTCTAGTCGCCTTGCATCTGTGCATACATGTAATTGTACAAATGGCAATAAACTCCACTTTGACTTCTTTAGCCTCCTGGACTGCTCCAAGAAAGGTAAACAATAGTTCTAACCTACTTCTAACCAGGCACATTACAACATTCTACTTGGAACAATCAATTCAATTTCAGATAACCAGCTATTTTATATCAGATTTCCAACATTCACTGCATAGTGTTCTAGTAATTTTATATAATTATCCTACATATATAACTCCTTCAGTCTACTTATTCACTGATAGCCATCTTCTTTCATTTTGCACCACCACATATTGTTATTTGATCTCTTATCCAGCACCCTTTCACTCTCTTATGTTCTCACCTCCCCTTTCCAATGCACCCTTAGACTTGCTCTCTCACTATTCCCAGTTCAAATGAAAGGTTCTGAAACATTATGTTTCTATGAACTTACGTTCCTTTTTCTACGGATGCTGCCTGACTTGCTGAAGAATTCCAGCAATTAATAGTATTTTGTTTTTGTATTTTAGCATTAAATAATGACACATTTTCACTGAGAAAGGTTGTTTAAAATTCAATATTGTAACAGAATTAAAGAATCCAAACCAAACTGATGTTAAAAAAGACTGCAATTCTCCAATTTGTCATATTGTAAATTAAAGAACAAGGAGAAGAACCAGAATCAAGTGATATGGAGGGTGTGTAACTGTAGGAATGAATGATGTCATAGGTCTGATAGGTAACAACCTGTACTTCAGTGATACAGGAGATGAGAAGCCAGACTTGATCCACAGCAAAGAAAGATTGATGGTTCTGTGGGTGGACTTCATTCTACAAACTCACATCTAAATAATCTGTTGGCTGAGAAATATTTTGGAAGTTCATTGTTAATGAAATAATATTGTGAAAACTTGTAGATTTTTTTTGATTTTAAGACAAACACAAATGTTGGACCCATTTCCTTGGATGGTAAGCTATTATAATTTATGCAAGGAGGATTTATTTTTAAAAGTTGTAGAGTTATAGAAAAGTACAGCACAGCAACAGGCCCTTTGACTTCTCTTAAATGTTGAAATTGAGCTCACATGCACCACTTGTACTGTCAGCTTGTTCGACATTCTCACAACCCTCTGATGTGCTCATTGGTTGGGAGGGTTGACGTACTGGGCCAAATTCACTACCCTTTGTAGGATTTTCCATTCTAAGGCATCGGTGTTTCCATACCAGGCCATGATGCAGCCAGTCAATACACTCTCGTCCACACATCCACAGAAGTTTGTCAAAGTTCTGGATGTCATGCCGAATCTTCGCATTCTCCTAATGAAGCAGAGGCTCTACTGTGCTTTCTTCACAATTGCACTTACATGCAGAGTCCAGGACAGGTCACCAAAATAATAACATCCAGAAATTTAAAGTTGCTAACCGTCTCCACCTCTGATCCCCCAATGAAAACTGGCTCATGGACCTCTAGTTTCCCTCTTCCAAAATCAACAATCAGTTCCTCGGTCCCACTGACATTGAGTGAGAGGCTGTCACCATGACACCACTCAGCCGAAGTTTCAATCTCCCTCTCATATGCCGCTCCATCACCACCCTCAATATGGCCCACAACAGCAGTGTCATCAGCAAACTTGGATATGGCATTGGAGCTGTGCTTAGCCACACAGTAACAGGTGTAAAGTGAATAGAGCAGGGGGCTAAGCACACAGCCCTGTGGTGCTGATGGAGATTGTGGTGGAGATGTTGCTGTCAATCCAAATTGTCTGGTATCCAGAAGTAAAGAAATCCGGGATCCAATTGCACAAAGCAGTAAAGGTTTTGAAGGTTATTGATAAGTTTTGAGGTATTAAACGCTGAGCTGTAATTGATAAACTACATCCTGATTTATGCATCTTTGCTGTCTAGATGTTCCAAGGTGAGTGAAAAGACAATGAGATGGCATCTGCTGTCGACCTGTTGCTCTGGTAAGTAAATTGGCGCAGATCCAAGTCACCTCTTGGGCAGGAGCTGAAATGTTTCAATAGCAGCCTCTCAAAACACTTCATCACTGTGGATGTAAGTGCACCTAGGCAACCGGCATTGAAGAAGGTCACCAAGCTCTTCTTGAGCACCAGTATAATTGTAGCCTGCTTGAAGTAGGTGGGTACCAACACTATCAAAGTGAGAGGTTAAAAATCACAGTGTACACACCAGCCAGTAATCTTTATTACGTGGCCAAGTCCCCTGTCCAACCTGGATGTTTTCCTTGGATTCATCCTCCCGAAGGCAGCCATTATGTCAGTTTCAGATACTGAGATCAGGGGATCATTAGGAGATGTGGGTGTTTGTGATGATCAAAGCGAGCCATGTTCTGATGGTCAGAGGGAGCGTAGAAGCCATTGAGCTCATCTGGAAGCGAAGCCCTGCAGTCTCCCATATCACTTGATTTAATTTTATAGGAGATGATAGCATCCAATCCCTGTCACAGTGGTTAAGTATCCCTCATTGATTCCAGTTTGGCCTAGAGTCTCCACTTCACCTGCGAGATGGCTTTCTGGATATCACAACTGCACTTCTTGTAGCACTCTTGATTTCCAGACTTGAGCGTCTCTGATCTGGCCCTCAGCAAATTCCTGATTTCATATTTCATCCAGGGCTTCTGATTGGGGTAAACCCTGAATGATTTTGTGGGGACACACTCAAGTGCAGCTGTTTTAATAAAGTCCGTGACAATCCTGGTGTTGTCATTCAGATGTCTAGTTCCTGGGTGTCAAGATCTCTGAGGATCTAACCTGGTCCCAACATATATCGATGCAGTCATCAAGGAGGCAAGATAGCAGCTATACTTCATTAGGAGTCTGAAGAGATTTGGTATGTCATCAAGCACACTCAAAAACTTCTATAGATATACCGTGGAGAGCATTCTGACAGGCTGCATCACTGTCTGGTATGGGGGGGGAGGGGGAGGGCTACTGCACAGGACCCAAAAAAGCTGCAGCTTCTTCCCCTCTGCCATTCAATTCTTAAAAGGACAATGAACCCTTGCATATTACCACACTTTTTAATATATATAATCTTTGTTTTTTGCATGATTTTAATCTATTCAATATATGTATACTGTAATTGATTTACTTATTTATTATTATTTTATTTTGTTTTTTTCTATATTATATATATTGCATTGAACTGCTGCTGCTAAGTTAACAAATTTCACGACACATGCTGGTAATAATAAACCTGATTCTGATTCTGATAGATGAGTGCCTGAACACGGTCCAGACCACTGACTCAAAGCAATCCTGTAATCATTTCTCTACCTCCTGCATCCACCCTTACTTGTCATAATCTCTGCAGCCTTGCTTTTTAGGCTCTGCCCGCATGAGGGTAGGAGCAGGACAGTCAAGTGATCGAATTTAGATTAGATTAGATTATGAGGACACGCAGTCCTCTTTATTGTCATTAAGTAATGCATGCATTAAGAAATGATACAATATTCCTTTGGTGTGATATCACAGAAACACAGCACAGACCAAGACTGAAAAACTAACAAAAACCACATAATTATAACATATAGTTACAACAGTGCAACAATACCATAACTTGATGAAGAACAGGCCATGGCACAGTTAAAAAGTTCAAAGTCTCTCGAAAGTCCCATACCTCACGCAGACGGGAGAAGGAAGAAAACTCTCCCTGCCATGCCTGACCACAGTCCGACTCTGAGTCGTCCAAAAACTTCGAGCTCCGATCAGCCAAGACCGAGTACTGAGCGCCATCTCTGCCGAACGCTTTGACCTCAACTTCGGTCGCCAGCAGCAGGCAAAGCCGGGGATTTTGGGGCCTTCCCCTCCGGAGATTCTCGATCGCACAGTAGCAGTGGCAGCGAACCGGGCATTTCAGAAATTTCTCCAGATGTTCCTCTGTGCCTTCTCACGTCTGTCTCCATCAAATCAGAATTGTGCACGGTACCCTATTTAACAAATAGGATATCATTTCACCGGAGAGCTGTGCGCGCCACCACCTTCTCCCCCCCCCTGCCTTTACCAAAATAAGGTCTGGGCAAGCAACGCTAGGCATTCCTTATCTTAGTGTAACAGTAGTCTAACATACAAGGGTGATTGATAAGTTTGTGATCTAAGGTAGAAGGAGTCAATTTTAGAAAACCTAGCACATTTATTTTTCCACATAGTCCTCTCCTACATGTACAGTGGTTGTGGAGCATAAGGGTCCCTTCTTTGTAGAAGTGTCCACAGCAGGTGTGATTGATAAGTTCGTGGCCTAAGGTAGAAGGAGATAAGTTATACAGCTCTCACTACATGCACGTGCAGTTCAACTCTTTGAGTGACAATGCAGAAAGTTTGAAGTTAATAACTCATCTCCTTCTGCCTTAGGCCACGAACTTATCAATCACCACTGCTGTGGACTGCTTTCTGGAGGTCCAGAACGCCAGCTTCTACAAAGAAGGAATTCGTATGCTCCACGACCACTGGACTAAGTGTGTAAATGTAGGAAAAATAAATGTGCTAGGTTTTCTAAAATTGACTCCTTCTACCTTAGGCCATGTACTTATCAATCACCCCTCATATTGGGACCTCTGTTGCTACAGATTATCTGCTGGTGATAACTGGGCAGGGTTTTCTTCAAACCAGCCTAGTTGAAGTCTCCAGCTATAACTTGAAATGCATCAGGATGGGCTGTTTCTTGTCAACAGACGACACCACGCAGTGTTGCAAGTGTTTGCTTATAATTGGCCGCTGGTGGTATATATGATGCATCTGGAACACGAACGGGAACTCTCGAGGCAAACAGAATGGTTTGCATTTGATCGTTCCAAGTCAGGGGAACATGAGTTCGACATAACCGCCACGTTGGAGCACCAAAGAGAACTGACCATAAAACATGCACCTCCTCTCTTTGCCTTACCCAACTGTGGTGGAAATGGTTAAGACTAGTGCATATTGGGATACTTGACCACTCTGGAGTGGCTGGACTTAAGACTGATGATGTGAGTCGAGAATAACCTTGGATGATAAGCGCAGTACCAGGAACTCCAATAAACAAGATACTAGGCCCCTGGAACCAGGAGGGAGGACACGTTTGGGGATAAATTATGAGTCCTGATAACAGGGAGCAGAAAGGACTGTTAGACTCACATTCAGAGGTAAATCATGAGTCCCAATAACAGGAAACAAAGAGGATTGTTAGACTTGTGCTCAGAGATAATTGACATGTCTTTTAAACTTACTGTGTACTTGTGATCATGTACTTACTGTGGGATACTAAACAAAGTTATGCGAAGTTGTTTGCCTTGCTGTATAAATAGGAGCTCTGTATAACTTAAAAATCAGAGTTCTGGTGGCAGTGGAGACTGCTGTAGACTCTCTATAATATCATGTTAATAAATTCTTAAAACGAACCTCAAAGTCGCTCCTGTGTTCTTAGTTAGTGTTTCCACGACATTAAGTCTGCAGTTCGGTCCAGTCTGTAAATTGTAAATCCTTCTGATATAACTGCCTTGTCTGGCATATCCACAGATAGCCAAGCCTTGATACAGCACAACAATTGAGATGTCTGTCATCTGCTCCTGATAGAGCAGGCTTGCCCTCAGATCCTCAGTTTTATTCTCCAGCGACCGCACATTTGCCAGCAAGATGCTGGGTAGAGATGGTCTCATCCCTCTGCATTTCAGCCTGGCTTGGATTCCCCCACTCCTGCCTCATTCTCAGCCATGGCGACCAGTCTGAAAGAGAACATGCCTGATTGGTTTCGGTGCTTCAGTCGATCATGAGCTCTGAAGTTATGTTTCCCCTCATGTTCCCCTTAAACTTTTCACCCTTCTCCCTTAACCAATGATCTCTGGTTGCAGTCCCACCCAACCTCAGTGGACAAAGCCTGCTTGCATTTACCCTATCTATACCCCCATAATTTTGTATACCTCTATCAAATCTCCTCTCAATCTTCTACATTCCAAGAAATAGAGTCCTAACCCATTCAATCTTGCCTTATAACTCAGGTCTTCCAGACCCGGCAATATCATTGTAAATTTTCTCTGTGCTCTTTCAAACTTGTTTACATCTTTCCTTTAGGTAGGCAACCAAACCTTCAAACAATACTCCAAACTAGGCCTCAGCAATGTCTTTTACAACTTCAACATAACATTCTATCTCATGTACTCAATACTTTGATTTATGAAGTCCAATATTCAAAAAGCTTTCATTACAACCCTTTCTAGTTGTGGAGCCACTTTTAATGAATTATGGACCTGTATTCCCAGATCTCTTTGTTCTACCTCACTCCTCAGTGCCCTAACGTTCACTGTGTAAGACCTACCCTGGGTGGTCCAGCCGAGATGCAGCACCCCACACTTGTCTGTACCTGGCATTTTCAGCACATGTTTCCAGTTGATACAGACCCCACTGCAAGCTTTGATAGCCTTCCTCACTGTCCACTACATCCCCATTCTTGCAGACATCTGCAGATTTTCTGATCAAATTAACCACATTATCATCCAGATAGTTGATATCAATGACAGACAACAACAGATCCAGCACCGACCCCGGCGGCACTCCACCAGTCGCGGGCCTCATTCAGAGAGGCAACCATCTACAACCTCTCTCTGGATTTTCCTACAAAGGCAATGTCTAATCCAATTTACTACCTCATTTTGAATACCGAGCAACTGAACCTTTTTGACCTAACTCCCATGCAGGACCTTGTCAAATGCCTTGCTAAAGTCCATGCAGACAATATCCACTGCCTTGCTTTCATCCATTTCCTTGAGAAACTCTGTAAGATTGGTCAGACATGACCTATTACACTGACTATCCTTAATCAGCCCACCTCTATCCAAATACTTATATTTCATGACACATGCCAGTGATATAAACCTGGCTCTGATCCTGACGCTGATATCCAGTCCCTTAGAAAACCTTGCAATAACTTTCCCACTACTGATGTTGGACTCACTGGTCTGTAACTTCCTGGTTTATTTTAAAAAGCGGAACAATATTGGCATTTCTCCAATCCTCGGGTATCTCACCTGTCGCTAAGGATGATTTAAATGCCTCTGCTAGAGCCCCAGCAATGCCTGCACTTGCCTCCGCAGGGTCCAACAGAAACCTTTGTCAGTCCCTGTGGATTTGTCCACTCTAATTTGCCTCATGACAGCAAGCAGCTCCTCCTCTGTAATCTGTATAGGGTTCATGAAGTCAAAGTCGCTTTGCCCCACTTCTATAGACTCTGTGCCCATCTCCTAAGTAAATATAGATGCAAAAAATGCATTTAAAATCTTCCCCCATCTCTTCTGGTTCCACACAAGGATTACCATTCCGATCTTCCAAAGACGTATTTTGCCCCTTGCAATCCTTTTGCTCTTTACATATCTGTAGAATCCCTTCAGATTCTCCTTCACCTTGTCTGCTATGGCAATCTCATGCTGCCTTTTAGCTCTCCTGATTTCTTTCTTAAATGTTCTCTTGCATTTCATATACTCCACAGGTACCTCATTTGTTCCTACCTGTCGAAATGTGCTGTACACTTTCTTGTTTCCTTAACAAGGGCCTCATTATCTCTTGAAAACCAAAGTTCCCTACAGCTGTTACCTTTATCTTTTATTGAGACAGGCACATATGAGCTTTATAGTCTCAAAATTTCACTTCTGAAGGCCTCCCACTTACCAAACACACCTTTGCCAGAAAACAGCCTGTCCCAATACACACTTGCTAGATCCTTTGTGATACCATCAAAATTGGTCTTTCACCTGCAGACCAGACCTATCTTTTTGCATATTTACTTTGAAGCTAATGGCAATGTGATTACTAGCTGCAAAGTGTTCACCAACAAAGACTTCCGTCTCATTCCCTAATAGCACATCAAATATCGCACATTCTCTTGTTGGGACTTTGAGGTACTGATTAAGATAACTTTCCTGAGCACCTTTGACAAACTATATCCTATCTAGTCCTTTAACAGTATGGGTGTCTCAGTCAATGTGTGGAAAGTTAAAATCACCTACTATAACAAACTTACGTTTCTTCCAACAGTTTGCGATCTCTCTACAAATTTGTTCCTCTAATTCCCTTTGACTGTTGGGTAGTCTGTAATCTAGCCTCGTTAACCTAGTCATACCTTTTTTATTTCTCAGTTCCACCTGTAATGTCTCATGAGATGAATTCTCCAGTCTGTCCTGACTGAGAACTGCTGTGACATTATCCCTGACTAGTAATTAATTATTCATATTTGTGAAACCGATACATCATTCAATAAATAACTGGCAGAAAAAGAATTAAGCAATTAACTCAAATAACCCTTTGTTATTAACAGTTGCTAATCCAACTGATAATAAGGTCATTTTTAAGTACGCATTAGAACATAGAATTTAGGATTTTGAAATTTCAATGTTTTTAGTACTTTATATATGTAAAACACAATTCCTGACCAGTAATACCAGCTAGCATACTAGTGAAGTCAATTTGTTCACTATTTTGTGATCACTATTGAAACAACACAAACCTGTGAAATTGAAAAAAGGGCAGGACTAAACTCAACAATGATGCCCCACTGCTGCACAAACTTGCAGGTCAGAAAATCAGAACAAACTGTACATGCAGTTAATCTGAAATGCAAATAAAATACTGAGAAACCAGAGTGGAAGACATAAAATTCAGTGGCCTTTTCCACAAATGCTTCAAATTCAAGTTTATCATAATTTTAACCGTATATGTGCAAATGCAATAATGTTCCTTTGAACCAAGGTGCACAATATGTAAAGCTCAAACAACACATAAAGAAATATTACCACAAATAAATTAACAAATAATGAGGTGTATTTATGTCACAAGTTAAAAAGTAAACAGTTTAACGCTACTGGTGCTTCAGGCCTGAGTGGTGTCAGGGAGTTAGTCTCACGGCCTGGGGGAAGGAAGCTGTTTCCCATCCTAACAGTCCTTGTCGTTATGCTACAGTACCTCCTGCCTGATGGTGCTGGTGCTGGTGGTGGTGGGGGGGGGGGGGGTGGTCAGAGAGATTGCTGGATGTCTAGTGAGTGATCATTGACAATACTAAGGACCTTGCGTATGCAGCATTCCTGGTAAGTGTTATGTCCACACTAGACTGGAAAAATCCGTAACCAAAGCTTTTGCTCTTCGTTTTGACCCTCCGTCCACACTGAAATGGCGTTTTCCTCCCCCGAAAATGGAGCTTTTCTAAAACACTCTCCAGAGTGTTTAAATCTGAAAACGCTGGTTGGCCATTGAAGTGTGTACGGGGTAACCGGCTAATTTTAAAAACGCTGTCATGACGTGCTGGAACAAATGGTGGCAGCAGCACGGCATTTCATTGTTCTCTTGAATGCAACCCCCAAGACCACAACAACAATATCTGCCAATAGGTGTGTAACAGCCTAATGTAACATTGTATGGAAATAGTATACACTGATGCGGACACGTTTTGTACATTTAACAAGGTGCTTTATCAATGTATGAGGGATACGAGAGGATCATGGGACAGGAGGTCTGGGAAGAAAGACAAGGGGGGTGGGCACCCAGAGGATGGGCAAGGGGTATATTCAGAGGGACAGAGGGAGAAAAAGGAGAGTGAGAGAAAGAATGTGTGTATAAAAATAAGTAACAGATGGGGTATGAGGGGGAGGTGGAGCTTCGTGTGTGGCTGCATCAGGCTGTGCGTGAATCCCAGATACGTGGGCACAAAGTACCACTATGTGCCCAGGTTCTACCTGTCGCCCTGGCTACCAAGGAAGGGTCTGGCCCTTTTCCCGCGTAACACCCCTGTCAGCTGGCCGTTGCCTCCCTACCTGTCCTTCGTAGAAAAATTCTTCAAGGCCAACACATTTGACCGCAAGGCCATTAGACAGTGGTCAGCACGTACTGTCCTGCAAGCACTGCAGGAGAAGGACGTCATGGACGCAGTGGGGTGGTTCCCTGAGCAGACCGTCCAGTTCATCTGGCAAAATGCCTCATCGCCAGATCTCACCAACAGGCACAAAGACCTAGCCTGGCTGGCGGAGAGAGGGGATCTCCCAGTCAGATCCCTCCTGTACGCCCGGAATGTCATCTCCGCACCCCACTGCCCATGGGAGGAATGTAATGGGGTGGAGTCGGGGGCTCACCTCTTTGCACACTGTGGATTCGCAAAGAAGGTGTGGAAGAGAATGGAAGGGACAGTACTAAGATTCATCCCCAGCAGCTGCGTTACCGAGGACTCCGTGATCTACGGGCTGTTTCCGGGGACGCACACGGAGACAAACATCCGGTGCTGCTGGCAGATCATCAATTTGGTGAAAGACGCGCTTTGGTCTGCCCGAAACTTGGTGGTCTGCCAGCACATGGAGATGTCGGTGACTGAATGCTGCCGACTGGCTCACTCGCGCCTGCAGGAGTACGTGCTGAGGGATGCACTCAAGCTTGGTGCGGCCACCGCGAAGGCCTGGTGAGGTAGGACCACAGCTTAAGGTTCATCACCCGTGGGAGTGGGAGGGGTTGGGTGGGGAGGAGACCTACCCTCATCAGTGGTGGGGACAGATAATCAACATGATGCCCAAGGAATGGGTGGAATTGTTAATTTGGGAAAGTATTAGAGCCAACGCCTGCCTTTATTGTTGATAATTTTATTGTTAATAAGTTTTAACTCTTGACTAAGGGTTGAGAGTAAATGAACGGTTTATTGTAAACATCTTTCATTTGTAAATGAACAGAGAGTCAACACATAATTTTATTGTAAATAACTTTATTGAATAAGGACTCAGAGTCAATGAATGTTTTTTTCTTATATGTAAATAACTTTATTTTGTAATACTTTTCAATAAAGTATTTTTGGAAAAAAAATTTTTAAAAATTGTTTTGGAAAACCATGCTACTAGGAACTCCATTACACGGCTCTCGATCTTCATGGGTAGATTCTAGGGAGAGTTGGTCATGCTGCTTTACAGCCAGTTGATGTTCATGGATCCTTGTAGATCATTTTCTCCCAGTTTGGCCAACGAAATATTTGCTGCAGTCCCTGCATTGAATTTTGCGGTCTACAAAGATCGAGAGGGGCACAAATTCAACTGGGCACCAGTGAAAGTCATGGCACAAGCAAACATGTGGCATGCAAGACAATTCATAGAAGCATGGCAACCAATCAGCTGATTGATATGTGTATAAGCCAAGCATTCAGAGAGCACACCACAATTAACAGCACACTAATGATGTCTCCTCATATGGCGACAAGACATTTGCAAGTAAATTGCCAACATCGGCAAACAACTCAACCCAATTAGATAGATAGATAGGTAGAGAGGTAGACAGACAGACAGACTGATGAACAGACAGACAGATAGATAGAGATTTTCTGTTTATTAAATGTTCATTTGGTGTTTTTCATCAGAAGCAACTTTCTAGTTTATATTTGGTAAATACTTCCATTTAAGCACGCATTTTGATCTGATTGTCGAGATGTAAAGAGAACTTGCATTAGTTATTAAGTGGTCCATATTCATCATAACATTCTTCATTGTTTTCAGCTGCAATACAAAGCCACTTAGCTCTATGTTTTATTTGAGGATCTTAATTCTTCAATGAAAACAGCTGGCATTGGCCACTTGCCCCTCATGTCTACCCTGCCATCTAATGGGATCATAGCTGATCTGCCCCAAGCCTAATTTTTCATCTGTGCCAGTTTGACTTAGTTCTCAATTCATTATTCCAAAAACCTACCTTATTCTTTGAATACCCTTGGTGATCTAGTCTCCACACCTCCAGGATGGAGTATTTCAAAGATTTAACATCTTTCCATGTCCTTTGAAACATTCTGAGTAATTTTATAACATTCCTTTTTCTCTTTGTGCTTTCATTTGGAAGTATCTATAGGAGGTGCTCCCTCAAGAAGGCAATATCTTTCATTAAAGATCCTCACACCCAACCTTTCTGGAATGAGACTTCAAGCAGGAGGTACAGAGGCCTAAGGTCCCACACCACCAGGTTCAAGTATTTCCCTTCAACCATTTGGTTTTTGAACCAACGCTTCATGAACAGAGAAGCTTGTTTAAAAAGAGAACTTCGTGGACGTTTGGGCTCATTCCGGCGGCCCAATCAGCAGCAGGAGCAAGTCAAAGTGACGATGTTTCTCGCAGGTGGGTGATGTTTGTTTAAAGGTATAGAAGGGCCAAGTGAGGCAGCCATTGTTGGGGTGGCCACTATTGGGAGTGGACCAGTGGTGAGAGTAGGAGTGTCAGGCTTTGGCTCAAAGGAGGCTTTGACTCAGAAGAGGCGTTGGCTCTGGGTAAGGTTCTGTTAGGGTTCCATTTTTTTTTCTCTTACTGTACTTAGTGTAGTAAATGGTCATTGTGTGCTCTTCATGCCGGATGTTGGAGTCCTGGGAGACCGAGAGACTCCCAGGGAACTATATCTGCATGAAGTACATCTGGCTGCAGCTCCCTGAAGACCATGTTAGGGATCTGGAGCGGCAGCTGGATGACCTTCGGCTTGTACGGGAGAGTGAGGAGATAATTGATCAGAGTTACAGGGAAGCAGTCACCTCAAAGTTGCAGGAGGCGAGTAGCTGGGCGACTGTCAGGAGAAATGGAAGTCTGAATAGGCAGTTAGCAAAGAGCACCTCTGTGACCATTCCTCTCAATAGTATGTATACCATTGGATACTGTTGTGGGAGATGACCTCCCAGGGGGATGCCACGGAGACCAGGTTGCTGGCACTGAGCGTGGGTCTGAGGTGCAGAAGGGAAAGAGGGAGAAGAGGGGAGCGGTAGTGATAGGGGACTCAATAGTCAGGGGAACAGACAGGCGATTCTGTGGACGTGAATGGAACACCCGGATGGTATGTTGCCTCCCAGGTGCCAGGGTCAGGGATGTCTCACATCATACCAACAGCATTTTGGAGTGAGATGGCAAACAGCCAGATGTCTTGGTACATATCGGCACCAATGACATAGGAAGGAAAAGCAAAGAGGTCCTAAAAAGAGAATTTACAGAGATAGGTAGAAAGCTGAGAAGCAGGGCATCCAGGGGAGTAATTTCTGGATTGCTACTTGTGCCACGAGCCAGTGAGGGTAAAAACATGATGATTAGGCAGTTTAATGCATGGCTGAGAAGCTGGTGAAGGGGGCAGGGCTTCAGGTTCTTGGATCATTGGGATCTTTTTTGGGGGAGGTATGACCTGTTCAAAATGATAGGTTGCACCTGAACCTGAGGGGGACCAATATTCTTGCAGGCAGGTTTGTTAGAACTGTTGGGGAAGGTTTAAACTAATTTGGCAGGGGTGTGGGAACAGGAGCGAAGAGACTTGGGATAGGACAGATGGTAAAAAAGCAAAGATAGTGTGCAGTCAGAGTGTTAGGGAGGGCAGGCAGATGATAGGACAAAATTGCAGCCAGCAGGTAAATATCAATGTATTAGGAATGCTGACTCAAAAAGGGTAGCAAAATCAGCACTCAAAGTGTTATATCTTCACGCATGGTGAATAAGAAATAAAGTGAATGATCTTGTTGCACTATTACAGATTGTCAGGTATCATGTTGTGGCCATCACTGAATCGTGGCTTGTAGTTGGGAGCTAAATGTCCAAGGTTACACATTGTATCAGAGGGATAGGAAGGTCGGCAGAGGGGATGGCGTGGTTCTGCTGGTAAAGAATGGCATTAAATCAGTAGAAAGATGTGACATAGAATCAGAAGAAGTTCAATTCTTGTGGTTTGAGTTCAATAGGTTCAATAGGTAAATTTAATGTCAGAGAAATGCATCCAATACACATCCTGAAATGCTCTTCTTCGTAAACATCCACGAAAACAGAGGAGTGCTCCAAAGAATGAATGAAAGTTAAATGTTAGGGCACCGAAGCCTCCTCAGCTCCCCCCTCTCACGCATAAGCAGCAGCAAAGCGACAAACCCCCCCTCCCCCACCAGCAAAAAAAGCATTTGCATCCTCCACTGAGCACTCAAGCGTGCAGCAAAGCATCAATAAGGACACAGACTTGCAGTATCCCAAAGACTTACTCATTCACCCAGCAACTCGACGTACCACAGGCACTCTCTCTCCCTAAAAAGGGCAAAAGAGGTGTCCCCATTTCACAGCGAGAGGGGATACATAACAAAACAACTTGCCAATTTATAGTGTTAAAAAGTCTGTTAGGTCACTTTTTCCGAGCTCTGTGCTTTTGATCTTCCGTCTCTCACGACACACCAGTTTTCTGCAGTGGCACCGACCTTGAATCCCCCTGCCTCCAGAGCCACGAAAATCTAGCACCCTGAAGCCCCACTAGTCTTCTAGGCCGTGTCATTTGCATATCAAAAAGCGGCCGGTCATGAGACCCCGAGAGTGGGTCCCATAACCACAAAGAACCAAAGTCAGCGTGTAACTCCAGGTCAGGGTCTTCTAAGGGTAGGGAACGTTGACTCAGACCATGAGAGGCCTGCATCGGGTATTTTCATGCCTTACAAGGCGCAGATTGGAAGTCTGTGTGGGGCACCACTCCTCGTACAGACACAAGAGCAATGTGTGGTTAAGTGCCTTGCTCAACGACACAAACGTGCTGCCACAGCTGAGGCTCGAACTAGCGACCTTCAAATCACTAGACGACTGCCTTAACCACTTGGCCAAAGAGCCCTGTAAAGGAATAAGAAAGAGATATTAAAAATAGAAATAGAGCTGTTTCCAAATATGCAAGTAAAGGAATCGTCGTTAGGCGCCATCATCCTAAGCTCCACCCTCGAGTTAAGAAACTGCAAGGATAAAAGGACCCTATGGCAGTTATATACAGGCCTCCCAAAAGTAACTGGGATGCAGACCACAGATTACCATGGGAAATAGAAAAGATGTTTCAAAAGGGAGATGTTATGATAGTCATGGGAGATTTCAACATGCAGGTCAATTGGGAAAATCAGGTTGGTAATGTACCTCAAGAAAGTGAATTTGTTCAATGCCTCCGAGATGGCTTTTTAGAACAGATTGTCATTGTCTAGGGGATCAGCTAAACTGGACTGGGCGTCATGTAATGAACTGAAGGTGATTAGGGAGCTTAAGGTAAAAGAACCCTTAGGAGGCAGTGATCACAATATGATTGAGTTCATATTGAGTTGGGAGAAAGTAAAGTCTGATGTAGCAGTATTTCAGTGGAGTAAGGGAAATTACAGTGGTATGAGAGAGGAGTTGGCCACAGTAAATTGGAAGGAGGTACTGGCAGGGATGATAGCAGCGCAGCAATGGCATGAGTTTCTGGGAAAAATGAGGTAGGTGCAGGATAGATGTATTCCAAAATACTCAAATGGTGAAATAGTACAACCGTGGCTAACAAGGGAAGTCAAAGCTAATGTAAAAGCAAAAGAGAGGACATACAACAAAGCAAAAATTAGAGGGAAGATAGAGGATTGGGAAGTTTTAAAAAGCCTCCAGAGAGCAACTATCATGAGGAGGGAAAAGATGAAATATGAAAGCAAGCTAGCAAACAATATCAAAGTGGATAGTAAAACCTTTTTCAAGTATGTAAAAAATAAAAGAGAGATGAGAGTGGATATAGGTCTGGAAGAAAATGAGGCCAGAGAAATTTTAACAAGGGACAAGGAGATGGCAGATGACCTAAATGAGTATTTTGTATGAGCCTTCACTGTGGAAGACACCAGCAGTGTGCCAGATGTCGAAGGGTGTGAGGGAAGAGAAGTGAGTGCAGTTACTATTACAAGGGAGAAGGTGCTCAAAAAGCTGAAAGACCTAAGGGTACAAAAATCACCTGGACCTGATGAACTGTCGCTTAGGATTCTGAAAAAAGTAGTGGTAGAGATTGTGGAGGCATTAGTAATGATCTTTCAAAAATTACTGGACTCTGGCATGGTGTCAGAGGAGTGGAAAATTGCAAATGTCACTCCACTCTTTAAGAAAGGAGGAAGGGCACAGAAAGGAAATTTTAGATCATTTAGCTTGACCTCAGTGGTTGGGAAGATGCTGTAGTCAATTGTTAAGGATGAGGTTATGGAGTACTTGGTGACACAGGACAAGATAGGACAAAGTCAGCATGGTTTCCTTAAGGAAAATCTTGCCTGTATGGAATTCTTTGAGAAGATTACAAGTAGGACAGATAAAGGGAATGCAGGAGCAAAAAAGGATCAGCAACGATTGAACGGCAGAGCAGACTCAATGGGCCAAATAGCCTCATTCTCCGGCTGTCTTATGGTCAACCTGTGCAACGCTAATCACAACCTCAGTATGGCAACACTTTTTATTTCAGAATCAGAATCAGATTTAATATCACCCACATATTTTCCTAAGGCAGTACAATGAAATAATGGAATACATGATAAATAAATATAGCAAAAAACCTGTACAGATATGCTTTTTTGTGGAGGAGGGATTTGGGAGTCGATATGCCTGATCCATTTTGTTCATTTTTTTTGTGTGGGTGGAGGGATTTGGGTGTTGATGTGCCTGATCCGTTTTGTTGTTTTTTTTTGTACGGGAGGAGGGATTTGGGGGTCTATATACTTGTTTTGTTTTTGTTTGCTTTTTATTGCGGGGAGGTGGGATTTGGCAGTTGATGATTGCCTTGCTTTTTTTGCTTTCCTGGTTTCACGGCTACCCGGATAATCGAAGAATTTCAGAGTTAAATACTTTGATAATAAAATGAACCTTTCAACCTTTATGTCTATCGAATAGTTCAGTTAAAATAAGTAGTGCAAAATAACAGAAGTAAAAACAGGTACTGTTCGTGAGTTCAATGTCCATTTAGAAATCGGACTTTACAAAGCAAGCATAAAAGATGTTGAGCACATCTGGTAGTGAAGCATCACTGCTGTTCATGATATTAGGTTTTGCTTTGTAGGAAGTAATGGCCTGCATATCCTGCCAGAGTTGATGTGCATCCGATGTCGTCTTCTATCTCTGCTGGAATTGTTTCTTTGCTCTTGAAATAGCCCTCTGCAAGACATAATGGATTTTCTTATACAGACCTGGATCACCAGACTTAAGTCCCGCAGATCCAGCCCTCAGCAGACTTACAAACCTCCTGTATCATCCACAGCTTTTGGTTTGGGAATGTACAGAGTTTTTGTTGGCATACACTCATCCATACTGGTTTTAATGAAGTCGGTGATAACTGTGGCGTACTCATCCAAGCTCAAAGATGACTCCCTGAACACAGTCCAGTCTACTGATTCAAAGCAGTCCTGTAAGTGCTCGTGTGTTTCCTCACTACTGGTGCCGCAGTCTTCAGTCTCTGCCTGTACTTGGGGAGTAGAAGTACAGCCAGGTGATCAGACTCACCAAAGTGTGGGCTGGGTGTGGAATAGCATGGTAGGCACTCTTGGACTTAGTGTAAGAGTGGTCCAGCGTATTATTTCCTCTAGTGATACAGGTGATTTGTTGATAATAATTATTTAGTGACTTTATCAAGCTGCCCTGGTTAAAATCACACAAAATGACAGGGAAGGGATCAGGATGTGCTGTTTCATGCCTGTTGATTACATTGCCCTGTTTGTCTAGAGCTTGTTTGACATTAGCCTGAGGTGTAATGTACACCGCTACCGAAAAGATCACAGAAAACTTGCTGCAGGTAAAATGGCCGGCACTTAATTGCGAGATATTCCAGGTCTGGGTGAGCAATACTGGGATGTTACTGACATGCTAGTATGCCACGAGGAATTGATCATGAGGCATACACCTCCTCCTTTGCTTTTGAGAGACTCAACCCTCCTGTCTTGACGATGTATTGTGAACCCTGTATTCGAATTGCTGCATCTGGCATGAAAGGGGTTAACCATGATTCTGTAAAACAAAGAACACATGCATTCCTCTGATACAGCACCCTAACTCTGAGGTTGTCAGTTTTATTTACCAGAGACTGCACGTTTGCCAGCAAGATAGTTGGTATTGGGAGTAGAAAACTTCGCCTTTTTAAACACACCTTCAGTCCAGCATGTTGACCACTCTTTCGCTGGCAGCTTCTTAAAGAGGCAGTGTGCTGTCCACAGCCTGGTCCATTTCCATCGGTCTTAAGCAGCAACAGATTGTTTAATCACATTAGAACTTCATCAATGACTGTACACATCATAGATGCAGTTATGGTTCTCAGCTGTAGCAGGCTAAAACAAGAATATTTGTTGTTTTCCATTGTTTCCAATGACAGATGATATCAGAGTTGTCCGTGATGTTGGCGCCCCAAGAAGTGAACACTTAATTCATTAATTAACTAATTCATTTAAAAATCAAGATACAGCACATAATAGGCCCTTCCGGCTCTTCGAGCTGCAGTGCCCAACAACCCCTGATGAACCCTAGCCTAATCACAGAACAACTAACAATGACCAATTAACCTACGAACTGGTATGTCTTTGGATTGTGGGAGGAAACCAGAGCACTCAGAGGAAATCCATGCATTCCACGGAGAGGATGTACTGACTCCTTAGAGATAACGTAGAACTCCAGTGCCCCGAGTTGTAATTGTGTCGCACTAACCATGGTGCTACCGGGTTTAACTCTGTTGCACCATGACTTTACTTAGTTCTAATTGTGCTCGTTCTTGTGTAATGTATGTTTTTCTTGTGAATGTGTCTCCAATGCTGAGTCTGTGATGTTGCTGCAAGTTTTTAATTGTATGCTGTGCATGTGACAATAAACTTGACCTTGACTTTGACTTACACTCACAGCTCTCATAAAGTATTTGATTCCTTGGTCTCTGAACTACTTCCCCTTTTGTAATCCCAATTGTCAATTTAGCCTTTTTTTAGGGTTGTTTCCTGCACTCCATTCCTCTCCCCCGATCTTCTTACAATTCTTTTAAGTTAGAGATCCTACCTCAGTATCCACTTGTGGTTTTATCATCTGAAGTGCAGTAACTTTGCACTCCCTTAGTTTGTCAGGTGACAGACAACACTCCTATCATAGACTCCAGGTCTCTGATACTCTTCTCTCCTGCATTGGCCTTATCCTTCCCACCTTTCACATGGCAGATTAGACCCCAAGACATAGGAGCAGAATTAGGCCATTCGGCCCATAGAGTCTGCTCTGGCATTCCATTATGGTTGGTTATCCTTCTCAACCCATTGTCCTGCTTTCTCCCCATAACCTTTGGCACCCTTCCTAATCAAGAACTGTCAATCTCTGCTTTAAATATACACAATGACTTGACCTCCATAGCTTATTGTGGCAATGAATTCCAAAGATTCACCACCCTATTTCCTCATCTGTTCTAAAGGGCAGTCCTTCCATTGGAGGGACTGTCTACTGAGTCTCTGTGGGTGGAAATTAGAAACAGGAAGGGGTCAATAACTCTACTGGGTGTTTTTTTTATAGACCACCCAATAGTAACAGGGACATCCAGGAGCAGATAGAGAGACAGATTCTGGAATGGTGCAATTATAACAGGATAGTCATATTAAGAGATATTAATTTCCCCAATATTGATTGGCATCTCCCTAGAGCAAGGAGTTTAGATAGGGTGGACTGTGTTAGATGTGTTCAGAAGGTTTCCTGACCAATATGTCGATAAGCCTTCAAGAGGAGAGGCTGTACTTGATCTGGTATTGGGAAATGAACCTGGTCAGGTGTCAGATCTCTCAGTGGGGGAGCATTTTGGAGATAGTGATCATAATTCTAACTCCTTTACCATAACATTGGAGAGGGATAGGAACAGACAAGTTAGAAAAGTGCTTAATTGGAGTAAGGGGAAATATGAGGTTATCAGGCAGGAACTTGGAAGCATAAATTTGGAACAGATGTTCTCATGGAAATGTACGGCAGAATTGTAGCAAATGTTCGGGGTTATTTGTGTAGCGATGTGCATAGATACATTCCAATGAGACAGGGAAAGGATGGTAGGGTACAGGAACAGTAATGTACAAGGCTGTTGAAAATCTAGTCAAGAAGGAAAAAAAAGCTTATGAAAGGTTCAAAAAACTAGGTAATGATAGAGATTTAGAAGATTATAAGGCTAGCAGGAAGGAGTTTAAGAATGAAATTAGGAAAGCCAGAAGGGGCCACAAGAAGGCTTTGGCAAGCAGGATTAAGGAAATCCCCAAGGCATTCTACAAGTATGTGATGAACAAGAGGATAAGATGTGAGAGAATAGGACCAATCAAGTGCAGCAGTGGAAAAGTGTGTATGGATCCAGAGGAGATAGTGGAGGTACTTAATGAATACGTTGCTTCAGTATTCACTAGGGCCAGGATCTTAGCAATTGTAGGGATAACTTACAGCGGACTGAAAAGCTTGAGCATATAGACATTAAGAAAGAGGATATACTGGAACTTTTGGAAAGCATCAAGTTGGATAAGTCACTGGGACCGGACAAGATACACCCCAGGTTACTGTGGGAAGCGAGGGAGGAGATTGCTGAGCCTCTGGTCTCTGATGATCTTTGCATCATCAATGGGGACGGGAGAGGTTCTGGAGGATTGGAGGGTTGCAGATGTTGTTCCCTTATTCAAAAAAGGGAGTAGAGATCGGCCAGGAAATTATAGACCAGTGAGTCTTACTTCCAGTGTTGGTAAGTTGATGGAGAAGATCCTGAGAGGCAGGATTAATAAACATTTTGGAGAGGCATAATATGATTAGGAATAGTCAGCATGGCTTTGTCAAAGGCAGGTCGTGCCTAATGAGCCTGATTGAATTTTTTGAGGATGTGACTAAACACATTGATGAAGGTAGAGCAGTAGATTTCGTCACGTGTCCAGCAACAATGAATACATAATTGAGTCAAGTTTTAGAAACAAACAAAAACATTTATTAAACTCTGCTCAACAATAGTGAAAGTATTTAAATGACTAACTTAACCGGAGGTTAACTGCTATACAGCAACTCTGGAACAGTTCTTAAAGTGGTAAATTCAAACACAGTCCTAAAGTGGTAAATTTGAACACAGTCTTAAAATGGTAAATTCGAAAGTCCAAGTGATTTACACGGTCAATAAGGAGAGACTTCTCTGGAAATGGATTTCTTTGAAGACATGATGTTACTGCTGATTCTGTCCAAAGGATTCATGACGAAGGAAATAAAATGGCTTAAAGGAACTGACCTTTTCCCTGGTGAATGAACACTGCACAAGTCTTCCTGATCTTACAGTAGTTATCTCAGATGCAGGCCACTATTTCTGAACGAAGATTCAATAAGGTCGATCCTGTATTAAACTGCAGGAAGACTGTGGAAACTATAGAAAGGGTGCAGAGGAGATTTACAATGATGTTGCCTGGATTGGGGAGCATGCCTTACGAGAATAGGTTGAGTGAACTCGGCCTTTTCTCCTTGGAGCAGCGGAGGATGAGTGGTGACCTGATAGAGGTGTATAAGATGATGAGAGGCATTGATCATGTGGATAGTCAGAGGCTTTTCCCTAGGGCTGAAATGGATACCATGAGAGGGCACAGTTTTACGGTGCTTGGAAGTAGGTACAGGTGAAGTAGAGAGTGTTGAGTGCGTGGAATGGGCTGCCAGTGATGGTGGTGGAGGCAGATACAATAGGGTCTTTTAAGAGACTCCTGGATAGGTACATGGAGCTTAGAAAAATAGAGGGCTATGCCTAACCCTAGGTAATTTCTAAAGTAAGTACATGTCCAGCACAGCATTGTGGGCTAAAGGGCCTGTATTGTGTTGTAGGTTTTCTATGTTTCTATTCTGAGGCTTTGCCCACTGGGTCCAAGGCTCCCCCACTAATTGGAACATCCTCTTCACATCCACTCTCTCTAGGCTTTTCAACATTGGATGGATTTCAATGAGTACCCCACACATTCTTCTCAAACTGCAGCAAGTACAGGCTCAGAACCATCAAACGCTCTTGCATTAACCCTGTCAATTTCGGGATCATTCTAGCGAACCTCCTCTTAACCCTTTGCCAGGACATTCTTTCTTAGATGCGGGTCACAAAACTGCTCATATTCTAAGTGCAGTGTGACCAATGATTTATAAAGTCTCAGCATTACACCCTTGGATTTTATATTCCAGTCCTCTTAAAATGAATGCTATCATTGCATTTACCTTCCTCACCACCGACTCAAACTGCAAGTTAATCTTTAGGGAATCCTGCACGAGGGCTCCCAAGTCCCTCTGATTTCTGAATTTTCTCCCCGTTTAGAGAGTAGTCTACGTTCTCTCAGTCCTTCTCCAGCAGACGAGTCCCTCCACAGTTAAGAGTTGCATTGCTTCTCCCTTGTAGCAACCAATAACCGCATGCAGAGAACGGCAGAACCAAGTCGTGACTCGCGGGTTGTTGCTGCGCCGTTTCTGGAAATCTCGGGGAAGGAGCAGCCCTAACTAACTTCGGACTCACGTTTCGCTGCCATCTTCCGTAAGAACCGTGTAAGTCGAAAGGAGGTATTGCAAAATATTTTCTTATTCCATATTACCTTACATTTTTCCACATACCTTACGATAACAGATTACTATGGACGTTAAAATGTGTGTTTATATTCGCCCCACCTTTTTAATGCCTCGCTTACGCTCCTTTGTACTGTATTCCTTCAGGTCTCCAATTCGTTCTCAACCTTGTTTCTTTTAGTATTGCGAGTGCCTTCATCAACACCTTCACTAGAGGGGTGGGGTGGAGAGGCGGGCTGAGAGGATCGACTCTCGGCATCTCGCTATAAAAGAGCAGCCACCTGAGTTGATGAGGCGACTTTCCTCCCGCTGGCCACTTGTTACCCGACTGCTGCTGCTTAGAACGAACGAGTATGCGGTCTACGCTGCTGCTGCTGCCGCCCTTACTGGCGCTGCTCGCCGTCTCCCGGGTCAGCCCGGAAAAGCCGACGCTGCTCAGGCTGTGCGGCCGCGACCTGATACGGGCAGTGGTCTACATGTGCGGCGCTTCGCGCTGGCGGAGAGAAACCGGACCCAACGAGATGCTGGGTGAGCTGGCGTTCGCCGTCCCGCCGAAAACTCTCCTAGTTCCAACTGTTTCAAAAAGTTTTCCTGAGAAGCCGCTTTAATAGTTTGCGCCAGAGAATGTTTGATTCATTCGCTACATTTGAACCTAATTTTTGCACTTGATGTTGTAATTGGCCAACTTTGTTTTCTTTCTGAATATTAAAAATAAGGTTTCTTCCATTTGTTTTGGAATATAACAGAAATTAAGAGTGGCAATTTAATCACCACTCTTCAATATGCATGATAATGCATCATCGTACTTCGTAAATATCTAATGTATTAAAATTGCACTTTATTACTAAAATATAATTTCGAAGTCCTTGCCTTCGGTTTGAATTGGGTGGTCAGATTAAACTGTACTTACGAATAAAAATTTCTGCAGAGATATTTTGGCGAGCGAATCTCAGACGTTGTGTTTTGTTTTGGGTCACCAACAGAGCATCAGAAACCACCGTTCGTGGGATTCCACCTTTCAAAACGGCTCCTCGCCCAAGGTTTGGGATCATCCAGCGGAGAGGATTCGAGTTACAGACGGGACCTTTTGGAAGACATGTTGGCGGTTTACCAGAATGCACCCCGGGACAAGCGTCTATTCAATCAAACTCATGCCGATCTCTGCTGTCGGAGGGGCTGTACCAAAAGGCAAATCAGCTTTTTCTGCTGAAGCGCCGAGGAGCGGCATCCGATTGCTGCCACGGGTATCTTTGGCCTGGGAGCCATCGGAGCATTGTTTGTGTTTAAATGCAAAATACAGTACTGTATAATTGTTGTTCAACGCAAATTCGGTGTACGGCGTCTGTTAATCGATTGGAAAAGAAACATTTTAGGGTGCAAGAATGCGCTCTCTGTTAAATGTTGACATAACAATAAAATTGAGCTGAAATTTGAAAGTGTCATTGCGTAATTGAAACTAATCAAAAATCGCACATATCAATAGCACCGATAACTGCGCCGGGCTGGATAAAGCATATTTGATACTAGTAGCTAGGGTGTTGCACAGTGTAATCAGGGGTAGGCAACATTTGAAGATTTCACCATCGGATGAGTTATTTGGAAGCTACTAATTAGGAATTTGCAATCAGGTGATCTTTGGCTCTCAACTAGGCGTCAAACTGGATGCAAAGCTTCATACAGTCTCGTGCAACTAAAACGTTTTGAATTTCGGGCACCTTCAGCAAGAATACATAAGATAGAACGTTCTTCTTTCCTCAAAATGGAATGGGAACCTAATTGTTCGAGTTATAAAAAGAATCCATAACACGATGCAAAAAATAGTTCATACGTGAGAAGGGAACGGTAAAATCTCTGATTACCGCACTTTTCTTGCACCTGATTTCGTGAATCCTATAATGCAACGGTTTACAAAACATTATAGACTACCGAAATAAATAGTTTCTGAATCGTTCGTGTATATTTGAGGATATGAATGAGAAAAGAAAGCAGTATTAGGTCATTCAAATCTTGTCAACTATGGATGAAGATAATACTTTATAGTCTCATTTCTACCTAATGCACTAACTCTAGCTTGGTTCTCTTAAAAAAAATCTGAATTACTTCAAAACCCCCTCACTGACAGAGGTACAAATCATCCATTTGGGCAAAGGATTGTCGTCTGGTTTAAGGTCTCCAAAATTGACGATTCTTCAAACTATTGTAAAATGATTTGCCTGGTTCCAGACACCTGGAGTTAGGAAAACAATAGGGCCCACAAGCCCTATATGAAGTGCTACTGAGATCACTCATATTTTGAGGTGATCATGGTATAGGAAGGATGTCATTCAGCTCGCAACAATGCAGAAAAGATTCACAAGGCTCTTATTTTAATTGAGTTAGAAGGAAAGAGTGGCTAGGCTGGGGCTGGAGGGAAGAACACTGAGGAGGGAGTGTACTTAAGGTTAAAGTCTGTTCCGATTCTTGTGGCCCATCAGGCCGGTGCTTATGCCGGTTTCTGTGGCGTGAAGCGACTGAGTACGAGACTCCCCCCTCCCCCGGATAGGATGCCAGTCTATCGCGAGGTCAATCCCCGGCATTTGCCGGTACCCATTTTCAGCTGAGTGGAGCAATGTGTGGTTCAGTGCCTTTCTCAAAGACACAACACGCTGCCTTGGCCGAGACGAACCCAGGACCTTCAGATCATGAGCCCAACACCCTAACCACTTGGCCAGAGAGCTTTATAAACTAATCATGGGCGTAGATAAGGTGGATGACCAGAATCTCTATGCCTAGGTTAGAGGAGTCTAAAGGCATGTTTTTAAAGTAAGATGGGAAGGGGACCTGAAGGCAGTTTCCCAGTTGGTGGATGTTGGGTGTGAAATGAGCTTCCAGAGGAAGTGGTAGAAGTAGGTCTAATCACAATACATTTGGACAGGTAAGTGGATAGGGAGGGTAGAGGAATATAGGCCAAATGCAGATTAATTGGACTAGTTGGTCAACGTGAATGAATTGGGATGAAACCTGTTTCTGTGCTGTATGGCCTTTTGTTTTTCTGAACACTATTTAATTCAAATGAGTCAATCCTAACCTCAACCATAACCATTGATTATGTAGTGAGAACAGTCCAATTAACAATGTTACAGGTACATTTTCACCATAACTCTATATAATTAGAGCAAAAATCATCTTTCTTCTTGCACTCAAATCACATGTAATTTTGTCCAATGTATGATCTGCCTTTCTCAACAGTGATAAGTTTCAGTGATGCATGTGCAAGGTCTTTAAACCAAAATATGCATGCTTTATTTACCTTCTCTTTAGTTACCATGCAAACATTTATTGAAACCGTTTTCATTCAGACCACTGTGAGAACTTAAATCATTTTAGAAAGTGACCAGATCTAGCAAAAGTGCCTATGGAATCCCAATTAAAATCCACACAAACATTTGCCATTCAACAGTATAATAGCGAGATAAATATTCATAGTTTTAATTATCAATTTAAACAGCATGTTCCTTTGAATACTGAACTTTTATATGACTTTATGAATCTCAATAATGCAAAGCAAATTAAATATATCCAATAAAAACAAGATTTTGACCCATTGTGGTTTAATTATTTAAATATGAAACATTCATATTGTTTTCCATTCACATTTTATTGTCAGTTTTTAATACCTTTCCCCCATTCCACTATTTCCTCACTCAAGTAGTCATCCTTTTCATTTCTATCCAATCTTATTCCTTTATAAAACCCTTATTTTCCTGTGCAGTAGTTTTCTCCCCATGCTCATTTTTTTCTTTTATCAACTGTTACTTGTACCAATATATACCAGGATTTTCATTTCTCCATCTTATCCCTTCTATACGACCTGTCATGTGCAGGAAAACAAGTATCAGCTACATGATCATATAATAGATTTTTCAACAAATCTGCTTTATCCCTGGTCACTATACAGCTAAACAACACCTTATTTAAATATTTTTTCTAACTAAAGATAACTTAGTTGAGGTTATCTTTCAAATGCCACTGGAACAAAAGATTCTGAAGTCCATTGGCACCATCTTATAATCTTTATTTAAGTATCTGCTGGTGTGTGAAATTGTTTCAGCTACAGTCATCAGTTTCACATGTTCTGCTACTTTCAGGCTTCTCTTCTCAAAATGATTCTTAAGCCAGTATTGGAGCAAGTTAGTTCCTCCCTTCTTGGAATACAATATGCTGATTAAGTAAATGGTTCAAGATGTCTTCTAAGAAATTCTCCTACTTGGACCATAATTTTCAGGTTTTCCATCTACAATCTAATTACATATCTAGGATTTCCCATAAGCTCAGTTTATACAATTTGATTTTTACACAGAGGTGAATGCCACGGTACCGTAGCAGTTCGTGCAATGCTATAACATCAGAGTTTGGAGTGAAATCCCAGTATCCTCTGTAAGGAATCTGTATGTCGCCCCTGTGGAGCATGTGAGTTTTTCCCAGGTGCTTGGGTTTCCTCACACAGTCCAAAATGTACACGGTAGATTAATTGGTCATTGTAAATTGTCCCATGATTAGATTAGGGTTAAATTGGGGCTGCTGGGTCTGCTGAGATGGCACAGCTCAAGGGGCCTACTCTGTGCTATATCGTCGGTAGATCTAAACAAGGCTTTGTTGTCAGTCTTGTGTAATATCTTTCAAATACAGTTCATTCCATACTACTTATATTTACATTTTTCTCCATTATATCAATCATTTTCCTTTAAAAAGTATTTTGACTTTAATTCCATTTACAAAATACCATTTACTCTATTTATATTATAGCAAATAGACTTTCTTTAACCTCAACCATCATACAATAATCTCATTTTCTCATCTGAAGGCAGTTCTTTGCTATTAGTTGGAGACGAATCATGACCTGCTTCATGATTAACTTACGCATCCCTTCTGTTGTCCATTTCTCATCACTGAACATAATACAGCTACAGATCAAACCTTGGTCTGCAAGGTTTCGTATCACATCTTGTGACATGCATATCCTTTTAGTTTTTATGAACTAAACTATATCAATCCTTCCCTAGTTTCCTCATAACAGCCACCATACTCAGTGACAAGAAAGTAGACAACCCGCAGTCTAGGATAAAAATCTAGGACAATAGGGCTACAGTATTGTGGGGAGATTTAGATCTGATTAACAAAACACTGCATTTTAATTCAATCCCTCAATAGTTTGACGAGTCACAGACAATACAGAATAATTCTATCATTTTCCCTTTAGCTATTCCCTGCAATTTTTTTGTACTATAAACTGGTTTCAAAACATAGCTGGAAATAAAACTAATAGTGAAAACAATATTGTGTTGTCTTAAATGTATATAAGTATTTCATGTACAGTATATAAGTGTTTCACTTCAATTAAGTATTTTATGATATTCAGTATTGGATACACAAATTTATGTACAATAGAAAAATATTTTTGATAAATTTATCTAAAAATACTGATTTCAATATTTAGACATGATTTTAAGCTAACTACAGTATACATTTTCTGCATGTTGTATTCATGGTTAACAAATTTTAGGGTTATTGCAATTAAGAAATGAAGACATGGTTCAAATCTTTTTTCTACCATTTAAAGGTCTTTCTTCATGTAACTGTAGGAAAGCATATCGTTATGTTTTCTTAATATGTGGTACACAACACCGATTCCATCCTATATTAGTTGACCATAGCCAATACTACAACTATTTCACTTGAGGAAAAAGAGTCAGACTTCACAATTTTGGCGGGGGGGGGCGCGGGGGAGATGAGGAAATGAACTGTGAAAGTCAGAGAAGCAAATTAATGAGTACAGCAGTAATCTCACCACAACAGAACAACTTGGCCCACCTGAGCATGATAATGGGGTGTGGTCCATGCCCGTGCAATTTGTGCTCGCTTAAGAGATCACACAAGGTGGGGGGGGGGGAAGAAAATGAAGACAAATGGGTTTTTGAATGATTTTCTGTCTTTGAACTGGCTTCAGTACATTCCTATTCGAATATTCTCTTTTCCTGCATCGTAAAGCAACTGCACGATTTGCCATAATGGTTTAGAAGAATAATACCCATTCTGTTGCCTCACAAATAGAGAAACCTTGGAGACAATGCGAGAGGGATGATAGGCAGGTGATAGAGAAGGGATGCACTCAGACCAATGGTTTGAGATGCTAGAAACATGATGAACAAAGCGGAGGAGCTTAGAGCGTGGATCAGTACTTGGAGCAATGATGTTGTGGCCATTACAGAGACTTGGATAGCTCAGGGGAAGGAATGGTTACTTAGAGTGCCAGGCTTTAGATGTTTCAGAAAGGACAGGGAGGGAGGCAAAAGAGGTGGGGGCGTGGCATTGCTGATCAGAGATAGTGTCACGGCTACAGAAAACGAGGATGTCATGGAGGGATTGTCGCCATGGGTGGAAGTTAGAAACAGGAAGGGGTCAATAACTCTACTGGATGGTACTTTTTATAGACCACCCAATAGTAACGGGGACATCGAGGAGCAGATAGGGAGACAGTTTCTGGAAAGGTGTAATAATAACAGGGTTGTCGTGGTGGGAGATTTTAACTTCCAAAATATTGATTGGCATCTCCCTAGAGCAAGGGGTTTAGATGAGGCGGAGTTTGTTAGGTGTGTTCAGGAAGGTTCCTTGACATAAGATGTAGATAAACCTACAAGAGGAGAGGCAGTACTTGCTCTGGTATTGGGAAATGAATCTGGTCATGTGTCAGGTCTCTCAGTGGGAGAGCATTTTGGAGATAGTGATCAAAATTCTATCTCCTTTACCATAGCATTGGAGAAGGATAGGAACAGACAAGTAAGGAAAACATTTAATTGGAGTAGGGAAAATATGAGGCTATCAGGCAGGAACTTGGAAGCATAAACTGGGAACAGATGTTCTCAGGGAAATGCATGGCAGAGATGTGGCAAATGTTCAGGGGATATTTGCGTGGTGCTCTGCATAGGTATATTCCAATGAGACAGGGAAAGGAAGGTTGGGCACAGGAACCTTGGTGTACAAAGGCTGTTGAAAATCTAGACAAGAAGAAAAGAAAAGCCTATGAAAGGTTAAAAAAAACTAGGTAATGATAGAGATCTAGAAGATTATAAGGCTAGCAGGAAGGAGCTTAAGAATAAAATTAGGAGAGCCAGAAGCGGCCACGAGAAGGCTTTGGCAAGCAGGATTAAGGAAAACCCCAAGGCATTCTACAAGTATGTGAAGAGCAAGAGGATAAGATTTGAGAGAATAGGACCAGTCAAGTGTGACAGTGGAAAAGTGTGTATGGAACTGGAGGGGATAGCAGAGATACTTAATGAATACTTTACTTCAGTATTCACTACGGAATAGGATCTTGGTGGTTGTAGGGATAACTTACAGTGGATTGAAAAGCTTGAGCATATAGACATCAAAAAAAGATGTGCTGGAGCTTTTGGAAAGCATCAAGTTAGATAAGTCTCTGCGATGGGATGTGATGTACCCTAGGCTACTGTGGGAGGTGAGGGAGGAGATTGCTGAGCCTCTGGCAATGATCATTGCATCATCAATGGGGATGGGAGAGGTTCTGGAGGATTGGAGGGTTGCAGATGTTGTTCCCTTATTCAAGAAAGGGAGTAGAGATAGCCCAGGAAATTATAGACCAGTGGATCTTACTTCAATGGTTGGTAAGTTAATGGAAAAGATCCTGGGAGGCAGGATTTATGAACATTTGGAGAGGCATAATATGGTTAGGAATAGTCAGGTTTTCTTTGTCAAAGGCAGGTCGTGCCTTATGAGCCTGATTGAACATTTTGAGGATGTTACTAAACAGATTGATGAAGGTAGAGCAGTAGATGTAGTGTATATGGATTTCAGCAAGGCATTTGATAAGGTACCCCATGAAAAGTTTATTGAGAAAGTAAGGAGGCATGGTATCCAAGGAGATCTTGCTTTATGGATTCAGAATTGGCTTGCTCACAGAAGGCAAAGGGTGGTTGTAGATGGGTCATATTCTGCATAGAGGTCGGTGACCAGTAGTGTGCCTCAGGGATCTGTTCTGGGACCCCTTCTCTTTGTGATTTTTATAAATGACCTGGATGAGGAAGTGGAGGGATGGGTTAGTAAATTTGCTGATGACACAAAGGTTGGGGGTGTTGTGGATAGTGTGGAGGTTACTATGGGACATCGATAGGATGCAAAACTGGGCTGAGAAGTGGCAGATTGAGGTGAGGTGGTTCATTTTGGTAGGTCAAGTATGATGGCAGTATATAGTATTAATGGTAAGACTCTTAACAGTGCGGAGGATCAGAGGGATCTTGGGGTCCTAGTCCATAGGACACTCAAAGCTGCTGTGCAGGTTGATTGCATGATTAAGAAGGCATACGGTGCATTGGCCTTCATCAACTGTGGGATTGAGTTCAAGAGCTGAGAGGTAATGTTATAGCAATATAGGATCCTGGTCAGACCCCACTTGGAGTACTGTGTTCAGTTCTGGTCACCTCACTACAAGAAGGATGTGGAAACCATAGAGAGGGTGCAGAGGAGATTTATAAGGATGTTGCCTGGATTGGGGAACATGCCTTATGAGAATAGTTTGAGCGAACTCAACCTTTTCTCATTGGAGCACCAGAGGATGAGAGGTGACCTGATAGAGGTGTATAAGATGATGAGAGGCATCGATCGTGTGGATAGTCAAAGGCTTTTTCTCAGGGCTGAAATGGCTAACATGTGAGGGCACAGTATTAAGGTTCTTGGAAGAAGGTACAGAAGAGATGTCAGGGGTAAGTTTTTTACTCATAGAGAGTGGTGAGTGCCTGGAATGGGCTGCTGGCGATGGTGGTGGAGGCGGATACGATAGGGTCTTTTAAGAGACTTCTGGATAGGTACATGGAGCTCAGAAAAATTGCAGGCTATGGGTAACCCTAGGTAATTTCTAAAGTAAGTACATGATCGGCACAGCATTGTGGGCTGAAGGGCCTGTATTGTGCTGTAGGTTTTCTATGTTTCAATACACACACACTCGAAACTGTACTGATGCAAATCTTGAACTCCAGTCTACAGTGGATGCAATCTCACTGGGTCTTCACTCTGCTTTGAAGTGCCTAGTTGACAGCAGGCTGCTGTTCATCAGTTAAATACCATTTCCCCTCATAATTAGTCACCAAATATCTCAACATGGGCTTCTGTACTTCCCTCAGCCACTGGGTCCTTGATATCATTGGGAGATCAGTCAGTCCAGATCACTGATAATTGCTCCTCCATGCTGACAATCAAGCCTGGTGCACCTCAAAGGTGCATGCTTAGCCCACTAGTCTACTCTCTCTACACTCTTGTCCACGTGACTAAGCACAATTTAAATGGCATCCATAAATGACACCACTGTTAATGGTAAAACCTCAGATTTCAATGAGTTGCTGTAAGGAGCGAGACAGGTCATCTGGTTGAGTACTGTTTCAACAATCTTGCACTCAATGTGAGTAAGATCAAAGAACTGATTGTGGACTTCAGGATGGGGAAGTCAGGGGAAGTCACGAGTCATCGTCAAGTGATCAGTGGTGGAAAGGGTGAGCAGTTTCAGGTTCCTGGGTGTCAGTATCTCAGAAGATCTATCCTGGGCACAGCAACTGATAAATCATGAAGAAGGCACGCTAGTGGTCTACTTCATTAGGAGTTTGATTAGATTTGGAATGTCAGCAAAGACTCTTACAAAATTCTATAACTGTACGGTGGAGAGAATTCTGACTGGTTGTATCACTGCTTGGTTTGGAGACTCCAATGCACAGGATTGCAAGGCTGTAGAGGGTTATGACTCAGACAGTTCCATCATGAGCACAACCCCACCACCAAGGATAGCTTCCAAAGGGGGAGCCTCAAGAAGGCATCATCCATCATTAAGGACACTCACTATCTAGAACATGGCCTCTTTTCATTACCCTACCATTGGCGGGGAGGTACAGGAGCCTGAAAGCACACTCAACAATTTAGTAACAGTTTCTTCCCCTCTGCCATCAGATTTCCAAATGGTCCATGAACACCATCTTGTTATTCTTTGTTTTGCACTACCTACCCTTTGCACTATTCTGCTGCTGCAAAACGACTTAGCGGAGGGTATAGAGACAACAAACATTGTTTAGCTTTCTGAATGGTCTATAAACACTAACTCACTTTTCCTTTTTTTGATGCATTATTTATTTTGTAATTTATAGTCATTTTATACCTTTGGATTGTACTGCTGCTACAAAAAACAGATTTCACATCATATAAGAGTAATGATAAACCTGATTCTGAAAGTTCTCTCATGATTTTTATTTCTTACCAATTTCTTTGATGGTGCTTTGCCTGGGAGTATCTATCACTATGCTGGCAATTGGAACTATGCCAGAAATTCCCAAGATATTTACTTCTATATTTTATTAACATCAAATTCAAAATGGGCCACTTCTAGATATCAAGTATAGGATCAAAGGTTGTTTTAAAATAAATGCTTTTTAGTTGCACATATGGAAACTGGATTAATCCTTCCTTCAAATATAATTCTCCTACCTTCTTTACTTATAAGAAGAGGCAAGGGAAGGGAACAAAATTGAATCTAAGAGTGAGCAACATCTTACAGGTGGGTGAGAATCCAATTTATAAAAGCAAGGGAGGTAGGCATCAAATGGCCCCTGAAATATTGATCACTACTGATGCCAAACAGCATGTTTACTGTACAAGTTTTATATTTAGTATTATTTTAATATTTTTTATTATATTGCACAAATGTATTTCACTCAAAGTACACTCCATAAACATTAGCAACAGCAAAAAGAGATCGATTACAGAAAGAGAAGGAAGAAAACGTGTCTGTATTGGTGTTCCAGAGAAATCGACTACCAATCCGCATGCTCTGTCCATTCAGCTGTCCAATGTGGATTAAAACAATAATCTTGTATCGTGGAATCATGAGATCCTTTACTTGAGCCTTTATAACCTAAAAACGATAAATATAAATGCAATTTGTTAAATATTCTCTGAACCCATGTCAGTCCTCTCAACAACAGAAGGTCATCCAATCCCAGAGTGTACAATATAAAAGCCCTTACTCAGCAAAAAATACATCTACACACATATTTCAAGGAATTAGGAGCCACAATACTCTGCTCTCCCTCCTGCCAAGGATTTTCAATACTGAGGCATATTTTTTTTCCAAGATTTTTCCTAGCAATGAATGCCCAAAAGTTTTTACTTTCAATGGGATTAACTACATTTTGACTCCCAATAGTCACAGTCCAGCGGATGCAATTTAATGTGGATAAATGTGAAGTTATCCACTTTGGCAAAAATAGGAAAACAGATTATTATCTGAATGGTGGCCGATTAGGAAAAGGGGAGGTGCAACGAGACCTGGGTGTCATTATACACCAGTCATTGAAAGTGGGCATGCAGGTACAGCAGGCGGTGAAAAAGGCGAATGGTATGCTGGCATTTATAGCGAGAGGATTCGAGTACAGGAGCAGGGAGGTACTACTGCAGTTGTACAAGGCCTTGGTGAGACCACACCTGGAGTATTGTGTGCAGTTTTGGTCCCCTAATCTGAGGAAAGACATCCTTCCCATAGAGGGAGTACAAAGAAGGTTCACCAGATTGATTCCTGGAATGGCAGGACTTTCATATGAAGAAAGACTGGATGAACTGGGCTTGTACTCATTGGAATTTAGAAGATTGAGGGGGGATCTGATTGAAACGTATAAGATCCTAAAGGGATTGGACAGGCTAGATGCAGGAAGATTGTTCCCGATGTTGGGGAAGTCCAGAACAAGGGGCCACAGTTTGAGGATAGAGGGGAAGCCTTTTAGGACCGAGATTAGGAAAAACTTCTTCACACAGAGAGTGGTGAATCTGTGGAATTCTCTGCCACAGGAAACAGTTGAGGCCAGTTCATTGGCTATATTTAAGAGGGAGTTAGATATGGCCCTTGTGGCTACAGGGGTCAGGGGGTATGGAGGGAAGGCTGGGGCGGGGTTCTGAGTTGGATGATCAGCCATGATCATAATAAATGGCGGTGCAGGCTCGAAGGGCCGAATGGCCTACTCCTGCACCTATTTTCTATGTTTCTATGTTTCTATCCTTTCTCAGATATGGGACCTAAAACACACAATATTCCAAATGCGGTATGACCAATGCCTTAAAAAGCATCAAGCAACACACACAAAAAGCTGGATGAACTCAACAGACATTACATCCTTGGTTTTATAGTCTGGTCTTCTCGAAAGGAATGCTAACATTGCATTTGCCTTCCTTTCCACTGACTCAGCCTGCAAGTTAACCTTTAGAGAATCCTACACTAGGATTCCCAAGACCCTTTGCGCCTCCAATTTCTGAATTTGCTCCCTGTTTAGAAAGTGGTCTATGCCTTTATTCTGTCTACCAGTGTGCATGGCTGTACACTTCCCTACACTTTATTTCATCTTCCACTTCTTTGCATTGGTGATCAGAAGAACATTGGTACCTTCTTAAGCACCTTATCTAGCTGTGTAGCTATATTCAGGGTACCTTGTACCCACGTACCAATGTTCTTCTGATCACCAACGCAAAGAAGTGGAAGATGAAATAAAGTGTAGGGAAGTGTACAGCCATGCACACTGGTAGACAGAATAAAGGCATAGACCACTTTCTAAACAGGGAGCAAATTCAGAAATTGGAGGCGCAAAGGGTCTTGGGAATCCTAGTGTAGGATTCTCTAAAGGTTAACTTGCAGGCTGAGTCAGTGGAAAGGAAGGCAAATGCAATGTTAGCATTCCTTTCGAGAAGACCAGACTATAAAACCAAGGATGTAATGTCTGTTGAGTTCATCCAGCTTTTTGTGTGTGTTGCTTGATGCTTTTTAAGGCATTGGTCATACCGCATTTGGAATATTGTGTGTTTTAGGTCCCATATCTGAGAAAGGATAGAAACATAGAAACATAGAAAATAGGTGCAGGAGTAGGCCATTCGGCCCTTCGAGCCTGCACCGCCATTTATTATGATCATGGCTGATCATCCAACTCAGAACCCCGCCCCAGCCTTCCCTCCATACCCCCTGAGCCCTGTAGCCACAAGGGCCATATCTAACTCCCTCTTAAATATAGCCAATGAACTGGCCTCAACTGTTTCCTCATCTCTGTCCTAAAAGGCTTCCCCTTTATCCTCAAACTGTGACCCCTCATTCTCGACTTCCCCAACATCGGGAACAATCTTCCTGCATCTAGCCTGTCCAATCCCTTTAGGATCTTATACGTTTCAATCAGATCCCCCCTCAATCTTCTAAATTCCAACGAGTACAAGCCCAGTTCATCCAGTCTTTCTTCATATGAAAGTCCTGCCATCCCAGGAATCAATCTGGTGAACCTTCTTTGTACTCTCTCTAAGGCAAGGATGTCTTTCCTCAGATTAGGGGACCAAAGCTGCACACAATACTCCAGGTGTGGTCTCACCAAGGCCTTGTACAACTGCAGTAGTACCTCCCTGCTCCCGTACTCGAATCCTCTCGCTATAAATGCCAGCATACCATTCGCCTTTTTCACCACCTGCTGTACCTGCATGCCCACTTTCAATGACTGGTGTATAATGACACCCAGGTCTCGTTGCACCTCCCCTTTTCCTAATCGGCCACCATTCAGATAATAATCTGTTTTCCTATTTTTGCCACCAAAGTGGATAACTTCACATTTATCCACATTAAATTGCATCTGCCATGAATTTTCCCACTCACCCAACCTATCCAAGTCACCCTGCATCCTCTTAGCATCCTCCTCACAGCTAACACTGCCACCCAGCTTCGTGTCATCCGCAAACTTGGAGATGCTGCATTTACTTCCCTCATCCAAGTCATTAATATATATTGTAAACAACTGAGGTCCCAGCACTGAGCCTTGCGGTACCCCACTAGTCACCGCCTGCCATTCTGAAAAGGTTCCGTTTATTCCCACTCTTTGCTTCCTGTCTGCTAACCAATTCTCCACCCACACCAATACCTTACCCCCAATACCGTGTGCTTTAAGTTTGCACACTAATCCCCTGTGTGGGACCTTGTCAAAAGCCTTTTGAAAATCCAAATATACCACATCCACTGGTTCTCCCCTATCCACTCTACTAGTTACATCCTCAAAAAATTCTGTGAGATTCGTCAGACATGATTTTCCTTTCACAAATCCATGCTGACTTTGTCCGATCATTTCACCGCTTTCCAAATGTGCTGTTATCACATCCTTGATAACTGACTCCAGCAGTTTCCCCACCACCGACGTTAGGTGGTGCATTGGACGATATGCGGACATTGGAGAGACTCCAGAGGAGATTTACAAAAATTATCATGGGAATGAAAGAGTTAACATACGAGGAGCATTTGATGGCTCTGGACCTGTCCTGACTGGAGATAGAAAAAGTAAGAGAGGATCTCTTGAAACCTACTGAATATTGAAAGGTCTAGATTGAGTGGAACTGAAGAGGAGATTTCCATTAGTGGGAGAATCTAGGACCAGAGGACACAGCCTCAGTAAAAGGATGCTCCTTTAGAATAGAGATGAGGAGAAATTCCTTTAGCCATGGATGGTGAATCTGTCAAGTTCATTGCCATAGATGGCTATGGAGCTCAAGGCATTGGGTATATTTAAAGTAGACTTTGATAAGTTCTTGGTAAGGGCACCAAACACTACGGTAAGAAGCCTAGAGGGAAAATAAATCAGCCATGATCGAATGGCAGAGCTGCCTCGTAGGGTCAAATGACCTACTTCTGCTCCTATGTCCTACTTCTGCTCCAGGGTGACCAAAGATGGGAGCTCAACATTCGGGGATATTCAATATTCAGGAGGGATAGACATGAAAGAAAAGGAAGTGGGGTGGCGTTGCTGGTGAGAGAGGAGATTAACGCAATAGAAAGGAAGGACATAACTGGGAAGATGTGGAATCGATATGGGTAGAGCTGCATAACACTAAGGGTTAGAAAACGCTGGTTGGAGCTGTGTACAGGCCACCTAACAATAGTAGTGAGGTTGGGGATGGTATTAAACAGGAAATTAGAAATGTGTGCAATAAAGAAACAGCAGTTATAATGGGTGACTTCAATCTACATGTAGATTGGGTGAACGAAATTGGTAAGGGTGCTGAGGAAGAGGATTTCTTGGAATGTATGCTGGATGGTTTTTTGAACCAACTAGAGAGCAGGCTATTCTAGACTGGGTATTGAGCAATGAGGAAGGGTTAATTAGCAATCTTGTCATGAGAGGCCCCTTGGGTAAGAGTGACCATAATATGGTGGAATTCTTCATTAAGATGGAGAGTGACATAGTTAATTCAGAAACAAAGGTTCTGAACTTAAAGAAGGGTAACTTTGAAGGTATGAGACGTGAATTAGCTAAGATAGACTGGCAAATGACACTTAAAGGGTTGACGGTGGATATGCAATGGCAAGCATTTAAAGATCGCATGGATGAACTACAACAATTGTTCATCCCAGTTTGGCAAAAGAATAAATCAAGGAAGGTAGTGCACCCGTGGCTGACAAGGGAAATTAGGGATAGTATCAATTCCAAAGAAGAAGCATACAAATTAGCCAGAAAAAGTGGCTCACCTGAGGACTGGGAGAAATTCAGAGTTCAGCAGAGGAGGAGAAAGGGCTTAATTAGGAAGGGGAAAAAAGATTGAGAGAAAAATGGCAGGGAACATAAAAACTGACTGTAAAAGCTTTTATAGATATGTGAAAAGAAAAAGATTGGTTAAAACAAATGTAGGTCCCCTACAGACAGAAACAGGTGAATTGATTATGGGAAGCAAGGACATGGCAGACCAATTGAATAATTACTTTGGTTCTGTCTTCACTAAGGAGGACATAAATAATCTTCCAGAAATAGTAGGGGACAGAGGGTCCAGTGAGATGGAGGAACTGAGGGAAATACATGTTAGTAGGGAAGTGGTGTTAGGTAAATTGAAGGGATTAAAGGCAGATAAATCCCCAGGGCCAGATGGTCTGCATCCCAGAGTGCTTAAGGAAGTAGCCCAAGAAATAGTGGATGTATTAGTGATAATTTTTCAGAACTCTTTGGATTCTGGACTAGTTCCTGAGGATTGGAGGGTGGCTAATGTAACCCCACTTTTTAAAAAAGGAGGGAGAGAGAAACCAGGGAATTATAGACCAGTTAGCCTAACATCGGTGGTGGGGAAACTGCTAGAGTCAGTTATCAAAGATGTGATAACAGCACATTTGGAAAGCGGTGAAATCGTCGGACAAAGTCAGCATGGATTTGTGAAAGGAAAATCATGTCTGATGAATCTCATAGAATTTTTTGAGGATGTAACTAGTAGAGTGGATAGGGGAGAACCAGTGGGTGTGGTATATTTGGATTTTCAAAAGGCTTTTGACAAGATCCCACACAGGAGATTAGTGTGCAAACTTAAAGCACACGGTATTGGGGGTGAGGTATTGATGTGGATAGAGAATTGGTTGGCAGACAGGAAGCGAAGAGTGGGAATAAACAGGACCTTTTCAGAATGGCAGGCGGTGACTAGTGGGGTACCGCAAGGCTCAATGCTGGGACCCCAGTTGTTTACAATATATAATAATGACTTGGATGAGGGAATTAAATGCAGCATCTCCAATTTTGCGGATGACATGAAGCTGGGTGGCAGTGTTAGCTGTGAGGAGGATGCTAAGAGGATAAAGGGTGACTTGGATAGGTTAGGTGAGTAGGCAAATTCATAGCAGATGCAATTTAATGTGGATAAATGTGAAGTTATCCACTTTGGTGGCAAAAACAGGAAAACGGATTATTATCTGAATGGTGGCCGATTAGGAAAAGGTGGGGGTGCAACGAGACCTGGGTGTCATTATACACCAGTCATTGAAAGTAGGCATGCAGGTACAGCAGGTGGTGAAAAAGGCGAATGGTATGCTGGCATTTGTAGCAAGAGGATTCGAGTACAGGAGCAGGGAGGTACTACTGCAGTTGTACAAGGCCTTGGTGAGACCACACCTGGAGTATTGTGTGCCGTTTTGGTCCCCTAATCTGAGGAAAGACATCCTTGCCTTAGAGAGAGTACAAAGAAGGTTCACCAGATTGATTCCTGGGATGGCAGGACTTTCATATGAAGAAAGACTGGATGAACTGGGCTTATACTCGTTGGAATTTAGAAGATTGAGGGGGGTCTTATTGAAATGTATAAAATCCCAAAGGGATTGGACAGGGTAGATGCAGGAAGATTGTTCCCGATGTTGGGGAAGTCCAGGACAAGGGGTCACAGTTTGAGGATAAAGGGGAAGCCTTTTAGGACCGAGATTAGGAGAAACTTCTTCACACAGAGAGTGGTGAATCTGTGGAATTCTCTGCCACAGAAAACAGTTGAGGCCAGTTCATTGGCTATATTTAAGAGGGAGTTAGATATGGCCCTTGTGGCTAAAGGGATCAGGGGGTATGGAGGGAAGGCTGGTGCAGGGTTCTGAGTTGGATGATCAGCCATGATCATACTGTATTTGGCTTTGGACCACAGCCCATCAGGTACCCTGTCAAAGGCCTTAAAGTCCATGTACGTTACATTGAATGCACTGCCTACATCAGCATATTTTGTTACTTCTTTATACAGAATACATTTTTTTTGTAATTTATTTTTTTATTGAGTTTCATCAAACATACATTTCCATAAGATGTATTTCAGATACTGTACATATATATCATATACATAATCATGTTTGTCACAAATCTCTACATAATATTTATCTGAGGTATACACTTATAGGAAGAAGAGGAAAGAAAGAACAATCGAAAGAAGAAAACTATGTACAGAGTAGGGAGTGATTTTCTTTTACAACATATTCATTGTTTGTGAGAATAAAATCTCATTTCAATCTTTATTGCACTGAAGTCAAAACATTAATATGCTTCCTCCTTCAATTTGCTCTCTTTCAGAACCTCAGAATTATGGTACCCATTGCTTTATTTCTTATTTCACAGTTTAATAAGGTTCCTTTCCCAAATCTTTCCCTTCCCTTATCTTGCAGTACTCTGAAGAGATTGTTCTTTCTGCAATATTTGACTAATGTTCACTGCCCTTTGCATGGCACATACAGATGTGACTGCAGGTGATACAATGCTTATCCACCTAACATCTTGTTATTAAACAGGAACTCAAACATCCTTTCTAGGTGAGACAGCAATCTACATGCACTTCTTATAATTTAGTGTACCACATTATGTATCCTCAATCAAATCTTTTCCAGACTGGGAAAAATCACAAGCAAGTTTGGCTGCATTTTGCCTTAGGCTTCCATTTCTTGTCTGTCTCTAATTCTACTTCAACCTCTATCATTGCCCGCCTATGCTGTTCCAATGAAACTCATTATAAGCTTGAGAAATAGCACTTAATTTTCTGATTTGGAACATTAATGCGGCATCAGATAAAACTTTGGAGAAATCTATCTGCTGGCCAGAGTGGTAGTATATATGGATAAAATGATCATAGGTGCCATGGGAAAATAGAGTTTCTCCTTCACATCACCTAACAAGATTCAGATATCGGCTCAGTGATCTTCCTTCCATTACAGTCATAAGTAGGGATCTTGTTGATGATGATAATTCCACACTTGGGTAATAAGGGAGTTTGTACCTTGATGATCAGAATCCAGACATCATTCAATGATGGGGCGATGGGCTGAGTTGATGCTCCTTGTTACCAAGCATTATGTGACTGCCAGCTCCACAGAGGAATCAACCTTTTCTGAATTACCCCACCACTGTCAATTTCGAAACACCATCGACTAAAGATTTAGCTGGGCCAGCCACAAAGATTGCAGTTGTACATTAAACATAGAGTCATAAAACACTACAGCACAGAAACAGGCCATCTGATCTGTCACGTCCATGCTGAACTATTATTCTGCCTGTTAAAGACAACAAATACAATTTTATTAATCTTACTTATAATGGAGAAATGTGAAAACCTTGCCAATGTTTGTCATTGGAGGTCAACTGGAGATTTGAAATCTTTCTGAAGATATGCTTTCCTCTTAAAATCAGATTTGGAATGTTTCTGCTTCTCACAGAATAGAATTTACCCTCTTTTTCTCTCAGGTAGGGAGATCTCCTGAATACAATGAACTGGCTCACTTCAGATCATCAAAAGAGCAAAATAAGATTTTGTCTTTATATTTTAGATAAAATTGATCTTCCATGAAATATTAATAATTAGTATTATAGTAGCACTTCAGAATTCCTAACCTCATGACAGCTAGTTTCCTTCATGGATAACACTGGAATTTTTATTGATTAATAAAACATGGTGATAATAAACAAGTTTATTTCCCCTTTATGATGAACTTTTGTGGTCACTATGTATGGGATAACACATGCTCTTCTACAAAACTGACAATTTAACAACAACACCCTGTGGTGAGTATTAGCCAGTGGCATGATGCAGGTTGAAACTACAGAAGACATTCACATTATGGCCAAATTCACCCTTATAGAATTTTAATATCAGTAACTAAAATTGGAGGTGGGGAGTAAAATTGACTTTCACTGATTTTTTATGAAAAAATGTTAATAAAACAATATTTTTTATCCCAATCTGATTTTCAATTGCATGGATATTGCAGCTTCACTTATTACAGAAAATTGTGATCCAGTCCATCTTCAAAGAACACAACCCCATACCCCTCATAATGTGGGTTGGTTATATTAGAAACTCATCAAGGACTGTGAAGGCAGCGGAGTGAAGACATTAACTACAACTGTGTGGATTGAACTGAAATATTGCCTCTGAGCAAACTGTGCTAAATCAGTGGAGTAGCTGCCACAATGTACCATATAAAACAATCTTCATTTTTAAATGCAGAACCTTGTTTATGCAAGCCATCAATTCATAGACATTCACTGACTAAATGGCTTGAAACTGTAAGTATTAAAACATGAGACTGTGATAAGCAAGTGTAACCAACAAGATTGTTAATGTAGTGTATTTCTGGTTCCATATACAGTACTTTAATAGTTTTAAAGTGAAATTTTTGAATTGATCACAAACTTATAACAATTAATTTTGATACTGGCAAAATTAGCTGGAATACAAGAATATTATAAAGTATAAAACACTATTAAAGTTCAATCACCTTCCTCCTTTCTCATAGATCAATGCTGTTTTTTTTAGTAGTATATATATTTTAATTAAATATGCCCTAAAACCAACTATATTTACTTTTAAATCTTTCTGCCAAGATCCTATTTGTACTACAAGTACCCAAGAACTCACCTGGACAATAAATTGAACTGGACTAAAAACAGGGGCTCTGTATAAGAAGGGACAGAACCGACTGTACTTCCTGAGAAGGCTCTGGTCATTCAACATCTGCAGTACTATGCTGCAGATATCCTACGACACAGTGGTGGGCAGCGTTCTATTCTACGCTGTGGTCTGCTGGGGCAGCAGGGTGAGAGCAGCTGACGCCAAGATGATCGATAAGCTCATCAAGAAGGCTGGTTCTGTTCTGGGGGTGGAACTGGATTCCCTGGTGGAGGAGGATGCTGCAGAAGCTACGGAGCATTATGGACAATCCCTGTCACCCCTTCCATGACATACTGGACAAATAGAGGAGCATCTTTAGTAACAGGCTGATAACACTGAGGTGCATGCTGAACGCCATGGCTGATCCTTTTCCCCTGTGGCTATAAGACTCTACAACTCTATATACAACTATATGGTTTCATTGTACATCTGTATTTTGCACTTACTTTTTAGTGCACATTTTGCATTCTTTTTCATACCTCAATGCTTACATTTTGTATTTTAAGTATATACTTCTGATGAGCAATCTTGCAACAATAATTTCCTTCAGGATAAATAAAGTTTTCTTATCTTACTTTAATTGCCCAAGTCTCTGCATTTTGCATTACTCGTGACGAAAGAAGGTTACAAAGAGTACACATAGATTAAGATGTTAACTGTCCTGTGCTGGCACCAGTGGGATCAACAGTTGATCTGCCACCTGTCTTCAGGAGAAAGAGAGATAAGGAAGACAATGGAGCAGCATTTGGAAATGTTAATGAAGAGACGGGAGAGTTTAACAGAAGGAGACACCGGTCTGATAGCTGTCAAGATCGGCTCCCTTTTTGAACCCTGAACTGTTTGAAGCGTGATGGACAGGCGATACCCCAGCAGGGGGATAAAAAGGGACAGGTTCGCTAAGGCAGGACACACACGACACCACGAGGTAACGAGACCCTGGAAGCGGTGCGCCTCCCACAAGTCGGTGGGAGTTGTTGGAGGTCTGGTCGTGGGACCAGCCAGAGACGCACAGGGTAGAAAGGTATGGATCCTGGTGTGTGTGTGTCCACCCTTGCCTGGGTGCCAGGTTCACTGCAGAGGAACGATCGTATCTGAAATGGAGGGGTCACAGTCGGTGACCTCAGAAGACATTACAAAGGGCTCGCCTGAAAGCTGACTGCGAGGAATATCGAAGGTCTGTGTGGAAGCCGTTTTGAATATTCATTTGCTTTCGACCTCTCTCTCCTTCCTCCGCCCCCCCCCCCCCGTCCATCGGCACGGCAGTGATTACTGTGAACTGAACTGAACTTTGCGTCACTTTGAAACTGGTCATTTACCCCTAGACAACGATAGAGCTTGATTGATCCTATTATCCTAGTTCTGTGTACATGTGTGTTTATCATTGCTGAACTGTTGTATTTATTATCCTTTTGATTAGAGTACTGTGTTGCTTATTTCTTTAATAAAACTTTCTTAGTTCCAGTAATCCACATTCCAACTGAGTGATCCATTTCTGCTGGTTTGGCAACCCAGTTACGGGGTACGTAACAGTACCTCAATGCTTACATTTTGTATTTTAAGTATATACTTCTGATGAGCAATCTTGCAACAATAATTTCCTTCAGGATAAATAAAGTTTTCTTAAACAAAAACAACAGGAATTCTGCAGATGCTGGAAATTCAAGCAACACACATCAAAGTTGCTGGTGAACGCAGCAGGCCAAGCAGCATCTATAGGAAGAGGCGCAGTCGACGTTTCAGGCCGAGACCCTTCGTCAGGACTAACTGAAGGAAGAGTGAGTAAGGGATTTGAAAGCTGGAGGGGGAGGGGGAGATGCAAAATGATAGGAGAAGACAGGAGGGGGAGGGATAGAGCCGAGAGCTGGACAGGTGATAGGCAAAAGGGGATACGAGAGGATCATGGGACAGGAGGTCCGGGAAGAAAGACGGGAGGGGGGGTGACCCAGAGGATGGGCAAGAGGTATATTCAGAGGGACAGAGGGAGAAAAAGGAGAGTGAGAGAAAGAATGTGTGCATAAAAATGAGTAACAGATGGGGTACGAGGGGGAGGTGGGGCCTAGCGGAAGTTAGAGAAGTCAATGTTCATGCCATCAGGTTGGAGGCTACCCAGACGGAATATAAGGTGTTGTTCCTCCAACCTGAGTGTGGCTTCATCTTTACAGTAGAGGAGGCCGTGGATAGACATGTCAGAATGGGAATGGGATGTGGAATTAAAATGTGTGGCCACTGGGAGATAAAGTTTTCTTATCTTACTTTAATTGCCCAAGTCTCTGCATTTTGCATTACTCCCATCATGGCTAAATGTTCCTTAACTTTTTCCTCCATTTATGAGTATTCAAATTTGTCAATTGCATCAGTGTCTTTTTCAAAGTCACTAATATTCAGGCAAAATTGATTAAGAGGAGCTCTAGACAGTTATCTGGAAAGTACCCTAGCATTATAGAAGAATTCTAATGCAAGCAGTGCAATACTCCTTTTGATCGAATGTCATGCTTCAAGAAGCTACTTGCTACTTGTACTTTAAGAGGTTGGGAAGTTGAGTGGGAAGGATGGGTTGGAATTGTAAAGGGGCTATGTAAAGTTTGACGAAGAAGCGAAGTATTACATTCCCCTTACCTCAGAGATAGTCTTGGTCATTTGTCTGCAGAGTTCAGGTTCATATTTTTCCTCTTGCAAGTAGCTTGTTAGGACATCTTTGAGAATATTGTTCACAGTGAGGTCTGGAAAATGTTTTGAAGGTTCTGGAAAAAGTAAAATCACTTTACGAGGAGTGAAATAGAGTAGTAATTAACTTTAGCATACATTTCTGATTTGAAAGAATAGAAAGGAAGATGTTTCTGGGGAAAAGAAGACCTCATTTAAAAATAAACTAATTTAAAATATAAATTATAACACCAGTAAATTGACATTTGATGTTCCATGGAAGTGTGAAAATTGGGGAATAAGTCATATCCATATTTCATTTTCTGTTACTCTTTGTAATACTGAATGCAAGAGATTGGAGTTCCACGTTTTATCATTTGGACCAATTCAGAGAAGCATGTGGTGACAAAGAGGTGGACTAGAACTCAAGTGACATGTACTATATATGTAATTGACTTCTTGATAGTTTCCTGAAATGAGTAGAATTTTGTAGGAAAACCTGAAAGCACTCAATATTGGAGTAAGAATTTCATTTTCAACCTTCCAATTTAAGATGGCGCTACTGAAGATGGGTGACAGTTTACTGGCAGTTCATAAAGCAAAAAGTACAACTCAATACTTCCTTGATAAACAATAGAAAATTTGCAGATGCTGAGATCCAAGGCAACACACACAAAATGCTGGAGGAACTCAGCAGGCCAGGCAACATCTATGGAAAAGAGTACAGTCGATGTTTTGGGCCAAGACCCTTCATCAGACTGAGTTGGGGCATGCGAAGTAGAGAAAAGTTGGAGCGGAGGAGTTTCGGAGCCAGTCCACCAAAAGGAGAGCAAGGTTTGATCAATCTAAAAACCAGGCTGATTTGGAAAGGTCAGTACTGGCCAGAATGTGGTGGTAGGTTCCAAGCCTTAAGGGGTCAGGTCCAAGAGTAAGGGACAACCCAGTACTTGGACAATTTAAATGCCAGGCTAAATGGATTGAAGAGGCAGGATGTTGGGACCAGAGACAAGGTTGAGCCAATTCTGCTCACTGCTCTGCGACATTTACTCCTCTCCTCGTTGCACTGAGGCTGAAGTTGTGGCTTTGAGATGACTTGCCCTGCTGTATGATGAACTGAGGCTGAGGCTATGGGCCTACTCAAGCTGCTCCAGGTTTTGAGTCTGTGGATTTGAGTTCTGAATGCTGTTGTTTGCTTTTTTTTTTGTTTGCATGATTTGTGTTTTTTTCCTCTCTCTGCATATCAGAATCAGGTTTATTATCACCGGATCATGTCATGAAATTTGTTAACTTAGCAGCAGCAGTTCAATGCAATACATAATATAGAAGGAAAAAAAAGTAAATCAATTTACAGTATACATATATTGAATAGATTAAAATTGTGCAAAAAACAGAAATAATTGTATATTAAAAAAGTGAGGTAGTGTTCACGGGTTCAATGACCATTTACGAAATGGATGGCAGAGGGGAAGAAGCTGTTCCTGAATCACTGAGTGTGTGCCTTCAGGCTTCTGTATCTCCTACCTGATGGTAACAGTGAGGAAAGGGTGCTGTGTGCTGGAGGTCCTAAATAATGGATGCTGCCTTTCTGAGACACCGCTCCTTGAAGATGTCCTGGGTACTTTGTAGGCTAGTACCCAAGATGGAGCTGATTAAATTTACAATCCTCTGCTGCATCACTGTCTGGTATTGGGTGTTTGTTAGTCTTTTTTTCAAAAGGGTTCTTTTGGGTTTCTTGTTTTGTGGTTGCCTGAAAGGAGATGAATCTCAAATGGTATAATTTATATATAGCTTGATAATAAATGCACCTTGACCTTTTGAACTTTGAATCTGTTCCTAACTTACCCATTACAAAATGAGTGTCAAACGCAGTATTAGATTTCTTACCCAAGACAATCAGAGGAACCTCAGATTCAAATTGCTGCACAAATTGGAAATTTCTTATTTTTGATTGATGTGCAATGTTGAAGTGTGGTGGACCTTCTGAACAACAGAGGGACATTTCCTTGTGCTAAGAATTTTTGTGACTCTACAGGTCCTCACCAAGTACAAGCACCTGACTTATGGACGCCTCGTATATACAAGTGAGTGCTTGAGAAAGCAGCAGAGCTGTAGATATCTTCTGCAGGACAGGAATAGGACATTTCCATCTGCCTTCTCTCTCCTCTACCCTCTGCGCTTCCCTCCTATCCCCCTGACTCCCTGAGTCACAGCAGTCAGGGGCTGTGTCAAGCTGAGATGAGCAGAGGAGCACTGAGCTGACTTGCTCGCTGAGTCAGTGCTGCTCATTTTCCTATCAGAGCTATTTCTGCTGTTGTTGTTGTTCTTCCATATGGCATTCACACTCCTGAAGAAGTGTGGCCTGAGAGGGGCAGAGGCTAGTCTGTTCGTTCGGGAGCTGGGGTTGGATTGATCTTTGTCTGGCATCTCATCCACCACTGTGGCCCTGATTTGGCATTGCCTGATGGAGTCCCTAAAGCATACAAGTCTCCACACGACATCAACGTATTGATCCAGGTTGTGGAGAAGCTATTTCCGTGACCCTACCCTACACACGGCTTTTGTTTGTTTCCAATTGCAGTTAGGGATATGAAAAGTTCTTGGGTATGGACCCCTGTTGTAACCTAGGGACTACCTGTATATGATCACCAATCTCCTTAGGGACTCAAACTCTGAAATACCTTTGTAGCATTCCTGTACAGTTGCCTGCAATGTCTTCATTCAGTTTGCAGAATGTGTAACTATCAAAAAATATACATTTACTTTGCCAATCCCCGAAAATCGCCATTTTTTAAACAACCCTTGGCTAGGCAGATTATGCAATCTATTGGGAATCCAGCTGAAAGTGTGAAATTCTAGTTAACACAAAGCAGATCGCAACATCTAGTTTCTGTAAGATTAATTGATAAGAAACTTAAACTCACCCAACTGGTATGTGTTTTCCATCTGTTGTGCAGGCCGTGGAATGTCATCAAAATGGCCTGGATCATCCATATAGGACACAGTACTCATGTAGCTGCATGAACAAGGACAAGACATAGGAAAGAAATGTACATTTCAACAAAGGTTAACTTAATTTTTATGAAATATCATGTTCAAATACAAATTGAATATTTAAGGATCACAACTAGGTGCAATCCACAATCCTTGTGGGTTGAGTTAACACATTGCAAGGATAAAGGACATTGAAGGCAGTTATATACAGACCTCCCAACAATGACTGGGAGGTGGACCACAGGTTACAACAGGAAATAGAAAAGGTGAGTCAAAAGGGCAATGTTATGGTAGTCATGGGAGATTTTAACATGCAAGTCAATCAGAAAATCAGGTTAGATAATGGATCTCAAGAGAGTGAATTTGTTGAAAGCCTAAGAGATGGCTTTTTAGAACAGTTTGTCGTTGAGCCTACTAGGGGATCAGCTATACTGGATTGGGTGTTATGTAATGAACTGGAGGCGATTAGGGAGCTTAAGGTAAAAGAACCCTTAGGAACTAGTGATCACAATATGATTGAGTTTGACTTGAAATTTGATAGGGAGAAAGTAACGTCTGAAAAGCAGTATTTCAGTGGAGTAAGTGTTGGCGTGTGGCCAAGTGGTTAAGGCAGCAGTCTAGTGATTTGAAGGTCGCTAGTTTGAGCCTCAGCTGAGGCAGCGGGTTGTGTCCTTGAGTAAGGCACTTAACCACACATTGCTCTGTGACATAGAAACATAGAAAATAGGTGCAGGAGTAGGCCATTCGGCCCTTCGAGCCTGCACCGCCATTCAGTATGATCATGGCTGATCATCCAACTCAGAACCCCGCCCCAGCCTTCCCTCCATACCCCCTGATCCCTTTAGCCACAAGGGCCATATCTAACTCCCTCTTAAATATAGCCAATGAACTGGCCTCAACTGTTTCCTGTGGCAGAGAATTCCACAGATTCACCACTCTCTGTGTGAAGAAGTTTTTCCTAATCTCGGTCCTAAAAGGCTCCCCCTTTATCCTCAAACTGTGACCCCTCATTCTGGACTTCCCCAACATCAGGAACAATCTTCCTGCATCTAGCCTGTCCAATCCCTTTAGGATTTTATATGTTTCAATAAGATCCTCCCTCAATCTTCTAAATTCCAACGAGTATAAGCCTAGTCGATCCAGTCTTTCATCATATGAAAGTCCTGCCATCCCAGGAATCAATCTGGTGAACCTTCTTTGTACTCCCTCTATGGCAAGGATGTCTTTCCTCAGATTAGGGGACCAAAACTGCACACAATACTCCAGGTGTGGTCTCACCAAGGCCTTGTACAACTGCAGTAGTACCTCCCTGCTTTTTCACCACCTGCTGTACCTGCATGCCTACTTTCAATGACTAGTGTATAATGACACCCAGGTCTCGTTGGTGACGACACCAGTGCCAAGCTGTATCGGCCTTAGTGCCCTTCCCTTGGACAACATCGGTGGTGTGGAGAGGGGAGAGTTACAGCATGGGCAACTACTGGTCTTCCATACGACCTTGCCCAGGCCTGCGCCCTGGAAACCTTCCAAGGTGCAAATCCATGGTCTCACAAGACTAACGGGTGCTTATAGAAGGGAGATTACAATGGTATGAGAGAGGAGTTGGCCAAAGTAAATTGGAAGGAGTTGCTGGCAGGGATGTCAGCAGAGCAGCAATGGCATGCGTTTCTGGGAAAAGTGAGGAAGGTGCAGGACATGTGTATTCCAAAAATGAAGAAATATTCAATGGTAAAATAGTACAACCATGGCTGACAAGGGAAGTCAAAGCTGTTCTAAAAGCAAAAAATAGTGGGAAGATGGAGGATTGGGAAGTTTTTAAAAACCTACAGACGGCAACTAAAAAAATCATTAGGGAAAAGATGAAATATGAAAGTAAGCTAGCAAATAATATCAAAATGGATAGTAATAGTTTTTTTCCCAAGTATGCTAAACATAAAAGAGAAATGAGTGTAGATATAGGACTGCTAGAAAATGAGGCAGGAGAAATTCTAACAGGGGACAAGGAGATGGCTGATGAACTAAATGAGTATTTTGTGTCAGTCTTCACTGTGGTAAACACTAGCAGTATGTCTGATGTTGTAGTGTGTGAAGGAAGACAAGTATGTGCAATTACTATTGAAAGAGAGAAAGTGCTCAAAAAGCTGAAAGACCTAAATATACATAAGTCACCTGGACCAGACAAACAGCACCATAGGGTTCTGAAAGAGGTAGCATTAGAGATTGTGGTGGCATTAGAAATGATCTTTCAAAAATCATTGGACTCTGGCATGGTGCTAGAGGACTGGAAAATTCACTCTTCAGGAAAGGAAGAAAGCAGGAGAAAGGAAATTATAGACCAGTTAGCCTGACCTCAGTGGTTCTAAAGATGTTAGAGTCAATTGTTAAGGATGAGGTGATGGAGTACTTGGTGACACAGGACAAGATAGTACAAAGTCAACATGGTTTCCTTCAGGGAAAATCCTGCCTGATGAACCTGTTGGAATCCTTTGAGGAGATAACAAGTAGGATAGATAAAGGAGGTGCAGTGGATGTTGTATATTTGGACTTTCAGAAGGCTTTTGACGAGGTGCCATATATGAGACTGCTTACCAAGTTAAGTGCCCATCATATTACAGGAAATTTACTAATATAGTTAGAGCCTTGGCTGATTGGTCGGAGACTGTGAGTGGGAATAAAAGGATCCTTTTCTGGTTGGCTGCCAGTGACTAGTGGTGCCCCGCAGGGGTCAGTGTTGGGAGCACTTCTTTTTAAGCTGTATATAAATGATTTAGCTGATGGAATAGATTGCTTTGTTGCTAAGTTTGCAGATGATACAAAGATTGGTGAGGGGACAGGTAGTGTTGAGGAAACAGGTAGGATGCAGAAGGACTTAGACAGATTAGGAGAATGGGCAAGAAAGTGGCAAATAAAATACAATGTTGGAAAATGCATGGTCATGCACTTTGATAGTAGAAATAAATGTGTGGGCTATTTTCTAAACAGGGAGAAAATCCAAAAATATGAGATGCAAAGGGACTTGGGAGTCCTTGTGCAGAACATCCTGAAGGTTAACCTGCAGGTAGAGTTGCTGGTGAGGAAGGCAAATGCCATGTTAGCATTCATTTCAAGAGGTCTAGAATACAAGAGCAGGGATGTGATGCTGAGGCTTTATAAGGCACTAGTGAGGCCTCACCTTGAGTATTATGAACAGTTTTGGGCCTCTCATCTTAGAAAAGATGTGCTGGCATTGCAGAGGGACCAGAGGAGGTTCACAAGGATGATTACAGGAATGAAAAACGAGGAACGTTTGATGGCTCTGGGTCTGTACTTGCTGGAATTCTGAAGGATGAAGGGGGATCTCATTGAAACCTTTCGAATGTCCAAAGTCCTAGATGTGGAAAGGATGTTCCCCATGATGGGAGAGTCTAAAACAAGAGGTCACAGCCTCAGGATAGAGGGTTGCACTTTCAAAACAGATGCGGAGAAATTTCTTCAGCCAAAGTGTGGTGAATTTGTAGAAGTTGTTGTCACATGCAGCCATGGAGGCTAGGTCGTTGGGTGTATTTAAGGCAGAGATTGATAGGTTCTTGATTGGTCATGGCAGAGGCCGGGAATTGGGGTTGAGGAGGAGGTAGAAAAGAAGAATCAGCCATGATTGAATGGTGGAGCACACTCGATGAGCCAGATAGCCTAATTCTGATCCTATGTCTCATGTCTTATAAAAGATACATAGGTCTGAAAGCACATATCCCCAGGAACAAAGAGAATCTCTATCCTACTGTTATAACACTATTGAAAGTTCTCTAGTTAGATAAAATAGACTCAATCTACCTTGTTGTGATCTGCATCTTATTGTCAACCTGCACTGTGCTTTCTCTGTAGTCGTTACACTTTATTCTGCATTCTGTTATTGTTTTACCTTGTACTACCTAAGTGCACTGTGGAATAAGTTGATCTGTATGAACACTATGCAAGGCAAGCTTTTCACATTACCTCAGTACATGTGATAATTATAAGCAAATTCCAATTCCAATGTGCTATTGCACTTTACAGGAATGTAATCAATCTTCACTTGACATCAAACCAAATAAAATGATATTAATATAATTGAACAAAAGCCTGTGGAAGAGAAAGCTTTAAAAAAAAAATAACTTTGAGGAGGTGCAGGGAATCTAGAAGCTTAAAGAACCAGCTTGAAGCATTGCTGTTGAAAAAACAATTATAAATGGTTTTGTGCAAGAGGCCAGATTTAGAAGATATAGAGTTCAGAATTACCATACATTCAAAATAGTACTTGTCCCATTCTGCTCTGCTCCATCACTACTTTTAAAGACAATGTCCAGAGTTAAACCACTAAACTGGTAGTGGGTAATTAAAAATAATTGCCTTTAGAGTTATTAGTTTAAGGTGGGTTCAGTTGGAAAGCTATTGCCCATATTCCCATTTACCAAATAATGGGGCTGACATTCTTGTGTCTGGGGGACACTGAATAAGACCCAGCGCTGCAAGGTTTCTGACCCTACATTTTGGGAATTAAAAAAAAAATCTACTTCAAGTGATGGTGGTTGAAGGCAATACAGTCAATCCAAAACTGCTATTAGTGAGGTAAAATATTTCTCCACATATTCTCCCCACTAGAACCTTAGAACAGTATTCTAGAATGGATCAGTGGTCGAGATGAATTCTCGCCACTACCCAAATATATTTCCAGGCTTAACAGGAATCCAGAAAAAAAAATGCAGCCTCCTTTTCAAAGTATTTGACAGCAGCCTGCACTCATCCACACTTCCATATAATAGGAACAGAACAATGCAATTATATAAAAGGATAACAGCTAATCCCTTAAATATCCTCAAATTGTCAAGTGCACTGCTTGCATAAGACTATAAAACCAAATAAAAGGAGCAGAATTCGCCATTCAGCCCATCGAGTCTGCTCTGCCATAATGGCTGATCCAGTTTCCCTCTCAACCCCATTCTCCTGCCTTCTCCCTGTAACCTTTCATGCCCGGACTAATTAAGAACCAATCAACCACCACTTGGCCTCCACAGCCACCTGTGGTAGTGAATTCCACAGGTTCTCCACCTCCTGGCTGAAGAAGTTCCTTCTCATTTCCATTCCACGTGCATGTCCCTCTATTCTGAGGCTACGCCCTCTGGCCCTAGATACCCCCACTATAGGAAAGATCCACTCTAAGGCCTTTCAACATTTGATGGGTTTCAATGAGATATTCCCTCATTCTTCCAAGTTCCAGCAAGTACAGGCCCAGAGCCATTAAACACTCCTCATATGATAACTCTTTCATTCTTGTGACCCACTCTGAATGGTCTCCAATGTCAGATGAGGAGCACAAAACTCCTCACAAGACTCCCAAGTGAGGCCTCAGTATTATATCCTCGCTTTTATACTCTAGCTCAAAATAAATTCTAACATTGTGTTTAGATTATGAGAACACTCAGTCCTCTTTTTATTGTCATTTAGAAATGCATACATGCATTAAGAAATGATACAATGTTTCTCTGGAGTGATATCACAGAAAACAGGACAAACCAAAGACTAACACTGACAGAACCACATAATTACTGTATAACATATAGTTACAGCAGTGCAAAGCAATACCATAATTTGATGAAGAACAGACCATGAGCACAGTAAAAAAAAAGTCTCAAAGTCCCGAGTCGATCAACTCCCGAGTTCCCGATAGCAGGCGGCAAAAGGGAGAAACTCCCCGCCAAAAACCTCCAGGCACCGTCAACTTGCCGATGCCTTGGAAGCAGCCGACTACACCAACACTGAGTCCATCCGTCCGAAAACTTCGAGCTTCCTACCAGCCTCTCCGATACAGCCACCCGAGTGTCATCCTCTGCCGAGCACCTTCGACCTCTGCCCGGCCGCTGAAACATGCAAAGCCGAGGATTTCGGGGCCTTCAGCTCCGGAGAGTCCAGTTACCACACAGTAGCAGCGGCAGCAAAGCGGGCATTTCAGAACTTTTCCAGATGTTCCTCCGTGCTCTCACGTCTGTCTCCATCAAATCAGAATTGTGCACGGTCCTCTACTTGACAGATAACAGACATCACCACCGAAGTGGCCACGCGCGTTACCATCGCACCGCCATCTTCTCCTCCCTCCTTCTTCACCACCGACTCAACCTGCAAGTTAACCTTTAGGGAATCCTGCACGAGGGCTCCCAAGTCCCTTTTCATCTCAGCTTTTTGAATTTTCTCCCCATTTAGAAAATAGTCTACACTTTTATTTCTTCTACCAATGTGCATGACCATATAACTCCTGACACTGTATTCCACCTGCCATTTCTTTGCCCATTCTCCTAATCCATTTAAGTCCTTCTGCAGCCTCCCTGTTTCCTCAACGCTACCTGCCCTTCCATCTACCTTCGTATCATCTGCAAACTTGGCCACAAAGCCGTCAATTCTGTCATCCAAATCACTGACATACAGGTGTAAAAAGAAGCAGTCCCAACATCGACCCCAGCAGAACACCACTAGTAACTGGAACTCCCCACCCCGTAAAAAGTTAGAATATTATTCTGCCACAATAGAATTTGTTACTTTCCAAATGCACAGACATACTACCTGCATCACAGATATATGTACCAGAAAAAGGCCAACAACATCATGAATGATCCCACCCACCCTGCTCAAGGACTGTCACACTCCCAGCAGGGAGGAGGCTATGAAGCACCCATGTTAGGATCACCAGACTCAAAAACAGTTACTTTCCTCAAACAGTAAGGCTGATCAACACCTCCATCCACTAATCCACCCCACTATAACAACCCACTACTAATTTATCACTTCCTGTCAGAGTCACATTATGTACAGACACTCCTGTACCTAGCATCTTTCTGTACATAAAATCAATGTATCTAAGCTACCTTACGTATTTATATTTATTGTGTTTTTCTTTTAATGATTGTGTTCTTTATTTAGTAAGACATGTGTTTTTTTTATATACTGCATCGGATCCAGAGTAACAATTATTTCGCTCTCCTTTACACTTGTGTATTGGAAATGAGGTTAAACAAATCTTGAATCTTGAATTTTCTACTAGCAATAAATTTTAGTGGTGGTCTAATTTGAACCTAAAGATGTTGCAACTCCATCTCAAAGGTAACTGTTGATACCATTTCATACAGACTTATTTGCTCTGCACTAAAGGTGCAGATCATGCGACTCATCTATGAAAGCTGCTCCCATCACAAACATTGCTAAAGTCTGAAAGGATGGAATTACAAGAATGTCAAAACAGATTGTGGAGACAATGCATCTCAAATTGCTTTAATCTGTCTGCAGAGAAAGAAAACAAGATTGAATAAAACTTCATTTGCAGATATCAATTTGTTTTTTTCTCTGGGAAATACCAAGCAAAAGAACATACGTAAAAATCCATCATCCTGTGAATAATTTCTGAATAATAGAGAGAAATTAGCAAGACTGGTATCAGGAAACACAAGAAGAACAAATTTGTGCCGGGTAAGTTTGAGGTCAGATTTTTAAACATATGATAATTATGCTGGAAAACAAATCAGCAGAGGTTCATAACCAATATTAAAAATGTTAAAGAAATATCCTTCACCATTATTTTCTTAGTGACAGAGAGGGAGACTGATTGAAAATAGATGATTGCTTAGTGCTTGAGAGAACCATAAAAAGCTATATGTGCAAACAATCATCTAGCATTAGCAGTACTTCAATACAAAGCACCTTTCAAATTGGCAATATTACCCTGACCTCAAATTTAAATAATTTAAAGAAGTGACTTTTAAACACAAGTATGAGAAACCTTAGGAGATACATTATGAATAACTAGTGAGACGTCCCCAAGATTTATTAAGATATTGTGTATTGGTAAAAATATAAATGGATTACTTGCATTGATGTTATCTGAATCACTGCTGTAAATAAAATAGCATTTCAGTTTATAAATATATCAAACTCAACTGTTAAAATGCCTTTACTATTTGGAAAGGTACACCATAATAAAATTGTGTTAACTTCACATCAACCGGGACTGATAATAGTTTATCAAAACGATAAATGTTCTGTGGCTTTCATTAAATACTTTAAAAATGTAATCTGTTTCCATATGCCATTTTTTCTCACTATTTCCTTAAGTATTAATACAGAGGGTTTTGCTGGCAACTGAACAGCTGCAAAGCCAAATCTTTCGAAAGCGACATTAATAATCAAGTTGTACAAACTACTCTCTTTCATACTTTAAAGTAACAGCAGGCTTCCCTCTGAATGCTTGCAAACAATGTGAATAAAGGCTGACAACTTAAAGTACTACAAAAGAGAAGAATAGTCACTTAATTTTAATCACTCCATGGCATTTTGTCTTGGTGCTTGACATGCTTTGCAATCTTACTGCTTTTATCTGTAGTACAAATGAGAGGAAACTAACTCTGGAATCAAATGTCTTGCTCAACCCCACCCCACAAACCCCAACCAAAATAACATAGATGTGAAAAAAAATCAATATAAGACATGGGGTGATAAATTCTCAATATCCAACTCCAAAATTAACCTTTCCTTTTTTCACCTTCTTACACTACTCCAATTTTAAATTCATGAAATAACATCTCATCTTCTGTCTAGGCACTCTACAGCCCTTGGGATGCACACTGAATTAATCAGATTAGATTATGAGAACACTCAGCCCCCTTTTATTGTCATTTAGAAATGCATACATGCATTACGAAATGACACAATGTTTCTCTGGAGTGATATCACAGAAACCAAGCCAGACCAAAGGCCAACACTGACAAAACCGCATAATTATAACATATAGTTACAGCAGTGCAAAGCAATACGATAATTTGATAAAGAACAGACCATAGGCACAGTAAAAAAAAGTCTCAAAGTCCCGAGTCGATCGACTCCTGAGTCCCCGATAGCGGCGGCAAAAGGGAGAAACTCCCTGCCATAAACCTCCAGGCACCGACAACTGCCGATGCATCGAAAGCAGCCGACCCTGAGTCCATCCGTCCGAAAACTCTGAGCTTCCGAGCAGCCTCTCCAATACAGCCTCCCGAGCACCATCTTCTGCCGAGCGCCTTCGACTTCTCCCCGGCCGCTGAAACACGCACAGCCGAGGATTTCGAGGCCTTCAGCTCCAGGGATTCAGGTTACCACAAAGTAGCAGCTGTAGCACAGCAGACATTTCAGAAGTTTTCCAGATGTTCTGCTGTGTTCTCACGTCTGTCTCCATCAAATCAGGATTTGCACGGTCCAATTAATCTGTTTCAGTGAACAACTTTAGAAGTTTGTTATAGTAGTAGTCATTTCTGGTACGAGAGCAGGGAATGCTGGGTGGGAACAACAACACACATCAAAGTTGCTGGTGAACGCAGCAGGCCAGGCAGCATCTCTAGGAAGAGGTACAGTCGACGTTTCAGGCTGAGACCCTTCATCAGGACTAACTGAAGGAAGAGTTAGTAAGAGATTTGAAAATGCTGGGTGGGAGAGGGGTTCACCAGTTCAGGTGTAATGTTGAGTTAGGAAGTGGTAGTGTTTTAGATGAATGAAATGTCATGATTGGGAGGTTGACACCTGAGATACTCTGCATCTCTCTTGTGGATTTGGACTGGCCTGTTGAGCATTTCATGCATCTGCAGAACTTTGCTTTACAATCTCCTGCCAATTCTGCTATATCTCTTCATATGAGGTAGCAACCCAAGAAATTTTCTCTGCCTGCTTTCAATGGCAGTATGTCCATCATCAACTATGGAGAAAAAAACTGTACACAGTTCTCACTGTTCAGACTCACAATAATATATAGAACATAGAACAGTACAGCATAGTACAGGCCCTTCAGCCCACAATGTTGTGCTGACCCTTAAACCCTGCCTCCCACATAACCCCCTGCCTTAAATTCCTCCATATATCTGTCTAGTCATCTCTTATATTTCACTAGTGTATCTGCCTCCACCACTGACTCAGGCAGTGCATTCCACGCACCAACCACTCTCCGAGTAAAAAACCTTCCTCTAATATCCCCCTTGAACTTCCCACCCCTTACCTTAAAGCCATGTCCTCTTGTACTGAGCAGTGGTGCCCTGGGGAAGAGACGCTGGCTATCCACTCCATCTACTCCTCTTAATATCTTGTATACCTCTATCATGTCTCCTCTCATCCTCCTTCTCTCCAAAGAGTAAAGCCCTAGCTCCCTTAATCTCTGATCATAATGCATACTCTCTAAACCAGGCAGCATCCTGGTAAATCTCCTCTGTACCCTTTCCAATGCTTCCACATCCTTCCTATAGTGAGGCGACCAGAACTGGACACAGTACTCCAAGTGTGGCCTAACTAGAGTTTTATAGAGCTGCATCATTACCTCACAACTCTTAAACTCTATCCCTCAACTTATGAAAGCTTTCTTAACTACCCTATCTACCTGTGAGGCAACTTTCAGTGGACATGTACCCCCTGATCCCTCTGCTCCTCCACACAACCAAGTATCCTGCCATTTACTTTGTACTCTGCCTTGGAGTTTGTCCTTCCAAAGTGTACCACCTCACACGCTGTTAAATTGCATCAACATTTACGTACTTAAATATTTCAATCCTTTTACAATCAAAATCAACATTTCATTTGCCATAATTTACCTCCCACATGTCTCAACTCTTAGTGTTTCTTGCACAATTAGTACTCTTTATACCATAACATTCTGTAGGTTCACTATTTAAATAATACTTGCCTTTACTTTCTTCTTTCCAAGTGAATAATTTAATATTTTCTGACATTATACTCCATCTGCTAACTCCTTTTCCATCATTTAACCAGGCTTATTGCAGGCTACATGTGCCCTCTTCACAACTTGATAGCCTTCCAATTTTCACATCAGTAGTACCCGGTCCCTTCAACTATATTGCTGAAGTGGATTGTAAACAGCTGAGGCCCCAGCACTGATCCCTCTCACACTTCCCTAATTACTGATTCATCAATCTAAAAATGGCTCATTCATCCCAATTTTTTTTTCTCTGCCAGCTACACAATCCCTTATCCTTGCGAATATATCTCAAAATGTGAGCTTTTATTTAGAGCCGGGGGGGGGGGGTGGCACAGTATCATAGCAGTTACTGTAATGCTGTAACAGTACCAGAGACCCAGGTTCGATCCCCCTGTCACCTGTGAGGATGTTCTCCATGGCCTTCCTCCTGGCAGTCAAATTTCCTCACATCCCAAAGATATGTTAATTGGCACTGTGGGTGTAATTGGGTGTTGTGGATTTGTTGGGCCAGAAGGGCTGATACCATGCTGTATCTCTAAATAAGCAAATAAACTTTTTTAATGAGGTAATCTATCAAATGCCTTTTGAAGTCCAAACTAGTCAAGTAAAATTTCCCTTTCAATGTCAATGTGGTTTATATATTTTTGTTTTATATATTTTTAAAAAGTCTGGCCATCTCCTTATTAAGGATTGCAAGATTTTCCTCGAATACAGATGTTGGGTAAATCTCTCCTTCTTTAGCTTCTACTTTCTGAGGAGGCTGAAGGGAGCTGGACTATGCACATCTATACTCATATCATTCTACAGATGCACAGTAGAGAGCATCTAGCAAGCTGCACCACTGCTTGGTATGGAAACAAGACTCTACAGTGGGTAGTTAAAACTGCCAAATGCAGCACTGGCGTCAGCATACACGCCATTATGGACATGCAGTGTATACAGAAAGCTGCTGGAAAAGGGCCCGTAATATCATGAAGAATTCCACCCACCCTGCTCATGAACTGCTTGTCTCACTACAATCAGGGAAGAGGCTACATAGCATCCATGCCTGGACTGTCAGACTCAAAAACAATTACTTTCCCCAGGCAGTAAGGCTGATCAACATCTCCACCCATTGACCTTACACTATTTTATTATTTCCTGTCAGTCACCTTATGTACAGATGGACACCCTTGTGCCTAGCGTCTCTTTATGGACATACAATTAATTAGATTACATTAGATTTATTTATTGGATTCAACTTTATTGTCATTGTGCCGAGTACAGATACAAAGCCAATGAAATGCATTTAGCATCTGACCAGAAATGCAAAGAATAGTGTTATTTACAAAATAACTGTGAATAAAAGAAGTGCTACAGCACACAAATATAAAAGTACTGAGACAGTACAATACGGATGCAATACTGCTTAGCGCTGTGATGTGAGGTTCAGCAGTGTCACAGCCTCAGGGACAAGCTCTTCCTGTGCCTGCTGGTGTGGGAGTGGAGGCTCCTGTAGCGCCTACTGGATGGGAGGAGAGTAAAAAGTCCATGGTTGGGGTGAGATACATCCCTGATAATGCTTTTCGCCCTGCCCAGGCAACGTTTATGGTGGATGTTCTCAATGGTGGGCAATTGGGTGCCGATAATCCGTTGGGCAGTTCTCACCACATGTTGGAGTGCTTTGCGGTCCGATACGGGACAACTGCCATACCACACTGAGATGCAGTTGGTGAGTATGCTCTCAATGGTACAGCGGTAAAAGTCCGTCAGTGTCCTGGGACAGAGGTGAGCTTTCTTCATGCTCCACTGGAAATAAAGGCACTGTTGCGCCTTTTTGATCAGGATGGAGGAGTTCAGGGACCAGGTGAGATCATCGGAAATGTGGACCCCAAGGAATTTAAAGCTTGATACATGCTCCACTACAGTTCCGTTGATGTAGATGGGGACATGAGTGTGACTCCTGGCATGCCTGAAGTCCACAATGATCTCCTTGGTCTAATCCAAGTATAATCCATATACTTTAGCAAATATATATATATATATATATATATATATATAGAGAGAGAGAGAGAGTTTTTAATTATTATTGTGTTCCTTATCTTACTTTGTTTCTTTTGTGCTGCATCGGATCCAGAGTAACAACTAATCTGTTCCCCTTTACACTTGTGTACTGGAAATTACATTAAACAATCTTGAATCTTGAGTTTGTTGATCTGCTAAAGCCCCTCCCGTATTTAACATGCCAGTTTCATTCATCCAAGTGCAGATGTTAAATAAGCTGTAAAACAGCAGAGAGAGAGAGTACAACGTTTCAGACAAGAGGAGAGGCAAGGGTAGCATTTGCCAGTAGTAAGAAGATAGCCCAAGATAAGTCAGTGGGGAGCCTGAGAAGCTGTAAAAAAATGTGGCTGAAGATTCTATATCCTTAACAGCTTCTCTCAAGTGGCCGCTCTTAAGAGCACGGTATGGTGTTATATATTTTTGGAGACAGAGTACAAACATAAATTAGTTAGATTAATTGCCCACAGACACAAATCTGTTCAATCTGCTTCTGATCATCACACTAAAGAAAGCTCAGGAAGGATTTAAAAGAATGGCCTTGGGAATGAAGGGCTTTAGTTACATAGATAGGCTAGAGAAACTGGATTGAGTAAAGGCCGCTGAGCAGTGATCTGATAGACGTGCTCAGCAACACAGTGCAGGCTCAATAGTCCTTCGCTGAAATTAGGTTACAATTCTTCAGATACATTTATGATAATTTTCATTCAATATTAATTGAAGTAATTGCCTCTAAATTTTTTATACACTTTTTTAAGATTTGTTACAGATTATTTGATTTAAAATTTCCATTTAAAAACTCATTTAAATAAAAGTTCTAAATGGAGTTTAAAATTACCCTTGCAGAAGATAATGGTGGGATTGATTGCATTTTCTGAGGAAATGAAGGGAAAGTTGCACCACGGATGATATTTTATATACCATTCACTAACATTGAATACCAGAGGAAAAAAAAATCAAGTCAGGAAGGAGTAAAAGTAAATTCAGCACTTCCAAGCTCAATACACCAGTACATTAACCCTCTCATCTATTTGTACTTTGCTGTCTTTATTGTTCTTGGTAAATATTTACAAACATTTATAATCCTTAAAAGTATTTTCCCATACATCCATGCTATTTGCTTGGCGGTAATTTCCACTCACGTCTTCTGGCCCTGCAATTATCATGGTAATGTTCCAAATGAGTCCACAATAAAGCACAAAATGCAGCTTACTGAGTAATCAGAGATTGGCATCATCTAACACAGTCACCTTACCAAATAGTAAAGGTGGTCTTTGTATTCAAAACAGCCCAGTTATAGACACTGACATTTTAGTACCAGTAAACTATTGACAGAAAAGCTAGTCATAATGTGCAGAATATACCTGTGTGGAAATGAGCTCTTTTTGCAGGATAATGCAATTATCCCATTTAAACACAGCAATTATGTCCTGTAATACCTAGTCCACCATAAATCCCACAAAAGTCAGAGGACAGAATGTCAAGTAGTATCAATAATGGATAAGCTGCAAACTATATGATGTTATTACTTTCCTTCATCTACCACAATAAACAAAATTATGATCATAACAACCTACTTATTGGACAAGTCCTTTAAAAGAAAGTCATTTGGGTATCTACAGGAAGCTGAACATTTAATGCCATCCTTAATTGATAAACATTCAAAGTGAAGCAGCAAAGAGAAGCTCACTCTACCTGGAAGAAAAGGGCTACTTTGTAGGTGAAAATACAAACTGAAGTTTTCTCAAAATGCTTTTCAAATGGATACTCTGGCTTGGAAATTGGATCTTATAGATGTTTGACTTGGAGGAAACATTTTGGAGTTCATTATGGTGCCTAATTTGTAATTGGATTGGGCTTTTACGCACTGTCCATGTCAAGATACTTAATACATCTTACTGTCAAAAACCTAACTAATATCACCAATATTTGTGTAATTCACATTTCTGTGGAAAAGTACTGTGCATAAATTGTTTAAAGTTCAAATGATGAGTATGATGCAATAATCCCAGAGAAAGCTCGAAGTAAATTATCAAAGTATGTTTATCATATACTACCCTGTGATTTATTTTCTTGCAGGCATTTACAGAGAAAAAAAACTATGGAACTTCATGAAAACTATACATAAACAGACACTGGCTGACAAAGAACTGTTGTGCAAAGAGAGAACATTGTGCCAGTTTTTATAAATTTTCTTAATCACTCATGATTCTGCAGCTGCTGGAAATTTTGAACAATGCACACAAAATGCTGGAGGAACTCAGCAAGTCAGAAGTCCTGATGAAGGGTCTTGGCCTGAAACATCAGCCATCTATTCCCCTCCATAGATACTGCCTGACTCCACGATTCTGTGTGTGTTGCCTTTAATTTTAATCACTCTTTATGTGGATGTTTGAGACTTCAGGAGCTCGGAACGGGCAGCTTCCGCATTGAATCCTGACTACTCAAGTACATCCTACAGTCAATGATAAGCGCTACACCATTAGGGAGTGGTTGTCTTCAGCACTTAGCTGCTGAATAACAGATTCTTCAGCAGGTACACTGCCGGCAACGCTCTGTTGTTTCAGCCATGGGGCTATCAGTTAAGAGCATAGCCCCATAGGGTCATTTGAGAATCACATCTTATTTGGACCTTGGGTAGATAAAACTGATGAAACTCATAACTTCCACCTCCACATCCTGAGCTACGCTGGCCGACACACCCTGAATCACAGGCATCCAAGCTCTGTGTCTTTACTCTCTTTCATCTTGGTGTCAGCTCTGAGCTATTACCAAGGATTTCTGCTCATGTAGATGAAAGAATTGAGTGGGCGTGGATTGGAAGACACGATTTTGTTCCTGCAAAAGCGAGCAATGTTCTCACATGCTGTACTGCTGTTCTTGCAGAAGGACCATTTGCTTATGCGTGGTGTCTCTGCAGCTGCAGGAAGAAAATCCGCTGATGTGCAGTCCCTCTCTGATGGCTCACATGCAGCAACCCTCTATCCCTACAGAGCCACAGGTTGCTCATGGGCAGCATCTTAGTGTCCACCAACAGCAGCAACGCTCCAGAGATTCTAACTTCAAAAGAAGACCTTGCAAGTCCCTCCCCTGCTGTATGAGGCCATAACAGCCAAATATCCACCAGACTGTATGTACTGTCAAAGATTGCTCTACTACCCCTTGCACTGCTGCTGGTTGGCTGCCAAAGGAGAATGTGTCACTAAGGTCTTGTTATTGCTTCATGGAAAAAAGTTGCAAGGTGTGTTTAATTGAGCCTTATCCTAACATGAACTCCAATGGTCCAATTGTACATCAGCCAAGTGACATTTCAAACAGGATTTTGGCCAATCTTATGATGTGCTGTTTTAAACTGCATAAGATAGAAAGATGCAATCTTCAAAGACTAACTTAAAATTTATAACATATTAATTCCACAAAAGAAAAGCATAGATGAAATTGAGCACTAGAAACTAGTATAAAGAAAATCAACTTTTCACTATATAATCTCTTTAGTTAAAAAGCCCTTGCATCTGCCTCTGCCAATCCAGCTATTAAAATAATAACATGCTGAATCAAATTACAGTTGTAATTTTCCAAAAATTATTGTTTAACTAAATAAAAACCTGCTGGAGTTAATATTCATTCCTATTACCTTCTTTATCAGTTAGTATGTGGATAGGGAAATAGAGATAACATGACACGTTGATGATATTTCATCAGAATTTGAAACATTAAGTTGTCTCTTGCTTTCTTGATGTTGTCTGCCTTACTGGGTATTCTTGGCACTTTTGCATTGACTTCAGATTTTCAGCAGCTGTCAAACATCATTTCTGAATCCTCAATCTCATTTTTTTTACCTCCACTTATTGTTTCTGTTGCATATCTTCTTCTATGTTATCTTTAACAGTGATCATCTGAGTTTAAAAGAATTCTAATCTGTTTATTCACTGAAGCTTTAGAGATTGATATTTTCACTATCTATATTCCAACTTAGTTTAACAATATTTTAACAATTTTAAATATCTAATAGTCCTGGTTTAAGTACTTCATAACTTGTTTGTTACATCAATTAATATGACTTGGGCTCCATAATGGCAACAATTTAACTACTTTGCAGTCAAACATCATTACTGTAGGGGGGTAAATTTGTAGTGCAGAATAACACACTAAGTCAAACACACAAAAAGAAAATTACAGGGCACTGCGTTTCTTAATAGTTGATGCAAATATTTATTTCTTTTCCACATTCAAGATAATTGTAAAGATTAATCACTCAACTCCAAATGCTCAACACCTTATTCTTCTGCAACATGACACTACAGTTGTCTTTTTCCAATTGATTCCAGGCTGCTAATTCAATCAGTGTCATTTTCAAGGATTTTGATGGAGTTTGCATTCAAATTGTCCAACTCTCTGATTTCCCACAAGTAGCAACAAGGAAGATTGGTTTAGAAAATGGAAATTTTCAGCTTTCCATCAACTCTCTAGAAATGGTTGACAAAGGAAGTCAAAGATAGCATAAAAGCAATAATATAGCAAAAACAGAAAACTAAAAAAGCCATAAGGAGGCAAAATATGAAATATTTTTGTATTTCACCATTAAGGACACTAGCAATATGCCAGAAATTCGAGAGGCCCAGGGAACAGAAGTGAGATTTGTTGCTATTACTAAGGAAAAGGTGCTTGGGAAGCTGAGAGGTCTGAAGATAGGTGAGACACCTGGACCAGATGGACTACACCCCAGGGTTCTGAAAGAGGCAGTCGCAGAGATTGTGGAGGCATTAGTTATCATCTTTCAAGAATCATTGGATTCTGGAATGGTTGCAGAGGACTGGAAAAATGCCCAAGTCACTGCACTCTTTAAGAAGGGAAGGATGCAGAAGGACATTAAAGGACAGTTAGCCTGACTTAAGTGGTAGGTAAGATGTTGGAGTCCATTATTAAGGATGAGGTTTTGGTGCATTTGGAGGCACATGATAAATTAGGTCAAAATCATCATGGTTTCCCAAAGGGGAAATCGTGTCTGACAAGTGTACTTGAATTTTTTGAGGAAATAACAGGCAGGATAGACAATAGGCAAGAGTTGTTGTTTACTTAGATTTTCAGAAAGCAAGGTTCCACACGTTTTACAAGATAAGAGCTTGTGGTGTTACAGGAAAGATACTAGCATGGATAAACGATTTGGCTGTCTGACAGGAGGCAAAGATTGGGAGTAAAGGGGGTGGGGGGTTTATCTGGTTGGCCGACAGTGACTAGTGGTGTTCTGAAGGAATTGGTCTTGGGACTACATCTTTTCATGTTATACATCAATGATTTGGATGATGGAATTGATGGCTTTGTGGCCAAATTTGTGGGCAATATGAAGATTGGTGGAGGGACAGGTAGTGTTAAGGAAGCAGGGAGTCTGCAGAAGGAAATAGACAGATTGGGGAAGAGGGCGAAGAGTGACAGATGGAATATGGTGTAGGTAAGTGTACGGTCATGCATTTTGGTAGAAGGAATAATGGTGTGGACAGTTTTCTAAACAGGGAGAATATTCAAAGATCAGAGATGCAAAAGGATTTGGGAGACCTTGTGCTCAATTCCCTAAAGGTTAACTTGCAGGTTGAGTTGGTGGTAAGGAAGGCACTCATTTTAAGAGGACTGAAATATATGAGCAAGGATGTAATGTGGAGGCTTTATGAGGCATTTGTCAGACTGCACATGGAGTATTGTAATCAGTTCTGGGCTCCTTACCTAAGAAAAGATTTTCTGGCATTGGAGAGGGTCCAGAGTAGGTTCATGAGAATGATTCTGGGAATAAAAGGGGTAATGTATGAGGAGTGTTTGCATTGCGCTTGTACTTGCTACAAATTAGAAGAATGACGGGTGAAAGACGACATGGTGGAAGTGGCAAGGATGTTTCCTATAGTGAGTGAGTCTAGGATCAGAGGGCGCAGAATGGGGTTGAGAGGGATAATAAATCAGCCATGATGGAACAGCAGAGCCGATTCAAAGGGCTGAGTGGCCTAATTCTGCTCCCATGTCTTCCGAAATGGTAAAAGGCACATAGTATTTATTTTGCATCAACTCACAAATGTATACATTTGCACAATATTAATCATTTTAAGGGAATTCCTGCTAGGCTTTACAAACTATTGATATCACAGGATGAAGGAATATTATTTGTCAAGTTTATTGTCATATGCACAAATACAGTGAGGTACAGGTACAACAAAAAACTTCCTTGCTGCAGCATCAGAAGAATGTAGATTCAGACAACACACAGCTATACATAAATTATAATACATACATTATAAATACATGTGTACCACAAATTATTCACTTAATTGTGTGAATGAATGGATCTTGAAATAAAGGTGGAGTATACAGGGACAGAAACAAATCAGCCACAAGAAGCAATGTAAAGATCTGACTTACTCCTTTTGTTTCTCTACTTTCCCCTTTGTAATGAGGCCATGGCTGCTCAGTGATGACAAACTGCCTCTCTTTTTCAGTAAACGGGCTGCCTTATCTTTTGCAATGTCAGACATGATGCTGTTCACCTGCAAACACAAGACGTACGTATCGATATTAAACAGTACACTTAGTGGCCACTTTATTAGGTAGCCCTGATTGTTAATGCAAATATAATATAATCAACTAATCACATGGCAGCAGCTGACATACATAAAAGCATGCGGACATGGTCAAAAGGTTGTTATTAGTGACGTGGACCATGGAATGATTGTTGGTGCCAGACAGAATGGTTTGAATTTCCCAGAAACTGCCGATCTCCTGGGATTTTCATGCATAACAGTGCCTGGGGTTTACAGAGAATGGTGTGAAAAACAAAAAAGCATCCTGTGAGTGGCAGTTCTGTGGGAGAAAATGCCTTGTTAATGAGAGAGGTGATAGGAAATTGACTAGATGGGTTCAAGCTGAAAGGGAGGTGACAGTAACTCAAATACCCAGACATTACAACAGTGGTGTGCAGAAGAGCATCTCTGAATACACAACATGTTGAACCTTGAAGTGGATGGGCTACAGCACAGCAGACCACACCATGTTCTACTCTTCTTAATGCAATAATATGATGATTTAATCTATTAATTGTGTGAGACACTTTAGGAATCCACTCTACTGAAGATACGAGGATCTGAAGCAACAAACAATATACTGGAAGAACGCAGCAGGCGTTTAAAGTAAATGAACCTTTAGTAGACAGTGGTTATAATATAACAGAACTCACTCTGCAGCTTGAGAGGGATAAGCTAATGACAGATGTGTTGGTATTACAGTAGAGTAAAAGGAATGAGAGAGGAAAGAGAGAGCAGCTGGCCAAAATTGATTGGAAGGGGACAGTGGCAGGGGTGGGAGTAGAGCACCAATGCATGGAGCTTCTGGGAGAAATTTGGAAGGTGCAGGACTGGTTCATTCAATTCTAAAGGGGGGGGAATGAGGCAATCATGGTTGACAAGGGAATTCAAAAACAGCATAAAAGCAAAGGAGACGGCAGACCATACAGCAAAAATAGTGCAAAGCTAGAAGACTGGAAAGTTCTTAAAAGCCAACAGAAGGCAACTAAAAAAGCAGCAAAGAGAGAAAAGATGAACTACGAAGGTAAGCTAGCCAATAATATAAAAAAAAAGGATACCAGAAGTTCTTTTTGGATATATAGATAGATAGAGTAAGAGAGACGCAGATGTGGACATCTGTCGACTGGAAAATTATGCTGAAGAGGTAGCAATTGAGGACAAAGAAATGGCACCTGAACTATATAAGTATTTTGTATCAGTCTTCACTGTGGAAGACCCCAGCAGTAGGCCAGGAATTCAAAATTGTCAGGAGTCAAAAGTGAGTATCGTCTCTGTTACTAAGAAGGTACTTAGGAAGCTGAAGGTAGATAAGTCACCTAGACCAGATGGATTACATTCCAGGGTTCCAAAAGAGCTAGCTGAAAAGATTGCAGAGGCATTAGTAGTGATAGTTGAAGAGTCACGAGATTCTGGAATGATTCCGCAGGACTGGAGAATTGCAACTGTCACTCCAGTTAAGAGGGGAGAGAGGCCAATCCAGGATATTATAGGCCAGTGGCTGGCAAGAGCTTGGAGGCACATGATAAAATAGACTGAAGTCAGCATGGTTTCCTTAAGGAGAAATTTTGCCCAACAGATCTTTTAGTATTCATTGAGGAAATAGCAAGCAGTATAGACAAATGAAAGTCAGTGGATGTTGTGTATTTGGATTTTCAGAAGGCCTTGGTCAAGGGGCCACAGACGAGGCTGGTAATACAGGGAGATTCTAGCATGGATAAAGCAGTGGCTGACTGGCAGGTGGCAAAGAGTGAGAATAAAGGGGGCCTTTTCTGGTTGTCTGCTTGTGATTAGTGGTGTTCCATAGGGAACATTATTGGGACAGCTTCTTTTCACATATGTTAAGGAAGCGGGGTGACTGTAGGGGTACTTTGACTGATTAGGAGAATGGTCAATAAGTGGCAGATACAATGTAGTGTAGGGAAGAGTATGGCAATGAAGGAATAAAGGTGCAGACTATTTTCTAAATGGGGTGCAAATTCAGAAATCAAAGCTACAAAGAGATTCAGAGGTCCTTGTGCAGGATTCCCTAAAGCTTAACTTGTAGATTAAGTTGGTGGTCAGGAAGGCAAATGCATTGATTGAGAATATGGAAGCAAGTTTTTAAAATGCTGAGACTTTATAAGGTCAATATTACAATCTTAGTCAGACTGCATTTGTAGCATTGTGAGCATTTTCAGGCTCTTTATCTAGAAAGGATGTGCTAGCATCAGAGAGTAACCAGAGAAGGTTCAAGAGAATGATCCTGAGAATGAAAGAGTTCATGCACGATGCCTGTTTGATGGCTCTGGGTCTGTACTCAGCATGGGGGCTGGGGGTGGAGATCTCATTGAGGCCTATCAAATATTGAAAGCCCCAGATAGAATATACGTGGAGAGGATATTTATTATCGCGGGAGAGTCTAGGGTTAGAGGGCACAGCCTCAGAATATAAGGAACAGAGTTGAGGATTTCTTTAGCCAGGGAGTGGTGAATCTGTGGAATTAATTGCCACAGATGGTTGTGGCAAGAGAAACTAGGCGAGTGGAGTGGAATGGAGTGGAATTAATTCATTGTAGGAAGCGCGATGCAAATTGTAGTCGGGACAACGGTGACAATAGAAACTGAGCCTCTCGCGATTTATATTTACCGGTACTTAAACGTATATAATTTCACACAAACATCCTTGGGAAAAATAACAAACATGATTTTGAAATTCAAAACTTTTAATTTAACTTAAAAGTCTCCAAGTCGTTCAGGAACATTGGTTCAGACAACCGTTAAACGTGTCGGGGTATTTAACACAAGTAACCAATAGTTGAATTAACCACAACTAAAACTGCTATTGGGCGAATCACACAGAAGTTGTTAACCGAGTCATGGTTTAAGTTGTTTCCAGCTCCATCATGTTAGACAACCTCTCCACAATTACCGGCGTCCACTTCCGCTGCTCCCGTTGCTAGGGGCAGGGATATAAAATTCATTCTTAACATTGCAACCGGCTGTCTGTAGCTTAATCCCGTTTGAGAAAAATAAAACAATGAACGTACTTTAATGCCAATTTTAACATAAAAATTAACTTACGAGAAGAGTGATCTGAAATCACCGATTATCCGTCCAAACGCGCCCTTAGCAACGCGCTGGGACCGGAAAATGAAAAACAAACTGACATCACCCAACCAATCCTAGCCCTGAAATGGTTAGACAGGCGAACAGTAACCAACCGAGTACGCCGCCCAGTTGCTGTATTTAGCCAATCATAGCCTCGTAAACTGGTACCTTGTAGAGTAGTAACCAATTAAGTTTTGAGTTCTCCTTTAACTTTTTTTTGACTCTGCGGCGGATGAGCTGATAGCATTGATGCTCGTGAGAGTCTCCGATTCACGCGTGTCTTATGCATAACAGTCCAGATGGTCATTTGTTATAATCCTGGAAGAGACATTAATCTTAACCTGGTCTGGAATTAAAACCGACGTTGTCGGAAACACTAAAGGTCAGGCAGCATCTGCAGAAAGAGAAAGATGCTTAACACTCTAGTCAGACTCTATTCGCCAAAAGCAGGGAAGAGATAAAATATATTTTAACTTGCAGAGGAGGCGATAGGAAACTGGTTAGGACGAGCTGTGGTCGGCAATTTATCAAAGACTAGAAAGAGAAATCACGGTCAATGTGTAAGGAAAAAGAGACAGATGGAATACCTTTAACGTTGGCAATCTTGGCCTCTTTAACACTGACAAATGATCCTATTACATTTTCAGAAAAGAATGCGGGAGTTATCGTACACGTTCTGGCCTATATATATAATTGAATATTGTGAAACGATATGTGGCTATTACTACACTGATGACCATTACTTCTTGCTGCCTGAATGCAATTTGTGGCAGGGTGCTAACCATTTGAACGTGCCCTATTTATTTAGAAACCGTAGGAGTACAGGCAGGGGTGAATAAAGCTTTAAAAACAGAAAAGGATTTCTGTTTTTCTTATCTTATTTGGATTTTCATTCCCTGAAACGTAGATAGAAAGTCGGACGTGATGGTCCATTTTTTTAGTGAAAGTTCCTGCTGAACAACTAAGAGTCTGAAAGTACAGTAAGAAAATAACATTAGTCCATCATTTTAACTGTTCTATTGCAGACTTTGTTGAAACCATTTTATTACTTGAGGATGAATTCACATTTTAAAAAATTACAAATAAATAAACATATCTTTTCAATTTTACAATAATCAATTTAAGAGGGATTTAAACTTGTGTCTCTGGATTAATGGTTCTGTCCTTTGAATGTCATTTAACCACTATGCTTCTGAACTTGTATTGTTGGGGCAAATATAACCGTATAACAATTACAGCACGGAAACAGGCCACCTTGGCCCTTCTAGTCCATGCCGAACTCTTACTCTCACCTAGTCCCACTGACCTGAACTCAGCCCATAACCCTCCATTACTTTCCTGTCCATATAGCTATCCAATTTAACTTTAAATTACAGCATCGAACTTGCATCAACCACTTCTGCTGGAAGCTCGTTCTACACAGCTACCACTCTCTGAGTAAAGAAGTTCCCCCTCATGTTACCCGTAAACTTTTGCCCTTTAACTCTCAACTCATGCCCTCTTGTTTGAATCTCCCCCACTCTCAATGGAAAAAGTCTATCCATGTCAACTCTATCTATCCCCCTCATAATTTTAAATACTTCTATAAAGTTCCCCCCCCCCAACCTTCTATGCTCCAAAGAATAAAGACCCAACTTGTTCAACCTTTCTCTGTAACTTAGGAGATGAAACCCAGGTAACATTCTAGTAAATCTTCTCTGTACTCTCTCAATTTTGTTGACATCTTTCCTATAATTCGGTGACCAGAACTGTACACAATACTCCAAATTTGGCCTCACCAATGCCTTGTACAATTTCAACATTACATCCCAACTCCTATACTCAATGCTCTGATTTATAAAGGCCAGCATACCAAAAGCTTTCTTCACCACCCTATCCACATGAGATTCCACTTTCGGGGAACTATACACCATTATTCCTATATCCCTCTGTTCTACTGCATTCTTCAATGCCCTACCATTTACCATGTATGTCCTATTTTGATTAGTCCTACCAAAATGTAGCACCTCACATTCATCAGCATTAAACTCCATCTGCCATCTTTCAGCCCACTCTTCTAACTGGCCTAAATCTCTCTGCAAGCTATGAAAACCAACTTCATTATCCACAACTCCACCTATCTTAGTATCATCTGCATACTTAGTAATCCAATTTACCACCCCATCATCCAGATCATTAATATATATGACAAAGAATATTGGACCCAGTACAGATCCCTGAGGCACACCACTAGTCACCGGCCTCCAATCTGACAAACAGTTATCCACCACCACTCTCTGGTGTCTCTCATCCAGCCACTGCTGAATCCATTTTACTACTTCAATATTAATACCTAACGATTGAACCTTCCTAACTAACTTTCCGTGTGGAACCTTGTCAAAGGCTTTACTGCAGTCCATGTAGACAATATCCACTGCTTTACTCTCGTCAACTTTCCTAGTAACCTCTTCAAAAAAATTCAATAAGGTTTGTCAAACATGACCTTCCATGCACAAATCCATGTTGACTGTTCCTAATCAGACCCTGTCTATCCAGATACTTATATATACCATCTCTAAGAATACTTTCCATCAATTTACTGACCACTGATGTCAAACTCTCAGGGCGATAATTGCTAGGTTTAATCTTGGAACCCTTTTTAAACAATGGAACAACATGAGCAATACGCAAATCCTCTGGCACCATCCCTGTTTCTAAGGACATTTGAAATATTTCTGTCAAAGCCCCTGCTATTTCCACACTAACTTCCCTCAAGGTCCTAGGGAATATCCTGTCAGGACCCGGAGACTTATCCACTTTTATATTCCTTAAAGGCGCCAGTACTTCCTCTTCTTTAATCATCACACTTTCCATAACTACCCTACTTGTTTCCCTTACCTTACACAATTCAATATCCTTCTCCTTAGTGAATACTGAAGAAAAGAATTAGTTCAAAATCTCCCCCATCTCTTTTGGTTCCACACATAGCTGTCCACTCTGATTCTCTAAGGGACCAATTTTATTCCTCACTATCCTTTTGCTATTAATATAACTGTAGAAACCCTTTGGATTTATTTTCACCTTACTTGCCAAAGCAACCTCATATCTTCTTTTAGCTTTTCTAATTTCTTTCTTAAGATTTTTTTTACATTCTTTATATTCCTCGAGCACCTCATTTACTCCATGCTGCCTATATTTATTGTAGATCTCTCTCTTTTCCCGAACCAAGTTTCCAATATCCCTTGAAAACCGTGGTGCTCTCAAACTTTTAACCATTCCTTTCAACCTATCAGGAACATAAAGATTCTGTACCCTCAAAATTTCACCTTTAAGTGACCTCCATTTCTCTATTACATCCTTTCCATAAAACAAATTGTCCCAATCCACTCCTTCTAAATCCTTTCGCATCTCTTCGGATTTAGCCTTTCTCCAATCAAAAATCTCAACCCTGGGTCCAGTCCTATCCTTCTCCATAATTATATTGAAACTAATGTCATTGTGATCACTGGACCCGAAGCGCTCCCCAACACAAACCTCCGTCACCTCGCCTAGCTCATTCCCTAACAGGAGATCCAACACTGCCCCTTCTCTAGTTGGTACCTCCATGCATTGCTGCAAAAAACTACCCTGCACACATTGTACGAACTCCAAACCATCCAGCCCTTTTACAGAATGGGTTTCCCAGTCTATGTGTGGCCAAAGTAATGTCACTTTGCTTCTGAGAGCTATAGAGTTTTGTTAACTAAAGGTACAGTGTATGTGGATAGTTAGAATCAGATTCAGAATTAGAATCAGGTTTATTATCACTGGCATGTGTCATGAAATTTGTTAACTTAGCAGCAGCAGCACAATGCAATGCATAATATACAAGAAGAAAAATTAATAATAGTAAATAAGTAAATCAATTACAGTGTACGTATATTGAATAGATTAAAATTCGTGCAAAAACAGAAATAATATATATTTAAAAAGTGAGTTAGTGTTTACAGGTTCAATGTCCATTTAGGAATTGGATGGCAGAGGGGAAGAAGCTGTTTCTGAATCATTGAGTGTGTGCCTTCAGGCTTCTGTACCTGCTACCTAATGGTAACAGTGAGAAAAAGGCATGTCCTGGGTGCTGGAAGTCCTTACTAATAGACTCTGCCTTTCTGAGACACCAGTTCTTGAAGATGTCCTGGGTACTTTGTAGGCTAGTGCCCAAGATGAAGCTGACTAAATTTACAGCCCTCTGCAGCTTCTTTCAGTCCTGTGCAGTAGCCTCCCCATACCAGACACTGATGCAACCTGTCAGAATGCTCTCCATGGTACATCTATAGAAGTTTTTAAATGTGATTGTTGACATACCAAATCTCTTCAAACTCCTAATGAAGTATAGTCACTGTCTTGCCTTCTTTATAACTGCATTGATATGTCGGGACCAGGTTAGGTCCTCTGAGGATTGGTATGTGTTCCTTCGTCTTACCCTTCCTGAAGTCCACAATCAGCTCTTTCGTCTTAATGATGTTGAGTGCCAGGTTGTTGCTGCGATACCATTCCACTAGTTGGCATTTCTCGCTCCTGTACGCCCTCTTGTCTCCATTTGAGATTCTATCAACAATATTTGTATCATCAGCAAATTTATAGATGGTACTTGAGCTATGCCTAGCCACACAGTCATGGGTATAGAGAGAGTAGAGCAGTGAGCTAAGCACACCCCCCGGAGGTGCACCAGTGTTGATCATCAGCGAGGAGGAGATGTTATCACCAATCTGCACAGATTCTGGTCTTCCAGTTAGGAAGTCGAGGATCCAATTGCAGAGGGAGGTACAGAGGCCCAGGTTCTGTAAATGGGTAATGGTCCCATGGAACTAGACTTACCTTAAACAACAAGATGTGGCCTGCACATAAGATTCCATTTGTGATCTGATCAGTGCCCTATAATGCAGTATAATGCCTTTATTCTTGCAATAAAGCCAAAATGCAGTTAGCCTCACCACTTGTTTTCTGCATCTGCACATTAAGTTCCGGGATTTGTGTGCAAGCATTCAGATTCCTGTGAGTTTCATTCCCAGACCATTTGAAAAATACTCTACATTCCTGATTTTTCCCACAAAATGGCTGACTTTTCATTTCATTATGTTGTATTCCATTTGCCATGCCCTTGCCTAGTCAGTTATTGTATTACATTCACTTCCTGCACAATGAATCTTGTAATATTTGTTTTCCATTGAAAATTCCAGAGGATATTACTGTGTTGACAGGTCTGAAAGAAGTATTTACATGCAAGCATTTCCCACACTGTTAAAATTTGGCATTCTAACACGATTTTAAACAACATCTAAAGCTCTACCTGTAATATTGGAAATCATTTTGAGCCCAGGATGTTGTTGTATGCTATGGCCACACAGTGGTACTCTTTTACAAATTTCCCAGCTTCTGAACTGTCTCTTCTAACCCAGCAGCTATCTGTTTCTGCAGGTGCATTTGATTTAAATATCTTTGTCTCTACTTATTTTCCCTAAGAGAGAATAAGTACAAGAAAAGGTAATGATATGGAATTGTCAGACATCTCCTAAACTAGCTTGTGAACCAACCTCCATCACCTTAATCCAATCTCAGCAATGGAGTGCTATGAATTACTCTTGCACTAACATAAACTTGTCTCTGATTCTATTTTTTCTTTCGCACATACTTTTTTCTGTCTTTCTTCACTGTCTATAATTTACATTCTCTGTGTTGTCTCGACCTATGTGCCTTTAATGCTGGTGCAAGTGGGTTTTTCACTGTACCTGCTCCTCACTATGCTTGTGCACAGGACAACAATCGTGACTTGACTTGAACTTCTGTTCCACCTGTTTCTATACCACACTCGTCCGCAGACACCACCTTCCTTACTTTCTGTGAGATAGAAAGGATTAATGAGAGAAAGTGGTGGTACCATAGGAATCTGGAGGTATTTGGTGATGGGTTGAGTAGGAAAAGCAATAGGAGAATTGAAGGAGTGGGGACAATATAAAAATGATAGGAGGAAGGGACTTACAGATGGATGACATGGATGATTCAGGCTCTGGGGCTGAGGAGGTGTGTTGTGGTAGGCTGGAGAGACTGTATATCACATCACTTTCTGCTACCGTTCTGCCTCATGGCCGGATCTGTCTTCCATTAAACTACCTCCAAAGAATTGGGCAGACCTGCCTGAATTGGTGGTTCGATAAGAAACTAACTCCCAAAGTTGTACTGTAATCACTTACCATGAGCCCTCTTGGTTGGATTCATTGAATTTAATAATTATACAAACAGTATATTAAGCTATTACTTCCTGCCTGAGAAGCGACTTGGATCTACTCCAATTTGCTGACCAGAGTAACAGGTCCACAGCAGATGCCATCTCATTGTCTCTTCACTCAACCCTGGAACATAACATTGCAATGATGCATACATCAGGATGCTCTTTATCGATTACAGCTCAACATTTAACATCATCATTATTATTTCTTTCTTTTTGTATTTGCACAGAGTGTTGTCTTTTGCACATTGGTAGAATACTCAAGTTGGTGTCGTCTTCCATTGATTCTGTGATGGTTGTTATTCTATTATAGGTTTATTGAGTATGCTCACAAGAAAATGAATCTCAGGGTTGTATTATGGTGACATATATGTACCTTTATAATAAGTTTACTTTGAACTTTATTACCTTTGCTAACTCCTGAGTCGAAAATTGCTAAAGCTTTGCTGCATTCCTGTGAATGTTGTAACATTACTTATTACATTAAAAATTTAACATATCATTTGATAGCTTTGGGAAACTAAAATATCTCATGCACTAAACCTTAATGGAAAATTACATTTTGTCAAATTTAAGATTCAGTAAAAGGTTGTTAGCTGTAATGGCTTTTACAGTTTATATCTGAATAATTTTCCATCTCCTGTTTGGTAAAGTATTCTTGTTTCTACCAGTGCAAGTAACTAATTCTGCTCTTGTGTCTGGTTAAAATGGTACTGGCGAATCTCAGTGACTTCTGGCTGGTGGCTATTGAAACAAGGAATACAACTAAATACTTTTTAATCACACTTTTTCTGGTAAACAATCATCACAAACAATAGTCCGTAACTTCCCTTTGGACTTGGAGGCTATTCCATGTGGCCGAACTGTGACGAGGTGAGGCAGCGGGCCTGTTACCGAAAGAGAGGATCTGAGGTTTGATCGATTCAAGCACTGAGCCAAATCGGAAAGGTTGTGTACAGGCCAAATTGAGGTGCTGGGGTCCAGGCCCCAGAGCATACTGAAGCAACTGAACTCAATGCTCGGACGACCACTTAGGGGTCGGGCCAGACTGAAAAGGTCAGTGTGTCGGGGCCCGAGGCAAGGGTCAGTTCAGCTCACTACTCCGTGATGTTTACTTGGCTTTGTGCTAAACTCTCTGCGGAATTCAGTTCTGAACATTATTTGCCTGCGTTTACTGTTTGAATGATTAGTTTTTTCTTTCTCTCTGCACATTGGGTGTTCGATGGTCTTCTTACTTTTATGGGTTCTTTTGGGTTTTTTGGTTTCATGGCTGCCAGTTAGGAGATGAATCACAAGGTTGTATAATACATACATATTTTTATAATAAATGTACTTTGAACTTTGAGACACACTATTGTGTTAAGTGTTCAAGAATTTCCCATTCTACTACACATGAGTTACGATGTTGAACTGAATTGTGGAGAAAATTTCATTAGGAGGTTTTCCCTGGTACAGACAGGTGATTTTTTTTCAGGACTGAGCAGAAGAAAAGGTTCTATTGTTCAGCGTGCTGTGCTTCTGTCAGATTTTAAAAGAGCTGAAAAATGGAAGTGCAAAAGAAACACGGTATTTATAAATAGACCACATTTCAATTTTTAGACTTTATTTCAATTTCAAAAAAAGCAACATTTAACATTTTAAACAGTTATTACAGTACAATTTCCATACTGTATAGAATTTTGAATTTTAAATTTATAAATGGCCAGACCATTTCTTTAATACATAATACATTAAAACGTAGTTGCATATTCATAATTATGTGCAATGAACCAACAGGGAGAACAGCCACTGAGGGAATGACATATATATTTGTATATATATATTTATATAAAAACATCAGTATTTACAAAATAGCACGCAACATCAATGGAGCCATTTCTTATTTTTGTTTCAGTTTCCTCCCTCTCTTCTGAAGGTGTTGACTCATCATGCTGGGATATGGTTACACAGGCCCAAAGGTACCTCACCCCTAGTAGCCATTCAGTGTGTGCTTCATAGTGGCTGACCTGACAATCAATGTTGACAAGCTATCAAACCGTGAAAGGTATGGCAGTGAGCGTGAGATAAAAATAGTTAAAGTGTTGGAAATACTCAGCAGGTCAGGCAGCATCTGCAGAGAGAGAAACAGAATTAATGATTCAGGTTGATGATCTTTCATCACATCCAGAATCATTCAGTGAGCATGACTGTGAACCACTCAACATCCACAAACGTGCTCGCTTCAGTCGGTGCCACTGCATAGTAATCAGGAATGAGGTCCCGAGCCAATGTTTCCCTGCCTAATACATGGGACATGAGGGCTAATTGTAGTAGTTCAACGTTTGTCCAGCTGAGACTAATCGATGCAGTCCAGGGTTCAAAACCTTTAATTTGCACCACATACTTTTACTGCAAGTGTTGCCTCTACTCAGGAGAACATTGATATATCTACAGGGAGATTCAAATCTATAAGGCAAAATACAGTTAGAAATGGTCAGGTCTGATTATTTTTCTCAAATCCCTAGAAGTACATTCACAATGCACAGTTGTGCAGAATAGTGCCACAATGGTTCCAAAAAAAAAACAAGGAACAAACACTTTCTCTTTCATTTCCAAAATAAACTGAAGAATGTGTATGGTGTAATAAGGGACAGCCTTGTAAAGGTGTTGCAGCTCTATCCTTATCAGTGCTGAAGGAAGATTTCAACTGGAAGTGTAACTTAACATCAGAACAAATTATTTCCTTTAAAACCATCTCTCAGCCCCAAGTGTAGCAGCAACACTTGAGATTGTACATTCCAGCTGGTGGGTGACTTCAAAAGTGGAGGCACACTCAGGCACAGCTCTTCTAATGCTGACTGGTATTTGATGTTTCAGCAGCTAGTCTGCACAGGTGATAGAACATTACAGCACAGTACAGGCCTTCCGCCCACAATGTTATACCAATCTTTTAATCTGTTTTAAGATCAATCTAGCCCTCTATTTTCTATCATCCATGTGCCTATCTAAGAGTTTCTTAAATACTCCTAATGTATCTGCCTCAACCACCACCCCTGACCGGGCATTTCAATCACCCACCACTCTCTTAAAAAAAACTACCCCTAACATTCCCCTAAATATTCCTCTAATCACCTTAAAACTATCTGCCCTCATATTAGCCATTTCTGCCTTGGGAAAAAGTATCTGGCTATACACTCGATCTATGCCTCTTATCATCCTGTTCTCCTCTATCGTCCCCTCTCATCCTCCTTTGTTCCAAAGAGAATTGCCCTAGCTCGCTCAACCTATCCTCATAAGACATGCTCTTGAATCCAGGCAGCATCTTGGTAAATCTCCTCGGAAAGTTTTCTCATCCTTCGTATAATGAGGGGATCAGAACAGAACACGATATTCCAGGTGTGGTCTAACCTGGGCTTTATAGAGCTGCATCATTAACTCGTGGCTCTTGAACTCAATTCCCGACTAATGAAGGCCAACACACCAAACACCTTCTTAACAACCCCATCAGCTACTTGTTTCATTGGGCTTCTTAGGGAGTCTGTAACACCTCTGCTGTTTGGCCTGCTAGCAACCATACATTAACCAGCCTCTAACAAAGGGGTTCTCAATATTTTTTAATGCCAAGGAGCCTTACCATTAACCAAGGGGTCCGCAGGCACCAAGTTGGGAACCCTTGCTCTAAGATGTTACCCCTTTCATTTAAGACATCACCTGTGCTGGGTTTACCATCTGAGACGTGGGTCAAAACCACGTACCTGAGTCGCACCTTGCAACATACCTTACTGCTCTCAGCGACAGGGTGAATGTTTTGCTCCCATTCAGAAGTTGTCACCAAAGTGTAGTTCCCAGCTCACTAGAAATAAGCTATTCAAAGAATCACCACCAACCTTGTAGCAATGATGTTTGTACTGACCCTGTATTTCAACAGATTTCATTTTAATTTTTTAAAAGATTTTTTTCAGTGATTGAAATGGAAATATGTTTTGTGGAGTACCTGCAAAATGATTGTCTTCATAATCATCCACACACTTTGTATGGTACTCCAGCTTAGATTCATGTGCCACCAAATACTAACTTATAGTTATGCAAATCTTTGGCTGGGACAAGAGTTTGTAGAGAAAATATTAATTTACACATTTAAAGCAATTTCATGTGGTCCTTGTAACAGGACAGGACTTGAGTTTTAAAACAATGCATTTTTAACAAAAGTGTAAATTTGTAAATTTGTTTTATGATTATTTGAGAAAACACTTCTGGATGCACATGAGAGATAAAAAGAAAATCCAAAGTGGATAATACATCCATTTTTTCACATTACAACATATTTTCTACACTTTGCTTTTATTTTGTAAAAATTGCAACCACATCACCAAAGCAATATTTCTGAAGAAGCTGCTGAAACTAGAATTCGCATTAGAATCTGGTAAATTTTCGTACTGACATGAAACTGGCATAACATTCAGACTGGAATGTTAACATTGGAACTGCATAATAAGTTAATCTGCAGCTGTAAGATATTATTTTAGAACCCATCCGAAGGGTCCCATCTGAAATGTCAGCTTTGACTGACACTTTTTACATTTTATTGGATTTTTCCTTCTGAAAAAGTTAACAGGCCTGAATTTCTGTTTGAGGAAACAAAGTATTTATCCTGTAATATTGCACACCTTCCCTCTTTATGCCTCTCTTTCCCTCTAAAATATAGCATTGCTTGGCAAAATTATTCTCAATCATCACCTGGGAGATATCAAAATGGACAAGTTTCCAACATTTTTTTAATATATAAAACTTAAACAATTGGCATCAATACTGGTAAGTTCAGGGGCTAAAAATTCAGAGAATACAGTATATTTTCTTGGACAATTCCACTGAAATACAATGCTACATGTTCAAAGAGGCATAGCCTGCAGGTTAATAATGATGTCTCTGAAATGCCTATAAGCTGGAATACAGACGTTTGAAGTTATGAGTGTATGGGAAGGTGATTACCAAATTACAAATACATTTGTTACACTGTAAAGTACGAAATGTTACCAATGTCACATTAATCATATAGTAATACTGTTCGGCGCTTTCTGGTGTTACTCCAACTTCCAGTTGTTGTTAGAAATATTCTAGCCACATGGAACAGTAATTTAAAATCAGAGAGTAAAAGTTTGTTTCATGGGTTCAGTCTTTAATGACTCCTATTCTGAGTTTAAAAAGCTGTCTGATGAGTCGCAATGAACACCGGGCAGAGGTGTGAGACTTCAGTTGTCAGCCATATATTTCCCTGCAAAAGAAAATAACTAAGTAAGAAATACTGATGACACACTCTGGTAAATAACTATGTCAGCTGACATGGAGAATTAGTGTCTACGGCAGAGGCATAGAAGCTTCATTCCACATTGACATGAAATGTATCAAACTGGTCATAGTGTAGATACTTGTCCTTGGAATCTCCTTGGGAGTTCTCTGGATTGATTGCCCTAACTTCAGTGCAGTCTCTGAACAGATGCTTTGTTTCAGACCATCTATCACTGGAGTAACCTGTGTGATTGAGGAGGGTGCCAACGAATTTCTGTCTTTGACCTTTCAGGAATTGATCCTGTCCATTCCAATGGTGAGACAGTAGTGTGTAATATTGGGGTATTTAGCGTGTGATTTTGGGCGCTCTCATTTTACGTAAGTCCGGCTGGCATTCAGTGCAAGTGACAATCATTCACTCTGGACAGCTAGCAATATGATATGCTTCAGAACGATGGGTAGCAAGACAGTGGATGCTTTCCCGCTTGATTGTATGATCCCATTAACTGGCAGTACTTGCCTGACCTAATGTGATAGTCAGGGTCTTACTCATGTTCGAAAACTAAGTTTTCTAAGTTGGAAAGAAACTGGACATTAACTGTGGAGTGGTGATGATATAGGACAGTCTCAGTGGAGTAGTGATGATATAGTACAGTCTCAGTGGAGTGGTGATGATTTTGGACAGTCCCGGTGGACTGGTGATGATATAGGACAGTCTAAGTGGAGTAGTAATGATATCGGACAGTCTCGGTGGAGTGGTGATGATTTAGGACAGTCTCGGTGGAGAAGTGAGGATGTACAACAGTCTCTGTGGAGTGGTGATAATTTAGGACAGTCTCGGTGGAGAAGTGAGGATGTACAACAGTCTCTGTGGAGTGGTGATAATTTAGGACAGTCTCGGTGGAGTGGTGAGGAAGTTCAACAGTCTCTGTGGAGTGGTGGTGATATACGACAGTCTCGGTGCAGTGGTGATGATATAGGACAGTCTCAGTGGAGTGATGATGTATGACCGTCCCTGTAGAGTGGTGAAGATGATTTAGGACAGTCTCTGTGGAGTGGTGATGATATCGGACAGTTGCTGTGGAGTGGTGATGATATAGGACAGTCTTAGTGGAGTGGTGAAGATCATTTAGGACAGTCACTGGTAAGTGGTGATGACGTAGTACAGTCTCAGTAGAGTGGTGATAATATCGGACAGTGTCTGTGGAGTGGTGATGATATAGGATAGTCTCTGTTGAGTGGTGATGATATAGGACAGTCTCTGAGGAGTGGTGATGATATAGGGCAGTCTCAGTGGAGTAGTGATGACATTAGACCGTCTCAGTGGAGTAGTGATGATATAGGACAGACTCTGTGGAGTGCTGATGATATAGGACAGTCTCTGTGGAGAGGTGATGATATTGGACAGTCTCTGTGGAGCGGTGATGATATTGGACAGTCTCTACAGAGTGGTGATGATGTAGGATAATCTCTGTGGAGTGGTGGTGATATAGGACAGTCTCTGTAGAGTGGTGATGATTTAGGACAGTCTCTGTGGAGTGGTAATAATATAGGACAGACTCTGTGGAGTGACGATAATTTAGGACAGTCTTGGTGGAGTAGTGAGGATGTACAACAGTCTCTGTGGAGTGGTGATAATTTAGGACCGTCTCGGTGGAGTAGTGAGGATGTACAACAGTCTCTGTGGAGTGGTGATAATTTAGGACAGTCTCGGTGGAGTGGTGAGGAAGTTCAACAGTCTCTGTGGAGTGGTGGTGATATAGAACAGTCTCTGTGGAGTGGTGATTATTTAGGACAGTCTCGGTGGAGTAGTGAGGATGTACAACAGTCTCTGTGGAGTGGTGATAATTTAGGACAATCTCGTGGAGTAGTGAGGATGTACAACAGTCTTTGTGGAGTGGTGATAATTTAGGACAGTCTCAGTGGAGTAGTGAGGATGCACAACAGTCTCTGTGGAGTGGTGATAATTTAGGACAGTCTCGGCGGAGTGGTGAGGAAGTTGAACAGTCTCTGTGGAGTGGTGGTGATATACGACAGTCTCGGTGCAGTGGTGATGATATAGGACAGTCTCAGTGGAGTGATGATGTATGACCGTCTCTGTAGAGTGGTGAAGATGATTTAGGACAGTCACTGTGTAAGTGGTGATGATATAGGATAGTCTCTGTTGAGTGGTGATGATATAGGACAGTCTCTGAGCAGTGGTGATGATTTAGGACAGTCTCAGTGGAGTGGTGATGATATAGGACAGTCTCTGTGGAGCGGTGATGATATAGCACAGTCTCTGAAGGAGTGGTGATGGTATAGGGCAGTCTCAGTGGAGTAGTGATGATATTAGACCGCCTCAGTGGAGTAGTGATGATATAGGACAGTCTCAGTGGAGTAGTGATGATATAGGAAAGTCTCTGTGGAGTGGTGATGATATCGGACAGTCTCTGTGGAGTGGTGATGATTTAGGACCGTCTCTGTGTTGATGATATAGGACAATTTTGCTGGAGTTGTGATGATATAGAACAGTCTCTGTGGAGTGGTGATAATTTAGGATAGTCTCGGTGGAGTGGTGAGGATGTACAACAGTCGTTGTGGGTTGGTGGTGATATAAGACAGTCTCTGTGGAGTGGTAATAATATAGGACAGTCTCTGTGGAGTGATGATAATTTAGGACAGTCTCGGTGGAGTAGTGAGGATGTACAACAGTCTCTGTGGAGTGGTGATAATTTAGGACAGTCTCGGAGGAGTGGTGAGGATGTACAACAGTCTCTGTGGAGTGGTGGTGATATAGAACAGTATCTGTGGAGTGGTGATAATTTAGGACAGTCTCGTGGAGTAGTGAGGATGTACAACAGTCTTTGTGGAGTGGTGATAATTTAGGACCGTCTCGGTGGAGAAGTGAGGATGTACAACAGTCTCTGTGGAGTGGTGATAATTTAGGATAGTCTCGGAGGAGTGGTGAGGAAGTTCAACAGTCTCTGTGGAGTGGTGGTGATATACGACAGTCTTGGTGCAGTGGTGATGATATAGGACAGTCTCAGTGGAGTGATGATGTATGACCGTCCCTGTAGAGTGGTGAAGATGATTTAGGACAGTCTCTGTGGAGTGGTGATGATATCGGACAGTTGCTGTGGAGTGGTGATGATATAGGACAGTCTTAGTGGAGTGGTGAATTTCATTTAGGACAGTCACTGCGTAAGTGGTGATGACGTAGTACAGTCTCAGTGGAGTGGTGATAATATCAGACAGTGTCTGTGGAGTGGTGATGATATAGGATAGTCTCTGTTGAGTGGTGATGATATAGGACAGTCTCTGAGGAGTGGTGATGATATAGGACAGTCTCAGTGGAGTGGAGATGATATAGGACAGTTTCTGTGGAGCGGTGATGATATAGGACTGTCTCTGTGGAGTGGTGATGATATAGGATAGTCTCTGTTGAGTGGTGATGATATAGGACAGTCTCTGAGGAGTGGTGATGATATAGGACAGTCTCAGTGGAGTGGAGATGATATAGGACAGTTTCTGTGGAGCGGTGATGATATAGGACTGTCTCTGTGGAGTGGTGATGATTTAGGACAGTCTCTGAGGAGTGGTGATGATATAGGGCAGTCTCAGTGGAGTAGTGATGATATTAGACCGTCTCAGTGGAGTAGTGATGATATTGGACAGTCTCTGTGGAGTGCTGATGATATAGGACAGTCTCTGTGGAGTGGTGATGATATTGGACAGTCTTTGTGGAGTGGTGATGATATTGGACAGTCTCTACAGAGTGGTGATGATGTAGGATAATCTCTGTGGAGTGGTGGTGATATAGGACAGTCTCTGTAGAGTGGTGATGATTTAGGACATTCTCTGTGGAGTGGTAATAATATAGAACAGACTCTGTGGAGTGACGATAATTTAGGACAGTCTCGGTGGAGTAGTGAGGAAGTTCAACAGTCTCTGTGGAGTGGTGGTGATATAGAACAGTCTCTGTGGAGTGGTGATAATTTAGGACAGTCTCGGTGGAGTAGTGAGGATGCACAACAGTCTCTGTGGAGTGGTGATAATTTAGGACCGTCTCGGTGGAGTAGTGAGGATGTACAACAGTCTTTGTGGAGTGGTGATAATTTAGGACAGTCTCAGTGGAGTAGTGAGGATGCACAACAGTCTCTGTGGAGTGGTGATAATTTAGGACAGTCTCGGCGGAGTGGTGAGGAAGTTGAACAGTCTCTGTGGAGTGGTGGTGATATACGACAGTCTCGGTGCAGTGGTGATGATATAGGACAGTCTCAGTGGAGTGATGATGTATGACCGTCTCTGTAGAGTGGTGAAGATGATTTAGGACAGTCACTGTGTAAGTGGTGATGATATAGGATAGTCTCTGTTGAGTGGTGATGATATAGGACAGTCTCTGAGCAGTGGTGATGATTTAGGACAGTCTCAGTGGAGTGGTGATGATATAGGACAGTCTCTGTGGAGCGGTGATGATATAGCACAGTCTCTGAAGGAGTGGTGATGGTATAGGGCAGTCTCAGTGGAGTAGTGATGATATTAGACCGCCTCAGTGGAGTAGTGATGATATAGGACAGTCTCAGTGGAGTAGTGATGATATAGGAAAGTCTCTGTGGAGTGGTGATGATATCGGACAGTCTCTGTGGAGTGGTGATGATTTAGGACCGTCTCTGTGTTGATGATATAGGACAATTTTGCTGGAGTTGTGATGATATAGAACAGTCTCTGTGGAGTGGTGATAATTTAGGATAGTCTCGGTGGAGTGGTGAGGATGTACAACAGTCGTTGTGGGTTGGTGGTGATATAAGACGGTCTCTGTGGAGTGGTAATAATATAGGACAGTCTCTGTGGAGTGATGATAATTTAGGACAGTCTCGGTGGAGTAGTGAGGATGTACAACAGTCTCTGTGGAGTGGTGATAATTTAGGACAGTCTCGGAGGAGTGGTGAGGATGTACAACAGTCTCTGTGGAGTGGTGGTGATATAGAACAGTATCTGTGGAGTGGTGATAATTTAGGACAGTCTCGTGGAGTAGTGAGGATGTACAACAGTCTTTGTGGAGTGGTGATAATTTAGGACCGTCTCGGTGGAGAAGTGAGGATGTACAACAGTCTCTGTGGAGTGGTGATAATTTAGGATAGTCTCGGAGGAGTGGTGAGGAAGTTCAACAGTCTCTGTGAAGTGGTGGTGATATACGACAGTCTTGGTGCAGTGGTGATGATATAGGACAGTCTCAGTGGAGTGATGATGTATGACCGTCCCTGTAGAGTGGTGAAGATGATTTAGGACAGTCTCTGTGGAGTGGTGATGATATCGGACAGTTGCTGTGGAGTGGTGATGATATAGGACAGTCTTAGTGGAGTGGTGAATTTCATTTAGGACAGTCACTGCGTAAGTGGTGATGACGTAGTACAGTCTCAGTGGAGTGGTGATAATATCAGACAGTGTCTGTGGAGTGGTGATGATATAGGATAGTCTCTGTTGAGTGGTGATGATATAGGACAGTCTCTGAGGAGTGGTGATGATATAGGACAGTCTCAGTGGAGTGGAGATGATATAGGACAGTTTCTGTGGAGCGGTGATGATATAGGACTGTCTCTGTGGAGTGGTGATGATATAGGATAGTCTCTGTTGAGTGGTGATGATATAGGACAGTCTCTGAGGAGTGGTGATGATATAGGACAGTCTCAGTGGAGTGGAGATGATATAGGACAGTTTCTGTGGAGCGGTGATGATATAGGACTGTCTCTGTGGAGTGGTGATGATTTAGGACAGTCTCTGAGGAGTGGTGATGATATAGGGCAGTCTCAGTGGAGTAGTGATGATATTAGACCGTCTCAGTGGAGTAGTGATGATATTGGACAGTCTCTGTGGAGTGCTGATGATATAGGACAGTCTCTGTGGAGTGGTGATGATATTGGACAGTCTTTGTGGAGTGGTGATGATATTGGACAGTCTCTACAGAGTGGTGATGATGTAGGATAATCTCTGTGGAGTGGTGGTGATATAGGACAGTCTCTGTAGAGTGGTGATGATTTAGGACATTCTCTGTGGAGTGGTAATAATATAGAACAGACTCTGTGGAGTGACGATAATTTAGGACAGTCTCGGTGGAGTAGTGAGGAAGTTCAACAGTCTCTGTGGAGTGGTGGTGATATAGAACAGTCTCTGTGGAGTGGTGATTATTTAGGACAGTCTCGGTGGAGTAGTGAGGATGTACAACAGTCTCTGTGGAGTGGTGATAATTTAGGACAGTCTCGGTGGAGTAGTGAGGATGCACAACAGTCTCTGTGGAGTGGTGATAATTTAGGACCGTCTCGGTGGAGTAGTGAGGATGTACAACAGTCTTTGTGGAGTGGTGATAATTTAGGACAGTCTCAGTGGAGTAGTGAGGATGCACAACAGTCTCTGTGGAGTGGTGATAATTTAGGACAGTCTCGGCGGAGTGGTGAGGAAGTTGAACAGTCTCTGTGGAGTGGTGGTGATATACGACAGTCTCGGTGCAGTGGTGATGATATAGGACAGTCTCAGTGGAGTGATGATGTATGACCGTCTCTGTAGAGTGGTGAAGATGATTTAGGACAGTCACTGTGTAAGTGGTGATGATATAGGATAGTCTCTGTTGAGTGGTGATGATATAGGACAGTCTCTGAGCAGTGGTGATGATTTAGGACAGTCTCAGTGGAGTGGTGATGATATAGGACAGTCTCTGTGGAGCGGTGATGATATAGCACAGTCTCTGAAGGAGTGGTGATGGTATAGGGCAGTCTCAGTGGAGTAGTGATGATATTAGACCGCCTCAGTGGAGTAGTGATGATATAGGACAGTCTCAGTGGAGTAGTGATGATATAGGAAAGTCTCTGTGGAGTGGTGATGATATCGGACAGTCTCTGTGGAGTGGTGATGATTTAGGACCGTCTCTGTGTTGATGATATAGGACAATTTTGCTGGAGTTGTGATGATATAGAACAGTCTCTGTGGAGTGGTGATAATTTAGGATAGTCTCGGTGGAGTGGTGAGGATGTACAACAGTCGTTGTGGGTTGGTGGTGATATAAGACGGTCTCTGTGGAGTGGTAATAATATAGGACAGTCTCTGTGGAGTGATGATAATTTAGGACAGTCTCGGTGGAGTAGTGAGGATGTACAACAGTCTCTGTGGAGTGGTGATAATTTAGGACAGTCTCGGAGGAGTGGTGAGGATGTACAACAGTCTCTGTGGAGTGGTGGTGATATAGAACAGTATCTGTGGAGTGGTGATAATTTAGGACAGTCTCGTGGAGTAGTGAGGATGTACAACAGTCTTTGTGGAGTGGTGATAATTTAGGACCGTCTCGGTGGAGAAGTGAGGATGTACAACAGTCTCTGTGGAGTGGTGATAATTTAGGATAGTCTCGGAGGAGTGGTGAGGAAGTTCAACAGTCTCTGTGGAGTGGTGGTGATATACGACAGTCTTGGTGCAGTGGTGATGATATAGGACAGTCTCAGTGGAGTGATGATGTATGACCGTCCCTGTAGAGTGGTGAAGATGATTTAGGACAGTCTCTGTGGAGTGGTGATGATATCGGACAGTTGCTGTGGAGTGGTGATGATATAGGACAGTCTTAGTGGAGTGGTGAATTTCATTTAGGACAGTCACTGCGTAAGTGGTGATGACGTAGTACAGTCTCAGTGGAGTGGTGATAATATCAGACAGTGTCTGTGGAGTGGTGATGATATAGGATAGTCTCTGTTGAGTGGTGATGATATAGGACAGTCTCTGAGGAGTGGTGATGATATAGGACAGTCTCAGTGGAGTGGAGATGATATAGGACAGTTTCTGTGGAGCGGTGATGATATAGGACTGTCTCTGTGGAGTGGTGATGATATAGGATAGTCTCTGTTGAGTGGTGATGATATAGGACAGTCTCTGAGGAGTGGTGATGATATAGGACAGTCTCAGTGGAGTGGAGATGATATAGGACAGTTTCTGTGGAGCGGTGATGATATAGGACTGTCTCTGTGGAGTGGTGATGATTTAGGACAGTCTCTGAGGAGTGGTGATGATATAGGGCAGTCTCAGTGGAGTAGTGATGATATTAGACCGTCTCAGTGGAGTAGTGATGATATTGGACAGTCTCTGTGGAGTGCTGATGATATAGGACAGTCTCTGTGGAGTGGTGATGATATTGGACAGTCTTTGTGGAGTGGTGATGATATTGGACAGTCTCTACAGAGTGGTGATGATGTAGGATAATCTCTGTGGAGTGGTGGTGATATAGGACAGTCTCTGTAGAGTGGTGATGATTTAGGACATTCTCTGTGGAGTGGTAATAATATAGAACAGACTCTGTGGAGTGACGATAATTTAGGACAGTCTTGGTGGAGTAGTGAGGATGTACAACAGTCTCTGTGGAGTGGTGATAATTTAGGACAGTCTCGGTGGAGTAGTGAGGAAGTTCAACAGTCTCTGTGGAGTGGTGGTGATATAGAACAGTCTCTGTGGAGTGGTGATTATTTAGGACAGTCTCGGTGGAGTAGTGAGGATGTACAACAGTCTCTGTGGAGTGGTGATAATTTAGGACAGTCTCGGTGGAGTAGTGAGGATGCACAACAGTCTCTGTGGAGTGGTGATAATTTAGGACAGTCTCGGCGGAGTGGTGAGGAAGTTCAACAGTCTCTGTGGAGTGGTGGTGATATACGACAGTCTCGATGCAGTGGTGATGATATAGGACAGTCTCAGTGGAGTGATGATGTATGACCGTCTCTGTAGAGTGGTGAAGATGATTTAGGACAGTCTCTGTGGAGTGGTGATGATATAGGACAGTTCCTGTGGAGTGGTGATGATACAGGACAGTCTTAGTGGAGTGGTGAATTTCATTTAGGACAGTCACTGCGTAAGTGGTGATGACGTAGTACAGTCTCAGTGGAGTGGTGATAATATCAGACAGTGTCTGCGGAGTGGTGATGATATAGGATAGTCTCTGTTGAGTGGTGATGATATAGGACAGTCTCTGAGGAGTGGTGATGATTTAGGACAGTCTCAGTGGAGTGGTAAATATATAGGACAGTCTCTGTGGAGCGGTGATGATATAGGACAGTCTGTGGAGTGGTGATGATTTAGGACAGTCTCTGAGGAGTGGTGCTGATATAGGGCATTCTCTGTACAGTAGTGATCATATTAGTCCGTCTCAGTGGAGTAGTGATGATATAGGACAGTCTCAGTGGAATAGTGATGATATAGGACAGTGTCAGTGGAGTAGTGATGATATCGGACAGTCACTGTGGAGTGGTGATGATATAGGACAGTCTTTGAGGAGTGGTGATGATTTAGGACAGTCTCGGTGGAGTGGTGAGGATGTACAACAGTCTCTGTGGAGTGGTGATAATTTAGGACAGTCTCGTGGAGTAGCGAGGATGCACAACAGTCTCTGTGGAGTGGTGATAATTTAGGACAGTCTCGGCGGAGTGGTGAGTAAGTTCAACAGTCTCTGTGGAGTGGTGGTGATATACGACAGTCTCGGTGCAGTGGTGATGATATAGGACAGTCTCAGTGGAGTGATGATGTATGACCGTCCCTGTAGAGTGGTGAAAATGATTTAGGACAGTCTCTGTGGAGTGGTGATGATATCGGACAGTTGCTGTGGAGTGGTGATGATACAGGACAGTCTTAGTGGAGTGGTGAATTTCATTTAGGACAGTCACTGCGTAAGTGGTGATGACGTAGTACAGTCTCAGTGGAGTGGTGATAATATCAGACAGTGTCTGCGGAGTGGTGATGATATAGGATAGTCTCTGTTGAGTGGTGATGATATAGGACAGTCTCTGAGGAGTGGTGATGATATAGGACAGTCTCAGTGGAGTGGAGATGATATAGGACAGTTTCTGTGGAGCGGTGATGATATAGGACTGTCTCTGTGGAGTGGTGATGATTTAGGACAGTCTCTGAGGAGTGGTGATGATATAGGGCAGTCTCAGTGGAGTAGTGATGATATTAGACCGTCTCAGTGGAGTAGTGATGATATTGGACAGTCTCTGTGGAGTGCTGATGATATAGGACAGTCTCTGTGGAGTGGTGATGATATTGGACAGTCTCTACAGAGTGGTGATGATGTAGGATAATCTCTGTGGAGTGGTGGTGATATAGGACAGTCTCGGTAGAGTGGTGATGATTTAGGACATTCTCTGTGGAGTGACGATAATTTAGGACAGTCTCGGTGGAGTAGTGAGGATGTTCAACAGTCTCTGTGGAGTGGTGGTGATATAGAACAGTCTCTGTGGAGTGGTGATTATTTAGGACAGTCTCGGTGGAGTAGTGAGGATGTACAACAGTCTCTGTGGAGTGGTGATAATTTAGGACAGTCTCGGTGGAGTAGTGAGGATGCACAACAGTCTCTGTGGAGTGGTGATAATTTAGGACAGTCTCGGCGGAGTGGTGAGGAAGTTCAACAGTGTCTGTGGAGTGGTGGTGACATACGACAGTCTCGGTGCAGTGGTGATGATATAGGACAGTCTCAGTGGAGTGATGATGTATGACCGTCTCTGTAGAGTGGTGAAAATGATTTAGGACAGTCTCTGTGGAGTGGTGATGATATAGGACAGTCTCTGTGGAGTGGTGATGATATCGGACAGTCTCTGTGGAGTGGTGATGATTTAGGACCGTCACCGTGTTGATGATAAAGGACAATTTTTGTGGAGTGGTGATGACATAGAACAGTCTCTGTGGAGTGGTGATAATTTAGGACAGTCTCGGTGGAGTGGTGAGGATGTACAACAGTCGTTGTGGGTTGGTGGTGATATACGACAGTCTCGGTGGAGTAGTGAGGATGTACAACAGTCTCTGTGGAGTGGTGATAATTTAGGACAGTCTCGGTGGAGTGGTGAGGATGTACAACAGTCTTTGTGGGTTGGTGGTGATATACGACAGTCTCTGTGGAGTGGTAATAATATAGAACAGTCTCTGTGGAGTGGTGATAATTTAGGACAGTCTCGGTGGAGTAGTGAGGATGTACAACAGTCTCTGTAGAGTGGTGCTAATTTAGGACAGTCTCTGTGGAGTGGTAATAATATAGGACAGTCTCTGTGGAGTGGTGATGATTTAGGACCGTCTCTGTGTTGATGATATAGGATGGTCTTTGTGGAGTGGTGATGATATAGAACAGTCTCTGTGGAGTGGTGATAATTTAGGATAGTCTCGGTGGAGCGGTGAGGATGTACAACCGTCTCTGTGGGTTGGTGATGATATATGACAGTCTCGGTGGAGTGATGATGTACGACCGTCTGTGTGGAGTTGTGAAGATGATGTAGGACAGTCTCTGTGGAGTGCTGATGACAGAGGACAGTCTCAGTGGAGTGGTGATGATATAGAACAGTCTCTGTGGAGTGGTGATAATTTAGGACAGTCTCGGTGGAGTAGTGAGGATGTACAACAGTCTCTGTGGAGTGGTGATAATTTAGGACAGTCCCGGTGGAGTGGTGAGGAAGTTCAACAGTCTCTGTGGAGTGGTGATGATTTAGGACAGTCTCTGTGGAGTGGTGATGATATCGGACAGTCGCTGTGGAGTGGTGATGATGATTTAGGACAGTCTCTATGGAGTGGTGATCGTATAGGACAGTCTCTGTGGAGTGGTGATGATATAGGATAGTCTCTGTGGAGTGGTGATGATATAGGACTGTCTCAGTGGAGTAATGATGATATCGAACAGTCACTGTGGAGTGGTGATTATATGGGGCAGTCTCGGTGGAGTGGTGATGATTTAGGGCAGTCTCTGTGGAGTGGTGATGATATAGGACAGTCTCAGTGGAGTAATGATAATATCGGACAGTGTCTGTGGAGTGGTGATGATATAGGATAGTCTCTGTTGAGTGGTGATGATATAGGATAGTCTCTGAGGAGCGGTGATGATTTAGGACAGTCTCAGTGGAGCGGTGATAATATAGGACAGTCTCAGTGGAGTGGTGATGATATAGGAAAGTCTCTGTGGAGTGGTGATGATATAGGACAGTCTCAGTGGAGTGGTGATGATTTAGGACAGTCTCAGTGGAGTGGTGATGATATACGACAGTCTCTGTGGAGGTGATGATATTGGACAGTCCCTGTGGAGTAGTGATAATATAGGACAGTCTCTGTGGAGTGAAGATGATATTGGACATTCTCTGTGGAGTAGTAATGATATAGGACAGTCTCTACAGAGTGGTGATGATATAGGACAGTTTCTGAGGAGTGGTGATGATTTAGGACAGTCTCAGTGGAGTGCTGGTGATATAGGACAGTCTCTGTAGAGTGGTGATGACTTAGGACAGTCTCTGTGGAGTGGTAATAATATAGGACAGTCTCTGTGGAGTGGTGATGATTTAGGACCATCTCTGTGTTGATGATATAGGATGGTCTTTGTGGAGTGGTGATGATATAGAACAGTCTCTATGGAGTGGTCATAATTTAGGACAGTCTCGGTGGAGTAGTGAGGATGTACAACAGTCTCTGTGGAGTGGTGATAAGTTAGGATAGTCTCAGTGGAGTGGTGATGATATACGACAGTCTCTGTGGAGGTGATGATATCGGACAGTCCCTGTGGAGTAGTGATAATATAGGACAGTCTCTGTGGAGTGATGATGATATCGGACATCCTCTGTGGAGTGGTAATGATATAGGACAGTCTCTACAGAGTGGTGATGATATAGGACAGTCTCTGAGGAGTGGTGATGATTTAGGACCATCTCTGTGTTGATGATATAGGATGGTCTTTGTGGAGTGGTGATGATATAGAACAGTCTCTGTGGAGTGATGATGTACGACAGTCTGTGTGGAGTGGTGAAGATGATGTAGTACAGTTTCTGTGGAGTTGTGATGATATCGGACAGTCTCTGTGGAGTGGTGATGATTTAGGACAGTCTCAATGGAGTGGTGATGATATAGGAAAGTCTCTGTGGAGTAGTGATGATATCGGACAGTCTCTGTGGAGTGGTGGTGATTTAGGACATTCTCTGTGGAGTGGTAATAATATAGAACAGACTCTGTGGAGTGACGATAATTTAGGACAGTCTCGGTGGAGTAGTGAGGATGTACAACAGTCTCTGTGGAGTGGTGATAAGTTAGGATAGTCTCGGTGGAGTGGTGAGGATGTACAACAGTCTCTGTGAGTTGGTGATGAAATATGACAGTCTCAGTGGAGTGATGATGTACGACCGTCTGTGTGGAGTGGTGAAGATGATGTAGGACAGTCTCTGTGGAGTGGTGATGATATCGGACAGTCGCTGTGGAGTGGTGATGATGATTTAGTACAGTCTCTATGGAGTGGTGATGATATAGGACAGTCTCTGTGCAGTGGTGATGATATAGGACAGTCTCTGTGGAGTGGTGATGATAGAGGGCAGTCTCAGTGGAGTGGTGATGATATAGAACAGTCTTTGTGGAGTCGTGATAATTTGGGACAGTCTCGGTGGAGTAGTGAGGATGTAGAACAGTCTCTGTGGAGTGCTGATAATTTAGGACAGTCTTGGTGGAGTAGTGAGGATGTACAACAGTCTCTGTGGATTGGTGATGATTTAGGACAGTTTCTGTGGAGTGGTGATGATATAGGACAGTCTCAGTGGAGTGGTGATGATATAGAACAGTCTCTGTGGAGTGGTGATAATTTAGGATAGTCTCAGTGGAGAAGTGAGGATGTACAACAGTCTCTGTGGAGTGGTGATAATTTAGGATAGTCTCGGAGGAGTGGTGAGGATGTACAACATTCTGTGGGTTGGTGGTGATATACGACAGTCTCGGTGCAGTGGTGATGATTTAGGACAGTCTCTGTGGAGTGGTGATGATATCGGACAGTCGCTGTGGAGTGGTGATTATGATTTAGGACAGTCTCTATGGAGTGGTGATGATATAGGACAGTCCCTGTGGAGTGGTGATGATATAGGACTGTCTCAGTGGAGTAGTGATGATATCGAACAGTCACTGTGGAGTGGTGACTATATGGGGCAGTCTCTGTGGAGTGGTGATGATATAAGAAAGTGTCTGTGGAGTGGTGATGATATCGGACAGTCTCTATGGAGTGGTGGTGATGTAGGACAGTCTACAGAGTGGTGATGATATAGGATAATCTCTGTGGAGTGGTGGTGATATAGGACAGTCTCTGTAGAGTGGTGATGATTTAGGACAGTCTCTGTGGGGTGGTAAAGATATAGGACAGTTTCTGTGGAGTGGTGATGATTTAGGACCGCCTCTGTGTTAATGATATAGGACCGTCTCTGTGTTGATGATATAGGAAAGTCTCGGTGGAGTAGTGAGGATGTACAACAGTCTCTGTGGAGTGGTGATAATTTAGGACAGTCTCGGTGGAGTGGTGAGGATGTACAACAGTCTCTGTGGAGTGGTGATAATTTAGGACAGTCTCGGTGGAGTAGTGAGGATGTACAACAGTCTCTGTGGAGTGGTGATAATTTAGGACAGTCTCTGTGGAGGTGATGATATCGGACAGTGTCTGTGGAGTGGTGATGATATAGAACATTCTCTGCGGTGTGGTGATAATTTAGAACAGTCTCGGTGGAGTAGAGAGGACGTACAACAGTCTCTGTGGAGTGGTGATGATATAGGACAGTCTCTGTGGAGTGGTGATGATATAGGACAGTCTCTGTGGAGTGTTCATAATATAGGGCAGTTTCTGTGGAGTGGTGATGATATAGGACAGTCTCAGTGGAGTGGTGATGATATAGAACAGTCTTTGTGGAGTGGTGATAATTTAGGACAGTCTCGGTGGTGTAGTGAGGATGTACAACAGTCTCTGTGGAGTGGTGATGATATAGGACAGTCTCTGTGGAGTGTTCATAATATAGGACAGTTTCTGTGGAGTGGTGATGATATAGGACAGTCTCAGTGGAGTGGTGATGATTATTTAGGACAGTCTCTATGGAGTGGTGATGATATAAGACAGTTTCTGTGCAGTGGTGATGATATAGGACAGTCTCTGTGCAGTGGTGATGATATTGGATAGTTTCTGTGGAGGTGATGATATCGGACAGTCTCTGTGGAGCGGTGATGATATAGCACAGTCTCTGTGGAGTGGTGATAATTTAGTACAGTCTCTGAGGAGTGGTGATGATATAGGGCAGTCTCAGTGGAGTAGTGATGATATTAGACCGCCTCAGTGGAGTAGTGATGATATAGGACAGTCTCAGTGGAGTAGTGATGATATAGGAAAGTCTCTGTGGAGTGGTGATGATATCGGACAGTCTCTGTGGAGTGGTGATGATTTAGGACCGTCTCTGTGTTGATGATATAGGACAATTTTGCTGGAGTTGTGATGATATAGAACAGTCTCTGTGGAGTGGTGATAACTTAGGATAGTCTCGGTGGAGTGGTGAGGATGTACAACAGTGGTTGTGGGTTGGTGGTGATATAAGACGGTCTCTGTGGAGTGGTAATAATATAGGACAGTCTCTGTGGAGTGATGATAATTTAGGACAGTCTCGGTGGAGTGGTGAGGATGTACAACAGTCTCTGTGGATTGGTGATGATTTAGGACAGTATCTGTGGAGTGGTGATGATTTAGGACAGTCTCTGTGGAGTGTTCATAGGATAGGACAGTTTCTGTGGAGTGGTGATGATATAGGACAGTCTCAGTGGAGTGGTGATGATATAGAACAGTCTCTGTTGAGTGGTGATAATTTAGGACAGAGTCTGTGGGTTGGAGGTGATATACGACAGTCTCGGTGCAGTGGTGATGATTTAGGACAGTCTCTGTGGAGTGGTGATGATATCGGACAGTCGCTGTGGAGTGGTGATGATGATTTAGGACAGTCTCTATGGAGTGGTGATGATATAGGACAGTTTCTGTGCAGTGGTGATGATATAGGACAGTCTCTGTGCAGTGGTGATGATATTGGATAGCCTCTGTGGAGTGGTGATGACATAGGACAGTCTCTGTGGAGTGGTGATGATATAGGACAGTCTCTGTGGAGTGGTGGTGATGTAGGACAGTCTACAGAGTGGTGATGATATAGGATAATCTCTGTGGAGTGGTGGTGAGATAGGACAGTCTCTGTAGAGTGGTGATGATTTAGGACAGTCTCTGTGGAGTGGTAATAATATAGGACAGTCTCTGTGGAGTGGTGATGATTTAGGACAGTCTCTGTGGAATGGTGATGATTTAGGACCGTCTCTGTGTTGATGATATAGGAAAGTCTTTGTGGAGTGGTGATGATATAGAACCTTCTCTGCGGAGTGGTGATAATTTAGGACAGTCTCGGTGGAGTAGTGAGGATGTACAACAGTCTCTGTAGAGTGGTGATAATTTAGGATAGTCTCAGTGGAGAAGTGAGGATGTACAACAGTCTCTGTTGTGTGGTGATAATTTAGGATAGTCTCGGAGGAGTGGTGAGGATGTACAACATTCTGTGGGTTGGTGGTGATATACGACAGTCTCGGTGCAGTGGTGATGATTAAGGACAGTCTCTGTGGAGTGGTGATGATATCGGACAGCCGCTGTGGAGTGGTGATTATGATTTAGGACACTCTCTATGGAGTGGTGATGATATAGGACAGTCTCTGTGGAGTGGTGATGATATAGGACTGTCTCAGTGGAGTAGTGATGATATCGAACAGTCACTGTGGAGTGGTGACTATATGGGGCAGTCTCTGTGGAGTGGTGATGATATAAGAAAGTGTCTGTGGAGTGGGGATGATATCGGACAGTCTCTATGGAGTGGTGGTGATGTAGGACAGTCTACAGAGTGGTGATGATATAGGATAATCTCTGTGGAGTGGTGGTGATATAGGACAGTCTCTGTAGAGTAGTGATGATTTAGGACAGTCTCTGTGGAGTGGTAATGATATAGGACAGTTTCTGTGGAGTGGTGATGATTTAGGACCGCCTCTGTGTTGATGATATAGGACCGTCTCTGTGTTGATGATATAGGACAGTCTCAGTGGAGTGGTGCTGATACAGAACAGTCTCTGTGGAGTGGTGATAATTTAGGACAGTCTTGGTGGAGTAGTGAGGATGTACAACAGTCTCTGTGGAGTGGTGATAATTTAGGACAGTCTCTGTGGAGGTGATGATATCGGACAGTGTCTGTGGAGTGGTGATGATATAGAACATTCTCTGCGGTGTGGTGATAATTTAGGACAGTCTCGGTGGAGTAGAGAGGACGTACAACAGTCTCTGTGGAGTGGTGATGATTTAGGACAGTCTCTGTCGAGTGGTGATGATATAGGACAGTCTCTGTGGAGTGTTCATAATATAGGGCAGTTTCTGTGGAGTGGTGATGATATAGGACAGTCTCAGTGGAGTGGTGATGATATAGAACAGTCTCTGTGGAGTGTTCATAATATAGGACAGTCTCTGTCGAGTGGTGATGATATAGGACAGTCTCTGTGGAGTGTTCATAATATAGGACAGTTTCTGTGGAGTGGTGATGAGTATTTAGGACAGTCTCTATGGAGTGGTGATGATATAGGACAGTTTCTGTGCAGTGGTGATGATATAGGACAGTCTCTGTGGAGTGGTGATGACATAGGACAGTCTCTGTGGAGGTGATGATTTCGGATAGTCTCTGTGGAGTGGTGATGATATAGGGCAGTCTCAGTGGAGTAGTGATGATATTAGACCGCCTCAGTGGAGTAGTGATGATATAGGACAGTCTCAGTGGAGTAGTGATGATATAGGAAAGTCTCTGTGGAGTGGTGATGATATCGGACAGTCTCTGCGGAGTGGTGATGATTTAGGACCGTCTCTGTGTTGATGATATAGGACAATTTTGCTGGAGTTGTGATGATATAGAACAGTCTCTGTGGAGTGGTGATAATTTAGGATAGTCTCGGTGGAGTGGTGAGGATGTACAACAGTCATTGTGGGTTGGTGGTGATATAAGACGGTCTCTGTGGAGTGGTAATAATATAGGACAGTCTCTGTGGAGTGATGATAATTTAGGACAGTCTCGGTGGAGTAGTGAGGATGTACAACAGTCTCTGTGGAGTGGTGATAATTTAGGACAGTCTCGGTGGAGTGGTGAGGATGTACAACAGTCTCTGTGGAGTGGTGATAATTTAGGACAGTCTCGTTGGAGAAGTGAGGATGTACAACAGTCTCTGTGGAGTGGTGATAATTTAGGACAGTCTCTGTGGAGTGGTGGTGATATACGACAGTCTCGGTGCAGTGGTGATGATATAGGACAGTCTCAGTGGAGTGATGATGTATGACCGTCCCTGTAGAGTGGTGAAGATGATTTAGGACAGTCTCTGTGGAGTGGTGATGATAACGGACAGTTGCTGTGGAGTGGTGATGATATAGGACAGTCTTAGTGAAGTGGTGAATTTCATTTAGGACAGTCACTGTGTAAGTGGTGATGACGTAGTACAGTCTCAGTGGAGTGGTGATAATATCGGACAGTGTCTGTGGAGTGGTGATGATATAGGATAGTCTCTGTTGAGTGGTGATGATATAGGACAGTCTCTGAGGAGTGGTGATGATTTAGGACAGTCTCAGTGGAGTGGAGATGATATAGGACAGTTTCTGTGGAGCGGTGATGATATAGAACTGTCTCTGTGGAGTGGTGATGATTTAGGACAGTCTCTGAGGAGTGGTGATGATATAGGGCAGACTCAGTGGAGTAGTGATGATATTAGACCGTCTCAGTGGAGTAGTGATGATATTGGACAGTCTCTGTGGAGTGCTGATGATATAGGACAGTCTCTGTGGAGTGGTGATGATATTGCACAGTCTCTGTGGAGTGGTGATGATATTGGACAGTCTCTACAGAGTGGTGATGATGTAGGATAATCTCTGTGGAGTGGTGGCGATATAGGACAGTCTCTGTAGAGTGGTGATGATTTAGGACATTCTCTGTGGAGTGGTAATAATATAGAACAGACTCTGTGGAGTGACGATAATTTAGGACAGTCTCGGTGGAGTAGTGAGGAAGTTCAACAGTCTCTGTGGAGTGGTGATAATTTAGGACAGTCTCGGTGGAGTAGTGAGGATGCACAACAGTCTCTGTGGAGTGGTGATAATTTAGGACATTCTCGGCGGAGTGGTGAGGAAGTTCAACAGTCTCTGTGGAGTGGTGATGATATAGGACAGTCTCTGAGCAGTGGTGATGATTTAGGACAGTCTCAGTGGAGTGGTAAATATATAGGACAGTCTCTGTGGAGCGGTGATGATATAGGACAGTCTGTGGAGTGGTGACTATATGGGGCAGTCTCTGTGGAGTGGTGATGATATAGGAAAGTGTCTGTGGAGTGGTGATGATATCGGACAGTCTCTATGGAGTGGTGGTGATGTAGGACAGTCTACAGAGTGGTGATGATATAGGATAATCTCTGTGGAGTGGTGGTGATATAGGACAGTCTCTGTAGAGTGGTGATGACTTAGGACAGTCTCTGTGGAGTGGTAATGATATAGGACAGTTTCTGTGGAGTGGTGATGATTTAGGACAGCCTCTGTGTTGATGATATAGGACCGTCTCTGTGTTGATGATATAGGACAGTCTCAGTGGAGTGGTGATGATATAGAACAGTCTCTGTGGAGTGGTGATAATTTGAACAGTCTCTGTGGAGTAGTGAGGATGTACAACAGTCTCTGTGGAGTGGTGATAATTTAGGACAGTCTCTGTGGAGGTGATGATATCGGACAGTGTCTGTGGAGAGGTGATGATATGGAACCTTCTCTGCGGTGTGGTGATAATTTAGGACAGTCTCGGTGGAGTAGAGAGGATGTACAACAGTCTCTGTGGAGTGGTGATGATTTAGGACAGTCTCTGTCGAGTGGTGATGATATAGGACAGTCTCTGTGGAGTGTTCATAATATAGGACAGTTTCTGTGGAGTGGTGATGATATAGGACAGTCTCAGTGGAGTGGTGATGGTAGAGAACAGTCTTTGTGGAGTGGTGATAATTTAGGACAGTCTCGGTGGAGTAGTGAGGATGTACAACAGTCTCTGTGGAGTGGTGATAATTTAGGACCGTCTCAGTGGAGTAGTTAGGATGTACAACAGTTTCTTTGGGTTGGTGGGGTGATATACGACAGTCTCGGTGCATTGGTGATGATTTAGGACAGTCTCTGTGGAGTGGTGATGATATCGGTCAGTCTCTGTGGAGTGGTGATGATATAGGACAGTCTCTACAGAGTGTTGATGATATAGGATAATCTCTGTGGAGTGGTGGTGATATAGGACAGTCTCTGTAGAGTGGTGATGATTTAGGACAGTCTCTGTGGAGTGGTAATAATATAGGACAGTCTCTGTGGAGTGGTGATGATATAGAACAGTCTCTGCGGAGTGGTCATAATTTAGGACAGTCTCGGTGGAGTAGTGAGGATGTACAACAGTCTCTGTGGAGTGGTGATAATTTAGGATAGTCTCGGTGGAGTGGTGAGGATGTACAACAGTCTCTGTGGGTTGGTGATGATATACGACAGTCTTGGTGGAGTGATGATGTACGACCGTCTGTGTGGAGTGGTGAAGATGATGTAGGACAGTCTCTGTGGAGTGGTGATGATATTGGACAGTCGCTGTGGAGTGGTGATGATGATTTAGGACAGTCTCTATGGAGTGGTGATGATATAGAACAGTCTCTGTGGAGTAGTGATGATATAGGAAAGTCTCTGTGGAGTGGTGATGATATCGGACAGTCTCTATGGAGTGGTGGTGATGTAGGACAGTCTACAGAGTGGTGATGATATAGGATAATCTCTGTAGAGTGGTGATGATTTAGGACAGTCTCTGTGGAGTGGTAATAATATAGGACAGTCTCTGTGGAGTGGTGATAATTTAGGACCGCCTCTGTGTTGATGATATAGGACCGTCTCTGTAGAGTGGTGATGATTTAGGACAGTCTCTGTGGAGTGGTAATAATACAGGACAGTCTCTGTGGAGTGGTGATGATTTAGGACCGTCTCTGTGTTGATGATATAGGAAAGTCTTTGTGGAGTGGTGATGATATAGAACCTTCTCTGTGGAGTGGTGATAATTTAGGACAGTCTCGGTGGAGTAGTGAGGACGTACAACAGTCTCTGTGGAGTGCTGATGATTTAGGACAGTCTCTGTGGAGTGGTGATGATATAGGACAGTCTCTGTGGAGTGTTCATAATATAGGACAGTTTCTGTGGAGTGGTGATGATATAGGACAGTCTCAGTGGAGTGGTGATGATATAGAACAGTCTCTGTGGAGTGGGAATAATTTAGGACAGTCTCGGTGGAGTAGTGAGGATGCACAACAGTCTCTGTGGAGTGGTGATAATTTAGGATAGTCTCGGAGGAGTGGTGAGGATGTACAACAGTCTCTGTGGGTTGGTGGTGATATACGACAGTCTCGGTGCAGTGGTGATGATTTAGGGCAGTCTCTGTGGAGTGGTGATGATATTGGACAGTCGCTGTGGAGTGGTGATGATGATTTAGGACAGTCTCTATGGAGTGGTGATGATATAGGACAGTCTCTGTGGAGTGGTGATGTTATAGGACTGTCTCAGTGGAGTAGTGATGATATCGAACAGTCACTGTGGAGTGGTGATTATATGGGGCAGTGTCTGTGGAGTGGTGATGATATAGTAAAGTCTCTGTGGAGTGGTGATGATATCGGACAGTCTCTATGGAGTGGTGGTGATGTAGGACAGTCTACAGAGTGGTGATGATATAGGATAATCTCTGTGGAGTGGTGGTGATATAGGACAGTCTCTGTAGAGTGGTGATGATTTAGGACAGTCTCTGTGGAGTGGTAATAATATAGGACAGTCTCTGTGGAGTGGTGATGATTTAGGACCGCCTCTGTGTTGCTGATATAGGACCGTCTCTGTGTTGATGATATAGGACAGTCTCAGTGGAGTGGTGATGATATAGAACAGTCTCTGTGGAGTGGTGATAATTCAGGACAGTCTCGGTGGAGTAGTGAGGATGTACAACAGTCTCTGTGGAGTGGTGATAATTTAGGACAGTCTCGGTGGAGTGGTGATGATATCGGACAGCCGCTGTGGAGTGGTGATTATGATTTAGGACAGTCTCTATGGAGTGGTGATGATATAGGACAGTCTCTGTGGAGTGGTGATGATATAGGACTGTCTCAGTGGAGTAGTGATGATATCGAACAGTCACTGTGGAGTGGTGACTATATGGGGCAGTCTCTGTGGAGTGGTGATGATATAAGAAAGTGTCTGTGGAGTGGGGATGATATCGGACAGTCTCTATGGAGTGGTGGTGATGTAGGACAGTCTACAGAGTGGTGATGATATAGGATAATCTCTGTGGAGTGGTGGTGATATAGGACAGTCTCTGTAGAGTGGTGATGATTTAGGACAGTCTCTGTGGAGTGGTAATGATATAGGACAGTTTCTGTGGAGTGGTGATGATTTAGGACCGCCTCTGTGTTGATGATATAGGACCGTCTCTGTGTTGATGATATAGGACAGTCTCAGTGGAGTGGTGCTGATACAGAACAGTCTCTGTGGAGTGGTGATAATTTAGGACAGTCTTGGTGGAGTAGTGAGGATGTACAACAGTCTCTGTGGAGTGGTGATAATTTAGGACAGTCTCTGTGGAGGTGATGATATCGGACAGTGTCTGTGGAGTGGTGATGATATAGAACATTCTCTGCGGTGTGGTGATAATTTAGGACAGTCTCGGTGGAGTAGAGAGGACGTACAACAGTCTCTGTGGAGTGGTGATGATTTAGGACAGTCTCTGTCGAGTGGTGATGATATAGGACAGTCTCTGTGGAGTGTTCATAATATAGGGCAGTTTCTGTGGAGTGGTGATGATATAGGACAGTCTCAGTGGAGTGGTGATGATATAGAACAGTCTCTGTGGAGTGGTGATAATTTAGGACAGTCTCTGTCGAGTGGTGATGATATAGGACAGTCTCTGTGGAGTGTTCATAATATAGGACAGTCTCTGTCGAGTGGTGATGATATAGGACAGTCTCTGTGGAGTGTTCATAATATAGGACAGTTTCTGTGGAGTGGTGATGAGTATTTAGGACAGTCTCTATGGAGTGGTGATGATATAGGACAGTTTCTGTGCAGTGGTGATGATATAGGACAGTCTCTGTGGAGTGGTGATGACATAGGACAGTCTCTGTGGAGGTGATGATTTCGGATAGTCTCTGTGGAGTGGTGATGATATAGGGCAGTCTCAGTGGAGTAGTGATGATATTAGACCGCCTCAGTGGAGTAGTGATGATATAGGACAGTCTCAGTGGAGTAGTGATGATATAGGAAAGTCTCTGTGGAGTGGTGATGATATCGGACAGTCTCTGCGGAGTGGTGATGATTTAGGACCGTCTCTGTGTTGATGATATAGGACAATTTTGCTGGAGTTGTGATGATATAGAACAGTCTCTGTGGAGTGGTGATAATTTAGGATAGTCTCGGTGGAGTGGTGAGGATGTACAACAGTCATTGTGGGTTGGTGGTGATATAAGACGGTCTCTGTGGAGTGGTAATAATATAGGACAGTCTCTGTGGAGTGATGATAATTTAGGACAGTCTCGGTGGAGTAGTGAGGATGTACAACAGTCTCTGTGGAGTGATAATTTAGGACAGTCTCGGTGGAGTGGTGAGGATGTACAACAGTCTCTGTGGAGTGGTGATAATTTAGGACAGTCTCGTTGGAGAAGTGAGGATGTACAACAGTCTCTGTGGAGTGGTGATAATTTAGGACAGTCTCTGTGGAGTGGTGGTGATATACGACAGTCTCGGTGCAGTGGTGATGATATAGGACAGTCTCAGTGGAGTGATGATGTATGACCGTCCCTGTAGAGTGGTGAAGATGATTTAGGACAGTCTCTGTGGAGTGGTGATGATAACGGACAGTTGCTGTGGAGTGGTGATGATATAGGACAGTCTTAGTGAAGTGGTGAATTTCATTTAGGACAGTCACTGTGTAAGTGGTGATGACGTAGTACAGTCTCAGTGGAGTGGTGATAATATCGGACAGTGTCTGTGGAGTGGTGATGATATAGGATAGTCTCTGTTGAGTGGTGATGATATAGGACAGTCTCTGAGGAGTGGTGATGATTTAGGACAGTCTCAGTGGAGTGGAGATGATATAGGACAGTTTCTGTGGAGCGGTGATGATATAGAACTGTCTCTGTGGAGTGGTGATGATTTAGGACAGTCTCTGAGGAGTGGTGATGATATAGGGCAGACTCAGTGGAGTAGTGATGATATTAGACCGTCTCAGTGGAGTAGTGATGATATTGGACAGTCTCTGTGGAGTGCTGATGATATAGGACAGTCTCTGTGGAGTGGTGATGATATTGCACAGTCTCTGTGGAGTGGTGATGATATTGGACAGTCTCTACAGAGTGGTGATGATGTAGGATAATCTCTGTGGAGTGGTGGCGATATAGGACAGTCTCTGTAGAGTGGTGATGATTTAGGACATTCTCTGTGGAGTGGTAATAATATAGAACAGACTCTGTGGAGTGACGATAATTTAGGACAGTCTCGGTGGAGTAGTGAGGAAGTTCAACAGTCTCTGTGGAGTGGTGATAATTTAGGACAGTCTCGGTGGAGTAGTGAGGATGCACAACAGTCTCTGTGGAGTGGTGATAATTTAGGACATTCTCGGCGGAGTGGTGAGGAAGTTCAACAGTCTCTGTGGAGTGGTGATGATATAGGACAGTCTCTGAGCAGTGGTGATGATTTAGGACAGTCTCAGTGGAGTGGTAAATATATAGGACAGTCTCTGTGGAGCGGTGATGATATAGGACAGTCTGTGGAGTGGTGACTATATGGGGCAGTCTCTGTGGAGTGGTGATGATATAGGAAAGTGTCTGTGGAGTGGTGATGATATCGGACAGTCTCTATGGAGTGGTGGTGATGTAGGACAGTCTACAGAGTGGTGATGATATAGGATAATCTCTGTGGAGTGGTGGTGATATAGGACAGTCTCTGTAGAGTGGTGATGACTTAGGACAGTCTCTGTGGAGTGGTAATGATATAGGACAGTTTCTGTGGAGTGGTGATGATTTAGGACAGCCTCTGTGTTGATGATATAGGACCGTCTCTGTGTTGATGATATAGGACAGTCTCAGTGGAGTGGTGATGATATAGAACAGTCTCTGTGGAGTGGTGATAATTTGAACAGTCTCTGTGGAGTAGTGAGGATGTACAACAGTCTCTGTGGAGTGGTGATAATTTAGGACAGTCTCTGTGGAGGTGATGATATCGGACAGTGTCTGTGGAGAGGTGATGATATGGAACCTTCTCTGCGGTGTGGTGATAATTTAGGACAGTCTCGGTGGAGTAGAGAGGATGTACAACAGTCTCTGTGGAGTGGTGATGATTTAGGACAGTCTCTGTCGAGTGGTGATGATATAGGACAGTCTCTGTGGAGTGTTCATAATATAGGACAGTTTCTGTGGAGTGGTGATGATATAGGACAGTCTCAGTGGAGTGGTGATGATAGAGAACAGTCTTTGTGGAGTGGTGATAATTTAGGACAGTCTCGGTGGAGTAGTGAGGATGTACAACAGTCTCTGTGGAGTGGTGATAATTTAGGACCGTCTCAGTGGAGTAGTTAGGATGTACAACAGTTTCTTTGGGTTGGTGGGGTGATATACGACAGTCTCGGTGCATTGGTGATGATTTAGGACAGTCTCTGTGGAGTGGTGATGATATCGGACAGTCTCTGTGGAGTGGTGATGATATAGGACAGTCTCTACAGAGTGTTGATGATATAGGATAATCTCTGTGGAGTGGTGGTGATATAGGACAGTCTCTGTAGAGTGGTGATGATTTAGGACAGTCTCTGTGGAGTGGTAATAATATAGGACAGTCTCTGTGGAGTGGTGATGATATAGAACAGTCTCTGCGGAGTGGTCATAATTTAGGACAGTCTCGGTGGAGTAGTGAGGATGTACAACAGTCTCTGTGGAGTGGTGATAATTTAGGATAGTCTCGGTGGAGTGGTGAGGATGTACAACAGTCTCTGTGGGTTGGTGATGATATACGACAGTCTCGGTGGAGTGATGATGTACGACCGTCTGTGTGGAGTGGTGAAGATGATGTAGGACAGTCTCTGTGGAGTGGTGATGATATTGGACAGTCGCTGTGGAGTGGTGATGATGATTTAGGACAGTCTCTATGGAGTGGTGATGATATAGAACAGTCTCTGTGGAGTAGTGATGATATAGGAAAGTCTCTGTGGAGTGGTGATGATATCGGACAGTCTCTATGGAGTGGTGGTGATGTAGGACAGTCTACAGAGTGGTGATGATATAGGATAATCTCTGTGGAGTGGTGGTGAGATAGGACAGTCTCTGTAGAGTGGTGATGATTTAGGACAGTCTCTGTGGAGTGGTAATAATATAGGACAGTCTCTGTGGAGTGGTGATAATTTAGGACCGCCTCTGTGTTGATGATATAGGACCGTCTCTGTAGAGTGGTGATGATTTAGGACAGTCTCTGTGGAGTGGTAATAATACAGGACAGTCTCTGTGGAGTGGTGATGATTTAGGACCGTCTCTGTGTTGATGATATAGGAAAGTCTTTGTGGAGTGGTGATGATATAGAACCTTCTCTGTGGAGTGGTGATAATTTAGGACAGTCTCGGTGGAGTAGTGAGGACGTACAACAGTCTCTGTGGAGTGCTGATGATTTAGGACAGTCTCTGTGGAGTGGTGATGATATAGGACAGTCTCTGTGGAGTGTTCATAATATAGGACAGTTTCTGTGGAGTGGTGATGATATAGGACAGTCTCAGTGGAGTGGTGATGATATAGAACAGTCTCTGTGGAGTGGGAATAATTTAGGACAGTCTCGGTGGAGTAGTGAGGATGTACAACAGTCTCTGTGGAGTGGTGATAATTTAGGATAGTCTCGGTGGAGTGGTGAGGATGTACAACAGTCTCTGTGGGTTGGTGATGATATACGACAGTCTCGGTGGAGTGATGATGTACGACCGTCTGTGTGGAGTGGTGAAGATGATGTAGGACAGTCTCTGTGGAGTGGTGATGATATTGGACAGTCGCTGTGGAGTGGTGATGATGATTTAGGACAGTCTCTATGGAGTGGTGATGATATAGAACAGTCTCTGTGGAGTAGTGATGATATAGGAAAGTCTCTGTGGAGTGGTGATGATATCGGACAGTCTCTATGGAGTGGTGGTGATGTAGGACAGTCTACAGAGTGGTGATGATATAGGATAATCTCTGTGGAGTGGTGGTGAGATAGGACAGTCTCTGTAGAGTGGTGATGATTTAGGACAGTCTCTGTGGAGTGGTAATAATATAGGACAGTCTCTGTGGAGTGGTGATAATTTAGGACCGCCTCTGTGTTGATGATATAGGACCGTCTCTGTAGAGTGGTGATGATTTAGGACAGTCTCTGTGGAGTGGTAATAATACAGGACAGTCTCTGTGGAGTGGTGATGATTTAGGACCGTCTCTGTGTTGATGATATAGGAAAGTCTTTGTGGAGTGGTGATGATATAGAACCTTCTCTGTGGAGTGGTGATAATTTAGGACAGTCTCGGTGGAGTAGTGAGGACGTACAACAGTCTCTGTGGAGTGCTGATGATTTAGGACAGTCTCTGTGGAGTGGTGATGATATAGGACAGTCTCTGTGGAGTGTTCATAATATAGGACAGTTTCTGTGGAGTGGTGATGATATAGGACAGTCTCAGTGGAGTGGTGATGATATAGAACAGTCTCTGTGGAGTGGGAATAATTTAGGACAGTCTCGGTGGAGTAGTGAGGATGCACAACAGTCTCTGTGGAGTGGTGATAATTTAGGATAGTCTCGGAGGAGTGGTGAGGATGTACAACAGTCTCTGTGGGTTGGTGGTGATATACGACAGTCTCGGTGCAGTGGTGATGATTTAGGGCAGTCTCTGTGGAGTGGTGATGATATTGGACAGTCGCTGTGGAGTGGTGATGATGATTTAGGACAGTCTCTATGGAGTGGTGATGATATAGGACAGTCTCTGTGGAGTGGTGATGTTATAGGACTGTCTCAGTGGAGTAGTGATGATATCGAACAGTCACTGTGGAGTGGTGATTATATGGGGCAGTGTCTGTGGAGTGGTGATGATATAGTAAAGTCTCTGTGGAGTGGTGATGATATCGGACAGTCTCTATGGAGTGGTGGTGATGTAGGACAGTCTACAGAGTGGTGATGATATAGGATAATCTCTGTGGAGTGGTGGTGATATAGGACAGTCTCTGTAGAGTGGTGATGATTTAGGACAGTCTCTGTGGAGTGGTAATAATATAGGACAGTCTCTGTGGAGTGGTGATGATTTAGGACCGCCTCTGTGTTGCTGATATAGGACCGTCTCTGTGTTGATGATATAGGACAGTCTCAGTGGAGTGGTGATGATATAGAACAGTCTCTGTGGAGTGGTGATAATTCAGGACAGTCTCGGTGGAGTAGTGAGGATGTACAACAGTCTCTGTGGAGTGGTGATAATTTAGGACAGTCTCGGTGGAGTGGTGAGGAAGTTCAACAGTCTCTGTGGAGTGGTGGTGATATACGACAGTCTCGGTCCAGTGGTGATGATATAGGACAGTCTCGGTGGAGTGATGATGTACGACCGTCTGTGTGGAGTGGTGAAGATGATTTAGGACAGTCTCTGTGGAGTGGTGATGATATTGGATAGTCTCTACAGAGTGGTGATGATATAGGATAGTCTCTGTGGAGTGGTGATGATATAGGACAGTCTCTGTGGAGGTGATGATATCAGACAGTCTCTGTGGAATGGTGATGATATAGGACAGTCTCTACAGAGTGGTGATGATATAGGATAATCTCTGTGGAGTGATGGTGATATAGGACAGTCTCTGTAGAGTGGTGATGATTTAGGACAGTCTCTGTGGAGTGGTAATAATACAGGACAGTCTCTGTGGAGTGGTGATGATTTAGGACCGTCTCTGTGTTGATGATATAGGAAAGTCTTTGTGGAGTGGTGATGATATAGAACCTTCTCTGCGGACTGGTGATAATTTAGGACAGTCACGGTGGAGTAGTGAGGACGTACAACAGTCTCTGTGGAGTGGTGATGATTTAGGACAGTCTCTGTGGAGTGGTGAAAATTTAGGACAGTCTCGGTGGAGTAGTGAGGATGTACAACAGTCTCTGTGGAGTGGTGATAATTTAGGACAGTCTCGGTGGAGTGGTGAGGAAGTTCAACAGTCTCTGTGGAGTGGTGGTGATATACGACAGTCTCGGTCCAGTGGTGATGATATAGGACAGTCTCGGTGGAGTGATGATGTACGACCGTCTGTGTGGAGTGGTGAAGATGATTTAGGACAGTCTCTGTGGAGTGGTGATGATATTGGATAGTCTCTACAGAGTGGTGATGATATAGGATAGTCTCTGTGGAGTGGTGATGATATAGGACAGTCTCTGTGGAGGTGATGATATCAGACAGTCTCTGTGGAGTGGTGGTGATATACGACAGTCTCGGTGCAGTGGTGATGATATAGGACAGTCTCAGTGGAGTGATGATGTATGACCGTCTCTGTAGAGTGGTGAAGATGATTTAGGACAGTCTCTGTGGAGTGGTGATGATATAGGACAGTTCCTGTGGAGTGGTGATTATATAGGACAGTCTTAGTGGAGTGGTGAAGATGATTTAGGACAGTCACTGTGTAAGTGGTGATGACATATTACAGTCTCAGTGGAGTTGTGATAATATCGGACAGTGTCTGTGGAGTGGTGATGATATAGGACAGTCTCTGAGGAGTGGTGATGATTTAGGACAGTCTCAGTGGAGTGGTAAATATATAGGACAGTCTCTGTGGAGCGGTGATGATATAGGACAGTCTGTGGAGTGGTGATGACATTGGTCAGTCTTTGTGGAGTGGTGATGATATAGGAAAGTCTCTGTGGAGTAGTGATGATATCGGACAGTCTCTGTGGAGTGGTGGTGATTTAGGACATTCTCTGTGGAGTGGTAATAATATAGAACAGACTCTGTGGAGTGACGATAATTTAGGACAGTCTCGGTGGAGTAGTGAGGAAGTTCAACAGTCTCTGTGGAGTGGTGATAATTTAGGACAGTCTCGGTGGAGTAGTGAGGATGCACAAAAGTCTCTGTGGAGTGGTGATAATTTAGGACATTCTCGGCGGAGTGGTGAGGAAGTTCAACAGTCTCTGTGGAGTGGTGATGATATAGGACAGTCTCTGAGCAGTGGTGATGATTTAGGACAGTCTCAGTGGAGTGGTAAATATATAGGACAGTCTCTGTGGAGCGGTGATGATATAGGACAGTCTGTGGAGTGGTGACTATATGGGGCAGTCTCTGTGGAGTGGTGATGATATAGGAAAGTGTCTGTGGAGTGGTGATGATATCGGACAGTCTCTATGGAGTGGTGGTGATGTAGGACAGTCTACAGAGTGGTGATGATATAGGATAATCTCTGTGGAGTGGTGGTGATATAGGACAGTCTCTGTAGAGTGGTGATGACTTAGGACAGTCTCTGTGGAGTGGTAATGATATAGGACAGTTTCTGTGGAGTGGTGATGATTTAGGACAGCCTCTGTGTTGATGATATAGGACCGTCTCTGTGTTGATGATATAGGACAGTCTCAGTGGAGTGGTGATGATATAGAACAGTCTCTGTGGAGTGGTGATAATTTGAACAGTCTCTGTGGAGTAGTGAGGATGTACAACAGTCTCTGTGGAGTGGTGATAATTTAGGACAGTCTCTGTGGAGGTGATGATATCGGACAGTGTCTGCGGAGAGGTGATGATATGGAACCTTCTCTGCGGTGTGGTGATAATTTAGGACAGTCTCGGTGGAGTAGAGAGGATGTACAACAGTCTCTGTGGAGTGGTGATGATTTAGGACAGTCTCTGTCGAGTGGTGATGATATAGGACAGTCTCTGTGGAGTGTTCATAATATAGGACAGTTTCTGTGGAGTGGTGATGATATAGGACAGTCTCAGTGGAGTGGTGATGATAGAGAACAGTCTTTGTGGAGTGGTGATAATTTAGGACAGTCTCGGTGGAGTAGTGAGGATGTACAACAGTCTCTGTGGAGTGGTGATAATTTAGGACCGTCTCAGTGGAGTAGTTAGGATGTACAACAGTTTCTTTGGGTTGGTGGGGTGATATACGACAGTCTCGGTGCATTGGTGATGATTTAGGACAGTCTCTGTGGAGTGGTGATGATATCGGACAGTCTCTGTGGAGTGGTGATGATATAGGACAGTCTCTACAGAGTGTTGATGATATAGGATAATCTCTGTGGAGTGGTGGTGATATAGGACAGTCTCTGTAGAGTGGTGATGATTTAGGACAGTCTCTGTGGAGTGGTAATAATATAGGACAGTCTCTGTGGAGTGGTGATGATATAGAACAGTCTCTGCGGAGTGGTCATAATTTAGGACAGTCTCGGTGGAGTAGTGAGGATGTACAACAGTCTCTGTGGAGTGGTGATAATTTAGGATAGTCTCGGTGGAGTGGTGAGGATGTACAACAGTCTCTGTGGGTTGGTGATGATATACGACAGTCTCGGTGGAGTGATGATGTACGACCGTCTGTGTGGAGTGGTGAAGATGATGTAGGACAGTCTCTGTGGAGTGGTGATGATATTGGACAGTCGCTGTGGAGTGGTGATGATGATTTAGGACAGTCTCTATGGAGTGGTGATGATATAGAACAGTCTCTGTGGAGTAGTGATGATATAGGAAAGTCTCTGTGGAGTGGTGATGATATCGGACAGTCTCTATGGAGTGGTGGTGATGTAGGACAGTCTACAGAGTGGTGATGATATAGGATAATCTCTGTGGAGTGGTGGTGAGATAGGACAGTCTCTGTAGAGTGGTGATGATTTAGGACAGTCTCTGTGGAGTGGTAATAATATAGGACAGTCTCTGTGGTGTGGTGATAATTTAGGACCGCCTCTGTGTTGATGATATAGGACCGTCTCTGTAGAGTGGTGATGATTTAGGACAGTCTCTGTGGAGTGGTAATAATACAGGACAGTCTCTGTGGAGTGGTGATGATTTAGGACCGTCTCTGTGTTGATGATATAGGAAAGTCTCTGTGGAGTGCTGATGATATAGAACCTTCTCTGTGGAGTGGTGATAATTTAGGACAGTCTCGGTGGAGTAGTGAGGACGTACAACAGTCTCTGTGGAGTGCTGATGATTTAGGACAGTCTCTGTGGAGTGGTGATGATATAGGACAGTCTCTGTGGAGTGTTCATAATATAGGACAGTTTCTGTGGAGTGGTGATGATATAGGACAGTCTCAGTGGAGTGGTGATGATATAGAACAGTCTCTGTGGAGTGGGAATAATTTAGGACAGTCTCGGTGGAGTAGTGAGGATGCACAACAGTCTCTGTGGAGTGGTGATAATTTAGGATAGTCTCGGAGGAGTGGTGAGGATGTACAACAGTCTCTGTGGGTTGGTGGTGATATACGACAGTCTCGGTGCAGTGGTGATGATTTAGGGCAGTCTCTGTGGAGTGGTGATGATATTGGACAGTCGCTGTGGAGTGGTGATGATGATTTAGGACAGTCTCTATGGAGTGGTGATGATATAGGACAGTCTCTGTGGAGTGGTGATGTTATAGGACTGTCTCAGTGGAGTAGTGATGATATCGAACAGTCACTGTGGAGTGGTGATTATATGGGGCAGTGTCTGTGGAGTGGTGATGATATAGTAAAGTCTCTGTGGAGTGGTGATGATATCGGACAGTCTCTATGGAGTGGTGGTGATGTAGGACAGTCTACAGAGTGGTGATGATATAGGATAATCTCTGTGGAGTGGTGGTGATATAGGACAGTCTCTGTAGAGTGGTGATGATTTAGGACAGTCTCTGTGGAGTGGTAATAATATAGGACAGTCTCTGTGGAGTGGTGATGATTTAGGACCGCCTCTGTGTTGCTGATATAGGACCGTCTCTGTGTTGATGATATAGGACAGTCTCAGTGGAGTGGTGATGATATAGAACAGTCTCTGTGGAGTGGTGATAATTCAGGACAGTCTCGGTGGAGTAGTGAGGATGTACAACAGTCTCTGTGGAGTGGTGATAATTTAGGACAGTCTCGGTGGAGTGGTGATGATATCGGACAGCCGCTGTGGAGTGGTGATTATGATTTAGGACAGTCTCTATGGAGTGGTGATGATATAGGACAGTCTCTGTGGAGTGGTGATGATATAGGACTGTCTCAGTGGAGTAGTGATGATATCGAACAGTCACTGTGGAGTGGTGACTATATGGGGCAGTCTCTGTGGAGTGGTGATGATATAAGAAAGTGTCTGTGGAGTGGGGATGATATCGGACAGTCTCTATGGAGTGGTGGTGATGTAGGACAGTCTACAGAGTGGTGATGATATAGGATAATCTCTGTGGAGTGGTGGTGATATAGGACAGTCTCTGTAGAGTGGTGATGATTTAGGACAGTCTCTGTGGAGTGGTAATGATATAGGACAGTTTCTGTGGAGTGGTGATGATTTAGGACCGCCTCTGTGTTGATGATATAGGACCGTCTCTGTGTTGATGATATAGGACAGTCTCAGTGGAGTGGTGCTGATACAGAACAGTCTCTGTGGAGTGGTGATAATTTAGGACAGTCTTGGTGGAGTAGTGAGGATGTACAACAGTCTCTGTGGAGTGGTGATAATTTAGGACAGTCTCTGTGGAGGTGATGATATCGGACAGTGTCTGTGGAGTGGTGATGATATAGAACATTCTCTGCGGTGTGGTGATAATTTAGGACAGTCTCGGTGGAGTAGAGAGGACGTACAACAGTCTCTGTGGAGTGGTGATGATTTAGGACAGTCTCTGTCGAGTGGTGATGATATAGGACAGTCTCTGTGGAGTGTTCATAATATAGGGCAGTTTCTGTGGAGTGGTGATGATATAGGACAGTCTCAGTGGAGTGGTGATGATATAGAACAGTCTCTGTGGAGTGGTGATAATTTAGGACAGTCTCTGTCGAGTGGTGATGATATAGGACAGTCTCTGTGGAGTGTTCATAATATAGGACAGTCTCTGTCGAGTGGTGATGATATAGGACAGTCTCTGTGGAGTGTTCATAATATAGGACAGTTTCTGTGGAGTGGTGATGAGTATTTAGGACAGTCTCTATGGAGTGGTGATGATATAGGACAGTTTCTGTGCAGTGGTGATGATATAGGACAGTCTCTGTGGAGTGGTGATGACATAGGACAGTCTCTGTGGAGGTGATGATTTCGGATAGTCTCTGTGGAGTGGTGATGATATAGGGCAGTCTCAGTGGAGTAGTGATGATATTAGACCGCCTCAGTGGAGTAGTGATGATATAGGACAGTCTCAGTGGAGTAGTGATGATATAGGAAAGTCTCTGTGGAGTGGTGATGATATCGGACAGTCTCTGCGGAGTGGTGATGATTTAGGACCGTCTCTGTGTTGATGATATAGGACAATTTTGCTGGAGTTGTGATGATATAGAACAGTCTCTGTGGAGTGGTGATAATTTAGGATAGTCTCGGTGGAGTGGTGAGGATGTACAACAGTCATTGTGGGTTGGTGGTGATATAAGACGGTCTCTGTGGAGTGGTAATAATATAGGACAGTCTCTGTGGAGTGATGATAATTTAGGACAGTCTCGGTGGAGTAGTGAGGATGTACAACAGTCTCTGTGGAGTGGTGATAATTTAGGACAGTCTCGGTGGAGTGGTGAGGATGTACAACAGTCTCTGTGGAGTGGTGATAATTTAGGACAGTCTCGTTGGAGAAGTGAGGATGTACAACAGTCTCTGTGGAGTGGTGATAATTTAGGACAGTCTCTGTGGAGTGGTGGTGATATACGACAGTCTCGGTGCAGTGGTGATGATATAGGACAGTCTCAGTGGAGTGATGATGTATGACCGTCCCTGTAGAGTGGTGAAGATGATTTAGGACAGTCTCTGTGGAGTGGTGATGATAACGGACAGTTGCTGTGGAGTGGTGATGATATAGGACAGTCTTAGTGAAGTGGTGAATTTCATTTAGGACAGTCACTGTGTAAGTGGTGATGACGTAGTACAGTCTCAGTGGAGTGGTGATAATATCGGACAGTGTCTGTGGAGTGGTGATGATATAGGATAGTCTCTGTTGAGTGGTGATGATATAGGACAGTCTCTGAGGAGTGGTGATGATTTAGGACAGTCTCAGTGGAGTGGAGATGATATAGGACAGTTTCTGTGGAGCGGTGATGATATAGAACTGTCTCTGTGGAGTGGTGATGATTTAGGACAGTCTCTGAGGAGTGGTGATGATATAGGGCAGACTCAGTGGAGTAGTGATGATATTAGACCGTCTCAGTGGAGTAGTGATGATATTGGACAGTCTCTGTGGAGTGCTGATGATATAGGACAGTCTCTGTGGAGTGGTGATGATATTGCACAGTCTCTGTGGAGTGGTGATGATATTGGACAGTCTCTACAGAGTGGTGATGATGTAGGATAATCTCTGTGGAGTGGTGGCGATATAGGACAGTCTCTGTAGAGTGGTGATGATTTAGGACATTCTCTGTGGAGTGGTAATAATATAGAACAGACTCTGTGGAGTGACGATAATTTAGGACAGTCTCGGTGGAGTAGTGAGGAAGTTCAACAGTCTCTGTGGAGTGGTGATAATTCAGGACAGTCTCGGTGGAGTAGTGAGGATGCACAACAGTCTCTGTGGAGTGGTGATAATTTAGGACATTCTCGGCGGAGTGGTGAGGAAGTTCAACAGTCTCTGTGGAGTGGTGATGATATAGGACAGTCTCTGAGCAGTGGTGATGATTTAGGACAGTCTCAGTGGAGTGGTAAATATATAGGACAGTCTCTGTGGAGCGGTGATGATATAGGACAGTCTGTGGAGTGGTGACTATATGGGGCAGTCTCTGTGGAGTGGTGATGATATAGGAAAGTGTCTGTGGAGTGGTGATGATATCGGACAGTCTCTATGGAGTGGTGGTGATGTAGGACAGTCTACAGAGTGGTGATGATATAGGATAATCTCTGTGGAGTGGTGGTGATATAGGACAGTCTCTGTAGAGTGGTGATGACTTAGGACAGTCTCTGTGGAGTGGTAATGATATAGGACAGTTTCTGTGGAGTGGTGATGATTTAGGACAGCCTCTGTGTTGATGATATAGGACCGTCTCTGTGTTGATGATATAGGACAGTCTCAGTGGAGTGGTGATGATATAGAACAGTCTCTGTGGAGTGGTGATAATTTGAACAGTCTCTGTGGAGTAGTGAGGATGTACAACAGTCTCTGTGGAGTGGTGATAATTTAGGACAGTCTCTGTGGAGGTGATGATATCGGACAGTGTCTGTGGAGAGGTGATGATATGGAACCTTCTCTGCGGTGTGGTGATAATTTAGGACAGTCTCGGTGGAGTAGAGAGGATGTACAACAGTCTCTGTGGAGTGGTGATGATTTAGGACAGTCTCTGTCGAGTGGTGATGATATAGGACAGTCTCTGTGGAGTGTTCATAATATAGGACAGTTTCTGTGGAGTGGTGATGATATAGGACAGTCTCAGTGGAGTGGTGATGATAGAGAACAGTCTTTGTGGAGTGGTGATAATTTAGGACAGTCTCGGTGGAGTAGTGAGGATGTACAACAGTCTCTGTGGAGTGGTGATAATTTAGGACCGTCTCAGTGGAGTAGTTAGGATGTACAACAGTTTCTTTGGGTTGGTGGGGTGATATACGACAGTCTCGGTGCATTGGTGATGATTTAGGACAGTCTCTGTGGAGTGGTGATGATATCGGACAGTCTCTGTGGAGTGGTGATGATATAGGACAGTCTCTACAGAGTGTTGATGATATAGGATAATCTCTGTGGAGTGGTGGTGATATAGGACAGTCTCTGTAGAGTGGTGATGATTTAGGACAGTCTCTGTGGAGTGGTAATAATATAGGACAGTCTCTGTGGAGTGGTGATGATATAGAACAGTCTCTGCGGAGTGGTCATAATTTAGGACAGTCTCGGTGGAGTAGTGAGGATGTACAACAGTCTCTGTGGAGTGGTGATAATTTAGGATAGTCTCGGTGGAGTGGTGAGGATGTACAACAGTCTCTGTGGGTTGGTGATGATATACGACAGTCTCGGTGGAGTGATGATGTACGACCGTCTGTGTGGAGTGGTGAAGATGATGTAGGACAGTCTCTGTGGAGTGGTGATGATATTGGACAGTCGCTGTGGAGTGGTGATGATGATTTAGGACAGTCTCTATGGAGTGGTGATGATATAGAACAGTCTCTGTGGAGTAGTGATGATATAGGAAAGTCTCTGTGGAGTGGTGATGATATCGGACAGTCTCTATGGAGTGGTGGTGATGTAGGACAGTCTACAGAGTGGTGATGATATAGGATAATCTCTGTGGAGTGGTGGTGAGATAGGACAGTCTCTGTAGAGTGGTGATGATTTAGGACAGTCTCTGTGGAGTGGTAATAATATAGGACAGTCTCTGTGGAGTGGTGATAATTTAGGACCGCCTCTGTGTTGATGATATAGGACCGTCTCTGTAGAGTGGTGATGATTTAGGACAGTCTCTGTGGAGTGGTAATAATACAGGACAGTCTCTGTGGAGTGGTGATGATTTAGGACCGTCTCTGTGTTGATGATATAGGAAAGTCTTTGTGGAGTGGTGATGATATAGAACCTTCTCTGTGGAGTGGTGATAATTTAGGACAGTCTCGGTGGAGTAGTGAGGACGTACAACAGTCTCTGTGGAGTGCTGATGATTTAGGACAGTCTCTGTGGAGTGGTGATGATATAGGACAGTCTCTGTGGAGTGTTCATAATATAGGACAGTTTCTGTGGAGTGGTGATGATATAGGACAGTCTCAGTGGAGTGGTGATGATATAGAACAGTCTCTGTGGAGTGGGAATAATTTAGGACAGTCTCGGTGGAGTAGTGAGGATGCACAACAGTCTCTGTGGAGTGGTGATAATTTAGGATAGTCTCGGAGGAGTGGTGAGGATGTACAACAGTCTCTGTGGGTTGGTGGTGATATACGACAGTCTCGGTGCAGTGGTGATGATTTAGGGCAGTCTCTGTGGAGTGGTGATGATATTGGACAGTCGCTGTGGAGTGGTGATGATGATTTAGGACAGTCTCTATGGAGTGGTGATGATATAGGACAGTCTCTGTGGAGTGGTGATGTTATAGGACTGTCTCAGTGGAGTAGTGATGATATCGAACAGTCACTGTGGAGTGGTGATTATATGGGGCAGTGTCTGTGGAGTGGTGATGATATAGTAAAGTCTCTGTGGAGTGGTGATGATATCGGACAGTCTCTATGGAGTGGTGGTGATGTAGGACAGTCTACAGAGTGGTGATGATATAGGATAATCTCTGTGGAGTGGTGGTGATATAGGACAGTCTCTGTAGAGTGGTGATGATTTAGGACAGTCTCTGTGGAGTGGTAATAATATAGGACAGTCTCTGTGGAGTGGTGATGATTTAGGACCGCCTCTGTGTTGCTGATATAGGACCGTCTCTGTGTTGATGATATAGGACAGTCTCAGTGGAGTGGTGATGATATAGAACAGTCTCTGTGGAGTGGTGATAATTCAGGACAGTCTCGGTGGAGTAGTGAGGATGTACAACAGTCTCTGTGGAGTGGTGATAATTTAGGACAGTCTCGGTGGAGTGGTGAGGAAGTTCAACAGTCTCTGTGGAGTGGTGGTGATATACGACAGTCTCGGTCCAGTGGTGATGATATAGGACAGTCTCGGTGGAGTGATGATGTACGACCGTCTGTGTGGAGTGGTGAAGATGATTTAGGACAGTCTCTGTGGAGTGGTGATGATATTGGATAGTCTCTACAGAGTGGTGATGATATAGGATAGTCTCTGTGGAGTGGTGATGATATAGGACAGTCTCTGTGGAGGTGATGATATCAGACAGTCTCTGTGGAATGGTGATGATATAGGACAGTCTCTACAGAGTGGTGATGATATAGGATAATCTCTGTGGAGTGATGGTGATATAGGACAGTCTCTGTAGAGTGGTGATGATTTAGGACAGTCTCTGTGGAGTGGTAATAATACAGGACAGTCTCTGTGGAGTGGTGATGATTTAGGACCGTCTCTGTGTTGATGATATAGGAAAGTCTTTGTGGAGTGGTGATGATATAGAACCTTCTCTGCGGACTGGTGATAATTTAGGACAGTCACGGTGGAGTAGTGAGGACGTACAACAGTCTCTGTGGAGTGGTGATGATTTAGGACAGTCTCTGTGGAGTGGTGAAAATTTAGGACAGTCTCGGTGGAGTAGTGAGGATGTACAACAGTCTCTGTGGAGTGGTGATAATTTAGGACAGTCTCGGTGGAGTGGTGAGGAAGTTCAACAGTCTCTGTGGAGTGGTGGTGATATACGACAGTCTCGGTCCAGTGGTGATGATATAGGACAGTCTCGGTGGAGTGATGATGTACGACCGTCTGTGTGGAGTGGTGAAGATGATTTAGGACAGTCTCTGTGGAGTGGTGATGATATTGGATAGT